>NC_136065.1:262699330-263930830 GCF_964261635.1 Lissotriton helveticus | reverse complement strand
GTGACTGCATGAGTGACTGCAGAGTGAGAGTGACTGCAGAGTGAGAGTGACTGCAGAGTGAGAGTGACTGCAGAGTGAGAGTGACTGCATGAGTGAGAGTGACTGCATGAGTGAGTGTGACTGCATGAGTGAGTGTGACTGCATGAGTGAGTGTGACTGCATGAGTGAGAGTGACTGCATGAGTGAGAGTGACTGCATGAGTGAGAGTGACTGCATGAGTGAGAGTGACTGCAGAGTGAGAGTGACTGCAGAGTGAGAGTGACTGCAGAGTGAGAGTGACTGCAGAGTGAGAGTGACTGCAGAGTGAGAGTGACTGCAGAGTGAGAGTGACTGCATGAGTGAGAGTGACTGCATGAGTGAGAGTGACTGCATGAGTGAGAGTGACTGCATGAGTGAGAGTGACTGCATGAGTGAGAGTGACTGCATGACTGCAGAGTGAGAGTGACTGCATGACTGCAGAGTGAGTGTGACTGCATGAGTGACTGCATGAGTGAGAGTGACTGCATGAGTGAGAGTGACTGCATGAGTGAGAGTGACTGCATGAGTGACTGCATGAGTGAGAGTGACTGCATGAGTGAGAGTGACTGCATGAGTGAGAGTGACTGCATGACTGCAGAGTGAGAGTGACTGCATGACTGCAGAGTAAGAGTGACTGCATGACTGCAGAGTGAGAGTGACTGCATGACTGCAGAGTAAGAGTGACTGCAGAGTGAGAGTGACTGCACCGGGCACAAACACCACCAGCCGTCAGTGCAGGCTTCCACCAGGCACACACCACCAGACGTCAGTGCACGCTTTCACCAAACACACACACACACCACGAGCCATCAGTGCACACTTTCACCATGCACACACAACACCAGCCGTCAGTGCACACTTTCACCATGCACACACAACACCAGTCGTCAGTGCACGCTTTCACCAGGTACACACACCACCAGCCGGCAGTGCACGCTTCCACCAGGCACACACACCACCAGCCATCAGTGCACAATTTCTACAGGCACACACACCACCAGCCATCAGCGCACACATCAATTGTTAACGCATCCACAATTAACTATTGTAGCAATCGCAGTATGGTGCACTTTACTTTTAAACATATTCATCAGCATGCCACCATTGCTACAATTCCAATCCAACGCACTTAATTCCACTACACACCACATGCATACACTCCATAACACATGGCTAATAGACATTGCCATTTACAATGCCATTCGCTCTAACTCAAATAAATCGGAGACCTATTGCATTTCCAATGCTAGTTTGTTTGCGTGCATCCCGGAGACGCAGCCCGCCCCACGGCCACATGAATGAAGTACAATCCAATTATACGGGAACACAATCGCTCCCATTCCGGAAGCACTGTTGTATCGCAAGAAATATGCCACGATTATTGTCCATTCGATCATTTTATTCATGTTGTTCCAATCTTTTCAGTTTTTCAGTTCATCCTGTCACATAAAATCCATTTAATGCATAAAAATCTGATGTTGAAGGTATGCCCGTCCAGGCCTTTTCACAACAGCAGGACATATACCTATTTCATCCTCAGTGGTGTGTAAGTCCCAATGCATTTCGGGCTACTTCATAGCCCTTCGTCAGGGATTTACTACAAACATAAACAATAACTTTAGACTGTGTTTCGACTTTTAAAACATTTTACATTTTAGAGTAATGGCGTGCTCATTATATATGTATTTATAAAATGCCTCCATCAGCTGCCATTACAACATATTGACATGTCAAAGATGTCTGTGGTTCCGATAACCCTCCTCCCCAATGCCGTTGGATCGCCGACACTAGTGCGGCATGCAGTAAGAAATCGCCCTTGGGAAATCATACCCATCTTGCAATGCCTGAAAGGCAAAAGGACTCCCTCCTTGTACAGGTCCCCAACCATTTGCAACCCCAGTTCCTCCCACTCTGCTAGCGCGGACCAGTCTCCTCCGTGTGGGTGGGCCGTGCACATGCCCATAGAGATTTCCAGAGCATATGGACGAGTGATGCCACCCTGCTTCAGTTCCAGCATGATCTCAGCGCTCTCTCTTCGAGCCGACACGCATCCGGTGGCAAAGGACAACAAAGGACAGAACATGACGTGGGAACCATCGGTCCACCGGGCCCTGGAACTCCCTAGCTTTAGCT
Organism: Lissotriton helveticus; assembly: GCF_964261635.1. NCBI lineage: Eukaryota > Metazoa > Chordata > Amphibia > Caudata > Salamandridae > Lissotriton > Lissotriton helveticus. Next base: position 263,928,679 of record NC_136065.1, on the reverse strand, counting down.
TGTGTAAGCCACTGCAACTGAGCTGCCAGATAATACAATTCGAATTCTGGGACCGCCCAGCAGCCCTCCGCCCGGGGTCGCATCATCATGGCCAGTGCTACCCGCCGTCTGCCGCCCCCCCATAAAAACCCTCCCATCATGAATCGGAGTGTCCTGAACACCGAGCCTGGGATCCAGATCGGCAGTGTCCTGAAATAATATAGCAGTCTGGGCAGTGCTACCATCTTCAGAAGTGCCACTCGGCCTGCTACCGAGAGTGGCAACGTCCCCCAGAATGCCATGCTCCCTTTGATCCGTCGCACCGCTTTGCCCACAAAACCCTCCAAGAGGTCCATCTACCCATGATAAATGTTAGTCCCTAGGTAAGGCAAGCAGCGGGGTTCCCATCGTATTCCTTCCAAGCGAGCAAGGCTCTCCATCGCCTGATATCCCGGGTACTGGCAAGTCTTCGCCCAGTTCCCTCGTAGCCCCGAGACCTCACCAAACTTTCGTAAAAGCTTTGTCGCTTCTGTTAAGATCTCACCCGGGGCGGCCAGAAACATGAGCAGGTCATCAGCATAAAGCGATATATACTGCATGTCCCAGCTGGAACTCCAGACCGATATATTGCCTCCCTGATCTAGCTCGCGGGGCAAATAATTCAATCGCAAGCGCAAACATCAGCGGAGAGAGTGAGCAACCTTGTCGCGTCTCTCGCCCCAATAAACGGGGTGATGACACAGTCGCTCCAGTCCGCACATGGGCCGTCGCTGAATTGTATAGTATTTGGGTCCACCCCACGAATGCCTCCCCCAGGCCCATCATTCGCATACCTTGGAAAAGAAACGGCCATTCCAGGCTATCAAAGGCCTTCTCAATGTCGACCGATAGAATCATCGCAGTAGATGGTAAACCATGGTTTTCCCCCGGAATTTGAAGTAGCCACCGCACGTCAGTAGACATGTTTTGTTTAGGGATAACACCCGCCTGATCCCGGTGGACCAGCTGCGACATATGCGGGAGGAGCCGAGATGCTAGGATCCTACTCAAAATTTTGTAGTCGGTCGTCAACATTGAGAGTGGGCGATACGCCTTCATGTCTGTGGGTTCTCTCCCTGGTTTCAGGAGGGGGATAATAGCAGCCTCGCTAGTGGTCACAGGTCACCGCCCTATCTTACGTGCCTCCTGATATATCACTTCTAAGCACGGGCCAAGCAATCCACGTATTTGGAATAGAATTCTATTGGGAGGCCATCCACCCCAGGCGTCTTATTACGGACCATATGCTTGGTTGCACTCCAGATCTCTCCTACCGTGATCTCACACCCTAGCAGATCTTCTTGCTCTTTACCCAAGCACGGCAGGGCCACGTCTGCAAGGTACTCCCCTATGCTATTGGCACCCTGAGTCAACTGGCTGTGGTAGAGCCCGGTATAATACTCCAAAAATAAACTATTTATCCCTGATTGTGTGTGCACCATTTCTCCTGTTGGGGCTGTCAGTCCCAGTATTGGTGCCCCCCTGGGATTCGGTTTAGCCAGCCACGCCAGCATGGCGCTTGATTTGTCCACCTCTGCATGCATCCTCGCTCTGTAAGTCTTATAGTCAAAAGAGCGCAGTCTTTTCACCTGTACCGCTACTGCCTCTCTAGCCTCCAAGACCTCATTCTGCGCCCCTGGATCCCCAGGACGGGCTCTCTCGGCTTCTCGCAGCCGGCTCTCTGCTGTCTCTAGATCTGTCAGCAATGTTTTCCTTACCCCCGTCATTTTACCAATACAGATACCCCGAACCACCACCTAAAATGCATCCCACTCGAGTGCTGCAGACGTTGCCGTCCCTTCGTTCTCTTCAAAATACTGACCATACAGGGCCCCAGCTCTTCGCAGAAGACCAGGTCCTCCAGAGCCGCCGGTCTGAGCCCCCAGGTCGGAATCACCGCTCTTTCTCAGTTCCATCATATCCACACTAACTGCGGGTTATGGTCCGATATCGTCCTGGCCAAGTATACACTATCTATTATCTTAGAGTGGACTTAAGGGGTACACAATATTGCATCAAGCCTCACGTGCAGGTCATGGAGGCCAGAATAATAAGAATAATCCCGCTCCTCCAGGTGATGCGTGGGCCATGTATCAACCCGCCTTCAATTATTCTGCCACACGTTTCTCGCCTTGGAGAGTCTGTTACCGGAGCGCCAGAAAGCTGTGGGTGGGACCTGTCCATCTCCACATCTGCAATTGAATTAAAGTCTCCTCCCATTATTATTGAATTAGTCAGATATGGCGCTAAGCTCCTAGATAAACTCTCAAAGAAAGAGAGTTGGTCCACATTGGGGGCATATACACTACACAGCGTCACTTCCACTCCATTGAGCCGCCCCAACACCACTACAAACCGTCCCTCTGGGTCCACTAATTGTTGCCTTGGCTGGAAAGGGACACCCGATTTGACCCATATCAAGGCGCCCCTGGCAAAAGCGGAATGAGTCGTGTAAAATAATTGCCCCCCCCCTTCTTCGTTTCAGGGCGAACCCCTCAGATCGATTAATATGTGTTTCCTGAAGAAACGCTGTATGCGCCCCCCGCCGCACCAGATAAGCATGCACCTTATGACGCTGCTGCATTGTGTGGAGCCCCCATACATTCCAGGTAATACATTTCAAATCATCTAACGTCCCCATTTGGTGACCAATTCCCCCTTTGCACACACCCCTGACATAGGAACACACCGGTGATACTAACTACCCCAACCTGCCTCCCAATCCCGCCCCAACTACCCCCCCCCCCCCACACCGAACAGGCGTTACAACACTAGAACCCATACAAACTTATGCTTGAACTGCTCCTTCAAGAAAACCCTAAGGAGCTATAAGCTATAACCATACAAACTCGGAGGGGGGGTGCGCACTAAGCTTCAGAGAGTCGACCTTCCCATATACCTCTAGAGTCCAGAAGCCAAAGTGAGGAGAGTCTGCAGATTACAGCGCTGAGACGCCTGCGGCCATTTGTTCGCGCTATATTAAATGTCAAAAAATAAATAAATAAATAAATACCACCATCCTGCGCTCAACCCCCCTTATGTCTAGCTACCCCCCTTCGAGGCTATATTGAAGCGGGACCATTTACACATGTATTCAGACGACCTGGCCCTCCAACCCTCAATAGCCAGTCACCAATCAGCCAAGTCCATGGGAAACACGCCCCCTGCCGAACCAACCCCCTGCTCACTTCTCATCCCATGCTTTGCAAGCCGCCACATCACCCATCTGCGATCTCATCCGCCGTCCCAGCCGTCACATAAGGTAGGTGCAGGCTTCCTGTGTCCGATTGTTCATTTTCTTCTTCCAGAGATCCCCCTTCTGACTCTGTCCCCACCTGAGATGCTATCCCCTCCTCCCGCGAGATGGCCGTGACGGCCTTCAAAGCAGCAGTACGCTCCTTCTCCGTCTGGGTCATTGTTGGCTTCTGAGCCGCAGGCTGGCGTCGCCGGTTGTGCCCCGGTTGTGCCCCAATCTACGTGGTTGAGGTCCCTCTGTGAGTTTGCTCGCACCTCGCCCTGCTTCTTCAGCGCCTGCTTTACACATCTCCAGCCAGTCCCAGGCCTCCTCAGGGCTGCCATGGAAATACGTCTTATCATCCACAATTACCTTCAGGCGTGCCGGGAACATCAAGAAGTATTGAAGGCCCGCTTCCCGGAGTGCTCTCTTGACTGCCACAAACGATACCCTGCGGCCTTGGACTTCGAGCGTGTAATCCGTGAATAATGGCACCTTACTGTTGCCCACTGTATACTGGCCTGCAGTCCGGGCCTTGCTTAACAAAAGGTGTCTGTCTTTACAATGGAGCAGCCTAGCCACCACCGGCCGGGGCAGTCTCCCGGGGGCCAGAAGCTGGGCCGACACCCTGTGGGCTCTCTCCAGGGCGAAGAAGTGTGACAGGCCTTTCGGTGCGACGGTCCCTCTCAGCCAGTCCTCCAAGTAGTCCACCATGCAGGCCCCCTCCACTCCCTCTGGCAGCCCCACCACCCGGATGTTGTTTCTACCATTCCTCCCTTCTGCCTCCTCTGTTCTCCGCTCCAGGGTTTGCAGCCTGTGCTGGAAATCTGACAACTGAGCTGCCATTGTCTTTTGGGCCAGTTCCAGGACTTCTAGGGCGACCTCAGTTTGTTTCACCCTGTCGGCCAGTTTGGCCTGGTCGGCTCGGAGCAATCCGGGATCCTGCATCACGTGTGCGATATCCAGTTGTAAGGCCTCCCTGGTATCTGTGATGGCTTTTAGGATTTGATCCACCTTCTGCTGGAGCATCCCCTCCGAGCAGTGCTGCGACCTCTCCCGCATGTCTGGGGCGCTTGTGTCTTCTTCCTGCTCTGTTGGCGCTTCTGCCTGCTTCCCTATGGGCTTCCCCATGCTTACTCAGTGCGTGAGATCCTTATATTAGGCAGGCTCTCCTCCAATAATCACCTCCCCGTAACGGCCTCTAGCTGTATGCCCACGCCTCAGGCAGTCAAACTATCTCCACTGCCTCCGCTTTGCTCCCCCTCACATGATCAAACGCTGCCCAGTTGCCGTCCTCCAAGCGTGCCTGGGCTCTGCTGGCACACTGCCCCAGCTCTCTTATTTATTTTTTAAAAAAATCTTTTTATTGAATTCAAATAACAAGAAAGATAAAAAGAAAACAAAAGCAATACAATACGAATGTGTCACTTCGTTGTCGGGGGGGGGGTACATACGCAAATAAAATATCAGAATTATACAATGATATTGGGGGGGGGGGAGGAGACCAGAAGCAAACAAAATATCTAATGTTCTGCGGAGGAAACATCAGGTTGGGAGGAAGACAAGTCAGTATTCAATTCCGAACGGGGGGAGTACATATATCACCACTGTACGTATTCCATTGAGTCCAAATTTTCCTCCATGTGCGGGGCGTGCCACGGGAGACATAAACAGTCTTTTCTCTGAATATACACCAGTCCATGTTTTGTTGCCACAACAGAACTGTCGGTGGCCTCTGCACGCCCCATAACTGGGCAATGTCTCTCTTGGCAATCATATTACCCAAGGTCACCCATCGAAGCTGCGCCTGGTCATAATCATTCGGCTCCCAGACATTCAACAGACACCTCCGCGCTTCAGGCATTGATTGCACACCCGTGACCTCACTCATAACTGCATGCACGCGAGTCCAATAGCGTAGCACTGCAGGACATTCCCAAATAATATGTAGAAAAGTGCCTACCATACCACAGCCACGCCTGCACAATCCATCTGCCGAGAATCCCATGCGTACCAAACGAGGACCTGTCACGTATACCCTATGAAGAATTTTGAGCTGGACAAACCGGAGGCGCGCCGGGATAGCCACCTCCTTCGGGGAAGAGATCGCAGCCTGCCAGTCTTCGTCATCGAGCTCTAGACCATCACTAGTCCATAACTCTCGAAGGCTATCCAGTAGGTCAATCCTGGTATTAATTAACTTTTTATATATGAGCGAGATCGGATACTGGATGCGCACGTCCCTGATAGCACGATCTTCAAGCGGGGACGCCTCCGGAATGTCCGAACCCAATGGAAATACGGACAGGACCGCATGTCGGACTTGCGCATACCGAAAGGATTCTCTATCATTCAGATCGTACTCAACTTTCAGCTCCTCAAACGTCTTGACTCTACCCTTGATCCACACATCATCAACCCTGCTGATACCGATCACGTCCCATCTATCAAAACCTTTCGACTTCCAGAGGGAGCCTAGTCTCTCCGACGCATAAAGCGGAGTGGCACGGGTCGGCTTGTCAGCCCATCCCGTGGCCGCTGTAGCGCGATGCCACACCTGTACTGCTGTCTTAGTGGGGCCCGTAAGAGATCCGCCGGCGGATTTCGCGTACAAAGCCCTGTTGGTATCTCCACCGGGTAGCAGCCATTTATCCATCTCAAAAGCCGGGTTCGGCAAGTGAGCATAAGTACCGTGGTTAATGGCCCCCAGCTGAGAGGCCCAGTAGTAACGACGGATGTCCGGGAGCGCGATGCCCCATCATACCAAGGGAGCGTCAGCTTTGAAAGGGCAATACGAGAACGGCCCCCCCATATCAATTGTCGCTGTAGACTTTCAATCTCCCGAAAGTAACCGGCTGGTACAATGTCAAGTGTGTTCTGAAGCGCATAAAGAAATCGGGGGAGCGACATCATCTTAAACAGCGCCGCTCGTCCCAGAGGAGAGAGAGAGGGAGTCTACCCCACGCAATCACATCAGCACGGAGGCGCTGGAGAGGGGGTAGCAAATTGCGTTCATAACGGAGTACGGGGTCCAAGGTGATAAAGATTCCCAGGTACTTGAATCCCTCCAGCACCACCGAGATAGGACAGCCACGGGGCAGGAGAGGAGCCTCGCCGGAGAGGACATAGATGCAAGACTTCGACCAGTTGATGACAAGACCGGAGTTTTTACGGAAAGAAGTCAAAACGTCAAAAAGGACGATCAACGACTTCCGAGGCGACGTAAGGTACAAGAGTATATCGTCTGCGTACATGGATATACGATCTTCAAACTCCGGAGTCCACCTAATGCCTTTCAAAGATGGCTCCCACCGCAGCCAGGCCGCAAGCGGCTCCAAAGCAAGGGCAAACAAGAGTGGGGACAAAGGGCAGCCCTGGCTCGTTCCTCTACCGAGAGCAAAGGAGGTCGAGACACGCCCGTTCACCACCACTTGGGCTAAAGGGTCAGTGTAGAGCAATTTCACCCAGTTAATAAAAGTGGGTCCGAAACCGAATTTAAAAAGAGCCGCCCAAAGATATGGCCACTCCAGCGTATCAAACGCCATGGTGGCGTCCAAAGACGCCAAGATGGCCGGTTCACGCAAGGTCTCTGCTCGCGCAAGGACTCCATGCAGGCGCCGGAGGTTAAGTGCCGTGTTACGGTGAGGTATAAATCCGGACTGGTCCGGGTGAACCAGGTCACCTATGACAGATACCAAACGATTGGCGAGCACTTTGGCCACGATCTTCGGTTCAGCATTAATCAGAGATATGGGCCTGAAGGAATCACAGCGGTCACGTGGCTTACCTTCCTTATGAATAACCACTACGGAAGCCAATCTCTGGTCAGGAGGAAGGGAACCCGTCTCCAGTGATTCCAAAAACATCGACCTTAGATGTGGTGCCATCACATCCGGACGGAGCTTGTAAAGCTCAATGGGGAGCCCATTAGGGCCCGAAGCCTTTCCTGAGCGAACCGAGCGGATGGCAATCACGATTTCATCGACCGTAGGCGGAGCCTCCAGAAGATCCCTTTCAGGGTCGGACAAGCATGGCAGCGAAATATCGCGTAGAAGCAAGTGGGAGTCATGTTCAGGTCTATCTGACACAGGGGAGTACACTACCCGAAAATAATCAGCGAAACACTCAACAATAGCAGCAGGGTCAGTGATACTCACGTCATTCACATCAACAACAACAGGGACAACCCGACTCGCACATTCCCTCCTATCCAGCCAAGCAAGCCATTTCCCAGCCTTATCTCCCACATCATACAAACGTCCTTGCTGTTCCCGACCCATCTCTTTCGCAGCGTCAGACACCAGCGCTCTATATTCAAGTTGTTTCAGACCCAAAAGGTGCAGCCTCTCCGGGGAGACCTCGGACTCCAACTCCCCCTCGAGAACGGAGATTTCATTTTCAAGACGTACCACCTCCTCCCGCCTACATCTCTTAACGTTGCCAATCAAGGAGAGGGCCTGGCCCCGAATAACCGTTTTGTACGCTTCCCACAATGAGACAGAGGAGGACACAGAACCCACATTTTCGGCAAAGTATTGGTCAATCGCTTTAATTAGTTCCATTCTGACCTTGGGATCACGAAGATACCATGGGTTTATCGGGGCCACTCTACCCTCCGACCCCAAGTGCGCGTCCACAACCAACCATAGTGGGGAGTGATCCAAAATGCCCCTAGCAAGATGTTTCACCTCTCTTAGGGGAGTAGCCTGGGAGGAGGGCATCAACACGTAGTCCAGTCTCGAAAGACTGCCATGGGCCCCAGAGTGGAAGGTATATTGCAATTGCCCAGGGTGAAGCAGGCGCCAACAGTCGGCAAGTCCCAGAGCCTCCAGGAAGTCCCCCAACCAGGATTGAGACTTCGCAATTTCACGGGGAGGGTAACGATCAAACATCCCAGATACTACAGAGTTGAAATCCCCACCCACTACAAGCAGACCCTCGGGGACTCCCAAGAGCACTCTTCCCAGGTCAGCAAAGGTAGTAGTCTGGAGGCCTGGCGGTACATAAACGGAGAGTAGGGTGACAACCCTCCCCTCCCAGCGCCCCACAATGGCGGCGTATCGTCCCCTATCATCCAGGATAATATCGTCAACGGCAAGAGGGAGGGAGTTCCGAACCAGAATGCCCACCCCCCTGGAGCCAGAAGTGAAACCTGAGTGCGCAATGAGACGATAACCACGCCTATTCATTGCGTGGCACGTATTACCAAGCAAGTGCGTCTCCTGAAGCAAAACCACATCAGGGGACAGACGTCGCAGCAGTTGCAAAACTACACCCCGCTTGATCCTGTCTCCCAATCCATTAACGTTCCAACACAGTAATCTTAATCCCCTACCCCCCATCCCAGAGGCCACCCCCATCCCCCCCACACCAGACGCGACACTGCAAAACTGAAAATCATCGATACTATGCCTTGATAAAAACAAAGAAACAGGAACCGCAACCCCCCAAGACATCATACCCCCCACCCCGCACCCCTGCGTAAGACTCAAAAGCCACCCCAACTTGCAGTGTGCCTGTCGCCCTAACATACAACTATTCTACGAAAAGAACCCCAGAGGAGGAAGACTCACCCAACCCCCACCCACACCCCAATCAGACAACACGTTAGCAAGCAATAGTGGCATAGCATCGAATCACAGCCAAAAGTCATTACGTTGGTCCGGGAGCCGATTTCACCCCCTATTCCTGCTCCACCGGGCCGCCCTCTGCTCCACCGGAGTGTCCAGAATGATCAGATTGATCCCGTCCCGGGGGCAGCGTGTCCAGCCAGTCACTAGCCACCCCGGGATGATCAAAGAAAAATGTTCGGTCATTGTAAACCACACGTAGCCGGGCCGGGAAAAGCATAGCGTATTTCATGTCTCTGTCCCTCAGTCTCTTTTTCACCCCCTGGAATCCAAGTCGCTGCTTCTGAACCTGCTGGGTGAAGTCCGGGTAGAAACTGACTGTGGTGTTCTCATAAGCCGTAGGACCCGATATGCGTGAAGCTTGCAGGATCACATCCCTGTCCCGAAAGTTAAAGATCCGAGCAATGATGGGATGCGGAGTAGCTCCCAGCTTAGGCCTGCCACCCAGGATCCTGTGTGCACGTTCCACTGCAAAAAACTTGCTGAGACCCTTGGGCGCTAAATGATTCAGGACTAAGTCCTCCACCAGCAGGTCCACCGATGATGGTTCCAGCGTCTCCGGGACACCAACCAGACAGACGTTGTTTCGTCGAGCCCGGCCCTCAAAGTCGTCCAAACGTCGAGAGAGGTAGTCACAGGCGGATCCCAGGTTACCGACCTCTGCCTGTAAGTCGGAGACGTCGGTAACAAGACTAGATGTCTTTAGATCGAGGGATTTGACCTTCTCATTAGTCTTCGCAAGATCAGCCCTGATCAGGGTAACATCTATTGCGACAGATCTTCACCCATCGGGGAGTCTTCTCCAAAATTGACCGGGGGTTTAGTCGAGCCGCCCGGAGAGCCCTTAGCGAGGGTATATCTGTCCATAACGTTAGATTGCACAGGACCCCCTCGAGTTGCCGGTCTGGTCTTGCGTTTTTCTCCCTCAGGCTTGGTGGCCATTTTAGGTCGTGCGCCCCGGCGGGTATTCTGAGACCTAGTGAGAATGGCTACACTCGATGCGTCCGCGGCAATTTGGAGAATAAGACGAGGATCAACCACCAGGCAAGGAGTAGTGAGAGTCCGGATCAGCAGTTGATGATGCGTGGTTAAACAGAAAGCAAGGAACCAGGGCGATCAAGGCAAAGTCAAAGAAGTCGAAGCACGAGAATCGAAACTGAAAGTAGAAGACCGGTCAAGGGAGACTCGCATGAGCCGTTGTTATTCAATTACTGTCCGGCTGGCAGAGAACCCAAGCCCGGGGCAGTGCCATGGAGCAGGCCGGAAATGTTCAAAAGTCCACATCTTCGGCTCCCGGGGTACAAATCGAAGTCTGAAAACGGATAGACGATCAGCGGGGCCGTGCCAATAAGAACCCGTCCTCTAAGTCAGGATAGGGTACAGGATAATCGGTGGAGGTGGCGAACGTCCGGGAGCTCTAAGCTCACGCGACCATCTTGGGTGCACGCTAAGCTCCTCCTCCCCAGCTCTCTTATTAGTCCTCACTCTTGCTGGTTATACAAGCAACCGTTCTGCTGAGGAGTTCCTATCCAGTCCGAACCCCAAGCCTTCAGGGCCCCGTCCCTGCCAGCTGTGCTGCCCTGCTTGCCCCACTTTTCCAGCGGCCTCACTGCCTCAAGGGCTGAAGACAGCAGGTCTCGTCACCACACCAGTGCCTGCCCTTGCCAATCCTCCACCACAGCAACTTAATGGCGCAATTAATGAGGACAGATCTCATGCCACCGCACATCTCGGCCGCCACCAGCTCTCACGCTCTGCCCTCAGCCTGGGTCTCCGCAGTTGCCGGGAATCTCTCTCTCCACCGATCCTCCAGCCGAGGTCGCACTGGTTGCTGGCTCCCCAGGGGGGTCACTGGCACTCGCGATCGGCTCTATGCTACTGCCGATCGCCTCTAACAGTTCGCCTACTCCCCAATACGGCGGCTCCCGGAGAGCAGGCGGCCCTCCTACCTCGTGATTAGGGTGACCAACCGTCCGTAAATTTCACAGACAGTCCGTAATTTTGGCCGTCTGTCCGTTGTCCGTGAAGGATTCTTTAACGGACGCCATTTGTCCGTCATTTTAGCCGGGCCCTGGCCGCCCCACCCTGAAGCCGGCATAGCTTGTCCCCACCTCCCTTCTTGACTCCCATGCAGTAGCAAAGCTCAGATACCCAGCAGCATTGGAGAGGCACAGCGGGATGGCAGCCCTGACACCTCCAGCCCTTGCTGAGCTGTTAAGAGGTGCTCGAAGGTGACTGAGAGGAGGGGCTGCAGCTTCAGGAGCAGGGGCATCTGTTCAGATGCAAACAGCCCTGTATGACTCATGTCTCTGCAATTTAGAGGGGCCTTACACATTCCATTTCTACCCATGGCCCTAAACATCCTAGACTCCGCTCAGCCAGATTACACGGAGGCAGCACGTGGTTCTCTTCACAGAGCTTAATTACTGTCACTAAATTGTAAGCAAACCTCCGTTCTTTGAACATGCAGTCTATAATGTAATACAATAAAGAAAAGGCACAATCGCACCCACACTGATTAACAAAGTATGGAGGACAATCAGTTCAATCAGTTCTCTTAGAGTATCTCCTGTAAGTACTGTACATCACAGTGGGGGATGGCATTTTGGACAGAGAGCGTCTTGTGCAGGAGGGGGCGAGGAGCCCAAGATGATACTAGAATACTGCATGCCCACCCGTGTGCCCACCCTGGTGGATCCTGTTCCCCCTCCTGTGATGGCTCTTGTCCCCCCTGTGGTGGATCATATCTCTGCCCTGGGTGGCTTCTGTCCCAGTCGTGAAGTTCTTGATGGGCCTCTTCTCAAAAGGGCTCGGCTCAAAATTAATATGGAAAGGTGGGCGAGTAAGTAAGTGAAGGGATGGGTGGATGGCTGGATGAATTTGTGAAAGGGTAAATGGATGAATGAAAGAGTGAATACATGGATAATGAGAGAGGATGGATGGATTGATGAATGAGGGGAAGGATGGATGAGAGAAAATGTAAATAGCTGGATATATGGGTGGAAGGGTAGCTGGATGATGGATGAGGGGAAGGATGGATGGAATGATTAATGGAGGGGATGGATGGATGAGGGGAAGGATAAATGGATGGGATGGATGGATGAGGGGAAGGATGGATGAGGGGAAGGATGGATGAGGGGAAGGAAGGATGGATGGATGAGGGGTAGGATGGATGGATGAGGGGATGGATGGAGGGGAAGGATGGATGGATGGATGAGTGGGTGAAAGGATGGATGGATGATGAGGGGAAGCATGGATGGATGGATGGAGGGGAAGGATGGATGGATAGAGGGGAATGATGGATGGATGGATGGATGGAGGGGAAGGATGGAGGGGAAGGATGGATGGATGGAGGGGAAGGATGGATGGATGAGTGGGTGAAAGGATGGATGGATGATGAGGGGAAGGATGGATGGAGGGGAAGGATGGATGGATGGAGGGGAAGGATGGATGGAGGGGTAGGATGGATGGATGGAGGGGAAGGATGGGTGGATGGAGGGGAAGGATGGGTGGATGGAGGGGAAGAATGGATGGATGAGGGGAAGGATGGATGGATGGATGAGTGGGCGAAAGAATGGATGGATGATGAGGGGAAGGATGGATGGAGGGGAAGGATGGATGGATGAGGGGAAGGATAAATGGATGGGAAGAATGGATGGATGAGGGGAAAGATGGATGATGTATGAAAGGAAGGATGGATGAGGGGAAGGATGGATGGATGGATGAGGGGAAGGATGGATGATGTATGAAAGGAAGGATGGATGAGGGGAAGGATGGATGAGGGGAAGGATGGATGGATGAGGGGAAGGATGGATGATGAGTGGGTGGGTGGAAGGATGAATGGATGGATGATGAGGGGAAGGATGGATGGATGGATGAGTGGGTGAAATGATGGATGGATGATGAGGGGATGGATGGATGGATGGAGGGGAAGGATGGATGGATGGATGGAGGGGAAGGATGGATGGATGGATGAGGGGATGGATGGAGGGGAAGGATGGATGGATGGAGGGGATGGATGGATGGATGAGGGGAAGGATGGATGGATGGATGGTGAGGGAAAGGATGGATGGATGATGAGGGGAAGGATGGATGGATGGATGATGGGTGGGTGAAAGGATGGATGGATGGAGGGTGGATGGGTGAAAGGATGGGTGGATGGAGAGTGGGTGGGTGAAAGGATGGATGGATGAGTGGAAGAATGGATGGATGAATGGAGGGGAAGGATGGTTGGATGAGGGGAAGGATAAATGGATGGGAAGAATGGATGGATGAGGGGAAGGATGGATGAAAGGAAGGATGGATGAGGGGAAGGATGGATGGATGAGGGGAAGGATGGATGGATGAGGGGAAGGAAGGATGGATAGATGGATGATGAGTGGATGGATGGATGATGAGGGGAAGGATGGATGGATGATGAGGGGAAGGATGAATGGATGATGAGGGGAAGGATGGATGATGAGGGGAAGGATGGATGGATGATGAGGGGAATGATGGATGGATGGATGATGAGTGGGTGGGTGAAAGGATGGATGGATGGAGAGTGGGTGGGTGAAAAGATGGATGGATGGATGATGAGTGGGTGGGTGAAAGAATGGGTGGATGGGTGGGTGGAGGGTGGGTGAAAGGATGGATGGGTGGAGGGTGGGTGGATGGTTGGGTGGATGATGGGTGGGTGGGTGGGTGGATGAGTGAAATGATGGATGGATTGATGGATTGATAAGTGCAAGCGTGAATGAATGGACATATGAGTGAAAGGGTGGATGTAAGGATGGATGAGTGAGTGAAAGGGAGGGTAGATGGACAAAAGGATGAATAGATGTGTGAAGGAGTGAAATGATAGATGGATGAGTGATAGGGTCAATGGATGGATTCATGAGTGGATGAGTAGATGGATGGATGGGTGGGTGGGTGGATGGAAGGAAGGAAGGTTGGCTAAGTGAAAAGGTCGATGGAGAGAGAAAGGGAGGATGGATGGATGACTAAAAGAGTGGATGGGTGGAAGGATTAGTAAGTGAAAGGACGGCTGGATTGGTGAAAGGGTAAAGGGCTGGATGGATGAGTGAATGGATGGATGGGATGAAGAGTGGATGGATAAGTGTACAGATGGATAGGGTGAAAGGGTGGATGGATGGATAATGGATGGATGAGTGAAAGGATGGATGAAGGGATGGATGAGTGAAATGATAGATGGAAGGATACATGATGGATAGGTTTGCAAATGGTTGAATATGTTTGGAAATGGCTGGGCTTACTTATATACTATTGCGCGACCTCTGAGGTGTCTGTAAAACTTACCTATTGTCCTGAATTTTGACCTCCTGTCCTGAATTTGTGTCCTGAATTTTGACCCTTTGTCCTGAATTTTTACACTCACCGTCCTGAATTTGCACCAATGCCAGATGGTCACACTACTCGTGATCGCTGCATCTCAGCGGCCTCTGTATCGCCGGGTCCCGGGTGCAGCCGCCACCTCAGTCCCGGCACTCCCTTGCAGCGGTCACCTGTCTCCTCAGATGCAGCGGACATCTCCGGGGCCCCAGACCTCGCCCCCCCTTCACTGCTGCGCCACTGCCCGCTCCGGTACTTGCAGTCGGGCTCTGGCACCCCCTGCAGCTCCGCCTGGCGATTTCCAGGCTGTCCCGCTGCGCCGCTATTCTATATGCGGGATCGCTCTCACCGTCATCTTAGAGTTTCCGCGGCGGCCCGATCTCCTTTTCCGGCCCGCAGCGTGAGTCGGCCCCGGGTCTTCAGATCCCCTCAGAGCTCTGCTCGGCTTTGGCACCAGATCGAGTCTAACAGCCATGTGCGGCTATCTCCAATTTGGTTTGGCGATTCCTCGGGCCGCACTGCTCCAAAGCTCCCTTTTTATACTGCAGGGGCTTCCAGGTCCCCTCCGCCGCCCCCCCCTGGGGATTCGGGAGCTACCTACAGTGTCCCGATTCAGGATAACAGCTGGGGTCGGAGTGGAGCTCAGTGCTCGCGCGTCTTCCCTCATCCGCCTCGTGGCCACGCCCCCATGCAAGATCATTCTCATAGGTCCAACGAGGCTACGTCACCATTGGTTTGTGGAGTTACACCTCCTCTCACAGAGGAGCCACATCCAGTTGAAACAGATACCATCTCTTCTGACAATGAACCAGGGCCGAGTACTGCACCTGGATCCCAGGTTACTTCATTTGGCAGCCTGACTCCTGAGCTCAATGAATTTGTACACTTAAACATCTCACCAGACTGCAGGGACATATTAGCCAGAGCTTTTGCAGACAGTATGAATAAAACCTACTGCCTCATGCAGAAACAATTTTGCATATGGTGCCAAACTGCTAATATTCATCCCCTTTCCTCTCCTCCAAAAGAAATCCTTTTGTATCTCCTGCATTTGGTGAAACCGGGACTGAGCCATGCATCCATTAAAGTCCATTTAGCAGCCATCTCCCACTACAAGCGATCTTCCCCAACACCTTCAATATGGTCTTCCAGACTTGTGAAGCAATTCTTCAAGGGATAAGGGTCCAGCAACCAGTAAGACCACCTCGACTCTGACAACTCAACATTGTACTTTCACAACGCATGAAAGATCGCTTTTGAGCCCATTCACTGGGTGGTTCCTATGATCGAAGATAGCTCTCCTACTGGTCTTAACATCAGCCAGTAGTCTGTGAGATACAGGCTCTCACTATCCAGGAGCCTTTCCTCCAATTTAAGAATGATAGGATGTTTTTTCGTACAAGCCCCAAATTTATTCCTAAAGTCCCTTCAGACTTCCACATGTGAGCCTGCAATTCTAAAGCTTTTTTTCCAGAGCCTAAGATGCCAGCTGAAAGGGCACTTCCCTCTTTAGGCGTCAAGAGAAGTTTAAAGTTCTACTTAGATAAAACAAAGGGCTTTTGCAAATCCAATCAACTATTTGTAGCATACAGCCCTTCAGGGAAAGGGTATCCTATTTCAAAACTGAGCATTGCTAGATGGCTATCCAGTGCCATTCACTTCTGTCACCAGAAAGCAGGCAAACCATTAAGCACATCGATGTGTGGCAGTTCTGCAAGAACTATGTCTACTTCAGCAGCGCTGTTTGACGCTGTGTCAGCTCATGTGATTTCCTGGGTAGTGACCTGGAAAAATTGACACACCTTTCTGCAGCACTACTGCTTGGAATCAGCAGTTCATAATGATGGGGCAGTTGGACAAGCAGTATTACGGCATCTTTTCCAGTGAAGGTTAGCTGTCCCCTTCTTTCCACTGTCCTCTTACTGTTACGCACATTTTGCATTGTAAGTTATATTTCTTTTCTGAAATGGTATTCTGTCTTTCAATACACAAATACGTATACATCTTTTCTTACATGTATATTTATCTATATTTTGCATTATGCGAGAAAATTTGCTTTTCAGCTTCTATTTAATCGGATTCAAGCATGTGACTCTAGGAAAGATCCAATACTGGAGTAAGAAAAGAAGTTACTTACCTGTAACTGTAATTCTTCAATATTGAAATCTTTCATCTTCCATAGATTGACATGCGACCCACCCTCCATCCCTGGGAAGCTCACCTTCTCTCTCAGTTGGCATTTTTTTTTACACTTGTGCTCTAAAATCTGAGAGACTAGGGCTTCTCACAGGAGTGTTCCAGAAGGTGAGGGCAACCTGTTTGGTTGAATTGTAGGTTTGGTCTCTTATTTAAAAAATGACTTTGATATAGAGCCTTTCTGGTATATACCTATCATTACATTGCTTTTCTAAGGTACCGTAGGACTCTCATCTCGACAGCGGGTAATAATTCAAGCTTGTGAATCTATGAAAAATTCCAGTACTGGAGAACTACAATTATAGGTGAGTAACTTATTTTCTTTTCAGTACATGATTCTGATACCTTAATTAAGTTCTTGACTTGGCTGACTGTGATAGTGTAAGATTTTTTTTCTTGACACAGCAACAGATTAATAATCATGCTTATTCAAAATGGTTATCCATTCACTTTTTGGTTGATGTTTTAAAGGGCTCAGAACTGTGCTAATGTGATCTAGTTTTAATAATTGTCTGCCATTATGTTTTTTGTTTTCTTTTTTTATACCCGAATGCATCTAGCCTCTTCAAGATGGATAAGAGTTTGGGTACTTGAACTGAAAGTATGTTGAAGGGGGAACTGCATTTTTCATTTTTCATCACCTGGGTCAATTTCTGACTGTAGTTCATTTGACCTTGAAGATACATTTTTTGTATTTTTTAGTTTTCAATCTTTGCAAGATTTTTCTGTGTTGCCTTTTGTCTATATAATTGCTCATTCTTAGAATTTTTCTTTTGCTATTTTAGTCCATATGTACGAGCATTTTTGTGGTCTGAAATGGCTGATCAGGTCGTTTCTGACTGCAAAAATTGATTTTACTTCTGTACAAAACACAAACTGCGTTTTGGTAACACTTCACTGATTCGCAATTTGTGTTTGCAATTCAGTATTTGGGGGGTGTTTAGGGTGTTTCTTTCACATACCGAATCTGAATGGGATGTAGGAATATTTTGTGACCTAATTACGGTTGCAAAACATTCATATTATACCGTCTCCTTGAATAAGGTGGTAACCTATTTGCAAATGGGAAGGGTTCTCCAGGGGACCCCTTCCCCTTTGAGAATAGAAGGCAAATATATATATATATATATATTTTAATTCAGATCATTTTTATTTAAATATATAAAACAAGTAAACAAATAAAGAAACAAGTGGCAGAGACAATATTTGTGATAATACAGCAAATAATAAGGCAGGGTGTAAATACCCGTATAAGAAAGTTGTTACAACGATGATAAAGTTAACAACAATAACCATAAAATATAATAAATAATAGTAATAATAAACCCATAATAACAGTTGTAATATTAGGGTCCCAACCAGGAAGGCAAATATTTCTTAAGAGGAAGCAGTGGTCCGATGGGCCATGTTTCATTTTTTTTCTTTTTAAACTCATCACATATTCATTTAAGGAAAACGGGCTGCATTTAAAAAAAAAAATGATTGCACTATTAAATAGCAGTAACAGACATGGTGGTCTGCTGACCTCAGCAAGCCACCATCCCTGTGATGACTGCGATTCCTAACATGTCACAAATTGTGAACTACCTCATTAATACTCTCTAGGAATCGCTAATGAAGGTCAGAAGAGTTTCACACATTAGGAATACCGATTTCAAAATTGCGATTCGGAGAAAATGTTAATTGGGAAATCGGTATTCCTAATGTTAGGTCATCTGGCCCATAAATTTGTTTTTTCAATTTTTTTTTTTTTTTAAAGAGTTGTCTTCGCAAAGATATGAGACAAGGTGTCTACATATTGTGACATTGATATCTTGATATATAACAATTTTTTTGGGAAGGAGTTGCTTGAAATTTCCAAGGACTCAAGATTAATATTATTGACCTCCCTATCTCACTGTTAAGTTAGGTAGGTTGCCCTCTCAGGTAAACCGTAGATATATGAAGGGTGATGCTATTTGGTATTAAACAGACAAATTGACTAGGATATGGACTCTGACTTGATCAACTAAGATCCACTGTTCACATGCGCCGGAGGCAGGCAGTGCTCTATCAGATTTATCATTAATTAAAAAAAGAAGTTGGGCAACTTTGTTGTTTTTGTTTTCCAAATGCAGATTAAATCATCCAGGAATGCATTATTCAACGTTATGTTATGTTATGTTATGTTATGTATACTTGTATAGCGCATGGCTACCCCAGCGACGGGGCGTCCCAGCGCTGCAGACGTGTCAGAGACTAGTGCTTTCAAAGATGTACTTAGATGGATGCAAATAGCCAAGTTTTTATCAGTTTTCGGAATTGCAGGTGATTTAAAGTGGCCCGGGCTTTAAGGGGGATGGAATTCCAGAGCTTAGGGGCCAAATACCTGAAGAAGCGGCCACCGGCTCTACTCCTCCGAATCCTGACAGTGCAAGCTAGAAAGAGGTCCGCTGAGCGCAGTGTGCGCGTGGGGATGTAGAAGGAACAACGTGGAGATCATTTTGTCTGTAATCAACTCTAAGCTGTCCCACAAAGTTGGTATAGTCCCTGGGAGGATAGCATGGGATGTTCATTTCAGTAGAGTTTATTTTTGTCATGTTTAACTTACATTAATAGGCTTTGGAATGAAAGGAATTGCTAATTTGATTAAATCAACTTTTCCTCCTTTAGCTACACGATCAAGGTGGTTAATGGAAAGTCCCAGAGCAATTAGTATGTCCATCACTGACTGGGAGGCTTGATTCAGATACGTCTCTCTCAGCTGTAAAATGTCAAGATTGTAGGATTTGATAAGTTCAGTGATTTCACTTCGATTTTTTTGCCGCTGTCCTGCTGTTCGTTAGAACACCTTTGAGAGGTGTTGGAATTTGTAGATTTGTTGTGATAGGGGACGTGTTCTTGGTGTGTGCTTTTCTTTGTGCATTTAGAACTCTTCTTTCTTCGGTTGATGTTACTATGGATGTTTTAAGATGCAATGTTTTTTGAGATCGGAGCAGCTTTTTCTGCAATAAGTGAGCGTTTCTTTTTTTTTTTTTTTTTTTTTTTTTTAAGAACCTTTATTTGTTAACTCAAGGAAATACACGTATGGGCCTACAACCACCCTGGCCGGCCGCTAGACAAATTGTAAGTACAGCAAAGCAACATAGGAAACTACAGCAACGCAAAAATCAGGGTCTAGCAATAGCCCAGGATATAACTTGTATTCAAGCGTACAATACAAAATACAGGATTCCAGAAGGTTCATTTTACAATAAAGAAAAATGCAGAATCAGTGTCACACGATCATACACGGTCCTACAATAGCGAGCATAAAGCAGGAAATCCGCAAATAGTGCAAATACGTGTGAAGTATTGGGGGTAGGGCAGACAAGTCAGGATAAATGTGAATAACAAACACGTTACGCAATAAAGTTGCGCCCCACCCCTCAAAACGAAACATACTGTAGGAAACATGAAAAACGGCGACACCAAAAGGAAAGACAGACAAAGGGCCATAGAAACAAAGAAAGGACAACTTAACAAACCCCGTCCCCCTACCCCCCACCCCGCATCCCTGCAGTAGGCCACGGCCAACCCCCCCCCCGCAGCATGCCTGTCGCCCTAAAGGAGACCCGAATTATAGAAGAAGAGAAGAAAAAGAGGAGAAAAAAAAAAGAGGAGAAATGTGGGGAAGGGCCATCGATCTGGCCACCCGGCCCCCCCCCCCCCCCCCCACCGCGCACAATAAACATTCTAAAGGCAAACTCAGGATAGCCACGGAAAACAATAATCACCAATAGCACAATCAATAACATTCCCGCTAAGTGTCCCCCAAATCACCGGCAGCCAACAATAAGTTCCATCATGTCCTGGACGGTTTCACCCCTGGCCTTTTCGATCAGTAGTACCAACATACATCCACTTATCAATCGACACACAGAGCATCGTGGAGGGTCCAAGAAGTCCTAGCGGACCGGGCAGTGTTATTACTCCATGGGACCTCAGCCCCCAAAACCCAGTCGAATATGAATAGCGGAAATCCAACTGTGTCTGCAGCAATCCCGAAAACTCCTTCCAGTTCGAACACAATCTCGCCAGCCAGGGAAAGAGAGTCACACCATCCAACAAGCGCCGAAACGCCGCCGGGGCAGCCCAAATCACAGAACGACGTTGTTTACCCAGCCGCCGAGCAGACAAGGGCCCCGGCGAGGCACCCGCATGTACAACAGATCTGTCCAAAGCGATCTCGTGAGCCGGATATTCCGGCGTCTCCATGAACCGAGGTGTAGCTGGAAAACCCATCCCTGACGCAGACACGGGCACATCGGCGCTTCCCTGAGATCAAACTATGTCCGTGTGGAACGGCGGTACAACAATGGCGGCCATCCTTCTTCCCAGATCTCGGGCGTCCCGGAGAAGGGTCATGTGCAGGGTCGTTAGCGCCGCCAATATATCTCTGGCCGTGGGCATCATCCCGTGTCGCCAGACCTCAGGACTCTCTCTCACAGCGGTTTCTCTGGCTGGATGTGGTCTGCGCAAGAGGGTGTCATCCGCCATCTTAGCTGATCCGGCCTTGCCCGTCTCCATCTCACCCTGGGACCGGCCCCATACCGGGGCGCGATAGGATTCACTACGGGGACCCCAAAGGGCAGGGTAGGCTTCTCAACGAAGGGTCACCAAAGGGCTAAACAAAATCGCCGTCGCTCCCCGTGTGCCGCCCGTCAAGTCCGGGAAAAGTCAGTAATCATGCCCGGACACAACACTGGAAAGGGGGCCAGGTATCGCACACTCCCCTCGACCCTGCTTTACCGCACACCTCACAAGGCACTCCGCTAGACGCATCTGGTCAGCAATGTCGCCATCGGGCCATCGGTGCCCTCCTGCCGACTCCCCACCTCCACCAGTGGCCGCTGTTGTCACAGTCGCGGCCGGCTGCTCGCCTCACTCGACACCCCGGTCCCAGCGCCGTGAAGGCCGCAAAACAGTCGGGGACATTTCCACGGGTCTGCCGCACGTAGAAGCCTCAGGAGCATACGGTAAGTGAAAGTTATCCTTCGTCTACTTAAATATGTCGTTGCGACTCAGGATATTTGCCAGGATGTATGTGCGGGGTGAGAAGGTACATGGAGCCGAGCGTCTAAGCAGCCATCTTGGTCGCCAGCTTCAAGTGAGCATTTCTAATATGTGGATCTTGATTACTGTGCAGCCTTGGTTGGTTTAAAGAAACAGAGGTATAGCTATTTGAAATATGAAATGACAAGATGTTCTGTGCTCGAAACTTGGTAGAGCGTACATTTCTTATTGCATGAAAGAATTCTCACATTGGAGAACGAAGTGCCAGTTCCCATAGAAAGGAAGTATAGTTCTCTGAAGTTTGGTGTGGGGATGGATGGCTTGATCAAGTCTGTTACGCTATAAATCTTAATTCGTTCACTCAGAGCTTTGGCTTTTTCATTTTTTTTTTAATTGGTATAAAACCTTTCATTTGCTTTTAACATCTAACCAATAACACAAAACAACACCTCATTGCGTATGTGCAGCTGCTACAGATTGTATTGTATCGATAAATAGTACCTAGACTAGACAACACTGCAACAATGACCAGGTAGGACGTCTCTCCTATCCAACAAACATAATTACAATTCAGAAATATTTGAGCCTTTCTCTCAGCAGTTTCTCTCAGCAGGCCACATCTTGTGGAATTTCCATGGGGTTTCATTGTATTGTTGTTGGGTGCTTTCATCTCTTGTCTTGGCCCTCCATTCTCGAATCTCCAGGGAAGTTCTCATCTAATAAGCAAATGCCAGACGTGTGGACAGTTTGTTCCTGGTGATTTGCATGCTTGTGGGAAGGTTTTTTTTGTACCTCAGTTCCTTGTGGGTCTTTATTCACCAATGACATTAAACCTTAATTCACAAGGTGCTGTTTCCAGGTGTATTAGAGCTCTCTAATGGAGTGAAAGCTCAGTCTGGTATGTGACCTGTCATGTCTTTTGGTCTGGTAGATGTAGTCTGGAGAGGAGTTAAAGCAGATTTTCGGTGATGAGTCAGCAGTGGGTGTAACCTGAAAGTTGTTGGTTGCCATGAAGGTTTAATCAGGCAGTGCCTACTGTGTTGAAGCGAAGGCCTCCTTTCTAGACACAGTTGAAGACTTACTTAGCCTACTACCTCTCCTGGGGTATAGGGCATCAGCCAGGACTCTCCAGCCATTCCTGTCCTTGGCTTTTATTTCAGTCTGACTCTAGGTGTAACCCATCTCCTTGCAGTCAGCCTTGAGGCCTCGGCGACAGGTGTTTCTTGGCCTTGCTCTTTTCCTTTTCCTTTTAGGTCTTCGGTCTGGCTTACCTAATGGGTTTGATTGCAGGGATTCTGAACACACACAGAACTATGCGTAGGATTATGGGACCTTAGTGTATAGGGACTGAGTCATCCTACCACCTTTGTACCCTTGAGCCCAGTACCGACTAGCTATAGTGTCTCACTTGCTCTCCTACTCACTCACGGAGAAACAAGTGATTAGACACCCCAGAACACAACACTCCCGACTCTCTCAGGAATCGCGGTTGCAAGACACCCCCTTTCGCTCGCACACTTGTACTTGTCCACAATAAGATCTGACAGAGGCATGAATGAGTTTAAAATATTTATTTTAACTAACCTGCTCTAATAAGTAGTATACGTGCCACAACAAGCAGGAAAATGCATAACACCAATATGGTAAGCATAGTAATTAGTCCGTACATCATGATACGAGCTTTCATAAAAAGACAGTGTAGCATATTCTCCCTTCCCTTGTATATAAGCAGAATGATTATATATCAGAAGGTCTCTGGGCGTTACCTGCAGATGCCGTACCTCAGTCTATAGATGGTAGATCTACATCATAGGTGCTGTCTTGCTCTTCTCCCTGGAAAGGTCCCTCTCTAAGTGTGTGCTACCTATTCGTGTATTCCAATAATACCAAAGTACGTATTCCCAAACAACAGCTGCATCAGTGTTTTTTATCTATGTGCTATGACCTGACCAGAATAGAATAACAAGGGGCATTGTTGTTCGACCTTGTTTACAATGTTCATACTAAATCCCAGGAACCTGCAAAGTGTGAACACAGCAATAGGTTCTCATGTAAAAAATGGCAAAAGAGGTAGTTGCAAAATAAACTTGTATAGTAATGTGCACAAAGCACCAGGCAATATGCAGCATGCTCATACTAACTTAGAGAAGACGACAATGTCCCCAGGGGCCATGTGACATGGGCTTGCAGAGGATGTGACCTAACCTGCCCCAGAGTCTTTTCATGATTTCTTCATGAGCAGGGAGTTGGAAAGTCTGCTGTCATAGGTCGTAAGTCGCAGACGTGGAAGTCAAACAAGAGTAGGTTGTCCTCTGTGGCTTGAATCATTAATTTGCTGTTGTTAAAATCGAAATGCTGATCTCTACTTTAAAAAAAGGGAGATGGCGAGGTGCCATGTTTCCTGCCATGTGGAATTTCTGATGATTTGTACACTTTACGGTAATTGGCAAAAATGTCATGCCATTTTTCCAATAGATACAAATAAACTGCTGGTCAATTTTCCTTCCTCCGTTCCTCTGCGAGTGTAGAGGCCTTAATAAAGAATAAGAGTTTTAATGAAGTTAGTGTTCTGCGCTTGAAGTTCTTGGCTTAATTTTTATATAGGCCTGAGCTGGGGGTAAATGTAATTGCCGGTATTGATTAAATACCAGTATTATATTGCAGAGAATGTGTTTATCCCACAGTACATTTCTACTAACTGATTTAGAAGGTGTAGTGTCTTTGTATTTGTATTTGGTTGGGCAGCAATGGAGTGCTGTACATTATTGGGGTTGTGTTGGGAGAGGTACAAAATTGTGTATCTGAAGGGAGGGAATTTAATCATGAAACTACATTTGCGATTCCCGTATTCAAATTTTTGTCCAGATTCTCCGGAAATTTCTACATTTTCTGCCAGAAGACTGCCGCAAACACGTAGTCCATGCCACAGTGACATCCAGGCTAGAATACGCAAATGGTCTATATCTCGGCCTTCCTAAATATTCGATTAGATGCCTTCAGATGGTACAGAATGTGGATGCGAGACTATTCAAACACATATCTTTTAGGCATCATGTCTCTCCACATTTACCAGAGCTTCATTGGCTCCCAGTAGCCAAAAGAAACAAATTCAAGGCCATGACTCTGGCCTACCGGGCTCTAAAGGGAAAATGCCCTGGATATCTTAAACAAAGACCTATGCTGTTATAAGCAGAATCGATCTCTGAGGTCAAATTCACAAAATTTGCTTTGTACCCCCCGGTTTGCGAAAGCCTGTCTGGGTGGTAGAGCGTTCTCAGTGAAGACGGCCAAAATGTGAAGCGCCCTGCCTGGGAACCTCCGCCAAGCTGATTCAGAGACCTGTTTCAGAAAAGCACTGCTGACATGGCTCTTTAGTCGTGACTAAGCTTGGGATCAGTGCCTGGACCTCTATGCGCGTAATGCCTGCTGTTAGAGCACCAGGACACCTCTGTTTGAGGTAGCTGTTTTGCGCTATATAAGCTCCAGTATTATTATTATTATTAATCTCATAATTTTCAGCTTTCAGTGCCAAGACTGGATTGAAACTCAGAACTGCAGGTTCAGAGTCAGTAGCTTAGCCATTAGATCACATTGCTTGACTAGGATATGTTTTATCTGTTTCCCAAGAAACAGCAACACCAATTTTATAAAGCTGATGTTGGCCCTGTTTTATCAATATTCACTTCACTAAGCACCCAAGTTCACTTTGAACCTTTTTCATTTGCTTTTTTTTAATTCCGGCTTATAGATTCCCAATATAAAATGAAGTGGAAGTAAATGAATTACGACCCTGAAGCTGAAGCCTTTCGATTTTTATCTGAAAGAACTAGAAAGAGATTATATTATTGTGGCAAGCCAGGTTATGCCTGGTAGATGAGCTACCCAAATGGATGACCATTACCTGGCAATGCAGGGCTACGGCATTTGCATGTTCTCTGATATGAAGCTTAGAGGTGCCTGTTCACATTCGACCTGCACACCAATGGGCCATTGCCAACCCAATTACTATTGAGATTAAAACCTTCGGAGTATGGCCGGTATTGGTTTCCACAACACTATCTACAAAACAATGAAAACTGATTCAGAAAGTGAAGTACACTTAAAGCAGGTGTTGACTGGCCTAACCGACCCAGACAGGGTAGTGGATGAGGTGTATGACACCTAAAAGTTCCACAAACCTATAAAGGAATGAGGCCAAAAGTTAAGTTCCTTTTTAAGAGCATGGAACTACGATGTGATTTGCAATATCCTTTTAATGTATGACAGAGGGTATATTATTCCTTATTATACATGGTCACAGCATCCTTCTTTTATTCTTGGTGGCTTGCTGTTTCATATGAAAGACTGGACTGGTTGCAGACATGAATAAAAGCGAAGTATGTATTTTGAAGTTAAAGACACCAAAAAGGGGCGAAGTACTTTGTTGCAAAAAAAGTATTATAATCATAGCTTAGAATGGTTAAAAAAATACCGATATATTCTTCCCTGCAATAGCCTATAGTACCAGAAATTAACTTATTGCCATGAATATTGCTTTTCTTCTGACACTATTCATTTTAGAAAAACAAATCAGAAGAAGGTGGAACAAGTAGTCTTTTTAATTTTTTTAAACTGCATCTTCAGTTATGCTCTGTAACCTGCCTTTCACCTTGCCTGTTAGCTCTGACAGGAAGTAACTGTGCAACTCAACTTAGAGTTGAACAACTATGTCATGCCTTTACTGCAAGCGACTAGAGACGTCATAACACAACAATAATAGGTAAATTAGAGTTGGCTTTTATACAGATATTTCATTTTTTCTCTGCCTTATAAACCTATCAAGCTAGACCTAAGACAACAGTTCTGCAATGCAATTTGATTTTAACCTCAGAGAGGGTATTCCTTTGCCTTTACAACATGAGTATTCTTTGCTCAGCAATGTTTCTCTGTTCCCATCACGACACCTACTGGGGATGGAGGATTCCGAGGATGGTCCCTTTGGGCCTGCCTATAGTCACACACAACTATGAATTAGATTTAAAGAATAGGATCACAAATCCATTGAGGGAGAAGACACCTTTCCAGTGCAGCCTGATACTCAGCCAGTAATTTCCAAACCATGATCTATAAGGGCATTTGAAGAGCAGCATTCCTTTGATACCTATGGGGAACAAAACATTGACAAGAGCCAGTGATGCAGGTCCCTTGGTTATTGGCCACAGATCTCTGCCTGATGCTTGTGTATTACATTCTTTAACCCCTTCCATGCTGATGACGGCCGGGAGCCGTCATGGCACACAGTGCTCGTGTGCTGATGACGGCTCCCGGCCGTCATGACCGCACCCGCGATCGGAATGTGCCGCAGAATCGCGGCCGTGCCCAAGGGGTTAAAGAGCCCAAGAATGCCATCTAAATCTCCTTCCACAACCTATTCCAACTCCTATGGTGGAGGATGTGGATTCCGATGATGATCAGGAGGAAGGCAAAATCCCAGAGGATGCTCCTCATGATGCAGTCCAGAGTGGGATAATTGGGTAGCACTGGCCTACCCTGGATGACATTAGAAGCTTTCATGCTTTACTGGAGAGCGCACCCTAAGATTAGCCTTCGCTATTTCCATAAAACAGTGAGACTGTTTTATATGACTTTAAAGAACTGGTTCACTGGTCAGAAAAGACCACGTTAGGGGCAATCCAGGGTTCAGCACTTCTAGTGGGAAGCCTTCCAGCCTCTAGCTGCCATCTAACTTGCTATTGCTACATTACTGACATATCTGTGTAGAGGAGGTGCTTCATCCGCAATAATAGTGGATTCATCCTCAGATGATTCCTCTTGGACAGAAAATTCACTGCCATAATCTTCAGCTTGGCCTTCCGCCTCAGATACAGAGTCCGTCTCTTAACCATGTTCAGAGGCAGATTCAAAAAACAAACAAACAACCTGCTGGGCAGTCAGCCTATGGCCAGTCTAAATGAAACTCAACAACAATAAACAACACTTTAAAATTCGAACTCCAAAAACTATGGTTGTAACTATTGACATATATTGATTTGGAAAAAAAAAATCAAAACAAACCACACAGTGAACTTTATACTCCAAAATATAAAACTCACTAGCCACAGACTGCTAGACTGAAGATCAGCTGCACCTACTCTGTACAGACACAACAGGCACCAACGATAACCCACTAGAAAGGAAAATAAAATACACGCAAGACAACACAATAAACATTGCACATCTTGCACAAATCCAAAGTAAATTTGAAACACAATAAAATAGAACTTAAATATGCTGCAGTTATTACAACAGTTAAAAAAACACATTCAAGCAGGGCGATGATACTTATTTGAAGTGAACATTACAAAATAATGTTTTCTTACCAAACACATGCAACTACACATACTGCAGATGTACCAATGTGGAAACTGCAAGTAAGAGCCACCAAGGAAATCTAGTGCTTTGAGCTAAAATAAAGGGAGAAATAAATTCACAAGTTCACAAATGCAAATGATAAGAAATAAAACAGTTAACAATCTAAAACACAGTGAAGTCTGCCCCTGGGTTTAGATCAGCATCACACCAGTCCGATCTGCCCTTAAGGGGTGCACAAATCAAAGGTAAAACAACAATTGGCATAGCCAATAGGTCTCGCCTTTAGGACTTTGTAAGTATTTATCCATGCAGCACATTTTCCTGGATGCTACAACATCTACTTGTGGAGTGGTGTGGCTCACTTGTTAGAGGCGGCAGACCCAGGAGCAGAAGTCGGCCCGGGACCAGGGTTCAATTCCCGACGCGGCAGGGTCGTGGACCGGGGTCAGCGGACTCGACAATTCTCGCCTCGGTGCCTACTCTAACCTGGGGTCCCACTCAGCAACTCTGGGCATTAGCTTGCCTAATCTCCACAACGGCCCCATCAACGCCGGGGATGCCTGGCTCCACCTTGGGGATTCCCAGTAGGGACCATCCCACAGGGAAAGCCAGGACGGGTTCCCCAGCGGTATACAGCGCCGGGACGCCCCTTTGCTGGGGCAGTTGTGCGCTTTACAAGTATACGACATTTAACATTTAACTGCAAGGGTCAACAAATATATAAGGGGTTGCAAACAACTAAAAGTAGAAACACTAACACTGCTGAGTGGGAGAATGGGCCTCTCACCCTGTCCCCAAACATCCATAGCCCTGAAACTCCAACTCCCAGTGCACTAAGAATCTCAAAGTGTGCTGCGGCACCGTGATCTTGTGGGCCATTGAGGCGAAGAGCAGTTCCTTCCTGGGATCCATGTTCGGAGCAAAGATGAGGCACGGGGGAGCAGTGAAAATACAGCCAGCAATTCTAAATGCGCTGCATTGAACAATTACACCATCACTGCTCTACGATCAATACCTTATATGCTGTGAGGTGAGAACCCATACAGCTTCATCAGGGGAGTAAGGCCTTCCTGTAATCCCTGTGAACCATCAGCAGGGAAACGAAAGAACAGCAGTGCATGCCACAGGCAGTGAAGGCTAGCATTGCTCATTGTCCAACAGTGCTGAATGGGGAAAAAACGATAAATGTGATTTCAGCCTGTCTTTCCAAAGATCGCCAACATACTCAGTCAAAGTTTGCAAATAAGCGAGGGTGATGGTGTATACTGATTTTTTACTATAGCACACTTTCACATTGTCATATATGTTAGACTGCGAGACACTGTGCAAATGCATTAGTCTGTGCAAGCCTATTCTCCTCCTATGTGAAATGACTTTGATTAATTGTGTGGTGACAAAGTTAGTAGCTCCTACCTGTCTGCAGTGCCGGTTGGAACGTCTGCCACCTTACTGCAGCTCAGGGGCAGTGGGTAGTGGGCTCCGCCTGCTTGTTTGGCCCTATACTACCCCTGGAGCAGCTTGCTTCATGCCAGAGGTTGGGCAAGCCTATAGATATACTTTGTATACATCCTCTGCCAAGCTATACTGCAGCCGCCATGTTGAGCAGGTCCGAGGTCCCGTCACTTAAAATTTGAAATCTGGTTGCCAACTGAAAAACATGAGATACAAAAACTACGCATTCATTAAGCACAAGCAATGTTAAAAAGAATGACCACGTTATTAAAAATATAAAAAACTAGAACAGACAATAGACGTAAAAGTACAAGTACAAACGAGCGCACACGGAATGCCTATAATCGAGATCGACATTTAAGGATATATAATAGCCAACATGCCGGAATATAGTACATCAGAGTGCTGCAACAATGGTTAAAGCTGGAGACGGAGCAAAAGTCAAATGATTATTCTTTTTAGATTGACATATTTTTTTGTAAGGCATATATACCCAACACAAATTTGCAGTGCAATCCGATCATAAAGTAAACAAGTACTGGGGTGCATCTTTAGAATTAACAAGTGCCATGCAGGTGAAACCATCTGGAAGCTCTCTGTTTATGACATGGGACCAATTCAAAGAAACAAAGAATCAGCCATAGAAACAAATACATTACAGTGTATGGGAGCATGTAAGTCTTCACAAAGAGAAAAACACACCTAAAGGCGGGCCACAGAACAGTATTTCACCAATAGGGAGAATGGAATTCAGAAAGGCACAAGAAGGAACCAATAGAAAGAGGTGGGTGTGGTCTAAGCACCCCACCCAGATACAGCATGCCTCGCAGAGCAGCGCATGCATGCTGCTAGGCACGACCTAAAATGGCACCCCAGAGGGGAGTGACATCTAGTTGCCAGCCAAATGCAGGTAAATACCAGTATACACACCACCAGCCAAAGTCTGGCCAAATACACTGCCAGGCAGTTGCCAATCCACACATACCACCAGCCAAATGCCAGTTTACACACACTGCCAGCCAAATGGCAGTTCACTCATACCTACAAAAAAATATATCGACCCCACCCCCATGAGCAGAATATTCTTAAGAAAAATCTTATATGCCCCAAAGGGGAGCTGAAAGTAAAGGGCATATGGGCAGTACTGGAGAGTAACCATGGCCCGAGGGGCCACTTCCCCAGCATATATAAATTAAATATCACTGGTGAAAATCTCTTTTCATTCACCTGGTGTTTCTCGGCCCTGTCAAAACTTCCTGGGAGCGAGGACCAACCCAAAAAATGTGTTCCTCCTTGCAACCTCGGTGCCTGTTAATGATAATGGGGTACCATGTGCGCTCTGATGTCATCAGATCACGAGGACGTTGGGGCAGTAGGAGAAGCGCGCCCGCTGCCACCCCCGGAGGGTGCATGTAGAGTAGAGGGTCAAGGGGGAGTGCCAGTGCTTCCACCGTGGGTGTGTGCTAGGACGTGCTGGGGCTGGCCTCAGCACCTGAGCGCCGAGGACTGCTCTAGCACTTCCCTGGTACCAAGGGGGTTAAAGTAGGAAAGCGCATTGCATGTCCAGGAATAATACAGAAACAATTATAAAAATAAAAAAATATGGCGATGCAAAAAGACGAAAAGGAACAGATACATGCAAGAACACATGTACCTGGCCCATTCTCAAGAGAGGAGCTAACAAAAGAAAGGAAGCGAATCCTACAGGAGCTAATCCATCGAAAGATTGCAAATGAGAGTGATTACTAATTGTATGCTGTAGGCGGGCTGTAAGCCCACTGTAAGCAATACGTCTCTCAGAACACGGCATGTGCTGTGTAGGCAAGACCTAAAAAGACCGCAAACAGAGTTAAACTATTTTTTATCTGAAAGTCCTTACCAAGCCATAGCATAAAAGTGCCACTTAACGCTTAACTAGTGCTAAGAACAATAAAACAACCCTGTCGAAACAGTACACAGATTTTGATATGTGGGTAAGGAAAAATTGTCCGATGGTATCTAATATTACACATCAGTTATATGTCATAAAAAAATTGAGTGCCGTTTAGTTTGACACGAGTGGTGGTGAAAAAGACCATTTGATCTGCCACAGACTAACTAACAATATGATGGTAAGCATGTACACCCCTATATGTAGACTTGTATCAATGTTGACAATCCTAAATCATCTGTATGAAATATTTATTTACAATCCAACTCCATAAAGAGTCCCGTCAATGTCTTATTTAAAACATTGAGTGAAGGATTGAAATGCACAGGTCTGGCTTGTGTATATATACTCTTAAAAGACTGTGAAGAAAATTCCAAACTTTCTCTAGTGTATAAAACTGAAAAACCCTGCGGTGAAAATATCCTTTCCATGGAACGGTTGATATTGCCTGCCAAAAGGACTATATATGCAGAGCAAGTAATGGGATGCAGCTTGCTTTACTTTGTGGTTCTTATGAAGGATGAAAGCTTCAGACAGATATTAGCATTGTGAATTGGTACCTCAAAAATTTGTTTGAGATAATGACCCTGGTTCAAGTCCTGCTGATCTTGGACCATACGATTGGATGTTGTTCCTGGACTTGCAGGACGTTTACTTTTATGATCAGTTGTGCAGTCCCACAAGAATTATTTCTGATTTGTGATGGAATAGGAACACTTCCATTTCTGCCTTTTGGCCTTTTAGTGGCCCCTTGGTTATACCAGTGGGCATGTTCACAGTGGAAGCCGAAAGCCATTCCTGTTGTCACACATGAGCTAGTGCAGAAGCTTTCAGGATCTAGTATGTCCTCTGGCGAGATTCACAAGAGGAGGGATCCACAGTTGGAATGCCCACTAGAAGAGCATTACCAAAAGAAAGTAACATACTCATTGTATACAGTAATTGAAATAATACAATACACAAGAAAGAACAGCTTTTTGTAGTGAGTGACATTGCAGCTTTTTGCTGCTCAGAACATGGGGTTTCCGTATACTCCTTAATACCATTAATTTTTTTATACAGATCAAATCATATTTCTTACTCGGATTCCTCAACTCACATTATATCAAAAAGGTAGGTTGGTGGCACGTGTAGCTGTAGATACACATGATGTGTATACCTCCGCCAACTAGTGTATAACTAGCAAAAAAGAATTTTCGAGTCATGGTTGCTGTGACTTCACCTATTCGTGGTATTGCGCATGGGCATCGGCTCAATTGTTAATTGTTTTTTCTCCACCGTCCGGTTCAGAAGTGTTGATGTGAGCCCCGGTTCGATGCCATGTGGTGTTCTCACTGGGCCCTGGAATCTGTTTCCTCCTCCCTCCCTTGCCACCCCAATGAAGCGCTCAGACCGTGGTCTGTGCATGCGATCTATGCAGCGCTAGCCGCCAGGGTCCTACAATTCCAGAATACAGATGGCGGCCCCGTAGGAGGCCGGCAGCAGCACTAGCGAGTCTCAATGGGTCTCTTGGTGATATGAAACCCCTGAACGCGATAGAACCACTCGAGTATTAAGCTCAATATCCCTCCCCTATATTCAAGTCACGGAGTGCCCTGGAGCAGAGGCTGGGCGGTCTGGACTAAAGTTGGGTTGCGGATACTCTGACGCCCCGCGAATAAGTACCTGAATCAGATGGTACAGAAATCGGGAAGCGGTGCGAAAATGGCCCCGAAGGTGGAAGCAAATCCCGCTGCTTCCAAGTCCGTCGGAAGTCAAAAGCTGCAAGGAGAGGTTTGCAGACCACGGGGAGAGAGCATCATACATGGCCGAGTGGCGGTAAACAAACGCGAGCGAACCAAAGGGAAGAGGCGTTCTAGGTGACAGCTAAGTAAGTGGGCTCTCCATGTAGTTTGAGCGCGCACCTTATGAACACCGGGCCACTGATATAATGTATTAACAGGGGTTTTTTTATCCAGATGCTGTAGAAAAGATAACAGGGAGATACATGTCACCCAAGCACCGGCAGTGCACGAACTACCCCCATCTTCTGGATGTAATTCGAGCGCAGTGGGGAAGAGAGGTCTGGATACAATTTGAAAATTACCTCCAGCCCCGGATGACTCTATAACTCGGTAAAAACTAAAATTCTAATGCCCTTGCAATAACCTAAAACTAAGATTGCATCTTGTAGAATATAACTTTTACAACATAACAAGATGTAGAAGCTCAGGAAACTTTTGGATTAGAGGTTATTAGGAATTTAGCCATCAGAAACATGCCCTTGTTTATTTAATCAATCAATAGAGTGTCACAATGGTCAGTCTGCTCACAGGAGTAATATCCAGAAAAATGATGCTCAATCTAATGTTGATATGTATATATGTAGATAGGTAACTATGTTATTAGTCTATGGGATCTATAGGTGATGTCTGTTTCAACTTTTATTTATTATTTATTATTTATTATTTTTTATAGATGGATGTTGAATAGCCCTAGTCCTGAAGAGGCCAGAATTGATTGGCTGAAACGCGTCGACTGTAAAGAGACAACAGATATAAAAAATACTTTTGATTAATTTAAATAATTTGTTGAGGAATTACAAAAACATTTGGTTGAAATAAGTTTTACCTATTTGTTTTCCTCACATTATTCTGTTTGATCTCGATAGGAATGTCCGGTTTATTTTTTCATTGTGACATCCTAGTTTGGAAATGAAGGGCTTCTTTTGTATATATGTAAAAATTATTTGTATATACAACTGTGTGTGAATTGAAAACAAGAAAAATACTTTTAAAATCTCTTTACTTTGATAAAATAAAAAATAAAAAATCAATCAGTAACAGTCTAAGGCGTGGTTGTGGTTCATGACGAGACAGGAGATTGTAAAAGGTAAACATAGATATAGTGTGGTCATAGTGATATACACACTGAATAGGGAATATTTTAGTTTTATTCCTTATTTCAATTAAGAATTTATACCTAGAACCAAGGTACCAGTTTCATATTTATTTAGTCTTCTTTACCCAGGTACCGGTTGGTCTAATGGGTTGCCCCTGTTATTCATAGAGCAAGGAGAGGTGCCAGCAGAAACTAATGCGCCAGAGCAGTCACCGGGACGCCTCCAACAGAACACCACACCTGACCCGCCGGCAATGCGGAAAGGAAGAGGTGGAGTAACAGCAAAAAATCATCCGGCCGGCCCCTCAGAAGCAAAGCTACTGCTTCGATGGAAGGAGCCACAGACTCAAGCCGGAGGAGCGTGCAGCGAGAAGGGTGGCGAGAAGGGCAAGGAGAACAAGGCGGTGAGTCAGGTAGAGACTCAGGATATTCTTGGTACAAGGGACTTAAGGGGCATTCTCCCGAATCAAGGGTGGGGGGTGGAGGGTGAGACACCCCCCTCTCCCACCCCCTTCTCGATATTGTCGAAGGAGAAGGTAATCTGCTGGTGCCCGACAATGTGAAGCATGTCATGGCTGTAGCGGCGGCAGCAGCACCAGCAGCAGCACCAGCAGCAGCACCCTGTGTATCATCGCCCCCTCAGAGCCACGCGTGACTGCGGTAGAGCCAGACTTGGTGGGTTTAAATAAAACGAATGACAGTATTGACAATGTGGAACTGCGACAAATAAATGGAAGTTATGCCCAGTCTCTTGTCCTAGCGCCTGAGGGGAACAACACAATAATGGCATCAGATTTGCTAGCAGGGGACAAGAACAGGGCTGAACTAGATAAGGAGACTAGTGACTGTTTCTTTTCCGTCTCAGAGGGGGCAGAGTGGTCAGATAATGGTCTGAGTACATGATCAGGCGCCAGCAATCTAGACACAGATCCGGAGGAGAATGACTTAGCCCGCCATATAACAGCGACATTTTTTTTTTTTACTTTCACCCCGCTACTCAAGGCCGGGGGAGAAATGACTTGAAATGGGACTATTCATCAGCAACTCAGTTATCGGGCTCCCTCTGGGCTTATCCTCGTCGGAACCGGGCGTGACCCCCCCACGTTGGAGGTAATCCATCAAGCCATCCTTTCACATCTGGAAGAAACGCGCCAAGACAGCCGGAAAGCGCAGGCTGCAATGAGAAAGATGGAGTTGTTAGGAAGCTCTCTTAGGCATGCGTAAATATGGGGGAGAGGGTAACGAACCTCGAGGAGAGAATTGTAAATACAGAAGCGGCAAGTGCAGTAAACCAGGCGGAGGCTCAAGGGTCGCAAATCAAGGATATCCAGTGGAAGCTGGAGGAATTTGAGAATAGACAAAGGAGGAATAACCTCAGGGTGCTGGGGGTTCCTGAGGCCATCAAAGGGTCTGACACCAGGTCATATATAATTGATCTCGAAATCCGCATTCCCTGAGTTGTCAGACTGGAATTGAGCAGCAGAAGTACAAAGAGCACATCGGTACCCCCTTTAAGGACATGCAAGAGGAGGCGATAAACCACCGGCGATTTTAGTGTTCTTCGCCAATTTCCTTTTGCGACAGGCAATCTCAGACAAACCAAGACCAGAAGCTCAGAGATCAAATGTGGGGGTGTTGTTCTTTGTACGGCCCGACTTCTGCCACTCAACGGTAGAAAGGCGCTGGAGACTGAGACAGCTTATAAAACCTTTCCAGGAGAAAAATATCCAGGCGTATCTCATTAACCCAGCGCAACTCAAGGTGATTCATGGTGGCCAGACTCGATATTTTTCATCAGGGATAAAAGCAAGAGAATACCTGGACTCTATGGACAAATAAAGTTAAAATCGAAGTAAATCGGGGGAAAAAGAAAAGGGAAAGAAAGTGTATGTATTGTTGGTTATAAAAGTAGTAAGGGAAGATGGTGAGAAAAAAAGTGTGGGGTAATATGATGTGCAATTCTGCTTTCTTTTTGGTGTACACTGTCGCAAACCTTTCTTTTCCGTGTCAGTGACCAGCCTCTTGACTCCCAGGTTGATAATGTTTTTCATGCTTGAAAGGACTCCATTCCTTTACTGTCCTACTTGCCACACCAAGTACCTGAGATCCTACCTCCACGAAGTCTGCAATCATTGCTGGTCTCCGGACCACCCAGAAGATTTCTGTGCGACGTGCCTTGCATTCTGTAACAAAACACTCTTTGGCCAGACGCATTTTTCACCTCAGCCGCCATGGTGCATAGATAAGAGGAGGAAGACACCCCAGATCTCTTCAGTGAGCAAGAGGGGTCAGATGCCGAAGAGGGGGATGGCCCAGGTATCTCAATAGATGCAGCCTTTTCGCTGGAAAGCTTTGACTCTGAGGCGGATGTAGAGTCAGAAGGGTCTCCATTTGCCCAGAGTCCGAAGATGCGCGAGGCGTCAGTCTTGAATTCCCGTGCTGCCTATGAGGCCTCTGATGTGCTACTGCCTCCCGCCTATGGTCGACACTGACAGTCCGAGCCGGACCTGACAGTTAAGTCAATAAGCCTTGAGTCAATGGCGCAGCATCACCCAGTCTCAGAATCTAAAGTCGTGGAGCCGAAACTTTCGGATCGAAGACAACCCGCATCAGGTGACAGTCAGAACTGTGATGACTTTATTGGGCATGATAACTTCTTGTAGATATATTCCCTTATGCCGGGCTTCACATGCACCTGTTACATGAGTGCCTAGTGACAGTGTTCTCAGGCAGAGGGACATCTAGAGGACCTAGTGTTGGTTTGGGGCCGCACATCACTCTCTACAGTGGTGGAACACAAACAACCTGTAACAGGGGAAGCCTTTCCTGGACCAGTTCCTCAAGAGACTATCACCACAGATGCTGCACTCAGAGGTTGGGGAGCACCTCTCAATTCATCTCACTGTCAAGGTTCAATGGACCCCTGCCCAACAAACTTTTCACATCAATCACCTTGAGCTGCTAGCTATCCAGCTTGCTCTCCGGGCTTTTCACCCTCTCATCCAAGACAGTCCTGTTACACATGGGCAACACAACTGCCATGTTCCACTTGGAGAAACAAGGGGGCACACATTCACCACAGCTGTCCAGTGTAGCCCAGAGCATCTAGTGGTAGGCAAACATCAGAGTGCATCTGCTCATTCAACACATTTCCTAGGTAGACAACGATCTGGCAGGCCTTCTCAGCAGGTCGCACTAACAAGTGTACGAATGGGAACTCCAGCCCATGTCCCTACTGCTGTACTTTAAGCTTTGGGAGTTCCCACAGATAGACCAGTTTGCAACCTCCGACAATGCGAAATGTCCCAACTTCGCTGCAGGACTACCACACCCACAGTCCATGGGCAATGCACAATGGATGTGTTGGTCAGGGATATTTACCATGGATTTTCTGCCTCTCACTTTATCTGTTCATGGTCAGGAGGTTGAGACAGAAATACCTCATACTCATCTTAGTGGTACCAACCAGGGCACGTCAACCATGGGACTCCACTCTGCTAGAACTCTCTCTAGTCCCACACGAGAAGCTCCCTAACTGGCTGGATCTTCTCCCACAAAACCATGGCACTCAGACACCCCAAACCTCAGCAGCTCAACCTTGAGAAATGACTACTGGGGTCTTAACGTCTGTTTACCTTATCTTACCAGAAGAGTGTTTGTCTATTCTTACAAAGGCACGCAGGCCTACTACCAGGGCCTGTTATGCAAGCAAGTGGAAATGTTTTGTGCATCATTTTCTTACTAAAAATATTAAACCTCTCACAGCATCTGTACAGGACTTTGCCCGTTACCTCTTTCACTTACAGAAGTCTGACCTTGCCTACACTCCTGGCTGCTATAGCTGCTCACTTACAGAATAAGCAGCATGGTTCACTATTCAGAATACCATTCATTAAGGCGTTCGTGGAAGACCTCAAAACGGTAATTCCACCCCGTACGCCTTCTGCTCCTGTCTGGAACCTTAATATAGTCTTCAATAGACATGGACCCTCCTTTTAAACCACTTCACTCTTGCCCACTGCAGTTCTCTTCTTTGAAGGTGATTTTTAGGTCTCGCCTCTCAATGCGCATGCGCATTGAGCGGAGCGAGACTATAGGGGTTTAAACAGACTTTACCTAGACTGGCGATTTGATGCTGTGCCCGTGCACTTTTAGGTCAATGCGCAAGCGCATTGACCTAAAATGCGCGTGCACAGCATCAAATCGCCAGCCATCTGTTCCCCAGCTTGGATCTCCTGGCTGCTCCTCCCCTAATTATCCGCACATCAAAGGCTGCTCCCGCCCCCTGCTTCACACTTCAAAGAAATGCTACCGAGAGCATTTCCCGGCCGGCCGCTTTTAATTTCATTTCGCAAGCAGTTCCCCCTCCTCCCTCTCCTGACTTGCTCCTGCCTCCCACACCAATCCCACGTCGAGGCTGCTTCCACTCTCCCGCTGCCCCGTCAGAGCACTTCAATTGCTTGTTCTTCTTCCTTGTCTGTATCTTGCTGTTGATGCCTAGACCTGCATCCATAATATATTCATGGGTTAAGAAAAGAGCATTTAATAAAAAACACATTTTTCTTCTTTCGAGATCCTAGGTTCCTAACTGCTTATTTCTCGAAGTTGCGGTATATATGCTTTGGTGCAATGTGGGGTGGCGTGGGCATCCGCTTGACATTCAGCAACAGAGTATTGTGTAATCCTTACTAGGTGGGGGTTAAACCTCAATTGCTAATGTTTTTCTTTAATAGTTTATATCCTTCCTGAATACACTTATCGTACTGTACCATTTATCTCTCACATACGTGTAACGGTGTGAGCAAATTCCAGATTTAATTTGCGATTCACACAAGTTTGTAGCAAAAAAAATTGTCAAATTCGTGGAAATGCAAAATACAGCGCAGAATCCACTGACTGATTTTTCTCTGTCTAGACGTGGTCTGAGAGAGCAAATAACAGCTGTATTCTGCTCAATATTTAACGTTATCTCGAGAAAATAGAGTACTTTCAGTTACAGCAAAACCCTCTTAGAGGCTTGTTTGAGTTGAGTTCCGAGCTGGCGTCTGAAATCCATTTGTCTTTCTAGTTAAGCTTTTATTTCCAGGCTTTTTATAGCCTTTGATTGCCCCATTGCATCTCCTTGGGGCAGAGGAAAGTCATCCAGAGGCCACGGGGCAGTGGCTTAAAGCACAATGGCCGCGCTGCACAAGCTCATAAAGCGCACTGTGAACTGAATCGCCTCCAGGCGCTATGCTAGCAGCTCGCTGGTGTGTGAAGCCGCTCACAGCACGATACATTCTGCTTTACAGCCCCATTCGTTGCAGTTCTGATGGCACCTTTATGGATTATTTGTGTTTTTATCCAGTGCTTTTGTGCAATAAGAAGCATTAAGCTGCTGGACATGCTCACCTTTTATTGTCACAGAGGTAATTACTAGATCGCTAATATAAACGTAAAGGTCCACTATCGGGAATTAATGTCCTCTGTGCACCTTAAGTATGTCCTTCCCTCTCACAGTCAGGGAGAGTCGCTTGCTCTCTATTTGGCACTGGATTTCCTTGGCAGTCGTGCCGCTGGGCACTGTCACCTCGATGAACACCTCCTCCATGGTCTGGTACCAAAACCCCCATGGGGTGTAGCAAGGAACCACACCACTGTGCTCATCGAAATCCACCGACATAGCTGAAGCGGACAGTGACTCTCTACTGCTCCTGACAGGCAACAGAAGCGGCTACATCTTTTAATTGACATAGAGAGAGGACACTTCGGAGGCGCTAAATCCACCCGCCCCTTAGTGAAAGGCGCACGTTATTGCTATGGTACAAATCGCAAAGTACAAGAGTGAGTCCGTTTTGATTATAATCTACATTTTCAAAACATTTGCCAAATTAAAGAACTCTGGGTCATAATTGCCATGTTTCATAAACAAACTCTGAACAGTCGCCACACATTATATTACTGTCATTGGTTGTATTTTGAGTAGTTACAAATAAAACATTATAATCTTCAAGATGGCCGCCATAATTCCTTCTATGGACGACGAGGGGCTAGCACCGAGCATTGCGGTGCCTCATTAAAGCAGTAAATCTTCCATGTTAGAACGTAAGTGTTCACTTTTCACTCAAAATTATTTTAGATTCTGGATATTCCCAAACGTAGATTTTTGAAGGCGTGCATAAACAGTCAATTTGATATGTGGTCTTTCTTTCCTGTTCAAGCTGTCTCCAATTAAATGAAACTGGAGTTCTTTTACTTCTGCTTGTCACACCACTTAATGTAGTAGTACTCTTTGCTGCAGGTAAACCGCAGATGTGGCCTAACGACCAGAGCTGCCATCTAAGTCACGTAAATACAAAACATGTTGCATTACAAATGCTATAGGTGTCACATTCGCGAAAGTTATAACTATTGGCATTGTAAATGACAAAGCTATCAATTTAGCTATTTTAAAAACCAACACATAAATAACATATTTGTCATTTACAAGACCAATAGCTCCAACTTTTCTAATGCGAGACCTATTGCATTTCCAAGGCTTGTTCTTGTAGCCATCTCTTCTCTAAGATGAGTTAGTGAAATGCACACTCTAACCTTGGAATATCCTTTCATCCAGGTACATCAGGCTAGAGTGGTTCTCGGAACCAATCTAAATTTCCTCCTTACGGTTGTTTCTAGCTTCCACCTTAACCAGACAGTCGAGCTGCCACTCTGCTTTCCACACCCACAGACTGTAGCAGAACTTGCTCTGCACACTCTAGATTTCAAAAGAACACTAATTTATTATATAAATAGGACAAAACCTTTCTGAAAGCCACAAAAGCTATCTGTGTCCTACTCCAAGCCACATAAAGGACATGCTGTGTCCAAGGCAAGTGTTGCACATTGGATAGTCAAGTGCATACAGGCTTGTTACACGAAAGCTAAAAGAGCCCTACCTAAACCTCCCAGACCTCATTTCACTCAGAAGAAAGGAACTTCTATGGCTTTCTTTGGTAATATACCACTAGCTGACATATGTAAAGCAGCTACATGGTCCACTCCTCATGCATTTACCAAAGACTACTGTGTGGATGTCCTGGCCAGACAGCAAGCGTAAGTTGGCCAGTCTATCCTACGTGCACTTTTACAGTCTTATGCAACGTCCTCAGACTAGGACACCACTTTTGTGAGGACTGCTTTCAAAATCTATGCACACTATGTGTATCTACAGCTACACATGGCCTGAAGGGAAAATGTTACTTACCCTGTAAGCATCTGTTCGTGGAATGTACTGCTGTAGATTCACATTTATTTTATTTTATTTATTTATTTTCAAAGTTTTATATAGCGCGAACAAGATCTTCACAGATATCAGAGCGCTTTACATAGAGGGGTATATGAGGGAACATAGTCAAACAATAAATCAATAGATCACATAGTACAAATAGGTGGCTGCAAGCCATCACGTGAGTAATCAAACAACTCATACAAATAAGTAAATGAGTCAAGCATGCAAAACAGATCGGTGCAAGGTGTTGACAGAGTTCGAGATTATAGATCAAGTGTATTTAGCCATGAGGATAGCTTTTACTTCTTTTTTAAAGAGTGTAGTGGAAGAGATAAGCCTGGTTTCGGGAGGGAGTGAGTTCCAAATCCTAGGCGCCAATCCTGAGAAGGAGCGCTTGTAGGTTTTTTCCTCCCGGAATCTTCGAGGTTTCAGCAGAAGATTGTTTGTGCCTCTCGTGTTTCCTGTTCCCCCAGAGATTGTCAGTTTCTGAGCGAGGTAGCCGGGTGAGTTTAGGTGTACCGCCTTGTGTGTCATGCAGGCGATTTTCAGCTGTATTCTGGCTTCAAAAGGCAGCCAGTTCAGGGATTTCAAGTAAGGGGTAATGTGGGAGTGCTTTTTTGACCCAGTGATGAGTCTCGCTGCAGCATTCAGAGAAGCTCTTAGTGGTGCAGTAGTAGTTAGGGGGAGTCCGCAGAGGGCGGTGCTGCCGTATTCAATACGTGGGATGACTAGCGATTGTACTGCTGTTTGGAAGTCTTAGGCTGGGAGGTAGGGTTTAAGTTTCCTCAGAGTATTGATCTGGAAGTTCGCTCCCTTTGTTGCCTTGCTGATATGTTGCTGCATGTTGAGGTTGGTGTCAAGTGTTATGCCTAAAGATTTTGCTGAATCCACTATGGTCGGTTGGACATTGAGTGCTCTTAGGTGCTTAAGCCATGTTTGTGTGGTAGATATTTTCGTGGGAGGTGAGATCAGAAGGAACTCAGTCTTCATAGCGTTTAGTTTGAGGTGGTTATCAGCCAGCCAAGATTGGGTGCTCCTGATCGTTGAGTTCAGACGTAAGATGTCTTTGGGGGATTGTAACTTGAGATATAGCTGAGTGTCATCGGCGTACATGTGAAAGTTTACGTTGGATGCTTGTAGCAAGGAGGTGAGAGGTTCCATGACTAGGTTGAACAAAGTTGGGGATAGGGAGGATCCTTGGGGGACGCCTAGCGTCACAGGTATTGGCGAGGACATCAGGTTGTTGCTCTTGAATTTCTGCGACCTGTTGTGAAGAAAGGAAGTGAACCACTTGAGAACAGTTCCAGATAAACCCATTCTTGTATTTAGTAGTTCTAGTAGATTCTCATGTTTAACGGTGTCGAATGCTGAAGAGAGATCTAGAAGGATGAGGAGGCAGGTGTCGTTTTGGTCTAGCATTTGAAGTGCGTCGTCGATTATGT
This sequence comes from Lissotriton helveticus, assembly GCF_964261635.1. Taxonomy (NCBI): domain Eukaryota; kingdom Metazoa; phylum Chordata; class Amphibia; order Caudata; family Salamandridae; genus Lissotriton; species Lissotriton helveticus. The sequence goes on along the minus strand of NC_136065.1, from coordinate 263,885,931 downwards.
GAGTCATAGCAGTCTCTGTGCTGTGTCCTGCTCGGAAGCCTGACTGGTGGGCGTTGAGGAGATCGAATTGCTCAATGTGTTTAGTCAATTGTAGTTGTGCGCATTTTTCCAATAGTTTGGCGAGAGTAGGAATATTGGTGATGGGACGATAATTGTTAAGATCAGAGGGGTCGGCTGTAGGTTTCTTTAGTAGAGGTGTGACCTGTCCAATTTTGAGAGAGTCAGGTATGCTTCCTTGTTGGAGTGAGCTGTTGATAATTTTAGTCCAGAGAGGGAGAAGCAAAGGGGTAAAGTCTTTTACTGCGGAGGCAGGGAGGGGGTCCGTGAGGTGATTGGATGGTTTCAGGGTGCTGAGCAGTTTGCCAATTTCTTCTTCCGAGTATGTGCCGAAGGTTGACCATGTAGCATTGTTTTTTGGTTCAGTGGGTGCTAGGCGTTGGGGTTTGGAGTAGAGGCTTGCGTCAATGAGGAGATCGCTTTTTATTTTGTCAGTTTTTTGGATGAAGAAAGCAGCGAAGTCTTCACAGGAGGGTGCCTCACACCTAGTGTTGAGCGGTTGGGGTTGTTCCTTGGATTGTGTTTTGATTAGCTCAAACAGTTTTCTCGGGCGGTTTTTTGCTTGGTCGAGTTGGAGGCTGAAGAAGTCTGATTTTGAGCGTTTTATTTTCCTGAAGTAGGCGTTTCTCTTTTTCTTCAGCTCTTTTAGGTGCATTGCAGAGGGGGCTGATCTCCAGGTACGCTCTGCCATTCGCATGTCTCGTCTATCCTCATTGAGACTCCCGTCGTACCATGGTTTGGAGATTTTAGTAGAGACTCTTTTCAGCTCCATAGGTGCAGCCTCATTAATTATAGATGTCATAGCGTTGAGATAGTGGTCAGTCAGAGTTTGGACGTCTGTAGCGCTTGTCGGTGGCAGTAGGAGGTTGCAACTGTTAGGGGGCCAAGAGCCTGGGTTGAGCTTTTTCGAGTCTCTTTTCCAGACTTTGGGCTTGGAGAGTTGAGCCGGGTTAACTTTGACTTTTTCATTGATAAAAAATGTGACAATATGATGATCTGACCATTCACAGGGTTGGATGGACTCGAGTTGGGTAGAGTCCTCTTTGGAGATGATCAGGTCGAGGGTAGAACCTTTCTCGTGGGTTGGGCCGTTGCATATTTGGGTGAGGTTAAGGGCATCAAGGACATTTTTAAGACTATTTACCACTGCGTCGTTGCGATCGTTCCAGTGGAGGTTGAAGTCACCAAGGTATATTTGGGTGAGTTGCCGTCCGGAATTGGTTGAGATCAACTCCATTATTTCTTGGGATAAAGTGAAGTTGTCCCTGGGTGGGTGGTAAATGCTGTGAAGCGCGCATATCGGTTTGCCCTCACTCATAATGTCAAGGCAGATGTATTCCCAGGATGTTGGGGATGGTAGGGAGGTGGAGTTGACTTTCTGAACAGAGAGGTTGTTCCTGTAGATGCATGCGATTCCACCACCTATTTTGCCTGTTCTGTCGAGCCTGATAATGTGGTATTCGGGAGGAACCAATATGTCCATTATAGGTGTCGAAGATTCAGTTAGCCAGGTTTCTGTCAAGATGATTAGGTCAAGGTCCCGCGATAAGAGGAGGTCAGCAATGGCGGCGGAATGTTTCTTGGCTGATCTGCAGTTGAGAAGAGTGCATTTGAGACGGGGTGTGTTGAGGGCGGTAGATGGTTCTAGAGAGAGAGGGACTTTTCTCAGGTTATTGGGGATGGAGAATCTGCTGTTTAGTGTGGGCGGCCTAAGGGGATTTGAGTGTATCGTGGGAATGTTGAGGTGTGGGGTGGTTGTGTTATTTTGGGGGGCTGGGTCATAGGAGCGGAGAAGGGTGAGTGTGTCGAGGTCAGAAGAAGAGTTGTGCGTGCGACGAGGGCGGTTGTAGCGATTACGACCTGGGATTGAGGTCAGATTGGGGGATAGCTGAGTGAGAGAGTTAGTCGGAAGGGTGGGGGTCAAGTTGGGCGGGGCGGTGTAGTAGCGTGGGGCGTTGCAAGGGTGATGCGGGGGCCGAGGGCAGTTGCTGCGCCTATGAGCAGGGATTGACGCCTGGTGTGGGGCGTGTTGAGTGAGGGAGTCAGCCGGCGGAGTAGGGGACAAGTTGGGAGGGAATCTTGGGGTGGGTGAGGGGTGTATAGGGTGTGTAGAGAGTAGTTCTTTGATGGTGTGTATGTCTTCTTTTATCTGTGTGAGGGTGGCCATGATGTAGTCCATCGTGGTGGGGGTGGTGGTGGCAGTCAGCGGTGATTGGCTGACAAGGGAATTCGTGTGCAGCTGGGGGAGAGGGCAGGTGTTCGAGCAGGTCTGCGTTGTGTTGGTGTGCGGGATGGAGTTAGGGAGGGGGAAGCTTTTGGGTGGGAGGGGTGTGGATGAGGTAGGGAGGACGTTGGTGGTGAGAGTGAGGGGCGTTGGTGGTAGGCGGGGGGGTCAAGGTGTAGTCTGGGAGACTGATAGCCGTGGTGGGGGTGCAGGGAGGATAGTGGGGGCTGAGAGTGGGAGGGGAAGCGTCATTGGAGATGATCCTGTTGAGGGGGGTGGGGGTTAAATTCAGAGAGGAGGTATGTTCTGCGTAGTTGGTTAGAGGGTAATGGGGACTGAGAATGGGGGGGGGGATAAAGGGGGGGATTTGTCGGAGTGCGTGTTATTCTGGTACTGGACTAAGTTAGGTGTGTTAAGGGTGGGAGCTGTGCTGTTAGCCGTGAGCAGGGTGTTAATGCTCGCTGTAGGTGTGATAGGAGTGTTGAAGGTATGTGTGGAGGTCCGCGAGTTGGTAGAAGGGGCGGGGGTGTGAGTGGTGTATGAGGGGGAGCGATCTATGTCTATGCTTGAGAGCTGAGTTGGGATAGTGGGAATGTAGGTGGGGGATGGGAGGTCTGGGGTGGTAGGTGTGCCCCTGATTGAGGAGTATGTAGCTGTGAGGTCATGGTTGGTGGGACTGGAGGAGATATGAGTGTTGGTCCGTGAATTGGAGAGGTGTTCTTTGAAGGTGTCGAACAAGTTGTCTAGCAGTTCCAGGTTCCTGTCTGTAGCTTGTGCTAGGACAATCCCGTTATTGTAAATAGTGATGGTGGCTCTGCCTGGAAAGACTAGGGATGGTGTGATGGAGAGAGTTAGGCTATGAGCTGATTTTCTGGTGGAGGAGACGGAGAGAAGGATGAGGAACGCCTTTCTCCATTGAGCTCTGCGTGTGGTGTGGAAGATGATATCAGTGTTCAGGGATCCATTGACCGGTGAGAAGTAGTTGTCAACAAAGGGAGTTTCAGGGTGTGACCTAATGAAGTTGTGTTTAAAGCGTTTGGCGGCTTTTTTGGTGAGTGATGGTGGGTAGTTGATTTTGTATGTGTGTTTGCCGATAGGATCCATGTTGCGGTGATGGATTAGATGGGTATGGGGGGAATGCGCTAATGCACTATAGTGGTACACATGTGCAGAAAAACAAATGCATACAGTAGGTTACACAGTAGTAAGTTATAGATTACAAAGTGGCACTAGTGATCAACCAGCAAACCAGGATATAAGAGTGTGCAATAGAGCAAATACATACGGTAAATTACAAAGTACACGGTGTAAGTATAATACTGAAAGTATATAAGGGCAGGATAGGAGTGTAGGTATAATACTGATAGTATATAAGGGCAGGATATACCTGCAAACAGCAATTTACATGAATCAAAAATCACAAATCAATGTGTCATTAATTAGCCACCAAAGTACAAGGTGTAAGTGTAGGTATAGTACTGATAGTATATAAGGGCAGGGTACAAATGCAAACAGCAATTTACATGAGTCAAAAAACATACATCAAAGTGACATTAATTAGCAACCAAGAAATATGAGGTAGCAGTCTGCGCAGTACCAATGTTCAAAATACAGGTAGGAGTGACACTAGAGAGAAATCAAAATGTATGAGGTAGCAATCTGTGCGTTACAAATGTTCAAAATATAGGTAGACGTGAACCTAGAGAGCAGCCAGACGTATATGAGGTAGCAATCGGTGCATTACAGGAGAGGAGAGTGAGAATGGATGCAGGTTGCAGAGCTGTGTAGAGTAGTGCGGAATTCAGAGGAGGTATGCAATGTATGAGATAGCAATCGGTGCATAACAGGAGAGGAAAGCGAGGATGGGTGCAGTTGCCGAAATGTACAGAATAGGAACGACTGTAAGAGCAGAATACAGATGAAGACAGTAGAGTACATGAGTCAAGAATCAAAAATCAAAAATGGCATTAGTTAGAGACCAATGTATCTGAGGTAGTAGTCTGTGCATTGCCAGTGTTCAAAATACAGGTAGAAATATAATACTGCACTAAAAAGGTATATGAGGTAGCAATCTGTGCATTACAATTGTTCAAAATACAGGTAGAGGTGTAATAATCCAATAATAGGCAGACAGTCATTCATAAATGAGGTAGTAATCTGCGCACTACAGATTTGCCCACCCTTCTCCCTGGTTGTTGCAGATATTCTTTTATTATCTTGAATTATCTTTTATTTCTTTACTATGCATGATCATCGTTACTGTAACCCATAGCCGCCTTCTCTAATCTCTCCGTACATGTGGGAAAAACGGTCTTAACAATGGAGCCTTTGCCCATGCGCAATACACTTATAAGTGGAGTCACTAAGTTCTTTTACTTGCAAAAGCCTTCTTTTGAAGAAAAACAAGTTGTACATGTCCGAGCCCATCACTAGGTGACAGAAGTATGCACAGTATGTGAATATACAGCACTACATGCCACAAACAGATGCTTATAGGGTAAGTAACTTTTTCCTTCTATTATTGCTGCTGGTACCATAATTCTATTGCAAATCTTGTCATCATCGGGGCAGCCAGGACCAATGGAAGATTAGGTCATTCCACTGAAGAGAGTTTAGTGGCCTTCTGCGCTGGCTATATTTTTCTTGCCTTTGATTGGATGTTTCATTAAGTTTGGAAATGACTGCATTATTAGGATGTTATGATCACTGGAGTTATTACTTTATTTGTTTAGCGTCACAGTCTTCTCACAGTGCCTCTATTTTAAGTCATCTCAACCACAGAGAGCTATCCATTGCAGTAATACTGAAAATGTATTGATAATTCTTATGACTACATATTCCACAGCACTACTGATTGTTATTTCTTGTTCAACATTAACATTCTTTAAATGTATTAGTGGATGCATATGAGCACACTTGTGGCTTATGCACCCTCTTGGATATTGGAAATGAATTATTGCATCCCTAATTATATTAGTGCACTACACTAGGGGGCGATTCACCAGAAAGAAGAACTGCAGGTTTGAGCAGAGAGTCTTCCTGGAGTGGCAGCAACCGGCAGCGGGGCGTCAGTCAAAGGATCAACACCTCATCCCCAGGTAGGATAGAAACCAATATTTTAATTTATTAATATAGTTTATAATTGGTTTATGCAAACTATATAAACTCTTCATATCTTAATTATATAGAATAAATACCTACATAAATACTTATTGAGTAAAACCAATTCACTTCATACATTTTCAGAACACCTAATAATACTTTTTTTTAATTAATTAGCATATTCAGTACATTTCAATTCTTCATTGCCTAGAGTGCTTGCAATACATCTGTATCCATGCAGGTAGAAAAAAAACAGTGAGTCAGTATGATATCTCCCACAGTAGGTGCTTGGAATCAAACTTTACATGTTCAAGTGTTTCAGCAGTTTTTAGGCATAGCCTACATTTCCTATCATTTCACTTTCGCCCTTGTCATGCTCCTGTAAGTTACAGGATTGGCAAGTGGCCTATCCTCATGCTCAAGAGATTTTTATTGTTGCAACTTGAATTATTATTATTAAGGTTATTATCAGTAGGAGCAGTACATTTGCTATCAAAGTGCACATCTAATACAGAGAAAAGTATTTCCTCATTACTAACTCAGACACTTTTAACCACAATTTTAGTGCAGTCTCCCTAAATGAGTCCTCCTATGATGATTGGAATTGGGAAGTTAACACCCAGTGCCATCACCCAGTCATGACATCACCCAATCATGGATTCACTCCAGTCCAATTTCTCCAAATGAGAACTGCCATAGGGAAGTCACGCATCTCCCAATTCCTCTGGACAGGCCCCATCCCTGGATGATACGTCAGCGTCTGCCCAGGTCGGCCCACTGTGCTCAAATTCAGGGACTCCCAATTGGAACATCCTCTGCTTTCGCCAGTGGCGTGATGAAGGACCACTGATGCCAAAGTCTCTATCTTGACTTTGATCTGTGAACAAAAAAAATGGATTCAAACGATGTATAACAAACTACCATTAAACCAAACAATAGGTGATAGCAGATCACATAAAACACTCTTTTGGTAAAGTGCGATGTAATGAACCCATCTGCGTCCTGCAAGTGCTCAATTTCTTGAAAGATGCAAGCAGTTTCTGTTTTCTACTACTAATTCTGAATGGAACAATATTTAAAAAACTATCTCATAACAATTCCTTTGTCGCACAAACAAATGTGGCAAAATCGAAAATAATGTCTGTGGGCCCCAAGAGTCTGAAAATCAGATGCATCGTGGTGAATGGTAAACCTCTTGAATAAGTACCATATTTTCCGTGTTTCAACATCATTTTGCATACCAGTTTAAACTACGGTCCCACTACATTAAATAGATTGGCTAATAATGGGAAAATCCCAAGGCAGATATTTTGAGTTTCTCAAGGAGGATGAAATGCAAATATCATCTATATCGAACATGTACATGGCAAAATGTGGCGATGGCTGCTAGTGGGGCCAGTTAGTAGGTTTACCACAATCTGCACCTACCTATGCAGTACTTCAGGCGCTTATAGTACCTTGTCTGGTGGTAAAAAATACATATGCTTGTCCCTACTTTAAGGTTTCTGTTAAGTCAAATCAATTTGCTGAACTCACTAGATCTGTTTTGCTTGATATTTGATATGGATTGCCCTAGTGCTATCCCTTGGTTGAGTTACATTAAGGATTGTTTGGAAAGGGTTGGTTGTTGAGAAATTTACAGGCATGCTAAATCCAACTCCCTTTAAGGAGAATGTTTACAATCTATTAAAAGAAGTAGCTATTGCAGAGTGGGAGTCTCTTTAATTGACTGAACATTCTGTGAAGGCCTACCTTTTACTCAAAACATGGCCTGACTAGAAGAGTACTGAGATGTTGGGTTTCTAATCATTGGGAAAGGAACCTTCAAACATGTTTTAGGTTTGACCATTTTCAAATGTTTCAATTCCCTAAGGGTCGAAAGGTGGGGGAAACCTGCATCTTATACACTAAGAATGCAACCTCTTTGCAAATCTGTATTTATTTTGTTTTTTGCAACTAAAAAGACTATCCCATGAAAAATATTAAAACACTTTTGTTGTAGAGAGGTCTGCATACATGTAACCTGACCTTTGACTTGACTAGTCTGGCAGTAGCTTAATTTGTGTCAGCAAACATTATAGCAATAATGGGGGAACAGTAAGCAATAGGAATTTCTGCTCTGTTAGATTGATTGATACTGTAAGGTTTATCTTTATTATTCATATTTATCGTTGTTGGATATGGGGTTATTAATAGAATGGACCCATGGGTTGGGAAGTTACCAGAGTTAAAAAATGACATTAAATACATTGGTCACCACAGGGCTCAAACAGTGGAGTTGTGTTCATATAGCTCTACAGTTAAATTTTGTGGGCCTTGACTCTTTTATATTGGTTACCTAGCATCTATCGACTTCAGAACCTCCCATAAGTAGATCTGAACATCAAAGTGATGCCTTCCTGTAGGACAAAACCGTACGGACTTTCCATCTCCGATCATTCATACAACTTGATACATTTTGTTTATCAGTTCGCCTCTGGAATGAAAATGGCCATAGCGTGTTGCCACCTCGCCGTAGGCATTAGCCTCCAAAATAGTCTACTGTCACTAGCCCTAAACATTTGAGATAGTTCTCCCATTGCCTTCATCGGGGCATGATGTTTCACCAATACAATGGTAGATTTGTAAATTCCTCTCTTATTAGCCCAAATCCTATAAGTCTTAGGGCACATTTTACCAGCATCCATCAGCTCCCTATAGGCTTGGCAATTAGTATTCAATCAGGCTGCCTTCTTCTATCTGGCAGTCTCTTTGTTTTTCTGAAAATTCTCGAGTATAGTGGAGTCAGTTGCAACATCATGAAGACATTTACAGATGGCTAGAATATTCTTGACAACAAGAGTAGCCTGCTTAACAGAGTCCAACATGGCCCATCACCATCTCCTTCCATTACTGGGGCCTTTTTCCACTCTGGGATGCATTGAGCTTATTGGAGCAATTAAAGATCTACTAGGCAAGCACATTGCTGTAACTATGTGATTGTGGTCACTCTGTTATACAACTTCATATGGCATTACATACTACATGAGGTAACTTGAAGCCAAAATCTTGTCCATGATCCTAGGAGCAGCATATCTTTAAAAGTACATTGAATCAGATCTTGGCTAACTGTCCATGATTATGTACTAAACATGCGATGAGTGACAGGACCCAGTTTTTAATAAAAATCACTCACAACCAAAATGCCAATATTTGAGCCATTACCTGCATATTTCAGGGCAAAAGTGTCATCAAGGAAATCAATAGCGCTATGCGTTGAGGGGATATAGTAGAAGCAACAGGACCCTTATTATGAAGTAACAGATAAAAAGGGTCAAATTTCAGTTTGATCGCCAAGAAATTACAAGAGTTAGTTGTTAATACTGAGAGTAGATCATGATGATATTATGGTTCCAAGACCTCAAGAAGGGTGTCCTCTTACCACAGCAGAGGCTGAAATTTTAAAAAAGGTCTTATAACCGTCCTTGTGACTTGGTTTCAATAACCAACATTCTTGTAGATCAATATCCTTAAAGATTTATATAAATGTTATCCATTCTTTGTCAAGCATTTTACTCTTCAGGCCAGCAGCTTTCTAATACATAAACTCAAAAATAGTGTGAGAGGTTCTCACTTCACGGGCATGAGTCTGCTTAGGAAGATGAACACCGGACAGTCTGAACAGCAATGTTTTAATGTCCGCAAATGATTTTGTACCATGCTTTCTACTTATCTGGATAACTTTCTCACCAGCCTGAAGTCCGTAATTAGCCTCTGGGTATGGAAGGGCTTCAAACCTATATTTATCCTCAAAACCAACAATTTCTTGTTTTCTAACCCCCTCGCTCATAGGATTCCCATTAGATTTGTACCTGGGGTCATGGTCAAATCAGAGAAAGCAGCCATAGGCTCATTAAGGTTAGTGACAGCGATGCAATCAATTTAGGAGCAGTGACCATATACCCACGTAAAGACGTCTTTAGTTTCTCATGGTAGGGAAATTACCTATAGTTGATAGTTTGAACAAACATATTAAATTTAGCCTAAGACAACCAAACAGGAGTTTCATAAAAAAACATAGTTGGTATACCCCCTGCCAGGATACTAAAGGGCACTTTAAACACTTTACATATGGCCAAAATGAGGCAACTTAGTGGGCAGAAAAACAATGGATTGAGATGCAACCCGAGCGAGTGGCAGTGACTCCGATTAATTCAAGCATTTCATCCATCACCTTATTTTTGGTGGCCTAACTGTCAGGAGTGTGCTCAGACATGGATCCCGTGCTCACTCTACCACTGGAACCAAGCCATAACTGGCTGATGTACACTAAGAAGGCCAAAACCGGCCCTGAGTTGGTTGTGTTCCACTTCAGGGAGGACCAGACCTGGCAGTTTGGACTTGACTGTTCCCATTGGCGGAGGGTCAAGATTGATTTGCACATGGATGGGTCTGAACTGAGGTGGAATGGTGGGCAAAAAACAGTGGATTGGGATGCTTCCCGAGCGATTGCCCGTGCCTGAGAATAATTCAAGCATTCTGTCCAAAACGTTTGTTTTTGCTGCCCTGTATAGGAAAGAAGCACAGGGCTGTGGATTCAGCCCCAGCCTGTTTGCTGTGCCAGCCTAATCCAGATTCAGTTATCATAGCAGCAGCACAAAATTATCAAAATATAAAATCCTGTCAGGCTGGCTTCAGCACCTCACAACAGGGCTGACAGAAGGATAGATAGCCTGGGATGCTAGATTAGTTCTATGGCAGCAACCTTGATAAAAGCGGCAAATGCTTGGCCTTTCTGGGCTGTTGTGGCTGTCAAATGTGTCATGATATCTGAAAGAGACTTCTAGCCGCAGAAGATTCCTTACCTTAGAATTATCCGCGTGCATCAAATTGGATTTGGAAATTATGGAGCTGTACGCCTGTTCACCAGTAGGTGCGTTGTTTGGTTTGGCATCATATCCACCGGAAGTGGCATGTGGGTGCGTATATAGGCATCAACCCTGCGCTCTAACAATTCTTTCATGTTCGAGGCATGTGTGCTGTAGATACACGTTTTGCATACTCCAGCCATCTAGTTTTGCATCCGGGATTTTTGCAAGTTGTTTTTCTTCAAAGAAGTATTTTTCAGTCAGGAGGTAAGGTGACTCCTCCTTTCGGTGATAGTGCGCATGGGCATACACTCCATTTTTAGATTATTTTCTTTCCGCCATCGGGTTCGGACGTGGTTTGCTGTGCTCCGGTTCAAGACCGTTCGTCGGGATTTCTTCGGTTTGCAACCCACTGTAGCCTTGTTTATATTGCTGCGGATGCGTTCCCCATCCTCCGCAAGTCAACTAATCTGATTTTCATAGTTGGATCAATGAAACTCCAACCGCAACGTTCGGGCCTAGCCTGTTTCTTTCACTTCCACTCGAAAGACCGACATAGAGTAAATCTGCCGATGGAACAGACTTCGTTCCAATTGTGCCACTCCAAATATCCTTGGACCGACCCTCACAAAGCCTGTAACTTGTGCATGTCTCCCGAGCACAAGGAAGATGACTTGAACGCCTGTCACCGATTTCGCTCGAAAAAGACCCTCCAAGACCGCTGGGCTCGGCGGAAAGAAATGCAGCGACAAAATATATGAAGAAACCCCCAATATCTTCAGCGAAGATGTTGAACATGAAAAGATGGAATCATCTGCAGCGGAGGAGGAGGAGGCCTCCTCCGTCCAAGATTCAGTTTCTGAGCTGTAGATAGAACTGGAGTCCCAGAATGTTCCAGTGGTCAAGGTGCCATGAGTACCAAAGCTGCTTTATCCACAAAACCCGTTTCCACCAAACAAAAGGCTTCCGGGCCACCATCGCCATTCGGCCATGGTAGGCACGAGACTCTGCTTTGAACACCTGCCCTCTGGCTCGGCACCGAAAGCAAACGTTTAAGCCTTCTGGCTAGGGTCGAGATAATATAGCTTCATCACCGAAAGCTTTGGTTTCAAAAGACAAAAGGGACAAATCCATCTTGGCACCGACCCAGAAAGATGCTCCTCAACTACCCCCAGAGCCGATTCTGGAAACAATGCAACATAGGCTGGATCCAAAACAGAAAAAAACTCTATATAAATCCAGACACTGGACATATCACAGCAAAACCAGTGATACCAGCTCTTTAGAAAATTGGACACTGATTTTAAAATCCCTCTTAAGAAGAAATAGGACATGGCTACTAGCCCTCTTCACCCCATTCCTCAAACCCCTCCACCCTCCTCACCAGTACCTATTATCCCACAATCAGACCCTCTAGGCATCACACCACAGGGCTCTCCCAATTACAGATCCTGATACAGGGGGTGGAAATGGCAGTTATGGACAACCACCACCAAATCCATGGTATGTCTACAACATAGATCCTCCTACAGTTACTGACCCAGATCTCACCTCATATCAGGAGTTAATTGCCAGAGCAGCCATGTGCCATGGAGTTACTTTACACAAGGAATCTCTGGAAGAAGATTTCTTTTTTGAAACATTAAGAACCACACAAAGGACAACACAATCATTACCTATGTTAAAAGGTATGATGACGCATGCTGAGGCATTTGTAAAGATCCAGTGAGGGCACGTATAATAACACCTAGCGTGGATAGAAAAATATAAATCCCCACCATCTGACCCAATTGTTATTAAGGGCCAGCTTCCCTTAGATTCCTTAGTTGTGTTTAATGCTTGTAAAAAAGCAAATTCGCACTACAGGGTATGCACTCCCTCCGGACAAAGAGTCCAAGTTAATAGATGCCTCCGGTATAAGAGTGGCTGCACAATCAACCAATCATTGGCGTATAGCCAATACACAAGTTAGTCTGGCTAGGTACAATAGAGCCCACTGGGACGAAATGGAAGACTTACTTCAATATCTCCCAGAGGAGCACAAGAAAAAAGGTCAGGAATTAATAAAGGAGGGAAAACTAATATCTAATTCCTCAATTAGATATGCATTAGATGCTGCTGATACAACAGCCAGAGTAGTCCACACCAGTATTCTCCTCAGATAATGCGCATGGTTACAATTCACAACACAATCCACTACAGAAAATACTAAATACCCCATTTGACAAGGAACATCTTTTTGGTCCTCAAGTGGATGAACCACTCGAAAAAATGAACAAGCATTGAAAATGCAATAGGTCTCGCCTTTGATTAAGTTAAAGCCATTTGCTTTGCTAATGGTATTGTATAGCAAAGCAAATGGCTTTAACTTAATTAGAGGCGAGACCTATTGCATTTGTAATGCTTGTTATTTATGTAGTGTGAGAGTACCTCTAACAGTTAAGTCTCCTGTGATCATACCGAGGAATGATTATTAGCATATTGTGTTTAGCTGTAAGAGGCCAGGGGTAGGTACAGATGTTTAATGCAAATCTAAGTCCAACACAGGGACAAACACTCAGGACGGCTCCCTGAACCCATGGGTCCTTTACCTGTTCTGGACGCGGCGCTTTGGGTGACTGCTCTGTTCATCGATGGCAGTGGCTACACAGAACAGCTGCGTCCAAGCCTTCTGCTTCTGTTTCTGCTTTTGGGTGACTGCTGTGCCCTTTGATGGCGCGGGCCGAGGAGAGCAGCTCTGCCCGAGTCTCCTGCTTTTATTGCTGCTTTTATGGCCAAAGCGTCATCACCGAAAGGAGCACATTAACAGCATCTTGTGATTCTGGGCAAATTACTTAATCTCCCTGTGTCTCCAAGAACAAAGGAATGTGTTCTTATGTAACGTAACTGGTGATCGTGTAAAGCGCTCCCATACCTTCGTGTCGGGTTTGCGCTATATAAATCTGCAATAAAACAGGCACTTCTTTCTTTACTAGGCATTGACAGTTTAAACCTGCCATACTGTATGGGTTGCCGAGTTAGGGTTGCTTTTTAGGTCTCGGCCTGCGTAGGCTGCGCTTGCGCAGTCTCGCCGGCGAGATCTTATGTTTTTCAGTGAGGGCTTGAACCCGCCCCTCTTCTCCATTGGCTGGCTTCCTAAACGGAAGACTTCCTCGACACCGAAAATATCGGATTCGAATAAACTCTTGGTGCCGAAAGCACAAATTGACAGTCAGAAGCACAAGCACCTTTCAGAACCAAAAACTTTGGTACCGACACAGGAGCATCAAACAGTACCAAAACAAAATACTTTGTTTATTGATCCACAAACTGGCAAGGTGGTGACAAAACTACCTAAAAAGAGGAAGAATGAACAGGTGGACGACAAAACTCCTCCTCCTAAAAAGAGAACAATGGGGACAAATACAACTCCTCCCCTTTCTCCACAGCCTAGAGACACACCCTCTTCTCCTCTTCCTCACACTCTGCCAGCTATTCCTTCTACACCACGCCCATCTACACCTCAAACAGATGTAGAAAGTGACATAGGAGAGGGGGAACATCCTAGGGATGATGAAGACACTGCCCCAGAGGACGCAGACCCATGGGAAGATTATAATGTAGTGTCAGATAATGATAACAACCCTGAACTGTATCCCTCAAAACCTTCACCACCTGATGATAATACAGGTTTTGCACAGTTAATTAATAGGGCAGCGAAATACCACAAGGTAGACTTACATGCGGAACCTCAAATAGAGGATTTCCTTTTAGAAACACTACCTGCTGCACAAAGAACATCAGGAACACTACCAATGCTTAAGGGTCTCCTCAATCACACATCAGAAATATTCAAAGACCCGGTGAGGGCTAGGGTATTAAACCCAAGAATTGATCAGAAATATAAGGCAGCCCCAATAGACCCAACATTTATCATGGGACAAATACCTCTGGACTCACTAGTGGTCACAAACGCTCGTAAGAGAGCAAACTCATTAACTATAGGAGAAGCTCCTCCTCCTGACAAGGAGTCTAAGTTAATAGATGCCTCTGGCAAAAGAGTAGCATCCCAAGCGGCAAACAGCTGGCGCATAGCTAATACGCAAGCGCTACTTGCACGTTATGACAGAGCTCATTATGATGAGTTAGAAAAACTCATTACACATCTCCCTAAAGAACATCAAAAGAAGGCAGATCAGCTCATACAAGAAGGGAAGATAATAACTAATACTTCCATTAAGTGCGCCCTAGACGCAGCAGACACTGCAGCAAGATCCATAAACACAAGCATCATGCTAAGAAGACATGCATGGCTCAGAGTCTCAGGGTTCAAACAAGAGGTACAAACATCCTTATTGAACCAGCCTTTTGATGGGAAAACACTTTTCGGCTCAGGGACAGATGAAGCCTTAGAAAAGATGAAAAAAGACACTGAAACGGCTAAATCAATGGGAGCATTGCAACAGCCAACTCAAAGGGGTTCCTTTCGTAGGTCCACCTATAGAGGCGGATCCAAGAATACAGGCACAAGCCAGCAATCAACCTCTTTTACACCAACATCACGCAGAGGTAATTCTAGAGGCAGTTACAGAGGTAACAACAACAAGGGTAGAGGTCGCAGAAATAACAACAACCGCAACTCTCCAACCCCAAAACAGTGACTTCATACAGCTCCCCCCAGACCATATAACACCAGTCGGGGGACGCCTATCACAGTCCTTCCTGTCTGGGAAAACATCACATCAGACAGGTGGGTGAGACAAATTATCCAACATGGTTATTGCCTGGAACTCACAGCTACCCCACCAAACATCCCCCCCCAAACAGCGTCCAATGAGTCAAGATCATCTAACACTGTTAAAACAGGAAGTACTATCACTACTAGAAAAGCATGCCATAGAGAAGGTTCCACAACACCAACAAGGAACAGGAGTATACTCTCTATACTTCCTAATTCCCAAAAAAGACGGGTCTCTAAGGCCAATACTAGACCTCAGACCTCTCAATGCATACATAAATTCGGAACATTTCCACATGGTCACGCTCCAACAAGTACTTCCTTTACTGAAGAAAGGGGACTTTCTTTCTACACTGGATCTAAAATACGCTTACTTTCATATCCCAATTCACAAAGCCCACAGGAAATACCTCAGGTTTGTTGTAGAAGGACAACATTATCAATTCAAAGTCCTTCCATTTGGGGTCACAACAGCGCCAGGGGTGTTCACAAAATGCCTAGCAGTGGTTGCAGCTCACCTAAGAAGACAACAAATACATGTCTTCCCTTACTTGGACGACTGGCTAATAACCAAGTCACAAGAAGAATGTCTTCAAAACACACAAAAGACAATTCAGTTGCTGCACCAGCTAGGGTTTACGGTGAACTACACAAAATCCCACCTGCAACCAAACAAGGTTCAACAATATCTAGGGGCTACTATAGACACAGAGAAAGCCAAAGTATACCCCAATCCAGTCAGGATTCAAAGAATGCTTACATTGATTCAAAGATTTCAACCACAACACTCACTAACAGCGCGAGTGTTCATGCAGCTATTAGGGATGATGTCCTCCTGCATACTGCTAATACCATATGCCAGACTACAAATGCGTCCGCTGCAAGAATGCTTAGCAACACAGTGGAATCAGGCTCAAGGGCAGATTACAGATCTGGTGTTGGTAGACGACCGCACACGCCGCTCTCTGAAGTGGTGGAACACAACAAACATTTTCAAGGGGCGGTCGTTCCTAGAACCAATTCCACAAGTGATGCTAACAGCGGATGCATCGCTCCCCGGATGGGGAGCGCATATGGAGAAATATACAGTACAGGGAAGATGGAGTGTACAGGAAAAAAGACTGCACATCAATCATCTAGAACTACTAGCAGTGTTTCCAGCATTGAAAGCCTTTCAAATGCACATTCTCAACAAAGCAGTCCTGATCAGAACAGACAACATGACAGCAATGTATTATATTCAAAAACAGGGGGGGACGCACTCTCTCCAACTATCCAGACTAGCGCAGGAAATCTGGAGATGGGCCATTCCTCAAAACATCTATCTATTAGCCGAACACCTACCAGGAGTTCAAAATCAGATAGCAGACAGTCAGAACAAATACGCGAATGGGAACTGCATGACCAAATACTGCAGCCATTCTTCCAAAGATGGGGACAACCAGAGATAGATCTCTTTGCCACTCATCAGAACGCAAAATGCCAAAGCTTTGCATCCAGGTACCCACACCACCTGTCGCAGGGCAATGCGTTATTGTAAGAACTGGGACCGCCAGTTCTCCGGGGGGTAGCATGGCTCGAGCAGGAAGGCGGCCAGGGGCTTATGTGTAAAGCAGCTACTTACCACACACATCCAATGAAACACACAGTGGCGCAATAATGGAGACCACACCAGATGTTGTATTTGAAAACTCAAGATCTTTTATATAGGCTTTCAATTAGAGCAAGGCATTGGTAATTCATTAGCATTTCAGATAAGCATTTCATTAAGACATTTCATGTATCACGTGCAGGTTGCATTTCCTGTGAAGAGTAAGCATTTCAGTAAGGCTTTTCATTAAAATTACAGCCAGCTCATCTATGCAGTGAAACATTAACTAACCCCGCCTGCCTGTCGCATCAGACTCTTTGACAGGCAAAGGGGTAATGGTCTAAACCTGGAGGATCCTAGAAGAAGCGACAATTATAATGCATCTAAGTAGCACATCAAACCTCTCATGGACGCTTTTCCTAGAAAGGAATAAAACATATCAGCAAGTACTTATCAGTCTAACAAAGAACTTCAAAGAACACAGCCTTTAGTCATCCGTGATAAGCCTCTCTTCTTGTGAATACAGGTCGGCTGCGACCCAGGTCAAATCAACAGAATATTATGGAAGTCCACCTCTGCAAGAAAATTCAGTACAATGAAGTGACTCTCCCTCTCATTTAACAGGCTTGTAAATACAGTACACGATGAACCTTTCAGGTTGGTAAATATGGTCACGATGAGTATTTCAGGCTGGTAAATATGCAGGTAAAACGATATAGGGAGGCACATTCAACAGGGGGGGGCCAACAGGGCCCAGTCACAGTTAACCCCGGGGGAGGGGCGACCTCGAGCCTCACTCGGCCTACCGCCCTCCTCCCCAGGGGGTTACCTCTCTTCTTCGGCCCTCCGGGGCCCTTGCGGAGGCGCTGGTTCTGGCAGAGGGGAGAGGGTGTTCGTCCCTCCCTGGGCCTTCCTCGGCCCGGCACGGGGTAGGGGCGGCCTCGGGGCACCTGCGCTGGGGCCGTGGCAAGGGCGATATGCGGGGCTAAAGGGAGGGGGCACTCAGGCTCCACGGCCCCCTCCGCGTTATTGATAGGCCTTCTCGGGCCTATCGGCAAGGCTCCGGGCCAGGGACGCTGCAGGATGTGGCCGGGGAGGCTCCAGCCAACCGCGTGGCCCACATCGAGGGCGCGCCTGCCGGGACCAATGGCAGCGCGGCGCCCGGGGGCGGGGCGGAGGAGCTCCCCGGTCACGTGATCGGGGACAGCTTAGCTTCGGCCTACTGCGGCCCAGCACGATGAAGAACGGCGGCCCTCTCCTCACATAGCCGCCGATGAGGGTAATTGACGCTGGCGCAAGGCGCCACACACCGACCAGGCAGCCTCACCTCAGGGGCGTCGCTGGGGCAGCGCGAATGCCGCGATGGTCGCCGGGCCTCGTCAGGTGCCTCAGATGGCTTCCCACAGCTCCGGGCTGCGGCGGTGAGTGGGGATCAGATTAGCGCCTCGTGGAGACAGTGTCAGGCGCCGCAGCGCTACTCGTGAGGGGGGATAGATCAGTCAGCTCAGGAGAGCGCTTTGGGGGCAACAGCAGCAAAAGGGGTTCCGAGGTGAAAAACGCCTCAGAGTCACAGCGCTTGGCAGGAGGGCAGATTACAATGCTCTGCAAGTTAGTTAGTCAGAACTGCAGGCAAGATGGGGACAAATTATAGCGCTTGTCACACAGTTCAGTCAAGGGGAGACAGGTAGGCCCAGCTGGAGGCAGGGAATGCGCAGGGCAGCTCAGTCCATTACCTGGTCCCAGGAAGTAGGTTTCTTGGCGCTTAGATGGTTCTGCGCCCTTAGTTGCTTGTTTCTTGAAGTTGAAGAAGGGGGGGGGGGGTGATGAGTTGAGGGCTTGAAGAATTTCTCCTCAGTCACTGCAGATGGGCCCTGGGGTTCCCTACCACTGGGCCAGATCAGGGGGCTAGCTTTGGACACCTCACCCAGCTTAAGAGGTAGATCCTGTCACTCCCAGTAGCATAGGTTCCTCACTAGGCCCTCCCGCCTAAAACTCCTGCGTGGGTTCCCCAGGTCAGCGATGCCCCCACTGACTGGAAAAAGTTCCCTCCCTGGCTTATATATGCCCAGGTCAGGTGACCACTCTCTAAGGCGGGAAAAGTCAGGTCAGCCTTTCTTCTGGAAGGTTCCAGGAGCTTCCCTACTCTAACTATGGACAGGGGCTGGGTGGCTGGTGTTGCAACATTGTATGGGGACCCAGCCTGCTCCTGGCAACTAGGGTGCTACACTAAAAAGACCACGCTGCAGTAGCAGGGGCCAGTGGCAGCCATGTTGAAAGTAGAGAGCACCTGCACCCTAACACAGGTTAGCTGTGAAAAGGTGCCCGAAGACCTAAGGACCAACAAAAAAAATAGGTGGAAAAAATGAGGCCAGGGCAAAAAAACCACAGGGAAAGACCACCCTCGGGCTGACAGGTCTAACAGTTATGGATAAATGGGTCCAACAAATTTGCATACGCTTTTTCCCCTCTCCCACTAATTCCATTAGTGGTTCGAAAACTGCAACAACACTCAATGACCATGATACTAGTAGCACCCACGTGGGCACGACAGCCGTGGTTCACCACGCTCCTGCAACTCTCACAGGTGCCACACCAAAAATTAAGAATTTTACCCATGCACCTTACACAGAACCATGGAGAAATAATGCACCCAGATCCCAAACAACTGAACCTAGCGATCTGGCTCCTGAGATCTTAGAATTTGGATACTTAGATTTACCTCCAAACTGTATGGAGATCATTAAGCAAGCAAGCAAGACGTCCCACCACCAGAGCATGCTATGCAGCAAAGTGGAAAAGGTTTGCTATATACTGTACCAGTAACAACATCAACCCTCTGGACGCATCAACAAAAAATATTATTTGCTACTTACTACACTTACAGCAATGTAACCTTGCTTGCACATCCATTAGAGTACATCTTGCAGCTATAGCAGCGTACCTGCAAAACAGGCAACATCTATCCCTGTTTGGAGTGCCAGCAATTAAAGCCTTCATGGAAGGCCTCAAAAGAGTCATTCCACCAAGATTACCACCTTCCCCGGTCTGGAATCTCAACATAGTACTCACCAGACTAATGGGACCACCTTTCGAACCTATGCATAGGTGTGAAATACAATTCCTTACATGGAAGGTGGCCTTCCTTATAGCCATAACCTCCCTCAGGAGAGTGAGTGAATTACAGGCATTAACAATACAAGAACCATTCCTACAGTTACACCAGAATAAAGTGGTTCTTAGAACAAACCCAAAGTTCTTGCCTAAAGTAATTTCAGCATTTCACATCAATCAACCAGTGGAACTACCAGTCTTTTCCCCAAAACCACAGACGGTAGCAGAAAGGGCCCTACATACATTAGATGTCAAAAGGGCAATATTGTACTACATAGAAAGAACACAAAATTTCAGGAAAACCAAACAACTATTTGTAGCGTTTTCCCCAACACATAAAGGCAATCCTATCTCTAAAGCAGGCATTGCCAGATGGATTGTAAAATGTATACAAATATGTTACATTAAAGCAAAGAGAACATTAACTGTTCCTCCTAGAGCTCATTCTACACGCAAACTAGGGGCATCTATGGCATTCTTAGGAAACATTCCCCTAGATGACATATGCAAAGCAGCAACTTGGTCTACTCCACATACCTTCACAAAACACTACTGTGTTGATGTGCAGGCAACACAACAAGCCAGAGTGGGCCAAGCTGTACTAAAAACTTTATTTCTAACTGTTGCAACAGACACTGGTGACCACCGCTAGGGAGGTAACTGCTGTATAATCTATTCATAAATGTACCATCTGCAGCCCAATGCCTCGAACGGAATATGCTACTTACCAGTATGCATCTGTTCTTTGCATAGAGGGCTGTAGAGTAGTACATGCCCTCCCTGCCTCCCCGGAAACCTGTGTCTGTTCCAACATTATCTTATTTAGATACACTTACATGGGTATCTCTTTCTGTATTCTACTATACTACTCCATCTAACCCTACTATGGCAAAACAATCTAAGGATGGAGCCAAACCCATGCGCACTAGCACCCAAAGGAGAAGTCATCGGTCTCGTGACGATAAAAGACTTCTCCAAGAGAAAAACAAGTGCAATCATTCGAGCCCAACACCAGATGGCGATCTATTCATAAATGTACCACTCTGCAGCCCTGTATGCCAAGAACAGATACATACTGGTAAGTAGCATATTCCTTATCAAATACATGTTCAGGAACTGAGATAGTTCAGGCTTTTTCTGAGCTATATGCCGGGATTAAACATGAGATCTCTAAACCTGTCAGGAGTCAGGGCAAGAACCCTAGATGGTTTGATGGTACTTGTTCTCGGGCCAATAGGGCTCTCCGCGACGCATTAGATTGCGAACCCAGGGACATGGCACTAGTCTGATTATTGAGAGAACGCTATAAGAAAGCTACTAAATTACGCACAGAGGAGGTACTAAAGGACCAGTGGAACTCCCTCTCTTGCACAGCTGCTCTCAAAGATGTAACTGGGTTCTGGAAAGAGGTTAAATCAATGCGGGCAATGGGTCTGAACATTACTCCCCTAAATTGTAATATACTAAGTAAGGTATGGGAGGATCATTTTTCAAGAATATATACAGGCCCTATAACAAGCAATGACAGCTATCCCCCAGTCACTAATGTATCAATATCCTTAGCTGAGGTGGAAGATGCTATACATCAAAGCGCAGGGAATAAAGCCACAGGCTCAGATGGTTTGTCAATTGATCTCATTAAATCTGAACCGGATTTTTGATCCCATCTGTTATGCAATATTTTTAATAATTTGACCAACACCCCAACCCCAAAAACTTGGTCAACAAGTATAATTGGGCCCATTTTTAAGAAAGGGGATAGATCCGACCCTGGTTGTTATCGCCCAATATCCTTGATTGATAATACTGGGCAGGGTTGTTTTTAACAAAATCAGGAATTGGGCAGAGGACAAGCAAATTTTAAACTGTTGCCAGTTGGGTTTTAGGAGTAGTGTTGGAACTGTTGAACAGTGCCTAAATTTAAGTCTTATATTGGGGAAATATACAGTTGCCAAAAAAGTACCTTTATACCTAGGTTTTATGGACTTAGCTTCAGCTTTTGATTTTGTTAATCGTTCTCGTTTATGGGAGATTCTTTTAAATTATGGGTTGGACACTGCACTTGTGCACTTTTTGGCGTATTTGCACAGAGATTTGAAAGCACGGGTGAGGATCAATAATGAAGGAGAGGTTTCTAGGGACATCCTAATTGGCAGAGGGGTGAGACAAGGGTGTGTTTTAGCCCCCTTGCTTTTTATTCTTTACATTAATGAATTAAATAACTCCCTGTCTGAATTAACATGGGATGTACCGAAAATTAATGGTCAATTTTACCCCGTACTTTTATATGCGGATGATGCAGTCCTAATGGGCCGCACACCAAATGCACTACGCACTTTAATCTCAGGCTTTGTATCCTTCATGGCGGATTTAAGACTTTGCACTAATTTTAAAAAATCATATATAATGTCTTGTGGACCAAAAAGCACTTTATTAAGCACATAATGTCGGGAAGTGACCTTTTAAAAAGCACCAGCACCTGCCCTTATTTGGGTTTAGTTTTTTCTGATTCAGGTTCATGCCGTTCGCATATAGTCCAAGGTAGAAGAAAACTTGGAAAGGCAATTAATTCTGTTATTAGCCTGCGACAGCCCAAGAAGGCAGAAGTGGTGATGCCATTATTACAGATCTATAAAACCGAATGCCTGCCTACGGCGACTTATGGCGCCGAAGTATGGGGGCATGTAAATTGTAACGGAATACAAATGGAGGAAAATAGATTCTGTAGAAAGATTTTAGGGGCTCAAATTTCATCACCTACCTACATATGCCATAAAGAACTAAATCTACATTATGTGGAGGATTTTATTAAATCGCGACCTGCTTTATTCTGGCTAAAGATATGGCGAAATCCAGCTGCGATTTTAACCCAAGAAATTATCACAGACTGTCTTAAATGTGATGGAGGTAGAGGTATACCCTGGCTGTCCGCAGTGCAAAACAGTCTGGCCAGCATCCAACTAGAGTATGCCTTTCATCTCCCTTTAACTGCAGACGGTTTAGATTTAAAAGCTGTGAGAGGGGCACCATATGATCTGTATTGTGAAGAAAGAAGGTAAAATGAGTTTTGTAAACCCTCAATTATTAGATATATTCCTATCCTGAGGACATTAAGTAATAATTATCAGATGCCACAGGATTATCTTAGGAAAAACATTGGAAGATGGAACAGGAGTTTGCTTTTTCGCCTCGGGGATAACAGCATAAAATTTTCCATCTGCTTCCCGATTGGTTTTAATAGTAACCTGGAGGAGACGTGCTGCCCATGTGGCATTGGTCGTAAACAAACAATGTTACATTTCTTGTTTGCTTGTAAATTCTATGTAAAATATACCAAACAATATCTAATCCCCTATTTTAAGGCAAATGTGATTTCTAATTATACTTTTGCATACCAGGAAATATTACAGCTGGGTTGTGACGATATGATTTTTCGAGTGAGCTCATTTCTACGGGCAGTGGTACGCTCACGAGCTTCCATGAATGCACCTTAAAATTGTTACACATTTGTAATTGCTCCTCGATTTGGATTTAGCATATATGTGATAGTTTATTTTTTCGGATGTTTACAATTGCTTATTTTGCACTTAGACCAAAGTTTACATATCTGCTTTTTGTACAATAATGCTGCTAATAGGGTTAAAAATTGCACCTATTTTCACTTCATTGCTACATCTTGCACATCTGGTTTTATGCTATTTATTTATTGATTATTAGATTGTCCTATCCCGTTTTTAATCTTTTTGTATTCTTATAGATATTGATAAATGTATGTTATATGTACTTTGGCAGTGATGAC
This sequence comes from Lissotriton helveticus, assembly GCF_964261635.1. Classification (NCBI taxonomy): domain Eukaryota; kingdom Metazoa; phylum Chordata; class Amphibia; order Caudata; family Salamandridae; genus Lissotriton; species Lissotriton helveticus. The sequence goes on along the minus strand of NC_136065.1, from coordinate 263,862,483 downwards.
TTGTACTTTTATGGATATTTTATATCCGAATAAAGACCATTTGACTTGACTTGACTTCAGAGCAGCTCGATTCGCAACTACTTCTGCCTTTTCATGCTGAGGGACTGCCAAGCCAAAGGCACTATGATGCGAGATTCAGCAGGGCTTAGAGCTCTCCGTGAGCAGGGAGTACTGAGAGGGCCATAGCCACTCTGGGCACTAAATAAGGAGATGGAGGGAGCGGAGAGAGCGTTCGGGGCCCGACAGATAGCGGAAGAGGAGGCGGTGCCTGTTGAAACTAAAGACATGCTCATAATGCGGCGTAACAATTGAGGAACAGATGCCTGCATTGTGGTGAGCCTGAACACCGTAAAACGCTGGAATCGAGTCAGCGCCGCAATACTAGAAATCTCGGAAGGGAACGTCTGAGAGGAGCGCGGTCTGCCGCTGGGAACCGGGACGGAGGCCGAGGTGGAGGGGATACCCCACCTGGCCTGTGAGTATTGTTTGTGGCCCGTTGTGGGAATCTCTTGCTGACTGACCGTGCGATTCCTGGACTCTGACAAGCTGTGTGGGAAGAACCGTAACGTGATGAAGAGGAGCAAAATGGCGATCGGCTCAGAGTGAAACCGAAAGTAGTGAGGCATTGAACATCGCAAGGGTGCTACAGCGGAGATACGGAGGCCCATGTCTGCGGACAGAAGAAGACTGTAATTACCGCTATTTGAAAACTTTTAATGGGCACAAGAAAGAGGCGGCAAATACATTTTTACCAGTGCCGTAGCTTGCTACCTTTACGCGCATTGGTATGCGCTAAGAGTGCATCACCTAGGGGCTGATTGAGAGAGTGGCCTGAGACACGTAAAATAATTCCGTATCACGTAACTGGGATTGGAACAACTTGAAGGTGGCGGACACGGTCTGGCCTTTTGCGCTTTGCCGGCGATATGAAAGGCCCACTATGACGGAACAATGTCAGGTGAGGAGGAAATGAAATTGCGCGCACCCCTGAGCCGCCATTGCATTATAACTAATTGGTGTTAGCTCATGCTCAGGAGACCATAAGGGCTGTGACTGGCTGATTCTGGAACCGGAAGGCCTCAGTGTGCGGCGGATACACAATATTTCCTTCCTAAAGTGCAGCTAACAGGCATCAACAATGATGGGTGGTCTAGCAGGAATCTGACGTGAGCTGAGAGAAGCAAGGGAGAACGTCCGAGTCCTCCGCCCCAGCCGGTGAGTGCTCGCTTTTTTTGCCTCTGCCCCCTGTTTGTGTTTGCTTTTCTTGCCTCTGCCCCCTGTTTGTGTTTGCTTTTCTTGCCTCTGCCCCCTGTTTGTGATCGCTTTTCTTGCCTCTGCCCCCTGTTTGTGATCTCTTTTCTTGCCTCTGCTCCCTGTTTGTGCTCGCTTTTCTTGCCTCTGCCCCCTGTTTGTGATCTCTTTTCTTGCCTCTGCCCCCTGTTTGTGCTCGCTTTTCTTGCCTCTGTTCTTTGGTTGTGCTCGCTTTTCTTGCCTCTATTCCCCGGTTGTGATCGCTTTTCTTGCCTCAAGTCCCTGGGGCGTTACTGGGCAGAGGTGGGCGTGTGGTGAGGGGCAGTGAGTGCCCTTGGCATGGACGCCAGCGCACCGGCTGACCTGTGTCTCTGTGGCTGTGTGTGTGTGTGTGGTTCTGTGTATGTGGCTCTGTGTGTGTGTGGCTCCTTGTGTGTGGCTCCGTGTGTGGCTCTGTGTGTGTGTGGCTCTGTGTGTGTGTGTGGCTCCGTGTGTGGCTCTGTGTGTGTGTGGCTCTGTGTGTGTGTGGCTCTGTGTGTGCGTGTCTCTGTGCGTGTGTCTCTGTGCGTGTGTCTCTGTGCGTGTGTCTCTGTGCGTGTGTCTCTGTGCGTGGCTCTGTGTGTGGCTCTGTGTGTGTGGCTCTGTGGCTGTGTGTGTGTGTGTGTGGCTGTGTGTGTGTGTGGCTGTGTGTGTGTGTGTGTGTGTGGCTCTGTGTGTGTGTGTGTGTGGCTGTTTGTGTGCGTGTGTGGCTCTGTGTGTGTGGCTCTGTGTGTGTGTGTGTGTGGCTCTGTGTGTGTGTGTGTGTGGCTCTGTGTGTGTGTGTGGCTCTGTGTGTGTGGCTCTCTGTGTGTGTGTGTGTGTGTGTGTGTGTGTGTGTGTGTGGCTCTCTGCGTGTGTGTGTGTGTGGCTCTCTGTGTGTGGCTCTCTGTGTATGTGGCTCTGTGTGTGTGTGTGTTTGTGTGTGGCTGTGTGTGTGTGTGTGTAGCTCTCTGTATGTGTGTGTGTGTGTCTCTGTGTGTGTGTCTGTGGTTCTCTGTGTGTGTGTGTGTGTGTGTGTGTGTGTGTGTGTGTGTGGCTGTGTGTGTGTTGGGCTCTGTGTGTGTGTGTGTTGGGCTCTGTGTCTGCTAATACTCTCTACTACTCTCTAATGCTCACCTATTGCCATTGTAAATGACAATACCATTTAAAAAAACAAAAAATAAAAAAAATGCCATTTGCAATGCCAATAGCTCTAACTTTAACAAAGATGAGACCATTGCATTGTAAATGCTTGTTGTGTTTTTGAAGGGAAGTTGCCTCAAATGCAAAGCAATCCTGTTGTCCTAACAGCCACAGTAGAAATGCGTGCGCAGCAATCTCCAGTTTTCACTCAGCCTTTCATCTATCCGAGATCGCTAAAATAAGTACCAGTACTGCTGAATCGGGTGATTTTATGGCGCTTGGAAGGGTAAGACCGGAAGCTAGCACTATTACTGTAGAGAGCAGATTCTCTCGACAGTTCTCGGGATCCGAAAACCTCCAGTATCCTGCTCCTTGGAAGTAGCCAACCGCAGTGGAAAAATTAGCAGGGTGGCAGGGGGGGGGGGGGCGGGACAGGGGCAGCAAGGTTTGACATTCCTCAGGGGTGGGGTCACTGCTGCTATTAATCCACCAAAGCGCTTCTGTTACCCTTACCCACCACTGCAGCCGTGGAGGGGGTGTTCTTCCCTGCTTCACAGACCACAAAGATGCACAAATGGAGGGAGCGCACCCGTGGAGAGGGAACCCCCGAACCGACAGTAAAGTGAGCGTGGGTGATCCCACCTCTGTTTGACAAAGGGAGCGAAAATACAAATCACTTCTCACTCCAACACCCCCGCCAGAAAAAAACACCAAGAAATCACATTTAAAGCCCACACTTTTGCATCCCTCACTGTTGCATCTACTCGTGCTTTAGGACATCTGGGAGCGCACCACATCGGGGGGTGGGGTCTAATATGACCAGAGCTTCCCGTGCAGCAGTGACCCCTGGGTGGGTTATGTATGATGTTCACCCAGGGTGGCGTGACCCAGCGGTGGTGGTCATGGGTGTCATGTGCAACCCAACGTGCAGAGTGACCCTGGGGTGATGGTGTCATGTATGACATGTGCCACCTCCCCCGTGTGGAGTGACCCTGGGATGGTGGTGTCATGTATGACATGTGCCATTCTCCCCGTGCGCTGGTGTATGGCATGTGCCCCCCCCGCCCGTGCGGCAGTGACCCGTGGCGGTGGTGTCATGGATGACATGTGCCAACCGGGTATTGATTTACAGGTCTTTATTTGGGGACGAACTGATACACAGTAACAACTGGTGTCTGATACACATGGACCGGCCTTTGTAGTTACAAACACTTCCTCGAGTTCTAACGCACCGATTCCGGTGACTGCATACTTCAGGGTAGATTTCCATATTTCACATCAATGTGCGCAGCCGACAGATTCTTTTTCGCCGACTGTTGGAAAACGAGGCAGCATCTGTGAGGCCTGCACAAATAACATGACTACATTTGTCCTTCACTGGGAACCAAAAACCCAATTGTAGCGCCTGACTCTCAGAGGGTAGCGTTGCAGATCAGTCTGAGGCTTACTCAAGGGAGGTGGTGTGGGCTAGTAATCTCCATTTGCAGGTGTGCAAAAATAACACTCAATAATTAATTGTCCAGTCTGTTCTTTGCTTTATAAAAGTAAGAGTACATTTATTAAATACGCACACTACTTAATACTATGCACCAATTTACAAACATACATAAGTTGTTGGAATTACTTTGTGACATTGCATGACATCTCCACCACTCCCTCAGGGAGGTTGGGTCTAGTACCACCACTCCCGTATATTCACATCATCTTGCCCCCAATGCAGTTAGTGGACCATAACCTGGGGCATGGGCCCTGCGCACTGGCACCAACCCAGTGGCGACCCATACCATTACGTCAACCAGCATTAAAAATGGGTACACTTGCCTTGGTGACGCATAACCCTGACTAAGCATCTCCTACTGACCATAAAGTATGCACCTATACATCTTAAGGGCTACAAGTCTGGGTTGTTTCTCACCTAACAGCAGCAGCAAGAATACATGTTTAAGCACCACTTTAGAATGATAGTACTCATAACATATGGATATCATTAAAAAATGCATTGCAATTACAGCCCCTAAAGGCAACACAGCTGATCACAGGATTATGCATATACAGGCAGACACCCTAGCAGGAATGTCTGATAACATAACCCCACTTTGCTTATGAACTCACCTTACACCAGTACTTCATATTACACATGAGACCTTACACCAGTACTTCACATTACACATGTGACCTTCAGTCCCTCTATACGAAATAACATTAGTAAAAGCATTTCTGATGCAATTACACCTCTTCACCTCCAGGGGATGCTTTCTTCCAGACATCCACCCCTCAGCCCTTCACTCCTTGAGGCAATTATGCAAACACCCTCAGCTGAAGAACAAAAGTTTTAGCCCAGAAGGTGATAATTGTTGAGCACTTGAGGGGTTATTCCTTTGAAATCCTTAGGGTGACATGTCTCTTCGTGTGCTTCTCCAGCAGCTCCCCCAGCGCCTTTTCACCATTGAGGGTGACCCCCCTCCTCTGGGGGGCCACCAAGCACCAAAACGGCAGACTCCCAAATGCCTGGCAAGGCATTATGGGGCGCTTATGCTCCTGCTCGTGAATATGGGATTAGCGTCTCTCCCGCTGTGCCAGGTGCCACGCCGATCTGCTGGTTGCTTTACAGGATTCTCCGTCCTCGGTGGGGGGCCCAGTCCCACACGGACCCCCAGGTGAGTACATGCGGCTCGGGGAGCCCACCCCCGGCCGCTCTGCCCGTTTTCGGTGTCTCGGTCTCACCCGGGACCCCCACTTGCCTTCGAGCACTTCTGGCCGAGCACTTCTGGCTGCCCGTTCCGGCGGGTAGACGTGGACTCCAGCAGTCCCGTCTGGACCTCGGGGGAGTGCGGCGGCACTCACCCAGCCTTCTCCTCGTCGTCGGGGCCCGGGGATGGGGCCCCAGGCCCCTGGTTATCTTTGGGGGTGCGACGGCACTCCCTCCTCCTCCACCTTCAGCGAGGGCCAGGGTGGGCTCCTGGCCCCCTGTTGGGCATTTCCACGGGGAGCGCGACTGCCCCCCCCTCCGCCCCGCCTCCTTACACTGGCCCGGAGTTGGGCTCCCTGGCCCCTCCCCCTGCAACTCTTCAAGGGGAGCGCGACGGCCCTCGCCGGCTTAGTGTTCAGCGGGGGCCAGGGTTGGCTCCTGGCACCCCGCGGGGGCAGCTTCACGGGGTGCGCAAAGGCACACCCCGGCTTTCCTTCTTTGGAAGGCCCATTACAGACAGGCGGCGCAGCCCCACACGCTTCGTCGCTGGTCTCATGAAAGGTCAAAGGTCGCCTACTTTCCAGAGGCCATATCTCAGCCCCTGGGGGTCCGATCTTCTCCATTTTCGTCTCTTCTTGCGCCTGGTTGCGCCCCCTAGCCACTGGGAGCACTCTCCTTCGCCCTCGGGGTCTCCAAGAGCGTCCCATTCTGCAGGGAGCTGTCTTCACTGGCTCCCTGCGCCAGCCTTTTGCTTTTCTCCTCTCCTGCACCACTCTTCTGCTTGCACAGGGGACCAGGCGGCTGCTCACTCATCCTGGACTCTTCTATTGGTGCTGTTCAGATTCCTGGGTCAGTCAGGGGGGTGCTCCTTCCAACTGCCCATTGCGCCAGGCTCCAGCACCTTCTGCCTCTGCAGAGCTCACCCCAGAGAGTGCTTCCCTTCCTGTGCAATTGCTTTTTAAAAGTTGAGTAGGGGGCTGGCATGAAGGCTTAGTGTGTCCTATCAAACAGTGACACATCACTTCCCTGCCCCTGCTCTCTCCTTCTTGTCCAGCCTCTGGGTTGTTCAAAATGGAGTCGTCCAGTGTCTCTGGCCCTTCCCCCAGTGCCCCTTTGCAAAAACTCAAAAAACTTCCAGGAAAAATGGTTTGCAATTCTTAATAAATGTTCCTTCGATCTTATTCTTTTAATTATAGAGGCATTATCAGGAATTTTAGAAGAATTGAACAAGGAAATCTCAGAGGTATCAATGGATCTAGCAAACATGATGACAGAAGAAGATTTAAGTAAAACTCTGGAGGACATCAAGTATCAGATGGAAAAACACACAAGAGATATAAATGAAAGGAAAATACGGAAGTTCAAGAGGGATACTCTTGATTACAAACTTGGGGAAGTATATACGTGGGCGGAGATATATGGCCAAAAAAGAAGACCACGACCGTATACTCAGAACACGATACGTCATCTTCAGGTAGTGACATGTCACAGAGAATGCAAAGACCACAACCACCAGTCGCAAGAGACATTGTGCAACTGTAACAACCAACAACAAGTGCCAGCACTGAGATTAGCCCTCCTTTTTTAGATCAGGGCCAAGCAGAAAAAGGAGACCCAGGAGGGGAAAAAACAAAGGAAAAAGAAAAGGAACATCCGAACACCAGGAGCACGACTGTGCCAAAAAAAGACAAAGAACAGAAGAAACCACAACAACAGACGAACTAGTTATAAACATCAGTGATTATAATTTGAGTGATCACGAGAAAGAACTTTTACAGAGAGGAACATCATTTGCACAGACAACCAGTACAGATGCGTTGGAGCTTGGAAGTAAGCTTGATCAAACTAATGCGCAAGATGAGGTTAAGGCACTTTTTTTGATAATGTTCTACCTAAACCGGACACGAGTGATTCAGACCAACTGTTAGGTTTAAGACCGATCAGTACATTTCAGGCACCCATTAGCCATAAAACTTTGGATCTTTTTGAAAAACTAGTGAAACAAGAACTATTGAAACAAAAATTTGGAAAACAAGGTAAGAAAAACATCACCCAAAAGGATATGGACACTTTAAGAAAACTGGCGGCCAAGACTGAGATAACTTGTACTAAGGGAGACAAGGGCGGCGCCCTAGTGATCATGAACACCACAATGTATGAGGATAAAGTCAGAGAACACATAAGTGATACCAAGACGTACATGAGATTGGATTACAATCCTACAATGGAGTACATGGGAGTGTTGAGGAATATCATTGACAAAGCCTACGAAAGGGGGATCATCAATGACAAGACGAAGAATTTTTTGATTAAAACTAACCCCAAAAGTCCGGTATTCTATATGATACCTAAGATCCATAAAAATCTCTGGGATCCTCCTCTCCGACCGATTGTTTCAACTTGTGGGAGTTTGCATGAGCCGATAGGGCAGCTGCTGGACAAGTATCTGCAGCCGACTGTTAAGGGTATGAAGACGTATGTCAAAGACACTACGGATTTTCTACTAAAAATGGAATCATGCACAATGGAACCTGGTGAAAAACTGATCCTATGTACAGCTGACGTCCGTTCACTTTATACATCGAGACCTCATTTACTAGGCATAGAGGCAGTGGAAAAAGCACTAATGAACACCAATCTAGAACTTCCATTCCAGACATTCCTCATGGAATTGATGTTATTCACTCTGTACCAGAGCTATTTCCGTTACAAAGATGAATGGTACCAGCAACTGGTTGGTAGAGCCATGGGAAATTCGGTGGCACCGGTATATGCCAACATTTTCATGCTGGATTATGAGGAGATAAACATATTGAGAAAAACTGAATGGCAGGATAATCTGAAACTCCTCGTGAAGTATATCGACAATATTTTCATCGTTTGGAAAAACACAAAAGAAAAACTGCAGGAGGTACTTACAGAGTTTAATGAAAGGGATGACCGCATACAATTGACCTGGGACATTTCAGATACACAAGTAACCTTCTTGGATGTAAAAGTAACAATTACAGATCAAGGTTTTGAGACTGATATTTTCAGGAAAAGTACTGATAGGAATAATATGCTCCATTACCTAAGTTTTCATCAGCCAAGCCTCAAAAGAAATTTCTTCAGTTTTCTCAAATGACGAGAGTAAAAAGAATCGTTTCCAATGAAATTACACTAAAACGTAGAATTGATGAGATGGCCACAAGATTTTCGAATAGAGGTTACCCGGATAACATTATTGATGAATCTAGAGAACGGGTGATGGGAATGGAAAGAAGAGAATTACTCCAAACAAAAACGAAAACGGATGAGTCAAGAATAGTGGCAGTTTCTAAATTTTTCAAATATAGTGATCGTTTCAGGAGAATCATCATAAAGAATTGGGCAATACTGAACTTGGAAACAGATTTCAATGGAATTTTCGAAAAAACCACCTTTGTTTGCTTACGTGAGAGCCCGTAATATGGGAGAAATATTGAAAAACAAACCACCGAAGGTTGAGGTATATAAAGGTACAAAAGCATGCTTGAACTGTGGAAATTGTAATAGCATCATCAAGGGTAACAAGATCAATCACCCTATGAAAGGCCATGAGATAAAACTAAAAGTCAATGCCACATGTGAAACAGCAAATGTCATCTATGCTCTTAAATGTCCCTGTGGAAAATTGTATATTGGGAAAACCGAAAGACGTATGAGAATAAGACTTACGGAACATAAATCCAATATACGTACGAAAAACATGAAGTCCTCGTTGCTACACATTTCATAGAGGAAAAACACAATATATCGCAATTGAAATTCATGATTCTGGAGATTGTGGAGAAAAAAGAAGGGAGAGACAATACTAAACACATGTTTCAGCGAGAAAACCATTGGATTCAGAAATTATCTACCCAAAAACCTAATGGTCTCAGTGATCGCACAGAACTATCATGTTACTTATAAACACTTTAATGCTCCTTGATAGAATGGATGACTCTTGTGTATTTTTACTTTGTATGAACGATATATTTGTATATTGAATGTTATGGTTAGACTTGTGGATAGCTTTAGCTAATAGGCACTTTCACCCAGACACACTAGATAGCTCTACACATAGGACATCAGACGTTGGAGTCAGTTTTTTTGCTATTGAGGGTTCGCGCCCCCTATTTGCATTGGGAGGAGCAGTTAATATTTTTGAATTTGTAGAATTTTTTACGCGTTAATGCATGTATTATAAGGTGAAACTTTATGGAATTTATTTTGCAACAGACACGTGGAGGGAGACTTTTTAGTGCATGAGTATGTTGTCTAGCTCGTTTTTTGTCACATGATCGGTCTTATGGCCAATGAGAAGGTAAATGAGATTAGTTTTGAAAGCAAACTGATAGTCCAAACAAGCTGGAACTTTTGGGAACTTCGAAGAAACTTTGGTGTGAGTTAAGAACAGGTCAGTTTGTTTGTTGTTGGAGATTAGATTTTTTTAATAATCTGAATGCGATAATCCACATGAGTATAGGTGTTACAGTTTGGTTTCCTTTGTTTTTTTCTTAGAAGAGTTCTCGCTATACGCGGTGACACCGGCATGTGAGTTTTTTTGAATTTTGTAAATTACTCCCACAGGTTATAAGGTCATAAGGGTTCGAATGTAAAAGTCACACTGTGCATACCTTATAAACTTGATACTCAGAAGGATTTTTTTTTTGGCACTCCACGGGATTAATAGTGGTCGTGCGGTGGCATGTAGGATATTTACACTCCAGAATCACACTTTAACATAGGACACGAAGTCACACAAGTCGCATGTACGAATAATTTGCTGATGTATAGTTTATATGTTGATTATGTTCATTCTTTGAATTTTCTTTAGTATTGCACCCTGATGAAGGGCAGTCATATATGCCCGAAATGCATTGGATGTTGACGCAATATATGCCGCATGTATAACAATGAAATCAGCTAATGAATGGAACAAATGAAAGCAAAACTTAAAAGCATTGAAATTTTGTGAAATAAAACATGAAGAAATATTGAAGGAGTACTGTGTTCAGAACACTCATTTGTTATTGAGGGGTGATGGTGTGCCTGCAAGGATGCAACTAATGACCCATTAGGAGCACGTTAATTTGATTCATTTTAGGCGTCATAGGGCGTTCGGACGCCACTTGTGGAGCACCTTTAAATCAACTTTAAATTTGTGATAAAGGAACGACAAAGGGAAGCTGTGTACTTGCCTCAATTCTAAGTTCAAGTTTAATTATTTATTAAATCATCTCCTAGGCAGGCGGAATCCAGCTTCTCATGCTATCCGAAGACCCTTCCACCACAAGGGCCAACTTCCACCCGTGCATGACTAGCATCGCTTACTGGATGCAAAACAATTGCTTCAAACTCAACAAAGACAGGAATGAAGTACTGATCTTTGGTAACAACACCTCTCTGTGGACCGACTCCTGGTGGCCTGCTGAACTTTGACTTTCTCCCACCCCCACAGACAACTGTCGGAACCTTGGCATCCTCTTGCCAAGCAAGCTAACAATGAAGAGCCAGATCAACGCAGTCTCCTCTGCATACTTCCTCAAGCTGCGCATCATACAAAAGATCTTCAAATGACTCCCAGACGCCACCAGACGTACTGTCGTTCAAGCCCTCATCACCAGATGCTTGACCTACGGCAAAGCACTATATGCAGGAATTACCACACACCTGAAGAGACTACAGACCATTCAGAACTCAGCAGGCAGCCTCATCCTCAACCTCCCCAGATAGACACACATCACCCCTCACCTGAAGAAACTCCACTGGCTTCCCGTCCACAAGAGATGCCAATTCAAGAATCTGGCTCACACCTACAAAGCCCTATAGAACCAATGACCAGCATACATCAACCATCTCATGAGCTTCCACCAACCCTCAAGACTCCTGTGATCTGCCTCCTTCTCCCTCGCTCACACCCCCGCATTCGCTGAAGCAACAGTGGAAGGTGCTTCTTCTCCTTCCTCGCTGCGAAGTCCTGGAACCGGCTCCTCTTCCATCTCTGGACTTCACCCTCTCTATTGGAGTTCAGAAGAGGACTCAAGACCTGACAATTCAACTGATGCCACCCGAGAACCTTGGATCTCAGTGCCTGGATACCCTCGCGGGTTGATTCTCTGCACTCTATAAATCCTGTTTGATTTATTGCAATGCATATGCATTTACCATGTACATTTTTACCACTCATCTATCTACCTTTACAACGAAAATGTAAGTATTTCACAGGTAAAAAAAAGAAAAATATGTATATATATGTGTATGTGTGTATATATATATATATATATATATCTATACTACTATAATAAAGGAGGAACTTTCAGCCTTTGAGGCGGGTAAACTCGGGAACCACAGCGCCAATCCACACACCCGATACACCGTTGGAATCGTCAGGGTGTGTAGATGGTTATAGGCTATATACATTAACGTTATTTAAAAAATTTACAGTAAAAAAAAAGTAGTCCCTCCGAAGTAGCGTCGGCCGCGACGTGCGTGCTCACGTCAGGAGCGCGGGGAGGAGCGGCGTCCAGGAGCGCGACGAGGAGCGGCGGACATGGCGCGGGGGAGGCGGGGTGACGTGAGGAGCAGCGGACAGGCCAGTGGCGGTGCAAGCAGCGGACAGGCTGGAGGAGCGGCCGCTGAGGTAAGGCAGCGGCGGACATGGCGCGTGGGAGGAGCGCTGACGTGAGGAGCAGCGGACAGGCCAGCGGCGGTGCGAGCAGCGGACAGGCGGGAGGAGCGGTGGCTGAGGTAAGGGGACCCATGTCGGGGCAGGCGGGGGACGGGCTGGGCGGGGGCCCGAGCTGCAGGAGAAAAGAAAATGATCCAGTGTTTTTATGGTGAAACAGCGATCATGAACACACCTCTAGGCCAAAAAGAGTAGCTATGATGTAAGCTTTCCCAGCCAATTTACACTCTGTAGAGCGGATTGGTCAGCTGTACACCTCTGCAAAGAAGAACAGACATATTTAAAGCAGTATATCAGCAGCGGACAGGCGGGAGGAGCGGCGGCTGAGGTACGGGGACCCATGTCAGGGCAGGCAGGGGTCGGGGCAGGTGGGGGTCGGGGCAGGCGGGGGACGGGCCGGGTGGGGGCCGGGCTGCTGTACAATGTTGGGGCGGGCGGGGGGCGGGGAAGCCTGTTGCTCCCGGACAACGTCAGGACGGGCTGCTAGTGTATATATATATATATATATATATATATATCAACGCAAAATCCCACAGTCCTCGGGATTCACACATGAAGAGCACTCAGAGCCAATACAGCGTAGTTTTGCCAAGAGATTTATTGCAGAAACTTTCCGCAAGTTAAGTCAAGTTTACAAACGCGTTTCGGCGTTGCCGCCTTCGTCAGTGTAAACTGACATGTGTTTTCTCGTAATTTAAATAAAACCATGGTGACCTTAAGTCACGTGTTTCTTAAAAGATAAACATAAAATAAAAAAAAAGGCACATAGCTTGTAATTACATCATTACTTCTACGGCGGCCATCTTATAATGGGTTTAGTACAAGTTATACCCATTATTTTCATAACATTTGTTACCATCATGTTATTCATATAACTCGATTCCTGGTCTGATATATATAACAGTGCAAATCTATTTGCTCATTCAGTCATTCAATTGTTCGAGGTAACATATGTTACATGGGATGTATGACGTTACAACGCATACTTTTACCACGCCTACCATTACCACGCATTTTTTACAACGCAGGATCCATTACAACGCATACCATTACCACGCATGTATTTACAACGCATATACCTTTACAACGCATACAATTACAACGTAAGTATTGGTAAGTATATAATATTTTTAAATATTTAATTTAATTAAAATTAATATAATGTAATTTAATTTAATTAATTTAATTTAATTTAATGTAATTTAATTTAATTTAATTAATTTAATTTAATCAATTTAATTTAATGTAATTTAAATGTAATTATATTTAATTTTTACCCTGTACCCCTTTACCCAAAAACCCCAAACTGACCCTGAACCCTAAAAATACCCCTTTACCCAAAAACCCAAAACTGACCCTGAACCCTAAAAATACCCCTTCACCCAAAAACTAAAAACTGACCCTGAACCCTAAAAATACCCCTTCACCCAAAAACTGAAAACTGACCCTGAACCCTAAAAATACCCCTTTACCCAAAAACTGAAAACTGACCCTGAACCCTAAAAATACCCCTTTACCCAAAAACTGAAAACTGACCCTAAACCCTAAAAATACCCCTTTACCCAAAAACTGAAAACTGACCCTAAACCCTAAAAATACCCCTTTACCCAAAAACTGAAAACTGACCCTAAACCCTAAAAATACCCCTTTACCCAAAAACTGAAAACTGACCCTAAACCCTAAAAATACCCCTTTACCCAAAAACTGAAAACTGACCCTGAACCCTAAAAATACCCCTTTACCCAAAAACCCAAAACTGACCCTGAACCCTAAAAATACCCCTTTACCAAAAAACCCAAATAATATTTTTAATAAAATAATATACTTACCAATACTTACGTTGTAATGGTATGCGTTGTAAAAGTACCTGCGTTGTAAATACATGCGTGGTAATGGTATGCGTTGTAATGGATCCTGCGTTGTAAAAAATGCGTGGTAATGGTAGGTCGTGGTAAAAGTTGCGTTGTAAAGGTTGTATACCGTTACATGTATTCATTTTGAGGCGCCTATACAGATAGTGCCAGTCGATCCTGAGGCTCACTACGATCCCGTTATGAGTCCTCACGAGAAGTTCACAATTTATTAGGCCACACTATATGGGACAATTCACATTCTCTGAATGTCATGCAATCAAGCCCTGAATGGGCATTTCCATTTCTCACGTTGCACATTTAAAAATTAACTCTTCAGAATGGTCCCTATATCTTTCTATAGCAAAGGATACTGTTTAGTTACAGGGTGATAGAGCAGGCATTACTGGTTTTTAAGCTTACATGTTAGTTTAGTCATTGTTTAGCCAGGGTTTAGAAAATATCATAGGAACCCAGTTGGTAGCATTCTAGATATGGGTCCACATCTCCTCTTCATTGTTCATCCCGCCCGGGGTCTTGGTCTGGAGCTGGATAATGAATATTGATTCTAGGGTTCTCAGTTTTTTTACCCAGTTCCCCCCTCTCTCTGTTTTGACTAGTTGATCCAGTATAAAATAAGTCAACAGATTGCTGTTGCTATTGTGTGCTTGCTCGAAATGGCGAGCTACTGGATAACTTGGATCCTTAGAGGTGATGGCCCTCATGTGTTCCAAGACCCTGAGTTTGGTGGGTTTTACTGTACTCCCTATATACTTTTTCCCACAGGGACAAAGCAAGCAGTATACAGTATGATTGGAATTACAATTGAGTAGTTTCGTTATCTTAGTTCTAATTTTCCTCCCTGGAATTTGATATTCCTTGACTTTTTTTGAATTCCTACAGGCCTTGCACTTCATGCAGGGGAAGAAGCCCAAGACAGTTGGCTTTCTCTTTTTCTTTTTTTCATAGTGACTAGTCACTAAATGGTCTTTAAAGGAGTTTCCCTTTCTGTAGGTAATGAGAGGATAGTTGGATAAGGATTTCCCAATCACAGAGTCTGTTTTCAGAATTTTCCAATTATTTCGCATTATGTTAAAGACTTCTGGTGACTTTTCTGAATAATCAGTGATCATTCTGATCTTCGATTCAGGGGATTTAGGTTTATCAATTAGCAGGTCTTTCCTCTCCACTAAATTACTTCTAATTTCAGCTCTATCCAGAACCCCTCTTCCATATCCTCTCTGTGAGAATCTCCTTTTACATTGTTCCTTTGCTTTCTCAAACTCCTGTTTAGTTGAGCAGTTGCGTTTCATCCGCAAAAACTCTCCCAGGGGGATATTATTGATGACATTACGGGGATGATAGCTGTGTGAGTGAAGTATTGTATTACCTGCCGTAGGTTTTCTATATACAGCAGTTCGGATTGAATCATTCTCCACATAGACCCGAAGGTCCAAGTAGAACACCTCACTCTTACTAATGCTACTTGTGAAACTGAGGTTCAAATTATTGTTGTTCAATTCGGCAATGTATTCCTCAGCCTCATTCTGTGAACCCCGCCACACCAGAAACAAGTCATCGATGTAGCGGGTTCACAGGATGATGTTGTTCATCCACCGGTCATTGTCCCCCGCCCAGGCCACGTGCTTCTCCCACCAGCCCACGAATAGATTCGCGTAGCTGGGGGCGAAGCACGTGCCCATCGCGGTCCCCTGGAGTTGTAGGTATAGTTTCCCTGCAAATAAGATGTTATTTCTTAAACAGAAGTCTGTTAATTCTAGCAACATTGTATTGTGGCTTCGATATTTAATGGGTCTATTGTCCAGGAAGCTCTTCATTGCCCGTAGGCCATCTTCATGCCAAATTGAGGTGTATAAGCTGGCAACGTCCAATGTTATTAAAATCATTCCCTCTTCCCATTTAATGTCCTGTATGATTCTCAAAACGTCCTTCGTATCTTTTAGATACGAGCTGAGATCTTTGACGAACGGTGCAATGAAACTGTCAATGTAACTTAAGGTCTTTTCAAGTAGACTGTCTTTCGCAGACACAATAGGTCTACCTGGAGGCCATATTTTACTCTTGTGTACCTTGGGCAGGTGATAGAACGTAGCAATCTGGGGGAATTCACATTTCAGGTTGTTCCAATCTTTGAAATCCAAAATTCCTTTATCCTTCCATTTCTCAATCAGATCATTGAAGGTCTTGATACTCTCTGAGTATTTCTCTCTTTTGATTTCCATATAATGTTCTTTGTTGTTCAGTTGAGAAAATGCCTCATCCTCATATTGACTGCGTTTCAGGATGACGATATTTCCGCCTTTGTCGCTGGGTTTAATAATAATATTCTCATCCTCTTTGAGATTTTTAATTACAGCCCATTCTTCCTTTTTCAGATTTTTCCTTTTCCAATTGAATTTCTCTGCTTGTAGTCCTTTTAATTCCTCAATGACTACTTCCTGAAATGTGTCAATTCCATCATGTGGCGTTCTTGGATTGATTATGGATTTGATGGTCATTCCACTCTTGCAGCTTTGTTGTGTGATCCCACATTCCGCCAATGTTTGTGTGGGTTGTATGTCCCAATCCTGGGAATCACTTGTTCCAATCATGATTTGTGCCGTAGCAATGGCACGTAGATCTCCCCCAGTTATGGCTGCTAATGGATCAGTCTCTGCCATTCTTGTTCTATCATTTGCCTTGGGGTTTAGAGTATGTATCTTCTGTAGTTTCATTTTCCTGATAAATCTGAATAGATCTATCCGTGTCTGCGTGTAATCGAACGCCGGAGTTGGACAGAAAGTTAGTCCAAGTTGTAGTAATTTTACTTCATTCGTTGTTAATTTTCTATCTGATAAGTTTATTATGGTGTTCTGTGTTGGCATCATTGTATTCATTTCCAGGTTTTCCCTCAAGTGCTCCTCGTCACTATGGGGGTAGATCTTCCTTGCGCGGCCCCGCCTGCCCCTCCTCGTTTTCCTCTTGCGGGTTTTGGTGGGTGTGTGGTCGCCACGGGTCGCTGTCTGAGTCCTCGTATCACCTCGTATTCCTCGAAAAAAGAATTGGACTCTGTAGTCGCTGATTTCGCTTCTAAGTGGTTCCCGCCACCTTCTGCACCCTTGGTTACTCCTGTGGTCTTAGCCCTTACTGATTCATCCTCA
Source organism: Lissotriton helveticus (assembly GCF_964261635.1). Lineage (NCBI taxonomy): Eukaryota > Metazoa > Chordata > Amphibia > Caudata > Salamandridae > Lissotriton > Lissotriton helveticus. The sequence goes on along the minus strand of NC_136065.1, from coordinate 263,845,677 downwards.
GAAACTTCCGACTCTTCAGTGCTGGCCGGAGTTCTGTTTCTTAATTTCTCTTGTTGGAGTGTTTTCCTTGGGGGGGGGACGGCACCACGTGACTGCCCTGACGTCGTTCACGTCCGTGACGTCAGCGAGGATACAGAAGTCCCACCCCTGCGCGCCTACGTCAGTTTTTTCTCTTTTCCGCGTGCAACGTTGATTTGGATTGTGTCCTGGCCTGTTTTGGGGCCTTCTATTCTTTTACACGCTTTGGCGTTAAGTGGACCAGTGTGCAAATGCCTTCGGGCTTCAAGACGTGTATCTCCTGTGCACATCCCATGTCTGCGACAGACCCTCACCCAATTTGCATGGGGTGCCTGTGTGAGCACCATGACTCGGAGATCTGCGACGCCTGCCAGTACCTTAAGCCTAAGTCATGGCGGGAGCGCCGGATGAAGTTGCTGTCGGCGAGCTTGTCCAGGTCAGTGTCATCCCAGCGTCCGTCCCCTACCTCGGAAGCAAGGAACTGCCGGTTTCCTCTGCAACATAGTCTTTCACCGTGGCCTCAAGGGCGTGGCTCGCCAGCTGGTAGCTCCTTTATTTTGTCTCTGAGGCCTTGTCCTCTTTTCGCAGTGGGCGCCTGCTCCACCCAGTACATGCACCCCCGTCTGTCGCCTTCCTACCCGCCGTTTCCCGGCGCAGATGCGACTAGGGCCCAAATGACAGCCTACGCGGTGGTGCTGCAGGCTTCTTTGGCCCTTCCTCCACCTCCTGAGATGTCCGTGGAACCCCTTGCTTCGCGCTGGGCCTTCAGGAGGGTGGTGCCGTCAAGGTGCGGTCCTTCGGGGCTCCCCTCTTTGGTGCCTGGCTTCCCTGACTCGCCGCAAATCCATACGGGGCTCCCTGTGGCGTCGCAAGAGACTGCCGTGACTTTGGGGTTGCACCCGAGTCCCACTCCGTCCTCTGAGCAGGCAGCTGCCTTACTAGAGGCCGAGCCAGCGCCGTTCCGGCACCAGGAGCATTCCTCCCCGGCTCCGGTGGAGAGCGGGACCTGGGACGCTTTCTCGAGTCACCCTCGGTCCTCGGCGCGGGCGACTGCCCCGTCTGAGGCCGAGCCTGTGCCTTTTCGGTGCCGCTCCCTCGCCGTTCTGGCATCGACCCCGCATCACCCTTGTGGAGAGCACGTGGTGGCAGGAGTCGGCCCAGCGCAACGAGTGCCCACTCCAGCGCCGATTGACGTCGATCTGGCGTCGGTGGCGGACTCCACGGAGCCACGCCGGCGTCTGGTTCTAGAGCCGTCCCCTGAGGTCCCTTCTTCTCCAGAGGTCGGCCAGCTGTTGGTATGTTCCTCCCCAGAGACAGGGCGCCGTATTGTTGCCTTTTCACTGGCATCTGCCAGGGATGGCTCTTAGCTGTCCCCCCGGCCTAAATCCTCGAACCCTTCTTTCAGTGGCTCGCGGATGGTTTTCCCCTGGCCTCCTGGGGCTCCTCAGGTTCCCCATTCATCTGTGGACCCTTCACTATTCCGTGGCTGGCCGCTTCCCCTGGACATGGGGACGGACGGCTCAGCCTGCAGCCTTCGCCCACGGAGGGACTACTTTCTCCTCAGCGGCGCTTTACGGAGGCTAGTGTTGCCTTTGTTTGGGCCATTTCCAAGCCACTGGTACTCTGCGGATGGGTGAACCTGTCAATCCGTTTCCTACGGACAACCTTTTGGAAGTTCTCCCCCAGGGTTCTGGTGGACAGGAGTTGTTCCTTCCCTTTGAAGCGTCACTCAACAATTTTCTTATAGGGGCTTGGGGGCGCCCTGCTACGGGTGATCCGGTGCCTCAGGCACTCCTGCATCATCACCACCCTGCTCCGCAGGACCCTGTTTGCCTTTCTTTCCACCCTTCTACGCAAGGTTCTCTTCTGCGCGATGCCTTTCCATGTTTACCTGTGGTGTTGTTTCCTCCGTCTCGGGAGGCCCGGTTGTTGGACTCATGGGGGCATAATGTCTTTGCTTCTTCTAGCGCCGCCTTGCGGGCGCTTAATACTTTGGGTGTATTGACCAGGGCTGCGTCCAGTCTGTGGTACTCTGTGGAGTCCCTTCTTTCTCATGTCTCCCATGCTGACCTACGGAGCCATGTGTTGGATGGTAGGGAGTTGGCCGCATTTATTCTTCGTGCGGCCTTGGATGTTACCGATGCTCTCGGCTGTGCTATGGCCACTTCTGTGGCTCTCCGTCGCCATGCCAGGCTACATGATGCTGTTTTTCCTGAATATATCAGGTAACGCTTTGTTGATCTACCCTTTGACTGGGTCCTTCTGTTTAACACTCATGCAGACTCCGCCATTCAGCGTTTTCTTGCAGGACTCCGTCCTCCTCCTTCTCCTCCTCAGTAGGTGGCTTTGTTGATCCTCCGGGTCTTAGTGGGAGGTGTTATTCCTCTGCTGCCGGAATCTGGTGGTGGGGTGAACATTACACTTTCTGTGAGGGGTACTGTGCACTCAGGGTCGTGGGTTGGCCTACCTCTTCAGTTGGCTGCTGTTTCAGCCCCTTTTTGGCAAGAGTGTTCTTTTTGGCTGCGTACTAAGCCTTCTGTGGTTTCTGCCTTAGGTTTTCTCATTTGTTCTCTGATGCTGGATTTTCTTCCCTAAAGAGTGGTTCTCGTACTTCTTGGGCCGTGTCCTACCCTATGTGGGGTATTTATAGCTATTGGGTAGCCCTTTCTTACACTGGGAAGGTGTGGACTCCCTCTTGCGGGTTCCTTGCCCTTCCTGGTGCGGCTGTATTCCACTGGTGCATTTTATTGGGCAGCTGCGGCATCCTACTTGTTTCTCCTCTTGTTTTCCGCCTGGTTGCTTGTTGGCACCCAGCTGCGCCCACCTGGACGTTGTGGTCTAGACGTTTAGTTTAGTGGCGCATGTCGGCGTCCAGCTGCGCCCGCCGGTTCTTCTGGTCCACGGTCAGGGGCCTTGGAGTGAGGCCTGGCGCCCCTGCTTCTCGTTTTTCGGGAGCCTTATGGGAGTATGTTTTTTCTGTTTCACCTGCCTTATTACTAAGGCACTGTTCTGTCTGGCCTGTTGATGTCCAGCTGTGATGAGTTCGGTCGCCCTCTTCACTGGGTGTGTTTCCGGTGGAGGGCTCTTGCCCTCATTCTGCTCTTCTCCTTGGAGTCTCTGGGTTACTCTTCTTCCTCGGTACTCCCTGCGTTGCCTGTACCGGGGGCTTTTGGTGGAGGTCCCTGGTACATTGGCTGCTGGCCTCCTTTCGCATTGCCTGTACCTGGGGCTTCCGGCGGAGGTCCCTGGTACACTGGCTGCTGACCTCCTTTCCTATGCCTGTACCTAGGGCTTCCGGTGGAGGTCCCTGGTTCATTGACTGCTGGTCTCCTCTCGAATTGCCTGTACCCGGGGCTTCCGATGGAGGTCCCTGGTACATTGGCTGCTGGTCTCCTTTCCTATTGCCTGTACCAGGGGCTTCTGGTGGACGTCCCTGGTACATTGGCTGCTGGCCTCCTTTCGCATTGCCTGTACCTGGGGCTTCCGGCGGAGGTCCCTGGTACACTGGCTGCTGACCTCCTTTCCTATGCCTGTACCTAGGGCTTCTGGTGGAGGTCCCTGGTTCATTGACTGCTGGTCTCCTCTCGAATTGCCTGTACCCGGGGCTTCCGATGGAGGTCCCTGGTACATTGGCTGCTGGTCTCCTTTCATATTGCCTGTACCAGGGGCTTCTGGTGGAGGTCCCTGGCACATTGGCTGATGGCCTCCTTTCGTATTGCCCTTCCTTCTCCTGTTTGGTGTAGGCGGGGCTGCCGCTTGTCGCTGTGACACATCCCCTGTGGGGCTGTGTTCTCTGCGACACTGAGGTTCTAGTCTGCTTGGGTGGGGGACGTGGCTTTTTTCCCTGTCCCTGTGGCTCACCCCCTGTTGGGGGGGACTGGGTTATTTCCCTGCCCCAGCGATTTCTCCCCTGTCGGGGCCTTGGGTTCGCCTGAGCTGGGGAGGTCCTCTCGCAGACCCTCCTTCCCCTTGTGTATGGCTAGGGTATCTATTCTACATTAAGGAATCTGCGGCTAGTAGTCTCTATCAGATACATCGTTCACGAAGGTAAGTAATTCGTATATCAGTGGCTGCATTAGTGAGTAAGTTGGAGTATGAGTGCCTGTATTCATGTATGAGTGGATGTGTATGTAGACCTATGAATCAGTGAGTGGCTGTGTGGGTCTGTGATTGAGTGTGTAATGTCTGGGTAATTACATAAGTGCATGAGTAGTGCCTGTGTGATTCTGTAAGTGCAATTGCCAAGGACACACTGCGAATACCGTGTGTTTTTGCTAAAGTGTAAAACACATATATAGATATATTTAGTTGCCATTTTTGTTACCATAAAAAAAGAACAAAGGCATTTTAAAAGTTTACAAAAACAACACAAAAAATAAAACAGAAAATCATGTCACTGGGAAATAAAGGAATTTTATTAGATAATACACTTTTCACCTAAAAGAATCAGAAGAACACGCTCATTTATCTATCCTGAGCATTCTTTAAGAGGAGTTCATAGAGAGCACGTTTGCGCAATGCACAGTATGTCACAAGACATTGTCAGAGGTTATAAATTAAAAAAGTTGTTGCGGGACTACGTCCATGCCTTACTCTCTAAAAACATACCATAGCAATAGTGTAAAAGCAGCAACAAGGTGTAACACAAGGCTGAAGGAACCTCAACTTCACTGGTAGCTGCAACAACACCGGGGCAGAGAGTCCCTTCAGAGGTCCAAATTCAACTTCAAGATTTGGCACCACACTTTTCCCGGATGGCATCATACTGCATGGATTGTGGAGTTGTAGTGAGTGCTGGATAGCAGTCCATAACAACTCTTCTCAATGCTGCAAAGAATCATTTGGCCCTTTATAGTTTTTCTACATTAGCGGGCATTTTATTATCTTACAAAATGGGTATCTAATATCTATGTGTTTTTATTTTACTATCTTCAGATTTATTTTAACACTACTTACATATAACTTGCCGTATGGACAAGTCAAAGCTTTTCTCTGCAAATAAATACACAGCTAACTGTTGCCAGTTATTAACTTTTTAAAAAGAAGTCAACAGTCTTTGTTTGAATCTTCTTTTGAATACGTCAACAACATATACAAACATACTCTGGTTTTTCAGAGCATACTGTTAAATGTTGTAATCTCTTTTTCTATCAACTTTATTATCTGTGTCCTGTTCTGTAACTCCTCCTCAGAACAACTCTTCATTTTCCCTAAAATCCTGCTCAGGACCAAAGAAATTAAACTGTGCATCATCACAAACCTTTTCTACGTCTGCTACAGTACCAAAAAGCAAAGTGCTCTATTCATTTCTCCTAAACATAAAGCAGGAGTTTTCACATAGTACAACCTCCTAACTAAAGTTCACAATATTGAGTGGTGTACAGCTAACATCCTGAAATGATGAAGGGAGCTTTTTGGCACACAGTTTGATAAACAAGTTAGTGAGTGTCCCTGCAAATTTGTATGCTTTCTAATCTTGCATGAATCCCATCCTTGTAAAGTATTTATTTTGTGTTTTAAACTTCGCCTTGGTAAGATATGTAGAAATGTCCTTAATATATCAATGGATTGCTGTTGAATACTACAAACACTACTACAGTTCCATTTCTATACAGGCCCTGACTCCACCTTCCCTGTACCTGTTCTCCGATAACTTGTTCTACATTTGTATGTACCATCACTTCTTTCGCTATAGCAGTGCCATTCATCATTTCATAACATCGTCCCCTGTAATCAATAGCATGAATTAATCTATTGTCCTGGAGATAGCTTTCTTCATTAGAGAAATTTAAAATATTGTCATTTTTAAAGGCATTGCTCCTTGTAACTTTCAACAGTTCTAAAATATTAAACACATAACCTCTGCCAGATACAGTTCATCTGACATATTTGTTTCACATTACTGTGATACTCTTTTTTTTTTTTTATCATACTCTCATATACAACTTTATTTCTAATGTACATTTTTTTCAATAATTAAAAAGTTATATACATACCCGTGAATTGACTTTGTTGATTATATTGCTGTTTTGGCTCTTTCGGGACAGTTTTAACACTGTTAAGATTTGTAAAAACTAAGCACAAGAATGATACGCCACTCTCATAGTAAACAACTATAAAATGGCAACCTCTTCCAACTTTCCACTCTATGATCATGAGAAGGGCCGCAAATGAAATCATGTCTTTCATTTTAGACTATTGTATCCCTACTTGTGTATGGTTAGGATCTGTTAACCCTTTCCCTCTCATTCGAAACAAGGTTTCTTTCTCCACATGTTCGCAATGTTTTCCCGATGATCGTGGAGTAATCGCAAACAAAACTGGAGTCAAAACTGATATTTAGCTTCAGTTTAAATTTTTTTTTAATATTGAACAACCGTCTATTACATAGTTCTTAGTTGGAAATTAGAGATAGCCACAACTTAGTTCTGTCTCTTTAACACCCTTCCCCCCAATAGACACTCAGCTCAGTATACCAAACAACCCAGCGAAACCAGTAGGTCACAAATTCCCAGCACATTACAGATGTAAAATGCTACTTCCAAATGAGATACAGCAGGTGTGGTCTACTCCACAGATTCAAAAGCATATCCATGTCTGTATTACATTTTTTTTTTTTTACACAACAGTCAATATTTGAAAGAGACACGTTAGTATTAGATTCCTTACCTTAGAATATCCCCAGGCGTCAGACTGAATCCGGAAATTTTTGCGTAGCAGTACCCTTGCGCGTCGGTAGGCGTCGTCTGCGGCTCCGCGTCCGTCGTCGGCGTCGTGGGCGCCGTGATGACGTCATCGGAGTACTTAGACGCCGCCTCCGCGTGCTGACGTCAGTTCTTCTTTTTTCCGCGCCAGCAAGCGCAGATCTGGAAAAAGCAGTAACCCTAGTAATTTTTTGACTAACTTTTTGATCACTTTTGATTGTTCTCGAAGTCTATCGACTCCGACGGTGCTGTAGGGATGCCCGGATTTAAGCACTGCGATGATTGCGACCGCCTGATGTCGGTCACGGATCCTCACCGCGTGTGTTTATCTTGTCTCGGTCGACGACAAGGCCTGCTCCAACTGCCGGGCCCTCTCTTCGAAGTCCAGACGGGAGCGGTCCCGCAGGCGGCTCGAACTCCGGCAGTCGGTCCCGCGCCGCGAGAGGTCCCGATCCCATGGGAGGTCGAGGGACAGGTCGCGGGCTCGGAGCCACCACAGTTCCGAGGGTAGGCCGCACTCCTCCGGGTCGAAGTCGTCGTCAGGTAAGCGGCACAAGAAGTCCAAGCGGCGTCATCGCTCCTCGGACTCCCCCCGACGCTCGCGCGATGCGGCCGGGGGTTCGGGTGACACCGCCCACGCGGCTCCGCTTGAGTCGCGGGCGCCGCGTCCAGCCCCATACCCTACGGTCCCTGGGCTCAACGCGACGCCGGAGGCCATGAGGAACCTCTCTCCTCCGACGGGCTCCGCGGCGCCTTCGGGCCCAGCGGACCCGTCTGGGACCCCTAGCGGGTCGGGGGGATCTGCCCCGACGCCGTCGGGTGCTTCGGCCCCGGCGCCGCCGACGCCTTCGGGCCCGGCGCCGCAGGTTCCCGTTATCCCGACGCCGCCGGCGCCTTTGGGCCCGGCGCCGAGGGGTTCAGTTGTTCCAGCGCCGCCGGCGCCTTCGGCCCGGCGCCGCAGGACGCCGCTGGACCTCCTTCGGGATCTGGTTCGTCGCCGGTGGACCTTACGACCTCCCCGGCGTCGGACCCTCAGGTGTCGCCTCCGGCGCCGTTCTCGGGCGGCGCCGTCCCCGGTTCCACCTTCGTTCCTGTTCCGGCGTCGGGACGGCCCCGATGGGCGCCGCTCCAGACGTCGTTTGGGGAGTTTCACTTCTATGAACAGGCCCCATTAGCTGAGAACCCTGAGTTTCAGGAGATGGGTGATGAAGAGGACTGGGAGGGGTCTGAGGACCCTCTGACCAGGGAGTGTCAGTCTCATGAGGACTGGACAGGAGACCTTGGGGAGGCCAGTGGCCTGGACACCTCTCCAGACACTGGGTTTGTCTCCCCTCCTACCGTGGCTTCGGAGGAGGGGGCAACATATAGTGTGGTGCTGATGAGGGCTGCCAAGGCCTTGGGCCTTGAGCTCCCCGTCGCGGCCGTGAGGACTAACCTCCTCACTGAGGTCCTTAAACCGCAGTCAAGCTCGGCCGAGCCTCTGCTGCCCTTTAATGAGGCCTTGACCGACGTTCTTCTGGGCACTTGGTCCAAGCCCGCTACGGGTTCGCCCATAGATAGGAACGTGGCCAGACGCCACCGCCCAGCCCCGGGCGACCCATGTTTCCTGTCCTCCCACCCTACCCCGAGAGCCTGGTCATCCAGGCCTCCAATTCCCAGACCGCATTCCCGTCGGCCCCGCCGGACAGGGAATCCAAGAGGTATGACCAGTATGGGAAGAAGATCTTCTCATCCCTTAGTCTAGGCCTGCGGTCTTCCAACACCGCCTGCCTCTTGGGACGTTACACCCACTCTGTGTGGGATAAGGTCGCGGAAGTGCTGCCAGAGTGTCCGTTGGAGGTACGGGCCAAACTCGGCCAAGCCCTTGTGGAGGGCCGGGATGCAGCCAAGTATTCCATCAGGTGTGGGCTGGATACCACCGACTCGCTAGGTAGAGCGATGGCAACGACGGTGGCGGTCAGACGCCACGCCTGGCTGAGGTCCGCCAACTTCTCGGCTGATGTCCAGAGCACGCTCATGGACATGTCGTTCGATGGCCGTAGCCTCTTTGGCGACAAGGCAGACCATTCGCTTGAGCGCTTTAAGGACTCCAGGGCTACGGCCAAGTCCTTGGGCCTCTCGGGCCAGCGCCAGCAATCGGCTGCCTTTCACTCCTTTCGTGGCCACGGAAGGGGTGCGCCCACTCGCGCCGCCAGCCACGCACCGCAGTGAAATACCCAACGCGGTGGCGGCCGTGGGAACCGCCGTCCGGGCGGTCGGGGGCAGCGGCGAGGTCAGTCCACACCTTCCCCCGCAGCATCCGCCTCAAAACCCTCCTAGTCCGTGCTTTCAGGCCCATGTGACGCCAGTGGGGGGCAGGGTTCGCCATCACCACCTCCACTGGCGCACTGTCACATCGGACAGGTGGGTGCTGCAAATCGTCCGAAGGGGCTACTCCCTCCCCTTCGAGGCGACTCCTCCAGCCATGCCACCGCAGAACCACCGTGTATCGGGGGATCATTTGCGTCTTCTGCAGGAGTAAGTTACGGCCCTCTTGGCCAAGGGGGCCATCGAGCGCGTTCCTGGGCCAGAAGTAGGGTGTGGTTGCTACTCCCACTACTTTCTGGTACCCAAGAAGGGCAAAGGGGGCCTACGCCCTTTCTTGGACCTAAGGAACGTCAACGGCTTCCTCCGGAAGGAGAAGTTCAAGATGCTGACACTGGCTCAGGTCCTGGCTGCCCTGGACCCACGAGACTGGATGGTAGCGTTGGACTTGCAGGACGCTAATTTTCATATCCCCGTCCTGCCTGCCCACCGGCGCTACCTGCGGTTCATGGTGGGCCACGAGCATTTTCAATTTACCGTGCTCCCCTTCGGCCTTACCAGCGCCCCACGGGTGTTCACAAAGGTGATGGCGGTGGTCGCAGCTCATCTGCGCAGGTTAGGGGTTTCAGTCTTCCCCTACCTCGACGAGGTAATCCAGGCGGCCATTTTGGGAGGATGTCATTCTTAATGTTAATAAAGTTTTGGGATTGTCGGAGGGCGAACATCCAAACATAGATATAGTTTGATGATGGGACTAAAGAACCATCAATTTTGGGCAGGCAATGAAAATTCTAATTGGATCAACGGGCATTGGTTCTTTCGTAAGTGAACCGACTACCAAATGGACACTTGATTCTCGATGTGGAGTCTAAAACAAAATATTTTCATACAGTAAAGTGGGGGGACCTTTGGGTTTAGAAAAATTAGGAGAAGTGAGAGAAGAGAAAATCATTAAATCTTTCTTCACAGAGCAGAATAAACTATTGAGGCCCACTAGCACGGTATTTTTAATTCACATTCACCACTCCACCTCAACTCTTTTTTGCACTACCCATAGTCCTTCACAACTAAGTGCTCCTACGTAATTCGCAAGTCGCAGCACGCCCCTTTTCGTAGAGAATTGGGATGGCCCCTATGATGAAGCATGTCACCGTGAGGAAACTCCGGTGAGTGAGGGGACTCAAGAAAGAAACATTTTTTTCTTTCTGTAATTTCTTTGGCTCCACTTATATTTTGAGAAGAGCCTCAACACAAGACAGGGTCTGAACCCAGGAAGGTGGGCTCACAGTTTGTATAAGACCTAAGAACTTGACCATCTTTGTTATCCCAAGTGTTATTGTTTGTTCCTTCTTTGGACCAGCAGGGCTCTGCTATGGGCACTGTTAAATGGTACTTGTCGGCCACAGTGACTTTCTTGTGGTTGCCGGACCAACCTTCCTTGTTAAAGTTACCTGTTATGACTTGTTTCCTCAAGGGACTACAACACATTTTTACTCCATGACCATTCATTAAGTCCCAATTGTGGGAGCTCAATCTGTCTCAATGTTTTTCCTGTGCGTGCCCTTCGACCATGCCCAACTGTCCACTCAGGTTTCTCACCCGTTTATTGAGGTTACTTTTCTGGTGGCCATAAAGTCGGCCAGCAGGGACATTGAACTGCAAGCACGCTCTGTGCACCCCCACCATAGGACATTATACCCAGACAAACTGGTTCTGGGAACTCGTAATTTCTTCCTTCCGAAGGTAGTGACACTGGTCCAGATGCATCAAGCTAAAAACCGCTCGCAAAGGGTCAGATTCTCAGAATCTGCCTCTTTGCGACCAGTATTTTTGCATTTGGGATGCATCATCCCAAATGCAAAAATCGTAATTTAAGAAATCGCAAAATTTCGATTACTCAAATTGCTATTGCATTTAAGGAATCTCAAATTGAGATTCCTTAAATGCAATGCATTAAAGTTTTAAAAAATAGCTATTTCGCTAATAGGGGTCGCAAATTAAAAACTTTGAAAAATGCACTAAAGTGCATTTTTCAAAGTTCCATTTTACACACAAACATGCCCTTAGGGCATTTGTGTGTGCAAGATGTACCCCTATGCAGATTTCAGGGGTGCAACAGGGTGTCCTTTTGACACCCTGGCACCCTAGAAATTGCAATCTCAATTTGCGATTCTCTAATTGAGAATCGCAAATTGAGATTGTCTTCCTATTCATTCCTATGGACCTCTAGGCCCATATGAATGAATGGGGAGTTATTCCTTAATTGCGACCTGCAATTTGTGAGTCGCAATTAAGGAATTTTAAAGAAATCGCAATTTTTTTTTGATTTCTTCATGCATAGCATTTTGCTATTCCTTATTAGCGAATACTTATTTTTTGCTAATAAGGAATCGCAAAACGGATGCTTGATGCATCTGGGGGACTGTTCCTTGAAGGCCAAAATATAACCTTACCTACTTTCTTTGCTTTGCCTCTCCCTTTTTAAGATTTCACCATCTGTACCCAAAAAGTGTTGTCGTTCTACATTGATCATACTACAGAATTCCGGGTGGACGATCAACTGTTTGTTGGATATGTCAGGGCAAAGAAAGGAGATGCTGCGCAGAAATGGACCATCTCACAATGGATAGTTCTCCTATAAGCATTTTCTACGAATTGGGAAAATAGCAACCCCCTCAGGGTTTGCTTGCTCTTTCCACCACAACTAAGGCTTCAACCACTGCGTCTGCTCCCGGATTTCCTCTCCTGGACATTAGGCAGCAAAGTGGCCATCTTTGCGCACATTCACCAAGCACTGCTGCCTAAATGGTTTGGACTGTCATGATGGGCCCTTGCCTGTTTGATCCTGCTGGACTTTTTGGTCTAATCTGTTTGCAGACCCACTTCTGGCAAGGTATTGCTTGGGTATCTATTCTAAGGAATGGAATCTGCAGCTAAACGTCTCTATCAGATGGAGAAGTTACTTACCTTTGGTAACACCTTCCCTTGTAAGAATCTAAATATCTGCTCCCATCCTCCCTGCTTTGCAAATTGGTTTCTACATAGGGTCACTCTAAGGAAGCTTTTTGTGATTCAAGCTAGGTCATCAGCATTCTTCGTGGCTCTGAGCTTATGGTGGGTAAAGGTTGAGAAAAGAAACAGATGCAAACGCGCCTATGTAGGCACCGTATGTGTTAATTCTGGTCTGCACAATGCAGATTTGGTGCAGAGAAATGCCACCTACCTTCTTGCAGGGGTACTGCTAAAAAAAATGAGGATCCAGTGCGACGCCTGGGTATAATTCTAAGCTTGGTCTAGATAGTCTCTACCAAATAAGACATTACCGAAAGTAAGAAAATTGTGTTTGAGGTATGTGAGCTGTAGATCACATGCTTTGCATACTCCTGCCATCTAGTGTTGGGTCCAGATGTTTGCAAGTTGTTTTTCTTTGAAGACGTCTTTCCAGTCATGAGGTAGGTGACTCCTCCTTTCGGTCATAGTGCGCATAGGCATTGACTCCATTGTTAGATTGTTTTTTTTCCACCAAATTCTGTCCCAGTTGCCGTGCCAAGTATCCACGCACCGACTTGCACGAAGTGTGCAGCTTGTGTTTGTCCCCGGAATACAACAAACAGGACTGCGGCGCATGCTGATCTTTTAAATCCAAGAAGACGCTCTCTGACCGTCGGGCTCGGCGTCACTAAATGCACCAGCAATATAGCAGCTCGCTCCGGTTCTCTTTGGAGAAGATTCCGACCACGAGGTATTTGACGCACAATGAGCAGAGGAAGAAGAACGCATATCCTTGTCTGAAGCCGATTCTGACCTGGAAGATGATGTTCCGCAGGGTCAGTGTACCGTGAGTACTGATACTCCCCTACCCCAAATTATACCCAAGAAAAAGGCTCCAGCACCACCACCTCCTTCGGGCCAAGGTCGGCGCCGAGAACACGTATCGAACGCCCTGCCTTCAGGCTCGGCACCGAAACACACAACAAAGTCTTCCGACTCAGGACCAAGTCATCCCGATTTGTGCACCAAACCGAAACCTTCGGCTTCGACTATCACTTCGGCACTGAACCCTAAATCTTGGATCCGAACTTCTGAGAATCGAAACCTTTGGAACTGAAAATTCTGGCACTAAAAGAAAAAACAGCACCTCCTCCATCCAAGAAGCTTTCTTTCGACGTTCCGCCTCCCAACACAGACCCGAAGCAGATAGAACTTGTTATTAATCTTAAAACTTGACATATTCATGCAAAACTGTCAGTTAAACGCAAGCCAGAAACTGAGGAAGCTTACACATTCCCCTTAAAAAGATTGGTACTAATCCTTTGCCTCCTCCTCTTACACCTCCTTCCCCACTGGACCCAAATGTGCTAATTAAACCTACTAATTCACCACAACCACAGTCACCTGACCACCAGGATGATGGGGATGCACCAGATGACAATAGTCCTGATCCATTGACTGATTGCAATACAGATCTTAACACTGATATTGAACCAGATCTATACCCTTCAAAAACCTCTCCACCTGACGATAATGTAGGGTACATAGAATTAATAAATAGGGCCTCTCAATATCACGGGAATCAGCTTCACAAAGAAGCTCCTTAAGAGGGTTTTCCCTTTGAGACTTTAAGTTCTTCTCCAAGCGCAACTCATACACTGCCCATGCTTAAGGGTATGCTTAAACAGACAAATTTTTAAGAACCCGGTGCGTGCGAGAATTCTAACACCAAGGGTAGATAAGAAACATAAACCTCCACCTACAGACCCCTTCTACATCAAAGGTCAAGTTCCCTTAGACTCCCTAGTGGTTTCTAACGCTCGCAAAAGGGCAAACTCACAAACAGGAGATGTCCCTCCTCCTGATAAGGAATCCAAACTAATAGATGCCTCTGGCAAAGAGTAGCTGCAATAGCTGCCAATCACTGGCGTATTGGCAACACTGAGGCTCTTTTAGCGAGATATGACAGAGCTCACTATGACAAATTGAACAATTGCTCCTGTTCTTGCCAGGTGAATACAAAACTAAGGCGCCTGACTTATTTCAGCAAGAGAAACTCTTTTCCAATACTTCCATAAGGATCGCTTTAGACACAGCTGACAATGCTGCCTGCGCTGTTAACACCAGTGTTATTTTAAGAAGTCACGCCTGACTCAGAATTTCAGGGTTCAAACCCGAAGTACATGCCTCTATTTTAAACCTGCCCTTTGATAAGGAACACCTATTTGGACTCGTTGTAGACACTTCTTTAAAGAATATGAAGAAAGACCCAGATGTCGCAAAATCCATGGTAGCTTTGCAGTCCCCATCCAATCGGGGTTCCTTTCACCGCTCCTTCTACAGAGGGGGGTTCGAAAGTTATATCCACAGACAACACCTCTAATTCGTATAGAGGCACTAATCAATCACCCTCTTCAAGAGGTTACTTTAGAGGAGGATTTCGAGGCAATAAAGGCAAGGGAAGAGGTAAAGGTAACACATCTCGTACTTGCCCTGCAACAAACAAACACTGACTAGCCTCCACTTCCCCTGATCATTCCACACCTGTCGGGTGACGTCTCTCTCAATTTCTTCCCGTCTGGAATACAATAACTTCAGATAAATGGGTCCTACAAATGATCCAATTTGGTTATTGCCTGGAGCTTACCGACAATACTCCAAACATTCCTCCACAAAAACAAAACAAAATGTCACCAGAGCATCTGCACCTTCTCCAACAAAAGGTTCACTGTCTACTGCAAAAGGGAGCTATAGAGCCCGTGCCATTAAAATATCACGGGTCCGGCGTATACTCCCTATACTTTCTCATACCCAAATAGGACGGCTCTCTCAGGCCTATACTAGACCTCAGTGACCTAAATCTTTATATTCAATCGGATCAGTTTAACACTGTGACACTCCGCTCACCCCAAATATCTCAGTTTTGTGGTAGTGGGACAACATTACCAGTTCAAAGTACTTCCACCACTGTGTCACGAGGACGTGGTCCCTGTCATGGACGGACGGGGTGTGCCTACTCACTGTTCTCCGTTTCCGCCCCGTCCACAGGAACCTCTGGACGTCTCGTGGTGTTTCCCTACGCTGCCTTCCAGAACGCCGCCTCTGGCCCTGCCTACCGTGACGTCCGGGAGGTGTTCCCTGGCATTTCCAGCATTCGGCCAATTGGAGCGTGATACGTCAGGAGACCCGGGCTAATCACCGGACGCTGGGGCGTTTAAGGAAACCCCGGGTGCGTCTGCCAGCGCGGAACCTCTAGAACAGCCGCGCCGGGAGGAAGACGCCGACATCGAAGAAGACGAGAGAACCGAAGACCCTCATCCCAGATTGCCGGTAGCACGACTGGACAAGCCAGGAGGCCAACGAGACCACGCGCTGCCCTGCCACACTTCCAGGGGAGAAGTGTGGCTTCACAAGGTACGAGGGCGTTTGCAAGGGTTGTTGGGGATATGGGGTGGTACTGACTAGCGTGAGGGTGGTCCCAGGCACGCCACGTTCACGGCATCACTCGTAGGAAAGACCCTATTTCACAAAGGTGACGGAACCCTGGTGAACCCTCACTCCCTTTCCCCCTCCCATTTCTTGTCCTCGTATCAGCCAGTAACGAGGCTGTTTGTTTCCTTTCTTTCTGAGTGCTTTTGGGACCAGAGAGGAGCGAGAGGAAGAGGTTGTAGGAATACCCAAGACTCACCAAGAGAAGGAAGCACTACATCCGGAGGAAACCTGGTTACGGGACTCATTGCTGATCATTCGCTGTACTGCTATTTAGAACTCGTTTTGACTGACTGTCAATAAAATAAACAGTTAAAAGAGTCCCAAGGTCCTTAGTATCCATCCTTTAGCGGCCCGAACCGTCACACACCACTTTCAGAGTATTCACCAAATGCCTGGCAGTAGTAGCTACTCACCTCCGAGGCAACATATTCACGTCTTCCCATACTTGGATGATTGACTCATCAAAGCCAGTTCTCTCACAAAGTGCCTACAGCACACTCAAAGAACAGTACAATTGCTGCACGACCTGGGGTTCACAGTAATTCTGTTAAAGTCCCATCTCCAACCCTCCACCATGCAAACATACTTGGGAGCCACTCTTGATACACAGAAAGCTCTAGCCTGTCCCAATCATCTCAGAATCCTCAGTATTCAGCCCAATCACTCATTACCAGCTAGAGTATTTATTCAGCTACTAGGAATGATGGCGTCTTGCATCCAGATAGTTCCCCATGCAAGACTTCAAATGCGGCCCCTTCAGGAATGTTTAGCACGTCAGTGGAATCAATCTCCGGGTCAATTGTCAGATCTAGGGTTGGTGGACGGCCGCACTCATTGCTCTTTGCAGTGGTGGAATCCACAAAACCTATCCAAAGGGCGCCCCTTCATTGACCCTGGTCCACAGACAGTGCTAACAGCAGACGCATCACTCACTGGTTAGGGAGCTCATCTCCAAACTCACGTAGTTCAAGGCCTGTGGAGTCAAAAGCAAAAGCAACTTCACATAAATCATCTAGCGCTGCTAGCAGTATTACTAGCGATTAAAGCCTTCCAAACTCACCTTGCAGGCAAAGCTGTCCTGATACGCACAGACAACATGACAGCCATGTGTTACATACAGAAACAGGGAGGGACAAACTCTCTCCAACTGTCACACCTTGTGCAAGCCATTTGGAGGTGGGCCATACATCACAAAATGTATCTCCTAGCGGAACACCACCCAGGAGTAAACAATCAGATCGCAGATCTGCTGAACAGGCAAAGACAACAGATTCATGAGTGGGAACTTCACCCTCAAGTTCTACTCCTGTTCTTTCAAATCTGGGGCTTCCCAAACAGAACTGTTCGCCACACACAAAAACGCAAAATGCCCAAGCTTCGCCTCCAGGTATCGGAAACTCAGGCAAACGTCCCTCAAGATACTCCTAATAGCTCCAACATGGGCCAGTCAATCCTGGTTCGCTACCCTGTTGGAACTCTCAGTACTTCCTCATCAAAAACTACATCTCACATCCAGTCTCCTTATGCAGAACCATGGAGAGATAAACCATCCAGATCCCAAACATCTCAACCTTGCGATCTGGCACCTGAAATCCTAGAGTTTGGTCATCTGAATCTTCCACCAGACTGTATGAAGGTCATGAAGATAATTAAAGAGGCCCGAAGACCTACTACAAGAGCTTTCCATGGAGCAAAATGGAAACGGTTTATTATATATTGTAACAACAAACATATCAACCCCAAAGAAGCTTCTGTTCAAAACATTACTTGTTATTTATCAAGCTATCATGGAGGGACTCAAATTATTCCACCAAAACTTCCACCTGCTCCAACGTGAAACTTTAATATTGTCCTTACTAGACTAATGGGTCCACCCTTTGAGCCCACTTGAAAAGTTGCTTTCCTCATTGCTATTACTTCACTGAGCAGAGTGGGTGAGCTTCAGGCATTAACTATAGAAGAACCATTTTTTCAAATTCACCAAAACAAAGTGGCCCCACACAAGTTTCAAAACAAAGGAGTGTACTCAGTTATTTTATAATACCATATAAATATGGAACCATAAAACCCATTCCTCTCAGTCATTACATGCTATCAGAACATTTTCATTTGGTCACATTCCAATCCATCCAGCACACAGAAAATTCCTTAGGTTTGTGGAAGTGGACGTCATTATCAATTCAAAGTACTACCCTTTGGAGTAACAACCCCCCAAGGGTCTTTACAAAATGCCTAGCAGTAGTAGCAGCTAAACTAGAAGAGAAAACATTCATATATTTCCCTACCTCGACGATTGACTGATCAAGAGCCCAAACGAGAACAAATGTCTATCAGACACCCAAAAGACAATAATATCTATTACATCAATTGGGTTTCTCAATCAATGTGACAAAATCACATCTCCAACCATACCAAATTCAAACTTATCTGGGTCAATACTCAATACCATATTGGGGAGAGCTTACCCCAATCCCCAAAGGGTTCTCAATCTCCAGAACCAACTGGATCTTTTTCAGCCACATCATCGCTTACTAGTCAAAACAGTAATGCGCCCACTAGGAATGATGGCATCTTGCATAGCAACAGTGCCTCATGTTTGCCTACACATGAGACCCCTCCAGGAGTGTTTAGAATCTCAATAGTCACAAGCGGGAGGGAACATGGAAGATCTAGTGTTGGTTTCACCCAAGGTTCATCAGGCTCTATTGGGGTGGAACACTACAAACATATTCGCAAGAAGACAGGAAGAGCCTTCATGGATCCAATCCCGCAAATAGCAATCACAACCGAAGCATCACTTCTGGGAGGGCGAGCTCATCTGAAGGACATTGTGGTTCAGGTATGCTGGACAACACAACAGGTTCTACACATCAACATGTTAGAACTTCTTGCTATTGCAGTGGTTCTCAAAGCATTCCTTACAAACATAGTAGGGAAACCATTGTTCTACACACAGACAAAATGACTGCAGTGTATTACATTCAGAAACATGGTTGAACCCATTCCATACCATTATCCCAATTAGCACACAAGATATGAAAAATGGGCGAAGGGTCACAACATCTACCTCCTAGCACAATACATACCAGGGAAGAACAACAAAATTGCAGATCTCCTCAGCAGAACACACCAGCAGATTCACAAGTGGGAAATACGCAGCAAATTATTACAAACATACTTCCAATGTTGAGGAACCCCCACAATAGATCTGCTTGCAGCAAAAGAAAACACAAAATGTCTAAACTTTTCATCCAGACATCACACCCACAGTTCAAAGGCAATGCTCTATGGATGACCTGTTCAAGCATATTTGCATCAGCTTTTCCTCCTCTCCCACTCATACTTCTGTGGTAAGGAAACTCAGACTTCAATGACTTTAACTCTGATTTCACCCACCTGAGCTTGTCAGCCATGGTACAAAACTCTGTTGGAGCTCGCCCCACAACCTCACAAGAAGCTACCCAATTATCCAAATCTTTTCACACACAGCAAGTGCAGGATGAAACATCCCAGCCCGCAACAGCTCAATCTTGCAATCTGGCTCCTGAGGTCATAGAATTTGGATACCTCAATCTACCTGACAAATGTATGACTATTCTTAAAGAAGCAAATAGACCTGCCACAAGGGCTTGCTATGCGGCAAAATGGAAGCGTTTTGTGCTTTACTGTACAACACATTTAATAGTGTTGACAAGGGATTTTGTTTAACAAGCAATTCCATTCATTTCAACATTGCTCGTGAATGCCCTGATAGTCGCATCGAAAATATAAATTCAAAAATTCTGTTGTGAATAAATCTCAAAAAAAGAAAGTAAGAACTAGGTGTATTCCTTATTGAATAGATTTATGCTGTACTATAACCCATTTCAAATAATCTTAAGGGAAACAGCTTATATGTAAGAAATTAATTTCCTATGCATTTAGGGCCATATGTATCAAGGCGAATTCCGATCGCAAACGCTGAAATTTGCAGAATTTCAGTGTTTGCGATCGCAATTTGGCCTAGTGCCATGTATGAAAGCACAACTGTCTCGCAAATTAAGGAATTGCAAAATTTGCAATTCCTTAAATGGAATTTCTAAAGCACCCAAATTGTGCGAATATGGCATAAGGAATCGCAAATTACCACCAACTACAGGTTGGTGGTAATTTGTGAATTCTTTAAAAAAAAATAACATTTGTGCATTTTTCAAAGTGGCATGTGGCGCACACACATGCCCGTAGGGCATGTATGTGCGCCACATGTGCACCCATGCTCATTTGAGGGGTGCAACAGGGTGTCCTTTTGACACCCTGGCACACTTGAAATTGCATTCTAAATTTGCGATTCTCTAATCGGGAATCACAAATTGAGAATGTCTTCCCATTCTCAAAAATGTGTATACAACAATAACCAACAAGTGTTCTGATTGAATTACTCATCAAAGGGTCTTTGATATTCTTGTGAATTCTATGTCCTGAGGATGGTCTTATAGATAGACAACAGAAAATACCGAAACATTCATGGATCAACCCATTTTCCAATTTGCTGAAGACATTTTTTGCATAGGAAATGTATGTCTTACATATAGGCTGTTTTTGAAATGGGTTGTAGTACATCGGTGACGATAATAAATTTTTTCATGTGATTGTGGTTTTCTGTCACCTATGTATATGAGATAAATGTGTACCCTCAAGTTTCTATTTCTGCTCATTAATGAATACAAAAAGGAATACACCAAGTTTTTTTCTTTCTTTTCTTGCGATTTATTCACTATAGAATTTTTTAATTTACGTTGAAAATGTATATTTTTGAAGCTGCTATCAGTGCATTCACAAGCAATGTTGAAATTAATGACATTTCTTCTTAAACAAAATCCCTTGTAGGCACTCGACAATTTCGATTACCTAAGCCCACAAGGGTACACTAGGTTGCCCAATGTTTATTAATATCACTGATCAACACAGCACATTATTCCCTCTTTTGCCAACAGAACAACAACTAATATGTTACCTGTTACACTTACAAAAGTCACAGTTAGCATACACCTCAATACGCCTACATTTAGTGTCTATATCAGCTTATTTTCAAAATAGAAAACACCAATGACTTTTCTGTATTCCTGTAATCAAACCCTTCATGGAAGGATTAAAAAGAATCATTCTACCATGCACACCTCCAATACCAGCGTGGAACTAAACCATTTTCTTAACACGGCTTATGGGACCACCATTTGAGCAATTGCATAATTGCCAACTGCAATTCTTAACATTTAGCTTTCCTCATAGCAATAACATCCCTACCAAGGTCAGCAAGATACATGCACTCACAGTCGAAGAACCTTTCTTAAAAGGGTTCTCAGACAAAGTACGTTTATGTACCAACCCAAAGTATTTACCAAAGGTTGTTTCTCCTTTCCATTTAAATCAAACTTTGCAGTTATCTGTTTTCTTTCCAAAACCACAAACTGTTGCAGAACGTTCTTTACATACATTAGATGTTAAAAGGGGACTTATGTACTACGTGGAATGTACTAAACCCTTCAGAAAAACAAAACAGCTCTTTGTTTTTTCCCTCAAATCCAACAAAAAGAAATACAATGTTCAAGACATATGAGCTGCAGATTGCATACTGTGCATAGATCGCCACCTAGTGTTGGGCCCGGATGTTTGCAGTTTGTTGTTGTCCTGAAAAGTTCTTTGGAAGTTACAAGATAGGTGTCTCCTCCTTTGGACCACATTGCGCATGGGCATCGGCTCCATCCCCAGATAGTTTTTTTCCGCCATCGGGCTCGGATGTGTTTCCTGCGCTCCGGTTAGGAACCGAATTTCCTTCGGCGCGCAATCCTCACCCAGTTCGACGGTATTGTTTCGATCGCGCTCCACATCGACGCGATTCTTTACCTTCGAAGTCTTCGATTCCGGTCGGCGCAGAAGGCCTTCGGGCCTACCTAGGCCTTACTTCTGGATCATGGAAAGGACGCCATTCAAGAAGTGTCCTCGATGTGGGTCGAAGTTTCCCCACACCGACCTACATGAGGTGTGCAACCTTTGCCTCTCACTAAAGGCTAAAGACTGTTCCGCTTGTGCCTCCTTCGGCTCCAAGAAGACGATCCGGGACCGACGAGCTCGAAGAATAATGGCCCGGCAAAATAGCCCATTAAGACTTCAGGCTGCCCGGGCTCGAGCCAGCCTATCCACGGTGCCGATCCTACACCGACACTGATGAAAAAGCCATCTTCGTCAACCACGCTGACCGTGGCTCCGACACCGAAGCACACTGCACCGAAGACTGGCAGCGGCTCATCCATGCCGAAACCGCATTCGGAGCCAACTAAAAAAACGCCTAAAGCTCCAGATTCACACGCTTGAGAACCGAAAAAACACCTGGAACCGAAGAAACAGGTTCCCGTAAAGGACACTTCAAAAGGGCACACTTCTAAACCGAAATCAGCTACCGACTCGGTGCCTAAAAAACCTACGGAGCCGAAAACCTCGACACCGAAGGATCTGCCCTGTTCAGAGGAACTTTTCACACCTGATCCTAACCAAAAAACTCTTGTCAAGGATCCTAAGACTGGTCAATTAACTCTCAGTTCCAAAAAGAGACCACTTGATGCGCCAGCACCTCCTCCTCCTCCTCCAAAGAAGAGAGACATGCAACCTCTCCATTAAGGGTGCCTTCTCCTCCACCTCCCCATACTGTTCCCCCTCCTACACCTACTCCACGTCATCATTCACCTACACCATCCCCTGACCCACAAGATGATGTAGACACAGACTCTGATGACACAGATGGAGGTGCACACGACCCAGCAGGGACCAATAGTCCCCCTCAGTCACCTAATCCATGGGATGATTACAACATCCCTGATGTGCCTTATGTCCCACAAGACGGCATATACCCTTCTAGACCATCCCCACCAGAGGACACTATAGGTTTTAACCTACTAGTCCAAAGAGCTGCCCAATATCATGGGGTGGACTTACACACAGATGTGGTGGAGGAAGATTTCCTACTAGACACTTTTGATAACACACAAAGGTCTACTGCCATTTTACCAATGCTTACGGGTGTAATCAAACATGCAACAGAGGTTTTTAAAGACCCCGTCAGGGCTAGGGTCATCAATCCTCAAATTGAGAAAAAATATAAAGCTGCCCCTACAGATCCAGTCTATTTAAAGATCCAGCACCATTAGACTCTTTAGTAGTGTCTAATGCACGTTAACGTGCTAATTCTCAGACATCAGGTGAGGCCTCACCACCAGACAAGGAATCCAAGCTACTTGACGCCTCAGGCAAAAGAACAGCGTCTCAAGCATCTAATATCTGGCGCATCGCCAACACCCAAGCGTTGCTGGCCAGATATGACAGATTTCATTATTATGAACTAGAGTGCATAATGCAGCATCTACCTGACAAATACAAAAATAGGGCCAATGAACTTATACAGGAAGGTAAAAATATTACCAACACTTCCATTTGCTGTGCCCTATATGCGGCAGATACCGGCTCAAGAGCAATTAATACCAGCACCCTCCTACGTAGACATGCTTGGCTACATATCTCAGGTTTTAAACCTGAGGTACAAAACTCCATCCTTAATCAGCCATTTGATGAGACACATTTATTTGGCCCAAATGTTGACGTGTCTTTAGAAAAGATGAAAAAAGACAGCGATACAGCAAAATCTATGGGAGCCTTGCAACAGCAAGCTCCCAGACATTCTTTTCGTCGCTCATCATAAAGAGGCAACACTAGAGGCTACTCCTTCAAAAGTCCCTCCACCTCTTACAAAACCCCTGGCCAATCCACATTCACTAAAGGCTACCAAAGAGGGGGTTACAGGGGTAACAACAACAAAGGCAGAGGCAAAACCAACAACTCCTGTTCTGCCTCTACCCCTACCCAATGACTTTCCTCTCCTTCCTCCCAACAGTCCACTCCTGGGTGGGGAAGACTGCAACAATTCCTTCCTGCCTGGACCAACATCACATCAGACAGGTGGGTGCGACAAATTATTCAATCAGGTTACTGTCTAGAACTAACATCTACGCCCCCCAAATATACCGGCCAAACAGCGTCCAATGTCACAAGAACATCTAGCACTGTTAAAGCAAGAAGTAGAATCCCTGATTCAAAAAAGTGCAATAGAACCAGTTCTTCTGCACCAACCAAACAAAGGGTTTACTCTCTATACTTTCTGATCCAAAAAAGGACGGCTCTCTAAGGCCTATTCTAGACCTCAGACCGCTAAACATATACATACAGTCAGACCATTTTCACATGGTCACACTGCAACAAGTCCTTCCGCTTCTGTCGCAAAACGACTTCCTTGCTACTTTAGATCTCAAGGATGTATACTTCCACATTGCCATTCACAAGGCTCACAGGAAGTATCTGAGATTTGTAATAGACGGACAGCACTGTCCATTCCATTTCAATCTTTATTTCGATCTATAGATCATCAAAGATATACAAACAAGAAAATCATTTCGCAAATCAATAAAACATTGCTTGTAAAATTACGCTGCTACACATTAATCAATTCATCGTCACAATAAGGTTAAAAATCAATAGTGGGGTTAAGTTGTTTAAAAGGCCAGTTCCATTTTCAAAAGGCGATTGCGAGTGAACCACATTACTGTTAGGTACTTTGCCACTGCGAACACAATTGCTATCAATTCAAAGTACTCCCATTCGGAATCACAACAGCACCAAGAGTATTCACCAAGTGCTTAGCAGTGGTGGCAGCGCATTTACGAAGACAACACATCCATGTCTTGCCGTACCTCGACGACTGGCTCATAAAAGCCAGCTCATACAACCAATGCGTGGAAAACACTCATGCCACAATACAACTGCTTCACGACTTGGGGTTCACAATAAACCACGCCAAGTCCCATCTACAACCATCCAAAGTACAACAGTACCTCGGTGCCACAATAAACACCTCAAAAGCGCTTGCCTATCCCACTCCAGCAAGCATAGCCAGCATACAAACTCTTCTAACAATGTTTCAGCTACAACACTCCCTTCCAGCAAGAAGGGATGATGGCCTCTTGCATTTTCATAGTGCCCCATGCAAGACTTCAAATGCGTCCGCTACTAGAATGCTTATCATGTCAGTGGAACCAGGCTCAAGAAGCCCACCTACTGCAACACACCATGCAAGGCAGGTGGACACCACAACAAAAGTTACTCCACATCAATCATCTGTAGTTACTAGCAATATTCCTAGCACTAAAAGCTTTCCAAAAGCAAGTATCAAACAAAGCTGTGTTAGTCCGCACAGACAACATGACAGCCATGTGTTACATACAGAAGCAGTGAGGCACACACTCCTTGCAGCTATCTCAACTAGCACAGGACATATGGCGGTGGGCTATACCCCAAAACATATTCCTTCTAGCCCAGCATGTTCCAGGAGTACAAAATACCATAGCGGATCTGTTAAGTCGACAAACACAACAGACCCACGAGTGGGAACTTCATATGCAAGTTCTTCAGCCATTCTTTCAGATGTGGGGACAACCTCAAATAGACCTATTTGCCACCCACGAAAATGCCAAATGCCCAAGCTTCGCCGCCAGATATCCACACCCACTGTCCAAAGGCAATGCGATATGGATGAACTGGTCAAACAGATTTGCGTACGCTTTTCCACCTCTACCACTCATGCCATTAGTAGTACGCAAACTACAGCAGCATTCTCTGACCCTCATCCTAGTTGCTCCAACATGGGCCAGACAGCCGTGGTACACCACACTGCTACAACTGTCGGTAGTACCGCACCAATAATTACACCTGTCTCCACACCTCTTAACACGGAACCGTGGAGAGATCAGACACCAGGACCCAGCTCAGCTCAACCTTGCGATCTGGCTCCTTAAATCCTAGAATTTGGATATTTGAACCTTCCTCCAGACTGTATGAATGTCATAAAAGAAGCTAGACGTCCAACCACTAGGGCATGTGATATAGCCAAGTGGAAACGATTTGTAATATATTGTCACAACAACAATATTAATCCTCTAGATGTGTCTATTCAACACATCATAGGATACTTACTGCATCTCCAAAGATGCAACTTAGCCTATACGTCTATTAGACTAGATTTTGCTGCAATAGCAGCATATCTGCAAAATAGACATCTGTCTCTATTCAGAGTGCCTGCCATTAAAGCCTTTATGGAAGGCCTTAAAAGAATAATTCCTCCCAGAGTACCACCTTCACCTGTGTGGAATTTAAACGTTGTTCTCACACGGTTAATGGACCTCCCTTCGAAACCCTTACACAAATGTGAACTACAATTTTTAACATGGAAAGTTGCGTTCCTAGAAGCTATTACCTCTTTGCGGAGAGTTAGTGAACTACAAGCACTAACCATTCAAGAACCCTTTTTGCAAATGCATCACAATAAGGTAGTTCTGCGTACCAATCCAAAATTCTTACCCAAAGTCATTTCTCCCTTCCATCTCAATTAATCTGTGGAACTGCCCGTTTTCTTCTCGAAACCACAGACAGTACCAGAAAGAGCTCTTCATACATTAGATGTCAAAAGAGCATTGCTATACTACATAGAGAGGACACAACCCTTTCGTAAGACAAAACAACTTTTTGTGTCTTTCTCACCACCATACAAAGGTAATCCCATTTCAAAATCTGGGATAGCTAGATGGATTGTCAAATGCATACAGATTTGTTACCACAAAGCTAAACGTACGTTATCTGTTCCTCCTAAATCCCACTCTACAAGAAAAATAGGGGCTTTCAATGGCATTTTTAGGGAACATTCCCCTAGATGACATCTGCAGAGCAGCTACATGGTCTACACCGCACACATTCACAAAACGCTATTGTGTAGATGTGCAAACCAAGCAACAAGCTAATGTGGGCCAGGCTGTTCTCAAAACATTATTCCAAACTACTGCAACAGATAGGGGTGGTTGCCGCTAGGGATGGGTACTGCTAAACAATCTATGCACAGTGTGCAATCTGCAGCTCATATGCCTTCAACGGAAAATGATACTTACCAGTATGCATCTACTTACCTTTGTTAATGCTCTTTCTAGTGGAAATTGAATGTTATCACTAATTCCTCCAATGCAGAATTGTATTGCAGAATCCTCAATACCTGTCCTTCCTCCCAATGAGTTAGTGTCTTGATAAATAAAGCCGCATGGTATGCAAATATTTAATTTTTTTATTTTTTACCATTATGGTTTTCTTGGTTCTTCTCTATATGCCTTGATAAGCTGGAATGATTATTGAGAACTAACACCAGTTTGCTGGTTGGTACCTGATATACTTTGGTGACGTAATGTCTGTAGGGTGCTGGAGCTGCAGGCCAGTATTTATAAGATAAGAAATCTGTGGGAACATTATATATCCACCAGAAATATTGTTGTAGCTGATAAATAGCTTTTTCTTTTGCATTGTACCATCATGAACAGTGCCAATACAATGCCACCAACATAAATATATCTGAAACATGCCAGGCCTCATTTCATTCTACATTACAGGTACACAAGTTGGAAGATGGTAGAAAAATCTCAGGTCACATCTTACACAGAGCCCAAAGTTTGATACAATACTACTGGTCCAGCAGTCAAGAGGTCTTTATTCGCCATCTCATTCACCCCTCGGTTGTCCTAGACTTGATTGTTATGTTATTTGTATCTGTAAAGCACAGCAGCCTGGCCCTGAGAAGGTGTGTTTCCCAAGCAAGCACTGCCTAGGTTGGTTAATTGAACAGACAGGTCTTCAGCCTCTTGCAGAATTCAAAAAGAGAGTAGGCTCTGAGGTGGAGTGGGAGGTCATTTTACATTTTCGGATAGATGTAAGAAAATGTCCATCCTCCAGATCCGGTTCTGTGTAGAGATGGGAGGTGTGCGAGTAGGGGTCCTGTGGAGTGGGGGTGTCTGGGTGGTTGGTGGAAGGAGATGCGTCTGTATGGGTAGGTGGTGCCTAAGTTGTGTAGTGCCTTGAACGTTTGTATATGTGAGAAATTCGAAACAAGTTTTTGCGTATCTGGAGCTAGTGGAACTCCCTGAGGTGTGGTGTGATGTGAGTTCTTTATGGAAGATTGAGGATGAGTCTGGCTGCTGAGTTATGGATGGTTTATACTCTTCTGGTGAGTTGCTTGGTGATCACGCTGTTGAGGATTTTCCCATAGTCCAACTTTCTTGGGACTAGGGTGAGTGTTGCTTGGGAACCATTTGAATATTTTGCTCAGCAACTTCAGGTGGTGGAAACAGGATGCAATGATGGCGTTCATTTGTGCGGTCATGTCCAGTTCGCTGTCAGTGAGGATTCTGAGATTCCTCGCATATGTGCTGGTTACTGGGTATGGGTCCAAGTTTGACTGGCCACCAGTTGGAGTCCCATGGCAAGGTATTGTTGCTGAAGATCACTGCTCCTGTCTTGTGGGTGTTGAGCTTGAGACAGTTGGCTTTAATCATCCAGTTAGTGACTTCAGTCACACAGGTAGTGAACTTGCTGCTTGTTTGGGGGTTTTATCAGAGAGGGAGAGTAAGAATTGCGTGTTGTCAGCGTAGGAGAGGATGTTGATTGGCCATAGAGATAGTGTATGCATTGAAGAGGGTAGGGTTGAGCAATGAAAAGTAGTAGCGGTTTTGATGGTGGTTATGGGCCAAAAGGTCAGGATACATTCTTTAGTCGTGATGGGAAGTTGAATTACAGATGTTACCGCATGCAGCATTCACTTCCCCTTCTTGTTTGTCCCTCCCAAGGAGTACAATCGAAGTACTGTGTCCTTCACTGCTCCCTTAATCTGTCACTCAATTTTTGTTTTTTGTTTAAGCAATTGACTAGAGTGCATGTTTTTTTCATCATCCTCCCTATTGTACTCTTCCTCAGTGTTGCTTCGATCTCCTACAATCCCCTCTTCAACATCCCTTTGCCTCCCACATGCTCTCCCTCCAAGTTGCTTTGCTCCCACTGTTAATCTCTGCTGTGGCCTCGTCCGTCATCTATGGTGCATCGCCCTCCCTGCTGCTTGCCCGACCCCGCTGAGTTGCTTCCCCTTCACCAGCATCTGCCCAGGTTTCTCCCCAAAACGACCTTTTTTTATTGTTATTGCCTGACCAACTCTGCAAAGAAAAAGAAGTGCTTGCATCATTTTGTAGGTGTGCATGGTTCATGCTTGCACCTATCTAATGTTAGCAAGCCTCGTCATAGACTTTTTAGGTCTTGCCTGCGCTGCATAGGAGACCTTTAGCCGTCGTGCAGCTCTTTTTCAAAGCACATACTCGTGCTTGTGGCGGCATACGCCTTACAAAAGTGTGCAGCGGCACGCCACAAGCACGAGTATGTGCTTTGAAAAAGAACAGAATGCCCTCCCCCACGCACGCGCGCACCACTCACGGGTGCACCCCTCCGCCTCTTCTCTCCCGCTGCAGCCTGCACACCTTTTTTTTTATTTTTATTTTTTAACTTTCAGCGCGAGGCTTGCGCTTGTTGTTACTTGTATTACTCTTCTCTGATGGAGGCTTGTTTTGATGGAAGCTTGCTTGTTTACTTTGTGTTCTTTGTCTCTCTTATACATTGGTGTAGGCATTGGTGTAGCGTCCTCTTCCTAGTCTTCTGTAGCCTCGCGACCTGGACCCTATTATTTGCTACTCATCTGCTTGTGTTCCCGGTTTTTATTGTACCTTTCTCCTGCTATCCTCACTCATTTGAGTTGATCTGCACTCCTCCCAACTGAGATTGAATGTTTTGGAAGCAAAGCATTTAGTTATTGTACTGTCTTGAATTCAGCTACACTACTTTTATTCCACTCTGAAAATAATGGCCACTGGATTCCATCTGGACAATTTTACCTTCCCTTGTCATAACTTGTATGTATTCCTAAGTGCTTGCTGGTGATACAGCATGTTTCCTCTCAAAGGTCATTCACTGTTAATTTCCTGGACGTATAGGGCCTTGTGTCATATGCATGCTCCTTCTTTGTACCCCACTGTCCAAGGCACAACAAGCACACTTCTGGGTCTTTTCTTTCAGTAGGTTTTGAGAGTAATCAGCACAGACTCCGAGCTTCCTCAGACCACTAAAAATCTCTCGATATAGTCTTCTAAACAGTGGGAGTCCACGTTATTTGACATAGCTATGCCCTTTTATCTCCAGTTGCTATCTTCTCACTTCTTATTCAGGTTGGCTGCTGCACTTCCCTTCATGCCTGCTTCCTTTTCTATGCTCATGACTGCCATTGTACATCATCAACACACTGTTATTTCTAGCCCTAGTATTTCTTTCATCTTGCTTGGATGACACCATCCTCGTGATCTAACATGGATGAGTTGATAGAATGGTGTAACAGAGTGCTCTTCTATTTTGCTAACATACTAATTCTGTTAAGAGAATGATTGGTTTTTGGAAGGGTGTTGATGTTCAGAAAATCAAAACAAGTTGAACCGGCATTCAAACTTATAGCATCCTAAGTTAAGAATCAGCATTTAAATCTACCATATTTGATCCAACGTGTCAACCAAAGACAACAGCAAATAACATTTAGATTTTTAAGTGCTTTGCATATTTTATTTCTCTGAAGTATTTCCACAGCAATGCTAAATTCACTTGGATGCAGCTACCTGAGAAAAGAACATTAACCAATTCTATGTTGAACGACAGATTTTCTAAACAAGGCCTCATTTTCAAACGTTTATGTAGTAACTCATTACCAGAATCCTTGGTCTGTAGAGCTTGTCTACATGCTTTAAGGATGACTTATCATGGAAGAATTCACTGCTCATCTTTACCGCTTACAGTGATACACTTTGTTCTGCACTTATTGCATTCACCTTCTAGTCCACTTTTTATATTGCAATCTTCATTTTGCAGATTATTAGCAACTCTGCTTGCAGTCTAGTCCCTTGCAATATTTTTCTACAATGAACCTCCTACTTTATTAACAGCAAGCATTTGCAATGTAATCGGTCTCGAATTTGTTAAAGTTAGAGCTGTTGACATTGAAAATGGCTGTTTTTTACGTTCGCTTTTTCATACCAACGGCAATAGCGCTATGCAAATATAATTATTCCCACTGCAAATAAAAACACAAAACTAAAAAACATTGCCATTTTCAACTCCAAAAGCTCTACCTTTAACAAATGCGAGACCGACTTCATTAGCATAGCCAATAGGTCTCGCTTTTGGTAACTTATAAGTACTTATTGTGCAGCACAATATCCTTGGTGCAACAACATCACCTGTTGCATGGCTAAGCACTTATAAGGTCCCAAAGGCGAGACCTATTGGCTATGCCAATGCTTTATTTTATTTGCCATACTGCACAGCCTTGTTAAAGCAATGCAGCAAGACTAGAACGATGGGCAAAGCCAGTCGGTCCCAAAGGTACGCCCTGTTGGTCTGGCAATGCTTTTTTCCTTGAAGTTGTAGCAGAACCACTTCTTACCATTTGGACACAACAAAGGACATACGAAAATCAAAACAAATATTTGCCACCTCCTGCTCAGTTTGCACTCTCCTGAAGGCACCTGAAAAAACAGTGCTAGAAAGGTCATTTAATCATGATAGCTGGAAAATTCAAAGCTAATTTTTAGGTTGGCTAGGCGGCTATTATACGTCAACTTCAGTCCCATTAATGCCATTTGGAAAGTAGATCAGTCCACATGTTTAAAAAAAACTACTGTTTGCATTCCGACTCTATGGTTGATACCCAAGACGGTCATAGCTCTCGGCACAATCTGTTAGACTACCTTTTTTTATTCCATCAATTTGTACCTGCTTTTGGGGGATGAAATAGCTATTCTTCTAGACGTCTGATTAATAAGTAAGGCCATGTGATGATAAAGAAAAGTTACTTACGCTCCTAGTTCTTTATCATGGTACGGTACATAATGAGGATGGATACCCCTTCCTCCTCTTTCATGGAATATGTAGAATGTAAAAATGAACCGATGGTCAACCACAGCTGCTGTACGACATAGGGCAATTTTGCTATGTTAAGGGGACAGTGGGCTATTGCTGCTTTTAAGGCTGCTGCTAATTTAGAATCTACTTCTTTTGAAAAAGAGAAAGGAAAGAGCTCTTCAACTCTCGTTTTCTGATCGGCTGATTATATTACATTTGGCTTTCTTTTAAAAGGTAAAATATGCACTGGACTTCAGTTAATGTGTCCTTTTTAAGATGGGCATGTGAAAAAATGTTGTGCAGAATAACAGTTTTTATTTGTAAAAGTGCTTACTGACCCTGCCCACAAGGGACAAACTCAGTGTTTATTACTTCAGTTAAGGGTTGACTTCAGAAACACTTGAATTAAAGATAATTAACTTTGCATTGCAGGTGATTAAGCTTAATTAAATTCAAGTTTATCATAACTTCACTATGCCATGTTTTTGTTTTGTTGAACAGGTTCATATGAATGTGGAATTTGTGGAAAGAAGTACAAGTACTACAACTGCTTTCAGACACATGTTCGAGCACATAGAGGTATTTTGTTTTCTTCCAATCCATTTTTCCTATGTTACGTCCGTGTGTTTTACACTTATGCAACAGATGTAGCTCACCTTGTGTACTGACAGTCTTTACAGTTACTTGCTCAGCATTAGCTTTCGTACACATCAGTCCATTATTAGACTAGTGCTCGTAAGTAAGCAAAACTCTACCGGTAAAATTGACAGATTTTCAAATACATTTTTCATAAACCAAAATTCAGCAAAATTCTTATAAGTGCGCTCTTGTCACTTATATTTTTGATTCGACATTGCCACATATCTCAACAATATTCATTGACCACTTTTTTTTCTCTCTGTAGACTTTCCTGTATTCCTCAAGTTTTCTGCTCTCCGTTACCAAGCCATGTTTCAGTATGAGCCTCCAGTTATCCTATAGACTGTTTGCATTCTGGGTGTATTCTTTTTTTTGATAAAGTACAATATCATGCCTACAACCCTGGGGCCGGCTACAACCAACACTGTTCAGCTAATGCAATGATTACACAGCTATTCAGCCGACAACCATCGGTCCGGCAGCAAATCTTCCAATAAATGTTACAATTCTAAGCATTATTTTCATATCCAAAAATAGGTGTCATCTTGCTTTTGTATTTTCTAAGAACATAACTCAACTTTTGACTCAATAGCTAAATGAGTGACATCATCTGCTTTCCACCATCCGTCTTACCTTGTGGCAGTTACGGTTGCCTTCGCAGTTATCCCACACACACCCCTCCCGGACTCGGCTCTGCGCGATTAAACTGGTCTACTACCCGACCTTCCCCCCCCCCCCATTAACCTCCTCCTTAGCCCGAAACCCCATGCATTTAAGTGTCTTCTATCTCATCCCCTGAACTATCAATATCCTCCTCCTCTAAAGGTTCACATAGGTCGCCCCTGTAGGTGTTCCAAGGGAGCCATACTTTGTTCCATTTGTGAGGATTCGCTCTCAGCTGATACACCGCCCGCTCTGTCACCATAATCGCATCCATATTTCTACACCATTGCGACAAGGTTGGTAACTCCGCCGCTCCCCACCTCTGTGCTATGTCTCTTTTGGCTGTCATCGTGCCTATCGTGACCCATAGTCTACCTTGATGTGTTAAGTCATTCGGGCCCCATATATTCAACAGGCACACACGTGAGTCGGGCGCCAAAGACACTCCTAGTGTTTGCGAAATGGTGCGCATCACCCGCTGCCAGTACCGTACCAGAGTTGGGCATTCCCAGAGTGTGTGTATGAAAGTACCCTCTATTCCACAACCCCTGAGACAAAGCGGGTGTGTTGCTCTGTGCAGTTTGAACAGTGTAGTTCTGGTGTAATATATTCTATGTAGAATTTTCAGCTGTACCAGGCGGAACCTAGCTGAGATACCCGCCTCACGCGGAGACGCTAGCGCCGCGTTCCAGTTCGAGTCATCCATGTCCCCTATCTCCTCCACCCATTTTTCTCGCAACTTTGCTAGTAGGTCTGACAAGTTATTCAACAGTTTACGATATGTAAGGGATGTAGCGCCCTCCTGCATAAAGTCAGTGAGCAGGCGATCTTCAAGCGGTGAGGCTTCCGGCACTGTAGTATCCGCTGGGATAGCCGCCATTAGGGCGTGCCTAATTTGCACATATCTGTATGTTTCTGTAGGACCTAGGTAGTAGTGTAGCTGAAGGTGTGAGAATGGGACCACCCCCTCCCTTGTCCACATATCTCCTACCGTTGAGATTCCTATGTTGTCCCATTGGGTGAATCCTTTGGTGTGGCGTAGGTGTCCCAGAGCCCTTGTGTCCCATAATGGTGTTAGCTTTGTTATGACTCCCCCCCCCCCCCCCACTTCAGTTTCGCCTGCGCCTTGTGCCACAATGTTACCGTGTGTCTGGTGGGTCCTATTAATTTAACCGCTGTTCCTTTGTGGTATAATGGTGCCAGCAGACTGTGCGTGCCCAACTGGGCCCTATCTGCAAGATAAGCCGGGTCGTCCTGTGGGGCGTGCAACCATTGATTAATAATCTTGAGCTGTGCTTCCCAGTAATACAACTGTATATTCGGCAGGGCGATTCCGCCGTCGTACCAGCTTCTATTAAGTTTTACATGCTCTATACGAGCTGGGCGATCTCCCCACAACAGACCTGCCATCGTCCCGGTAACCTTCCGGAAATAACCTGGAGGTATTAAGGTCGGTGTGTTCTCGAGCACATACAGGAAGCGCGGCAGCGCCATCATTTTAAATAATGCCGCTCTACCTAGCAGCGTCAGTGGAAGGGCTTTCCAGTGCTGTACGTCGCTCCGCAGTCTGATGAGCGGGGGTTACAGATTATTATCAAAGAATTCAGTAGCATCCTGGGTGACATAGATCCCTAGATACTTAAAGGAGGCAGTCGCCACCGTCAAGGGGCACTCATCAGGAAGAGTCGGTGGTGAGCTGTTTAGCCCGTAGATGACCGACTTTGCCCAATTTATGGTGTACCCAGATGCACGCCCGTGTGTGTCACACACTTCCAACAGGGTTGAGACTCCTCTCACCGGGTCCGTCAGATAAATCAACATGTCATCGGCGTATAGAGAAACTCTATCCTCCCAGTCATCGGTCCAGCAGATACCTTTCAGCAGCGGGGTTTTCCTAAGTGTCACAGCCAATGGCTCCAGAACCAGCGCGAATAGCAGTGGAGAGAGCGGGCATCCCTGTCTGGTTCCCCTCGCCAGTGGTATTTCACGGGAGATATGCCCATTCGCCACCACCCGGGCTACCGGGCTCGTGTAAAGCAACCTCACCCAGGAGATGAATTTGGCGCCGAATCCCATGTGAGCCAGCACCGTGAAGAGGTACTGCCATTCCACCATATCAAATGCCATTTTGGCATCGAGGGACAGTATAGCCGCCGGCTCCTTCAATAACGGTGCACGTGCCAGTGCTCCATGTACTCTACGTAAGTTGTGCCCCGTGCTTCTGCGGCATAAAGCCCGACTGGTCTGGATGAATCAGGTGCTCCAGGTGGGGCATCAACCTATTCGCCAATACTTTCGCTAGTATTTTCGCCTCAGCGTTAAGAAGCGATATCGGTCGATAGGATGTGCAATCGCCAGGTGGTTTACCCAGTTTCGGGATTACCTCAATAGTTGCCACTTGTTGGTCGGGGGGCAAGATGCCTACCTCCCGACTTTCCTCGTACATTGCCAACAAGGGCTCACACAAGGACTCTGACATTGTTTTATACCATTCAATTGGTATCCCATTGGGCCCGAGGGCCTTGCCTGAACGTACCGCATTTATAGCCAACTGAATCTCCTCAATCGTCAAGTCAGAGTCCAGGTCTGCCGCTGCATCCGTCGACAAAGTCGGCGTTTGCACTTCGCGGAGAGCTGCTATCGCCATGTCCTCAGTGACCTCTACCGTTGGGGAGTATACTCCTTGGAAATGATCTGCCAATGTGTCCACAATATCTTCCGGACGCGTGTGCATTACACCGTTCCATCCGCTATCTGCAAGATAGTCCTGTTACCCCCTTTTTTCTTGTCTAGCCAAGCCAGAAGCTTACTGGCCTTGTCTCCTATGTCGTACACCCGATGGGCGGTATCCGCCACATCCGCCATCGTCTGGCGTTTTAGGTGATCATCATGGAGCTGCTGACGCAGCTGAAGAGAATGTAGTGTGTCGTCTGATGGGTCTGCCATATGTGCCGCGTTTGCTCTGCCGAGTTCCAGCTCGAGCTCCACTAAATCCTCCCTTTGAGTGTGTTTGTGGCTTGTAATGCTAGAAATAGCCTGTCCTCTCAGGACCGTCTTGTATGCCTCCCACAATATCGAGGGAGACTCAACCGAGGTCTGGTTTTCTGCAAAGTAGTTTCGGGTTGCCTTCGTCAGGTCTTTACCAACGAATGGTATCTTGAGATACCCTGGGTAGATCGGATACACTCTTCTACGAGTCTTTTCCTGACTGGATAAGGTTAACGTCAACGGTGAATGGTCTGAGATGCCTCTGGGTGTATTCTTTAAGATTTATTTTTAAAGTACAGGTGCTTAGTAGGCATGGTATATCACATCAAGTGTAATGTCGGTGTCAGTCCTGGGACATACTAGAGGGCAAATAACTAATTAAAAGCATACTGATTGTTCCATGATGTGCACGTTCAAAACTTAATCCATGAAACAGTGATTGAAAAATCTTGCCCTGGAGATCACCTCCCCTGTGCGAAGTGTGGTGGGCCACTAGTAGAAAGTGTGAAATAACCTTAACAGATTAGGGTCTTCTACAAAATGAATTTTAGGTACCTTTACCTCTGGACTGTTCTCCTTACAGTATATCTGAACTTTTGTACTGTTCTTGGGACAAATGTCCTGTGAATTCTTTGAAAAAGATGTGCTGTTCTGCCTAGTACTTTTTCTGATTAGTCCTATGCTACGTACTGAAAAGCTGGACAGATTAGCTTTTACAGTGGCAAAATCACCGTCTACAGAATGGGTAATCCATGGCCATATCACTCTACCGTTCGCAATTTTCCAATTTCAGTATTGCCTACAACAGCAGCAGGCAGGCAGATATGCAGAAATGAGTATGGTATCATCAAGGAATCTTGGGAATTACCGTTCAGATTTCGATACAGGAGTGGGAATCTAGAAGTGTTTCTAAGTGGTATAAACTGTGAGAATGCTTTGAGTGGATCTCTCATATGCCTGGATATAACGATGTACGGACCCTGTAATGGTTCAGTAGCTAACTTATCTTGTCACTTGAGGGGTGCCGTGGCAACCGTGATTACGCCAGTGTTCATGCAACTTTCCAATTGGAGTTACTTGATGCTGAACGATCAAGGTTGTTGTGGGATGCTTCCGGGCATCGCATATCTGGTTACTGGGAGCTCCAGGGTTACTTGATGTATGCAAGTATTGTTTCCACTAATACATACAGTCAGGGAGGCGCCGTTATGGCCTTCACTAAATGTTTTTTAATACGGTTTGATTCTTTGAGCAGAATGAATGCCATGCTTCTACAGAAGAGCGTGCCCTTAACCTCCGCGCAAGAGACTTTTGATCTCCAGATCGCAAGGTCTTCAGCCGAGATACAGGCACCATACGTACTAACTGCCCCTTCCATTTTGGAGAAAATGTAAATCGTATCTTTAACATGTCTGATACAACTTGTATCATCCATCTATTTAAGAACATAGGTTCAGGACTGTTAAGCACCTTTCAGACAGTTTTCTGAGTTATACCAAACTGTATACACTTCGTGTTCGAAAGCATTTTTGGAGGACTTCCGATAATCCTGTTTCTAATAGCAGGTATCCTGATTGCTATTTTTCTGTTATGCAATGGATGTCTCAGTCACAAACGAGATGGAACAAGCACTCCTGAAGCGTAAATACCGTGATCGCATGGTACAACATCTGGGCACATTTCGCCTGAGAGAACTAAGTCCATCTTGGTTCCTGTCATTTAGACCAGTCTGGATGGACTGCATCTTACCTGTCCTCCGATGCCTGTTTTGCGGAGAAAAATGTGTGTTGGATCCCTGTCTGACACTCCCATCATGTGCGCAAACGGACATTGATGCTTTAATGGATCCGATAACGGTCCATGTTCTGCAGTGACACCAGCGTATTCCAGTATTGATGGCTTCATTCCTAGAGCCTCCACAGGTAGTCACGGCTCCTGTCGGAATGGATAACGGCTCCTCCACTGACACCCAGGCCTTGGACGGTGCACTGGCTGCCCCAGCATTGGCTGCAGGCAGTACGGAAGATCATCTGTGCTCAATTGACATAATCTGTGAGGTGTTACAGGGATCGTCGTCTGCGAAGGCAGGCAACAGTAATGTTGCGTCAACCAGCCAGGACACATAAAGATTTGGCTCATTGTGTGCTGGAAGAAATTCGCCCTTTTTTAAAACAAACTAAATTTTGAAATCAAAAACAAATTGACACTTTTTGTGGACATTCATGGTTTTCAGACGCTTGTATTATGGCTTAAGTGACAATTTCCTTTTTCCATTTTTTTAAAGATTTTTTTGAATTTTTAAAACATTTAATTAGCATGACTATTTGTTTTACAATAATTATTTGTGTACCAGTGCCTAGTCAGCCTAGTAGTTTGTTTAGAATTTGAATTAAGACGTCCAGTCGGATGGGGAGTGGGTGTTATATTCCATATAGGTACCCTAATATGGGCTCAGGTAACAACATAACCTTTCACCTAGATTCTTCCCTACATTACATACATAACTGTTCTTAGGGGCTGATCTTTTACCTAGATACGACGCTGCATTCAGAACGCAGGATTTTCCCTGGCAAAAACCTCATACATTATGCATGAGGATTCTTGGAAGAACAGCAGGGCTAACATCTCCTGTATAATATCTATGTACCTCGTTAATTCATGATGTCATCCTAAGTCCGACAAAGTAGTACAGAGAGGTAGAACCCCTGGGGAGACCTATGGATATATATACATCTTATCTTGCCCCGATAGAAAGGGGAGACCAGGACTTCCCGGCCAACATACCGACCAGAGACGCTGAGGTTCCTGCATGCAGATACTCCACCTCACAGTGGTCTTACATCCCTTGCAGGGTGTCCAACCCGAGACCAAGACGGGGTCCCACAGTCTCTCGATCCAGGTGATGGGGTTAACTTTATCCTAGAGGGATTATTGGCTTAACACGTACACACATGCTAGGTACACTTAGGTACATCTAGTTAGCAAGGCATTGTAAGAGTACACACTTTTATTATAATGTATTTTATATACTCATAGGTATTCATGATTATTGCAAGATGGTAGAACTCTATCATCCTTTTACTTTCATAGTGCTTCTTATCATTTATATCTGTTACTGCCTAGTGTTTGTTGCAGCTCATCTATTTTACACTCGAATAACGTCTGTTCAATAAATGCTTATTAAAAAAACGTCCAGACCGTTTATTCTGTGTATCTCCCTGAGACTAAGTGAGCACGAGTGACTGAGCGAAAAGTAGTACACTGTTTCCACGGTCATGAGGGATCAGGGTTGTCATGTTCGATTGTTGCCAAGAACTATTTTCCCCTTGGTAAGAGGAGATTCTAGTGGCACTGTGAGAGGGCTGATACAGAAGGCTAACATACCCAGTGGTGGAGTTAAGAATCAGTCCTACAGTGTATGTTGTCCGAACGTGCAGTTCCTGTATACGTTTTTATAGGGACTACACAACACAAGTTATCCTTGTAGCTCTGGACTGGGCATGGAGAGTATGGTATCTTGAGCTTCCGAACGTGAGTGTCGATCCTCCGTCAGGCTTCCCCTTCAGGAAGATCTTCTGTCACAGCAGCAGGGGATGGTCTCCCATCCAAACCTGTCCACTCTCCGCCTTCTTGCTTGGAGATTGAGCGGTGGCAGTTGATAGCTTTCAACCTTCCTCCCTTCTGCTTTTATCTTGTAGTAAATCCCTGACGAAGGGCTAATGTGAGCCCGAAATGCATGAGGTAATATAACAGCTAGCAACTAAGGATGTTTTACGTTTTTTGGAAACGTGCCTGGAACAAGGCATGGATGTGCATATCCATGGCATGAGAAAAATTGAAAAACGCATCAGCAAATTGTGTGTGAAATAATCAAATAAAAGAGAATGAATTTAACAGATTTGGAATACAAGGATTCTTTGTGG
This sequence comes from Lissotriton helveticus, assembly GCF_964261635.1. NCBI lineage: Eukaryota > Metazoa > Chordata > Amphibia > Caudata > Salamandridae > Lissotriton > Lissotriton helveticus. The sequence continues at coordinate 263,806,079 of NC_136065.1, read as the reverse complement.
ATAATGCTCAGAGCGACGGTCACAAAATATGTGACATGCAACAGTGCCCCTGGATTTGGAGTGGATGCCCGCTCCTCTATCTATGATGTTATTCTGGCAGCCATGCGTCCCTCCACAGGAGACGGTATACGCCTGCCTGTTGGAAGTGATTTGTATCATATTGTACAGAAAAGTGTCCCTACTTTCTGCCTTCCTTTCTGATATTTTACCTTTCTCCAGCAGGGCTCTGCTTTGAACACTCTGAAGGGTTATCTCTCTACTCTGCCTACCTTCTTGCGGTTGCCTTACCAGCCCTCTTCAATTGAGTCCTGTATTTTAAATAGATTTTTGAAGGGCCTTGTTCATATGTTTCCCCCTTATCCTTTTACTATGCCTCAGTTGGACCTTAATGTTGTCCTCACAGTCTTGATGTGTGCTCCTTTCGAGTCTCTTCACAATTGTCCCCTCTGGCTGCTCAAAATGAAAACAACCTTCCTCTTGGCTATTACATCTGCCCAGAGGGGGAGTGAGCTGCAGGCTTTATCTTCCAGGCCTCCATTCTTATCAGTTAACCAGACAAACTGGCGCTTTGCACTAGGGCCTCTTTCCTGCCAAAAGTGGTAACACCATTTTACGTGGGCCAATCTGTCACCTTGTCCACCTTCTACACTATTCCACATCCCTATAGGGAAGAGGAGTGACTCCACCGTCTGGACGCAAAAAGAGCGCTGCCATTCTATCTTGACTGCACATGAGAGTTTCGGCTGGACACCCAACTCTTCATGGGGTATGCTGGGGCGAAGAAAGGTCGGACGGAGCAGAAACGGACCATCTCTCAATGGGTCTTTCTCTGCATCAGATCTGCTACGCATTGGCAAAGAAGCAGCCTCCTGAAGGCTGACCGACTCATTCCGCTAAAGCTGCGACCACTATGTTAGCACGCAGAGTCTCAGTCCTAGACATCTGCCTGGGCTTGCCTGCACATGTTTATCAAGCATTACTGCTTGGACAGTCAGGTTTGTAGGATGGGCATTTCACCTGTTTGGTCCGGTAGGACTTACTAGTTTAAATTTGTCCGCAGACCCACCACCAGGGATGGTATTGCTTTGGTATCTAGTCAAAGGGAAGGATTCTGCAGCTAGAAGTCTTTGTGATATGAAACAAGTTACTTACCTATGGTAATGCCTTATCTGTAGGAGACAATATGTAGCCGAAGATTCCGTACTGACCCACCCATCTTCCCTGATTTGGGGACAGTTGTCTAGGGTCAGGGATGATCACTTTCAGGGCCCTAGTTTGGGCATACGAGTATCAGTGCACTATATGACTTTGCGCTTCTGGCATGGAAAGTCATGAAAAGTATTGATGTGGCGCCTACATAGGTGACGCAGACGTCACTTCTAGGGTGGACGATACCGATGATGCGTGGAGCCGTTTGATGCAATTTACGGGGGTACTGCTCACTAAAAATCTTTCAGATCCAGTCTGACGCCTGGTGAAATTCAAAAGAAAGGAATCTGCGGCTAGATATTGTCTTACCAGATAAGGTGTTACCGAATGTAAGTAACTTGTTCTTTAGGGTGCAAGCCCGCACTTAAAATAAATTAAAACAGAAGATGGGAGAATTAACATGCAGCTATTCAGAGGACAAACCCATGGCAACAGGAGGAAGTGTATAGACGATTAAAATACATCTTTAAATGGGATGACATCAGCATTACAATGATCAGGATCATAGTTGGGTACTCGTCATTCCCTGAGAGGAAACGCTTGTAGCGCTTAAGCCAATGTTCCCATACCTTGAAGAACTTATGAGGGTACCCCCTACTTTTGTACGTGACCTTCTCAGTAGCTATATATACATTCATCCCAGTCTTCCATTCAGTCATGGTAGGGACATCCGGTGCACCCCAGTGGCACGTCACGTCCCGCTTAGCCACCATCAGCCCAAGGTTGCAGAAAAGAAGTTTCAGTCTTGTAACATCTACATCCGGCGGGATACCCAGTAGAATATATTTAGCATCAAGAGGGATGTCTGTACCCAACACTCATCTGAGTTCCCGCACCACCGTGACCAGTACGTCTGAATAGCTGGGCAGCCCCATATGGTGTGTATGACTGTACCTCTAGCGTCCCCACAGGGCATGGAGTCTGGGGAGGCTGCCCTCTCCTTATGGTGCAGTTGGTCCCTGTCATGGTAGATCCGATGTAGTATCTGAGTTGGATCAGGTGTAGTCGTGCCTTTATGGCTACTTCCCTTGGGTGCATCAGGGCCGCCTCCCACTTGACGTCCTCCTACTCACACACGTCCACCTCCCACCTGACAGTCAGCTTGGTTAATATGTCCGGCCTATTATTGTTTAGCATCATATCATTGGGAGAGATGGCCCTTGGCTCTAGCTTTTCAAACAACAACCTGCCCTCTAGTGAGGCATATTCAGGTATATCCAAGCCCCCAATCTCTCTGCATGACAAGTATGCCTCAGCTGCGCTTACTTGAGATACTGGTTCTGGTTCATGAAGTACTCTCTGTAGGGCCGCAAAAGGTATCAAAGTGACCTTCTCCAGGAGTTCCCCTATACTGGGAATTCCCAGCTGATCCCATGCCTCAAAACCCAACTCCTGCATCCATGCATCCTCCCAGACCGACTCCGTTTGCGTTATTTGTTCTGTGTGCATAGTGGCTTTCTGCCAGGTGTCTAATGCCACATGTCGCCGGCAGCACCTTTCGAACTCCCTACCTGCCATAGAGATAATGCAGGCACGACTGGCTCCAATCGGTAGGTGCGACTGATCTTGTGGTGTGAACAGTCAGTCATCTATGGCCACCATATGGACCGCCCAATATTAGGCCGGTATGTCTGGGGGAGCAATCCCTCCATTGTAAGGCTTTCATTGGAGGGTTGCGAGTGCTAAAATGGAGTGTCCACCACACCACCGTAAGGTCCTCAAGTCACCCTCCAATTTGATAAAAGTGGCCTCTGGGATCAGGGAATAAGTGTTCTGCAGGGTTTATAGTAACTTGGGGAGCATAATCATTTTTAAAAAGTTACCCTCCCCATCAGGAAAGGTGCAGAGTGCGCCACCTCCCGGCGTCTGCAAGAAAATCTTGTATCACCTGGCCCAGATTTTTAGTGACACATCTTGCTGTGGCGAGTAACCTGAATGTCCAGATACCAGAAGCCTTAGTTTGTCACCTGGAGCGTCTGGGTAAAACCAGTCTGATCAAGCAAGCAATAAGGGTGACAGCGAACCGATTTGCCCCAGTTGATGAGGTATCCAGGTTGAGTCCTATACGTCTCGAGCAACTGTGGAATAGCCAGAATTCTGGTTGCTGGCTTGGTAACTTAGAGGAGTAGGTCATCTGCGTATAACAAGACTACTTTGACAACCCCATTACTATCAGAAATTTTTAACCCATAAATATCAGGACAGGCACGCACCACAGCAGCCAAAGGCTGTATGGTAAAAGCAAATAGCAAAGAGATAGTGGGTATCCCTGTCAGGTGCCCCGCCCAATCAAGAAGGCAATCGATAGGAGCCATTCACCCTCACCATTGCAGTGAGGGTTTGGTAGAGCAGGGAAATCCACCGTCTGTATTTAGGGCTTAAGCTGAATTTCCGCAAGTCTGGTGAAGGAAGGACCAGTGACTTGCGTCGAACACCTTTTCTGCATCCAACGCTAAAAATACATGGGGTTCCTTCCTATAGCAAACCTCCATTATCCAATTGTGTAAACAATGGAGTTTAAGTCTGGTGGATCTGCCCAATCAATCTTTGGGGATGAGTGGGTCTATCACAGTTAGAAGCCTGGTAGCCAGAATCGTGGCCAACATCTAAACAAAGGTGTTGGCCACGATTCTGGCTACTGGTTGCCTTGTTTATGAATCACAGTGATGGCCATGCGCTGCAGATCCGACGGGAGCGCTCCCTTTTTCCAGGCCTCTCTAAAGAGGTCAAGCATATATGGATCCAACATTCCTAAGTAGCGCTTGAAGAACTCAGTCGGAAGGCCATTTGGTTACAGCACCTTCCACGGTTTAAGTTGCGCAATTGCTGCCTGAACCTCCTGGAGTGTAAGATTCTCCTCCAGCACCAGCCAGTAATCAGCTGGTACCACTGGTATATCAGTCATAGCTAAATGCTTGGCTATTCGCTGATCGTCTGCCAGTGGTCTGGCCCTGCGAAATCGCCATATCAATTGAGAGGGGATTTCCCTGTCTTGTCAATAATACATTGCATTGCTTGAAATATGGTGTTGAGTGAGATGTATCATGGTCAGGACATACAGGTAAGCATACATTGAATCTGTGGGTGTACCTACGGGGCGTGAACATATAGTCCAACCGGGATAGAGAGCCATGGACGGAGTGGCTGTCCCCCTGGATCCCCTTGTGAATCCAGCATGATAAATCAAGGGGTTTCCCGAACCTAGCCAAGCAGGGAGCCTTGGTACCAAGCAAGTGGGTCTCCTGTAGGAGAAGGATGTCGGCCGTATATCTCTTGGCCTGTTGAAGAATGGCGCCCAGCTTGATTTTATTAAGTAAGACCCTGACATTCCATGATACTACTTTCAGGTCTCTGAAAGGGTAAGTATTTACCAGGGTGGTCATCTATTGGATGTATAAGGATACCAGGCGTCTTACAGGAACCAAAAATTGGGCTTCGTGTCTGCGTATGTGTAAAAACTTGAAAGTAAAATAAGCAAATGCCCCACAACCCCCAACTTCTCCACTACCAACCCCCTCCCCCCGATAATGCCAAGAACAAGGAACATCTGTCGAGGCTGGATGCACACCCGACCCCCAACGGGGAGCCGAGAGCCCCCTCCAATGATTCCCAACTTTCCCCAGAAATTCAACATGGGGTACAAATGTCTGGGGCTGGACAGGTACATCACATATCGTCCATGTTACTCCGAGTGCCAAAGAAAACATGTATAGGTATCCGACCATTGGTGGAGACCAGAACCTGAGCACCCAGTGACAGATCGGTTCAGGATGCCCGTTCTGGGCTGGAGGATGATTGGTCGGAGCCTTACCTATGTCTTTTCTTTCATTTTGTCCTTCTGGGTCGATTTTGCTGTGAGCCAGGGGATGAGTCAGACTCCAGCGGTGAAGGAGAGCGAGATTTTAACTGGGTATGTTCATCAGACCAAACAAACACAGCTTCAGGCGTATCAAAGAAGAGTGACTTAGAGATATATACCCATTGTAGCCTGGCGGGATATAGGAGTGTATATTGGATAATGAGCTCTCGCAACCGCCGCCTTGCGGCCAGAAAGTATTGATGTTGTTGCTGCACCAAGAGGGTATAATCTGGGAATATCAGTATTGGTCGAGAGTCAAAGATGAGTTTGTCATTATGTAACCTAACATACTGCAACGACTGGCCTTGGGTTTTCCCCAGGAGGAGGTTTCTTCATGAGTGCCCGGTGGGCGCTCTCAACAACAAAGCAGGATGGTAGCATATAATCCGGTAGGGGATCCCTGAGTCATTGGGTGAGGATGCAGTTCATCGAAGTACCTTCACAGCCCTCCGGAAAGCCCCGAAAGCAGAGATTGTTGCCTCAGGCGTGGCCCTCCGTGTCTTCAACCAGGGATGCTAGTTCCTGTGAGATCAGCGTTAGTTAGTGGAGAAGCGTGGCTCAGTGGTTAGAGGCGGCAGACCCGGAAGCTGAGATCGACCGTGGACCAGGGTTCGATTCCCCGCCTCGGCGGGTCTCGGGCTCAAAAAAATTCCACGGACTCGACAATTCTCGCTCTGGTGCCTACTCAACTCACGGGGTCACACTCTGCGACTCTGGGCAATAGCTTGCTTAATCTCCACTACGGCCCCTCGCGGCGGGATGCCTGGCTTTCACCTTGTGGACACCCTGCCGGGGTTTCTCACAGAGGAATACCAGGACGGGTTCCCTAAGCAAGCGCCGGGACGCTTACGGGCAGCTGTGCGCTTTACAAGTCCAACACATTTACATTTACATTTACATTTATTGACCTGCTGTTGCAAATTAGTCACAGTAGCCTCAATGGACGAGACCCGTGTTTCCACTTCAGTCATGCGATCCACTGCTTTCCTTAGGTCTTGGCGGAGAAATGAGACCTCCGATCCAGCAGCACTGATTTTTGCGTCAAGTGTATCCCTGGCTTCTGTGATGGCTGCCAGGACTGCAGCGTTGTCTGGAATTGGGCCTCTCATGCCCCCCCCGGCCCGTTGCCGTAGTATGCCATAACCCGCAGTAGCTTCCAAGGAGGCCTGTGATTGATGTGCCGGCTGCTAGCAGGAGATGACAATAAAAGAGTGGGGGTAAAGGGGACAATCGCCACTTGTAGCACCCTCATGCGTGGCACCACTACCTACCAGGGCCCGTCCGGCACCAGGCGAAGTGATGGGGTGCCCGGCCAAGATTTCATGCGTGCAGCGAGGGCCAAGGGAACTCTGCTTCAGGCGTATATAGCACACCAGCGTGCCTGGTCTGTGTGGTCAGCCTCTGGCCCCAGCAACAGGATCCAACTCGGGAGCAGCCCCACAGCAGGGGCCCCCTACGCCCTTTGTATAAAGCAACAGGAGGCTGATGTTAACTGAGCGCCCATACCTGAGCGGGGCCGCATTGAGAAATCCCAGGCCGGGAGAAGACCCACACTCGCAGTCTTCACCAGACCCAGCACCCGCCCCCACGCCGCAAGTCTGCAGGAGGATCCAAGGAGGGAGCCCAGCTGGAAATACACAGTCCGAGCCCCGGTGCCAAAAGAAGCTCCTCACCTTCGGGGTCAAATCTGACTCCACGGCCTCTCACCTCACTCCAATCAAGCCCAGGGGCAGGATAAGAGCGGCATATCCAGCCCTTCCCAGTCTCCGGAAGGCGTCAGGGCTCAAAACACGCTCCGCCGCTGGCGATCCGCCCCGCGATCCACTGGTGCAGATACAAAGTGGGTCCTGGTCTCGCCACACCCAGCGAGCTGCACTGGGCAGGATAGTTAAGCTCAGCGCTGTCTCACATAGAGTGTCCGGCCGATATTAGGGCTGAGATACCGGGGACTCGGGCGGAGTGTTAGCGGCGGCCATCTTGGGTGAGTCAACACCATAAAAGCATACGGCCATGGCTCCGCGCAGCGGACGCGCTCAGCGGTCGCACCGGGTTAGTGCCGGAGTTACGCCAGAGTTCAGCCCGTCTGCGCCCGTCCGCGCTGAGGACGGGCTGCAGGACGGGCTGTATCCAGGGTCCTCCGCCCCTTTCCCGCAAGTATCACACTCTTATACTCTGGAGGAAATGCTGTCTTGGAAACCGATTGACTCTCTGTGCCATCATAGGTATATACCTGAGGAAGTACTGGTCATGGCTCCACATATTAAACATACCCGGAGCCCTGACTCATTCCCCATGATCAACCACTCATCTGTCAACTTATGCCCCACGCCTAAAAAGATTCGTGCGGAGAAGGGATACCTTATTAATGCTCGCTCCATAATCAAAAACAATGTCGCCTTTCATGATTTTGTGTTGGCTAGAAGACCTGCCTGGGTCTTTGTCACAGAGACATGGGCCTCAGAGACCTCAGGACACGACCTCCTCATGGCCATCCCAGAGGGCTATTCATTACACAGATTTGATAGAGTTAAGCGAAGGGGAGGTGGTCTAGCAATTCTCTATCAGTCGCATCTTATCTGTTGTATTAATGCCCTGTCGGCTCCACCCGACCCCTTCCAGGTCCTACATTTCTTTATTTCTTCATCTCCTTCTGCGTCCTTTGTTGGCCTTCTCGTGTATAGGCCTACTGGACCTAGATCCAAATTTAGCTGCGACCTGTTTAGAATCATGAAGCCATATGTTGGAAATCCCCATTTTACTATTCTGGGTGACTTAAATTTTCACTTAGACGACCCCACCTCTAAAGACACCTCCTCCTTGGTCGATCCCCTTGAAAGCCTGTGGCTTTTCCCAACTGGTAAAAGGCCCAACTCATCGGGCAGGCCACACACTTGATGGAGTCTTCTCTAACGACCCCAGGGTTAAAACAGGCACCCCTGAACTGTTGGTCTGGTCAGACCACCTGGCAGTTCCTATAGTATTGACCCTTCCTTGCTTAGATCCGTCCATGAAGGGTCTGACTCAAGGAGAGGGCAAAAGGAACTATAAAAATATCACCAACGACTCTTTGGCCCCTCTTATCAAGTCGGTCCCCGCGCCGTTAGACCCAGAGAAGGCAGCACAAAATCTTGCTAATACCATCGATGGGGCTATAGATATCCTAGTCACACGCTCCAGTCACACGCTGATATTCAGCGAGGCGTAGGCCTTCTGCCCCCTGGTTCACCGAGCCTCTTAGGATGATGAGACGGGTGCAGGAGACAGGAGAGAAAATGGAGGAAATCTTGGGACACCGTGGACAGAGAGCTTCACAAACAACTGTTAGGGGAATATAAGGCTATGGTCATTAAGACTAAGCAGCAATACTTTTCCAACCTTACTACCTCCCTTACCTCATCAAAGGAGCTGTTCAAAATAGTGGACTCCCTCTGTTCACTGCAAGTTCAAGACCCAGTTACTGGATCACAGGAGTTCTGCGATAAGATCTCAACCTTTTTCCACACTAAAATTGATGACATTGCCTCTGAGTTGGAAACGCAGAAACAATCTCTAGGAAATCACACTATTCAGGCTCTTACCAATTCTGAAGCCTGGCTTAAAGATCCCACCACGACTCTGTCTAATTTTCCGGTGATCACTCTCGACATCCTTAACTCTCTGCTAAACAGGATTAAATCCTCCTCCCCTCTGGACCCCTGTCCCCTTAGAATAATGAAGGAGTGTAGGGACACACTACTTCCTCCATTGCTGGAGGTAATGAATAGTGCCCTGCTTCATGGGGTTTATCCATCAGCCTGGAAGAAAGCGATTGTTAAGCTATTACTGAAGAAACCCTCCTTAGACCCCACCATCTTGAAAAATTTCCGACCTATATCTTTACTCCCTGCTCCCGCCAAAATGCTAGAGATCCACCTGAACTCACACCTGTCTGCTTTCCTTGACTCCACTGGGTTCTTAGATCAGACCCAGCACGGGTTCAGGAAGCTGCATAGCACGGAGTCTGCACTTACCATGGTGACAAATCACATCAGAGTGAAAGTGGATCAGGGGCTGACAACGCTGCTGGTTTTACTCGATCTGACCGCAGCATTTGACACCCTATCTCCTTCAATTCTAACATCTCGTTTGAGGGAGATAGGAGTGGAGGGGCCCGCTTTGAGCCTTCTGTCCTCCTTTTTAGATCTTAGAGAACAGAGGGTCAAATATGGAGAATACCTCTCCCCTGCTACTTCATTGCAATGTGGGGTACCACAGGGGTCGGCTCTAAGCCCTACCCTATTCAACATTTATGTGGCCCCACTAGCAAGACTAGTAAAAGCACATGGTATGGAAGTAGTGTCATATGCAGACGACACTCAGGTCATGGTGTCACTGGCCCAACCGGCCAGCAACTCCGCATCCAGCTTCAGGAGTTGTATGCAATCAGTCTCTGACTGGATGATACTCAACTCCTTGAGGCTGAATGCCGAAAAGACCGAGGTGCTGATATTTGGAAGGGACCAGGATGTATGGTCGAATGAATGGTAGCCGTCTTCCTTGGGAACATGCCCTGTCCCCTCTCATTCAGCCAGAAATTTAGGGGTTATTTTTGACACCTCGCTGGCAATGACCCTTCAGGTCAATAGAACGGTGGCTACTTGCTGGGGAATTATCAAAATTCTCCGACGAATAGTGCACTACCTTTCTCCCCAGGCTAGGAAACAGACAGTAGTTGCGCTGGTCGGGGGAAGACTGGATTACTGCAATTCTCTTTATGCAGAGATCAACAAGGGACTGATCCAGCGCCTCCAAACAGTACAGAATGCGGCCGCAAGATTTGTACTACATATTCCCCGCTCCTCCTCTGCGACACTAGCCAGAAAGAGGCTTCACTGGCTTCCCATAGAGCATCGTATCTCCTTTAAGATCATCTGTCTTGTGCACAGGGCTCTGAAAGCAGGAACATCTGATGGGCTGGGATCTCTTCTCTCTGGCTACACCCCTAGCAGGTGTTTACGATCATCACAACACAATCTGTTGGTGATCCCTCGGACTAAGAAGTCCAGATGGGGTGGAAGAGCATTTTCCACAATTGCCCCGCGCCTTTGGAATGCACTTCCACTGGAACTCAAGTCCCTAACCTCTCTTCCCCTTTTTAAAAAGGCCCTAAAAACATGGTGTTTCAAGAAAGCCTACCAATAATTCAACTCTCTGGACATGAAAAATATACATTTTTTGGTTAGGCGCCTTGATGCCCGATGGGCTGAGTCAGCGCTTTATAAATTTGTTTTCATTTCATTCATTCAAAATGGCAGTGGTTCCCCATTAAATGTGTTTCTTGGAGAAGGACTATATCCTGTTTCTGATGTCTGATATAGCTCGCTACCAAGCCCTGTTTCACCTTATTACCCAATCCGTTTACATTCCAGGACAGTACTGAGTACCATGTGTCATCAGGAAGTCCATCAGGTGCTATTAAGTGCTGATGTTGTGACGTCCAGACTAGCCCCCACACAGGTTGCCAACGTGGTATATCCTGACATGTCTACCTCCTCAACAAACAAATAAAAAACAATAAACATCCAGTGAAAACCCAATCACTCTCCGCCCTTCCCCACCCCCAGCGAGTGCAAGAACTGGACCTGGACTGTCCTCAACACTGGCATATTGTCCAGTAACCCCATATAAAGGCAAACACAGTTTCCAGGAAAGCAGTCTCAGCCAGTTTCATCAATACCCCCATGTCTCGCTGTCCCATATCACACCAGGTACACAAGGCCCAGAGTTCCATTTAAGACCACTCTCCCCTGGGCCATGCAGGTCCAAGTACAGAAGGCGTCAGACAAGCCACCACTCGTAGGCTAAGGGGCTGTTTGGTCTCAAGGTCCGGCGTATCCACCATCACTACCTCAGAGTCACTGTTTGCCAATGCAGGCGAAGTGACAGAAAAGCTCTACATTCCTCTCTCTCTCTCCTGCCTCTGACTCTCCACGCTTAGCGTGCCATCTTGTTGCACCACCACCCAGGTGCTGGAGGTCGATCTCCATCTGTGTCTGACTTTTGGCGTCCCATTCCAGAGTCTTCTATGCATCCAAGCCGCAAGTATCCTGGACTCCAACCCAGGAGGATGACCCTTTCACTCGCCTCCAGCCAGTCCTACCCGTCATTCGGGCTGCTGAAGAAATGTGAACGACCCTATTGTAGCACCTTCAACATTGCTAGGTAAAGCAACATGTAGGTGAGACCCAAGGCGTTCAGTTTCTGTTTTAACTCACCCTAGCATCTGTTCTGTTGCTGGACATTCTAAGTGTAATCTGTGAAGATTCGGATCCTATGAGTGTCAAACACTGGGTCCCTCTGCTGTCAAACCGCCTGCAGGATGGCATCTATCCCTATAATTAAGGTGCTTTAAAATTATAGTCCGAGATTGGTCCCCCGGGGAGGGGTGCGGTGCAAGAGATGCATGCTCCCTTCCCACCACAAAGCCCTATGGTGACGTTCTCCGAGATCTTTTCTCTGAGCTACCTTTCCAAGAATAGCTAAGGTGCAGTGCCTTCAACAATTCTCGGGGAATCCCACAATTCATACATTGCATCTCCTCGATCAAACTTCCTCATTCTGAGTTCCCATTTTCAATTTTTGTTCCTCCGCAGTAAGGGCTTCCACAGTGGCCCTAAGTGATGAAAGTTCCTCCTGCATCTGGCCAACTTGCTCTTCTATTGCTGTATATCTTTCCGCCACTTTAGTGATATCAGCCCTGAGTAGGTTTACATCAAGGGAGACAATCTTAGCCTGGATGTTTGCGCTAGGAGCTTGAATAGCCGCAAAGTCTGTGCTCCAGTGGGCCCCTGAGACTCCTGCAACCCTGCTCAATTTTTCCTTATCTTCAGGTTAGCATTTATTCCAGTTCAGAAGACCCCTTCTCACTCAGCGTCCGCTGTGATAACACCAGACGTAGGCAAAAACACACAACAAGGTGAAAGATCTTTATGATTCTAATCGTGACCCTCTTCCCTTCCCTTCTCTTTCTTAGCTAGAAAATATAATCTTAGCAACATGGACTTTTACTCTTTTTTTTAAAGTAAAGGTTATACTTTCTAAAATATCCCTCTTTACAGATTCGGATACTGTTTCACTTCTTTCTATGTGGTTAAGCTCAGGCCATACCGCATCTAAAATCTATACATTTGTATACACGTCACTCCCTTCACAGTCTACAATTATATATGATAAATGGTCTCATCATTTTGAAGATGACCTTTTTAAACATATTTCACAAGAGACCTAGCAATTGATAGAGAAGTTATCCCTACGTAATAAGATTGCTCCGTCTCTTATTCAGTCCAAATTCTTTACAATAAATCTCCTTCATTGGACCCCTGCTCGTTTACACAAGTTGAAACTACGGGATAGCTATCTTTGTTGTAATTGTAACTTAGAACCAGGAATTTTCAACATATGTTTTTTTAATATATGTTATTGCATTCATTGGGGCCTGATACGGAAACACTTATCATCAATCTATCCATACTAATATTATAAAGAGAGAGACCAAACCGTTGAGTCGGGTAAGCTCCTGAACCACAGCGCCAACCGGGACACCGCATACAGCATTGGAAAGGTGAGGCAAAGCAGATGGACATAGGCTATACACCAGTGCAACATATACTTTGCAAGGGACAAAGTAGTCCGTTGGAAGTAGCACCAGCTCTGAGGAGCGTACGCCACCTGCAGCGTGGGAATAGCGTCTGTGCAGGGAATAGCGTCAGTGCAGGTGTGTGAGAATAGCGTCCTATGGTGAGTGAGAATAGCGTCCTATGACGTGAGCAGAGCGTCCCATGGTGTGTGCGAAAAGCGTCCTATCACGTAGACGGTGACGGCGTCTCAGTGCAGGTGTGTGAGAATAGCGTCCTATGGTGTGTGAGGATAGCGTCCTATCACGTACACGTCCAGTGCAGGTGTGTGCTGTTTCAGAAGTGCGTTCACGTACGGAGGCACCCGGGCACATTGTGCAGGCCAGGATGGCTGAGGCGCGTGTGCACACTGTGTCATTGGTGGAAATTCGGGACACGCACAGCATCGCGTACGGAGGCACCTGGGCAGATTGTGCAGGCCAGGACGGGTGAGGCGCGTTTCCGCACTGTGTCATTGGGGGAAATTCCGGACACGCACAGCATTGGCATCAGCACAGCACAGCATCGCGGTGCCGCTTTGGGACACTGTGAGGCCACACACGCTGAAGGTTGGCATCGTCATTATCGGATGCAGAGGCTGACATTCGTTTTTATACCCGGACAACGTCGGGACGGGCCGCTAGTCTTTAATATATCTATAGAGCTTTCTTTACCTATGATTCTATTGGGTCAATGGGCTACAGCTATTCCTTTACCCTTTGATAATACGGATGCATCTGGAGCTATTAGATTTACTTTTATCCATTGCTGTTAAAATTATCCTAACAGAATGGAAATCTTTTCATCTTCTATCTTATCCTATCTGGTGCCCATGTGTCTTATACCTTCGTGGAGCTCATACTTTTGTTGAGGAGAAACATTACTCGCCTTTCATTACTAGCAATTTTTGGCGGTCTCTGGACAACTATATGAATTTGTCCTCTCAGGGTTGGTAGCTCAGTATCCTTTTGATTCCATTTCTTAATTTATTTTCTTTCATTGGGGCAGATGTCCCCTCCTTTCTCTTTGATTCCTCTCTTTTATTTTTTCTGTCTTTTCCCCAGTATTCTTTTGTTTTTTTTCTTCCCCCCTGTTTTCTTTTGCTGTTCAATCTTGTTTACCAAGCAATACAACTGGTATATGTCTTTATCATGATATATGTTGTTACTTTGTCTGATCCATATATCTGGAATTTGTATTATTATTTGATGAATTTTATAACATATACTACGTGTCATATATGTATTTGCTCACCTATTTAAATAACGATAATCTTACCACTCTTTTTATCCCTGTCCGTTAACTCTCGTTATGAAATCTTTTTTACTCTGAAATTCTTCGATATTAATTTAGTATATATTTGATTCTGATATGTTGTATTGCTATTGCATTACAAATGAATTTTCTCTTTTAAATAAACAATAAAGACATTTGGACAAAAAAGACGTATCCAATTCAAACATGCCGCGGGCTTACCTCACATAAGTACACAAATCACTCCATGAGGGATGTAGTACTTCATCCTCCAACCACTTCAATAATGTTGATTTAATAATCACTCAGTATTATTTGCTGAAATAGAAATAGTGACTACGCAATAACAGAAGGAGGAATAATTTGTCAAATATAGTGTTAACCGGTTCATTACGAGTTGATCGGGACCATGTTAAGTGCCCAGTTCTTGTTGATCCCAATTTAATATGACCATCATAGTAAGTTGCATCATTACCAATTCACATTGCCCAGGCTACCCTGGTGCAGCTGAAAATACTCTTCATAATGCTGCTAAGCAGCCACTTACTCTGTGCAAAATATTTCATTTCCTTTCTTCCTCATCCCCAAGGACTTCAGACAGCAAAACGCCTCCATCATGCGTGCTCTTCTGCCACGTAGACCTCCTCCTCATCACCAAGTCTGAAGTCAGTCTTCAAGGAAATGATTAGTAGACTTGTAACTGTAACGTGAGAATATACTTCCAGTACCTGATGAGATAGCAAGCAGCTGACTCTACTGGCAGCTTCATAACAACTTCTTTAGACCATTCACAACATGACAACCAAAAGCATATCTAGAACTCTGCTGTATTTTGCGGGTGTGCAACACTGACCGCCTTGCGCCCTCCGAACTTTGTTCATCAAAACATTTTGATGCACAAGGACATTGTTATATAGTCTAGTGGTTGGTGACTCAGTTATTCCTGGCTGCCATCTGCTCTGTCGTCTTATTTCCATAGACTACTTACCTTGCCGTTTGTGTCCTAGTCCTCATTTCAGAAACAGAGAGCCATAATGTTCCATGCCCAAGCATGTAGTCATAAAGTCATAGGATGGAACTACAGGAACTGTGGCAGGAAGGGGAGTAGATGCCCACTCATGACACAAGTGTGGCCAACTTGTGCTCTGTGGGTGTGCAAGAAGCTGTCAAGTGAAGGCTTAAGTACAGACAGCAATAGTACTTCGGTTTCCACAACCACCTCAGCCGATTTGCCATGGTTACCAATTTGTCCCTTGACTTTTTTTCTTTACTGATCTATACCGATACACCTAGTAAGGAAAATTGTGGGCAGAAATTGAACTTGGTGGTTCATTTTTTATTTTTTATAATAACGATTATGGTGACTAAGTAACTCGATTTCACCGGATACACTATATTCTGATTCAGCATCTTCTTTTACACAACATTGTACTCTACAGAACTATTGCCACTGATGACATGAAGTCATCCATTACCATAATAATAATAATAAAAGTTTGCCATCTGTTCTATGTGATGTTAGAAGGGAGATTGTAGGCGGTTCTTTATATTTTGACGGAGTTTACCCAACAGGGATTGTTGCGTATAAAAGCAAATCACTATTTTAGAGTACGCCTCGCGCAAAATTTACTGAGACTGACTTTTCGGGAGAAAAGAGCAGAACTCTGTATAATCAAATATAGCACATCAGCATGAGACATTAATGCAAGTAATCAAAAGCAGTCTGTGATAATTTGTGACAATTCACTTGAGCTAATCAAGAACATTGATTAAGTTAGTCAACCGTATTGTTTTTTTACAGAAAACGGTGTTTCGAAGTTTATATCTCTAAATCTGACTCTTCTGCTTACCCTTTTTACAGTCCCTTTCATACATATGACACCTCAATTTGTAGTATACCTGACATGTAACCCAGTGCCATGTAACACTTTCACAGCCCCCAGTCTTTAATGCCAGTAACATGTTACATTATGTGACATATAGTTTGATGGTTTTTTTTCCATCTGGCAAGAGAGAGCAACTGCCAATGATGCCTGGACTATTAAACCTACATAGTGTGTATTTTGACTCCACCCAGAGGAGTATCTCTCTAACCTCATGTTGTTTTGTCTGTTTATTGTATAATTCCGCTGCCTGAGTGCTCAATAGTACTGTTAATCACCACAAATTAAAATATTTCTCATATATCCAATGTATAGAAAAAAACAATCTTTTTTTGTTTATTTTTCTTCTCACTGCACCAGGTTTAAAAAATTTTTTTGTCGGCTCTCAAAAAGCTAACAAAATCTATTTGCTTTGTCAGTGTATATTTAACCGCAGGCGCGCTAGCCGTTTTCCCGCTGCGCGCTGCGTTTTTCAATTTACCGCATTACATGACGAGCTCAGCTCGTCATCAGCGCACGGCACATTACGCTCATGACGAGCTCAGCTCGTCATCAGCCCCGAAGGGGTTAACATTGTAAGAATGTGATTAGGTATGCTAGCATGCGAAGTCCAGCTGGCTACAAAGCCAGGAGCGGCTGAACAGGGTTACACAAGAAATGGAGCCACTTTGTAGCTACGGTTACCGAAACTACTTATTCTCAGTTATCCATAATAAATTGCGGTGGAAATACACATGACCCACCAAAGTAAGGTTGAATTTATTGCATTTGTAATTGCTTGTTTTTATTATTTTTTTAAATCTTTGAATTTGTTTTTCAGACACTGAAGCAACGTCTGGTGAGCCAGCTCCTCCAGGGGGAAGTAAGTAAATTATTTATATGAACTGTTCTCTTGAGCGTGGGTTTGTCTTGCTTCTCTATTAGCCATTAACCGGCCGAATTCTTATGTTACTCACGACGTTCGATCTGATTGGAAGCCATGTACATTTTTTGCAGTTGTTTGGCTTTCACTGTCAAACATCTTGGGGAGGTTCAAATTGATTTGTGGATCTTAATGAATGTTTATTATAGATTGGTTATCTTTCCTGAATCATTAGTCTCAAGCGGAGGTTGGGAATATTAGTTAATTTTCGGAATTTAGAACATCGATGTTTGTTACATAAAATAGTTCAAAAGATAACGTCAACGCAAAAGGCGATAGTTAACAAGTTGAAGGGCTGGCTGTAACGTCCAGGGCACAGGTATTAAAGGCAGGCACCAGTCACCCTGATATTCAATTTTTTAAGTTACATAAAATAAATACCCCTAACTTGGGGGATTATGATAGGCCTGTCCTTCTGTAGGACATGTGCAGAACCGTTCGTGATCTTTCAGTCATGCATGATGCAGCGTTTAATATGGTGTGAATATATGTCTACAATGAAATAGTTTACAGTATCCCCATCTCATGTCCGACATATATAGCTTTTATGGGGGTATCTATTAAATGTTCCCCTCACTAATTGAAGTATTTGTACGAAAAACGTTATGATGGATATTTTTGATTGTCTGTCCTGTAAAATCGTTATAATCAGCAACTAATAAACTACAAATGTATGTCAGCAGAAACCTTTTGTTTTACCTTTACAAACTGCCATATACGGCTTAAGTGTTTGCAACCACCCCATACAACAGTGCACAGAAAGACTACACTCCTTGGTTGGGCAGTTTAGGCCAGAAGATGCCATATATAGAGCCAAAGGACAGCAGGTTTGCTCATTTAAGGACAAGACTGCCTTCTAAGAAACATCCAAAAGTCTTTACCTTGGAGTCGCCCGACAGCTTATGTAGGGGAGGTGAATCTGCCACCTTTGAAATTTGGGAACCTCCTCCATAGTTTAGGAAATAGCCTTCTGAATGGCTGTTAATTTCAGCAACACCTTCAATGTAGAGACTCTCGTTGGTGTTTTATTTACTTCAACTCACCGTTTGAAGTGTTACCATCGTCCAGAACTTTGATACGGAGGATCTCAACATCTAGTTAACATTCTTCTAAAGTGAATTAGAGTGTCCAGACCAATGATGTGGAAGAGGTTGTAAATGCATTCGAGCTGGAGTCTACTATCCTGTTCCGGCAACGCCTCTGATCAATTGGCGAACTCTCATAATCTGAGATAGAAATGAAAGCAACCACACAACCTCTGTTACTTGTACAACACATTTTTTTTTAACACAAACTTTATTGCGTTTTCAGTTTTATGCATGTATAGATTACATCTTCTCATACTTACAGTAGTTGATATTTACGTACATGGATTAGAGTTACACGTATTGGCATTTTAGCAACTTTAGCATACTTAATCTTGACATTAAATTGTTCGCATTCATGTGAGAAATAAATGATGTGCAGTCAATAAACAGGATTTACTTTTCCATATGAATACGTTTTAAGATCCTAAATTTTCCCCCAACCACCACCCATTCAAACAATAACTCTGTTTCAAGAAAAAGGAAAGAACATCAAAACAATGCCCTTGCAATTTGGGTATCTGTCTGAACACACATCCCCATAGGGCGATCAAGCCGGAGCAATAAAGGTAGCAAGAGGGGGAGGGGGAAAAAGGGGAAGGGGAGAAAAAGAAAGGTTCCATGTCTAGTGGGAGGGGGGTAGGGTTTCATATAATCAATACAATACCCAGTACTCAACTTTACCACAGCGGCCGGACTGCCAGGCACAGTCGGGCAAGATCCAAAGGAATGAAGGTGGGGGGGGGAACAAAAGGCCCCCCGCATTCTATCAATCTTCGGGAGCAGTTACAGTATGTGCTTTGAAATGTTCTAACAGTTGGACCCATTCCATCGATATTGTTTTGTCCTCAACCCCCTACATTCTTTGCGCTGCAGCGCTTCTCTATCAGCAGTAGCCCATTTAATAACTTCTTCCTGTCACTTCCCCATATGTGGTGCTGTGTGTGATCTCCATTGCTGCGTGATTAGTCTCTTGGCCAACAGCAAGGTGAGCCCCGTAAAGCGGCGCAGTACACCCGCCTTTTTATGGAGAGGTAAGAGAGACCCAAAAGACAGGCTTCAACAGTATCCCAGGTGGAGCGTTCAGTAATTTGTGAGGCCCTGTGTGACTTCCATCCAAAAATCCTTAAGAGAGGGACAAGCCCACAACATGTGTAGAAAATCAGTATCTGGGTGGTGGCAGTCGGATACATGCCATATCGCCTGGGGCTTGAGGTAAGCCCTATGTAGTAGTAGCAATTGTATAGTCTTAAGTCGGGCATTGTGGGAAGCGCGTCTGGGGTGTTCAAGGATCTGCGCCCATTCTCTGTCAGTGAACTCCTTGGCTATCACAGTTTCCCTTTTCTGTCAAAGGTACATCAAGGATATGTCCAGATGTGACCGTAATCAACAATATAACCATATAACCAGATGGCTTCTATGGCCCATAATATGCAGGTCTTGCAGTAGTTGGAAGGTAGGAGGTTCCCTCTGATTCACCAGCCAATGTTGGCGTATGTAATGTGTGATTGCAGCGTGAGTTAAAAACAGTATGCTTGGGGCAGCATTAGCTTGTGTAAATTCATCATGAGGCATTACATTCCCGTCTAGAAATAAAACACCTACTGTTCCAACTCCGGCCGCTACCCATCTCCGTAATCTAGCGGTCGATTGTACTCCCCATAGTGTAGGTAGGCCACACAGCGGAACATATGGGGCATAAGATTTGGGTGTGTTAGTATATTTCAGCGCCAATTTCCAGTAATTAAGTGATATATGTAAAAGGAAAGGGGTGGTCTCTTACCCTTCCCGCACCAGGGCATAATCGTGTCTGTAACAACCCAGTTTTTAACCGTGGGGGAGAAACCTATTTCAAATAGGTTATGGCCGGCCAGCAAATATGCCAACCATTGCAATTGCCCAATGTTGGACCTGGCCCTTTTGGCAGGTTCACCCCGAAACTTTTTGCTTTTTCCTAGCCTGTTTCTGGAACCTGGTGTTGGTGATTTTAGGTCTTTGCGCACTTTTTCACTGTGGTACAGTGTAAAGTGCGTGAGCTCTCTGTGTATGTGGAATATGTATGCCCATGGTAGTTCCTGATGTGTGGGGAGTGCAGGGTCGAGTTTGGTATGTACGAACTCGTGAGATTGAATGCTGCGTAATGATGTATGCGGCATGAATGTGTCTAGTGCGGAAGTGCCACTTCTAGACATGTGGGTGCATGTTTAGTGAGCCTGCTGGCACGTGATTGGCTGGAGCCTGGCTCCAGGAGAGCCTGGGCCTGCTTGTGGATTGACTGTCTGGTTTGAGGATGACAGGGGCTGGGGAGCCCCCAGGAGGTTGTCTGAGTCAGCCCGTGGATGAAAGGCTGCATCTGCTGCCAGGGAAGTGGGAGGAGATAGCACCTGGGAGTGAATGAGGCTGTGCCTGCCTGCCACAATTTTGGCTCCACCTCCCGCTGGGCGGCTGTCGCCTCTGCCCCTCACACTGAAAGGAGTTCCCTATAACCAGTTCTAGCTGGTTCTCACACTGCCTGCACCCTGCTAGACAAAGGATTTTATAGTATAAAAGGGGGCTGTGTCCCCTTCCAAAATGTTCTTGTTTCTGACTTGAATCTGCCAGGGGCGTGCTGCTGCTTGGGCCCAGGGGAATCCCTGGGCCCTGCCCAGCCCCTGGACACCTGATGGACACCTGATGGACTTTTCCTGGTTCTTGGGAGCTGCTTGCTCCATCTTTTGATGATCCTGGACTTTGGGAGGGTCTCTAGCGCTTGGGAGCGCTTATTCTTGCCATTAGCGTAGGGAGCGCTTTATTTGCTTTGCAGGTGCCCACCCTGCTATTGGTTGCCCTAGCGAGTGCCCACCTCGCTTATTTGCGATTATTTTGTCCCCTGGCAGGTGCCCACCCTGCCAGGGACCTGGCCGCTATTTTTATATTTAAACTCGAGGGAGCCCACTCCTCGGTTAATTCAGCCCCAGCCTGCAAGTGCCTGTAGCGGGCCGCCGCGCTGCCCGCGACGACCCGGAAGTGGTTGGCCAGCCAGCCAATGGTGGCGCGGCCCGGCTGGAATTCCCGCCTCGCAGCGAAAAGGGGGAAGGAGATGGCGTGTGGTCGGTGCGCGGCTCCCGTGAGCTAGAGGGAGCCCCGAAATGGACAACGCGGGAGGTCGGGAGCCCTCCCCGCCTCCCGGAGCAGGGTGACAGAGTCCCGAGTCCCGGGTCCCGAAGAGGGGGGGCCCAGGGGAAGCAGCGCGGCCTCTTGTCCTGCGAAGGGGGCGCGAGGCTCATTGCCGGTGCCTGGCCCCCACCGCGCCGGAAGAAGAGTGAGGAGACTGCCGCCGGGAGCCCTGCTGGCTCCGCACTGAGTCCCGGTCCCGAGATGGGGGACTGGGTGAAACAGAGTCCCGCCGCATCCTGATTTAGGAGTGCTCCAGCCACAAAGGAGTGCCCGGTAAGTGTGGCTCAAGAGGGGGCAGTACTTCCAGCTCCTGACGGGGACTGCCTACATGGCAGCGGGCTGCTCTGACCTTCTCAGGCCTCGTTATTGTCTGAGCGTAGGACTCCAATGCCTCTGGGCATATTTGTTTTAGAACCCTGAGAGGCTCCTGGACAGTTGATGATTTTGAGTCCCCGAGCGGGACTCCCAACGATTGGGCATTGTTTGTTTTGAGCCCTGCAAGACTCCAACGGCGGGCCATTTTGTGTTTAGAGCCACCGAGGCTCTAGGGGCACATTGATGATTTGGAGCCCAGAGGGGCTCACGGCGCCACAGTGGTTTTACGAGCCCGAGAGGCTCAAGGCGCCCTAAGTGTTCCCGGATCCCCGTGAGGGACCCCACCGCCCGGTGAGGCTACATTGTTGTTCAGAGCCCTGAGAGGCTCCCTGCCCCCATGATTGTTTTAAGAGCCCCGAGAGGTTCCCTGAGGGCATATTTGTTTCAGAGCCTGTGTGGCTCCAACAGTTGGCGCAGTTCTGTTCTAGGGTCAGTGAGGACCCTGTCGCAGTTTTGACTCACAGCTGCCCAGCAATTAGTGGGCAGCTGCACCGTTTAGGTCTTGTGGTGTTACCAGGTGCCCAGCAAGTAGTGGGCACCTGCAACGTTTAGGTTTTGCGCCAGTGGCGCACCCCTGACTGGCGCTGCATGGCAGCGCGCCCTGACATTCTGGACACAGGGCTCTTTAGTGCCTTTATTAGATGGGGGCTGGTATGTGATTTTATTTAGGCGCAATGTGCTTATCTATGTGATGGTAATTGCCTAATGTGAGTTTTGCGCAATGTGATGTGGTGAATGTTTTTGGACATCATGTGTTTTTGCGCTATTGAGCTGGGTTCTGGCACCGCTGAATGTTTTTATGCATCATGTGTCTTCCTGGATTTTACACCTCTGAATGTGTTGGTTGATACATCATGTGTTTTTCCTTCCCTACACCTCTGAATCTTTGATGCATCATGTGTAATGTGTTCTTGCTGATACCCCTAAGTGTATTTTATTCTTAGGTGGTTGTTCTTTCCAGTACAGGTGGTCCTAGTGAGGTCCTGGTCCCCTGTGTGACATTCTCCTAAGGTGGTTAGGGTTGCGTAGGTGGTACTTACCTGTTACCAGTAGTTACTGGTTGAGTGCTATTCTTGCTAATTTGGGCTACAGTGATTTTATATCCTTTTATTCTAATTTCTGACAGTATTTCTATTTCTAAAAGTGTTGATCCTGACAGTGGCCCATGTGGCCCTGTCTTGTGAATAATCCCTTATGAATATTGCCCGTGCCAGTTGGCACAATGTACATGTGTGATTTCTATCTGATGTGATTTTGACAATACAGAAGTTATTTTTATATAACCTTGTGTGGAGTTCCTTTTGTGGTGTGCCTAGTATGTTGTTGCTGTTGTGTGCTGGCGCAAATGCTTTACACATTGCCTCCGAGTTTAGCCTTACTGCTCGTGCCAAGCTACCAAGGGGGTGAGCAGGGGTTATCTTGGCATGTGACTCCCTTGCCCTGACTAGAATGGTGGTTTCTGCCTGGCTTTGGCGTCAGCCTTAGCGTACCAGAAATAGCCAGTTCTAACATTGTTGGTCAGCGGTGCGGATTTGGACTTGTGTTTGCGCAGAACCACAGCGACAACTGGCTACATTACAAAACTCTGCATTTTTCAGATAGTCACATGTTTGGGATTATTGTTTGTGATTTTGTTTTTCCTCAAGAGTGTCATTTTTAGATGGTGTTCCTGCGCTTTATGTTTAGTGGCAGATGAGATAAAATGACAGGGCGGGATGCCAGTAGAGAGGGGAGGTACCCATAGATTAGGAATCCCTTGCTGGGTCCAGTGCCCAATCCCTGTTCCTGTCCCTGTGTGGGTAGATGGAAGAGAGGGAGTGTGGAGGAGAAAGGGCTTGCTCAGGAGGGTGGTTATCCCCTGAGTGTAGTGTGTGTGTCTGGATTCCCCAGTATGGTAGGATCCAGTGGTGGCAGCTAAAATGTATCCAGTGCGTGAAGTCCCATTCCCAGTTCCCAGAGTATGGTGCCTGGTGCTCAGTAAGAGGGGTACAGGTTGAGAGTCAGGGGCAGTGAGGAACTGTCTCACCAGTCTGGAGGGGGAGTGTGTGGATGAGTGGTGTTTTGAACTGGAGGAGTTGGTGTGAGTTTTTTTAAAAGGAGCTTGCACGGGAGGTGTACCTCTGGTGGTGTGCAGGAGGTCCTGCAGAGGCACTGGACAAGAAGGTGGATGTCTGGCGGTGTGCTAGATGTCTTGCAGAGGCATTAGGGAGTGATTCTAAAAGTAGTGGCTTGTGTATCTGATGATCCTGTGTAGGTGAAGAGATTCATGTGTAGCCCAGCTAGGTCCCATTAGGATGGTAGGGGTGTAGGGACTCCCGCCCTGTCTCAGTGGAGGCGGAGTGAGTGTGGGACGGTGTGTCCCATGTTGGCCTGAAACCCTATCTCAGGGCCTGGAGGGTTCCCTAAGGGAGCACCAGGTCAGGGGCCTAGGCTGTACTTACAGGTCATTTGAGGAGGATCTTCCTGTGGCTAGAGGACGGGGAGTGTCTGTAACCAGAACTCCGGCGGTCCTGGTGTTTGGCTTCCAGGAGTACCACTCCAAGGTGGGAGGGTGCGGAACTCTGGAAGGGGGTGCAGAGGGACGGTGTCCTTACTTCTGACCCCGGTGCAACCTGAGGATTTAGATCCTAGTTTGGGAGATTAGGAAGCTTCCAGGTCAAGAGGAATCTCTACCAAAGTAGATCAGCTGAAGAGACTGAGGGGGCTGCCCTTGCTGTGTGATCTGGGGCTCACCTGCAGTTTGTTGTTTCCACTAAGGTAGAGGAAAGGGGACTTTGCTGTGTGCTGTGTCCCCCCACCTGCTTGAAGAGGGACTGTGCTGTGTGCTTTGTACCTCAGGAGTGAAATAGATTTCAGGTGGTAGACCAGTGATGGAGGGAGATCCTGTATTGGTAGGAGAATTGTGTTCTGGTGAGTGCTTCCCTGTGAGGGTGCGGAAACCTAGAAGTAGAGGTAGGGTTCGGCATTCTTGCCCGTGACCTCTGGTCAGCCTGAGGGTGTGGTCCCTGGGTCGAAGGATCAGTGGTAGTTGTAGCTACACGGAGAGGGAGAGTGGAGAATGGCTATTGTGTGCCAGGGGTTACTGCTCCCACTCTGTGAAGTGCCAGAGAGCTTTTGTTGAGAGAAATCTATATGGGTTCAGAGTGGCGAAAAACCGGAGGGTGTCCCTGCCGTGCGGGGCCGTGTCCGTATTTTGTCGCCCAAAGCAAGGAAGCCCATCAGTGGAGTGATTGGTCTACCCTGCGGTCTGGCTGGAAGGGGGTTGTGTTGGACCTGGCCCTTTTGGCAGGTTCACCCCGAAACTTTTTGCTTTTTCCTAGCCTGTTTCTGGAACCTGGTGTTGGTGATTTTAGGCCTTTGCGCACTTTTTCACAGTGGTACAGTGTAAAGTGCGTGAGCTCTCTGTGTATGTGGAATATGTATGCCCATGGTAGTTCCTGATGTGTGGGGAGTGCAGGGTCGAGTTTGGTATGTACGAACTCGTGAGATTGAATGCTGCGTCATGATGTATGCGGCATGAATGTGTCTAGTGCGGAAGTGCCACTTCTAGACATATGGGTGCATGTGTAGTGAGTCTGCTGGCATGTGATTGGCTGGAGCCTGGCTCCAGGAGAGCCTGGGCCTGCTTGTGGATTGACTGTCTGGTTTGAGGATGACAGGGGCTGGGGAGCCCCCAGGAGGTTGTCTGAGTTAGCCCGTGGATGAAAGGCTGCATCTGCTGCCAGGGAAGTGGGAGGAGATAGCACCTGGGAGTGAATGAGGCTGTGCCTGCCTGCCACAATGCTGGCTCCACCTCCCACTGGGCGGCTGTCACCTCTGCCCCTCACACTGAAAGGAGTTCCCTATAACCAGTTCTAGCTGGTTCTCACACTGCCTGCACCCTGCTAGACAAAGGATTTTATAGTATAAAAAGGGGCTGTGTCCCCTTCCAAAATTTTCTTGTTTCTGACTTGAATCTGCCAGGGGCGTGCTGCTGCTTGGGCCCAGGGGAATCTCTGGGCCCTGCCCAGCCCCTGGACACCTGATGGACACCTGATGGACTTTTCCTGATTCTTGGGAGCTGCTTGCTCCATCTTTTGATGATCCTGGACTTTGGGAGGGGCTCTAGTGCTTGGGAGCGCTTATTCTTGCCATTAGCGCTGGGAGCGCTTTATTTGCTTTGCAGGTGCCCACCCTGCTTATGGTTGCCCTAGCGAGTGCCCACCTCGCTTATTTGCGATTATTTTGTCCCCTGGCAGGTGCCCAGCCTGCCAGGGACCTGGCCGCTATTTTTATATTTAAACTCGAGGGAGCCCATTCCTCGGTTAATTTAGCCCCAGCCTGCAAGTGCCTGAAGCGGGCCGCCGCGCTGCCCGCGACAACCCGGAAGTGGTTGGCCGGCCAGCCAATGGTGGCGCGGCCCGGCCGGAATTCCCGCCCCGCAGCGAAAAGGGGGAAGGAGATGGCGTGTGGTCGGTGCGGGGCTCCCGTGAGCTAGAGGGAGCCCCGAGATGGACAATGCGGGAGGTCGGGAGCCCACCCCGCCTCCCGGAGCAGGGTGACAGAGTCCCGAGGAGGGGGGGCACGGGGGAGGCATCGCAGCCTCTCGTCCTTTTTATATAACCTTGTGTGGAGTTCCTTTTGTGGTGTGCCTAGTATGTTGTTGCTGTTGTGTGCTGGCGCAAATGCTTTACACATTGCCTCCGAGTTTAGCCTTACTGCTCGTGCCAAGCTACCAAGGGGGTGAGCAGGGGTTATCTTGGCGTGTGACTCCCTTGCCCTGACTAGAATGGTGGTTTCTGCCTGGCTTTGGCATCAGCCTTAGCCTACCAGAAATAGCCAGTTCTAACACTCAACTATGCATTGGGCCTAAAATCTGATGCTCTCATGCCCACTTTGGTGCGTGGCAACTGCATTTTGGCGAGTGCTAGTCTGTCGCCCATGTCCGATAGTAATGAAGTTAAGAATGTATAGAGTGCTGTGTAGATCCATGTTGGAAGGGCCACAGGGAGGTTCAAAAATTGGTATAATAGTCTGGGAAGCATAACCATTTTAGAAAGAAATTAGGGGTTCCAGAATGCCACTTGAGATTTTAGGATTAAGTGTTTGGACCACATTACCATTGAGGGTGTTCGAAGTGATCCTGTAGATATGGACGTCCAGATATTTAAAAGTAATTGGTTTTACCCTAAACTGCACCGGACCAAATTGAAGAGTAGATAAAGTGTATGTATCATAAAACGAATATTCTACAGATTTTGAGGCGTTGAGCTGTAGACCAGATATTTTCCCAAACTGCGCAAACAACAAGCCTATAGGTGTCATGTCCACATGCATGACCTTAAAGTATAACAACATATAGTCAGCATAGAATGATACGAAGTGGTATACCGGGTCAATTGGGATACCATATGCTGTCATAGCGCAGCGCAACCATTGTGCCAGGGGTTCTAAGGTTAGCACGAACTGTAAGGGCGATAGGGGGCAACGCTGACGCGTACCATGAAAAATATTATATGCTGGGGAGATGTTGGTTCCAGTCTTTGCCCGTGCCGTGGGTCTAGAATAAAGTAACTCCACCCATTTGCAAAATTCTGGAGGGATCCCAAATTTGGCTAATGCAGCAAACATGTACAACCAACCTAACGAATCAAATGCTTGACGAATATCCAATGAGAGGCAGCCCGCTCGGGGAGGGGGGGGGGGACAGACTCGGGCAGTGTGTAATAGGGCATAAAAATGGCGTATGTTTAAAGAGGTGCTACGCTTTGGTATGAAACCACATTGGTCTGTGTGGATCAACTTGGGGAGCAGGATGAAGTAGACTCGATGCCCGGACCTTACTGAGAATTTTATATTCTGTATTGGGAATCAAGAGGGGCCTGTATGATGTACGGTCTGTTGGGGACTTATCAGGTTTTAATAAAGAAGTCACTATCGCTTCCCTGGTTGTGGGGGGCAAAGCTCCTTCTGTTAGCGCAGTAGTGTTCAATTGTAATGGTTTGGAGCCTAAGGACATCGCAAAGGTGGACTAGAACTCGATAGGGAGCCAATCCGACCCTGGGGACTTTATTGCGCTGCGGATCATAACAGCGGTCAGTGGAGCTGCCAAGTCTTGGCTATTTGCATCTGTGACAGTGGGGAGCTCCATGGATCCTAAGAATACTGAGGTAGCCTCTAATATGTCGTGGGAGGGAGCGGCATAGAGATCTGCCTTAATAATCATGAAATGTTTTATGAATTTCCACTTGGGTGGTGACCAGTGTATGGTGGCTGTCATAGACAGCCAGAACTGGTGTAGGGGAAAGTTGTGGCCTAATCAGTCAAGCAAGCAATGTGCCGGACCTCCTCCGCTTCTGCGTGTGTGCACAGAGTATATGCATTCATATTAATCACACGCAGGTTTTCTAATAGCTCTGCATATTTTATCCTGGCTTCTTGAAGGGCTGCCATTTTTCCTACATCTGACTGGGCTGCCACCTCCAGCCTTTGCAATATCCCCTCCAGTTCCATGATGATGCGGGCTGCCTCCCGCCTGACCCCCATCAGTGTCCCCATAGAGACCCCCCCCGGATCGTCTCCTTGAAGGCCTCTGTAGTATCCTGATGTTATGGATTGCCTCGCCCATGTTTACCTGTCCCTGGCTGCTCAGTCTGTGTGAGTGTTCTGAATGAAATGTTTGGGGTGTGGGCTATGAGTGAAATGCTTGGATGACTGAATGAGGGATCACAGTTGATGGTTTGATGTGACTTATACCTGGACTTATTCTACCTGTTTAGCTGCTTTCCTGATACCTGAATAAACCTACGTTGACATCATCACTCCAGTGTGGTCTACTGATTACTACACTTATTTTTGGCGACGAGGGTGTGATGTCCCCACGCTCTTCAGTGGTTCAAGATGACACCCACCCAGAAAATGAAAAGGGAGGTCTCCTCACAATCCGTTAGGGGACGAGGAGAAAGACAATAGTTACAACGAACAAAGAGTCCCTAGTTGGCCTAAGGATGAGGCGAAGAGGGAAATTCCTCAGTTAGATTAACATTGGGGTAGGGGGAGGGAGGGGGAAGCCAATCGGCCAGAAGATGCCATCACCACATGAAAAATAAATCACAAAATATGAGGGAAAATCTTAAAAACACAATTCAAAACACAAAGTATGCATATTTGTACAAAATTTTTTTAATACACAGTATACAGATATTGATATAAAATGTCAGTTTAAAAAAACATAAAAATGTACAATAAAATGTACATGGGTACCAAGCAATAATTTAAAAACACAAGAACACAACATTGTCGACGCAGCGTTTCGGTTTCTAGGATTTGACCTTCATCAGGACAGGGTTTCTAAAAGGGTGTGATGTCCCCACGCTCTTCAGTGGTTCAAGATGACACCCACCCACCTCTTGGTCACCCCATAAATACACCTCTCTTTCCTCTTCTCTTACGGATCATACTAACATTCCTCCTTTCTTTCACAGGGATACACACCACCCCCCTTTCTTTTGCAATTCATTAATGTATGTACAGCCTTGAAGAAGCCCCAGACCGGATGGCTGTGTAAAGGGGTGAAACACGTGTTAGCTGTTCCTGCACTCACTCTCACGGATAGTGAAAGCACCATCATAAACACTTTAAAAAATCAACCATTGTGTGGTAGGAATTTTTCCGGAAAGATTACATGTAACGAATCTTGCCCTGACAATCCTGTTGCACCTAGCCAAGTTAGTACCCTGCATTTTGGAGGCTACGTTAGACGAGGGGGTTCAATTGGTCCAAGTGCATGTCAAATGCCGCTTTAAAGTCTCCCCCTAGCACCCACGGATATTGCATCCAGTCTGATAGGGCTCGCAATAAGCGAGAGAGAGAAAGGTTTCTTGGTCAGTATTGGGTGCATATATTATACAAGAATAACCCGCCCCATCCCCCCACCCCCATTCCACCCCCCCCCAGATGTCAGAAAACAGATTCATGGCAGTTCAAATAAAATAACATAACTCCAATACTGGGTCAAACGACTAAACTTTGATCAACCAAACTGTGTGCGAAACAAAAACATGATACACTATTTAACAATAATGGCTTCTTGCCTGTGGGGTAGGCCGCTTATTTGGTATATGTATTTATACCAGTTACAAAGCGTGGACTAGCCCAGGCAGGCCACAGGACAATATCAGTTGAGCTTACCAGGTAGCCTCCAGTTATGAATTATTATGCATCAGACGGTGCTTAGAACATCACGCTAAGTTACGTTAGCCTTCCGAGGCATGGACATTTTACCTGAGTGACAAGGCGCTCGTCATATTAAACTTACATTACTTTTAGCCCAGTGGAACATTACTAAGCTGCATAGATACCGAGGGAAACAATGCTATGTTACCCCCTCTGAGTCTGAGTCCGAGGATACCTCCACTGAGGGACTGAGGCTGATAAGCGGGTGGTGGATCTGCTGCACCAACGCTGAGCAGAGGGCCTCACGTCTGCCCTCGAACACTGTTTGGCGAGAAGGGGGACTACTCGCTGTGCTCTGTATCATGAGTCCTTTCCTCCGTCTTCGTGGAGGACGTTGTGATTTCGGTTGTGATGCTGCAGGTCGCACAGTGCTGATGGTGGTCGGGAAATTCCTGTCCAGCCATTCCCATGCACTTTCAGGCGTGTCAAAAAAGCAGGAGCATTGGTTGTGAATAATCTTTATTTTGGCGGGAATAAAAGAGGAAATGTCAGGCCCGTGGCACGAACCTGGGCCTTGTCCTCCATGAACGAGAAACGCTTGTGTTGAACTGCTAATGTATAATCCGGAAAGATGGAAATGTTTCTATTATCAAATTGGATGGGGCCATTGTCTTGGGCTGATTGCAATACATGATAGCGGTCCCTATAGTTCAATATTCCGGCAAGGGTCGGCCGTGGGTTCGCACCAGGTATGGGTTTCCTCATAGGGACCCAATGGGCCCACTCAACTGTAAAGTGCGCAGACAAACCTGCGGGGGCAACACTCGTTTTTTAGCCATTCCTCGATAAATTTTGTGGGTTATTGACCCTCTGCACCTTCAGGGAGCCCAACTATTGTAAGGTCATCAGCGCGGCCTGTAAGGATTCAATTTGCTGGCGTATGTGCTGTATTTGTACATCATGTTCTTTCACCTGCTGTACCACAGTTGTCAGCGACTGCTCAGATATTTTAACTTTTTCTGCAAGTTTCTTGTGATCATCTTTGAGCAGGTTGAGCTCTGTAGATATGGTGCCCAGCTGTTGCGCAATTGCAGATCTTGAGTCCCGGATTTACTGTAATATAGTCCACCTTATCAGTGGGAGGGGGATTTGTGGCCCCATCTTCAGTCAGCCGAGATTGCACCGATGAGGACTCCAAGGGCGGCGAGAAAGATCCAGTCCTGTCGGTTCCCGCTGTTGTCTTTGTCTTACCTCTGTCCATTGTCGTTGGCTCTGCTGGAGTTTAAGGAGTTTCGCACCTATGGCCTCCGCTAGGGTCAGAATGTTTAGATGAATTGCAACAGCCGCTGATAGGCCCCAGGGGGAGATCGCTGTCTGGCAATGGAGCACTATGCAGGTTCCTAGGTTGCGATTACCTGCTTCTGTGCCCGGTGACCAGTCCAAGGCAACTGGAGTGCTATAGAGCAAAGGTTTGCTGCAGGGCGGGGGTTGGGGAGTTGCCAAATTGCAAGCCGCAAGGATCTGTTCCTAGTGGTGAGTTGCAAGGGGGGAGGGGGGGTCCAACCACACACACGTGCCCACTCTCCTGGTACAGACCAGTCACTGCAAAGGTGGGGGGGGGGGGGGTAGGGGGAGTCGAAAAAGTACCTCCAGGTGTTACGAGTCTCCCAGCATGTATTGCGGGTCCATCGCCTCAACCAGTCGAGGTAGGCCGCTATTCGGGGCTCGCATGTTTAGACACTTATCAGTTAATGGCTCCTGCCTGGCGAGATCTCACAGGTGAATCCCCTGCCTTGGGGCCTGTTCCTGCAGTCACAGGTGCTCTCCAATGCCGTGCCTTTTCAGGTCCCATGTCTTCAACAGTACTGACGGGAGCTACAGGCCTCTACAGTGCTTAATCCCTTGAGGTGAATCACAGCCCACTCCTTCCCCGGAGCCGAAACCCCACACACCAGCGGGGGGAGTGGGGAGTCCAGAATCTCCCTGGGGGGGCTGCTGTCCCACCTGGACTGCGTCCCGCCGATCGCCTCCGGTGCCCAGGGAGTAGAGGGGGGGGTCCTGTTCGGCAGCCCCCATCTACATGGGGCTTTAAATATTGTACCGGGGCAATGGCCGTACCTGTTATGCAGACCGGTATCCGGAGCCTTGTAGGATGGGTTGATTCAGTCGTATGGCGCCACTAGGATGGACCGAGGTTCCCGGTCGACTCCTGGGGTCAGGATCCAAAGCCGGGGGTTGGAGGAGAGAGTTCAAGATGTTCTTTGGTGGCCGCCGCTCCTGCCACACGCTGCCGCAGCAATCCCCCCGGATGCTCAGAGAACAATAGAGGAGGGGGGGGTCCGGACACCACCCCCAGGCAGTCCGTGGTCACCAGCAGGTTCCATGGGGGCAGCATCTCCACTTGTCCGGGTAAGCCCCCATCCAGGACCTCGCATGTAGAAGCACTCCGCACCGGGTGAGAGACATTCGGTTTCAGGTGCCAGGCGATGCAGCTGCTTCAAGGACCACCTCACTCGCCAGATGCCTGCTCCCGCCAGGAACTGCTCTGGATCGCAGGGTGCCTCTCAGCAGTGCTCCGCTCCACAACTTTCGGCCACAGTTTGCATGCCTTTAAGTCCGCTACCTTTCTGCAACCCCACTAGGTGTTGAGGCCGCTGAAATCAGAGGATATTTTTCGGATTAGGCGTCCCGGGCCCGGAGCTCGTCACTTATGCGATCACCATCTTGGGCTTCTAGCCACGCTCCCACTTGTACCACACATAATGGTGCCTCAGCCTGTGATTTAAATCAGCCTGAACCAACAAGGCTAATATTGTTCCTATTTAGAACATGGGAAGTCATCATGCCAAGGAAAGACTAAGGGGTGGGTCAGGGTACTGCACTACAACTTACCATGCCATTCAGGGCATGTGTATTTCATCGCACACCATCTCAGGATACACAATCAGATTGGGGTCTATACTCCCCTTAGATGCTGAACTCAGATGGATAGTTCTAACAGCAGATTGCTCACCTTCATCATCAGATTTACTTTATTCGGCTATTTTAAGCCATATGTCCATCAGGACGATAGAAGACATAATTAAAAATGAATACAATAAATCATAGCAATCTAAGGTTTGTGCATTTAAACAACTAGAGGAGTAATCTGACAAGGACAATATAAACATTTCCAAAGAGAAATATAGAGTACAAGATATAAAGTAGAATGTAACAAATTTAGTTCTAAAAAGACCTAGGTCTGGAATGAACTTAAAAGTGCATTATTCAAAAAACTAAGATCAGAATTAATTTGCCAACCAGATTTCTTAACATAGCCGCAGCCGATAGATCAGTTCGAGGCATTTGTAGTTGTAGTTACACATTCTTTGCATACTCCTGTCATCTAGTGTTGGATCCGGATGTGTGCAAGTTGTATTTCTTCAAAGAAGTCTTTCGAGTCACAAAATCGAGTGACTCATCCTCTTGGTTATAATGTGCATGGGCTACGACTCCATTGTTAGATTGCTTCCGCTCCATCGCCTGGTTCAGACGTGTGTTCTTGTGCTCTGGGTCGAGATCATACGGGTCTCTTCTAAGTTCCCAATCCACTTTAACCCGTACCAGTATTGTTTTCGATCCTGTTACCACTCTGCGTATCGAGGGACAGTTGCCCGTCGGAACAACATGTTTTTACTGCGGCCCCTCTAGGACCTCGCCTGTCTGGGCCTTCGAAATTACTCTGCACCAGGTTTACTTCACAAATGGCCCTCTGGTGATGGAAAGCACGCCTTTCCATTTCTGCTCCTGCTGCCACACAAAATACCCATGGACCGATTCCCATCAGGTCTGTTACCTGTTTTAGTCGCCGGAACACAAAGAAGCGGATTTCACGGCCTATCGAGCTTTCTGCTCAAAAAAGACTCTCAGGGATCGATGAGCATGTGGCCCGAAATGCAGTGGAGGGCCTCAGATGACACTCCCAACCTCTTCAGCCATGAAGACATTGGAGAAGAACACTCACTGGCTTCCGTAACGGAGGAGGAAGCATTTTCCATCGGAAATCGTTCTGAATCCGAGCATTATCAGTACTTTGAAATCACAGATTCCACAACTGAGGTCTAAGCAGTGAGGACTATGCCCTCTGCCCCTCAGCCTCATGTGGATCACAATAGAAACATTCAGCACCTCTAGAAAAAGAGGTATTCGGACCACCACTGCCTCATGGCCATGGTCGGCACCGAATGACTGGTTAGGAAGCCCTCCCTCCAGCTCGGCCACGAACAACTAACCGAAGCCTTCAGCATTGACATTCTCTGCACCTACCCGGCCACCTGTGCCGAGCTGACCTTCAATATCTCCACTTCAGCTCCAAGCACCATAGCGCAAACAGAACTTTGAACCAAAAGCTTCGAAGCCGACACCGAAAAAGACAGTTGAGGTTCCTGCTGAACTGATTCTCTACAAATTTCAGGAAAAATTAGACACAGGAAAAATTATAGACAAATCCAGCTACAACCACAAACTGGACGCATCCTCGCAAAGGCTTCAGCTCTGACACCATCATCTAAAACACAATAGTCTTTTGAAGAGGCTGGGACCTGCTACCCCACCAAAGAAGAAAAAGATGGATAAGGCTACCACCACTTCCACCACCACCTGACTCACCAGCTCCACCACAGTCTTTTGAGGATCCCGAAGACATATCACCTCAGGGATCCCCCAGTAATGGCACAGGTGTACAAGATATGGGAATGACACCTTTGGTACACCATCACAAGATGAACACTGAAACGCATACGACTTAGACACTTCAGGGGACATTCACACCTGATTTATACCCAGCATGACCCTCACCTCCTGATGATTCTACTGCATACCAGGAGTTACTAGGCAGTGCCATAAAGAGCAAAGCCTGTTTCCCTCAATGGCCATACAACTTTTATCACATTTGTATTACTAATTGATCACATAATATTGGTGACAAAAATACAATTATTCTATTTTATTTTATTCAAAAGGTATTTTATTTAATTTTTTCTAAATTGTCATTATTCTTTTGTGTAGGAATATCTTTCCTTATTTGTTTTTTTAAAAAGAGTTGTAGACATTATTTAGATTTAAACAAAAAAGTCAAAAATAAATACATACAATATGAAACTGTACACAAAAAACTATATACTGTTATACATTACATTTAAATCAATATACCCCTGGTTGAAAACAATCTATCACAGCATTCTAACCCATACACACCCTACTACATTCATCACCACACCATCTGAGGGGGAGAACCTGAGTCATAGAAGGCAGAATTGCTCTGCCAACATATATAAGTCTCAGAACTAAGCCGAAGACGCCGCTTGGTCGATGCGCGTTTCGGCGGCACGAAGCCAACCTTCTTCAGGACCTCATTCAGATTAACACTCCAAATTCCCAGGGGACACAGGGTATAGTGCATCTATGGATTTAGGGCTTCTGTGAATGTACATCACATATAATCAGAATCTCTTGAATCCTGCATCCTTAAAATTGATTTGCCCTTGAAAGGATGCTGTTACGTGTAACACAGTCTCTTCACCGGAATATGTTTTCCTGACGTCCTCAACTATTAATATGGATCAGAGTGTTTGTAGATCTGATAATTTCTATTCGTAACTTCTTATTCACGTAGTCGCAATGGTATATTCGCAATCTGTCTTGAAATAGTAGTGTTACAGGGTCAGCGCTTCCTTCTATTCGTAGACCCAATAAGGGCAGCCACGCACACGAGTAGTGGTTTGTTTGAGACCCTTGTGTGAATATCCAAGTGATGTCGATGACAGCGTATCCTTCCGTTTACTAATTCGGTGAGAGCAACCTAGGCAGTGCAGCTTTGTTCCTTGAGGTTGAATTACACAAAGAACCTCTAGAGGAGAATTTTCTTTTTGTAACCTTATCAACAACAGACAAGGGTACACAATCCCTACCACTACGTCCTGTCAGAGCACTTTCATATGACCGCACTCCAAGATGTGATCCCACTCCTTCAACCAGGCAACTTTCTCGCAGCCCTCTATCTTAGACTCCTATTTCCATATTCCAATACACCCAGCTCATCGCAAATAACTCTGGTTTGTGACATCAGGAAACCACTACCAATTCAAAGTCCTAACCTTTGGGATCACTACTGCACCTCAGGTTTTCACAAGTGTTTAGCAGTAGTAGCAGCACATCTGCATTGAAAACACATCCATGTTTTCCCTTATCTGGACGACTGGTTCATCAAAGCAAGTACTCCTCATCAATAGCAGCAACACACACAATCTACCATAGATCTCCTTCACCAACTGGGATTCACTGTGAATCCCACAAAATCTCACCTTCAACCTCAGCAAATACAACCATATCTGGGGACAATCCTAAACTTAACCTAGGATTAGTATATCCCAATAGAACAAGAATTCAAAATATCGAAACATTGATATCCCAATTTCAAGTCAATCAGTTACTCACAGTACAAACTTTCATGGGGCTTATAGTCATGATGGCATCCTTTATTACCATATTACCCCATGTTCGATTTCACATGTGTCCGTTACATGAATGCCTAGCACAACAGTGGTCTCACAAGGTCACTCAGAAGATTTAGTGTTGATAAACAGCCACACACTCTCTGCAGTGGTGGAATACAAACAACCTCTCCAAGGAGCGGCCTTTTCTAGACTCTGTTTCCCACATCACTCTGACCACAGATGCATCTCTCACAGAGTGAGGTGCACACTTCCAAGACCTCACAGTCCAGGGCCACTGGGATTCAAGGCACAAGATGCTCCACATCAATTATCTGGAGCTTCAAGCTGTTCACCTAGCATTGAAAGCCTTCTTATCTCACCTCATCTGCAAGGTTGTTCTAGTCCAAACGGACAGTGCAACAACCATGCACTAGCTACAAAACCAGGGGGGGAGGGGGCCCTCTTTACAGCTCTCATACCTAGCTCAGACTATTTGGCGTTGGGCTCTACTTCAGAACATCTGTTTGTTAGCGGAACACCTTCCAGGGACAGACAACGACTTTGGAGACCTCCTCAGCAGGATACAGCAACAAGTCCACGAGTGGTAACTCCACCCCAAGTCTTCCACACCTACTTCCATAAATGAAATATTTCCACAATAGATCTCCTCGCAACCACAGACATTGATAATGCCCAGACTTTGGATCGAGGTTCCCACACCCACTATCTAAGGGCAGTGCTCTATGGATGTATCAGTCAGGGATATTTGCCCACACTTTTCTCCCTATCCTTCCTAGTTCAGAAACTCAGGCAGACATCTCTCAAACAATAATAGTAGCCCCTACATGGGCCACCAACCATGGTATACAACGCTGCTAGAACTCTGTGGTTCCCCACCAGAAGCTCCCCAATAGGTCTGACCTTCTCACTTAGAACCATGGAGAAATCAGGCAGCCCAATCCCAAAACACTAAACCTTTATGGCTCCTAAGGTCATAGACTTCGGATATCTCAATCTACCACCAGAATGTATGTCTATTCTCAAAAAAGCACATAGGCACACGACAAGGGCCTGCTTCGCAACCAAATGGAAAAGTTTGTCTGTTAATGCCATTATAAACAAATAAACCCATTCAGTGCCACTGTACAAAACATCTGTTACTTGCTGCATTTACAGCTCTCTGGCCTCGCTTTCACATCCATACAGTTACACCTTTCAGCAGTAGCGGTCTCTCTTCAAAACAGACAACACCTCAGGTTCCACCTGCATCCACATGGAACTCTAACAATGTTCTCGCAAGACTCATGGGCCCTCCATTCGAACCCTTACTTAACTGCCCCCTCCAATATCTATCATGGAAGGTAGTATTTCTTATTGCCATCACATAACCTAGACGTGTTAGTGAACACCAGGCATTAACCTTAGAAGAACCATTCTTCCAACTCCACAGAGACAGGGAGGTCCTTCACACCAACCCAAAATTCCTCCCTAAGGTCAGTTCTCTCTTTCATCTCAACCAGTCAATTGAGTTGACAGTTTTTTCCCACAAACTGACTCAGTTGCAGAAAGGGCTCTGCATACATTAGCTGTCAAAAGTGCAATCATATACTACATTGACAGAACAAAAACTTTTAGAAAAACAAAATAACTTTTTGTGGCCTTCTCAGCACCACAAAAAGGAAAGCCTATGTCCAAATCGGAAATTGCCAGATGGATAGTTAAGTGCATTAAAACTTTTTATATTAAAGCCAAAAGATCTTTATCCACACCCCCTAGAGCAGAACTCGTAAACTAGGGGCTTCCATGGCCATCCTGGGAAATATTCTTTTAGCTGATATTTGGCAAAGCAAAGATTTCTGGTTTTGACCGTACAGAAAGCCAGAGTATCAAAGGGCTCATTTTCACACAATCCTTTAGATATGCTAACCCTATCTCTGAGTGGCATAGATATGATGGCATGCGCAGAGTGTACAATAACCATTTCTTCACCAATTTGTTTTCAGTTATCTGTAGGTCCGAACTTTCTCATATACCCCAGATACAGATAGTGGCTACAGTGATGGACTTGGCCCTATAAATGTTGTTCATCACATCAATGGAACTTCAGCCCAGCTTAGCAGAGAACCTACAAATTGCTGCTATAGACTGCTCCTCCTGTCCTTTCCTAACTTTTATTAGGTTGACCAAGTACCTATGTCATTGAAAGGAATCCCAAGGTATATGAAAGTGGGTACAAGCAACAATCTGGAGTTATTAACATAATGTGATTTTGTTTTGGAGGTCTGACGCCCACATATAGAATATTATCTAGTGGCATTAATGGACAAATCCAAATCATGCATGAA
Organism: Lissotriton helveticus; assembly: GCF_964261635.1. Classification (NCBI taxonomy): domain Eukaryota; kingdom Metazoa; phylum Chordata; class Amphibia; order Caudata; family Salamandridae; genus Lissotriton; species Lissotriton helveticus. The sequence goes on along the minus strand of NC_136065.1, from coordinate 263,767,712 downwards.
GTGAACAAAGCTGTCTAATAGTCTCTGTAAACCTATTGCAGTTTTTCCCATTAGGACACAGTCATCAGCATACATCAATGTAGGGCAGTGTCTAGTCCCCACCTTTGGAGTGTCAAAAACAATATTCAGCAAAGACAATTCCAGCTCATTAATGTATAAGCAGAAAACAATGAGCAAGGAGACATCCTTGCCTAACCCCACGTTCTATTTGAAAGGGGGGGTGTGCATTGCCCATATCTAATCCATCCAGACGGATTAGAATGTATCAGTATTAGAAAGTGCACTCATATTTCAATCATTCTGTTCCATAATTTGGTTCGATTTACTTAGGCGAATGCAGAGGTAAGATCAATGAAGGCAAAAATTTTAACCATTTTTGATTTTCGTGTACTTATCAGTTGTGAGATGAAGGTTCAAACATTATGTAATGGTCCCCAAACCATGTCTAAAACCATATTGGACTTCGTATAACATGCTCTGACATTTTACCATACTTCCAATCGCTCAAAGAGTACTCTACTAAATATCTTAATTGTAGAGTTAATCAGGGAGATAGGACAGTAGCATTTGGGATTAACTATGTACCTCTTTTGAAAAATTGGAACGATGTCTGAGCTCACCCATAACTTCAGAGGCTTAGTCACCAGGGCACTCAATTTACTAAAAGAGGAGCCCAGAGGACGATGTTACCCTTAAACATATCAATAGGTATCCTATCTGTACCTGCAGTTTTGTGTCTCAGACTTTGAATGATTGCACTAATAACCTCATTCAGAGTGATCAATGGAAAATTGGAATGGTTTGAAGCCACTTCACGTTTAGCCCTGTTTCCCCTCATTTCTAGTTGTTTTTTCAGATAGCTTTGAAAAGTGTTCTACCCACTGATGTGAGGGTACAATAGTGTCCACAATGGTATTTTGACCTTCTCAAAAACACAGGGCATTAATGATTATACAGAAAAGTGATGAGTCTTTACTCCTGCTGGCCTCAGTTGCCTCTAGGAATCCTACTTAATTTTATCCTTTCTGGAATTGATTGATTGTCTGTACCTGCAAAGTTTTACTTCAGTTGCCACCCGGGGTGTATTATTGAAGGCCTAAATTAAGTCACAGTGGGCACTTGAGTAATCAACATCGAACCATTTTGTATTAGAAATAGTTGGATTACCAGAAATGGTTAAAAACCTATTGACTGTGCCGCAGGTGATGTCATAAGAGCACAAATGCTCAGCTGGATCAGAGTCGTGCTCTAGACAAAGTAGGAGATCATCCCAGTTTTTAGTGCCCATCTTGTATCGCAGGGATTCTGAATTAATACTAGCCCACTGTTTAAACATGCCCCTCTTATTATGCATCTCCAGTGGGGGTAGTGTCCGGGTTTGTTTTAGCAACCCATCGTTCAGTGCTATTATACGGGTTGGGATTATGAGCACTTAGGGCATTGTGCAGGATTGTGAAATCTTCATCTAAATGTACTAATGGTTTTAAAATAATACAATCTATCATACTACCCCTACCCTTCCCTGTGAAGGTTACTAGATTTTGGTCCCTAACTGGGAGCAGGTTCAGAGTAAGTACAAGTCAAAACTCGCCATCAAACATTTCACCGAAGTGTTGTGCATAAAATGCAAATGGTTCCTGCTGTGAATACACCGACAAGGCCCACAGACTGTCACGAGAAATGGGGCAACAGAAATATTCTCAGGGTCAGTAGAAGTAGAGTCTATCTTTATCATATGACCTTGAAACTAGAATTCCGTTGACCAAGGTTCTTGGCTGCTAAAGTGCGAGGGATGTCGCTGCCTTCAGTAGAATAACTGCCATTTACAGTCCCCTTGTTAACTGGTGCATCCAGAAAAGGGTAAGGCTCAGGAACAATGGTCAATCAATCAATCAGGAGTTTGTTAAAGCGCGACTACTCACCCGTAAGGGTCTCAAGGCGCTAGGGGTGGGGGGGGGATTTGGGGGGGGTGCAGGTTCCATTCCATCAAGGAGGGGGTCTGTCGAAGAGCCAGGTTTTGAGGTTTCTTGCGAAGATGGGGAGCGATGGTGTCTGTCTGAGGTGGAGCGGAAGGGCATTCCATGCCTTGGCCGCGAGGAAGGAGAAGGAGCGGCCTCCCGATCTGGTCTTTCTGGTGCGGGGGACCACAGCGTAGGAAAGCTGGGCTGATCGTAGGGTCCTTTGGGGTGCGTGGAATTTGAGTCGGCTGTTCAGGTATGCTGGTCCGGTGCCGTGGAGGGCCTTGTGTGCGTGGGTGAGCATCTTAAAGGTGATTCTCGCCTCGACGGGGAGCCAGTGGAGTGTGCGCAGGTGCTGGGAGATGTGGCAGTGTTTTGGCAGGTTGAGGACCAGTCTTGCGGCGGCGTTCTGGATGTTCTGTAGCTTGCGGATGAGGTTTTTGTTTATTCTTATTATAATGGTGCATGTACCATTTATGCAGCATGAAGTTTGAAGTCAATCTAGCAGTTTAAAAGATTCAAGAGGGTTGTGGGTTACAATCTGAGTGGTCTCTGGGTTTTGACTAGAGAGAGTTAGTGTCAGGAATTGCAAGGCTACGTGGTTTGTAAAAACAAAAATAGCCTAGATGGGTTGCAGTTGTAGAACTTCTCACAGAGCTGGTACAATTCAGCCTATATAGTAAGAAACAAACCACTTGGTTGGTACTTGGACTGTGGGTCCCTGAAATTAATGACAATGTAATCCCCCCCGTCCCTTTTCAGACTATTTCCAAAACATTGAACTCTTCGCACAGCAATAATATCCTTCTTCAGTGTCTTGTTGTGACAGTTTAACAGAGTTTGTCCCGGCCAGTGTGTGAATTTGTCTTTAAGTTGTGTATCATATTCTAGCTTATCTGTTTGCAAGGGTGGCATTTTTAAGTATAATCACTAAAAGCGCAGCTACCGGGGGTAGATGCAGTGTCTTTGGATTTGCCCACTGTAGAGGAATAGGGTGGGGCCAAGATATGTTGACATTAAAAATGGCTGATGATAACCTGAAGGAGCCTACCTTGAACATCACTGAAGATCAGGGAGGACAGGGCTGTAGAAATATCTGGCACCCATAGTGTCTGGCAGATATTAAGCTGTTCAATCAACGTCCTAACCCTGGTTCAGAGAGACTGTTATCAGGTACCTTCTTTTGTGGTGCAATAGGAAAGATTTTCTGCAGGTCTTGATTAGCCAGTTTAACAAGGGAGGTTTCAATAGCTTTGATTTAGCATATTATGGGTTCAAGAGAGGATTGAAGAACCTCCTTAAAGGACTTGATAAGATTATTTACCAGTTGGTCAATGTCAGATACTTTTATCATACAGGGACCCCCACACCCTTGTATGATTGACGATAAGATCTTCATAGCAGAGTTTGTACTTTTTCTGTGAGTGTTCATACTCTGTGATGTGCTTCTTTTCTTTTTATGAGTGGGGACCCTCCAAGTCAAGACCATTGCTATAGTGCTAGGTGAGCTGGATTCAGCGATAATCAATTAATCTCCATTGAAAACACAGGAATTGGGAACTTCACTTGTTGCATTGTAATGTGGGTTTTCCTTTGGTAAGGCTGTGCCCGGAGGATGTGACAATGCTTTTTGGACAGCATCCAGTCTTTCGTCCACGTATTCTATTTCTGAATTTTTTGCCCCCATAGAATTACTTCAAAATATAGTAATTGGTGAAGTAAAGGAGCTATCCTTACCCAACCTGGAGGAGGCCATCACTTTCCTCTTTTCCATTGGTTTTAAAGTTCTCTTGTGTAGGAATCACAAAATCAAGGACCTAAAGGAGAGAGGGCCAAGAGGGGTGGCCCAGCCTCCATTGGTCGCGGACGGGCTCCGAGGTGCTCTATATAGCGCTCCCACTGCAGCCCCTCTTGGTCTCTAGGGCAGGGGGTTGTAGGTGATGTAGTCCAGGCAGGTAGCAGAGGTCCAAGATCGTCTGGCATTCAGAGGCCGACGTGCACTATATAGCTCCTCCCTCAAGACCCCTTCTTCTCTCTGGGGCAAGGGGTTGTAGGTGATGTAGTCCAGGCAGGCAGCAGAGTCCAAGAGTGTCCCCAATATTCGTTACCTTGTGAATTTCCCCATGTGCCTGACTGGATCCAGAAAACTCAAAAGCAGTCCTCCTGCATGCCGGTAGGTTGATTCATGAAGCTCCATGTAAACACTGTTCTGCTTCAGAAGTGATGACTGTAGCTGAATATCAGTACCACCCATACACATTAACATCTGTTCCTTTCTTGCTGCACCTTTAGACTTGGATCCGGAGGTCCATTCCCACTCTGTGAGGAGATTTTTCTCCTAAAACTTTCAAACTATGCAAGAGCCGTCCCCTCTAAAACAACAGGGTTTAGTGACTGTTGCAGGCACATGTCTGTGACAGATCCCCATGAGGTGTGTCTATGATGCTTGGGTTCATCGCACAACTCTTAGGCCTGTGACTGCCCCCAGATGAGCCTCAAAGCATCCCTAGTACTTGAGGTGAACGTCTATGTGGAGAAACACAGACAGGCTCCATGGAGTCCCGCTCCATCCTAAAGTTTTTTTATTTTTTATTTTTATTTATTGATTTTCAGCAAAAAGGAAATCTACAATAGGCATATTGAATAGCACAATAGGAGCCAAACAAGATCTCGCCGCCCTCCCCCACTCCCACCCACCCCAACTGAGATAGATATAATGTCAGCTCGATGGGATACAAACATTAGGCATAGATACACTATGCAGTAAAAATAAACATCAGATACCGCAAAGTCTTGGAGGTGGATATAGAGCAGGGCCAATCTGAATCCACAAGCAGTGCAAATAACCAATACCATACCCTCACCATGGAACTTTACCAAGAACAACCTGCTCGCCCATACAGGAGCCGGCACCCACCCATGTTCAGGAATGCTCCATCATAAAGTTAAAAGCAAGGATGCAATCTCAAAGTCCTTCCTGAGTGAAATCTTTCTTACGATCGAAGCCTTCGGATAAGTCAAAGAAAAAACATAGGTAGTTCAATAGGGACTTAATCCCTTCCTGCCACTTTTTCTCCAGACAATTGCATCACTGTTTCATCAGGTCTTGCTCCCATTCCACTGGGAGCTGATGTCATCCTTGGTCTCTAGGCACCCTGAGTCCCCAGGTCCATCTGCGATGTCCCAGCAGGTCTTTGCCTTTTGAGAGGCCTTGATGCACATCTTTGGAAAGCTTCTGTCTTCCTCTGGTGCGCCTTCAGGCCCCAAGTATGCGCAAGAACTCCCAGTCAGGTGACCACCGGCTGGTTCGCTCTCGATGCCGTCTGGATCCCTTGAACATGCTTCGGAATCCATACCAGTATCAGGATAGGTGCTAAAATCATGCTAGTCCCTTGAGTGTCAATGCTGGCACAAACAGAGGAAAATCCTCAACCTATCGTGTGTCTGACTCTGGACCAGCATCAGCTTGGCCATGTCCAGATCTTGATCTGCCGCAGTCTACTGAATCCATCTAACTCAAACACTATTAAAGTTCTGCCCTGCTGTGCACAGACATTACAGTTTTTGGTTCTGACTTGGACCAGAGCCAGCCTTATGGAGACTACAGTGGTGGAACTGGGAAAGAATTTACCTATCTGATAGTAACTGGTACATGGGCCAGCAGGATGGCAGCAGAATGGGAACATCATCTACATCTGGCTTGGTTTTCTGTTCTGGGTCAGGAACAGAGGTGAGCACTTATTTTGCTACAGTGATGGGGAGGGCTTCTGAGGTCCCTTACCTCTACCTCCTCACTATGGAGGTACAAATTAATATATTAACGGAGGTCCTACAGTCTACTCGGGCCCTTCAATGAAGCTCTGACACACTGCTGAGCACTTGGGTAAAACCATGTTCTGGCCCTCTAGTCAACCGACAGGTCGCCGGCTGCCACAAACCTGCTCCAATAGACTGAATTCTTAACCTAGCAACCAAACCATGAACGTCTGGAGGTACTGGTCTGTACCAGTAGAGTGAGCCCTAATGCCTTTCCAGCCTTTTCCCTTAACACGGAGTCAAAACGAGTGAATTAATTTGGCAAGCATATGGTCTTCGCAGTCAGCCTTGCCTTAAGGTCAGTTTACACAAGTTGTTTACTAGCGCAATACGTGCATGCACTGTAGAACATGGTGGGTGAGATCTTACTTGCGATCCCAAAAGACGTGCAGGCTTCCTGGCACAAAGTATTTAAGATTAGCAGGATGCCGCCAAATATGGCATCTGCTCGAGCCTGGACACCACTGATTGCCTGGGTACCACCGATTACCTGGGTAGGGCGATGGGAACCAGCTTTGACGCTACACCTGGATGAGGTCCACTGGTTTCTCTAGAGACGTCAGTTATCCTTGTTGGACATGCTGCTCCACTGCTCCTGCCTACTTGGTGAGAAAGCTTATTCAGCTTGAGCGTTACAGGAGGGCCGAGCCAAGTGATGCTTCTTAGGCCTTTCAGTTCAAATCGGGCAATTGTCCCCATAAGGTCATTTAATGCCAGCAAGTGCAGGCTGTTTTGGCCAAAGGAGCCTTAGAGAGGGTACCGGCCTTGTAAGTAGGGACTGGGCCCTATTCCTGCTACTTCCTTGTGCCAAAGAAGAACGGACGCCTCGGTTTCATCCTAGATCTTTGTCCTCTCAACTCCTCTCTGCAGAAGGACAGATTCAAAATACTCACCCTGACTGGTTCTCTCTGCCCTGGGTGGCATAGCTAGAGCTTTTGCCACCCAGTGACAGCCAGTGCAGGCAAGAGCTGGTGCGGGGGGAGCAAGTTGACAGATGACGAATACAATTTAAAAAAAAAAAAGTTTACCTTGCTCTCTATGCCGCAACCAAAAAAAAAGTGCTGCCTGGGGCACCCTTGGCTACACCATTGCTGCCCTGGATCCCAGACACTTGATGGTGGCATTGGACTTGCAGAACGCCTATTTTAATTTCCCCATCCTGCATGCACATAGTCACTCCCCGCAGTTCAGGTTGGGCAGTAGCACTTTCAGATTTCTGTGCTCCCCTTTAGTTTTCCGCTACTTTGACGACTGGCTGTTGAAGGCGAGCTCGTCAAAGTTAGTCGCAGACCACCTCCAGAAAACGGCAAACCTCTTAACACTTTTAAATTTCTCAGTCAACCTGCTGAAGTCACAACTGACTCCTTCAAAGTGGATCCCCTTTATTGGAGCCATCCTGGATACAGTGTGCTTTCATGCCTTCATCTGGCTCATCGAGTCCAGAACATTGAGACTATGATCCCAATGTTTCAGCCTCTATCCTGGATCTCAGTGAGTAGTGGCTTCTTGGCCACTAGCCTTCTGCATCCTGTTTGCAGACTATACAAGTGAGACTTGAAGGCTCAGTGGTCCTTCCAACAAGGAAACCTGTCAGATTCTATCCAGGAGACTACAACAGACCTGCAGTGATGTCTTCTTCACTGCAGTTGAACCAGGTGCAGACCTCTCTACCTGTCACCCCAAAAGTTGAAGTTGGTGATAGATGTATCTCTTCTGGGATGGGGAGGTTATCTGGGAGTAGTGGAGATCAGAGGACTCTGTTTTTTTTGACGATCCAACCCCACATCAATTTGCATGAGTTGCGGTCTTTGAAGGCCTGTCTTCTCTACATCAAGTGACAGTGTCATGTAGTTTTGCAACAAGCAGGGCAGGGTGGTGTCCTGTGCCAAGAGGCTTTACGCCCAGACTGAGTCATCGCCACCTGACAGGGTCTTTAAATACAAGGGTGGTCAAACAAAGCCAGCAGTGCCTAGCAGATCACAAATGGCAGTTACATCCAGAGGTGGGCATCTTCCAATCTCTTCACCCTGCCAAGAGCGCTCAATGTCAGCACGTTTGCATGCTGGAGTTCCCAAGAAGGCTCTCTTGGAGACTCATTTCATCTAGAGTGGAACTCGGAACTCCTGTATGCCTTCCTGACACCATTTCTCCTGCCCCAAGTTCTGAAGAAGATCAAAAACAATTGGGCCCAAGTCATTCTAATGACTGTGAGTGTGGTACCTGGAACCTCTTAGCTTGAGAATCCCTCCTCCAATCAGACTGTACCTGTGCAAAGACCACCTGTCACAGCAGCAGGGTAGGTCCTGCATTCGAGCCTGCACTACCCGCTTGTGTGAAGATTGAGTTGGAACAGTTGATTCCTCTTTGATATTCCTCCTGAAGTTGTTAATGTCATTTTGGCAGCCAGGCATCCTTCGATGAAATCTTGCATGCAGGGTGCTGAGATAAGTTTGTGGTTTAGTGTGATACCTACCAGCACCTGTTGCAGAGAACATTTTCAGATGTGTTATTGTTTGCTTTGGTTTTGGCCCTGCAGGGTCTTGCTCTGGACACAGTTAAAGATGACCGGTTAGCCCTTTCAGCCTTTTGAAATGAAATGAAAATTGGTATTTATAAAGCACGCTGCTACTCCAACAGAGTGTCCCGTCGCTACAGGACCAATTAAAGAGAAAAGAAATCAGAGTTCACACCAATCGCACTACAGCAGACATGGGCGTTATGTCTGGAAAAGCCACGTTTTTAACTGCCTCCTGAACGTACGCAGGTCTTGAACTAACCTAAAATGAAGGGGTAACCTATTCCATAGGCAGGCGGCCAGCACTTCAAAAGAGCGTCCACCTGCCCGTGAGCTGGAAAATTTAGGAGTAAGTATCAGGGTACGATGTAGCACATAATATTGTACCCGTCTCCTAAGGTAAGCGGCACCCGTGTCGTGAAAGGCCAGAAACGCCAAGGCCAATGCCTTAAACTGGATCCTTCTGCGTATTGAGAGCCAGTGCAGAGTTTTTAAATGAGTGGACATGTGTGCTCTGGGTCCCACCATAAGAATAGCTCTGGCCGCTGCATTCTGAGCCACCTGCAAGCGGTTCAGTAAGTATTCTGGAAGACCCAAGTACAACGTTGACATAGTCAAGCCTGGAGGTGACCAAGGCTTGCACTACTGTCTTCCGGTGCTCAACAGGCAGCAAAGGGAGGAAGTTTTTTTAGCACTTTCAATATGCCGAAGCACGTACCAACAACAGTCTGAAGTTGGGCTTTCATGGTTAAGGTGACATCTAACTTTACCCCTAGGTTTTTCACAACACTAACAGGGGCCGCAGGAAGAGACATCTCACCAGGCCACCAATTGAGCCATGATTCACAAGGAGGACAGCCAAAGAAGATGATCTCTGATTTTTCAGGGTTGCATTTCAGGTGATTGAGCTGCAACCAAGAGAAAACCTTCTACAGACAGATGTTAATCTCCTCACTATTGAAATCATAACCTTTATCACGCATGAATAGCAGTTGAGTATCATCAGCGTAAGATACTATCTTAGCGCCGTGTGACTAAAAGAGCAAGAGTAGCCAATGGTTATCAACGGTTATGATGCGCTTCCTAAGGTTCAACCTAAGACCTCTGTGATGCCACAGTGGGACTTAAATCTCATTTTCACATTTTTAATAAATGTCCATTTTAAACTACTGCACAGTTGTCCCCTGCACCTACTGTCTTTACAATGGTCTTCCTGGTTGTGATAAAATGGCAGGTATGTAAACTTCAGGCCCTTTGTGTCCAGCCTCCTTTTTTTCCAGACAAGCTGGTGTTGAGGACTTTCACCGCGTGCCTGCCGAAGTTGGTAACACGTTTTCAATTTGGACACGGCATCACTTGCCCAACCTACGTCGCTCTGCCTCAACTCTCTAAAGAGGAAGAGAAACTCTATTGTTTGGACCCAAGAGCACTCAGTTTTTATATTGATTGCAGCAACGAACATTGATTGGATGATTCCCACTTTATAAGGGTGTCTGGGGCAAAGGCAAGGCAGTGCAGAAATGAACCATCTGTCAATTAATTGTCCTTTGCATTAAGATCTGCTATGCATTGATTAAAAAAAAAAAGCCTCCAACAGGCCTAGGCACTCACTCCTCCAGGGCCAAGGCTAACTTCCACTGCATTGGCACAAGAGGTGGATGTCCTGAATATCTGTCAGGTAGCTTCATGGGCATTGGAGCACCTGTTCACAAAACACTACTGCCTCGACAGTCAGGTCTGTTGATATAGACATTTTGCCTGCTCAGTCTTGCAGGACATATTTGTCTGAGCCATTCCACAGACCCACCTTCTTTAGAGGTACTGCTTTGGTATCTGCTCACAAGATAAGGAGTCTGTGGTTAGAAGTACCCATCAGAAGAACAGGTTGCTTACCTTCAGTTATGCTTTTTGTGGTGGATAGCCTATTTAACCACAGCTTCCTCACCACCCTCCCCATTTTGTGATATTGTCTATTCCATATAAGAATATCTTGATCTTGGAATCTCTTCACACTGGTTTGTTTAATTCACCAATACTCTCCATGACTGATGGCGAGGAAGAGTTCAGAAGAAAATACTGACATCAGCGCACATGTGTGACGCTTATATCTCGCTCCATTTGTAATTCCCGAAGCTGATTGTCGTTGATGTGTAGTCGCATGGCGCAACCTTGTGGCTTGCAGCATCACTACTTTTGAGTTTTTCTGATCCAATCGGGAGCCTGAGGAAATTCTCAAGGTGGGGAATCTGCAGTTAGAGTATCCACCAGAAGGAGTGTTACTGGAGGTAAGTAACATGTTCATCAATCCACACAAGAATATCTTCAGAAGGAAAAATTAGATGATTTCATTAGGTCAGCTAAGAGAATTTTAAAGAGCTTAACATCAGTATCTTCACTGCTGAGAAACGTGCATTTTTTTTTAGTCATTCTCTGATTTCAGTTCTAATGTAGCCGAAAAGAGACCTTGATTATTTTCACATAGTGAAGGCCACAAATAGGAAAGAGAAAATGGCATTCTACGTTCAGTATGAGGTAGCTATTTTTGTTCTACCCTTATGGAGGTGGTAGCCTTCACTTCCTTTTCTCGCATGGAGAATTAAAAACAGGTAGAAAACATTCATCGTTATGGTCATGCCCTGATGGCAACAGCTTCATCGCCCGTCCTGACGTCCCATTTCCAGTGCACAACAAAACCCTTGGTTCTTGCAATGTTAGCATCTTTGTCTGTGTTTAAAATAGTTGACTTGGAAGAGAGGAGAGAGGTCACAAGAGTGAGATTTTTGACCTAAAGGGAAAAGCACCAATAGTAGGCTTATATTCCTTAATGGAAAACCTACTAATGTCAGTAGACACATCCGCAACTCAAGGCGCATTAACACCAAAAAAAACAGTCATACCTTGGAACAGGAATAAAACACACAAGGTGATGGACGGAATGTTACACATTGGCAAAACATTCACCCCCAGTCACAGATCTGGGTTTAATCCGTCGTTATTTTGCTCACCAACGCCACCCCAGTTCAGACATGGCCATATGCAAATCAGTGTTGATCTTGTCCCTCATGGAACACTCCAGCCCGAACTGTCAAGCCATGTCTTCTCTGAACCGAAATCAAGCATCCTAGGACCGGTTTCAGGCTATCAGCCGTCATCAGCCGGTATAGCTTGACTCCAGTGGCGTTGTGAGTACAGGACCCACGTCTGGGCATACCCTTCCCACACAGGGTGAACAGCAAAACACACAAGGTGATGGACGGAATGGTGCACATTGGCAAAACATTCACCCAAGTCACAGATCTGGGTTTAATCCATCGTTCTTTTGCTCACCAACGCCACCCCAGTTCAGACATGGCCATATGCAAATCAGTCTTGACCCTGTGCCTCATGGGAACAGTCTAGCCTGAACTGCTAAGCCATGTTTTCCCTGGACCGGAATCAAGCATCCTAGGATTGGTTTTTGGCTATCGGCCATCATCAGCCAGGTTAGCTTGACTCCAGTGGCGTTGTGAGCACGGGACCCACGTCTGGGCATACCCTTCCCACACAGGGTGAACAGCAAAACACACAAGGTGATGGACGGAATGTTGCACATTGGCAAAACATTCACCCAATTCACAGATCTGGGTTTAATCCATCGTTATTTTGCTCACCAACGCCACCCCAGTTCAGACATGGCCATATGCAAATCAGTCTTGACCCTGTGCCTCATGGGAACAGTGCAGCCCGAACTGCCAAGCCATATCTTCCCTGGACCGGAATCAAGCATCCTAGGACCGGTTTCTGGCTATCAGCCGTCATCAGCCAGGATAGCTTGACTCCAGTGGCGTTGTGAGCACAGAACCCACGTCTGGGCATACCCTTCCGACATAGGGCGAACAGCAAAACACACAGGGTGATGGACGGAATGTTGCACATTGGCAAAACATTCACCCCCAGTCACAGATCTGGGTTTAATCCATCGTTATTTTGCTATCACATGTTGTTTTTGCATTTGGCACAGGAGCAGGCATGCAACCTTCAGCTATCTTAGGGAAGGCCCTGCCTAGATCTTGCAAATGACTTCTCAACTTTCTCTCCACCCATAAGTTCCCCAGTTTATAGAAGCATAAGACCTCAACTTCCAGCAGCATGACATACTATAAGAAAACATCATTGGGTGATAAATATTGTAAATATTCCTAGAAACTGAGATTCCATAATTCAGAATTCTACTAATGGTATCAAGACCCCAGCGTGTACATCAGCTGGTACAGAAGGGTGACTTTGTTTTTCCTGTTTTTTTGTGGTGAGCATGAGCGACTAGCAATAGCAGTTTGCCACAAGCACTTCACTGTATTTAGAATATTGTTTGAAATGACAGTGTCCATTGGTTGGCAGTATTGCAGCTGCCATACTGTGGTTTTCTGTGCCTCCCGATTAAGCATTAACTTACTTGTTAGAGTGTAGTCTTATTTTACTCCAGTATTGGAACTTTCATAGATTCACATGCCTGAATCATTCCCCGTCGTCGAGACGGGAGTCTCCGGTATACAAAAAAGCAGTGCTTAGTAGTATAGCAAACTGAAAAGAGGCCTAGGCCCATTTCCCTTTTGCAACCCATAGCCGTTGTTATGTAAAAAAGGCCCAAACTTTTCTCTGAACCAATCAGAGCTCCTCACCCTCTAGAACACTCCTGAGAGAACCTTCTGCCCCTCAGATTTTTCTACCGCACGTTGTGCTAGGGAGTCTCCTTTGAGCTCTGCTCAAACTCTTTACTTCTACAGTATTTTGACTTGAATTTGAGGTTTTTACATCAACCATGTCTGATAAAGAGAGAAAAGGATTATTTAGAGCTTGTTCAACCTGCTCCAAGAAGAGGCTTTATACAGATGACCCTCACAAGGACTGCATCTACTGTCTCTACCCAGACCATAAGGCAGCAGATTGTAAGGTATGTTGTACCTTTTCAAATAAGACCTTAAGAGATCGTGAGGGAAGGCTACTGATCTGGCTTCAGAAAGTCAAAGCCAGGAAGGAAATCCTCTCAAGTGAGAGTGAGGAGGAATCTGTGGCGTCTAAGAGATCTCAGAAGAGAAGTAGATCTCCTCAGACACATTCCTCAGGGGAAAGACCTGAGAAGGCCCTAAAAAAGACCACCCCAGGGTCTTCAGGGCGCAGTCCCTCAAAATCCCCTTCAGTCTCATCTAAGGGGAAGATGGGATCTGCTGGTGAGGTGAAAGGAGCAAAATCCACCTCAGATCCCCCACATTCACCTCAGAAGATCAAGATAACCATCAAACGATCTTCTTCTGCGCCTTCTGAGGAGAAACCAGCTCCGTCGACGGGACCGTCGACTAAAAAGGTGCCATCGACGACGACGAAAACACCTTCGTCGTCGACGAAGAAGGAGCAGGCTGGTGAGAAAACAGCGTCGACGATTTCACCGTCGACGACTTTATCGTCGACGATTTCACCGTTGCCAGTAGCCCTTCGCAGTTACAGGTCAAATGCCAGGAATACGATTCTGAGGAAGAATGGGGGTTATCAGGATCAACCCCAGGAACAACACCGATATCGACAACAGCAACGAGAGGAGATGAGCAGTGTACCATCCTCTTTGTTGAAGGATCTCCAAGGAATGTTGGAGGATTATAGGAAGAGATACCCAGCGGCTCCAGTCACTCAACAGGCCATAGAGGCGACTCCACGTCCACGATCGGTTCCAGGAACTCTGATTCGTAGGAAGGAGATTGTGCCAGAACCTACTGTTAGGTCCCCACCACCGACAACACACCACGATACCTCGGATGAGGATCAGGAGGATGGTGAGATTGCGGACACAAATGCAGAATGGCATGACTATATCGCCCCATCACCTGCAACTCCTCCGCAGAGAGCAGTGGACTCTCCACCGGAGGACATTGGTGGATTTCATAGTTTAATGGAGAGAGGCACTAAGAGGTTTGCACTGACCATGACGGAAGAGAAAACGGAATGTTTTCTATATGATTTTAAAGACTCGTATCGGAGATCTGTACGATCTTTACCTATAGTGTCTCATATCTGGAAAGAAGGATTGAAGGTCATGGAGACGCCAGCGACGGTAACACTGGTTCTGGCCAGACTGGATAAAAAATATAAAGCACCAGTCGATGCTCCATCTTGCCTTTTGGGTCATCCCAAACCGGATTACGTTATCACGCAGGCGGCACAACAGAAATCCAGGAACCCATCTACTCCGATTGCAACACCTCCAGACAAGGAGGGCAGAAGGTTGGATAACGCAGGGAAGCGTTTCTCATTAATGTCTGCTCTGCTTGTAAGAGCAGCTAATGCCCTTGCAATATTGGAGAGGTATGACAGGCAGATGTGGTGCGACCTGTCTCCATACGTTAACCTGGTGCCAGATCCAGAGAAGCAGGAGGCGAAGAAAATTCTCATGGAAGGGGAGAGGACTTCGGCTGAAGTCATAGACTGCGCTATGGATATAGCGACCACGGTATTTAGATCCCTGGGGAGCTGCAGTCCTGCGCAGGCAGGGTTGGCTGCGAGCAACAGCATTTAGGCCGGAGGTACAAAACAAGATCTTAGACCTCCCTTTCAATGGAGAAGAATTATTTGGAAAGCATATCGATGATACGCTGGAAAGTATCAAGAAGGATACTGATATGGCAAAGGCTCTGGGAACACTGCAGTACAGAAAAACCCCTTTTCGTGGCTCCAGGGATAGAGGTCAATCCTCGTATAGAGGAGGATACCAACAAGGGAGATATTCATCTTCTTATCAGTCCTCATCGCAGCCTTACCGTCAACAATATAACCAGCGTCAGTCAGGAGGATACACAAAATCAACTCCAAGAGGACGTGGTGGCCGAGGAAAGGACAACACCCGTCGGCAATGACAACCTCCATCTTCCGGCTCTGTCATATGTTCCCCTGGGTGGAAAGATTGCTCACTATCTTCACAATTGGCGGAAAATAACAACGGAGCAATGGGTCCTCAAATAGTACAATTCGGTCACACCCTAGAATTTCTTCAGACGCCCCCTTGTACGCCACCAATGCACCAAAGAGCCAATCATCTGCATCAACTCCGGCAGGAGATTCGGACAATGTTCCGAAAGGGAGCAATAGAACCGGTACCGAAATCCCAGGAAAACAAGGGGTTTTACTCCCGTTCTGGATCTCA
Organism: Lissotriton helveticus; assembly: GCF_964261635.1. Classification (NCBI taxonomy): domain Eukaryota; kingdom Metazoa; phylum Chordata; class Amphibia; order Caudata; family Salamandridae; genus Lissotriton; species Lissotriton helveticus. The sequence goes on along the minus strand of NC_136065.1, from coordinate 263,752,255 downwards.
GATCTTTAAACACCTATCTCAAGAAACAATCTTTCAGGAGGGTATCCCTACAGGACATCCTTCCGTTATTAAACCCAGGAGATCATATGACCACATTGGACCTACAGGACGCGTATTTTCACTACCAATACATCCTGCACAGGCAGTACCTTCGGTTCTGGGTAGCCGGAAGACATTACCAGTTCAGGGTGCTGCCATTCGGTTTGAAGTCAGCGCCAAGAGTGTTCACGAAATGCCTGGCTCCAGTGGCGGCTGTGTTGAGGAAGCAAAGACATCAAATATTTCCGTACCTCGACGACTGGTTAGTCAAGGCACCATTGAAGACACAAGCCAGAACTTCGACGCAAGCTTGCATAGACTTATTCGCCAATTTAGGATTGACTCTAAACGAGGGAAAGTCAAACCTCCACCCAGCAAGAGTGATTACATTTCTGGGGGCAATATTGGACACGGAATGCAACAAAGCGTTTCCCTCCGAGGAAAGACAACTGAGGATTGTGTCCCTCTTCCAAGACTTGGGAAAAAGAAAGTCTCTTTCAGTCCGCAGGTACAAATCCTTACTGGGCACAATGTCCTCTTGTATTCCACTGGTACCTTGCTGCAGGCTAAGGATTGATTGATTGATTAATAAAAATTTATAACGCGCAAAAACAATAACCCGCAGGTATCAAGGCGCCTAACAATACCATCAAAATTGAACCAACATCCTTACACATAGGCTTGCAGAAAAAGGCGAGTTTTAAGGGCACTTCGGAATTTCTGAAGGGAAGGTAGAGACCTGAGATCCAAAGGAAGATCATTCCACCATTTGGGGGCCAGGGCGGAGAAGGCCCTGCCACCCCACTTGGCTCTTCGAATGCGGGGGACTGTCAGGAGCAATTTCCCGGAGGAACGCAAGTCCCTTCTAGGAATGTAGTGGGAAATGATGGAGCCAACTCCCGAGTCACTGTTTTTTGCAATGGCTCTATAGGTCATGCATAGAACCTTAAACCGTACTCGGTGTTCTACCAGTAGCCAGTGCAACGCTTTCCTGGCCGACGTGGCCAAGGAGCGTCTGGGAGCATCCAGAACAAATCTGGCTGTGGCATTCTGAACTACCTGTAAGCGTTGCAGGAGGCTCCTGTTTAGCCCCGCATACAGCGCATTACAGTAGTCCAGACGTGAGCCAACGAGTGCGACAGCTATTTGCTTTCTGGACTGCAAGGAGAGGTATTTCCTAATCCTTCGTAGGGTGTGAATTAAACCCCAGCAGGTGGAGATGGTTCTACTCACCTGCCTGCCCATATCCAGGGCAGGGTCTATCGTCACCCCAAGGTTCTTAGCAGATGTTGTGGGGGAAGGGCACACTCCTAGCGAGTCAGGCCACCAGCTGGCTGACCAGTTGTTCTCTTTCCCTCCAAACACCATCACCTCAGTCTTCTCCCCATTCAGACCATGACAAGAACAGATCGATCTCCAATGGCGTCAGGCGGAGGGATCCTTCGAAGATACAATACAGGTGACACCAGTCATGCTGCAGGCAGCAAAGTGGTGAGCGCAAAAGGCAAATGTGTCAAGGACTGACGTTTCTAGCAAGAGCAGCTCCGCTAGTGGTAACGACGGATGCGTCGTTAGAAGGATGGGGAGCTTTCCTTCAGGACCTTCAGGTCAGCGGCCGTTGGAAGGCAGAGGAGCAGCAATTACATATAAATCTGCTGGAACTCAGGGCGATTCGCTTGGCATTACTGGCTTTTCTGCCGAGGATGAAAGGTGTGCCGGTGTTGATAAGAACAGACAACACCACGGCGATGCATTATGTAAACAAGCAAGGGAAGCCCAGGAAATATGGGAATGGACTATTCAGCAGGGAATATCACTGACAGCAGAACACCTCCCGGGGGATCAAAACGTCAAGGCGGATACTCTCAGCAGGCTAAAATCGTCCTGGGAGCTAGACCAGGAGATCCTGGACAGCATCTTTCGAAGATGGGGAACACCGATGGTGGACCTCTTTGCTACGAAGGAAAACAGAAAATGCCAGTATTTCGCAAGCTGGCTTCCCCAGAGGGGATCTTAGGGGAATGCGTTTTCCATGGCATGGTCCGGCATCTTTGCCTACGGTTTTCCTCCAATTCCTCTTCTCCCCCGCGTACTGGTGAAGATCCAGAAAGAGCCGTGCAGGCTGATCCTAATTGCCCCGTGGTGGCCCAGACAGCACTGGTTCACGGAACTACTGCTACTGTCGGAGGACCGTCCAGTTCCGTTGCGCCTGATTCCATCGCTTCTGACAATGTCCATGGGGAAGGTGCGCCATCCGGACCCGAAATCCTTGCGATTAGCAGCCTTTCTCCTGAACACTGTGAGTTTAGCCATCTGAACATCTCACAAGAATGTAGGGACATCCTATCCAAGGCCAGAGCGGAGAGTACCAACAAAACCTACAGGATGAAATGGAAGAGGTTTTGTCTGTGGTGTAAGAGAAATGATGTTCACCCTCTTACTGCTGCACCTCATCAAAATATACCTTACATTCTGCTGTTAGCAAAGTCAGGATTAGCACACGCCTCCATCAAGGTGCATTTGGCTGCGATATCCCGCTACAGGAGGTCATCGTCAGGCCCATCTTTATGGTCCTCAAGGATTATCAAACAAGTCATGAAAGGGATATTCAGAGTCTCTCCACCAGTAAAGCCTTCACCTCCTTTATGGAATCTGAATATTGTACTCTCTCAATTGATGAAGCCACCATTTGAACCGATATACATGGCAGACCTGAAGTTCTTGTCCTGGAAGGTGGCTCTTCTCATTGCATTGACTTCTGCGAGAAGAGTAGGTGAACTACAAGTGCTCACGATTCAGGAGCCTTTCTTGCAATTTCAAGAGGATAAAATGATTCTCAGGACAAACCCGAAGTTCATTCCGAAGGTGACAACTGATTTTCATTTGAACGAACCATTGTTGCTGAAGCGTTTCTTTCCTCATCCATCAACAGCGGCAGAAAGAGTATTGCACTCGCTGGACGTTCAGAGATGTATGAAATTTTACTTGAAAGAAACTAAGGCGTTTCGCAAGTCTTCCCAGTTATTTGTCGCCTTCAGCGCACCCAGAAAACGTTTCCCGCTGTCAAAGAGGGGAATTGCAGATGGATTTCCAGTGCAATTGTCTACTGTCATCAAGCTGCTGGGAAGCCTTTGAATGCACGAGTCCGTGCCCATTCCACGAGGGCAGTGGCCACATCCACTGCATTGTTTGGAGGAGTGCCAATCCAGGACATCTGCAGAGCAGCAACCTGGGCATCTACGCACACCTTCACCAGGCACTACTGCTTGGAGGCGGCCGCAGAATCGGATGCGGCGGTGGGAGAGGCAGTACTGCGGAATATCATCCAGTAACGGTGAGCCTTTCTTGCATCCCTCCTTCCATAATTTCTTGTGTTTACAAAGTCACATTTTATAAAGGTATGTATATATGTATATGAGATTATGCTTCATTCTCTAATGGTATTGCATGATTATGTAATGTATCAGGAAAATGTGCTTTGTTTTTTCACTGCTCGCTGTTCTGATTCAGGCATGTGAATCTATGAAAGTTCCAATACTGGAGTAAGAAAACAAGTTACTTACCAGTAACTTTAGTTCTCCAGTATTGGAATCTTTCATAGATTCACATGCACCCACCCTCCTCCCCTGAGAGGCGCACCTCGGATTTAGCACAAGAAGTGTGTTATATGCACAAGTGCGCGAAAAATCTGAGTGGCAGAAGGTTCTCTCAGAAGTGTTCTAGAGGGTGAGGAGCTCTGATTGGTTCAGAGAAATGTTTGGGCCTTTTTTTACATAACAAAGGCTATGGGTTGCAAAAGGGAAATGGGCCTAGGCCTCTTTTCAGTTTGCTATACTACTAAGCACTGCTTTTTTATATACCGGAGACTCCCGTCTCGACGACGGGGAATGATTCAGGCATGTGAATCTATGAAAGATTCCAATACTGGAGAACTAAAGTTACAGGTAAGTAACTTGTTTTCTTTTTTGCCATTGGGAGTCCTCGGTGTCCTATGCCACTTTATGCCACTCATTGCTGCATTCCTGTTTATTGCTGCTGAACGTACAGCAAGCCCTAATTGCAGCCTTTACTCACACTGTCAGGCTCTGGTTGTCTTGTTCTTCAGTGCAGCTATTCTCCTAATAATAATAATAAAAACCTGTTATATAGTGCCTGGTTACACTAGGAAACAGTGTATCCCCGCGCTTTATGAACAAGGACTGGGCAGCTGCCGGGAGAATGGAAGGGAAAGAGGGGAGCTCATAGCTTCGGGAACAGATAGGTTTTTAGTTTTTGACGGAAGATCTTCTCTGATGGCTCCATCCTAAGTTCAATGGGTAGAGAGTTCCATTGTTTACTGGCCAGGTATTTAAAAGATCGACCGCCCATGCGCGCCCGGTATATTCTGGGCACTTGAAAGAGCATACAGCCTAGAGATCTTAAATGGCATTTGGGTTGATACTTGGTCAGTAATTTTTAGAGAAATATTGGTCCTTTCGCTTGGGCAATGCGGTGAGTCAGACACATAGTTTTAAATACAATGCGCTCTCGTATAGGCAGCCAATGAAGGTTGGCTAGGGCGCGTTTCCCTGAGAACTTTCTAGACAGTTTAAGTGCCACTCTAGCAGCTGCGTTCTGCACGCATTGTAGACGCTGAAGACCTTTTTTACTCAGGCCTATATACAGTGAGTTACTGTAGTCCAGATGGGGGGTTACGAGGGCATGGATCAGAGTTTTCCTACTAGTTGCAGGGAGAGAGTCCAGAGTCCTACGTAGAGTCTTGAGAATGCCGTAGCATTTGCCTGCAATCCCTCTAGTATGATGTTCAAAGGACAGAGTTGAGTCTAATCTGACCCCTAAGTTTTTCACCTGCTCTGAGGGCTTTGGAATGGCGCTGAGTTCTAATGGCCACCATGCAGACGACCAGATGGATGGAGTCTTCCCCAATACGAGAAGCTCTGTTTTATTCGCATTGAGGCGCAGACAGTTGGTATTAATCCATCTAGCTAGATCACCAAGACATGCCGAAAAGCTAGCCGATGCTTCCTCGGGTGGCCGAGAGAGTGTCACTATTAGCTGAGTGTCATCCGCATATGACACTATCTCGACCCCGTACGCCTCGACTATCCTGGCCAGGGGTGCCATATAAAGATTGAATAGCGTAGGGCTCAGGATTGAGCCCTGCGGTACCCCGTGCCTGAGTGATCGTACTTCCGATTTGAAAGGTGGGCAATGAACTTGAAATTGTCTATTTGCCAAGAACGCGTGCATCCATTCGTGAGCCAGGCCCTCAATTCCAGCCTCGCTAAGACGTGAGAGTAGTAGGGGGTGTGAGACTGTATCAAATGCCGCGCTCAGATCTAACAAAAGGAGCGCAGCTGTCATCCCCTCATCTACTCTACTTCTTAATAGCTCTGTGGAAAAGAGAAGAGCTGATTCGGTAGAGTGATACGCTCTAAACCCTGCCTGTGAGGGGTGGAGATGATGACCCTCTTCTAAGTGTTTTATCAGCTGGGCATTAACTATCTTTTCCACCACCTTAGCGCAGAAGGGCAGAAGCGATATAGGACGGTAGTTGTCCAGCTGAGTTACACTGAGGTTAGCCTTTTTCTTGATAGGGATAACCTGCGCTGTTTCCCAGTCTTGTGGTACGTGGCTCGTCTGAAAGGACAATTTAGCCATATGGCTTATATGATTTACAAGAAGTTCAGCCTGATTTCTGAAGATCTTGGGACGAGCTACGTCTTTCGGGGAGCCCGATTGGATACTGAGAATGATTCTCAGCAGCTCAGCGTTGTCTGGCACTGTAAAATGGTTGAGGTGACAAGTATTTGTCGGCTCAGTGGTAGTGGCATGGTCTGTGAATGAACCATCCGTGACCTCCGGAAAGGTTTTGTAGATATTCTCAACTTTTTCTACGAAGAAGTCCGCAATTGCTTCGCAGGTTGCTATAGAATGTATGTCTGGGGCTATAGTCCTCTCCGATGATGTGAGTTCCTTGTATATGACAAAGAGTTCCTTTGTAGAATTATCAGCTGATTCAATTCTGTTATTTAGAAAGTTTCTTTTAGCTATTCTAATCCTCCTATGGTAGTTTTTTATGTTATTTTTATATTCGAGTGTGGCTGTTTCTTCATATTTACTGCGCCAGATGCGCTCTAGCTTTTTGCACTTTGATTTGATAGCTTTTAAGTCAGCGTCAAACCATTGTGCCGATTTAGAGCATCTTACTGGCGCCTTGGGTAGTCCATGGTGCAGCTGCATCCAGCGCTCTTGTTAGCCAACACTCATAATCCATCCAGGCTTCCTCTACACTTTCTTTCAATGGGGGGCTACCTCCCTTAAGGGCGAGCTCTAAGTCAACTTGCTTAAGTTTCCCCCATTGCCTACGCTTAGATGCCATTGGCTTGGTTCGTAGGGGTTAAAAAAGAGAAAAACAAGCCAGGTATAGCACTCCGTTCAATGTCACATTAGCACATGGCACAGTCATTCATAAAGCTATGCATAAAGTCCGTTGTACATTATATCAGCAATCAATGATCATGATTCAAACAGTGTCCAGTATATTTCCTTATTTCAATCCAAATTTAGAAATCCAAGTCAGATATATTTTCCAAGATTTTCTTTTATTATGTTTCAATCTTATAATCACAACTTCACAGCACAACAGCCGACACGTGTTTCGTCTCGATACTGAGACTTTTTCAAGGCTGGAAGCAATTAACAAGAAAAATACAGTCAAAACAATGTGCAAAATTCTATTAAACATGATACCTATTATATACACTTAAAATGAAATACAAAATATCTCATGATCTAAATATGAAGAAAAACCACCTACATACAGTAATACGAACAATTAAAAAGGAGTATATATACATATGTACAATGAATCAATTCATTTTTGACGAAATCTATATGTACACAGTATGGTATATAAATGTAACTCAATCATCATTATTACACCATACCTTGAAGAAATACACTTATAAAGCAAATATTACAAAACATTCCTATTCATATAGAAAGTCACAATGTTGCGATGTAGGGAGAAACATCACAAATTCAGGATGCGGATATTACCACATCTCCTCTACTGTCAATTTTAAAGAAGAAGATGTCAATCAATTTATTCTCAAGGAGATTACTGATGTTACGAAGTTTTGAGAGATGTTACTAGAGAGGTTTAAGCATAACTCGTGTGTACCAAACCAATCCAATCAATAAAGATGCCAGGCACCTACCCTAGATCATGTAAGGATCTCGATGGTGTTCAGCGTCCAAATTATTTAATAATTATTGAACTCATTTAGTTCTATTTATTCAATATTCATGAAGTGCTGAAGGGAAGTCTGTTATACCTAACAAAAAAGTGAATTTAGAAAGTAAATAAGAAAGCAAAAGTACGTAAAAATACACAAACAATTATACATAGACAAACTCGGTCTCTCTTCTGATTCTAGCATGTCCTCATTTATTGGATCCCTCCAAATGGTTACCATTCAATTCATCTGACCCTGGAATATTTACATAATATCCAGAATAACCTGATGTGACCCCTCCATCATAGTCTGGATCGACACTATTCTAACGACGTTATTAAGTACAATTTCAACAGAGTGAGGGAGGAATCGGCATCACTCACCTCTCCGCACACATGTGAACATATGTCAGGAATTAGACGAAGATATATCTCACGAGCCCAACCTACGGAGAGATAATACAGTACAAACGGTGCTTAGAGACCCCGTATAGTCATAACATATTCTTAATCAGCTTATATGTATCAAAAATTGTCCCAACCTCCTAGTCTGAGCAGGCTAGTCTATCGGATATTGATACACTGTTGGTTGCTATAGGTGAGCATGTATATTGAAGAACACATAAGCCATCGTCACATCAGTTCATAAAATAATGCCCTAATACCTAAAACATCTTAAGTACCGAATTCTATGGACAAGTTCATTCTCAGTCTATGGCAAAAGGAATGGTTCCATACTAAACAAAGATTATGTCACAAGAAAGTAAAGTGACATCATATATAATAAGATATCTGGCTCGAACCATAAAACCTACTTACCGAATTTAGAGTATTCTAGACAAAATTATTGAAGGACTAAGCCACCTCTGTCATCAGTAATTGTATGTGCCAGTATCTAGAAATAAATAGCACATTTTTAAAAAATATCCCCACAATATGCCTTAGGATGATACACCATATCGGCACACTTAATGTCTCAGGCAATGTATAAATATGAAAATACCTCGTCGTTCTACTTACTAATATCAAGGGCAGGATAAGAGTCCTATGTGGAAAGTCCTTCTATTTAGTAGGGTCGTGACTAGCGGGCGACGAGACCATAGTAAGTCTATAGAATCAAAGAAAAATTAAAAAACCAAAATAAGATAAACTGCACCCACATATATACAGAAACAGGGTGACAAACTAACCTCACACATCACTAAACAGTATGATTACAGGGTAAATGCCCGCTCTAAACATTGTAAACACCAGTGCGATACACTCAAACCCAATATATCTAAAAAGTAGCAAGCCATCCCTATCGTTAACTACATGGTATATACACAGAAACAGATACCCGCTCACCTCTATCGAGTCGATAGTGTGCCGACTCCGAATTAGTCTCCAAAATCAACAAACGACCGGTGGTGTTCCCCGCGCATTTTTAAAGACGCTGATAATATCCGCCCCATCCGTGGAGAGTCTCCACCCAGAGCGTGTGCTGCAATCACACCCCCGAAGTTAACTGTGTCTGGTAAGTAAATGGAGCGGCCATCTTATCATGTCGTAAGCCGCGATATTTCTAAATGTGCCTACACAGCTATTGTATACAGGGATATCAGTATACAAGCATAGTTTTAATACGTGTCATCCAAAAGTATTATTTCAAATTTAACAAGACGTCCAAATATAATGGACGTTATAATAACCGCTCTCCGTATGATCACAACAGGGATATCAGTTATGACATGAACACTCGCTATACCCATATTAGCCAGTATTACGGTAACGAGAAAGAGATTTTAGAAAAGTATGACACCCAGGTCACGAATTGTTTCTAATGAAACCTTCATATGAAAGCCCATATAAGATAAAGTAGGTGATACATATATTATTCTTCTCTATTACGAAAAACATGAAATTAAAAGGTGCATATATGACATAATAACAAACTCATATTCTCATGCACCCTAGTGATAGATTAGCTACAGAAAATTATGAATCAATGCATTTATGAAACCATTCTTGAGTTCCATTTCATATATTTTCCATATAGGGCACAATTGAAGTATCCAAGATTACTTTGCCCTAACCATGGTCAGAGCCCAGATGTGTTGAAGGATGTGTATAGGAAACCATATCTTGTATAGAGAGAGACCAAACACCCAAATTAGTCCTTAAGGAAGACATGTAGCTCTCTATCGATATTAAGTCCCCTATCTACTGCTCTAAGTTTGATAAGCCATTTCGTTTCCAGTTTTCGTAGTGCCAACACATTGTCCCCTCCTCTAGTATCTGGTTTAATCATGTCTATTCCATGAAACTGTATTTTCAGCATATCCAAATGCGAGTGTTCCCTATTGTAATGTACTGCCAATGGGTAACTCGTATTGTTGTTACGAATTGCTCTAGCATGTTCTTGCAATCTCTCTCTGAGTGGCCGTATCGTACTGCCAACATATATGAGCCCACAGTAACAGACAATGCAGTATACAACCAGCTTGGAGTTACAATTGATGAAATGGTTAATGCGGTATGTTTGCTTGTTATTGTAACAAAATGACTTCTTTTTGTCCATAGCAAACTGACACATATTACATTGTGTACATTTATAGAAACCACATAGTTTTGGGGGCAACCATATATCAGTATTCTTGTTGGGTGGATTTTTTGCAATGGAGGGGCTTAAAAGGTTTTTTAGAGTTTTTCCTTTTTTTGTAAACAATACGAGGCTTCTCCCCAACATATTTCTCCAAGTCTTGATCAAGCTTGAGCAAGTGCCACTGCTTCTTAAGTGTACAAAAGATTTGGGAGCTGTTGGCATTATACTGAGTTATAAATGGCAGTTTATCGTTGATATATTTCTTAGGGCCCCGGCATTTCCTTTTTAGTGTAGATTCTGTAGTGACCTTTTGTATTTTGTTATGGGCTTTGTTGAGTAGGGCCTTATCATATCCTCTCATCAGGAATCTTTGTTTTAGGTTCTCAATTTCTCCTTTAAAGTTTTCTTCTGTACTACAGTTACGCCTCAGTCTCACCATTTCCCCATATGGTATTGCTGCTATTTGGGATATCGGATGCGCACTACTTGCATGCAGAGTTGAATTGCATGATGTGCTTTTCCTGTACAGTTTGGATTCCAATTTGTCATTCGCAATGAAAAGAGTAACATCCAGAAAAGCAATGTTACTTTTGCTTGATTCAGATGTAAAGCTAAGATTGTAATCATTGTTGTTTAGATAAGTCAAAAAATTATCTAATTGCTCCTCATCCCCTCTCCAGATCATAAAAATATCGTCTAAGGACATCCCTGGTGGTGGATGTACAGCAAGCCATAAAAGCACCCGGATGTATGTAAGACAATAAGTATCTATCCATACATTATACGTCTCAATACTGGAATTTTTTTTTGAAGATTATTACTATAAGTGCGGACGTTTTCCCTCTTGTTAGGGAAACACTACCACCACTTCTGTTCTTGTACTTGGTTCGTAGGGGTTGTTTAGGTCCTCCTGGGATATTAAACTTGATCAGAAAGTGGTCCGACCATAGTACCTGGATTGGAGGTTGAACCGTCACTCCCTCCCAGTAAGCAAAGATCGGATCAAGGAGGTGACCCGCCTTATGGGTGGAACTCAGGGATTGTAGTTTGAGATTAAACATTTCTAGGGATGCAAGTAGTCCTCGGGCTTCTCTATTATTTTCATCTTCAAGATGGAGGTTTAGGTCCCCTAGGATAAGAAGCTAATCATATCGTAGAGCTGATTGGGCAATTACCTCTATCAGACTGTCTATAAAATTTGTAGACCCTCCAGGTGGGCGGTAAATTAAGTAGCCATTAAAGGTTATATTAGGCCTGTATTTATTCGCAAAGAAGGCAGCTTCACTATCCTTGATCGTGACAGCTTCCAGGGTGCATGTTAGTTCAAGTTTATGAATAATGGCAACCCCCCCTCCCCTTTGTTTGTCTCGGTCCAATTTTAGTATACCATATTCTTGGGGTAAAGCCTCCAGAATATCAGGGGTGGACTCCTCATCTAGCCACGTCTCATTCAGGAAAAGAACTTCTGGTTGTTGTTCTATTAAAAGGTCAAATATTTCGAGTTTGTTTCCTAAGCGAGCGACAATTGATCTGCAACATAATCAGAGATTTCATCTTGTATTCAAGTTCATTTCTGTTCTTGGGGTTGTAAAGGCAAATCCTGCAGCTCAGGGGCATCATTTCAGCTTTCAGTGAATGCCTGCACGCTTTCATGGTAGGTGGACAGAGGCGTTCTAACTGGTCTTTAGGGTATGTAATCATTTTAAGGGAGTCTGAAGGGATTTGAGCAGGGGTTTGTGCCCCTGGCCCCGTCCGGCCATGGACGGGCACAGACGGGCTTGCCTCTGGCGCGCCCGCCCGCTGCGCGGACGGGAGAGGGTGTTCATTTTATAGTGTCTAGGCCCAAATCGCCCAAACACTAGAGCGCTGTCTTCGCCCTCCCTCAAGATGGCTAGTCTGACTAGTCTTTTTCAATTAGCCTGGCAGCTACAGAGGGTTCAACATCTTGCTACCAGTAACTGTCTTTTTGTAGTCTGTGACATTCTGCTGACTGATGTAAATTGAGTGAAGTGCATGTCACTCCACATCTCTGATCTGTATCCTACCTTGACAACACTTTTTCTTTGTTGATGCCCAACATCCCCAGCTACCCACATGAGCCTGCAGTGATGCCTTATATAGTGAGGCCCCAAGCACTTCCAGTCGTTCTGAGATCCATTTGTATGTACCTATGCATGCACTGATTTGTATAGCCCAAAACTACCTGAAAGACAACACAAAGGTGTGGAGTCAAAGGCAAAGCTACAGTAAATGCTTGAATGGATGGAAGCTGATTTCCCAAAGGAAAAGTGGACTGTTACTCCATAAGGATTTAGTATATTTTTAAAAAGGTTCCTTCTGGTTGTTCCTAAATTGAAGCAGGGATGGGGAGCTTGATGGGTGTTCCAGGTCGTATGTGCATACATGAAGGGCCTGTTGCTTTGTTCTTCTTTTTTTCACTCCTTTGTCCCCAGTTTGATAATGTCCTGCAAGTGTGCTGAGAGCAACTGTTGATTGAGAACATTTGAGCCAAAGAGGCACATTGCACTTTTATAATTGCTTAATAATGATGCCGCGAGTTTTGAAGATGGTGCGTGTTGGCAAGGAGAGCCAATGAAGTTCCTTCAGGGTGGGGTAACGTGCATATTTCTTCAGGCCCTTCATCCGGTGTGCAGTGGCATGGAGAATGCCCTTAAAAGGGGGCAGAATGGAGTCCAGATCCAAGTGTAAGAATGGCTGTTCAGAATTAACTTTGCTTTCTTTAGCAGAGAGAACTAATACAAATGTGTGTTGTTTTTCTTGGTAATGTGTTCTTTTAGGGTTATGGCAGTGTCAAGGGTAAATCTGAGTCGCTTGCCATTGCCTAAAAGGTGGGATTCAATTTTGTCCAGTTTTGTCATTGAGCAATGTTTGGCCTAGTAACTGCAGGTTGTTCTTGATGATTGGTAGGAATTTTGATTTACTAGGTGTCAGACCATGTTCCGGGAGCTATGGAGCAGGCAGGTGCCAAAACCGTGGGGGCTGGGGTAGTTTGCCTCTAATGTCTCAGGGTCCATCCTACTGTGGATCTGCAAACTGGGCCGATTACAACCCCTTCAGCTCTTGACCCTCAGTGACAATGATGTTGGGAAGTCACAGGGTTTTCTGGGAGGGTAGTGTAGGGGTACAACATGCTCAATATTCAACAGTCTCACAATGGGGCAATAATGTTATTCTCCAGTCTAGTCCAGTGCTTATCTTAATAAAAAGGATGTTTTTTTATTAGATGATACGTTTGTACTACACACTGGTTACGGTGTGAGGCTTATACTTCAAGCTAAGGATGCACTCTTCCTCTTTCTGTCCCATTCACCGTTCCCTCTTTACTCTATCTTTAGTAGTGCAGGTGTAGCAGTTTCTCCCTCCACTCAAACATCTCCCTCCCAGTTTGTGGTAGTATTAGGACCCCGTCTCACCCTTTTTCTTAGGGCCAGTAGGCTTCATATCTGAAAGAAACAGGTTAGTATTAGATTCCTTACCTTAGAATATCCCCAGGCGTCAGTCTGGATCCGGAAACTTTTGCGTAGCAGTACCCCTGCGCGTCGGTAGGCGTCGTCTGCAGGCGTCCCCTGCGGCTCCGCGTCGTCGGCGTCGTGCGCCGTGATGACGTCGCTGGAGTATATAGACGCCGCCTCCGCGCGCTGACGTCAGTTCTTCTTTTTTCCGCGCCAGTTAGCGCAGATCCGAAGAGCAGTACTCCGGTCTTTTGACCAAGTTTTTTGTTAACTGATTGATCTTTACGGTGCCGGTAGGATGCCCGGTTTCAAGAGTTGTGACGAGTGCGACCGCCTGATGTCGGTCACCGACCACCATCGACTCTGCCTCCGGTGTCTGGGCGCGGACCACGACGTGGAGTCCTGCGTCGACTGTCGGGCCTTGACTGGAAAAGCTAGGCGGGAGCGGTCCCGCAAGCTTCTCGAGCTCCGGTTGTCGGCCCCGCGTCGAGAACGGTCCCGGTCCGGTCGGAGGTCGAGGGAGCGGTCGAGGGAACGGTCGCGGAGCCGCCATGGGCGCTCCGGGAGTCGCCACCATTCCTCCGGCTCGTCAGGTAAGCACAAGAAGTCGGGGCGTCGCCATCGCACCCCCGACTCCCCCCGACGCCCGCGTGCTGCGGCCGGGGGCTCGGGTGACCCCACCCCCGCGGTCCCGCATGGGTCGCCGACGCCGTCTACCCCACACCTGTCGGTCCCTGGGGAAGGCGCGTCGCGTGAGGAGATCGAGGCCTTCCTCATTGCTATGAGGGCGAGGTCTTCTCCGGCGGGGCCTTCGGCGCCTGCGGGCCCGTCGGTCCCGTCTGGGGGCCCGAGCGGTTCGGGTGCTCCTGCCCCGGCGCCGCCGGTGGCTCCGGCCCCGGCGCCGCTGGTTCCCTCTGGTTCGTCGCCGGCTGGTCTCCCGGCCTCTCCGGCGTCGGTTCCTGTGGGCCAACCCGTGGTACCGCCCCCGCGTGGTGCAGCGACTCCGCCGTCGGCTCCGGCCGGCGTCGGGTCCCCGGCACCGACGCCGCGCGGCGCCACCCCCCTTTCCTCCCCGACTCCGGACTCGGAGCCGGACCGGCGTCGGCCGACGCCGGACCCGACGCCGATGGGGCCCGTTGACCCCGATGTCTATATCGTCGACCCAGAATATGGGTATGACGAGGAGGAGTATGGAGAGGGTTGGGAGGGGTCTGAGGACCCTCTATCCCGTGCCTGCCAGTACGATGTGGACTGGGTAGGTGATCTGGGTGATGCCAGTGGCCTGGACGAGTCGCCCAACCCTGGGTTTGTCTCTCCGTCCCCTGTGGCGTCCGAGGCGGGTGCTGCCTATTCGGTGGTCCTGATGAGGGCTGCCAAGGCCTTACACCTTGAGCTCCCCGTCGCGAAGGTCAAACCGAATATTCTGACGGAAGTTTTTAAACCGCAGTCATGCCCCCAGGAGCCTCTGCTGCCGTTTAATGAGGCCCTGACGGATGTCCTTCTGGGCACCTGGTCCAGGCCCGCTTCTGGTGCGCCGGTTGACCGGAACGTTGCCAGGCGTCACCGTCCCTGCTCGGACGACCCTGCCTTCCTGTCCACCCATCCCTCCCCGGAGAGTCTGGTGATCCAGGCCTCCACTTCACAGTCCGCATTTCCGTCGGCTCCGCCCGACCGGGAATCAAAGAGGTACGACCAATTTGGAAAAAAAGTGTTTTCCTCTTTGAGCGCTGGACTGCGGTCTTGTAACACCGCGTGCCTCTTGGGCCGCTACACCCACTCCCTGTGGGATACGGTCGAGGAGTGTTTGCCGCAATGCCCCCAGGAAGTGCGGGACAAGCTCACCCGGGCCTTGGTTGAAGGCCGGGATGCGGCGCGGTACTCGATCCGTTGTGGTCTGGACACCACGGACTCACTGGGACGGGCCATGTCCACTACGGTGGCGATTCGTCGCCATGCCTGGCTGAGATCGGCCAACTTCTCACCAGACGTCCAAAATACACTTATGGACATGCCATTTGATGGCAGTCGCCTATTTGGTGACAAAGCGGACCACGCGCTGGAGCGCTTCAAGGACTCCAGGGTCACGGCCAAGTCCTTGGGTCTCTCGACCCAGCGCCAGCAGACGGGTTCGTTTCGGCCCTTTCGTGGCCAAGGGAGGGGAGGTCCCACACGTGCTGCCAGCCACGCGGCGCAGAGCGCTCCCCAGCGCGGTGGCGCCCGTGGTTTCCGCCGTGGTGGCGGTAGAGGCCAGCGTCGTGGTCAGTCCACGCCTCCCTCCGCTGCGGCATCCAAGCCTTCCTAGTCCGAGCTTTCGGGCTCACGTGACGCCAGTGGGTGGCAGGGTTCGCCATCACCACTCCCGCTGGCGCGCGATAACATCGGACAGGTGGGTGCTGCAGCTTGTCCGAAGGGGCTATGCCCTCCCCTTCGAGTCCACTCCTCCAGCCATGCCACCGCAGAACCACCGTGTGTCGGGGGACCACTTGACACTTCTGCAGGAGGAAGTTACGGCCCTCTTGGCCAAGGGGGCCATCGAGCGCGTTCCTGGGCCAGAAGTAGGGTGTGGTTGCTACTCCCACTACTTTCTGGTACCCAAGAAGGACAAGGGAGGCCTGCGTCCTATCTTGGATCTACGGAACGTCAACGGCTTCCTCCGGAAGGAGAAGTTCAAGATGTTGACTTTGGCTCAGGTCTTGGCTGCTCTAGACCCACAAGACTGGATGGTAGCGTTGGACTTGCAGGATGCGTACTTTCACATCCCCGTCCTGCCGGCCCACCGGCGTTACCTGCGGTTCACGGTAGGCCACGAGCACTTTCAGTTTATCGTGCTCCCATTCGGCCTTACCAGCGCCCCACGGGTGTTCACGAAAGTGATGGCGGTGGTCGCAGCTCATCTGCGCCGGTTAGGGGTTTCAGTCTTCCCCTACCTCGACGACTGGCTGTTGAAGGCGGGCTCGCCCCAGACAGTCGTCCACCACCTTCAGATGACGGCAGACCTCCTGCACGAGCTGGGGTTTTCCATCAATGTGCCGAAATCACACCTGTGTCCCTCTCAAAAGCTCCTTTTCATCGGAGCGGTTCTCGACTCGGCGCAGTTTCGGGTTTATCCTCCGGAACGGCGGGTCCGGGATATTCAGGCTCTGATTCCCATCTTTCAGCCGTTATCCCGGGTTTCGGTCAGGTTGACGCTGCGGCTTCTGGGGCTGATGGCCTCCTGCATCCTTCTGGTGCATCACGCCAGATGGCGGATGCGGGCTCTGCAGTGGGACCTGAAGTTTCAGTGGGCCCAGCATCAGGGCAACCTATCCGACCATGTCCTGATCTCGGAGGGCACTGCGAGACAGTTGCAGTGGTGGCTTACGGACCGCGATTGGGTCAGGGGCAGATCCCTCTCCCTTCCCCAACCGGAGCACGTGGTTGTGACGGACGCGTCCCTCCAAGGCTGGGGTGGCCACTTGGGAGAGGCGGAGATCAGAGGCCTCTGGTCTCCGGCGGAGTCCCGGCTCCATATCAACATGTTGGAGCTGCGGGCATTCCTCCCCTTTGTCAACGGGAGTGTAGTGCAGGTGTTCACGGACAACACCACCGCCATGTGGTACTGCAACAAACAGGGCGGTGTGGGGTCGTGGACCCTTTGCCAAGAGGCTCTGCGCCTCTGGCAATGGCTGGAACGTCAGGGCGTGACTCTGACGGTTCAACACCTGGCAGGTTCTCTGAACGCCAGGGCGGACGAACTCAGCCGTCGGTGCTCGGTGGATCACGAATGGCGTCTGAACTCGGATGTGGCGAGAGGCCTCTTTCAGCAATGGGGAGAGCCTTGGTTAGATCTATTCGCCACAGAAGAGAACGCGCAATGTCATCAGTTCTGCGCGTTGGAGTTTCCAAGACGGCACTCGCTCGGCGACGCCTTTCGGCGCGAGTGGAGTTGCGGTCTGTTGTACGCCTTTCCGCCTATACCACTTCTGCCCAGAGTGCTGAAGAAGATCAGGCGCGACCGGGCCCAAGTTATCCTTGTGGCTCCGGACTGGGCTCGAAGATACTGGTATCCCGAGCTACTCAGCATGACAGTCGGTCCCTCGATCCGCCTGCCCCTTCAGGAGGACCTTCTGTCGCAGCAGCAGGGGACGGTCCTCCACCCGAACCTGTCCAGTCTCCACCTCCATGCTTGGAGATTGAGCGGCGGCAGCTGAGGCCATTTGACTTGCCTCCTGAAGTCTGTGATGTAATTCTGGCAGCCAGGCGTCCCTCCACGAAGTCGGTATACGCCTGCCGGTGGAACAGATTTGTGGCATGGTGCACAGCAAAGGCTGTGGATCCCCTTTCTGCCCCTCTGTCTGAGGTTCTCCTCTTCCTCCTTTCCCTTGCCCAGCAGGGCTCTGCTCTGGGCACTATCAAGGGCTATCTTTCTGCCCTTTCCGCCTTCTTGAGGCTACCTGATCAGCCATCTTTATTCAAGTCCCCTATTGTGTTAAGATTCTTGAAGGGCATCACGCACATGTATCCTCCAACTCCGTTCGTGATGCCTCAGTGGGACTTGAACCTGGTCTTGACTTTCCTGATGTGCGCTCCCTTTGAGCCCCTTCATTCCTGTCCTCTCCGTCTTCTCACCTTAAAGACGGCCTTCCTGGTAGCCATCACCTCTGCCAGGAGAGTGAGTGAGCTCCAGGCTCTTTCTATTCAACCTCCTTTCTTGTCTGTTCATCCTGATAAGGTGGTTCTTCGGACTAGACCTTCTTTCCTGCCCAAGGTAGTCTCTGCTTTTCACATTGGGCAGTCCATCACCTTGCCCTCTTTCTTCCCGCCTCCGCATCCTTCAAAGGATGAAGAGCGGCTCCATCGTCTGGACCCAAAACGTGCGCTTTCATTCTATATGGATCGCACACGCCAGTTCCGGGTGGATGACCAACTGTTTGTTGGCTACGTGGGTGAGAAGAAGGGAAGGGCGGTACAGAAACGGACCATCTCTCGGTGGGTCGTCCTGTGCATCAAAGCATGCTACTCTTTGGCTCGGAAGGAGCCTCCTGTTGGGCTGAGGGCCCATTCCACTCGGGCCACGGCGGCTACTACTGCCCTGGGCCGGGGAGTCCCTTTGCAGGACATTTGCCAGGCGGCCACGTGGGCCTCGCTGCACACCTTTGCGAGGCACTACTGCCTGGACAGTCAAGTCCGGAGGGATGGCTTCTTTGGCCGTTCGGTCCTCCAGGACTTTCTGGTGTAGGTTGTATTGGTTCGCAGACCCACCACCGGGGTTGGTATTGCTGGGGTATCTATTCTAAGGTAAGGAATCTAATACTAACCTGTTTCTTTCAGATGAACAAGTTACTTACCTTCGGTAACGATATATCTGTAAGAAACAGTAGTTAGTATTAGATTCCTTACCGCCCCTCCCATCCTCCCCGTTCTGCGAACTGATGCCTAGGGTTAAGGACATCCCTTTCAGGGCCCTAGTTTTCAAATGGCACCAGTGTTGGTTCTCACATGGCTCTGCGTGTTCTGGCGCGGAAAAGCTGTGTGCAAAGAACTGACGTCAGCGCGCGGAGGCGGCGTCTATATACTCCAGCGACGTCATCACGGCGCACGACGCCGACGACGCGGATCCGCAGGGGACGCCTGCAGACGACGCCTACCGACGCGCAGGGGTACTGCTACGCAAAAGTTTCCGGATCCAGACTGACGCCTGGGGATATTCTAAGGTAAGGAATCTAATACTAACTACTGTTTCTTACAGATATATCGTTACCGAAGGTAAGTAACTTGTTCATCTGCCACCGCTCTTCAATCCATATTCCTCCCTCGCTGGGGACGAAGGGCACTGGCCGAGGACAAGCCTGGCAACTGATTAACTCTCAGCAGGTGATGCAAGCTGACCAGCAGTGTCATAGAGGCAGCAGCTGTATGCTACCATCTTCTGACTGCGACCCTCTTCTGGCTGGACAGCATCAGTAGCTTATATTCCCTTTGGATTGGTGAGTCTTGTGATGAGTTGCTTGTGGCTCATTGGAACAGGGATGCAGTACTCTTTCAGTCACAGGTGGTGGTCAGCTGCTGGCTTGCTTTGAGGTGCTTCTAGCCAGTGGCGGCTAGATCTGATCGGGCACACTTGGGCATTATGCCACTGGCAGCTACTCAGTTGCTTTGTTACAGCTGGAAGTGCCTCATAGTATCACTTCTAAAGCATAGAATTGACAAGTGCCAGGAGCTAGCCACAATTTTAGCCCATTTGTCAAACTT
Organism: Lissotriton helveticus; assembly: GCF_964261635.1. Lineage (NCBI taxonomy): Eukaryota > Metazoa > Chordata > Amphibia > Caudata > Salamandridae > Lissotriton > Lissotriton helveticus. The sequence continues at coordinate 263,732,688 of NC_136065.1, read as the reverse complement.
GGACAAGTGCCACACCTTACAGGTTTTTTCTTCTGTGCTAGAGACCGCTCAGACATAAGTTGGCGCGTATAAAATTCTATGGTGGCGATTCAGTCAAGACGCAAGTGCTACTTGTCAGGGTTGGTCCCTTCTTAAGCAGTGCACACAGCTTGGGCACACAGAAGCATGTGCCTCAACTGCAGTGGGAGAAACAACGGTCAGATCAGCTCAGGAAGGCTAAGATAATTCCGCAGATCCTCCACTTCGGTGTCTGTGGCTGGGTCTGAGACTGTACTCCAGTCACACTCTTCACTTCTTTCTGGTGGATGGGCTTGCAGTATCAGGGTCAGTTGCTCTAGTCCGTCCCAGTAGTCCGCCCATCCTGCAGGGATGGCTGGCTTGCTCACTCTTTCCCCATTCTCCCAGGCAGGAATCTCCAGGCGCTCAAGGACAGGGAAAACAGTTTTTCCTTCAGATTAAACTCCAATCACATTGATGAGGTAGGTTGCAAATTGATACCCACTATGATTCGTTGCCATCACACGGATGGTGGCCTGCTGGGTTCAGCAGACCACCACATATATATTTATTTTAAATGCAGCTTGTTTTCCTTAAAGGAAAACTGACTGGATTTTAAACAAAAAAGTAAATACTAATTTTGAAAAATAATTTTAAGAGTAGGCAGTGGCTACTCCTAAAAAATAGTTTTGACATTTCTGACATTTCACAAAGGGGAAGAGGTTTGCAATTGGGTTACCACTACCTTTCAGTAGTTAGTAAAATATTAGTGATTTGAATCTGAGTTTGGGTCAGAAAACAATAACACATAACAGCAGGGATCTATATTTAGGAGGGATGCCATGAACTCTCCACTTCCAAATATTGATTCTGTATGGTTTTCTAATCCCAAAGTTTTTTCGGAATTTCTAAATGGGTTGAGTATATTTGAAAAACACATTTACTGGCCACAAAGATTGCAATTTAACTTAATAGCAGGCTTTACAACCAGTAAATCCTTTTGTACATCTGGTCCCATAGGATGTCCCTTCACCTCTGGACAGCTGGCCGTGAGGCAGACACCACCTCCAGTCATGCAGTAGTCTTTTGGGTACTCTGTGGAGCACAGCTTTGTTGGTGAAAGACAACTTGGAACTTTAACAACAAGGGAGTGAACAGCTCCCACTTTTAAATAGGGATGTGTATTCTCAGTCTGTTCTTACAGAACTGATTTGGGTCTGTTCTCCATTAATGTGTCCTTCTAGGCTGTCTTACAGACTCTGCATCAGGGTGAGGCTTTTCTCAGCAGGGTTGTCTCCAGTATGGAGCACCCACAACAGAAACACAGTGAGGTGTGAGCAGTCTGCACATGATTATCAATTATACACCTGGCAGTGATCAAAAAGAAAGGCAAAAGACAGACTCCCTTCTAAAAGACGCAGACCACCTTGACAACAGGAGCTGCATTCAAACCCTTAACTCGTACCATTCACCAAATGTCAGTCTTCAAGAATACTAATCAGAAGCCCTCAATGTCAGAAGGTCCTAATAGAATTAACATGGGAAGTCTTTCTCCTCATTCGTCACCTCAGTGTTTAGGTTGCCTCCATACAATCTTGGGTATATCATCAATATACTTCCACGTGGGAAAATAACCTCACCTCCATCTTGTACACATAAAAAGATCAGGAGCTTCCAAATGGAACTAACAGGCCTGCACCAATCCTGATTCAACCATTACCACATTCTTTTTTTTTTCTTCTTTTTTGTCCTCATTCACCAATACCTGTTGCGTGCTGACCGTCTGTAAATTACCCTTTCTCAATGGGCTAGAATGACGTGGGCTCTACCCTCGGATTCTCACGATGCCATATGGCCAAAGCCCGAAGGGATATGTTGTCAGACAGAAGGGCCCTACCCATTGATTGATTTTGGTAGGTTAGGTATCACTCCAGATTGATCAAAAAGATCCAATGGACCTTCTCAAAGCCCCATAAGCCATGGTCATTTCTGATTTGGTCCAGGGAGTGTCCAGTTGGCATAATCGTAGGACCAGAAAAAAATCAAGGAAAAAAAACCCACTGCATCAATAAGTCCCAGTATACAATCTTTTTCCTACTGCATACTCTGGCCATATCTGTTTTTGATGTGTCATACAAGGAAGTTAACCAGCCCGAGTGAGTGGGGGGGGGGGCAGAATCAACCCAATATTTGTCTTCTTGCCAGCAAGATAGAATAAAATAGAAAGAGTCTGGCTGGACCAAGTATCTGGGTGTGTAAGCCAAAAATTACTAATTTTAGGTCGATTGAGATTTTCACTCCCATTATGCTCCCCAATGCTCTTTGTAAATCTTCCCAGGATTGTCTGGATGTGGGGGCAGTCTCTAAACATGTGAAGGTCCGAGGTCTCGACCATTCTGCATTTTTTACAGCTAACTTGTAGGCCATTGCTGATTCTTGATAATCTGAGGGGGGATAGGTATGCACGATGGGCCGTAAATAGTTGGTTCCTCCTCATCCATGCAGGTTTAATGATGTTGAAAAGCATTTTGAAAGATTCCTGCCATAGATGATCGCACTGTTCATTAGGAAAAGTTCCACCCCATAGCTCATCGGCCAACTTAAATTCACCATCGATCTCCTGTTCTATGGCCCAATACCAATGGGAAACTTCCTTTTTACCTACTGGCCTTTCCACAAGCTGTTTCTCCAAACTGTTTCCTTCCCCTATATTTTCCCCTTTTTTAAACTGAGATTGTGTCCAACTATTTAGCTGAATGTGTTTGAATCTTGCAAGGTCGCTACACACTATCCTTTCTAGATCTCCCATAGGATGAGTGTTTTGTTACTGACTAAGTCTCCCCATACTTTGATTCCAACATCTCTTAGTGGGATAGCCAGATTGTCACGAAGACATTCTGGTGAACCTGGAGAGTCCCAGAGTGGTGCCAATTTGGAAAAATAACTGAGACCTGTCGCCTTCCTCAATGATGCCCATATCCTAGCAAACCCCTGGAGGACCTTAAGCTTGACTTTTTTTTTTTAATGTTTGGTCACCAAATTTATACATAAACCCATCTACTTGCAGCCCCGCCCCTTTCAGCATAGCCAGAAACATAGCTCCACTCCCTTTGTCACTTGGTATTTTCAGTAACATGCAAGAGTGAGGGAGTTGAAAAGCCCAAGCGTAGAATTGTAAATCAGGTAATGTCAACCCCCTTTTTCTCTCCGACGTCTTAATTTCTTCCATGCGATTCTGGTAGATCTATACACCCAGATAAACTAATTGATTTCTCGCTGGAATTTTCCTATAATATCTTTATCGAAATGTAGAGGTATTGTGTTAAAGAGGAAAGTGACCTTGGGCAGTATGGACATTTTGACTAGGTTAATTCTCCCCAGAATGGATAAGGGGAGGTGTGTCCATGACTTCATTTGTTTTTGACAGTCCCGGAGAGTTCGTGATAGATTGATGTCTGTCAATTTGTTCATGTCCTGGATAATTGTGATCCCAAGATAACGCATACTGCGACTGGTCTGATGTACAGGGTTCGGGATATTCCAAGTCATACCTTCTGTCTTGCCAGCGTTTATCTCATAGCCAGAGACCCTATCAGACTCCTCAGCCAGTTTAATAACTGCCGGGAGAGTTCTGTCTAGATATTCTGACAGAATCAAAATGTCATCCGCATATAGGGTTACCCTTCTCTCCCAGTCCCCATACCTAAAAGGTTCGATATCAGGGTTATCCCTTAATTTCTTTGCGAATGGTTCAATATACATATCGAACAACAGGGGGGAGAGAGGGCAGCCCTGTTGGGTTCCTCTAGTTATACCAAATGGCTTTGAAAGACACCCGTTCACCAGGAGCTTAGCCAATGGAGATTTATAGATTGATTATATAGCCCGACAAAATATTACGCCCAGATTGAATTTCTCCATGACTTCCGATAGGTAGTTTATAATCAATGTTCAGGAGCGATATGGGCCGGTAAGACCCACAGTGGCGGGGTCCTTTCCTGGTTTCATACTGAGGACAAAACTGTGGCATCATTCCACGTTGCCGGAGGACTAATTCCATCTATATAGATTTTGTTAAATAGAGGAGTTATTGTTGGTATTAAATTGTCTTCAAGTGCACAATATAATTCTATTGGTAGTCCATCCGGGCCGGCCGCCTTGCCCCTTTTCCCACTTGCCACTGCTTTCCTCACTTCTTCTTGCATCGTGGGCTGCCCTAAATCTAGTTGTTGTTTGGAACATATAGGTGTTAGAGCGATATTGTCCAGCCAACACTTAGCCTTAAATTTATCGTCTGTAGATGTCTCTTTGTATATCTCCTGAAAATAATCTAGAAAAGCCTCTCCTATGCCCGCATCTGAAAGAATGGAGGGTTCTCCATTTCCCACTGATTTCCCTCCTTGATATGGTTCCGGAGCTGGTCTGCCTTGATTTTCCAAGCTAATAGTTTGCCAGCTCCGTCCCCGTACTCAAAATGGGCCATCTTGCTCACTTCCCACCTACGCATAAGCCTCCCCTGGAGAACCGACTCCATTTGTTCCTTCAATTTCTTACTAATTTTCCGATCTTCCTTTTGTCCGATTCCCTCTTGACCATTTAATTTTATTTCCACCTTCCTCATATCTTCCTCGAGGCCCATGATCTCTTCTCTATATTTCTTACGTCTATAACTTGCCCTGTTGGTTATTGTTCCCCTCAAAAAAGCCTTAAAAGTGTCCCAAACAATAGAAATGTCGGCGGTTCCCAAATTAAACTCTAAAAACTGGTTTGTTTCTCGAAAAAGGAAACTCATCTCATTTTCTTCTAGTAGGAGTGTGCGGTCAAAGGACCACCCTCTGGCCTGTTGGGAACTTAGGCTCTGTAATGTCAATATAATACCGGAGTGGTCTGACATATGCGATGGCAGATAGGTTATGTCCTTTACTTTATCGCGAGAGTATGGCTTACCAGTATGTAGTCGATTCGTGATTTATGTTTGTATTTGAAATTCCTAAATGAATCACCCATCTGTTGCCCTGACCTTTCTCTCCAGATATCGCTGAGACCCAATTGCGTCATTATTGGCAAGAGCGCTGTCCTTGATCTCGAAGGTGTGGTTGCTCTGCTATTGGGGGATTTATCCAATTTAGGATCTAGGAAGATATTGAAGTCCCCTGCCCATATCACTGGCTCGGGAAATTCCAATAAGTGCAAGAAGACGGTTTGGAGGTTAATGGGGTTGTCACAGTTCGGGCCATAATATCCGACTAATGTGAAAAGAACCACTCTAACAGAGACTTTCATTATTAACATCTGCCCCCTGGGTCCCTTTTATATTGTAAAATCTGTGCTTTGGCTGACTTTTTAAAAAGGATCCACACCCCCCTGATGTTTGCAGTCTGATCGGTGCATGCGTAAGAATCCACCCACTTCTGTGATCTTAAAATGTCCTTTGTCTCTGCCTCGAGGAGGTGTGTCTCCTAGATTACCAAAGCTTGGGCTGGGGAATCTCTTAGATATTGTAGAATTTTCCTTCTACGCGACCCCACCCTCAAACCATTAACATTCCAGGACAATAACTGCAAGGAATTCATTAGGGGAAACACTCCACCCTCCAGGCCCTCCTTAAGAAAAAGCCACAGCAACACCTTGGTTTTAGCCCCTCAGTCAATCCCAGCCTGACTAAAACGCTCTGGTCAACATAACCTATGAAGAGTAAGACGAATGAGGTGTTTTTATATTTTATGCCCCTGCGACCCATACCCCCCACCCCCCGCCTCCCTTGGAGAACCCAACCCCTATTTACCTGGACTAGTTGTTGTCCAGATGGGGCGCCCGTAACTTCCTTTTCCTCTACCTTTTTAACCCTTGTGTTACCCACCTAAGAGCGAAAGAAAAAGAAAGAAAAATTGTGCCTTGCATCAAATCATATCCCTATTTCCCTTTTTGTTAAAAAGCATTTTTATACTTTATTTTTATTTTATTCTTATTTTATTTGTGTTGGTTTAATTTTTTTTTTTACCTCTTTCCCCCTTCCCCCTCTCTTTCTCTCCTCTTTTTCCTCCTTTGTATGTACCCTCAGCTCAACCTATAGAACATTATTTCATGGTTAGTTGCTTATGGGGTCCCTTTACCGATGCTGTCCAGTAGTTCATCTGCCTCCTGAATGGACCTGATGTTATGCATTCTGTTATTGTGCATTACCTTCAAGAAGGCAGGGAATTTAAGTTGCACCGTGGCACCGATCTTCTTAAAACTGTCCATTCTTCTCCCGAGCTCCCACTGTCTTTCCAGTGTTTCTCTTAAAAAAAAAACCAAAAAGACATTACCACATTCAACATGCATCTATCTGTGCTGTCCGTTTCTTTGCTGTAGGATCCAGATTTATCAGTAGCCACAGAACCGTACAAGACAGTTGTAAAGTAAGTTTATTTGTCATTGTGTATAGATTCTGTGGTAAATAACTTTTTACATAGAAGCAAAGCGTGTTTTAAATAAGGTTTAAAAAATGTAAGACTCATTATATAACTCTTCATTCTGTTAATTTTCCTATTGAACTGTTTCAACATTTGTCATTGATTTTGTCGGTTCTTTTTATACTTGGCGGCTATTAATGTATTATCATCATGTTTGAAGATAAATCATTGAACGGGGCATGGGGCCCACCTGGCCCATATAGGATGGGGAGGGGAGCTGTGTGCTTGTGGGTCCCACTCCCACATATTAATTAGGTCAGGCCGCCAGGGAACGGTGTCCCGGGGCCAAAATTGGCCTGGAGAGAACACATGCCTCCCTCCCCCCACAAAATGTGCCAGGCCTTGGGGATGAGTTCCCTGTCGCCAAAACCAGCCCAGGGAGCAAGGCTCCATGCCTCTTCCCCTACATATGCTACGTGCCCCAGGAAATGGGGCCTCTGTGGGCAAAAGCAGCCCGGGGAAAAGGCCTGTGGGTTGGCTAGCTTGGGAAGTTGACCATATATCAGATCCTACAGCCAACCTCCCACTGCTCCCGTCCAAAGGCTGTGCGCGACGTGGGGTTGGCTGTATCCGGGTGGTTGGCAGCCCTGCATGGCAGTGGTTGGATTAAGGTACGGTTAATAAATATTACTTTACATTACAAAAAACCCTAGAAATTGAATTTGAAAACTAAAGGTTACAGCAACGTTATAGTTTTGCAGTAGCATTAAAAACCGTAGCAATTCACTGAAAATAACAAAGGTTACAGGGACATTATAGTTGGGAAATTGAATTTTAAAAAACCTTTGAAATACCCCCAAAAAAACAAAGGTTACAGGGACATTATAGTTAGGTTCAGATTTTACACACATAAATCCATAGAAATCCTGCAGTTGTGTATACAATTCTTTCTAATAACTATAACTCATTCCCTAAGTTAACTATAACTTGCGCCCTCGCCATGCACAGCTAATTACCCTACATATTACATCACTTATAACATCTTCTATATCATAATTGATAATATCACTGCAACATTTGCTGTAAATATATTGATGAGAAAACGGTGCATGGTGGGGATGTGTGTATCTATGAGTGGATTCAACAGTGTCTGAGTGGGTCTATGAGTGGATGTGCCAGTGTCTGAGTGGGTCTGTCAGTGTGTGCAGTGCGTCTGAGTGGATCTTTGAGTGGATGCGTAAGTGTCAGAGTGGATCTCTGAGTAGGTTTGTGAGGTGAGTGGGTGCATGAGGGGCTGTATGGGTCTGTGAGTGGGTACATGAGTGTCTCTGGGTATGTGAGCAGATGCTTGTGTCTCAGAGTGTCTGGGTGCCTGAGTATCTGACTGGGTATGTGAGTGTGTGCACGAGTGTCTTAGTGGGAATGTGAGTTGGTGTGTGTGTCTTAGTGGGTCTTTGAGTGGATCCATGAGGGTCTCAGTGGTTCTGCGAGTGTGTGCCTGAGTGGGTCTATGAGAGGATGCGTGAGTGTCTGAGTGGGTCTGTGAATGGGTGCATGAGTGTCTCAGTGAATCTGGGTATCTGAATGAATGAAAAGGATCTTATCTTGCGCAGACTTAGCCCCAAGGGCGTCAAGGCGCCTAAATCAAATATATCAGCTAAGCCCCCTACAGTAACACTCAGCAGCATGCTCTCATTGGTAGGCCCTCTTAAAGAGACAGGTTTTAAGAGCTTTTTTAAATAGGTATCTGAGTGGTTCTGAGAGTGCATGAGTGGCTGAATAAGTACATGAGTGGGTCTCCATGTGGTGCATGAGCCTGTGAGTGAGGATTTTCCAATCACTAAAGCTGAAAGGTCGGACATATAAACCGTAACCTGGTCCACTGGAAAACTTTGCTGGGCTAAAACTAAAACAAATAAGCCATCAGAAAGTTTTTCCTATGGAGGATTAAGATAATGACTTCTACACCAGACTAAAACATTTCCCAGCAGACAGACAAAATAGATAGACTTGGTCAAAGGATTTCTGGCTGCGAAGATTAAGTCCACTAATTTAGACCGCAAATCAAAACTGGCCACATGCTGCAGTTCAGTTTCCACGCATGGTGATTGTGCAGATTTGCATGCAGTACTCAACGCTGTTGCTGAGAAAGGACGTCTTCTTGCGGGGGTAGCCCAATTGTTTGGCAGATGTTGAGACTCCAGAGATCTGGGTAGCATACTGTTCTGTCCCAATACATGGCAGTCAGAATGAATTAGACCTAGTCTGTCAACGTGAAAAATCGAATCCTGCTACTCACTAGCTGGTTGTGGCTCTGGAAGGATAAATGACTGAGTGACTTGGCCGTTGCTGCAGTGGGAGAAGGAGGATGATGACATTTGTGCCTGCTGTTATGAGTAGCTTCTGCTGCTTCAGCAGCCTCTGGAAATGTGAAAAGTTGAGGTAGGTTGCTGTAATGATCGGGAAAGGTATCAATGTCTCTAGGCCAGAACTCATGAGTTGCGCCTATGTTTACGTTATTGCTGGTGAAATTGATGAGTAGACACAAGCAGCCTTATGGAGTGGGTCATAACGTCTTTTCTTGAATCTCTAATGCAGAGTTGGCCTCCATGAAAAGTTTAGAGCCATCAAAGGGCATGTCTGTCAGGGATGTTAGGGCACCTCCAGAAAAGCCAGTTGAATGCAACCAGGCTTGTCTGCTGAGCACTACACGGGTAGCCATTTATTTATTTATTTATGGGATTTGTAAAGCGCGCAAATACTCGTGGGTGTCTCGGCGCTGGGGACAGCGAGCATCAACCAGATAACAGAGGAACTGATTGATTTAACAACAAGGTTTTTGTCAATTTTTTAAAAGCTAGTAAAGACTGGCTGGACCTAATATTAATAGGGAGGGAGTTCCAAAGTTTTGCTGTGGCAACGATGAAGCGGTTGTCGCTCTATGATGCGGTTTTAGTACATGGGACCTTAAGCAGATGTGCTGTAAAAGAACGTAAGGCCCGGTTAGGGATGTAGGCATTTAGGGCCTTGTTGAGAAATAAAGGTCCAGCATTGCAGGAGGCTTTATAAGCAATGCACAGGTCTTTAAACTGTATGCGGTTCCTCACAGGGAGCCAGTGATACTGTTGAATTATATGGGAGATGGGCTTGTATTTAGGAAATCCTGATAACATTCTGGCTGCTTAGTTTTGGACTTCTTGGAGTTTGTGGATGACCTTACTTTGGGCATTAGTAAGAAGACCATTACAATAGTCAATGGTGGACATGACTAGGGTGCTTACTAATGTTTTTCCCGCATTCAGGGGTAGAAATGGTTGAAGCTTTTTTATCATTCGCAACTTATGGAGTGATGTTGAGACCACAGAGTTGGCGTGGGAAACGAAGGACAGCCTGCCGTCAAATATGATGCCCAAATTCCTGACCTTGGTGACTGGCAGTGGTAAGGAACCCAAGGAGGATGGCCACCAGGAAGACGACCAGATGGATGACAATTTGCCAAATGTCATTACCTCTGTTCTTCCAGAGTTCAGCTTAAGGCAATTGTTGACCATCCAGCTGCTGATGGCTAGCATACCATTCTGAAAGTTGGCTGCAACTTTATCACCATCATTGTGTACAGTGAGCACCAGTTGAGTATCATCGGCGTAGGATGTGAGGCCCATCCCGTATGCTTTGATGACTTTAGTTAGGTCCTACACATAGATATTAAAGAGTGTCAGACTTAAGTATGATCCTTGCGGAACACCACATGGGAGGGCCAGTTGAGAGGAATTAAAAGTGCAGAGATTCACCGATTGTGTACGATTGGTGAGAAAAGAGGTCAGCAAGGCTCTAGCTGTGTGTTTGATACCTATTTTTGTGACACGATCGATCAAAATGGCATGATAAACCATGGCAAAAGCGGCTGATAGATTCAGCAGTATGAGAACAGCCATCCCTCCCTGATCTAGAATAATCCTGATGTCTTCAGATGCTTTAATGAGCGCGTTGCTTCAGTTCCGTGGCCCTTACGGAAGCCAAATTGTGTGCCATCCAGAAGTTGGTGATCTTCAATATACTTGGATAGCTGGATGTTCATAACTTTTTTGAAGATTTTAGCTGGAAAAGGCAGACTAGCTATGGGTCTATAATTCTTCGTTTCATTCGGATCCAGGTTAGGTTTGTTTAACAAAGGTTTGATGATGGTTTTTTTTCATATCCTGGGGTATATGCCTGATGTAAACATCGCATTACAGATGTTAGATAGAGTGGGTGCAACCAGGTCAGCGACTAGTTTAAGTACAGCTGGAGGGCAGGGGTCAGTGGCGGAACCTGACTTGATGGTGGAGATTAGATTTGAAATCTGGTCGGGTGATGTCCTGTCAAATTGCAATAGGGAAGGAGAATATTCAGTAGTGCCAAGTTTGAGGGCTGGTCATCCATTTTGGTTTGGGATGAAAAGTTAGTATAAATGTCATTCACCTTTCCAAAGAAATAGTTAGCAAGGGAGTCAAATAAGGCCTGTGAGGGAGCTGGGTTACAGTTCGATGTCTGCCCTGATAGTTTGGCAACTACCTAGAGATGTTTATTGGAGTCTTGCGCAGATTCTATCTGTGCAATATAATATTTGCTTTTCTCCTGCTAGATCAGCAATTCATATTTAGTGAGTGCTTCTTTATAGAGGATTTTTTTATGGTTGTAGTAGTTTTTACGCCACTGTCTCTCAGAATTTCTGCAAAGTTTCTTCTGTACTCTAAGGGGTTCTGAGAACCATTGGGCAGATGGGGAATAGCGATTTTTCGAGAAAGTTTTTTTTGGCACCAACAAATTAAATGCGTTATGCAGCCAGTTAGAATAATTTGATGACGCTAGAATAGGATCTGAAGAGTCTTCTGGTTGATTGAGGACAAATGTACTTTGAGAAGCTCAGGATCTATGCTCTTCCAGGCTTTAATAACTACAGGGGTATTTGAAGAGGCACTAGGTGTCAGTTTCTTATTGATATGGATGTTGAATATGACCGCGTGATGGTCTGTCGAGGCCAAGGGGCGAATACTCTTTAAGTAAATAGCTTGAGAGTTGGAAAATAGGCCATCTAAAGTATGGCCAGCTAAGTGCGTGGGATTGAATACCCATTGTGAAAGACCTTCCTCTAATTCTGAGAGCAGCGTCATCGTATCGTCGTCGAAGTAATTTTCAAGATGAAAATTGAAGTCACCTAAAATAGTGAGAGTGGGTTCAGCTGCCAAGGGCTCCAACATGTTACTCAATGTGGAAAGAAACTCTGTCCGGGATCCTGGAGGACGATATAGTAAGATACCCTTGAAAATTTGAGAAGGGGTGAGCAAGATAGATTAGATAACCCTCGCGACGCTTGCGTGCAGGTAGTGCGCTTTTAGGCTCTCCTTTGCCAAAACTACGATAGCGCTTTTAAATATCCTTTTTTGTCTTTTTTGTTATTTATTTGTTTGGCACTTTCCCCTGATTTTAACCACATCGCCCTCATTCACGCACTATAATCGGTGTACTCACCGCCTTTGGCGGGTCCCAAGCCTCACGCCCTCTGTGTAGTGGCCATCTTGGGGGTAGAAGTGGACGCCTGGCGGCGCCATTTTTGTTGGCGGGCTGTCATCAGGACAGGCTAGACCTGCATTTAAGGCGGGCAGTATAGGCGGGCTCCCCAGATTAGATAACCCTTGCGACGCTTGTGTGCAGGCAGTGCGCTTTTAGGCTCTCCTTTGCAAAAACGCGATAGCGCTTTTAAATATCCTTTTTTGTCTTTTTTGTTATTTATTTGTTTGGCACTTTCCCCTGATTTTAACCACCTCACCCTCATTCACGCACTATAATCGGTGTACTCACCGCCTTTGGCGGGTCCCCAGCCTCACGCCCTCTGTGTAGCGGCCATCTTGGGGGTAGAAGTGGACGCCTGGCGGCGCCATTTTTGTTGTCGGGCTAGCTGTCATCAGGACAGGCTAGACCTGCATTTAAGGCGGGCAGTATAGGCGGGCTCCCCAGATTAGATAACCCTCGCGACGCTTGCGTGCAGGCAGTGCGCTTTTAGGCTCTCCTTTGCAAAAACGCGATATCGCTTTTAAATATCCTTTTATGTCTTTTTTGTTATTTATTTGTTTGGCACTTTCCCCTGTCATCAGGACAGGCTAGACCTGCATTTAAAGTGGCCCTTCAAGCGTGCAGCGTTTGCGCGCAGCGTTTGTGCCGTAGTAATGCCGGAGTCACGCCAGAGTCCAGCCCGTCTGCGCTAAGGATGGGATAATGGACGGGAGCTATGGGGAGGTCAGTGGACCTGATGCAGCTACTCACGTAACCTTTAAATATTCCTATCAGGATATATGTGCCTATAAACCTTCTAGGTTATCGTGCCACTTCTCCGGAGGCTTTGCGAAACTCCCCCCGTTGTTGCTGCTTTGTTAGCCACTGCAAGTTGCCGATAGATGATCCCCCTAGGCCTTCCCCTCACACATCCTTGTCCCATATCACTAGTTCCACGAATGAAAGTGGTTTTCTTATTAACGCAAGATCCCTGGTGAAAAACAACATCGCCTTTAGTGACTTCGTCCTGGTTAGAAAGCCCACATGGGTGTTCATTACCGAGACCTGGGCCTCTGACTCTTCCGGCCCTGATTTGGTGGCAGCGATTCCAGAAGGATATGCGCTTGCCAGGCTGGATAGAGTGGGGCGTAGAGGAGGGGGATTAGGGATCCTTTATAAGACATCTCATATTTGTCGTACTTTTGAACTGTCTGGTCCCTCAGATTCCTTTCAAGCTCTTAAATTTTTCAATTAATCTCCCCAGTGCTGCCCCTTTTATGGGTATATTGATCTATAGACCCCTGGTCCTAGAACTGATTTTAGCCAGTCTTTGCTTAACATCCTGGAACCCTATTTTGGCTGTGCCCAACTGACGGTCTTGGGCGACTTAAATTTTCACCTGGACAATTCTGCCTCCAGAGATTCTTGTACCCTCTTGGACTCTCTGTCTGCCTATGGCCTTCAGCAGCTGGTTAAACTTCCTACCCACCAGGCGGGTCACATCTTGGATGGGGTGTTCACAAATGATCCTAGGTTAAAAACTGACCTACCTATTCCACTGACCTGGTCCAACCATCTGACCGTTCCGCTGGAACTTCAGGCTCTCCCCAGGAACATTAAGCTGGCTGGTCCCAGTAAAATGGAACCTAGAAGAAATTTTAGGAAGGTTACCAATTCTTCCCTCGCCCCGCTATTTCAGAAATCTGCTATAGTTTCAGCCAAAGATGTTAATATAGCTGCTTTTGAACTAACGAATGCCATTACGACAGCAGTAAATGTGCTAGCCCCAGTAACCTTTCATTACTCTGCCCGACAGAGACCTTCAGCCCCTTGGTTCTCGGAGCCTTTAAGACTCTTAAGGCAGGGGTGTAGGAGGCAGGAAAGGATATGGCGGGTGAGCTGGAACCCCCTAGAGAGGGAGAAGCACAAATCTCTCCTTAACCCCTTCTATGCTAATGACAAGGTCAGCTCGTCATGCAGTACCACTGGACCTGTGCTTATGACGAGCTGACCTTGTCATGAACAATGGGAAAATAGAGGGGCCAGCGCAGCAGAAAAATACCCTGTAGCATTGAAGGTGTTAAGGAGTATAAGGCGGAGGTTAGCAAGGTGAAACAAGAATATTTCGCCCATCTAACAACCACTCTTCTCCGAGAGAACTCTTCAAGATAGTTGATTCACTTTGCACACTACAGATGCCTGATCCTATTGTGTGTTCACAAGACCTCTGTGATAAAATCGCAGGATATTTTCACACGAAAATAGCAGACATCTACTCGGCCCTTGATTCACAAAAGGCTCTAATGCCCCCACCTCTTCCTGGTTCAACCTTCCTCCCTTCTGAAGTTGATGCCCCGACTACTACAGTGAGTCTGTCGGTGTTTCCACCGCTCTCTCTGCAAGAACTGGACTTGCTGTTAGGCAAGTTGAGGTCAGGGTCTCCTTTAGACCCTTATCCTCTTAAAGTCCTTAAGGACTGCAGAGATATTTTGTTGCCTCCGCTTCTGGACATTATGAACAGGGCAATGATGGATGGTATTTTCCCCTCCCAGTGGAAGAGTGCTCTAGTCAAGCCCCTCCTCAAAAACCCTACATTAGACCCTGAGGTACTTAAAAACTTTCGCCCCATTTCCTTGCTCCCAGCACCAGCAAATATGCTGGAGATCCATCTAAACCAGCATTTGGCGGCGTTTCTGGATACCTCTGGTCTATTAGATCAGTCCCAACATGGCTTCAGGAGAGCCCATAGCACGGAGTCGGCCCTTACGACCAGGGCCATACCTCCCTGCTGATCCTATTAGACCTGACTGCTGCCGAGCTTTTAAAGGGGAAGCAAGATGGCGTCTGGCTAGGAGGTTGGTTGTGATCACTCCCATGCTGTGTGTAGGAATGTGAACGAATATCTCGCGGAAGAGCCCTATTCCCCCTAGGAAACTGGATGGATTCTGCCAAGAAACGCTACCTGCATTTAAAACTCTGTCAGCGGTATCTCTGGGCGCTTTGGTCGGCAGTGGATGCTATTGAGGGGCTTGTTGCAGAGCTGGAGGAGCGAGAACGGCACCTCAGAGCTGAGGTGGGCGGATCCAGAGCGGTAGGACAGCTCGGGGCTCGCTGCGGAGCTCACGGAGTTTGCAGGCAAATTAGCGGAGCCCTGAGAGCTGGACCAGGCGGCTTGGACGGAGGAGCAACGGAGCGGGGCAGAGTGCCTACGGTGCCCACGGAGGTTGTAGCTACGCAGGCGGCAGAAACTCAAGCCAGTGCAGCCGGAGGTAAAGGGTCGACAGATTTTGGCGGCAAACGTGAGGAATATCAAGCGGCTCATAGTGACTTGCAAGCTTGGTTGAGTGGAGAAGCCTTGGGAGCTTTGGGAGGCAGAGAACCCGCCACGATTGTGGGGGTGAGTACTCTGTGGCCCGCAAGTGGTGGGTAGCAGCAAAACGAGGTGTGAAGACAGTCAGCCCCAAGAACGTGGGTACTGTGGTAGAGACTGTGGTAGAGACGGTGGTAGAACTGCCCAGAATGGCTCCTAAAAACGCACGAGGAGGGAAGGGGAAAGGTCCCGATAACCTTGAAGCTTCAAATAAGCAATCTGCTGTACAGAAAGAAACTACTAGGAGTAAAGATATCGGCAAGGATACTCCTAAAACGGTTAATGTAAATAGCGAGGGTGCCTGGCACAAAACCAGAGGGAAGAAACAGGTCGCACAGAATGCGCCGCAAAACGCAGACTCAACTAGAAATATCACGGGCTATTTCTCTCCCTCCAGGGTGGGCAATGTGGACAAAACAATTGCTGAAAAAATGGTGGGTACACCTGGAACCACATTTGGAGGTGCAACTGTCGAAACAGTTTCTGACTCTGGGGGGGCACAGCTGGTACCTATGATAGACGCATCTCATTCCGAGGCTCAGTGCGGCGATATAATGGAATCCCAGGACGCATTGGACGTAGCTGGGATAGAGCTAGCTTCCATCGATGCAGCCGTCCTAAGTGAGACAGATCGGCAGACAGCACTACTCGTGCAAAAGGCTGTAGTAAGCAGCGGACCAAGCGGTGCTGAAGATAATCTTGACCTACCGGATAATTTTTATTCAGTAACGGATGGGTCTGATACATCTAAAGGCTTGCCCTCAGAGGTAGATGAGGAGGAAGGTGGCGCCAATACAGGTTCCAGCTTGGATTTAAGTCTGGAGGCGGAGAGCAAATCTTCGGCGGAGGATAGGGGACCTGCTCCAAGGAAGAAAAGGTGGTCAAGGCGACAGAGAAGCTCGCAGTCACAGGAAAAGGCAGGTAATAGCCAAAGGCGTAACAGTGCTGCAAGCACGGAGACGGAGGCAGTTTTGAACTGGGATTATTCTGCCACCCAGATGACATATGTAGAAAATTTAACAGCGGGGGCACAGGGCCCTATTCCCTCTGTGGAGCCAACTCTGCAGCTGATATTGAGCTCAATTAAACAATTACAGGATGCAACAAAGATCGAAGGGAAGAAAAACCGGCTAGCTACGAAGAATTTACAAGGAGCAATTAAAAAAGTGGCTAAGATCTGTACGGCCACAAACTCAAGAGTGGCTCACCTGGAGGAACGCACTCGTACACTGGAAGACCAGCAAGTAAAGGATTCAGCAAGACTAAGCGGATATGAAAAGCAAATGGTTGATGTCCAGTGGAAGCTAGAAGACTTGGAGAACCGCCAACGGCGGAATAACATCAGGATTTTGGGCATAGAGGAAGGGGTAGAAGGAGAGGATATCAGATCCTATGTCTTACAAATGCTGAAAGGGGCATTCCCTGAGCTGAGCCACTGGGATTGGGACAAGGAGGTTCAAAGGGTGCACAGGTTCCCGATAACCTTAAAAAAGAACAGCCGTCTGACCACGGAAGGAGCACAGAGACCCAGAGCTATTTTGATATTCTTTGGTAGCTTCTTACTAAGGGAGGAGGTATATGCGAAAGCACGCCCCAATGCCAGACGGTCTTTTGAGAACCAATCTTTTTTTTCAACACCGGACTATTGCCACAGCACAGTGGAAAGACGGTGGAGGCTTAGAGAACTATTGGATCCATGCCGCCAGATGGGCCTCCAGGCATACTTAATGAACCCTGCCAAACTGAAAATAATCCACAAAAATACCACAAGAGTGTTTTTTTCCGAAATCCAAGCCAAGGCATATATGGAGGAGATACACGGGAATAGGGAGGCGGGGGACAATCCATGAGGATTTTTTTTTCTCTCTTTTCATAGCTTCTAATTCTATGGGTTGCTGAGGTAGAAGGGGTTTGTGGGGTGAAAAAGGGGCTGGAAAAGACGGGGGGGGAAGAAAAAGAAAAAAAAAAGCGGTTTGATATTCTGAAATTTAGATGTTTATATTTGAGGGCAGAGGGAGGCCGACAGCCAGACATCATCATAGAGGCCTTAGGCCTGTTTGCTTCAGGTGGTGGGGGGGAGGGGTCGGGGGGGATAAGGGAGGGCCGGGGAGGGAAAAGGGGGAACAAATTTCATCACAACAGGATATAGAAGAAACTAGAGAAGTCAGTGTAACAAAAGTAGAATGGGGGAGAGCGAAACTGAAACAGAAATGCCTATGCGGATAGTCTCGTTGAATGTTTGTGGACTAAATGATGGTAAAAAACGAAGAGCTATGAGGGAATATTTAAGAACATTGCACGCTGAGCTGATTTGCTTGCAAGAAACACATATAGAGGCTTCTCAAAAGTTTTTTTTAGAACAGCTGGGATATCAATTAGTATCATATACGACGCAAGGAACAAGAACACGAGGGGTGGCGATCTTAGCAAGGCATGGATGTGTGGTTGTAAATAGGCAAAAATCAGACTGCTACGGCCGATGGGTTTTGGTGGAGTGTCAGGTGCAGGGCTTTAACTTCACACTATGTTCATTGTATGCTCCTACTGTAGATGACCCGGAAGTCATGGACTCTGTTAATGTACAAATAGCCAACTGGCCTCTGCCGTTAGTAGTTTGTGGGGACTTAAATGTCAATGGCCTGAATGGTTTGTGGAAGAATGATCCGGGGAAATTCTCCGGTCGGAAAAAGAGAAGCCACAGGGCATTGATTCAATTGATTTGTGATAACGGTCTAGTAGATATGTGGGAGCTGCAAAATAACTTAGGGAGTGGTAGTACATATTATTCTGCCCCTCACAAGGCTTTAGCAAGGCTAGATTATTTTCTGGTATCATCAGCAGTAGCTTCTATTGCAAAGATTAGTATACTCCCCCGGGTAATGTCCGACCATAACCCGCTTATCTTAGATATATCAATTTTTGCCCAACAAAAGAAGGTGACAAACTGGACATTTGAGAGAGCCCTGTTACAGGACCCGGAGTATACTGCCCTAATGAAAGAATGGACGAGGAATTTTTGGGAAATAAATAAAGGCTCTGGCCCCCCTGCAGTAGTGTGGGATACGCTGAAAGCAGGTATAAGAGGGGAGACAATTAGGTACTCAATTAGGCGGAATAAGGCAGAGAGGGAGGAAGTAGAAACGAGGATAAGCGCAGTTGCTAGATTAGAACATGAATTTAGTAGCGCAATCAGGGCAAATCAGGATATTGTCAGAATAACATATGAGCTTGGTATGGCTAAGGCAGCGGTTGGGGAGCTAATTGCGTCTAAGGCAGCAGGGAAGTATCTGGCGTGGAGAAAGGACCAATATGAGTATAGTGAGCAGATAGGTCGTATGCTAGCTGTTCGAACTAGGCAGGCTGCCACTAAGGGGGATATTTCTGAGATTAGGGCTGAGAACGGAAGTGCCGCAACAACACCCGAGAGTATATGTGCTAGCTTTCGGGACTACTATCAGAGGCTATATGAAGCAGACTATATGGTGCCTAGCGAGGATATAGAGAGGTATCTTGGGAGTGTCAGGCTAGAGAAGCTATCGACAGAGGATAGGGGGATTTTGGAGATAGCATTTAATAAAACAGAAATGCAGAGGGCAATCTATGATTTACCGTCAGGTAAAGCGGTAGGCCCAGACTCTATACCCTTGGAATTTTATAAAACATTTTTAGCTGAGATAGAAGAAGAACTATATGAGATGGTTGTAAATATACAAGAGGGTGCGATACCCCCGGAGTCATGGGGAGAGGCAACTATGATAGTCTTTCTGAAAAAGGATAAGCCCCCAACCAATCCTGGGTCTTATAGGCCGATAAGTCTAATGAACAGCGATGTGAAAATGTACTCTAAGATGCTGGCAAACAGGCTAGGAGCTGTAATCGGGAAGATCGTCTCTCCATGGCAGCATGGGTTCATCCCTGGGAGAGGAACGGCGGAGCATGTTAGAAGAGTGCTTACGCTATTCGATGGCACTACATCCTCACGAGACCCTATGGCGCTGATTCTTTTAGACGCTGAGAAGGCGTTTGATAGGGTCTCGTGGGGATTTCTCTGGGTGGTGTTGGAGAAGTTGAATCTGGGGGAGGGTTGTGTGGGGGCTCTGAAGGCCTTATACCACAATCCAAGAATAAGGGTTAGAACTATGGGGGAGCTGAGTGGTATAATAGATATTGGACGAGGAACTAGGCAGGGGTGCCCCTGCTCCCCGCTACTCTTCGCTCTATATATAGATTCGTTCATTAGGAGGATAGAGCAGAACAGAAACATCTTGCCCATAGCACTGAACAGGCATGAAACTAAAATCCTAGGATATGCGGATGACCTGGCTATAACATCAAGCGATCCAGTGTCAGCCCTAAGAGAAATAGAACAGGATGCGGCTGCATTTGGAAGACTGTCTGGATACAAATTAAATGCAAATAAGACTCAAGTGGTAATAAATCAGAAAATATCTTTAGTCAATCCAAGAGTAGTAGAGACAACAGTATATCTGGGGGTTCGTATAACCTCAGACCTCTCTAAAGTGGTGTCGAAGAACTTAAGCCCCATTATAGATAAGGCTAAAATTGATTTTGACAAGCTGAACAACCTACACCTAACAACAATTGGTCGTTGCAATGTTATTAAAATGGTGTTTATGCCAAAGGTGTTATATTTATGTAAGACCATACCGCTAATTTTTAACAACAGCTGGTTCAGGGAGTTAGAGAAGGTGACAAATAGATTCATTTGGGCTAAGGGCAAAAGACGCGGCAATCAAAAAATGTTGTTGCTCCCAAGAGAGAGAGGTGGGCTGGCGGTACCGGACTTTAAGGCATACTATTGGGCAACGGTCTTGCAATACATTAGAGGTATGCTGGGGGGGAGTGTTACAGATAGATGGAGAGGTAGAGATGGTGCCCCAGATGTATACGAACTTGTAGTGAAAGATTCCAATCAATGGTTACTTACATATGAGGAGAGGAGCTATTACAAAAAAGTAAGGTTCAAGACTTTGGTGGCCGCAAGGTTAGTCTGGTCTGGGATAAGGAGAAAATTAAAACTAGGGAGAATGAATTATTATACCCCTCTGTATGGGAATCCATCGCTGCCGGGGGTATTTCATGACCCAGTTATGAGGGGTTGGGATGCACTAGGGGTTAAGACTATTGGGGATCTTATAGGGGCAGCCGGCCTGTTCTCTTTAGAGCAGGCACAACGCTTATATAATTTAGGGCGTAGAGACTTTTTTAAGTATCTACAAGTGAGGTCAGTTTTGCTAAAGAAACGGGGGGAACATGAACTTTCAAAGAGTTGAGCTGTTGGAATGTGTAAGGGATGAAGGGGGATGTTTTATCTTGCAACTATACTGGGAAATTTGTAAATATAAAGAGGATGATTGTGGCAGAATGTATGAGAAGTGGAGAGGCAAGCTAGGTCTAATAGGAATCGAGGCAGAGAAGGCATTAAAACTGTCAAATTCGGTGCTAAGAGTGGCAAACTTACAATCTCAACAATATAAGACTATATTTGAACTTTACCACACTCCTCATAGAATAGCGCAGTGGGGGGGAACAAGCGGGGGCATCTGTCCAAGATGCCAATCTACGCAAGCAGACACAATTCATATGTTTGCATCATGCCCCTCTCTAGATGTGTATAAAAAATCTTTGGAACAATTTTTTGCTGATTCTCTGGGGATTCATTGAATTTTGACTGATGAAGTTATGACTTTGCGTGTAGTAAGGGATGGTGTAGAAGTTCTTCACCATGAGTTTTTGTATTTAGCTATGACCCTCAGTAGACTATGCATTGCCACACTCTGGAAGGATCCTAACTCCCCAACGTTACAGCAATGGATCTCTCGGGTATTGGCCATATATATCTTAGAAATGGCCCTATATGAAAAAAGGGGGAGGGAAAAAAAAGAAGCTGGACGGAGGATATGGGCCCCAATAATTGAATAGAAATGGAGGCTGGGTGAGATATAAGATGAAATGGGGGGGAAAGCTTAATGCAATTAAGATTGTATGACATTTCTTGATGATGGTTTTTTATTGTTCTTGGGATGAATTTTTCCCTTCTTATGATTCATTTTTCCAAGTCTATAGCTCTTTGTGTTTTTGAAAAATGCTTTAATTGTTGTTTTTTTTAGCCTGATGATAATGCTTTCTGAATTATAAGTTACTTTTGTTTCTCTGGCAATGTCTTATGAATTTGTAATTCTGAAAAAAAGAAAAAAGACCTGACTGCTGCCTTCGATACCCTGTCTCCCTCGGTTCTTACATCTCGTCTGAGGGAGATAGGGGTAGATGGCGCGGCCCTGAGTTTACTTGCTTCATTCCTGGATCAGAGGGAGCAGAGGGTCAAGCTGGGAGAATATCTATCTCCTCCCACACCTGTGCAATGTGGGGTGCCACAAGGGTCGGTATTAAGTCCGACCCTGTTCAACATCTATGTGGCCCCACTTGCCAGGCTTGTTAGATCATTTGGGATGGAGGTAGTCTCCTATGCCGATGATACCCAGATCCTGGTGTCCCGTTCTCACTCGGGGAACACTCCTATTCGTAATTTTAGAAACTGCATGGAGGCAGTTTCTAAGTGGATGATTTTCAATTCACTTAAACTGAATGCGGAGAAGACCGAGAATCTGGTCTTCGGCGGAAACACCAACATCTGGACGGCCGAATGGTGGCCCCCCTCGCTGGGAGTTTGCCCCACTCCAACAGATTCTGCGAAGAATCTGGGAGTGATGATTGACCCAGCTCTCTCAATGACACAGCAGGTCAATAGAACAGTCGCTACCTGCTGGGGCATTATTAAAAGTCTTCGGAAAATCAATCACTATCTGTCTCCTCAGGCTTGTAAGCAGGTCGTTGTTGCACTTGTTGCTTCGCGACTTGATTATTGTAACGCTCTGTATGCTGGCGCTAACAAAGGTCTGGTGCAGCGCCTTCAGACTGTCCAGAATGCGGCGGCCTAATTTGTACTTGATGCTCCTAGACTCTCCTCCGCCACGGCCGCCAGGAAAAGCTTGCACTGGCTTCCTATTGAGTCCAGGATTGTCTTCAAGACTCTCTGCTTGACCTATGGGGCGCTTGTTGGCAAAGGGGCTGCTGGCTTGAGGAAACTGTTGCGACCATATGCACCGGCAGAGTCCTCCGCTCCTCAACTAAGAGTCTGTTGGTGGTGCCTCGTGCTCGTAGAAGTAAATGGGGCGGGAGGGCGTTTTCAACAGTAGCCCCAAGTTGTGGAACAGCCTTCCCCTAGAAATTAAATCCCAACCGTCGGTCCTGAACTTTCGGAAAGCTCTAAAAACGTGGCTATTCTCAAAGGCGTACCCGTAGTGCTGGTTATCTGGTCATTCTGATTTCTTTTGCTAGGCGCCTTGATGCCTCCGGGCTTAGTAGTGCATTACAAGACTTATTTTATTTAATTTCATTTCATTTCAGATAGAAAAGTTTACTGCTTCACAGGTCTGAGAAGGTATATAGTCTATCTTAGCTGTGAATTTACTACGGTAAATTATTGCTAGTCCACCGCCCTTTTTATTAGGTGTATCTTGTCTAAAGGCTGCATAACCCTCAGTGGTAGCAGCGCTAAGGTCAGGTCCCGAAGAGGAGTCTGTCCAGGTTTCAGTTATGAAAAGAAAGTCGAGATTATGTTCTATTAGGAAGTCTGATATCTCATACTTATGTTTGACTAGTGAGCGTGCATTTATAAGTGCAGCGGTGATGTTTTTGTGATCAAAATAGGCAGGGCGCACCTTAAAAGTGTCCGGGCTGGGCTGAGTATCTAGTTTAAAATCACAGTTAGGACAGGCAGCAGAGGGGCAGCTTGGTGGGGCATCTAACTTCATGATAGGGCACATATATACAGGAGTTTCTGAACGAAGGTTTTTAAGCTCGGTACCTGAGTACATTATTTTCTTTGAATCTGTAGAGGCCGAGCCAGGGGGGGGCGCCTAGGCCCAGTCCAGGCGCGGACGGGCGCAGACAGGCTTGCCTTTGGCGTGCCGGTTGCACGTGCGCTCAGGCATCCAAAATAATAGTGGTGGGGGCGCGGGAGACTAGCGCGCTAATTCTAACCGGAAGTGCCGGTCAATCTGCAACTCCCAATCACCCTCCGCTCAACGGCACTTGCCGCATCGGGCCAGGGCAAAGGAGTGGACTGCTACGGTAAGTTTAAAAATGTGCAAGATGCAGTTTCAAGTGAAATGAAGGCTTAAAATTCGAACGAGAGCGCCACAAAGAATGTAAATGCTACTAGTAATCTGGATGTGCAGTAGAGGTTGACACGGTACACTGCTATTATGCAGCCTTCACAGTCAATGGTATAAAGGGCAAAACGTACTTCAATGCATCCAGTACATCCTGAAGGGTTTGGGCAAAATTGACTCCTATGTCGTCTGGTATGGCCTGCAATATTTTGTAGACCATGTTCCACACGTTGTTGGGAATTTAGCAAGCATAAGACTAGACCAGACTGGAATAAGAGCACCTCTTTTTAAGGAGCAATTGTGCATAGATTCTCTATCAACAGAGTTTGCATGAAAGGGCTAAGGAGTTACTTTACTAGTTGGTCCCTGTACCAGGAGGCTTTCAGGTGTTGCCAAGGAATGTTGAGTCAGTAGGACTATCTCATTTGGTGACAGACCGGCTGTCTGAAGGGGCCAGTCATGTTTTTGCCTAAGGGGCAATAAGAATGTCTGTGAGTGCTTCATTAAAGGACAGAGGGCAACTGGAGGCCACGCTGGCTGGAGGATTATCATTTAAAAACTCTTTCCATTCTCAGCAATAGGCAGCTGTATGTCCAGGACCACAACTGAAAAGGAAGAGCTTTCTTTCATTGGGGGATCAAGTGACAAGTCAATTTTGTTCTTTGGAGAGGTGTCCAAATAAAGTCCTTCATCAGTGTAGTGGTGGGGAGCAGTTTATGTACCTCCTTACCATTGTCTCCTCTATGAAGAACTTGTATAAGCCTTGGGCTGCATCTGAATTGGAGCTGAACAGAGCTTCTAAAGACCCATGGTAATATAGACAATGTAAAAGACTCTGGAAGTCCAGGTTCAGTCATGGTGGCTCTCCCTCATTTGATAGTAGCACAACATAGGTCTATTGTGGGCTGATGTTGTCGGTGAATTCCATTTACAACAGTGCATTAGGGACTGACATGGACCTTCATGCCAAAGTGGTGTTGGCAAGCAGCTGATGACCTGTCCCACAGGGACATTCGTTGCCGGGAAATTGCCTACAGGGGTGCACCTAAAGGCAGTAGCATCTTAAAAATCATCAGCATGCCTCCTTGAAGGCCTGTATTTGCTGTAGGGTCGACAACGGCCAGGGTGCGCCAAGGACCATGTGTTGAATGGGGTCAGAGTTAGCAGACTGCCGCAGTGAAGGGCCCATGGAGTGGCCTCTCAGGATGCTAACATTGCAAATGAAACGAACAGCAGCACTGCCTGGGGAGCTGCAGGGTGATCTAAAAACATTTTTTAAAAGGATAAAAAGTCAATGGTAATGTATAGAAAGGAGAAAACTACCACCAACCCTTGCACTGAAGCATACTCCTTTTCAGATGGATATGCACTTGTGATCAGGCAAAATGCTGTCACTCATAAGACAATTGAGCTGACTCATAACCCCATGCATGCTGTTTGCTGTGATAGGCAGTTGCAGAATGATGTGAATGCCCCTCTTGAAAGACATGTATGTATTTTTAAGGAATTTGTGTTTCTAAGAGCCTGGCAGACCGCTGAAGCGCACTACTAGTGCCTCCTAACAAGGTTCTACTAATACCACCACTGGGTCTGGGCACCCAACAGCACAGCTTGCCACAAGCTACTGATAAACAAAACGAAGTGCACGTGCTGCTGCAATTTCTCTTTTGCCTGAACTATTTAGGCTAGAACATCTGACTTGAAACCAATGTTTCTTGTGCAAATAGTCACTTTTTATTTTGATTTTCTTTGAGTCAATTATTCATTTTTCGACTTTTTTTAGAAAATTATTTAAATCAACATTTTCATTTTTTAGACCTTATGTACAACACAAACATGTATTTACAATGTTATATAACCACTTTTCATCTTTCAAACAACAAGCATACCACTTTCATACAAAACACTATATTACAACACTTACAAGAACAGACAAACAAAGGAGAAAATATATCAATTATTTTCAGTTGAAACAAACGAAATGTTACAACAAAAGCCTTATCAAAATTAAACACAGTAATGATAATTTCTACAATTTGTTGTCACTTTGGATTTTTTGGGGGCTTTTCCAGTCTACGCGTTTCGAACTCGTGTCTCTAACGAGTTCTCATCAGGACCGTAGTCTGTGGGAGAAAAAAGATGTGGGTTTCAAATCTATTCTTAATGTGATGCTGCCCTCACCTCCACTACAAGCCTCCTCCTCTTACCTCTCTGTTTTCAAGAGACCATTATGGGTTCAATTCTTCCCGTCGAAAAAAGTGGACCTAGAAAAATATATTGGAACGTTTTAGCCTCACATCCATATCTACTTCTTGCAGAAACCCATTCAGTCACCATTCAACTGTGACTTACTTGTTGGACGGACCTTTTATTGTGTGTTGTTGTGTTAGCTGCTCGATTTCTTCCCTCCTCTGAAATAGAACGAGCGAGTGGGGGCAAATTAATGTGCTGTCAAGTTTTGTTTCCCACTGTTTTGCAATAGGTGCTCAGGGACTGAGCTTACCTTGTGTGAAGGGCTGGCTTGGCGGGCCGTGGGGTTCTGAGCCTTCGTCCTCCTAAACAAAAGGACAAGCGCGGATTACTGCGTGCGCTTTGTTATATACCGGCACGTTCTCTAGTTTGTAATTGTTGCAACTAGATTCTTACTTGGATCGGGCGAGGCCGGTTTGTAGTACCGTCTTCCTCGTTCACTGCCGTCTTACTCGATCTGCGTGTTTCCTGGTTCGCAAAGGATCATGGGCTGTGTAGTTTCATCGCCCCTTTCATAAGCGCTTGCGAGCCAAATGTAAAACCATTTGTGCATATCAAATGGTGTAATTTGAAAGGTCTGTGCGTTTTTGTCTTTGATTTTTAGCGCAAAACGTGGGTATGTTCAAGATTTTATGGTGTTTGAGAATTAGGCTTTTACCGGCCCGGTAGGCATTTATGTTGCATTCTGGTAATTGGTGGTCATGTTATAATATACTGCTGAATTGCTGTTAGCATTAATGGAGCAATGGCTAAGGGGTGCACAACAGATATTATCCTGAGTCTGTTTCTGGGGTTGTCATGAACAGTGTGTTCTGAAGTGGATGAAAATGGGTTTACTAACTGTCTGTAGTCAGGGCATTCTGATCCAGGTAGTGATTTGTTCTGAGGTCACTCATTTTCGGGGAAACGCTGGGTGCTCATTCAGAGATTGAATATCTCGGATAGTTCATTAAGTCCAGATACTGCAGTGTCAAATTTCAAGATTAACATGGCCTCCATTCTGGTTAGTTTAGCGTCCAAGTCACCTCCTCTTGCATCATTCTCCACTTTCGCTATTACCGTCCAGATGAGGTCATTTTCCTTGTGTTGCTTTTCCCGCCAGTGGTTCACCAATGGCGCTGTTATGACATTATTCTTAATTCGGGATTTGTGTTGTTGTATTCTTACACGTATTTCTTGGTTGGTTTTGCCGATGTAGACTAAGTTGCATGGGCATTGAATGCCATATATCACATTCCGTGATTTGCAATTCGAGAATCGCTCGTGTTTCCAACTGATCTGCTTATGGGAGAACGCAGACCCTTCTTTTGTAGTGTCACAGCATGAGCAAGTGCCACATCTGTGGTGGCCTTGAATCGGTGGTAATTGGAGCATGGTCCGTAAGTTGGAATTTTGT
The DNA here is from genome assembly GCF_964261635.1 of Lissotriton helveticus. Classification (NCBI taxonomy): domain Eukaryota; kingdom Metazoa; phylum Chordata; class Amphibia; order Caudata; family Salamandridae; genus Lissotriton; species Lissotriton helveticus. The sequence goes on along the minus strand of NC_136065.1, from coordinate 263,705,553 downwards.
TCCTGTGGTAGTGCTGCCCGTACTAACTGATTTGCCAAACTGCAATTTTTCTTGAACGCAAAAAGTGGTTCATTTTTGAATGCTTGATCTAAATTGCGTAGCAGGTGCCAATTTTGCTTGACGATCTTTTTTAAAGCGTTAGAATTGGGACAGAAGGTAGATACGAAGACCATCCTGTCATTTTCCTTTTTCGTTCTTCTTTCCAATAGGGTGTCCCGTGGAGTCCACCACGCTCTTTTTCTTGATTTATTCAGTAGTTTTTTCGGGTATCCACGTTGTTGTAGGTTTGATGTCAAAATACTCGCATGTCGCTGATATTCTTCTTTAGTTTGACAATTACGTTTTATTCTTAGAAATTGCCCGTAAGGGAGATTCTCCTTCAGGCTGCGCGGATGATTACTTCGAAAATGCAATGCCTTGTTGCGGTCTCAGCAAGTATTTTCTCACTACAAATGCTTTACCAGCATGGTTTGTTAAAGGAGGTAACCGCTGCCAAAACTCTTGACTTCTAAGCTAATCTGAGTAAAGATTATCCACCCTTGAAGGCCTATTGGATTTAACATACTTTTTCTCTCTCCTTAGTTATTTTTTCATTATTAGTAATTTTGTTTTCTGCATATGTGGTACAGTATATACATGCAACAATTTAACATTTAATCAATCCACTTGACATAAGATCTGGCCAAATCCAATGTACAATGCCATGAAAACATTTTACTTATAGCAGGTAATAAACGATCACTGTTAAAAAGTCGTACCCATATGATGACTAACTGTCACAATTGTTGCAGTCTGAGCAGGACAAAACAGAGAAAGTACATGGCTGCCGCGTACCTGTTGATGGGTAAGGGGTGGGGTTGTGGTAGACAAACTACTGACATAAGCCCTACACAACCCCCTGCGTGCATTCCCAATGGCCAAAGAGCCATTGACATCATGTATGTTCATTTACTTCACTCACGGGGCCACTCATCAGATTTCTTCTCTAGATTAGCCATTTACTTGCCTACCCAACACGTCCTTAAATCATTTCTACGGGCTGTAATTTTTTTTGAGAATGCCCACTTCGGCTTTCATCCGTAGTTTAACATTGCTTAGCCTTAGCCCCAGGCTTGATGCTGTGGCTACCTTCCAAGCCATGCCCAATCGACCAAACCGCAAACATACTTTGTTTTTTTGTCTACTCGGTTGCCCCAAGAGGCACATTAAAGAAGGCAAAGATATCTGCTTAGTCATAATTTCCAATATCACCCCCGTGACAGCTGTCCAATAGGGCACAGCAAGGTGACAGAGCCATAGCATGTGGAAAGTCTGCATCATCTCAGGCACAGCGCGAGCACTCGCAAAATGCTACAAACATCCATCTTACTAATGCTCTTCAGGGATAGATATGGTTGCTTCAGGTAATTAAAATAGGTGTATTAAAGTATGAATATCACAATAACTTCTTGGTATATTCTATGCAGTGCACCCATTCATCATCTGTAAGATGGTGTCCAACCTGTGTGCCCCATTTTATTTTCAGGTTTTGACTAATCTGCTTCTAGGCTAACAACAATATATTGTACAGTCTGGTACTGGCTTTCCCTGCTATCCCGGGTGTAAGACCGGTGATACGTACCGATCAGAGACCCTGGCCCCCCATGTTCCTCATGTTCCTGAATTGCTCCCTCAGTTGCTCCCTGTGTTAACAAGTGCCCACCCTGCATGTGGTAAGCTCAACAAAAATGCTTATCATGCCATTTGTAAAGTAATCCCCACCTTCACAATAAACGCACTGGCCCAAGGCCCGCAACTGTGTACTAATTAAACCGACTAGAATGCGGGAGAGACCGCAATGGTGTATTCAGTGAATACAGCTTTGTCCTGCCACCTTCCACCCCCCAGTGATAGTGCCACTTCTATTTCCTCCTTTTCTAAACTCATCACACGTCCATCTCTTTACCCACTGTAACTTAGTTGTCCGATAATAAACTTCGTAGGTAGAAGCCCCCATGCCTCATCTGTAAGAGATTTATGTGCCACAGAAATCACCACACGTTACCGGGCTGATCCCCATATCAAGAGGATAGCACATTCTGAAGCTTGTTAACAAATCCTACTTTGGTGAGTGCTGGTAGAGCTACAAATTAATATAATAATCTGGGGAACACCTTCATTTTGGCTATTGCCACTCTATCTATAGGAGAAAGTGGAAGGCAAGTTAAAAAAGCAAACGCTCAGCACCATGCATCAATTGTTCTATATCGAGGTAAATCTGGCCACCTATGTATTTGAATTTGTCAAACCTGTATTTAAATCTGCCCCATGTAAAGCGTGCACACGCCTCCACTGCACATGGGTGAAGCAGGAATAGACTATATCTCCTCAAACTCGTCCAACCTATGCGTATCATCATCCAGCAGAGGGCAGGTGGAGGAGGAGCGATCACCCTTCAAGTATAACAACCATATCACCAGCACACATGGAAATTACATATTCTCACCCATCTATTCTAATCTCCAATTCCAGTTTCATTTGTCTCTATGCGGGATAGTTGCTCCATTATGAGGGCAAAGAGCAAGGGGGGAAAGGGAGCCCCCTGCCTTTTTCCCTGCTGCACCACCCAAGAGGCTGAGATCACCGTACCAGTTTTGACCATGGCAAGATGTTCAGAGTATAGCAATCCAACCGACTTGGCCCACACCTAGATTTACTAATCACGGCAATAAATAGGCAATAACATGCTTTCAATAATAAATAAGTTATGCCTGCAGCCTTTGTTGTTAATTTCAACAATAAATATATCGGACACATGGCATCTGACAAATCTTCACCAATCCGTGCTATAGTCTTTAGTCAGCCTCTCTCCATGCTTGACCAATTTCTTCTTTATTGAGCACAAGGGTTCTTACAAGGCACTCATTGGGCATACAGTCCTAAAATTATAAATATGTATAGAATTACATTTTCAAAAACATTCCCTCTTGCAGAATTTAGAAGGCTTCGAACAGTGCAAATCACCCCCTGCACCCCCGGTTTATCAGACCGGGAGGATGTGGTGTGCGCAGGTGCAAAGCACTTTACTACTATGTTAAATGGGATTATAAATGGAGAAAATACCTGTCTACAGATTTAACAAAGTGTAACAGCGATACACCCTTAAATGTATATTAGCTTTATCCTACGTTTTTCACAATATGTCAAGCTTTTAGCTTTGACATAAATGAATGAGCTCTGTGGTATCTGAACAAACTTTTCCAAATGAACCTATCTTGTGTCTAGACTTTATCATTAACTTGTCATTAAAGCCCAACTCTAATCTACTGTATTTAAGTTTAAGTATTCTTACAAGGCATATAAATAGAAATGCTATACAAGTGCAGTTTGATAATATATACAACTCCGCCTAAGAGAACCTATAAAGGATTATCATAACAACAACATTTCTGCTACCAGGGTTGTTTCAGAAAACTGCTACGCTAGTCAACAACAGTTTGTCACTGAATACTGAATACCTGTCTAAAGGCGTTAACACAGTTTGTTAACAATCTACTCTCCAAGGTCTATTGGCTCTAACATAGGCTTTTTACAATAACAGGTCAGATCATCTGTCTTTGTTGTACATTTTCAGACTTTCACATGTCCTATGACCTCGAACATGACATTTGCCAATATCCCCTCTGAAGGTCTAAAAAGGGCTATCTCAGTGAAAATACTGTACCACAGAGTTTGTCAAATGGGCTAGCCAAAGCCAAAACCCTTGGCTGCAACAGTAATCTTCGATTCTTCATGTGAAAAAATGCCCATCTACCGGAATTAACATGGTGTTCTACCAAGAGGTTTTTCACAGTAAATAAATTGAGCATACTGCCTTTGGTGTGTTTTTCATAATAAACAAATCAGACCTATTACATCTGGTAACATTTCAGAATGAACCAATCAAGCATGAGGCCATTATATTTGTTTTGTCACTCTCACTGGCACAGGTTTACTGCGCTCAGCATAAGCTTTCCCACAGGGCAACCATCACACAAGCAGTAACCCCCCCCCATGCTCTTTGCCCTCACAATGGAGCCACTATCCTGCACAGAGGCAAATGTGTTCAAAATTACATTTGCTAATAAAAGTGGTTCTAAAAGGATTTTCACAAGGAACATATTTACCTCCACAGGATTTGTTGAGGGATTAACCATTACCTGAACCCTTGACTACTAGGGGTGCAGCTGCTGGCTGCTAGTCATCTCAAGGAAAGCTCAAGGTTTTGGGAAATTGTTAATCGCCCCTTGTTCAAACCTGCCTTAGAACCTGCTTCAGTCTGCTATTCAGCCTGGATTATGGGGCGAACACTTTGCATCCATATATGATTTGCCTAATTCTACAGGCCTTACTGTTCCATTTAATGATTCACTAGTTCCCATTAATTTTTTAGGTCTCGACTACAGCATTGCTTTAGCAATTCTTGTTTGTCGAGATTATAGTAAGCCTTTCAAAAGTCTACCCAAACTGCGGATTAGGTACAGTTCATGTGAGCCAGGCGCCTGCACATCGCCAGCCACATCATACACCATTTGTCTGAGCCTCGGCATCAGACTTAAAAGGAATCTGCTCCCCCGCCCCACCCCCATCAGACTTCAAAGGAAGCTGCTCCCCCGCCCCCACCATGCAATGCCGAGAGCTTGTTAGCTTTACTTTCTCTCTCCTTCCTTAATCCCTTTCTCCTTCTCATCTCTCTCGGTCCACACTGAGTCACACACCTTTGCAGGCCTTCTGTATCCACCGACTGCTCGTCCCTGATTTTCCGATGCCTTACTTGCTTATTTCTTCTTTCTCCTCCATCTCCCCTCCTGCTGCCTCTGTGCCACCTCGCATTTCTTGACCTGTGTTCGTCACCTCTCACGTACTGCGCCTTTGTGCCGTGCCATCTTCTTTGCTTCGCATTTCTGCCTTCTCATGTCTGTCTAAAATCCCTTACTTTACCCTATTTTGCCTCCACCTTTCTCACCCCTTGCTCTCTTTCTATAGTTTCACTTTTGTCCTGTGTCGTTCATCTCCTGCTGTCTCTGTCTCCTCCTCCGTTGTGTAATCTCCCAATCTTTCCTCTGTCCTTTCTTGGATGCATGTCACTGCTCTCTGCTTCTCTCCTATAATCCTGTAGAGAGTGTTGTGTTTGCCCTCTGTTTCATTGTTCACTTCTTCCCCTCTGGACGGTTTCACATTTGCAGTGCATGAATATTTATGACAATATAATAAATATGCCCTTGTCTCGAAGGAATTCTCTGAGAATTTATAGAACCATTGTGATGGGGTGCATATTTTACAAAATGTGCATTCCCACGATTCACAAAGGTAATTTTTTTGTGGGGGGAGGGGTTGTGACAGCATTGTGAATTATTCTACTGCACCCTTCCCAAGGAACATGCAGGAGGTGTGATGCGCTACAGCTGCTGCCTTTTCATTATTACCTCCTTGTCAGTCTTCCCACACACACAACCCCCCCACACACACAATCCCCCCCACACAACCCCCCCACACACAACCCCACACACAGACACAATTCCACACACACACACCTACAAACACACATCCCCCATACACAGCCCCACACACACACAACCCCACACACACACAACCCCACACACACAACCCCACACACACAACCCCACACACAACCACACACACACAACCCCACACACAGACACAACCACACACACACACAACCACACACACAACCCCACGCGCACAACCCCCCACACACAACCCCACACACACAACCCCCACCCCCACCCCCACACAACCCCGCACACACACACGCACTACCCCCCCACACACACACACCCACACACACACAACCCCCCACACACACAACCCCACAACCACAACCCCACACACACAACCCCACACACACAAACCCACAAAACACAACCCCCCACACACACAACCCCACACACACACACAACCCCCCCCACACACAACCACAACCCCACACACACAACCACAACCCCACACACACAACCACAATCCCCCCACACACAACCCCACACCTCACAACCCCCCACACACAAGCACAACCCCCCCACACACACACAACCCCCCCAGAAATCCCCTACCACACACACAACCCCACACAAACACAACCACACATACGCAAAACCCCCCACACACAGATCCCCCATACACACACACACACAACCACACCCAACCCCACACACACACACACAACCACACACCAGGATAGCAAAACATAGCATAGCAAAACAAAATCTTAGCATAACATAACAAAACATAGTATAGCATAACAAAACACAACAAAACTTGGCATAACAAAACACAAAAAACATAGCATAACAAAACATAGCATAGCAAAACACAACAACATAGCATAGCATCACAAAACACAGCATAGCATAACAAAGCACAGCATAACAAAACAAAACATAGCATAATTTAATACATAGCATAGCATAACAAAACCCAACAAAACATAGCATAGCATAACAAAACACAACAAAACATAGCATACCAAAATATGGCATAGCATAACATAGCATAGCAAAACACAACAAAACATAGCATAGCATAACAAAATACAAAACACAGCATAGCATAACAAAACATAGCATTGCATAACAAAACACAACAAAGCATAGAATAACAAAACACAACAAAACAGAACAGTATAACAAAACATAGCATAACAAAACACAACAAAGCATAGCATAACAAAACATAGCTTGGCATAACAAAACACAACAAAACATAGCATAACAAAACATAGCATGACATAACAAAACAAAGCAAAGCATAACAAAATACAATAAAACATAACAAAACAGCAAAACACAACATAGCATAGCATAACAAAATACAACAAAGCATAGCGTAACAAAACATAGCATAGCATAAAAACATAAAGCAAAGCATAGCATAACACAACAAAACATAGCATAGCATAACAAAACATAGCATAGCATAACCAAATACGACACATAGCATAACAAAATATAGCATAGCATAACAAAGCACAGCATACCAAAACATAGCATAACATAATACATAGCATAACAAAACACAATAAAACATAGCATAACAAAACAAAACATAGCATAGCATAACAAAACATAGCATAGCGTCACAAAACATAGCATAGCGTAACATAGCATAGCAAAACACAATAAAACAGAATAGCATAACAAAACAAAAATCACAGCATAGCATAACAAAACATAGCATAGCATAACAAAACACCACAAAGCATAACAAAACACAACAAAACAGAACAGCATAACAAAGCATAGCACAGCATAACAAAACATGGCATAGCATAACAAAACACAACGAAGATTAGCTTAGCCTAACAAAACATAGCATAGCATAACAAAACATAGCATAGCTTAACAAAACACAACAAAACATAGCACAACAAAACATAGCATAGCTTAACATAGCATAACAAAACATAGCATAACAAAATACAACAAAACATAGCATAGCATAACAAAACATAGCATAGCATAACAAAGCATAGCAAAGCATAGTATAACAAAACAAAACATATCATAGCATAACAAAACATAGCATAGCATAGTAGAACAAAACACAACAAAACATAGCATAACATAACAAAACAAAGCATAGCATTACAAAACACAATAAACCATAGCATAACAAAACATAGAAAAACAAAACAGCATATCATAACAAAATACAACAAAACAGCATAGCATAACAAAACATAGCATAGCAAAGCATAGTATAACAAAACATATCATAGCATAGCAAAACCTAGCATAGCATAGTAGAACAAAACACAACAAAACATAGCATAGCATACCTAAACATAGCATAACAAAGCATACCATAACAAAACATAGCATAGCAAAACAAACCATAGCATAATAAAACACAGCATAGCATAACAAAACATAGCATAGCATAGCAAAACACAACAAAACATAGCAAAGCATAACAAAACATAGCATATCATAACAAAACATAGCATACCAAAGCATAGCATAGCATAACAAAACATAGCATAACAAACCACAACAAAACATAGCATAACAAAGCACAGGATAGGAAAACAAAGCATAGCATAGCATAACATAACAAAGCATAGGAAAGCAAAACAAAGCATAGCATAATAAAACACAACAAAACATAGCATAACAAAGCATAGCAAAACATAGCATAACAAAACATAGCATAGCATAACAAAACATAGCATAGCATAACAAAACAAAGCATAGGATAAGACAACATAGGCTATCATAACAAAACAAAGCATAGGATAGCAAAACACAACAAAACATAGCATAGCATAACAAAACAAAGCGTAGCATAACATAAAGCAAAACAAAACATAGCATAGTATAACAAAACATAGCATAGCATAGCTAAACACAACATAGCATAGCATAACAAAACATAGCATATTATAATAAAACATAGCATAACAAAACAAAGCATAGCAAAACATAGCATAACAAAACATAGCAAAACACAACAAAACATAGTATAGCATAACAAAACACAACAAAACATAGCATAGCATAACAAAACATAACACAACAAAGCAGAGTATAACAAAACAAAACATATAGCATAGCAAAACATAGCATAGCATAACAAAACATAGCATAACAAACCACAACAAAACATAGCATAGGAAAGCAAAACAAAGCATAGCATAATAAAACACAACAAAACATAGCATAACAAAGCATAGCAAAACATAGCATAACAAAACATAGCATAGCATAACAAAACATAGCATAGCATAACAAAACAAAGCATAGGATAAGACAACATAGGCTATCATAACAAAACAAAGCATAGGATAGCAAAACACAACAAAACATAGCATAGCATAACAAAACAAAGCGTAGCATAACATAAAGCAAAACAAAACATAGCATAGTATAACAAAACATAGCATAGCATAGCTAAACACAACATAGCATAGCATAACAAAACATAGCATATTATAATAAAACATAGCATAACAAAACAAAGCATAGCAAAACATAGCATAACAAAACATAGCAAAACACAACAAAACATAGTATAGCATAACAAAACACAACAAAACATAGCATAGCATAACAAAACATAACACAACAAAGCAGAGTATAACAAAACAAAACATATAGCATAGCAAAACATAGCATAGCATAACAAAACATAGCATAACAAAGCATAGCGTAGCATAACATAGCATAGCAAAACACAAAACATAGCATAGCATAACAAAACACAACAAAACAGCATAGCATAACAAAACAAAGCATAGGATAGCAAAACAAAACAGCATAACGTAACAAAACATAGCATAGCATAACAAAACAGCATAGCATAACAAAACAGCAAAACACAGCAAAGCATAGCATAACAAAGCACAACAAAACATAGCATAGCAAAACAAAACATAGCAAAACACAACAAAGCATAGCATAACAAAGCACAACAAAACATAGCATAGCAAAACAAAACATAGCAAAACACAACAAAGCATAGCATAACAAAGCACAACAAAACAGCATAGCAAAACAAAACATATAGCATAGCAAAACATGCATAGCATACCAAACACAACAAAACATAGCATAGCATAGCAAATCAAAACATATAGTATTGCAAAACATAGCATAGCATACCAAACACAACAAAACATGGCATAGCATAACAAAAAATATATATATATATGTGTATGTATATGTGTATATATGTATATATATGTATATATATGTATATATATGTGTATGGCGGATGGCTGGTGTGATTAATAAATAGATCACCGAGAAATTGGCACAAAATCTGGGCTCACTCTCGTTATTCTTTGGACTAAACTGTGGAGAAAAGAATGGCGTTTTCCCAATATATATATGTATATATATGTATATATATATATATATATATATATATATATATATATATATATATATATATATATATATATATATACAGAAATATATACAGAAATAAAAGGAAGGACTTAGGGGCAAAGAGTCAAGGAGTAGAAATAATAAATAGCCTGAAAACAGCCTGAAAAGAGAATAAAACATATAATATAGAATACAATTAAGAATATATAATCTGCTCCAATTATCAGCTCTCCTTTTTTTCAGTCCTCTCTGTTTTCTCCCTGATATATGCTACTTGGTCCATCTTTTCTCTTTTTTTTTTTTTTTAGCACAATAAATACGCCACTTACATAAATTCGATTTCTATCATGCAATCGACCAATATAATTCATATGAGATAGTTGGGGTTACAGGGGGAGATATGTCGGTGACGACAATCTGGCAAGTCACCTGGCCAGAGTAAGTAGGGTGGGGTTTTCCAGGGGGGAGGGGGAACGGAGGGGGGGAGAAAGCACTAAAAGGCCTCACGAGCAAAATTTTGGTTTTTTAAAATATGATGATTCCAGGGATTGTCCTATAAAGCGGTCGGATAAAATAACACACAGTAGACAGAAAATAGTAGAAAATGGCACAAGGCCCATATGTGAAAAAGCGGGGAATTTGGATGTTAAGGACAAATGAGGGATATTAAGTTTCTCTCCTGGAATGTGAATGGCCTGTGAGTACGAGGAAGGAGACTTAAAATTATGCAGTATCTCAGAGATTCACCTGCGCAGGTTATAACAATCCAGGAGACACATCTAAAGAAACAAGAGATCACAGATATGTTGAAAAAACTAAAATGGGTGGACAAATTCCTTAGCACTGATCACAATGCCAATATTCGCGGAATAGCCATCATTAGGTCGAGCCTGTCCCATTCCGCAGGAATGGATAGGATCGAATTCATGTCGGCAAAATCCTCTTCAAACTAAGGGGTTTCAGCCCGGCGTTTTCTTGCAGTTCACGTGAACATGCACGAGCATTCACGGCCAGGGCTTCTCCTCCCCTAGCAGCACTCCTCCCACACCAGCACCTCCCCCCTCCCACACCAGCACCTCCCCTCTCTCTCCCCGCAAACACAGCCTTCCTTTCATTTCTCCTCCCCCTCCCCAGCCAGCTTCCCCCAGGCCGTGTTCCCTCAGATATGCTATTGCATATCGTTTGCTACCTCTTGTATTTTGTTGCTCTTGATACTTGCACAACTGTCACTATTGTCTCATGTAACGTAACGTTTGCTTTTGTAACATGCTCACTTGTAATTTTGGCTTCATGTAGCTAAAAACGCCTCCCTCGCACTCCTTTCTCCCTCTCTCCCGCTGCCTAGTCCTCCCACCCCCTCCCTCTCCAGCGCGCGCTCCACTCGCATCTGCCTGCTGCTCCCCCGCCCACCCCCCCACTCCCCCAACCAGCAATGCCGAGAAGCTTGTTTCCTCTAAGAACATATCGTTTGCTACCTCCAGGCCGTGTTCCCTCAGATATGCTATTGCATATCGTTTGCTACCTCTTGTATTTTGTTGCTCTTGATACTTGCACAACTGTCACTATTGTCTCATGTAACGTAACGTTTGCTTTTGTAACATGCTCACTTGTAATTTTGGCTTCATGTATCTAAAAACGCCTCCCTCGCGCTCCTTTCTCCCTCTCTCCCGCTGCCTAGTCCTCCCACCCCCTGCCTCTCCAGCGCGCGCTCCACTCGCATCTGCCTGCTGCTCTCCCGCCCAACCCCCCACTCCCCCAACCAGCAATTCACACACAGCAACGCCACTCACACACACAACGCCACTCACACACGCAACGCCACTCACACACGCAACGCCACTCACACACGCAACGCCACTCACACACGCAACGCCACTCACACGCAACGCCACTCACACACAACGCCACTCACACGCAACGCCACTCACACACGCAACGCCACTCACACACGCAACGCCACTCACACACGCAACGCCACTCACACACGCAACGCCACTCACACACGCAACGCCACTCACACACGCAACGCCACTCACACACGCAACGCCACTCACACACGCAACGCCACTCACACACGCAACTCATCCACGCAACCCCACTCATCCACGCAACCCCACTTACACACGCAACCCCACTTACACACGCAACGCCACTCACACACGCAACGCCACTCACACACGCAACGCCACTCACACACGCAACGCCACTCACACACGCAACGCCACTCACCCACGCAACCCCACTCACCCACGCAACCCCACTCACCCACGCAACCCCACTCACCCACGCAACCCCACTCACCCACGCAACGCCACTCACACACGCAACGCCACTCACACACGCAACGCCACTCACACACGCAACGCCACTCACACACGCAACGCCACTCACACACGCAACGCCACTCATCATATTGTGCTGCAAAACTAAATACTTATAAGGTCCCACAAGCGAGACCTATTGGCAATGCCAATGCTTGTTTTTAAGAAGGGAGCTAAGGCTCAGATTGCGGATTGGAGGACAGATCCGAGTGGTAGATGGCTGATAGCCAACGTTCAGCTCGATGGGAGGCGATATACTCTGGTGGGGTACTATGGCCCCAACCAGGATGATCCTTCTCACCTTAATACATTACAGAATCATCTGATCACGGCCCAAAATCCTATAATATGGATGGGAGATTTTAATCTGGTTCTGGATCCAAAATTGGACAAATCCCCCGGCTCTAGAGCTGCAACACACAATAAAATGAGAGATACTCTTCTGTCCTGTATGTCTAACTTGCGGTTGGAAGACCTGTGGAGGCAAAGAGCTGGAAATACTCTGGGTGTTTCTTTTCATAATTACAAATATAAACACAAATCGCGTATAGACTATGCCTTATTCAGTTTCACTAGACACTATAAAGAACTTAATATATCTCCCTCAGCATATTTCTGATAGTTCAGCTATTCTTTTTTCTATAACCTTAGATCAGAATTTCACCTATGCTTCATGGTCTTTGATCGTACTATCCTTCTGGAAGAAGAGGAAAGAGAACATCTTATATCCGAATCCGCTTCATTTTTTGAGTGGAATTTAGATTCTGCCTCCCTGGTTAGTGTATGGGAGACATGGAAAGCATATATAAGAGGTTGTATTACAAATCGTTCATCCTTCCGAAAAAAGAAATATAGAGAGGAGATATCAAAAATAGAGCAAGATCTGGCTCACTTAGAATCAGTAGATCAAGGGCCCCCGGTAAATTCGGAAAAAAGATGTGAGTTAAAAAACAAATTAGACATGATATTGCAGGAGTGAGTGAACAAAAGATGGCAGGCTAGTTAGCTTTCCCACTTTGAATATGGCGAGGCGGCGGGGAAGCTGCTAACTTGGAAAATAAACGCAGACCAAGCTAGAAACCATATAAGAGAGGTGAGGTTAGAAGGTGAAAAGAACAACAGAAAGACTAATCTGGAAATAGGGGAAGCCTTCCGTGTTTTCTTTCAGAAGATATACACAGATGAGATCGAAGTCAACATCGAGGAAAGAACTGAGTGGCTGAAAAAGGTGAACCTTCCAAAGTTGACCAGGCAACAGAGTGAACACCTAGATAAAGAGATAACAGAGGCAGAAGTGGAAAGAGCCATAAAACAACTAAAACAGGGAAAGGCTGCAGGCCCCGATGGCATTCCTGGCGAATTGTATCGAGTACTAAACCCAACTGTTACCCCGATCTTAACTAATCTTTTTAATAACATCCTAATTAGAGGTGAGACTCCACCAAGTTGTTGGGGTGAGGCAAATATTGCTTTAATCTTAAAAAACAGGAATGGATCCAGTAGACTGTGGATCATATCGTCCAATCTCGCTTCTCAATAATGATTACAAGATCTTTTCAACAATTTTGGCTGCACGTTTGGGAAGCGAGATTGGAACGATTATCCATCATGACCAAAAGGGATTTATCAGAGGTCGACAACTGGCTTACTTAACCTATGATCTAGTCGGAGCGATAGACATCGCCTCAACCTTTGCCTTGCCTCTTGCAATCATGACACTCGATGCAACAAAAGCATTCGGCAGGGTCAATTGGTCTTATTTAACTGCAGTTATGGAAAAATTCCAATTTGGCCCTAAATTTTGTAGAGCGATAGGTCTGTTGTATAAAAACCCGAGAGCTAGCCTCTTGATTAACGGCACACATACAAAATCTTTTGAAATTAGTAGAGGGACAAGACAGGGGTGTCCTCTCTCCCCTCTCCTATTTAACATTTATGTTGAACCATTTGTTCAAATCATAAGAGAGGACATCAATATTCTGCCTTTTTCTTTCGCTGGTTGGGAGGAGAAAGTCGGGCTATATGCTGAAGACATTCTCATTTATACAACTGATCTGGCCCAGACATTCCCTACGGTCATAAAAAGGGCCTAAGAATTTGGAAGATTTTCAGGCTATGAAATAAATGCCGGAAAAACTGATATAGTGGCTTGGAACATCACAAACCTTCAGCTCCCTGTGACGCCTTCAATCCGCTATCTGGGGATCAGAATCACAAATGATATAAACACCTTGGCCCAGACTAATTTAGATTGGATTTTCCGCGAATTCAAGACATTGATGAAGCATGGTCCTTTCTCCCGCTTACCATCTATGGGAGAACGAGCCTAGTGAAAATGACCATTCTCCCCAAATATACATTTATTTTTAATAGAGTCAGAGTCAAAAATACTTTATTCGATTAGTTAAAATCATAAAAGTATACTACAAACACATGAACAAACATATAAAAGCACATAAATGTGTATAAATGAATATTAAAATTGAGATTACATTTCATACAAATTTCAGCAAATGCAATACAAGGAAGTCGTATACATTTAAAATGATGTTAAAAATGTTTAAAATACATCCTATTTAAAAACTATATTGGATAAGATTTTTATACAAGTCTGCAGGGATAGATTGTGTGATATGCTACACTTATATTTACATGGTTCAATCAGGTATTGCGTGGTACAATGATCTAGATCGTTTTGCTCTCATTGCTGCTACCAAAAAACTTGCGACCCCGTACATCACAATAGGGGTCTCCATAGTTTGTAAAAACAACAATGCGGGTTTCACTTGCATGAATCCCCTGTTTCTCAATAGTGGTAGGATATATTTTTTTCTCCCCTCCGCAAAAAAGGGACAGAAAAATATAAAATGGGACTGGTCTTGGTCGGAAAAGGAATCGCATTTACATGGTACATGGTCCCTTGGCTTGTTCCATTTCAAGTATTCTCCCAGAAGGAGGTGCATCTGGTTGAAACGAAATTTGGTGAGAAGCCATCGATGATAAGGCCTATTCACTACCCTTAAGTATGGCTGGATGTTCATGGTAGATACTACAATATAGTGAGCCCTAACAGTGGTTTTCTCTAATTCCTGTGCTTCACGCAGCATGTTTCTAGTCTCTAAAAATTGTGTCTTAATCCATGTAACATCTTCTTTACACAGTCTCTCTGGGCTACTATACAAGTCAACACGGCCCAGACGAGTAGCAACCAACTTAATGTAGCTCAGCCATTTAATATCGTTAGCTCTGTCTCTCCCCATGCAATCCAAGATAATCTGTCGATTTAACGTCAAATTCGGGTTCAACCACAATTTCACCCAAAGAAGTAGGGGGGCCAGGTTAAGAGTATCTTCAATAAATCCTTGCCCTAGTTCTATCAACACAGAGAAAATAGGTGTAGACTGTGGTAAGCCTAATAATGAACGCATGGATCTATTCTCCTCCTTCTGTATCAGGGCCAGATCCCTGAATCCCCAGATTCCAGCCCCATATCTAGCCAGAGCCAAAGTTTTGGCTCTATACAGCTTGAGAATAGCTTCCGTTGGTTTGCCCCCCAGTCTTTTAGCAAAGCTCTGTATTGCACCGAATGACCGCCGAATAGCCATTGCTTTGTTAACAACCTGTGGGGTCCATGTACCCATGTCGTCAAAAATGACTCCAAGGTATGTAAATGTTTTAACTTTGGTTAAAATCGCTCCATTGCATCGCAGGGTTTTAGTAGTGTTCTTTCCTTTCCCTAAGGACATAACGTGCGATTTACCCATATTTACAACCAGGTCTAGTTTGTTCATAAAAGCTCCAAATGAATCAAGGAGCAGTTGTAGACCATTAGGGGTTCTGGCAATGAGGACCGTGTCATCGGCGTACATCAGTACAGGCAGCGGTAACCCACCCATATTCGGTATATCTGGGGTAGCAGTTTTTAAAACGGAGTACAGGGAATTAATATACAAGGAAAATAACATGGGGGCCAAAATGCACCCCTGTCTCACCCCTCTAGCTGATCTAAACCCAGTAGTGCACTTGCCTCCTGTGGTCATACGGACCGAAGCCGTCAGGTCGGTATGCAGGAAAGCTAAGAAGTTAATCAGAGCAGGGTCCAGACCCAACTCAGAAAGAATTGTCCACAGCTTCGACCTATTAACTAGGTCGAACGCTGTGGACAGATCCATAAAAGCTAGGTGGATTGACCCACTAGAGGCAGCAGTATATTTAGAAACAGTCATGTACAAGTTAAGACACTGCTCCTCGGTACCCCTCCCTGTTCTAAATCCATATTGCGTATCACATAAAATTGCGTTATCCTTTTCCCACAGGTTAATTTTATTTAAAATAACTTTGCCCAAAATTTTGAATGAGGAGTCAAGTAACGATATAGGTCTATAACACCTGGGGTCGCCCCTTTGCCCCTTCTTAAAAATTGGTATGATCACCGAATGTGACCAAGTGGTAGGGGTATCAGACGAATTCATGCATGCTAAATTAAAAACATTCGCGAGTACTATAGACCATATATGGGGATGTGCTTTATACATATCGGCGGGGACCCCATCCGGGCCTGGGGCTTTCCCGCCGGCAGTGTTTTCAATTGCATTTAATACTTCTTTTACCGAAACCCTTAGTGGTGTGTCTGAGGGAGAAGAATCTATAGGAGTAAAAGGGGTAGTAGGAGTCTTGCTTCCATAGATGTTTTCGAAGTGATCTAACCATTGATTCTCAGTGATATTGGCCTCTAATATCTCATTCCCAATACCACTTAACAAAGGAGAGTTCACTATTTTCCAAAAATGGGCACTGTCCCTTAGGGTAAGGTTATCATAAAGTGCTTCCCAGGCCTTGTCTTTTAATTCTCTTTTGCGAGCCTCGGTCGCACACCTATATTCTTTCCTCAATTGGGACACTACAGTTAAATTACGAGGCTTACATTTAAGGGCTTCTAGAAGTTTTTTATGCGCCTTTGAGCAATCAGCATTGAACCATCCCTGTGCCATACGTGGCTTAACAGATGATTTGATAGTAAGGGTCTCTGCGACATTTTTGCATATGGTTCCAAAAGCTTTTGTAACATTTCCTCCTGTAGACAGAGGATTCCTGCATATGTTAAATTCAACACTTAATTCATCGCACAGTTTAGTAAAAAATTCCTCAACATCAATCTTAGACCATTTAACCCGTCTACCTTGGTCGTGGGCCTTGACTACAGTAGGGTAGGTTAACTGTTGGTCGCAATTAATTATGGTAGGGTTTATGTTAGTCAGTTCCATAACGACCGGGTTATGGT
The DNA here is from genome assembly GCF_964261635.1 of Lissotriton helveticus. Taxonomy (NCBI): domain Eukaryota; kingdom Metazoa; phylum Chordata; class Amphibia; order Caudata; family Salamandridae; genus Lissotriton; species Lissotriton helveticus. Next base: position 263,688,088 of record NC_136065.1, on the reverse strand, counting down.
CACTAAATGCGGTAATAATGGCATTATATGAGATGACATTTATGAGAATTCTAGGTGACACAAAGATATAATCAATAATGGTGTTACTACCTCTCGCGCTATAGGTCACCACTCTGTCTATCGGATTCGCAAAAGCGGGTTCAGACATATCCATATCTATCAACATCTCTTCTAGAGCACCCCCCTTTACAGAGTGTTCAAAATGCGGATGTGTCAAATAGTCATCATCATAGGAACTACCATTATAACAGTTAAATTGACAGAGATGTGTGTTAAAATCACCAAACACAATATAATAAACCAAAGTAGTTTGACTCTTCTTATAATTGTTTAAAAAATCAGTCAACATTAGAATATTTTCGCCTCCTTGTAACCCTTCTGTTGAGTTATAAAAATTTACGTATAGGAGTTTTTCCCCCGTATTCATCGAGGCCTCTAAGATGAGACAGTTAGGGGAGTTAATATCTAAGATTTTCATCGCCCCGAGGTGACTTACTGAAATTAGCAATGCAAGACCACCCTTACTTCTGCCTCTGTTAGACTTTTGAGCTGCTTTAAAATGAGATACATAACCTTCTACCCAAAAGTTACATTCTGTGTCCCATGTTTCTTGGAGTGCGATCACTTCATGTTGCTTAATAATTCCCAGCCATTCTTTATCATCTCTTTTGGATTGTAGACCAGAAATGTTCCAAGTCATTAGCTTCATATTTCTGCAAGCCCCTTTAGACCCGGAAGGTTCCTGCAACCCCCTCTTGGTGCCCAGTCAGATGTTAGTGTCCAGGTTTACAAGAGCATCAAAACGGTTACTTAGCTCCAGGCCAGGAGGTGAAGCCACATGGTGATTACAATCTAGGGACAAATGTGAGCTAAGGGGTAGAGTAGCCCAGTTGGCTAAAGGCACTTGTTGTCTTGGAATGTTTGGAGTATTTTTCCTGTGAACAAAGTCCCGGGTAGTTTGTTGTGTTGGGCGAGGGTAGAAAAAACCCAGTGGAACCGCACGTATTTGCCCTTGACCAATATCAGTTGCGTCCCAAAAAAGTCTTGAACAAACGTGTGGCATCCTAAAGTTAATAATAACACAATCCTCAGGGAAACATTTGGCTGTCGGGCCCAGCCAAGTAACTCTTCTTGCCAGACTAACATGATCAGAAACGTCACTAGCACCTGTGCAGTTCTTATCACACCAGCTCTTTACATTTTCCATAAGGGTTCTTTGGGATTCTGATTCTCCCGTAGTGAGTCTTGGTACATTGACCAGAACTGCCACAAAAGGGGTTGCCTCCGGGGGTAAATTCACCATAGGCTTGCGATACGAACCATCCCCCGTTCTCCTTTGAGATGTGTTCTCTGTTGCCCCGTTATTTGCCTCGCTATTATTTGTGATTGGATCCGGGTTGTTCTGTCTGCTAGGATTCAAATTGTTGCCGACAGGTTTAGGGTTATTTGCAGACATCACTGTCGGGGAGAGAGGCAGATGTGTTGTGTTGGGCATAGTAGTGCCAGTGTTAGTCACCTCCATGGGTTGGCCGGTTTGCCCTGTGGCATGTAGGGAATCTTTAGCTAGATGCTCTGCCACTTTATGGAGCAACAGGGAATTCATCCTCTCGCAACGGGTCATAATACCCGCTACGCAGTCTTTAAGGGTTTCGACTATATCGCTTGAGATCTTAATGAGCATGGTTTCTATGGTGTCTGTTAGAACCCTTTCTATCCTATCGTTAATAGAGCCTTCAAGTTTAGCTAACGATTGACATATTTTGGTGTTGGCTCTGTATTGAGGGGGTAAGGTTTTATAAAATCTTGCTCTTTTCCTAGTAGTACGTATCTTGGCACCCCCCCCTTGGACTTGGGTACACACAGGGGGGTCAGGAACCACTGTAGAGTACTCCGAGTGCACCGACTGGTGGGCAATAGGTAGATTATCACATGCCCCATTGATAACAATATTGGGTTCTAAGGGTACCCTTGACTCGTTATGATCCATCGAGGCTCCCTCTAGCCCTAGTTCCCGTTCTTTCGCAGCAATTTCCTTATTGAGCTTCCCTACGGCTGATGTAAGGTAAGTCAAAATGTTTCCTGGAGCACTCGATTTACGTGCAATTTTTACATTGCTGGCCCCCCCTGTAAGCGAAGTCTGGAGTTTTCTCTTACCCATTTTTCGTCCGTGGATGTTAGAGGGTTGGCCTGTCCTGTCCTCTGTCGTCCCCTGACGGCCACAGACGGCCCGCCCTCTGCCCGGGCTCCGCCCGGCGTCGCCCGCGCGCGTCCCGCGACGCGGAGGAAGCCTCCCTCTGATGTACCGGCCAAAGCGGAAGTCACCGCTAGGCCCCCTGGGAGCTGTAGTCTCAAGCCGCTGGCCGCGTGATGGAGCAAAGCGGCGCGGCGAGACTGCAGCGTTGGTGACCCAGGAGCCTTCGTAGTCCCAGAGCGTGATGCGTGATGCAGGTAGGCAGCGTAGTGATTCTCTCCCCCGCTCCACCGAGGAAGCCTCCCTCTGATGTACCGGCCAAAGCGGAAGTCACCGCTAGGCCCCCTGGGAGCTGTAGTCTCAAGCCGCTGGCCGCGTGATGGAGCAAAGCGGCGCGGCGAGACTGCAGCGTTGGTGACCCAGGAGCCTTCGTAGTCCCAGAGCGTGATGCGTGATGCAGGTAGGCAGCGTAGTGATTCTCTCCCCCATATTTTTAATAGTATTCTATTAATATTCGACACAACGCAACTGTTTAAATGTCAACAAAACATTAATTCATTTATTTGGAGCTTTAAATCAACTAGGCTGGCATGGAAGAAGCTAAGAAAAAGAGAGAAGGGAGGACTAGCATTGCCAGACCTGGAATATTACGCCTGGGCTTTTCATCTGTCCCACTCCAGGATGCTATTAAAGACCCCCCAGGACAATTCAAATGGGCGTTTGTTCAGAGCAATGTTATTGGGCTCTAATCTTCCACTTGATGGCTTCTTGTTTAAGTTTGGACATCAGAGATTTTTTAAGAAAGTGAGGCTAAAGACTCTATATTGGCTCCTAAAAGAATGGACTCAAATCAAATCTAAGGTTGGGATGGCATATTTTTCCAATTTTGCCCCGATTTGGGATTTTCCAGGGTTCTCTCCACAATACATCGAGACGGTTAAAAATGTGTTATCGGAGGCAGGAATAGAAATATTGGGAGAGTTGGTGGCGGGAGGATCCTTATTAGAATGGGAGGTATTCTCAGACAGGATAAGTTCACCACTATCCTGGTTCATCTGTATACAACTGTCTAGTTGGCTTCGAGATTTGACAAAGAAAAAAGTCAAAATTGGAGGGTACAGCTCCTTAGAGAAAAACTTAGTTGAGAAAGCCTATGGCGGGAAAGAGGTTGCTTTTTATTATTGGAACATTATGGAAGAAGGTGAGGGCGACTTTAATCTTCCTTTAAAATTGTGGGGAGGAGACGGAGAACCCCAGGCAGAAGTACTATGGATGAAATCCTTTAGTCTTTTGTATAAAATAATAAAACCTGCGTGGTTGAGGCGCAACCAACTATTTACATTACATCGCACGTACTACTCCCCTAAAAAACTCTCTAAGTTCCAACCAGGGAAGTGCTGTAGTAAATGCCTTCTTCCAGCAGCCTCAGACTTACACATGTTTTGGGAGTGCCCGAATATCACTAGATACTGGCAAGAAGTTAAGATATCTCTTGAATCAATTCTTAAAATTTCTATCCCATTCTCATGGTCTTTAGTTATTTTTGGCCTAAGTGACAACATCAAGGGACTAGAGATGGAATTTCTATACTATGCCATTCTGTTAGCAAGAAGACAAATATGTAAAAACTGGGTCAACATTAATTCGCCGACTCATGCAGAGTGGTTGACATCACTTTATGGAACACCGAAAGTTGATTTGGCAAGAACCTGCAGTCTCCGCACCGTGAGATTCTGGAACTATTTAATTGAGTGGAGATTAAGCAGTCAGAGAACCCGGGTTTTTTTTTTTTCCCGGGTCCGATGATTAAGCCCAACACTCCATGTCCAACGGGAGGCTCCCCATGCCATAAAAGCTATTGGACTAACAGCCAGCAATAAGCTTGAATGGAGATAGATCGTGCGAGGTTTCCCCTCGCTGAGACATTGGGTTCGCTTCTCTGGCGGTGTCAAAGCTATTTTCTGGTTTCTACCTATACAGAGACGAATGTGTCTTGGTGGTTGGAGAGTTCCTGGAACGATGAGGTGGCTAATGAGGACAAAAAATTAAAAAAAAACAAAAAACATAGCAAACCAAAACAAAGCATAGCATAATAAAACACAACAAAACATAGCATAGCATAACAAAGCATAGCATAGCAAAAACACAGCAAAACATAGCATAACAAAACATAGCATACCATAACAAACCACAACAAAACATAGCATAACAAAGCATAGGATAGCAAAACAAAGCATAGCATAGCATAACATAACAAAGCATAGGAAAGCAAAACAAAGCATAGCATAATAAAACACAACAAAACAGCATAGCACAACAAAACATAGCATAACAAAGCATAGCAAAACATAGCATAACATAACAAAACAAAGCATAGGATAGCAAAACAAAACAGCATAGCATAACAAAACATGGCATAGCAAAACACAACAAAGCATAACATAACAAAACACAACAAAACAAAGCATAACATAACAAAGCAAAGCAAAACAAAACATAACATAGTATAACAAAACACAAGAAAACATAGCATAGCATAACAAAACAAAGCATAGCATAACAAAGCATAGCAAAACAAAACATAGCATATTATAACTAAACATAGCATAACAAAACAAAGCATAACAAAACATAGCATAACAAAACATAGCAAAACACAACAAAACATAGTATAGCATAACAAAACTTAGCATAGCATAACAAAACATAACACAACAAAACATAGTATAACAAAACAAAACATATAGCATAGCAAAACATAGCATAGCATAACAAAGCATAGCATAACATAGCATAGCATAACAAAGCATAGCATAGCATAACAAAACACAAGAAAACATAGCATAGCATAACAAAACAAAGCATAGCATAACATAACAAAGCATAGCAAAACAAAACATAGCATATTATAACTAAACATAGCATAACAAAACAAAGCATAACAAAACATAGCATAACAAAACATAGCAAAACACAACAAAATAGTATAGCAAAACAAAACATATAGCATAGCATAACATAGCATAGCATAACAAAGCATAGCATAACATAGCATAGCAAAACACAAAACATAGCATAGCATAACAAAACAGCATAGCATAACAAAACAAAGCATAGGATAGCAAAACAAAACAGCAAAACATAGCATAGCATAACAAAACATAGCATAACAAAACAGCAAAACACAGCAAAGCATAGCATAACAAAGCACAACAAAACATAGCATAGCAAAACAAAGCATAGCAAAATCCAACATAGCATAACAAAGCACAACAAAACTTAGCATAGCAAAACAAAACATATAGCATAGCAAAACATGCATAACATGCCAAACACAACAAAACATAGCATAGCATAGCAAAACAAAACATATAGCATAGCAAAACATAGCATAGCATACCAAACACAACAAAACATAGCATAGCATAACAAAACATAGCATACCAAAACAAAGCATAGCATAATACAACACAACACAACAAAACATAGCATAGCATAACAAAGCATAGCATAGCAAAAAACAGCAAAACATAACATAGCATAACAAAACATAGCACAGCAAAGCATAGCATAACAAATCAGAGCATAGGATAGCAAAACATAGAATAGCATAACAAAACAAAGCATAGGATAGCAAAACATAACATAGCATAGCATAACAAAACAAAACAGAGTCTAGCAAAACACAACAAAGCATAGCATAACAAAACAAAGCATAGCAAAACAAAGCATAGCATAACAAAACAAAGCATAGCAAAACAAAACATCGCATAACATAGCATAGCATAGCATAACATAAGAAAACATAGAATTAAGTTTGATAAACTCATAGTAGCGAGCCTGCTAGCTTTACCGGGCATTGACTAAGACATACCGTCATCCCAGAGGCAGTAACTCGGCCACCTTTGCTCTTGTATTGCAGTGGCTTCATGTATTAAACAGTGCCCATATTTATACTGTTAGCACTTTATTTGTGCAAATTTCAGGGTTCACAAAACTTTGATCAATTGAAGTTCACAACTGAGGCTGTTAAGTTTGCGCTATATAAAACCCCAAGGATAAAAAACATTTCCATTTACAATGTGAATAGCTCCAACAAATACAAGACCTTTTGCAAAGTACAAAACATTGCCATTTACAATGCCAATAGCTCCAGCTCCAACAAATGCGAGACCTATTGCATTTCCAATGCTTGTTATTGGATGAGGTCCATTTTTTTAAACTGATCATGAAAGCATTAGTTACAAAACACAATCATTGTGGTTATCCTGTTACAAGTTAAACGTGTGGAGACGTACATGTATAGTTGTTACAGCAATGTTCAAATTGGAGAAGGTACAGCATTATTGATAATAATGTTGGAGTGGATAATGGAGAGCTCCATCTTAGTATATTGGGCTCCTTGTTCTGTGCATGATGTTAAGAGGATTCATGTATACCGCAATCCCTATCTATTATATGTTGACTGAAGCCCCCGATTCTGTCCAACAAACTGGATCTTCAATGCTTATTATTTGCCTCCTCTAGTCTAGTTCTGTGGGTCTGGTTCATTATTATATTGTAGTCTGGTGGAATTGTAGAGGCCAACATTTGTAACTAGTAAAAACTTAAAATAAACTGTTATGTCCCAGGCGTTCATCTGTTAAGCTATTATCAATATTTCAGAGTGTCTAATATATTAGGGTTAGGTGTCTCTCTATCTCCATCTAATGTAGAGGTGGGGGTTATGTAGAGACATGACTGCATGTGTTCTCCGATAGGACATCTAGTGGATAAACTGGGGGAGAACAGGTCAAGGGGGTGAGGCAGAGTCCCCCAGAGCCTCGGTGCCCTGTAAGGAGGGATGTCTCCCTCTGTGGTCACTGCTCATCTTCTCTTCCTAATGTGTGTGATCTTCCCCATCTGTTATGTCCTTCATTGGATGAGGATCATAATGCTATTCAGGTGCTCCCAGCCATTAAGGCTCCTGTCCCGATGGGCCCCTCTTGACATATCTAAGTCCAACATGGGCTTTTGGGCTCCTTTATGAACTCTGTATTTGAATTAATCTGCTGTAACAAGCATTCAAGAAGCGTGGTCGTCCTCTGTAATAGTTTTTTATTTTCAAGAAAGGCAGAATACAAGATCCTAAGATTTGCTCAAAGTTGGTTCTTGCTTAACTCTGTTATTGCTATACTCAGATAATGCTATACTAATTTCATGAATTGACCTGAGATTAGATGTTTTACTCAACCAATTTGTGGAATTTATGGACTCGATTTAAATACCAACTTTACTAAGTCTGTTTAATGGTGATAGGCCCCAGGAACACCAGGACTAGATCGTAGTTGAGTGCCCGTATTCCATTATACTCGCTCGGCCCTTAGTCCTCTGGATCATGGAAAGCATTCGGCCAGCTAAGCACTTAAATAATTAGATTTTAAAAGATTGTCTGGCCCTTGATCACGCTGCTAGTGTTCTGTGAATCGGTTATATCAAAGTTGGTATTACTAGGTTAGGCCGCCCTGAAATTTTAATCACCCTGAAACTTTAGTTTTGGAGGACCACCTCTGAGCAATAATGTGTGTATGAAAAAACTAGACAAAACCGAGCAAAAGGGAGAAATTTCTGAGGTGAGCGCTGTTAACAGATTTTTCCAACAGAGCTCCCCTCGTGCAAGACATGATGTTCAAAGAGGTAGAGTTCTTCCACCTTCTGTCCCAAATAGATCTTGTAATCAGTGTGGCAGCCATAGTCTTGGCTCTGATTCCAAGTTTTGCTTTGCTCTAAAGAAAGAGTGTGTAAGGTGTGGGCGATATGGTCATTTTGCCACAATGTGCAGAATATCTAGGAAAGGTAAAGTTGCCTGTTTTGCAGAAGAGATCACTCAGCAAATTGGAACTCCCCCTGATAGAATTTTGTGTGTTGATGGAGAGGAGTTTGAGGATAGCCTGAATGATTTATGCAGGCAAATTAGACCTAAAGCATTATTTAAAGTTAATGGCAAAGAAGTATTACTTGTGGTTGACACTGGCTCTAAGTATACCATTGTACCCAAAACCATCTGCACACGTTTGTGGAAGGGTATTGTTCTGGAACCCAATGACAATCATATCCACAAGTTATCAAGGTGAAACTATCAATATTCTTAGGTTTATGGAATCTTTAATTGAGTTTGTGGGAAGGTCTGTTTGCGGCAAAGTTTATGTATCTGAAAATAGGCCTGCCATCTTGGGCTGGGTACATCAGTTCTATCTTCACTTCAAAATTGATCCTGGATCTCCCTCACAGATTATGATTGTAGGGGATGAATCTCTTGAAGACATTTTGGTCTCTAATAAGGATATTTTCAATGAAAAATTGGGTCTTCTTAAAGGTTATGTCCATAGGATTGTACTTAAGAGGGGTGCGATCCCTGTGCAACACAAATTCAGGAGAGTTCCTTTTATGGTCAGAAAAGGTGTAAAAGAGCTATTACATGGCATGTTAAAGGAGGGGATCATTGAACCAGTGGAGGCCTCTGACTGGATTTCTCCAGTGGTGATTACGCGCAAGGCTGATGGTCGTCTTAGATTTTGCGTGGACTTGAGGTCAGAACATCATTACTGACACCTACCCGTTGCAAAACATTAATGAACTGGTGATGTTGCTGAAAGGTGGTACATTTTTCTCCAAACTTGACCTTAAGAGTGCATATCACCAAATCAAGCTCCAGCCAGACTCAATGTCCCTCACCGCTTTCATCACTCTAGAGGGATCTTTTCAATTTACTCGCATGCCTTTTGGTCTCTCTTCCGCAGCCAGGGTGTTTCAACGCATGATGTCACAAATTTTCAAGGGCATGGCTAATATCCTTTTTTACCAAGATGACATCTTGATTTTTGGTGCAACTGTCCGGGAACACAATTCTGCTGTGACACAAGCTTTAAAAAGGATTGCTGAGGTTGGTATCACCATGTGCAAGGAGAAGTGTTCTTTTCTTTCTGAGTGTGTAGAATATTTAGACTATATTGTATCATCTGAGGGTGTTAAACCTAAATTGAGTCTCCTTAAAGCCATCGAACAAGCTCTAGGACCCATCGACAAGGACCAACTGAGATCTTTCGTGGGTTTAATTTAATATTACACAAAGTTTGTCAAGTGTTTCGCTGGCAAAACTGAGAAACTCAAGGCTCTCTTGCAGAAGGGTCAGAGTTTTGTTGTGAATAAATGACAAAAACTGGACAATGATGCTGGTAAAGATGATCAGTTTAGTCAGCAAACATAAGTAAGAGTGGACCCCAGCACTTGGCCGGCACAGCAGTCCACAGCAACTGTCTCTCCCAACTGTCCCCCACCCGCATTCAAAGCTGCCTCATTCCATTACATTGTTATGCACGAGATCACAAGGCGACCTCAAACTCTTGTGACAGAGGGGCACGGGCCCTACATAACAAAACCCTTTGTGAAATGAAGGGATACAGAGAGAACATCATTGGCCAATAAAGTTACTGTAAGACCCTGTTTTCTGCTACAGTCCATGCTTTTAATTGAATCATATCTTTCGTATAACATGCCTGATTTTCATCGGTTCCTTCTGACTCGTTTTCGTTTAAATGTAATAATTCATCATTTACTAGCAGTTCCTCATGACAGCTCCTACGGTTGTACACCCAGCCCATGTAACTGTAATAATCATTCAATCCAGGACACGATGCATTTCATTATGTTTTACACTTTTTACAAAAGCCCAAGAAGGTCTTTCATTTTACCGTTGGTCACAGATAAGCACTTTACGCAAGTCCGCCCTGCACTTTTTTATTTAATGTTCTTCCCGGATGAGTTTATTTGTTTTAACATTTTCTTATCTGATGCTGTTTGTGCGACAAAAGTGTTATTTATATCATGATGTGAAACAAATCTTTTGTCATGTAGCTGTGTACATAGTTTTAACTTGTATTTTATCTATGAATGTTTCTATTTGTATTTTATTATGTTCTTTTATGGTTTTTATGAAAGAAACCGAATAAAGATTGCTGACTGACAGAGTACTTTAATATTCTTTAGGGTTTCCTGAAACAAAATGCCTGTTTTCAGGCTTTAACGAATGCAACAACAATTCACTCTTAAACGCATTTTGGATTTAATATATGGATTTCGGAATAATTCTGTCAGGCCGACTGGATTTATTGAATTTTTCACCATCAACATACCTGGCCTTGATCATTGGTTTGTCACCAAACCAACTCAGTCTTCTGTATTCTTCATAGACTTTGCCACAATGCAAGCATCCAGCTACAGTCTGGAGCTGCTGCCTTGATCATCAATTGTGACATGCGCTGCATGACCCTACACACTGGAAAACAACAGATGGTGCTGCCGGATCCATGTGGACTGGACCCGGAGTGCATTTACTGCTGTTGTGTGTTACAGACCATTTTGTCTCCACCTCCGGAGGAGATTAATCTGATCCATGTGTCTGAGACTGAGGCCAGTCCTGGCGACAGAAGATTTTTTTTCCAGCCACTTGCCACTGCAGTAACAATGTATCCCAGCCCCACTTGGTCTCCACAGTAATGAGTCCACTGAGGCCGGCAGTGGTGACTGCAGAGTGTGGCTTCATTGCCGGTGGCAAGCAGCACTACAGGAAATGCCCAAAGTGCTTTTGTTGTTAATCATTCTGCACCGCCTCATCGCACTTTAAATTTGAAAAACTAAAATGCATGACTAATGCATTTTAGTGTAGTGATGCAGACACAAGACATAAAATGGGATAATCTAATTCCTGATGCGTGGTACTTTGCAGGGTTGAGTGTTACAATGCAACTGATACAGAATACTAGGTTTATTTCTCTGATCCTCTTGTAAAATACATGCTTTGGTAGAAACTTTGCTAGAAACATATGTGAATTTTTTTCTGTCCTCTGTGTCCATGCAGAAGGTATTTCACGTTTAAATATGACTACGATCAATTCAGGGGTGAAGGAGGACAGCTGTTTCTTACTAGTACTGCACATACTAAAGAGAATGAAGGCTTCTGATCATTTGTTACTTAAGTAGCATGAAACAGTGGAGAAATTCTTGCGTAAGGATTTCGCATGGAGTAACTTCTTGACTCCTTTCTGTCATGCAGAGTATTACTAAGTTGTTCTTGTCAATGCAAGGCTTCACCCTTAATGTTTTATGTTGGGTTCAAGGGAAAACTAAATGGCCAATAGAAGGAACAGTGGCAGGCTTTCCTTGTGCTTAAAATGTCGATATGTTGAGAAGTACGCTAATTTACAGAAGAATAAAAATTACAATAAATAGTAATCTGAAATGTAATGTCTGTGAGATGCATCACAGGATTGGTTTCCACTGAGTAATGTGTCAGGGCTGTTTCCTTAGAGACCCAAATATTTATAAACCCCAAGTCTCCCATTGTGGGTTTAAAGGTTTTTATTTGGCACTCGGGTAAGTACTTCTGCACTGCTCTACTTGAGGGCTACTATTGCACATCTTCTGCATTTTGCATTGGGAATTAGTGAGACTTATCCCTCCTGGCTCCCACTTAATGCTGCAATGGCAGTTTTACATCCTATAAAATCTGATAAATATATTTCTCCTTTGAACGATTATGGAAGGAACAGGAAAGGGACTGGGGAAGCGTGTAGGGGGTATTCAGGCGACCAACGGCTTGCTGAGTAAGTCCAGTAACACAGAAGCAGTCTCAGTAGATCTCTGTAGCCAGGTGGATGCTTTGATGACTTTTAATAATTAATGTTAATAAAAAGATGATTACATTGAAAGATCTTTTTAAATGAAGTTGCAAACAAATGTTGGGTCAGGCTACTCAGCAGTAAGTTAGGCGGTGGTGAATTATTAGCTGCTTCGATCTTGATTTCTATCTCCCAGATGCATTTTTGTTCAGTATGACTGGGAGTGCTCAGTCTCTAGAACAATCTGCTCAGAAGGTCAGAAGAATACATCTTGCAGGTTCTGGAAAGCATTGAACTGTGAAATACTTACTTCTATTGCTCTGTAAGTTTTAGATTGATTAACATTATCATGTTCTTTGACTTTATTTGACTCCGTTGTGAGCTGGGGCACAGACCACATTCCCCCAGGCTCCCTTGCTTCTGTTGACACATCGCCAGGTGCCTGGAGGCGCTTAAAGCCACTTGCGAGGTCCCGCAGCGCGGTGCGCGTCCGGGCAGGCCCGTCCGTGCCCGGCAAAGACTCATCTGGGCCATTCCTCTTGGTTTGTTGATTTTGAGAACCAGGGAAACTTAGTGTTGCACCCCAGCTTTGAGAAGCTTCCAGAAGTTAAAAACTCTTGTTCTTTCCTTTGCACTTTGACGTGGTCCAACTGTGGGCTAGATTCTGCTTGTAGCCCAGACCTCTTAAAATAACTATGGGGAAACGGAAAACAACGCCCGCCCTAAAATCCACCGATACCACCTTGGATGGTTTTCTCCAAAAAGCAGTGGGGGCCATTAACAAAGAAATAGAGCTGGCAGAGCGTAGACTCTCGCTAGTCCGTCTCCTGCTCCACTGCCTTCCGCTAATACAGACCCTCGCATAGACATGATTCAGATGGATATCAACCCTAGGACCCAAGCTTCACTTTCGCCCATTGTTACAATTGTGAACCAGGTTGGAGCACGCACAATACAGGATGGAATGGAGAAGAATGGACCTTTGCAAATAGCAGGGGCAAAGAGGAAACAAATTGAGATGACAGGGGCTGATCACAAGCTGAAGGTCCATTCACCTATGGTTAAGAGAACCAGACAAGCCCGCGCAAAAGGCAACGTAGAACGTGAGTGGGGCGGTAAGAGGGACCGCATTTGAAAGATCAGACATTTCCCTCTACAAAATTAGTAACAGAAGTGCAGGCCCCTATCACAGTTCGATTAGGAGACATTGAAGAGCAGCGTTCCCATGTGTTGCAGGATCTAAGCAAGATTTCAGTTAACTTAGTAAACAACCCGCAGAGGGACATGGCCATCCAGCCATGTAGCACAGATAGTACCACAGATAATGTTCCCCTTAATAGGATGGATCACAAAAGCATAACACCGATCTTAAGTAAGGGTGACCCCCCTCCTTGAGGCCCCTAAATGTAAATCCAGCGGTTCAGACCCCATGGGAATTTGTACCCCTAGGAACAACCAAAAGCTGGGACAAGGTGCACCAAACCAGTTGAGGCCTGATTTGTTAAATGGAGGCAGTTCCCAACAAGAATACCTAAGCACTAATGCCCTAGCTCATTCAGCCAGATTCATCAATGCAACATTCTGCGAATTACAAATTGCGATATTTACCGAATCGCAATTTAGAATTTGCAGAATGGCATTCATGAAGAAATGCGCTCAACAAATGCGAATCGCAATCGGCCGCAATTGCCGATTGCGATTTTGCCACAATCGCAGAATATTCGCAGAATCGGGCGTTTTCTTGCTTGAAATTGCTATTTCGCAATTACCGAAATCGCAATTTGCGATCTCGCTAACTGCGAGATCGCAAAAACGGGAAGTCGCATTTTGAGCCCAATGATGACATCACAACCAGGAAGTAGGCTGTTCCCTCCCTCATTCAGACCACTGAGCCTGAAAGTGGAAGCAGGACTGGGAAGAGCTCCACAACAGTGAACTTGCATTACCACAGCAGGACATCCACAACCTCCAAAATGTCACAGGAAGCAGCAGGGAGCAGTGCCACAGAGAGGAAGAGGAAGATTAAGTTCTCGGAGCAAGAACTTGAGTACCTAATTGAGGGGGTCTGTAAGGACCATGCACGCCTGTTTGGCAAGGACTCCAGGAGGGTGCCAGGGGCTGACAAGCGCCGCATCTGGCTGCGCATCCGCGCCAAGGTAAATTCTGTCGGGGTGACCCAGCGGTCAATAGACGATTTGAAAAAGAGGTGGTACGACCTCAGAGGGCGTGCCAAAGAGCGAATAGCGGAGAGGCTGGGGGAGCGACTTGCCACCGGTGGAGGAGAGCCCACTGCCACACCCAACACCCCACTGGAGGACCTCGTGGAGGACACCCTGACTCCTGAAGCCTGCGTGGGGGTCACCCAGCTTGACTCGTCCCGACCCACCCAACAATCCCAAGGTAAGTGCCATGCGACTGCGAGCCCGTCCCCTAACAATGCCCATGACCCCTGAGCTAGCAATTTCACAACCCCAGTAATGCAGGCCATGCACACCTGAAATGCCCTATTACATTGTGGGAGTTGTAGTGTAATAAACATTCCCAGATAGCCCAACACAGGCAGACCTGTCAATTCAAAGTAATTCCAAAAGCCAGTCAGGGAAAGCAGGCCTGCATGCATGTAGCAACATATCATGTGCAAGCTACATATCATTAATCATGCACCATTTACATCACAGGTGCAGCAGAACATCCCAGCACCGACAGCGAGGCCCTACGTATAGATGAGTACTCGGAGGACACCGAGGGTGAGGGCCAACCTGAACCAGGACCATCTCAGCCACCTGGTGCAGTACCGCCACCACCCCCCAATGTGGGCAGAGCCACCCCTGCAGCCACAGGTGCCCAGCAACCACCCCAACGTACACCCACGGCAGTGGTACAGGCCACACCACCACCAGCCAGGAGGCAGACGAGGCGCACAGCCGCAATCAGGTCGCAGTCCAGCGGACTGACGCGTCAGCAGCGTGACACCTCAACACGCGCGCGGGCAGGGATGTCCATGCACGGGAACATGGCCTGGTCATTGAACGCCGCATGCTTGCGGTACATCTTACGCAGGCGCGCCACCTGGCAGCCATACATCTGCAGCTCACTAATACCGCGCAGCATGTTGGACAGCTGACCGCAGCTGTGCGGGAGAATAACCAGATCCTGGTCTCCCAGCCATCACCCGCCGCCGCCGCCACCGCCAGTTGCTGACCCGCCTGTAAGCCTACACCAGGTCCAATCATATAATTGGCAATGCAACATCTCAACTTTCCCGCCGGTCCCTTGCAATGCAGGTGCAAATGGTCCAGTGTTGCCAGGACGTGGCCAGGGCACTTGATCAGGTGACAGCAGCAGTGCTCAGGCTGCAGCCAACTGCCCATGGTGAACCAGGGGTGGATGATGATGTCAGCGAGGGCACGTCAAGCCACAGAAGCATGTCCTTGCCGCCGGTGACTGAACGCCGCCGCAGCAGCAGGCCCACTGCAGCATCACGGGCCAACGCTGCAATTGAGGACAGCGAGAGGCGACTGGGTGCATCTGGACGGAGGCGCCAGTGACACTTTTCACTCTGCCTGCAGGGCCATGCAAAATCTGCAAGCAAGCCCTCTACCCCTGCATGGGGACGTATGACGCAATACTATTCCCATGTGCAGTCATGGCCAAAAAAAGCGCAATCATTGTGAATGAACAATAAGATTTTATGGTTTAACTTAAATCCAACTCATGTCATTATTACATTTGTCATGCATGAGTGCAGTGTTGTGTGAGGGGAATGTGTGCACTAGAAACAGTTAATAGTGATGTGGTTGCGGTGCCTGTGTCCTTCTGCAGGATTCTCCCCCCTGCATGACGCACATGTGCAGTTGGGCGGTTGTCCCCTTCCGACTCACTGCCAGAGATCTCGATAGGTATCCTGCGCTTGGTAGCAATGTTGTGGAGTATTGCACAAACGGCCACGATGCGGCAGCAGACCTCAGGCTCGTATTTGATGGCCCCACCAGTCTTGTGAAGTATGCAGAATCTGCTTTTCAAATGTCCTCTCAATGCAATTTCTTGTGCGTATGTGTGCTGCATTGTAACGCTGTTGCTGTGGTGTTGCAGGGTTGATGTATGGGGTGAGGAGGTATTCACGGAGACCGTAGGCGCTGTCACCTAAATGAAAGGAGCAAATGGTGAGTGTCTGTTCTGCGCAGCTACATGATCACAGTGTACTATATGGGGGCATGTGTACTTACCTAGTAGGTGTCCTTTGCCAAAGTCTCCCCTGGCCAGTCGTGTGTGAATGCCGCTGTGCCGGAATATGAAGGAGTCATGTGTGCTCCCCGGGTATTGTGCCACTATGTCCGTGATGTAATTCTTAGCGTTGCACACCATCTGGATATTGAGGGAGTGGTATGACTTGCGGTTGCGGTACATCTATTCCGTTTGTGCTGGTGGGCAGATGTGGATGTGGGTACAGTCAATGCATCCGATGACATGTGGGAATTGCACAACGTTGTAGAAAGTAGCTTGGTCACCTTCAAGTCCTGTTGGGTGGTCGGGAATGAGATGTAGTGGTGTAGCCGGCTCAGCATTGCCTCCAGGAAACTCCTTAGGCAGCGGGACATGGTGCTCTGGGATATCCCCCCTGCAATAGCGACTATCCCCTGGAAGCTTTCGGAGGCCAGTAGGTGCGGGCCGCACAAGACCTGCACATGGGTAGGCACGGCATTGGTCCTCCTTGTTGGGTGCTGCATCAGGGGGTCTAGGTCCTGGATCAGCTTGATGATCATTGGCCCATTCAGGCGGTACTTAGAGTAAATTTGCTCCGCAGTTTGGCCCAGCAGGGTGACCTGCAGGCGGAAGATTCACTCCTGGATCCTGCGTCGGTTCCGTGCTGCAGCCTGGAGCCTTCGCCTCCTGACCACCATGTAGAGTCCTGTCATTGTGAGAGTCCTGATGCTACTACTGTGTTTCCTTAAGTGTGTTTGTTCAGGACTGCACCTGTGGCTCGTTAGTTAATTTTTTTTCTTTTTTTTTTCCTTAATGGTTACCACCTGCTTTTGGTTCTCCTTAAATTGCGCCTCGCCAATAGCGATTTTCTACTTTTTCGCTAATTGCGAGTTTTCATGAATGGCGTTTGCGAATATTTTGCGAAATCGCAAAACAAATCGCAGAATCCATGGATTCTCGCTATTTCCGATTCGCTATAGGGGTTCCTCCTAGATTCTTCGATTTATTTTGCGATTTTGCAATTTTATTTTAGCGATTTTGCAAATTCTGGGTTTTTTCCATGATGAATTGCTTTTCTATTAATTGCGATCGCAATAGCTAATTCGCAGCTATTGCGATCGCAATTTTGCTTCGTGAATCTGGCTGATAGTTCCTTAATTAGGGAGGGTGCAAAATATACATTAAGTTTACCGCCAGATTGCACTCCTTACACGTTGATTTTGACAGGAGTCCCCCATCTCTCCCCTGGCTGTCAAGAAATCTGTCAAAGTTTTATTAACAAATTGGCACATTGGTGCCAGAGTAAACAGTAACATTTTGGCCCAGATAAACTGGTTTGATCACGTCATCATGGCCAGGCGGTGAACTGGTTGGGCCATACGGCTAAATCAGTCGAGGTGGACTGTGTGGTCCTTACTTTCAGGGATGCCTTGTCTGTGCACTTTCTCTTGAGGCACCTTAAAGACACACTTAGTGAGAACGAATCGATAAGGGCGCAACCACTGGGTTTTTCTATCCATGGATTCAGTTTGAGACAAGGGTCCCTCCCTAAAGGCTTGAAAAGTCCTGCATACAGCCTCCCTGAACCGTTTTGAGGCACTCTCAGGCCTTACTAATATTCATTGTATACACACTCATCTTAGGCAGGCAGCTGAGACGGGAGGGCTGGGACAGCTATATAGCAACTCAGGGAGTGACCCTTATAAAGGTGAGCCCAGAAGAACAGGGCCCGTACATCCAGTTGGTGCCACGTTGCACGTACCTACTAATAACACTAATGTTTTTGATAACTATGAAATGGCTACCCCACTGTTTAATGACATCTTTGAAGGTGAACTCGCAGCTGAAGGGCCCAAATTATTAGCTCACCACACGTCGCCCGTTCCAAATAATATATTTGTTGGTACAATGAATCCGGGACATACCACCCTTCCCTTTAAAGTTATTTCCTGGAATATTGCAGGAATTCGTTCCAAGCATACGAATGAGGTATGGCTAGAGTATATTAGAGGCTTCAATATCATCTGCCTCCAGGAAACTTGGACCTGGGATGACATTGTGCTAGATGGTTATCGCTCCTTTACTGTTCCTGCAATACTTTCTTCAGCAGGAAGGGCCAGGTTAGGGATTGTGCTGCTAATTTGGTTAAATATGGAATTTTTAAAGCTTTCTGTATAAGCTCATCACCCTGGTATCAATTAATAATGATCTCTAACCTAACAAAAGCTAAGATACTAGTGGTGAACTGGTATTATAACATCTTTGACCAAAACAGCTGCCACGTTACTGAATCCCTGCAGGTGAAAGTCACTCAAATCACGGGGAAGTGGCAACCATTATGCATACTTTGGGTGGGGTTTTTCAATTGTACAACTTGTAAGTATAGGTCCCAACGTGTCTGTGGGTTGTTGGATATTGAGGGCCAGCCCCAGTCACATTTAATTCACTCGCCCCAAGGAGGAGCTTTAAATTCTGTTTTTGTTAGGAATGATTTTGGTTTTATTAATAACTTGGTCTGTGTCTTTCTACCCGAGTGTCCTACTTATGTTGGTGGTGGCAGGGAAAGTTTTATTGACTATCTGTAATATCTAGGAAATTTTCTCCGCTTGTGTGTGATTTTATGGTGGGACATAACTGTGCTAGTGACCACAATCCCCTCATAGTCTCTCTTAATATAACGATTGAAGCGGGGGAGGACGATGATTGCCTGATTCACTATAATTGGAATAAAGGGGTAAGACTAAACTGGCGTAAGATAAACCCTTCAAATTTCGAGGAAGATACTGTTATAGCAAACTATCACTCAATCATGGGGTACTTGCAGCAAGATCTTTCCCCAGCTGAGGTCGTCCGAGAGTTCAGGCTGCTCTGCTCGGATGTGACTGAGAGGCTGACCAGACGCGTTCATTGTAGGTAACCCCAGAAGGTACAATGGTTTAATACTAAATTTACAAAGGCCCAAAAGAACCTTAAAAGGGCACTTCCCACTATTCTTTGCGATAGAAATCTAATTAAAAGCGCAAGGAAAACTTATAAAACCACTATTGGGAAAAGAAAAGACCTGAGGAGACTGTCATGGGACCACCTAGATAGAGCAAGCTCTCTTAAAGATACTAAAACCTTCTGGGACATCATTAAACACCCTCTATTCACGGAAGAAGTGAGACAGATGGACACACTGATCCTGGGGGATGCCTGGGAATCTCACTTTCCTGCTATATCTAATCCGTAGCTCAAGCAGTTAGAGGAGACCATAGGGGATCTGCCTGTAGATTTTAATCGCAGCCTCCCAACTAAGTTCACCCATTACAGTATCGGAGGTTGAGGAAGCCTTAGCGCAGGGGACTTGTCTGAAGGCTCCTGGCCCTGATGGGGTCCCACTTGATTTGTTTAAAAGGAATCCTACCCTGTGGGCACCCCTATTGGCAAATGTTTTTAAAGCAGTAATTGGCCCTAGGCCAGTGACTTGAAAGGAAGCTATCATGGTCCCCTTTTTAGGTCGCGCCTGCGATGCAGGGGCGAAAGCCCCTGCTGTCGCAAAGCGATCTATTGCAATCATTTCAGTCATTTTGCCTGTCAAGGACTAGGCAGAGACAACAGACTGTCACGAGCACGCAGCCGGCCGGAATCGGATCAGGTCACGCGCTCCGATCCCGGCCGGCTGTTCACAACACATGCACACGCAGGCACAGGCAGGCACACACGCAGGCACAGGCAGGCACACACGCAGGCACAGGCAGGCACACACGCAGGCACAGGCAGGCACACATGCAGGCACAGGCAGGCAACCACGCAGGCACAGGCAGGCAGGCACACACACACTCACCGTATCTGCCTCAGAGTGCGCCCCCGCACGTTGGATCTGGTTGGGGTGTGGCTGTAAGAAGCTACCGTGGCTCAGTGGAACTACCCGTGGGATGTACTCTACTGCGAGGTGCTCTCGCAAAGGGTCAGTGGGTCTGGGATCTCACCTGTTCTGCCGCCGCTCCCAGCGCCTCTCTCCAACGTCGCTGGTTTGCCCGAATGGCCGCAGACACCTGCAGGGCTGTGTCATAGCCGGGCGCTGCACTGGGGGCCTGCGGTAAAGCCGCCACACGGGTCCGAGGCCCCAGCAGTCGCCGCCCCATGCCGGGCCGTGCAGGAAACCGCCACCGAGAGCTGTGAGCCATCTGCGGCCGCTTCCGAGGGACTGAGCAGCAACAACACACGGCGGAGCGGGAAGGTGCGCCCCGGAACGTGCATGAGTATATCCCGCACAGGCTAGCCAAAGGACAGCACTTCAGAATACAGATTGCAGGGTCGTAGAGAGCGCAGCCTTGTTTTTAATAGCTGTTACCTCTCGTTTTCCAATGAAAGTCATAGACGTAAACCTACGTCATTACATTTGCCTTCCCATCTGAGGTTAGAGAGGCTTGGAACGCACGCTTCACTTATAGTTCCTCCTTGTGACAGCGTGCGCCGGAAGCGCAACATTGGCGGTTGAAGTGTGTGCTGCTTGCAGCTTACAGCTTACACTCTCGGGAGAATGCCTGGGGCTGTGATGGCTGAGAGTCCGGTGAGCTTCAGGAAGATGCTGGAGCAGAGCGAGGAGCAAGAGCTAGAGGTAATGCAGGATTGTGACACGAGCTATTGGATTTGTTGTTGTAAGGGCAACTCTCGACGCGGGCTAAAATGTAATCGTGTGCGACACGAATAGACAATTGAGGCGAACTCAATCCAGGTTATTCACACGCATGTGTGCCTTTTTAAAATCAACGTCCTACTACATGGCGGAATGTTATAGTTACTAAATAAATAGGCATACTTGCTTTCAAACACCTGGGACTTATTGTACAGCTCGCTGACATGCCGAAGGTGTTTACCCAGTATGCAGCGCTTTTACTGAGATGGAAAAGGTGGAGTTCTCAAAAGGGACAAGGCCATGAAACAGTATTCCTGTAAAGGAGCTTGGCATCTGTAAAGAAGGGCATGGCCTTATAGAGGGGACCAGAATCCTCACAAATTCATAAACTGTTCTTTCACCAAATTCTAAGCAACAGTATAATTCAATGTATGCAGAAACATTTGTCTGTGCCATTAGGAATTGTAAGTATGAAAGGATTTTGGGGGGGGGGGGGGGGGGGAGAATACAGTTATTTTTTTAAAACTTACACATTTAATGAGCTAGTTCTACAAACTGCCTATTTTCATACTCTGCATTCAAAAGTTTAGCGTTTGGAGGAGACATTTTCACTTTCGACTTTCGGTTTGAAAACATTATGCATAGATATGATGCCTAATAGCTATCCTAAATGTTTTGTTTAATTCTGAAAGTCAGGGCAGCCATGGGAAAGTGAGTAACTAGTAGTACTGTTTGGAGGGCTAAAAAACTACTCAAAGAAAAAGCAGCAATGATAGTGAGTGAGCCCTTTGGGTGCAAGGCAGCCAGAGAGACGCATGCAGCTTTGTGATAGCAGTGTGGGAGATAGGAATGTTTATGCATTTGTTAGAGCCACGAGTTTATCACAGTGACAGAGTAACAACTAGAAATAAAATATAAATAAAAAACAACACTCAACAAAGCTTTGCATCCGTTGCAGTGAATGCTCTGTCTCAGTAACTGCGGATAAAGAAGAATTTTCACTGAACACTTTATTCTCTGTATTACATCTCTTTTTTAGTCTGATCAGCCGAAAATTTGCCCTAAGACCTCATCAGTTAATCATTGCCTCAGTGTTACATTTATAGCCTCACTCTGCCCACCTCGTGAAAATTCCATACATGCGGTTTCAGATCACTGTCCATGATCATAGCTTGTGATCGCATACTTAACGAAGTCCCCCCCTCGAAGTTCCATCCAAGGCTGGGGAAGGGTGATACCTCACCGAGGACATATGTTTCATCCTGAGGGCAAGAGACACAAGCATTGGCATAGCCAATAGGTCTCGCCTTTGGGACCCTATAAGTATTTAATTAAGCAGCACAATATCCTTGGTGCAACACCAACTGTTGTATGGCTAAACACTTATAATGTCCCAAAGGCGAGACCTATTGGCTATGCCAATGCTTGTTCAAAATGGGTGAGAGGTGTGGCTCGGTATGTTATAGGCCAACTTCTATCATTGATGCCACAACAATAGTACTGGGAAGGGTACTCCTAGCCCAACTAGAGGCCTGGACGTCCATTACAGAGGTCATTCATATCTAAATTACTATAAGGTTTCAGGAGGGGATTGGACACTACGGAGCAATGCCTCAATGTGTCCCTAATTATCAACAAGGGCAGGAAGGGTTCTATCTACCTGGCCTTCATGGACCTATCTAGTGCCTTTGACAGTGTTAATCAGGACACATTGTGGACCTTGATGGGAAGAATGGGTGAAGAAGAAGCACTGATATCCAACCTTCGTAGATTACATGCTAACACCACAGTTGTTATAAGATATGGTACCCATGGTGAAAAGACCAAGCCGATTGTTTCTACAGAAGCTGTTCGGTAAGGGTGCATTTTAGCCCCCTTTCTCCTTCTAATCTACACAAACGACCTAGAAGCTTTTATATTAGACCAGGAGATTGATTTTCCTCGCATTGGTGGTAACCCAGTCCCACTACTATCATATGCTGACGATGGTGTTAATGGCAGTGACTGCTAATGGCCATCTAAAATTCACTTAATGCTTTTACTGATTTTATATTGTCGTTTGACTTAAAAGTCAATTTAATTCAATCATATACTATGGTATATGGCCCCAAATCGACAAAAACCAGGAACTTTGCTGTAAGGGGCAAAGGAATAGAGAATCTGAAAAACGTTATTTATTTGGGGAACTTATTCAACAATAAGATGAATTGGGAATAACTAATAACAGCAAGGGTACATCACACAAGCAGGGCCGTTGAGGGGCTTTTTCGCTTTGCATGTAAATTAGGTCACAAGCCTGTGAGAGAGCTAGTTACCTTGCACAAAGCTAAATGTCTGACTGTTGCAACCTACGGGGCAGGGGTGTGGGGACACCACAAAAGCCGCCAATTACAAGTTTTGGAAAACACATTTTTTTTAAAGCTACTGATGATCCCAAATAGCACCCCCAAACTCTTTTGTCATAAAAAACTGGGATTAGAGTTCATAGAGGACCATATAGTTCGTGTCCTCCTGCTCTTATGGGAGAAAATCTGGCTGGCAGATGAATTAATGTTTTCAAGGAAAGTAATCAAAGATTGTATTAACTTGGACAACCCACTAATGATTCCATGGATTCGATTTGTGAGAGAAAAATTTCAAGAGATAGGACTGAGATGACAATCCTGAAAACATTCCCACGAATGCTAAAGTTATTATCAAAGAGGCGCATCACTCTAGGGCTATTATGCGCCACTCCCAATATGAGGAGACGAGTCTCTTATGTTTGCTCCCCCCATCCCACAGCAATTTTATCTAACTTTCACTACTAATGTGCATATTACATTTTTTTAACTAGATTTCGTTTACGCACTTTGCCCTTTCTAGTGGCATTTCCCTGCTAAATAGAGTTGGACGACAAGCTCACGCCCTGCCCCTGTGATAATTCGGCAAGCCAGAGCACCATGCACTTTATTTTATTCTGCACCTATATAAAGAGGCAAGTAGAAAAGGTTTAGCCCCACTTTTAACGAGGATTCTTCCTTGTACATATATTTAAGTTTTTTTTTTTTGGTGCTCCTTGGTGTTCCTGGCTGATCCTTCCACTGCCCCTGCATTCTACCTGGATTTGTGTTAAGAGGAAAACAGGTGCCTGCTTTCAGGGCGCTTTACTGCTTCCTCTGATCTGGTGACTATGAGAATCCGGTTCCAGGTTTTGCCGTTGTTCGATGACGACAGTCTGAATTAGTCAGAGCGCTGTGCGAATGAGAGCGGAGGACGCTGTGCCGCTCCTCACAGTCTTACTCAGCTGGACCCTGCCTTGTAGCTCCGACGAACTTGGACCCTGCTTATGCCTCGCTGACCCTCTGTTAACCCTGTATATCCTCTGTTGTGCTTTGCTGGAGTTTTGTTGTGGCTTACTGCGATCTCCCACGGCCCATGTCCTGCAGCTTCACTCTGCCTGGACTCTGCCTCACTCTGCTGGGGGATCCTGACTTGCACCCTCGCTGTGCTTTGCTGAGGGTTTTCTGCGTTTCACGCATCTCCCGCGCCTCCCGCAGCCCCCTGGCTCCTGTAGCTGGCAGCTGTGGTCCATTGCTGGCTCCTGGGCTCTTGGGCTTTCAGGTGCTTGGGCTCTTGAGCTACTGGACGGTGTGGAGCGGTGCAGACCGGAGCTGGCAATAGTGGTGAGCAGCAGGGAAAAGGCAGCGAACCTAGCAACCTGCAGAGAGTGGTGGCAGCAGAGCGGAGTGGTGATAAGTGGTACAACGTGGCAATAGACATTGGCGAGGGGCTAATCAAGCCAAACGGAGACGGCTCCTCTGGTCTGAGGACAGTGAGCGCCGCACTTTACAGCTGCAGTCTGGAGGAGCAGGAAATCAGCAGGTAACAGTCGTAAGCACGGCTGTCAGTTGGAGTCCACAAAAGAGACAAAGTAAGCAAGCACTGGTTCTCGTATGGTAGGTTTGCCGAAACCAAGCTGAAATCAAGCTGTTAAGCTGTTAAACTGTTAAATCTGTAAAAATTGCAGAACAGCTAGACTGAAACCCAGAATTACAAGGGTCTGCTCTGTGGTACAACGAGTTTGTTCTGTTGAACGAATGGTGATCAGGCAGGACTGGCATTTCACTTGGCAATTGACTTGAAAGGAAGTCGCGTACATGTGTTATGAGTAGGCCCTACAGTTGGTGGAGCATTGCGCTATGCGGGGGAGGCACTAGTATTGCACCGGTTGTTCAGTGGTGTCCCTGGAGTCACGCATGGAGGACAAAAGTAGCAATCTGGCTGGGTGAGCTTTACGAGAACACAGGGAAATACGAACAATCACAGGCGGAACCAACCGCCTCGCAGTGAGCATTAAGAGGCGAGTGGGGCAAATTTGCCCTCCAACCTGGGAAAAGTATTAAATCTGAAGTGGATAAAGAGCTTACAGAAGTGTCCTAAAAAGCGGCTTGCAGGCTTGCTGGGTCAGTAGACTGCCCAGCTCAACTTACACTAACCAAATTTCAGCTATGTGATCAGGGAGGGTAAGGAAGGCTTTGGGAGAGAAAGTAGTTAATCAAAAAGGATTCTCCAAAGGGAAAAAAGGTGACAAACCAGCAATGGCAAAAGGAGTAACTTCCACAATGAAGAGCCCGTTAATCTCTCCTGTTGTGTCTAGGTTTGAAAAATCAGTATTAAACAAAAAAAGATGCAAAACTCAAGATTTCAATATTTAAAGGATCCTGGTTCATCTTCTGCGCTACACCAGGAGAAACGTCCGGTCTGATGACCCCTTTGGAACCCCAAAAAATAGCGCAATGGATATATCAAAGGAGGGAGGATCCAAATCAAGAATCCACCTGAAAGAGATCAACAGAAATCCCAAATCAAAATTTCATTGAGATACAAGAACCAAGCAAACAGACAGAGGAAATAGAAAATGAAGACAAGAAAAATCTAGTCGGGATTCTTCCCTCATGTAACACCATTTTAACAACAGTAATAGTACACGCAAAAGGAAGCAATACTAGCATCAATTTGGAACATCAACATTGCAATCTACTACCAGCCTCAAGAATAATCTGTGGTGAAAGCACAACCTATAGCTCAGCTACAAAGCATAAACCCGGCATCCCGATTATAACAAGCAACTATTTCACGCACACAGCTGAGCATGGACAAGAAGTTACCCAACATGACTTGCATTCAAAAATGGATAAACTAGCATATCTCTGGTCAAATCATGAACTAGCGCTAACTAACTTGGAGGACCGAAGTGTGAGTATTCGGGTGAAACCTGCACAGAAGACAGAAGCGGAAGTAGACGCAAACGGAAACAAGGGCGAGGAGTTGATCGCCTCACGGGCTAGCAAACCTTCAGAAGACATATATGTGGAAACCGGGGAGGCCAAGGGATGGGAAGAAGGAAACAAACGGACGCCAAGTACAAACCATGAGGAAGAAAAAGACAAAACCTCTAACCACGGAACAAAAGCTCTACCAATCCTCGCACATAAACATGTAGAAATACCCAAAAAATGGACAAGTAACACAGAAAACAATAAAAATGGGCTAACAGAAATAATTCTGCCAATACTGCAGGCACTGCAAATGTCGACAGCAACGCTGATAATGCAGTCAGACAAATTGGATATACAGATAGACCTACTGAATATCATTGCATCATACATAGCTGGAATAAATACAATACCTAAAGATTTAACAAAGTTAATAAAAAGAGTACAATCAGTTTACTCACCACAGGAATCAAGTTGTACATGTGGACCTATATTAGATAAATTAGGTTTCTTACCTACAATAATGGAACAGATACTTTGTTTAAATAAGCGCTTGGTTTTACCGGCCGAGAACTTAGAGCCTGTGAATATATCAAAAATAGACGAAAATATAATTCAAAATAATACACAGGCACTCGCAAGAACAAATCAAGAGCGAAAGAAAGAAATTCTAATTTCTACTACTGAGACGGAGGAATTGATACAAACTAATCAGAGCGTCATTACTGAGCAACCTGAAAAACTGAGGCCACAATCTAGAAGGAAAAAAAAGAAGGAAAGAAAGGCAAGAAACAGGGCAAATGAACTTAAACCCAAGAATTTAAAAAAGTATATCCCATCTTTGTCACAACAACAGCAGATGAACATCAAAATGAACATATTCCTGAACCAACACAGGATAGTGCTACAAGAAATGTAAACACTCTCTGTAAAGATATTAAAGATACAATTAAAGAAAAAGTGGAAGCCCCCAGAAATTATATTAATAAGACAATCACAAGGGAGGATTGTTCGCAAGAATCACCCAAATGTCCCAATAAAACTAAGTCAGTGGAACAACACGTAGTTGCAAAAGTAAAGCAGAGAAGATAGTAGTAGGTCACATAAAGAACCAAACATTGCAGCTAATAGTAATGAGCCTGGAAAATGTGATATCGACATGGCTACATAAAAATGATAATAAAACTAAGGAGGAATCAGGTAAGGAGATGGACGATCAAGAGGATCATTTAAACACGTCAAAACGGGGAGTTACAATAAAGCAAGCTACTCTGTCAAGCACTCAAGAACAGAGGGTGGATGCAGTAGTAACCAGTAAACCTACTGACACTAATGATTGGAAATCTGTTGTAAGGGCAATTACATATGCGGGGAAAGTAAATACAATGCCTTTAACTTGTCATCTAGTAAAAGAAGAGGGCGCCCAATGTACTCTAGCATCACCTCAAAATCTTAAACAAACCAAGCAGCAATGTTCCTATAACGGTCAACTAAGTATCTGCATTTCCAACCAAGTCAAAACTCATATTAAGAGAACGGAGGACATCGAAATCCGAAAAGGAAAGACACCCAGTGCCCAGGTAGATTACCAGCTAATATGGTCCCCGGAATATGAAACGCAGGGAAATTGTGACATTTTAAATAGAGGCAATATCTTGAAGCTCATGGCTGAAATTCAGGAACTAAAACACATAAAATCATCAGATCTTGCAGCAGTCCAATTTCTGCCAGGAGAAAATAACACAATAAAAGAACATTAACAACATGACAGACACCGGCGTTAGTACAGCTAATACTAAGCAGCTCTTATCAATTTTCTGCCTGGGGCATTTAATTAAAAGTACCAGTAAGACCGTGTTATCCATTCCCATTGAAAGAAATTGAACAGCAGGACATGAAAAAGATAATAAATCATAAGACACCTCCTGCACATGTATATTCAATTTCTACATAATGCAAAGGGAGGGAGTGATATAGCCCAGATCAGTAAAAGGAACACATGCGGAGAATGACCAAAATCAAGATCAATGGAACTGGCTACCCAGCATATTGAACAACCAAAGTGTTTGACATAAGGGAGCTATGGTTTTCACCTCTGAAACAAATGCAATACACTTGTTATCTTGGAACATAGCAGGAGCCAGGAGACTGCTTGACGAAGGTCTCCCACTTAAGGAGTGGGCAGACTGTGATATTATAGCCCTACAGGAAACTTGGTTGCAGGAAGAAATTCGATAGCGTGTTATACCGACTATACAGTAGCTGCGGAAAAATGCAAGTATTATGGCAGGGCAGTAGGAGGATTAATTGTATATGTATCAACAGTTTTAAAAATAACAGAACAGTTGAAATCTCCGAATCCCAGCATACAAATTGTAAAATTCTCAGATCAAAATTCAAATACAGGCAAAACAATACTACTAACTAATTACTACACACAACCAAAGGCTCAAATAGAAAAGGAGAAAAATGCCATGTTATTTAAAACAATATCAAGACTTAGTAGTAGTGAACTACCTGGAATTTAATAGTACCCGGAGATTTTAACTCTAATGTGATATTCTCGCCGTATGAAGATAAAATCTTAACCGCAGAAAACTAATTTTGGTGTGTACCACAGCAACATTACACTGGGACTTATCGTGTGGACCGTATTGGTCAGCAATAAGTCACAGATATTGAATTCCAAGGTATGCAGGTCCTTAACGGAAGAAATAACGAAGATCGCCCTCCGGGAAAAACGTATTACTGTCCAAAGACGCACTCAACGTTAGATTTCACACTTATAATCCTTCCGTTGCTACCAACATTAGCTCACTACTACATAGAGTTTACCACCTGGAGTGTTCACTCAATACAGCATGTCATCTTTAACCTAAACACACCAAGATACCAACTTACTAACGCCCCGAGGGAGAAATTACCTCAATTAATTTAAAACGTCTGAAATGGACAAATACAAACAAAATAGATCTGTTTTTAACAATTAAGAGTATCTTGGCCGAACAAACAATAAAACCCATTAGTAGAATACAAGCTTGGTCGCAATTTTTAAACAAATCAGCAGAAACAATTAAAGTGTAAGAATTTAGGATTAAAAGATAGGAACAGACATAAAATCTACCTAAAGATCTGCAAATGCTAAAGAAAGAACTAAGAAAAGCTCAAAGGAAACTGTGGCTGGATAAATCTATGGGTTCATGCTGGAAAACATTTCAACAATTGAGAACACAATTCAAAAAAATAATATGGCAATTTAAAAAAGTGAAAGCCGAGAGTTTCTGGCCCAAACTAATCTACAATGTAAGATAGTCAAATCTCAACAAATTTTGGCAGAGAATAAACAACCTGTCGACACCTTGAAATGCCTTAACTTCGTACGTACAAGAGCAGGAATGGATTACCTTCTACAGGGATAAATTAAAGAAGATCAACTCCATGACATAGACAATTGCCAATTGGCGACTGTGAAGCGGACTATCGAGAATGAATTGAAATCACAGACCAATCAACCAATGTACACAGCAGAAGAAATAACAAACATAATAAAGGCAAAAGTGACGGCGCCCCTGGCGCGAACGGCATTCCCCAGGCTACTTTTAAATATGACTCAGAATACTGGAGTTCGATCCTAGGGAAACTCTATATTGATGTAGAATTTAACAATCAAATCCCAGAAAGTTGGCAGGGATCAATCATTACCTCTATTTATAAAGGAGGTGACAGATCCAGTCCAAAAAGTTATAGGCTAATCACCTCACAGGATGTTGAAGCCAAATATTTTGCCTCATTAGTTCTTAAAGACCTAGCTGATTGGTCTAGAGAATGTACCCTAATACCCAAAAAATCAAACCGGATTTACGAAGGGCATCCGAACTAATACAAATATTCTGTCCATTTCAATGATTGCTGAAAGATGTAAAAGCAGAAAACAGGATCTTCATCTGTGTTACATTGACCTAAAAGCTGCTTTTGACAGTGTAGACCGGAAACTCATGTGGTCTAAATTAAAATCCTGGGGTATATCAGACAGAATATTGAAGGGTTTATTGCTGCTTTATGCAGATACCTGGGTATGCGTGGAGCTTGGAAATGGAGCGAGAATATCCAGAAAAGTGTATACCAACACAGGACTGAAACGTGTGCGTACGGGCTCCGCACCTATTTCATTTATTTATCTCAGACCTTTCGAGATAGCTTGACTAAGGTAGGTCTGACAAGACTACTTAACGGCCTCTCTGAATTTCTGTCGGTAAATAATTTGGAACTAAATCTTTCTAAAACCAAATCTATGTTCATTACAGCCTCAATTCACAATATTAGACTAAAAGGTAATCCACTGGAGAAAGTATCATGCTACAAATATTTGGGATTTTATATCGATGATAAATTATCATTTCGAGATCAGAAAACTACATGATGTAGTGGGCAGGGGCACTAACCTTTGCCCTTAAAACACTCCCAAAAAAACTGGAGGGACCGTCCTTGAAACTAGTGATAACCTTAATCAGCCTATTTGCCAATATTTTGGCCCGAATTTTGGGCTCGGCATTGAGCAAAGAGATGGGTCTATAAGAAGCACAGTCTGTTTTAATCTTGCCCTCCTTATGTAGAACGACTATCGATGCGACCCTCTGGTCTCTGGGAAGAGTCCCTCTATCTCTATCTTTGGACTCCAGGAACATATCTTTCAGGTAAGGCCCAAGAGGATACGGCTTGAGCTTGTAAAGTTCTATAGGGAGTCCATTGGGTCTCAATGCCTTGGCGGAATTTAGGGAATGGATGGCAAGGGCAATCCCATCAGCAGTAAGCTCACTATCCATGAATTTTGAATCCTCAAGGGAGAGGCACGGAAGTTCTATGTCTCGAAGCAAGAGATGAGAGTCAGCCTCTGGGCAAGAAGAAACCGAAGTGTAAACCGTCTGGAAATGTTTAACAAATGTATCTACAATATCTTGCGGGTCAGTGAGTCTCCCCCCCTCCACCGTCAGAAGCTCAGGGACCAGCCGGCAAGCCCACTCCTTTTTTATCTAACCATGCGATAAGTTTTCCTGCTTTATCACCCAAATCGTAAAGCCTACCCTGCTGTTCCCTACCTAGAGCTTTGGCCCTTTCCGTAACCATCGCTTTGTAATCCTGCTGTTTCAGACGCAACGGGTGAAGCTTACATTGCGTCACCTCCTGCTCCAATTCTCTCTCTAATCCCTCAATTTCGGTTTCTAACTCCGTCACCTCCCAATGCTTCTCCTTCTGCGAGACCGATATCAGTGACAGGGCATGACCCCTGATGACAGTTTTGAAAGTCTCCCATAGGGACCCCGAAGAGGAGACAGACCCTACATTCGTTACAAAAAATTCTTCCAACCTGGCAATAAGGTATTTTCGAATTGTAGGATTGCTTAAATACCATGGGTTTATCGGGGCTGCTCTCCCTGCCGAACCACGATGTACAACTATATGAATCAACAGTGGAGAGTGATCCGAGATGCCTCTAGCTAAATGAGCGACCCCTGTAACATATGAAGCCTGTGCTGCCGGGAGAGGAAAATAGTCTTAACGAATCCTTATGACAGGAAATGGAGCAGGATAAACACTCGCCAGCCTATACATTTATGGAACATACGTTAAAGGTTAACTGCACAAAGGAGTTGTGGAACAAACAAATTCCCTACCAAACATTTAAATTAACACTAAATAAGGCTGCAAAGTTCCACTCGCTGCTGGTTGATAAAGACATTTTTTCTACAAGTAGTCATTCATGGACAGTGATCAACACTTCTAAAACACTGAAACAAGCGGCCTATCTGGACTCCACTTTCTCTATTTACAAAAAAAAGAAAATGAATAACATTAAGGTTTGGACAGTTCCCTTCTTTTGCGTATGCCCCTCATTGGATACACAGGGAAAATGAAAATTGCAGGCACTGTGGCTATAAAAAGGAAGACTTGATTCATCTTGTATGACACTGTAAGATACTGCAACCAGCACGAACCACAATATTACGGCGAGCATTCCTAGACAGGGGCATTAAATCGTGCAGAACAGCTACCATAAGAGGACTGGATTCCACCGACCCCCAAATTAACTGTAAACTGATCGAATGTTTACGTATTCATGAACGAGAACTGAAACCTAAATTTGAGCAAACAAGTAGTATATTTTTATAATTACGTAAATTTAAAGATGTTTTTAGAGAAATATACCTTTTACGCAATATGCTCTTCTTTAAATATTGTTATGGTTTTAATTAACTGAACAATAAATAAATAAAAATTCAAAAAATATTGACTGTTTAAATTTTGTGCACACCCTGGCTACCCTTTTAATCTGCACTGCAGTTTTTAATTATATTAAAGTGTCGATGGCTAATAGAAAGCGCTACGAGACATAAAGAACAAATAAGAATGACGCAATTTCCTGTTAGCGAAATCTATACTGCTGAACTTTTATATGATGTTCCTACCACTATGTCACCATAGACCTTCTATTTAAGGTATTGAATTCCTTAATTGCAGAACTGTAATAATTGTGCCACCTTTTCGTCCCATTTATTGCGATTGTTGTATGAATTTTTAATCTGTAAAGCTTTTATTTGTTAAACTTTTATGGTTCTTTGAGCCGCAATAAAGTTATTTTGACTTGACCTATTTTGACTTGATTGGTTTATTAACGATAACACTTTAATTGGTAAAAGAAACCATTCTCTGAGTAAAGCTGCTTTGGATAATAATTTTTTGTTGAAGGTTTTTTTTTATCAACAACAATTGAATCAGAATTGGTAACCACATCAGCATGATACAAAATGAGAAGTGAGTTAGCTTTAAGTGCTTTTCTGGTGAAAATAATGTTCATGCTTGTTTGTGCAACATGATGATGATAGAAGAATGAATATCTCTTCGGATATTATCCTTAAGGAAAAATGCAAGGTGAAAATATTAGCAATTAGAAAGCGACTTTACTATCTAGCATCACTATATATAACATTTTACATAAAGACATAAAGCTAAAGGAGCTGAAACATAAAATTTGAAAATGTTTCCATGTGACAAAGTGTGCATTAGAGAAAGCAAACTTGTGAGAAATAATAATAATAGATTAAGAGAGCAGTTCAATTAAATTACTTGGAACTGATGAAACACAAAGCAAACCAGTGAATACGACCTATTGACGCCTTAAGACAGTACACTAGCAGAAGAGGGATACAACACTTAATAAACAAGCATTTGCAATGCAATAGGTCTCGCATTTACGAGAGATTAAGCTAATGGCATTGTAAATAACAAAGCCTTTTATTTATGTTTTAAAAACCAACACGTAAATAAAAGCCATTGCCATTTACAATGCCAATAGCTCAAACTATCACAGCAGCGGGACCTATTGCATTACAATCCGCAGAGTATGCATCGAATGATCGATTTGGTGGCAAATGCGGCAAATCCATAATTATGTGGCATATGCCACAGTCGCAGAATCGCATAAATACAGTGGCCAGGATATTTGTGGTCTGGTGCGTCTTAGAGAGCCCAGTGTGCACCCGAGCGCCTCCGAACCCCGCCATGCTTGTCTCAATTAATTTGGATACATCGCCTGCTTTACGATCAAGGGCTTTGTACATCATTCATGACACTGCACAGCATACCTAGTAAATGTTCATGCGGGGATTGGAGTGCGCACATAAATTAATAGTACAGAAATCAACGTATTTTGATATTTCCCTGTGGACGAAGAAAAGGGAACTATTGAAACGTGGACACAGATTTGGAAAGTACACTTGCGTTTTTGCCATTTCAGTCACACTGCATCCTCTTTTCGTGTGTTTACAAGAATGTGTATGGCGATGTCCAATTTAGTCTTTTTTTTCTACTTTAGACACATTTTTTGTTCTATTTCACGATTACAGCCCGGGTAACATCACGCAGCAATGCATGGTGTTTTGTTTTCCTTATTTATTATAGGCAGATCTATTATTTCGGTGTAGGTGTTTTAGCAAGGGCGCATGCCCCCATTACTATAGGGTCTTGAATGGTCCTCATGGCGATGACTAAGACAGAAAGCTGCAGACACACATGATCGGTGTGAGCACTAATAACCGTGTTTATCATATATTTACATTCAAATGCAATTAGAGTGTGTGCAGGCACCTTAACTTTAGCAATAAGCACAGCATTCCTCTCTGTCCTAGTGAACATGAGGCTAGAGTAGTAAATTAACACGTCATTAGAGGCAGTGGCTTACTCCTCCTCCTCCTCCTACTAGTACTGCTACTACTTCTACTATACTACTGCTACTATTACTACTACTACTAGTAGTCCTAATAACAATAATATTAATAAATATTATTATTTTAATTGACGCCTCTTGCCGTACTTCTGGCGTTTCTCAGCGCTTTAAATAAACGAAAGGTGCTCCTATTAACCAAATTCATGGTATTCGCAAAGTTACAGTTGGCAGGTGCACTTACGTGGATGTTGCAATGTCATTTATAACTTCCAACCTCTCCTCCTAAACACGCCCCCACTCAGACCTGTGTGTAACCTGAAGGTCACGCTCGAAGACTCAGACTTTCACAGGTCTCTTGATAAAAAGCGGACCACTTCAATGGGTGATAACAGGAATTCCATTTGACACCGAGACACGATATCCCCATTCAGTCAGTTTTCACTGGCAGGAAGGGTAAAGTGCCTGAATGGGGTTCATGTCAATATGCGCTATTAGAACAAGTTCAGGAAAGTCAAGTCATGTTCTCAAAATTCCCTCTTTTGTTATAGTTTTTTAAATTTTACTAGTAGGTGTCGCACGTGAAACCAGCAAGTAGGCAGCAGTGTTTCCCTATTCAATTCGCTTGAATTAAACATTTTGAAGCCTCGGCGTAGGTATCTAGCCTTTTCCTTAACTAACAAGACTAGAGAGAACTAGAAAGTTCGCCTGTTTCAAACTTCGTCCTGGATGACGCTAGAAGCTCAACCCACTCCCGCTGCCCGTCCCTGAAGTGTTGTGTACCTGGGTCTGCTGTCCTCGGCACCCCTCGGCTCCCGCACCCGGCGCACCCTGGTCCTCTTCTCCGCCTTCACGGGCCCCTGCTCCGACTTGCTGCCGCTGTCCCTCGGCGCTTCGTGTCCAGGCCCAGCTCCCACTCGTTGAAATCTCACGTTCATGCTGGCATTACCGAGGCTCGGCGTCTCGGATTTGACCTCGTGAGCGCGCATGTGTGCGAGCGCGACTCTGCCATGCGCTTAGGAAAACGAAACCTAAGAGCCACATGCGCGCTCACGAGGTCAAATCCGAGATCCACGACGGAAAGCGCGTGCACCTCCCCAGTCCCAGCGCGTGCACCTCCCACATTTACAAAGTATACTAAAAGTATACACGAGGTCCCTTCGCTACGCTCGACCTAAAAAGGTTGATTAGGCCGCCGCTTGTGAAGTGTAGCAATCCTTCATACTAAACTTTCCTGTGTGTTTCCCAACTGTTATAGTTCTTAAAAGTATATGACTATAACATGTTTGTTATGTTAAGTGTATTTGTATAGCACGCAAATCACCCGTAAGATAGCTGTCTCCTAGGTAACATTATTATAGTTTTAATCAGAGTATTAGCTCTATCATCTGCAACTTTATAAGCCAAAATGTTCCCAATTTTATACCCGCTCTCATATTGAGAAACTTGATATTTATGTAATTTCGCACTGCTTTTTTCCCTAAATATTGTTTTCAGGGCTGATTTTAAATGCACTAGTTTTAACCCCAGTTCAGTCGCATTAGGGGAGCCTGAATGTAAGGCGTCAGCTAATATTTGTTCTTGCAATAGAATATTAGTAGTCAACATTTTATTTATTTTACGACGTTCAGCATTCTGTCTAAGTACAAATTGCTGGGTGAAACCCCTTATACTAGCTTTACAGGCATCCCAAACTATAGTGCATAAAATGAATTTCGATAAATTCTGTAAAATGTAATTTAAGCTGAGAAATAAACAAAGAATCTGACAGTAAGTATCTAGGGAAGGAGAACATCCTAGGACACTGATGAGTTTGTGGGGTGTTGAACGTTAACAGAATAGGATTATGGTCTGAAGTGACCCGTGGGCATATCTCGATAGAGCTAGTATTCAGTATACTGTCCTTGGCCCAGGCCATATCAATACGGAAACATAGTTTGTGGGGCGCAGAGTAATAGGTGTACCCGGCTTTGTTGAGATGGACGCTTCACCAGATATCCCTGATATTATGGATACGACCTATTTCTAGGATAGCAGTACGTGTTTTCCGCATACGTTGGAAAGTGCCCCGCCTTGTGGTATCTTGCTGAAAGTCCATTATACAATTAAAATCTCCCATAATAACAAGTTCCCCTTCCCAACCCAGTAGTTCCATGTTTAGTCGATCAAAAACAAGAGGATCATCTGAGTTTGGCCCGTAGACCACACAAAATACATATTTTTGTTTTTCAAAAGACATTTGTACGATAGCCCATCTTCCACCTTTAGCTAAAGCGGTTTTAAGAATTTCTGCTCTAAGTCTTCTATCCTTGAGAATCGCAACCCCCCCTTATTGAAGCATTTAATGTAGAACAAATTGTTACGTCATAGCCTAATTGTCCGAGTAGCTTTCCATCCTTATGGGCGATGTGAGTCCAAGATAAAAAAATTAAATGTGGATCATACATTTTCAACTCTTCTTGAACAAGTAGTCTTTTATTCTTGCTATTATGACCCGCAACGTTCCAGGCTAAACATCTTAACCGAAACATTAAAAAAAAGATTATATAATCTTTACTATTCTGCTCCAAAAAACACATAATAGTCTCCCTCCTATCAATTTCAAAGAATCTCTTTCTCGTGTTGTATTTTACCAAAATGTTAACCCTCTCACAAAACCACCCAGCAAGCCCTCCCCCTCCCCTCTTCCACCACGAGGGGGAGCGCCCCTCTATGTTCTGCTGCCCCTGGATGGGCAGCCATGAAGAGTGGCAGCCTGAGGCTCCACTTACTACCCTACTACCCCACTAGTAAAGGAAAAGAAAAAAAAAGGAATAACGGACCTAACCTAACCCTTTTTTTTTTTTTTTTTAACAGCTAGACGGTACATCTAAGCCTGTATTTTTCGCTAAGCTAATTTAGAGAGCGCAATCTCGGCTTCCCTCTCATCAGTAAAAAAATAAGTGTGACCCCCTTGATAACTTTAAGGCGGGCAGGCTCCTGTAAGAAGACTTGGCCGCCCAGATATTTAAATGGATCAATAAGTTTGCGTAATTTCCATCTTCTATCCATTGTAGCTTTGCTAAGATCCGATCGTACAAAAAAAGAAACATTCTCTGTGGTGACTGGAAAATTGGCCCGTGCTTTCAGGGAGACTGCCTGTCTTAGTAAAAAGTTCCCAGAACAGATAAGGAGGGGATGAGGGAATTTGCTTTCCTTATTCCTCTGTATTAGAGGTAGTCTGTGAGCTATTTGAAGTTGAGAATCCCAGTCCCAATCAGATAGGTCTTGGAATGCCTTCTGAAACAATTTTACCACATAAGCCCTTGAGTCCGAGCCTTCTGCTCCTTCGGGTATACCAAATTGTCTCAGATTCAGACGTCTTTGGCGATTCTCCAAATCTTCAATTTTCAGCTGAAGGGATGTTATCTGGGCATCATGCTGGTTCACAACAGATTCCACTCGGGCTGACCCTTCTTCTATATCAACTACTCTGTGTTGCAGATCCTCTATCTCTTGTGAAACCCCCCCCCCCCAGTTTAAAAGTCAACTCTTGCAAAGAATTTCGCATCTTGCTGTTATCGTCCCATAGCTGCAAAAAATGTTCTTGTGCCTCCTGGCGGTGACTGGTTAGGGTTTGTGGAATAATATCGAGGGGTGAGATGATAGCCTCCTGTTTGCTCGAAGTAACTGTAGCTAGAGCTAGTGTTGACAAGTCCGTAGCACTAGATACAGATAAGACTGGGGGCGTGGATGAAATTGGACTAGGATCAGGGTTTATACTGTTTGAGGTTGATTGGTTCGAGGGTACTGTCACAGTAGATGTGGTCAGTTCAACTCCCGTAGGTACTAAAGATAACTCGGGTGAAGGGATTGGAAATATAGTGGTTACAGAGGGCATATTACTGCTGGTTATAGAGGGCATATTATTGGTGTTGGAAGAGCCCTCAAGTGATGCATGACAGTCTTTAGAGGAGTCGAGATCCGTTGGGCTAGTGCCTGACAATCGCAGAGTGATGTTTTTCACGAGCCCCTTTGCTTGTATCCATTTCCTGAGAGGATTCCTTCTCGGAGCTGGAGCGGTGATTAAGGCCGGTGTGTTCGCTGAGCGGGGAAATTTCCCTCTCTTATTTTTATTTTTTAACATTGGTTTAGCCCTCTCTTCTGCCAGCCAAAAATGTAATTGTGTCTGCTGAGGGGGTAGTGTGTATATCGTCAACAAGCTCCTCATATTCTTCATTGGAACCATCTTCTTCTATCTCCTCACCCTCCACCGCTGGTAGATAGTCGGTATGTGAATCTGTACCTGCCACAGATGGTATTCTGTCGGGTACCTCAGTTAAGGCTAAATTACAGATCTCTAGGCCATCCGGGGTATGGATAGAGGTTAGATCGCCCTCTAAATTTATTTCAGACACCCGCACTGCCACTGGTATTGTATCGTTAATCTTATCAAAAACTCCTTCGAGCTCAGGAGTATCCATCGATTTATCAGTTACAGGAAAGGTTTTAGAGCTGCCATCCATATTCTGTAGTAGATTCTCAGCGACAGCTGCTGAAGACCTTGCTAGCTCCACATGAGCAGCTACTTTGTTGCCTCCATATTCTGCTACAGTTTTAACCGCACTGCCACCTTTGCTACCGCCTTTAGTCACTCCATCCAACCCACTCTTTTGAGCACATTTAGCGGCAGAGGTATCTACAATCACAAGTAAAGGTGGACGAAGTACTTGCTTACCAGGCAGCAGTTGTTCGGTTTTCCTGGACGAAGTATTTGGTGTATTTGAGGTGGCTGCTGAGGCCGCTGAAACCACTGTAGCCTATGTGAGCACGGCAGCCGCCTCCAGGACAGCGTTTTTGCCGGCACGGGTCGTTCTAGGCACATTTTTCGGTGCCATTTCCACTTGTGCCCCAAATCCTGCAAGGGTAGTACAGGTTCTCGAAACAGGCAGTAGCGGCAATGGTGCAAGCAATGGTATAGGCAGTGGTGTAAGCTTCACAGGGATACGATACAAACTCGGCTGCAGCCAAAGACCGGACCAGCCGAGCGCCGACCCGCTAACCCACCGCAGGATCGCGTGCCGAGAATTCGGCAGGGAACCCCCAAGCAGCCGCAACATCTGCGGCAGCAGCTCGATGAAAACAAGAGTCTGCAGGGGAAAACCAGCCGGAGATCGCCGAATCGAGTCGTGGGTAGGTTTTCGGTTATCCCCGGTCTTTTCCTGTGTCTCGCGTCTTATGGTTCTCTTTTAGTTTTCAGCTCGCTGGCAGAGACACCTGTTGTAGCTCAGAGTTCTCTCTGCATTTTTCGCCAAAGAATCGCCAAATGTAGAATCATCGAGTGAAATTAGCAGGGTAGGGTAGGATAAAGTAGGGAGCCTCCAGCGTAGCGGCCACTCCTAGGCGTCATCAACCCGCCATCTTCGGACCGAGGATGATATAATCAAGACTCGGATGTTTGTTTCTTGTATTCTTCTGATTTGGGTGGAGTGGGAGACCGTGTTGAAAGCTGCAGAATTCAAGCAGCATCGTGGCTGCTGAGTCTCCCCAGTCAAGGATCAGCTTGATGTCGTCAGTTGCTGCAATGAAGGCCGTCTTGGTG
This sequence comes from Lissotriton helveticus, assembly GCF_964261635.1. Classification (NCBI taxonomy): domain Eukaryota; kingdom Metazoa; phylum Chordata; class Amphibia; order Caudata; family Salamandridae; genus Lissotriton; species Lissotriton helveticus. The sequence goes on along the minus strand of NC_136065.1, from coordinate 263,648,360 downwards.
CTGCGGTTGGGCTAGAAACTGACTGCATGGTGTCTAAGAGCTGATGTACGTTGAGGTAGTGAGAGAGTTTCTTGTTTATGGCTTTTTCCATGACCTTTGCCGAGTAGGGTAAAATGGAGATCTGGCTGTGGTTTGCTAGTTGCGAGGGTCATTTTTGGCTAATTTGATTTGTTGGTGGTAACATCTCAAGCAGTCTTGTATGTCTTTTTGTGTTTTATTGATTCGTTCTCATCTTCCAAATTGTATGCTGTGTTTAGTTGTGTAATTGCAAAAAACACAGTTGATGGACAGAATGTAGAACAATGTCATACATTCACCCCAGTACAAGGATCTGGGCCTAAATCCATCGTTTTTTTGCACTCCACACCACCCTGGGTTAGACGCTGGCTATATGCAAATCAGCTCTGACCCTGTGCCTCATGGGAACAGTCCAGTCCGAACTACCAAGCCATGTCTTTCCCAGACCGGAATCAAGCATCCAAGGACCGGTTTCTGGCTATCAGCCTTCATCAGCCTGGATAGCTTGACTCCAGTGGTGTGGAGAGCCTGGGACTCACGTCTGAGCATCCCCAGCACACTCAGGGTGAAATTGCAAAAAACACAGTTGATGGACAGAATGTAGAACAATGTCATACATTCACCCCAGTACAAGGATCTGGGCCTAAATCCATCGTTTTTTTGCACTCCACACCACCCTGGGTTAGACACTGGCTATATGCAAATCAGCTCTGACCCTGTGCCTCATGGGAACAGTCCAGTCCGAACTACCAAGCCATGTCTTTCCCAGACCGGAGCCTGGGACTCACGTCTGAGCATCCCCAGCACACTCAGGGTGAAATTGCAAAAAACACAGTTGATGGACAGAATGTAGAACAATGTCATACATTAACCCCAGTACAAGGATCTGGGCCTAAATCCATCGTTGTTTTGCACTCCACACCACCCTGGGTTAGACACTGGCTATATGCAAATCAGCTCTGACTCTGTGCCTCATGGGAACAGTCCAGTCCGAACTACCAAGCCATGTCTTTCCCAGACCGGAATCAAGCATCCAAGGACCGGTTTCTGGCTATCAGCCTTCATCAGCCTCGATAGCTTGACTCCAGTGGTGTGGAGAGCCTGGGACTCACGTCTGAGCATCCCCAGCACACTCAGGGTGAAATTGCAAAAAACACAGTTGATGGACAGAATGTAGAACAATGTCATACATTCACCCCAGTACAAGGATCTGGGCCTAAATCCATCGTTTTTTTGCACTCCACACCACCCTGGGTTAGACACTGGCTATATGCAAATCAGCTCTGACCCTGTGCCTCATGGGAACAGTCCAGTCCGAACTACCAAGCCATGTCTTTCCCAGACCGTAGCCTGGGACTCACGTCTGAGCATCCCCAGCACACTCAGGGTGAAATTGCAAAAAACACAGTTGATGGACAGAATGTAGAACAATGTCATACATTCACCCCAGTACAAGGATCTGGGCCTAAATCCATCGTTGTTTTGCACTCCACACCACCCTGGGTTAGACACTGGCTATATGCAAATCAGCTCTGACTCTGTGCCTCATGGGAACAGTCCAGTCCGAACTACCAAGCCATGTCTTTCCCAGACCGGAATCAAGCATCCAAGGACCGGTTTCTGGCTATCAGCCTTCATCAGCCTGGATAGTTTGACTCCAGTGGTGTGGAGAGCCTGGGACTCACGTCTGAGCATCCCCAGCACACTCAGGGTGAAATTGCAAAAAACACAGTTGATGGACAGAATGTAGAACAATGTCATACATTCACCCCAGTACAAGGATCTGGGCCTAAATCCATCGTTTTTTTGCACTCCACACCACCCTGGGTTAGACACTGGCTATATGCAAATCAGCTCTGACCCTGTGCCTCATGGGAACAGTCCAGTCCGAACTACCAAGCCATGTCTTTCCCAGACCGGAATCAAGCATCCAAGGACCGGTTTCTGGCTATCAGCCTGGATAGCTTGACTCCAGTGGTGTGGAGAGCCTGGGACTCACGTCTGAGCATCCCCAGCACACTCAGGGTGAAATTGCAAAAAACACAGTTGATGGACAGAATGTAGAACAATGTCATACATTCACCACAGTACAAGGATCTGGGCCTAAATCCATCGTTTTTTTGCACTCCACACCACCCTGGGTTAGACACTGGCTATATGCAAATCAGCTCTGACCCTGTGCCTCATGGGAACAGTCCAGTCCGAACTACCAAGCCATGTCTTTCCCAGACTGGAATCAAGCATCCAAGGACCGGTTTCTGGCTATCAGCCTTCATCAGCCTGGATAGCTTGACTCCAGTGGTGTGGAGAGCCTGGGACTCACGTCTGAGCATCCCCAGCCCACTCGGGGTGAAATTGCAAAAAACACAGTTGATGGACAGAATGTAGAACAATGTCATACATTCACCCCAGTACAAGGATCTGGGCCTAAATCCATCGTTTTTTTGCACTCCACACCACCCTGGGTTAGACACTGGCTATATGCAAATCAGCTCTGACCCTGTGCCTCATGGGAACAGTCCAGTCCGAACTACCAAGCCATGTCTTTCCCAGACCGGAATCAAGCATCCAAGGACCGGTTTCTGGCTATCAGCCTTCATCAGCCTGGATAGCTTGACTCCAGTGGTGTGGAGAGCCTGGGACTCACGTCTGAGCATCCCCAGCACACTCAGGGTGAAATTGCAAAAAACACAGTTGATGGACAGAATGTAGAACAATGTCATACATTCACCCCAGTACAAGGATCTGGGCCTAAATCCATCGCTTTTTTGCACTCCACACCACCCTGGGTTAGACACTGGCTATATGCAAATCAGCTCTGACCCTGTGCCTCATGGGAACAGTCCAGTCCGAACTACCAAGCCATGTCTTTCCCAGACCGGAATCAAGCATCCAAGGACCGGTTTCTGGCTATCAGCCTTCATCAGCCTCGATAGCTTGACTCCAGTGGTGTGGAGAGCCTGGGACTCACGTCTGAGCATCCCCAGCACACTCAGGGTGAAATTGCAAAAAACACAGTTGATGGACAGAATGTAGAACAATGTCATACATTCACCCCAGTACAAGGATCTGGGCCTAAATCCATCGTTTTTTTGCACTCCACACCACCCTGGGTTAGACACTGGCTATATGCAAATCAGCTCTGACCCTGTGCCTCATGGGAACAGTCCAGTCCGAACTACCTGAGTTGCATATAGCCAGTGTCTAACCCAGGGTGGTGTGGAGTGCAAAAAAACGATGGATTTAGGCCCAGATCCTTGTACTGGGGTCAATGTATGACATTGTTCTACATTCTGTCCATCAATTGTGTTTTTTGCAATTTACATGGTCTGATGGCTCTGGTAGCAGGCATTGTTATAATTCAACTAAGTTATTACTGGCGTATGCCATTTTCATACAATACATAGGATTCTGCCAATCCTCTAGTAAAAGCTTGCCTCTCATTTCTTCATAATCAGCTACTAGTGACATTCAATTGCTGAATATAAAGAATGACGCCAGAACTTGACAATAATAACTTATAACAGTGAGGTTCTGACGTCAAAATGCCTGCTGCCAGAGCCAGCAGCCAAAGAGAACAGCAGGTCAGGTCATGGAGCATAAATTAAAGTGGCTTTTCTTTCTTCTGCTCTGTTTTTATAGCTCTATGATAACAAGGGCAAATGTATGGCATCTTGTTAATTTTCAGCACTCTTAAGCTAGTTAAAGAAAAGTTGGAATCTTTCTGCATGCTTCTACACAATTCAAGCAACTGCATCTTTTTTTTATAAAGCAGCTTGTATTAAGCCAATTTTAATATTGTTTTCCAACACACATATCTAAGAACTTTGGTGATGTGTTTACTTTTGCACTGGAGATTCTATTTTTATTCTTCACGTTTGAAAACATGCTCTCTTTCTTATAAAAGAGCTGCACACTAAGGGCCAGATTTACTATTATTTTGCATTGGGGTTGCGTCACTTTTGTGGCACACCTCTGACGCAAAATCATTTGTGGCATTTACTAAGCCATGCAAAAGCCACTTTGCATGGTTTAGTAACTGCAAACTAACACAAGGTAGGGCATAGTGCTGCCTTGTGTTACTTTTCATTGGGTAGGCATTATATGAGTGGAGCATGGATATTCCTGTGTATCCACCCATGTATTTTGACGCAAACACAGATTTACAAAGATTTGTAACCCTAGGTTTGCACCAAAATGACACACCTGCCCGACAGAGGCATAACTAGGAGAAATACCTTTCTTTCTCCTCATTACTTCCTTTTCCCATTTGTGATGCATTCTACAACATACATAGAAAGAGGAATATGTCTTTGAGGATTCTTTGAGGATTGTTTGTGCTCAAAAAACATTCTGCCCGTACGCAGTTTACTGCATTTTTGTGCAAAGGTGCCTGCGTTTTCGGTAGGCAGCACACACTATGCCAGCTCAAGAAGAGAGCATAAATGTTCCATATCTATGTAAACATGGAGCATTTTAGCTCTTTCCCTTTCATGCTAATGTGTCCTTAATGATTTACATGGTTTATGGGAAAGGTGATGGTGTGAATATGTATTATGAGGAATAAAGAACACCCTTCAACACATGATAAGGATAATGCATGTCACCTTGAAGTTCCATAACCTTACAAAGGAACTTGGTCTTCAGCCTTGTTCATCTATATGATCATGAAACTCTTCGGTGTCTTGCAATACTCTTCTAATGTACGTCTGGGTCTACTTTATCCTACAAATAATACATGGGATTCTGTAATCCCTGTATATGCGACTGCCTGTAATTTCTTTATAATACATGGAATCCCTTTTTAGGTCGAAGCACGACCTGCATTCAATGCGTAAGCATTGATTGCAGTGCTTCGACAACTAGTGCTACCCGTTTTTGGGAATGTGGACACGACTCAGACGCGCGCTTTTGCAGTCTCAGTTTTGACCGCGGGAGCGCGCGCGTCTGAGCCGCGCTTGCGCAGACGAACTCCCAGCCCCTGCTTTCGCTTCGCTCGCATGCACTAACAGGGCATACACACACACACACACACACAGCCAACCCCCACCCCCCTGCGCGCACCCATACACACGCTGCCGCCACCCCCCCTGCACACACAGACACGTTTGCTCGAAGTAACTGTAGCTAGACCTAGTGTTGACAAGTCCGTAGCGCTAGATACAGATAAGACTGGGGGCGTGGATGAAATTGGACTAGGATCAGGGTTTATACTGTTTGAGGTTGATTGGTTCGAGGGTACTGTCACAGTAGATGTGGTCAGTTCAACTCCCGTAGGTACTAAAGATAACTCGGGTGAAGGGATTGGAAATATAGTGGTTACAGAGGGCATATTACTGCTGGTTATAGAGGGCATATTATTGGTGTTGGAAGAGCCCTCAAGTGATGCAAGACAGTCTTTAGAGGAGTCGAGATCCGTTGGGCTAGTGCCTGACAATCGCAGAGTGATGTTTTTCACGAGCCCCTTTGCTTGTATCCATTTCCTGAGAGGATTGCTTCTCGGAGCTGGAGCGGTGATTAAGGCCGGTGTGTTCGCTGAGCTGGGAAATTTCCCTCTCTTATTTTTATTTTTTAACATTGGTTTAGCCCTCTCTTCTGCCAGCCAAAAATGTAATTGTGTCTGCTGAGGGGGTAGTGTGTATATCGTCAACAAGCTCCTCATATTCTTCATTGGAACCATCTTCTTCTATCTCCTCACCCTCCACCGCTGGTAGATAGTCGGTATGTGAATCTGTACCTGCCACAGATGGTATTCTGTCGGGTACCTCAGTTAAGGCTAAATTACAGATCTCTAGGCCATCCGGGGTATGGATAGAGGTTAGATCGCCCTCTAAATTTATTTCAGACACCCGCACTGCCACTGGTATTGTATCGTTAATCTTATCAAAAACTCCTTCGAGCTCAGGAGTATCCATCGATTTATCAGTTACAGGAAAGGTTTTAGAGCTGCCATCCATATTCTGTAGTAGATTCTCAGCGACAGCTGCTGAAGACCTTGCTAGCTCCACATGAGCAGCTACTTTGTTGCCTCCATATTCTGCTACAGTTTTAACCGCACTGCCACCTTTGCTACCGCCTTTAGTCACTCCATCCAACCCGCTCTTTTGAGCACATTTAGCGGCAGAGGTATCTACAATCACAAGTAAAGGTGGACGAAGTACTTGCTTACCAGGTAGCAGTTGTTCGGTTTTCCTGGACGAAGTATTTGGTGTATTTGGGGTGGCTGCCGTGTCCGTTGTAGCTGCCGAGATCGCTGAAACCACTGTAGCCAATGTGAGCACGGCAGCCGCCTCCAGGACAGCGTTTTTGCCGGCACGGGTCGTTCTAGGCACATTTTTCGGTGCCATTTCCACTTGTGCCCCAAATCCTGCAAGGGTAGTACAGGTTCTCGAAACAGGCAGTAGCGGCAATGGTGCAAGCAATGATATAGGCAGTGGTGTAAGCTTCACAGGGATACGATACAAACTCGGCTGCAGCCAAAGACCGGACCAGCCGAGCGCCGACCCACCGCAGGATCGCGTGCCGAGAATTCGGCAGGGAACCCCCAAGCAGCCGCAACATCTGCGGCAGCAGCTCGATGAAAACAAGAGTCTGCAGGGGAAAACCAGCCGGAGATCGCCGAATCGAGTCGTGGGTAGGTTTTCGGTTATCCCCGGTCTTTTCCTGTGTCTCGCGTCTTATGGTTCTCTTTTAGTTTTTAGCTCGCTGGCAGAGACACCTTTTGTAGCTCAGAGTTCTCTCTGCATTTTTCGCCAAAGAATCGCCAAATGTAGAATCATCGAGTGAAATTAGCAGGGTAGGGTAGGATAACGTAGGGAGCCTCCAGCGTAGCGGCCACTCCTAGGCGTCTTCAACCCGCCATCTTCGGACCGAGGATGATATAATCAAGACTCGGATGTTTGTTTCTTGTATTCTTCTGATTTGGGTGGAGTGGGAGACCGTGTTGAAAGCTGCAGAATTCAAGCAGCATCGTGGCTGCTGAGTCTCCCCAGTCAAGGATCAGCTTGATGTCGTCAGTTGCTGCAATGAAGGCCGTCTTGGTGCTGCGGTTGGGCTAGAAACTGACTGCATGGTGTCTAAGAGCTGATGTGCGTTGAGGTAGTGAGAGAGTTTCTTGTTTATGGCTTTTTCCATGACCTTTGCCGAGTAGGGTAAAATGGAGATCTGGCTGTGGTTTGCTAGTTGCGAGGGTCATTTTTGGTTAATTTGATTTGTTGGTGGTAACATCTCAAGCAGTCTTGTATGTCTTTTTGTGTTTTTTTGATTCGTTCTCATCTTCCAAATTGTATGCTGTGTTTAGTTGTGTGGCGTTCCTCAGCATAGCAGCTGGCCTGCTTCTCTTCTGTGTGTTGCGTTTGATATGCCAGGGACTCAGCACATTTTGTGGTCCACTTGCCCAGCTCTCGAATCTAGTTGTGTAGGTAGATGGTAGAGATTGTTTTATTCATGTATACCCAGTTGATTTCCAGGATGCTGGTCCAGCTGCATCTGCCCATGCTTATGGTGGCGGGGCCTAGTTAGGCAGGGGATGCTGATTTGGAATTTGATGACGGCGTGGTTGGGTTAGGGGAGCAGTGTGGTTGCAGTGATTTCAGTGCAGTCGATGGTGGTGAAGACTGTGTCGAGGGTGTGTCCAGGGGACTGTGTTGGTTCGATGGCATGCTGTTTCAGTCCAAGGTTCACTAGGCTCTCAAGGAGTCTGGTGGTATTGGTGCTGCGGGTGCCTTCCAGGTGTGAGTTGAAGTCTCCTAGTGGGGTATAATTGTTGGAGTCGATTGTGTGAGGTGGGGCAATGAAGTCAGCAATGTTGTCATTGAAGATTGCTCTCGGTCCTGGTAGTCCGTAGATGAGCATTCCGCTCAAGGTGTGTGTTGCTGATTCTAGTAGCTTGAAATGTAAGTGCTCCATGTAGGGGGTTGCAGTCTCAGTGATTGTAGTGTAGTTGAAGGAGTCTTTAAACGATAGTTTGCCTTGGCATGCATGCTAGTTTTCTAGCTGGGTCTGTGTGGTGCGCTGTTTGTGGGCTCTGTTGGTGGTATAGACATGGTGGGTGATGTGTTTACAGGTGAAGCAGCAGTGGGTGCAATGAACCTTCTTTGTGCGGCATGGTGCGTCGTGGCAGTAGCTTGTGGATGCATGACCTAGGCTCAGAGGCAAGAGAAGGTTCGCTGGGTAGCATAGGGTGTGGGAGGACCAGGGTTAGTGGTGCTGGTTTTGGTCCTGATGCAGACCGGAGAAGACAGGCTAGCGTTCCCGCTGCATCCGGTATCAAGCAGGTATTGGGGATAGGGATGTGCTGGAGCAGTGGGCGGGGATTGTCAGGATTGTCAGGAGCATGGCAAGGAACATCGGTCAGGAAGTAACAGGTAATAAGTGGGGGAAGGAGAAAGGCAACATGGGAGGTGGGAAGCGGAGTGCGAGAGGAGGCAGAAAAGGCAACAGAAAGGTAAAAAGGCAAGAAAGGGTGACAAAAAAGCTCAGAAATGCAGAAAGGCAACGGAAGGGTGAGAGAGTAAAAAGGCAACTGAAGGGTGAGAGAGGGGCGCTGTAACAAAAGGAGTTAAAATGCACAACAAAAAGCTCAAAAGGAGCAAGAAGACACAGAAGGATGTGAAAGGCAAAACAAAGGCAAAAGAATGCCAAATAGTGAGAGGCAGAAGAGTGAGTTAGAAGGGTGAAAAAGAGCAAAAAGGCACAAAAGTGTGACAAAAAGGCACAAACAGAAGAAAAGGCAACAGAAGGGTGAGAAAGAGTGGAGAGGTAACAAAAGGAGCGGAAAGGTATGAAAGAATGAGAAAAGAACAAAAAGCACACAAGGAGCGCAAAGACATGCAGGGGTGAGAAAGAGCAAAAGGCGCAAAGGGTGACCGAGAGCAAGAAAGGCAAATTAAAGGCAAAAGACAAAGGGTAAAAGAATGGAAACGAGTGAGAGGCAAAAAGTTGAGAGAGAGAACGATGCATCACAGGCTCAAGAGAGAGCGTGTGCAAAGACGAGGCGGTAGCTTCCAGACGCTGGAGCCGGGTGCGTTGGGGCCTCTACCGGTTGGAGGACTGGTCTTTGGTAAATATGGCAGCAGAGGCCTGGGCATCTGCTTAATGGTCATCTATGTTAGAAGCCTTTTTGGATTCAGCCTGGTCAGCGCATGCGCTGCTAAGCGAGGCAATCGGTATTCTAGTATGGACTTGAAGCTCCGTCCACTATCTGCCCTTATTTGTTATCTACTTTTGTCATTTGTAACCTCCCATGAGGACTGGCCCTTTTACTTCTGTTGTTTCACAGTATGTCTTATGTAGTCTGTAAGCACTATTTTCTGTAATGTGTTTCTCCTACTGCAGACATGCTTTCCTGCAATGTTCAGCTTACCATGCGTATTTTCACTTTCCAAGCAGCCTGGGACAATGGTGGCTGCTTCTTTGAGATAAAATAGGTCTCGCATTTACTATTGACATTGTAATTGACAATGTCTTTTTTTATCAGATAAATAAAAGGCATTGTCATTTACAATGCCAATAGCTTAAATTCTCGCAAAAGCAAGACCTATTGCATTGCAAATGCTTGTTTCTGGCTGTTGCTAGGGAAATCTTGAGACCTAAATATCGAAGCCAGATCAAACCAGCATCTTCGTTTTCTTTATAGATTTGACTGACTAGTAAAAACTCATTGTATTTTAAAACAGCATTATTATGCTTATAAATGTATTCTTTAAATATGACCTCTCTGAATGTTTAGTTCCGAACATCCTGTGCGACAAACAATCTTTGGATATTTCTGTTTGTCATTTTAATATGCCCTTCCTTCAAGTAAATTTACTTGATTGTCTGTTTTATTTTTTCAAGGGCCTCGGCTAGGTTTTTCAAATAGAGATACATCGGTATCCAACTTGTTTACCTTACTATATAAGTCTTGCACATCGCTGATTCTCGTTTTCAGCTTCTACAACTCCCTTATCCATTGCAACCACATCTACCACTAGTTAGTGTAACCTTTTGTTTGTGTCATCCCAAGATTATCACAGCAGTAGCTAAAACTGTTGTTGGTTGCCAGGCACATCTTTATATGAATCATTTGTTATTTATAACCCTTATTATACGTTAACTGACAGGTTCTGGGTCTGTCCACAAATGAGAAGCTTTAACACAAAGCTAAGGTGTCAAAGACGTAATGCCAAAAGATAGCCTGGTATTGTTTATATCCATAGTAACAACTTATTTTGCCACCTCGAATATCAAAACCATGAGCGACTCTAAGTTGACACATATTAAAAAGCCAAAGGCTAAGAACCACTTGGCACCTTGGAGATCTCTAAAACAAATTACATTACTCGACTATGGAGTGAGATGCATGAATAGATCATATTACATTGAGTTAATCTATTTGGGAGTAATTTGTAATATTTTTAAGCTTATGACTGAATATTTTCTTTTAGTTAAGAATTACTTTTCGGTCGGGAGAACGCTAATGTTTGAATGTAATTGATGGATCAAGTAAAACCTTGTTGTTAAAATGATGAAAAGGCATCACAATGGTACAGTTATTTAAATAATTAGGAAGCATAAAATGTAGGTCACCGCAGACAAAAAACCTATGCCAGTCGAGTAGAGAATGGTTTGCTTATAACCTCCAGTGTTAAATTCAGTATATGAAAACTTAGATAAAAATTATAAACCCAGTATTCACAAGTACAGAAACTGCTGGTTGCTCAATTGCTACCTTTATGTGAATAATTACGTAAGACATGTTAACAATCTTTGTTGATCTGAGTTGATCACTTTCTAGAGTTTCTGCACTTGTATGCACATTGATCTTAAGCTGTGACCGAATTGTGCCAATTTAAGCCAGCCTATTGCTGGGGGTAAGTTTGGAGTTACCAGAAAGCCCTTTGGTAATCTTATCACAGACCGACCAAGATCATAAGTTTACATAATTTACCCTGCTATGTAATGGTGTAGTACTGGCAACTGTGATTGTCCTCCTTTTATTTAATTGCACAACTAAAAGACTATGATAATATCGGAAGCATGTGGATTCATCTGTGTTGATGCGTCCAGAAATAATACACTTCCATAAAGCTTTGAAAAGAAAAAAATATGATTCCTTTTTAGCCTGTTTGTTGCACTAGAAGTTAAGGGAGGTGGCAGATACAAGTATTTCAAATGTTGAGGGTACCTTGCGCGTTGGCATTAAGGGTAGAAGATATCTCATCTCTGTGTACTGGGCTTATTCCCCAGTTAATTGCAGTCCACATAAGCATGGGCCAGCCGTGTGCAATTTATTTTGTCGTTTTCCTTCATGGGTAATGTCCTATACTCTTTCAGTGAGCTGGAATTATTTGTTTGCCAACTTGTAGAGCCCGCATTGGTACATACTTGGTTTGGTGTGTTCTATAATGTAGGAGAGAGAGGGTGCTTTGAGCCATCTACTTGCAAGGCATTACATCAGCCATCTTAGAGTCAGACTGTCCCAATCTGAATGTGGAAGTAAAGTGTTAGTTATGTTACAAGAAGGCTTACCATCCTGGAGGCAGGCAGTTGGGAGCTGAATACGGAAATAAAATGTGAGAGCACAAAAAGAACCAACATCTCACAGGACATGGGGCCACAGAGTCTGTGCTGGCAAAATCTAACACTGTAAAACTGACATGGGGGTGATTTATATCTTGGCGTTATATATACTCTGTTGCAGCGGCGACAGAGTAAACATAACGCCAAGATAAAGACCCGGCTGATGTTGATGCTGTCAGATCTTAAGTTTGACTACTCCGTCACGCCATAGCCAATCTGCTCAAATGGCCCATCGGAGTATGGGGCGTTGGAGAAATGGCTATTATGTCCGCTCACCCAATCAGGATAAGCAAACTTATAGCCATTTTTTTGACCGTCCGTAACCCCCAAGCAAACCCTGCTAGGGCAGTAAAATGGTAGTAATTACTCCCATCGTGAAGGAGCATTACATTTTTTATTTTCAAAAAGAAAATCCTGTTTCGGGATTTTCTTTTAAAAAAATAATAATAATAATCTGTTTGGTGCAGGGTTGCATTAGCATGAAGCAGCCCTGCATCAAACAATGAAACACATTGGCAGGAACTACAGTGACTGCGGTTCCTGTCAGTGTATTATAAAGGACCACCTGCTTGGCGGTCATTTAAAAATGAGGCTGGCAGTACCTCCACGAGGGGGGATGGAGTAATTCACTCCATCCCCCTGGCGAACAATGGGCTATCTGCCCATTTATAAATCAGGCCCATAGTTAAAAAATGCTTAATTGGAAGTAGTATGTTGGCACCATTTGTAAAATGTTCTGTATTAATTGTAAAGCCGTTGTTTTTGCCTAACAAAATCTTTTTGTTTCACACTCGTTTGCACTCAACAAAAGTATGTTCTTGAAAGAACCTGATAGAGTTCACATGTTATATTATTACAATGCATTTACATGCTTATTCAGATGACACTTCAAGTAAACATTTAGTTAGCATGTACACCATGTTATGCTTTCTGCGATCTTCAAGTAGTCCCTGTTTCATGCTGTAAACAATGCTGCTTTTGCTCGGTATGCATAAATCAGGAAGGACACATGTAAGCTAATTTTCAGCTGAGTGCAGTGCTGCATTCTACAGAAAACGTATTGTATTGTATTGTAATTGCATTTATATAGCGCTTACTACCCCTGACGAGGCGCCAAAGTGCTTTTTCGGTGAGTAGCACGCTATTCCGGGTCCCATAGAGGATTAGTGTTGAATTAGTATAGTGAAACATGCAAGTACATTTTAAATGGTGGATAGGTTAATCAGTTATTTGGATTTGGAATGATAGCAGAAGGATAGAGGAGGACAAAGGTTTGTATTTATATAGCGCTTGTTGACGCAAGCTACTCAGGAAGCCTACAAAGGATTAGTGGTGAATTAATATGGTGAAATATGAAGTAATTTCAGTGGTGGATATTAGTCAGTTACTTGGAGTGAGAAGGCTAGCGGAGAGATAAAAGGGGAAGAAAGATTTGCATTCATATAGCACTTGTTACTACTGATGGGTGTTGAATCGCTTTTCTGGCGAGTAGCACGCCGCTCCGGAACCCATAAAGGATTACTGTTGAAAATTAGTATAGTAAAAAACATGAAGTAATTTGAGTAGTGGATATGTTATTCAGTTATTTGGGTAGTATATTAGTATAGTTTAATATGGAATTTTAAAAGTGAACATGTTAGTCTGTTAATTTCGATTGAAAAGGATAGTGGAGGGATAAAAGAGTAAAAGATTATTTTTTTTTGCAGGAAGGAATAGTTAAAATATTGTTATGGAGCCTCCAAGTAATACAAACTTGTTTTTAGATGATGAGCAACATTTTCAATAGAACAGAGTGAATGTATCTATTTTTCTCAAGAATCCTTTGTATTTTGCAAAGTGTTTGAAATCTATTTTATTATCTAGGTGCACTAAAAGGGAAAAACAGCTAGATAATACTGCCAATTACTGTGCTATATTTGCGAGTTGATAAGGGAGAATGGTATCAAAAAGCATCCCAATCAGTCTGTTGGGGATGACAAACTCTCCTCTAGTGATTAGGTCAGGAACTTTTCATGTGTGTGAGACTGTTACATCAGGTCATTGTGCTGCATAATAGCAGCTAGTTGTGATACTAAGATTTGTGTTTTACTTTTGCCAATATAAGCTAAAGCCGTCCAGGAAGATTGGATTGGGTGAATAGCAGTCAGTGTGCTGAGCACACTGTAGTAATAATTGTACAAAATGGAAGTTAAAAAATCAATTTGGCTCCTTTTACTTTCACTGTTATTCACTGTGGTTGATGCTCTGGTGGGGGCATATCTCCGCCCTTAAAACGCCAATCCCGATGAGAGAGGCTCCATTGGAAAAGGGGGACTGTCCCCTTTCTAGTGGTTCTTTCCATCTCTGTCTGTGGATCGCTGCATCACCCCCAAGCAGAGACCCATCCAAAAGGGATGTTTTTTTTGTGGGGTGGAGAGGTAGCAACCTTTCAGGTATGTCCAAGCTCCCCCACAAAAAACCCCCCACAAAAAAAAAACAAATGGGACAGTCAGTCTTACTGCCACATGGGAGAGAATAATGGGAGGGTTGTTACCCACGGCCTGCTCATTCCAGGAAGGCAGTAATCCCACTAGACACACCGATTTATCAGGCATTACACCACCTCTAAATGCGCCAGCAGTCTTTCGGCCCCATCAGGGTTGGGGACAGAAAGCTCACTAGATGCCAGTGATTTTACCTTATGTGAAAAGAAAAGGGATGGGCTCTGGTCTATCCAGGTATATGGCCATACTCTTGCCCCTAAAGTCTTTTTGTCAGTCACCTGTCTGCATCTCCATCTCTATCCCCAAGTGAGAGAATATTTGGATTATTTTGGGGATATTGTTGACATATGGGGCGACACAGAGTGGGTTCCATCATCCCCCTCCCACCTACACCATCTTCCTGTGACCCCCAGACTGCCAAATCTGGCACCCTTCCTACCCACCTGTGTCGTTGAAAGGCTGCCTGGTGCCTGAGGGTTGGGGATTCAGTGCAGGGCCAGGATGGGCAAACCGTGCACTCCATTTTATTTGTCACTATTTTCCCTGACCTCACTGTGATGGACAGATAGGTGGTGAACACAGGGCCGGACTGGCGGTAGCGGGCACCAGGCGTTTCCTCGGGCCGAAGGGGTGGGGGCCAAATCGGACCCACACGAGGTGTGTATCATCTGCCTTCCCTCATCTCATGTCCCAGAGGAGTGTGACATTTGTCAGGGCTTTTCTAGCAGGACCCTGAGGGATAGAATGAAGATCAGGCTTCAGGGCCTGGAGGACAGAAGACTGAAGGCACAAGGTGGGTCTGGAGGGGCTTCCTCTGCCCATGCTGAGGCCTCTGGGGGGCTCCCCAGGGGCAGGAAGACCAGAAAGCGTCCCCATTCTGCGTCTGTGTCGATTGCACCGACTACGGCGTCGAGAGGGATGACTGCAGTCTGTTCCCCGTCTCCCCAGGGCTCTGGGTCGAAGCGACGTCGAAGTTCGGCGTCGAGGGAACTGAACAGGCCGCCGTCGAGATCTCCGGTGACGATTTTGTCGTCGTCGTCGAGTAATCGACGTCCAGAGGCCCGGCGTCGGCGCTCGCCGTCGAGGCAACACCGCCGTTCGCCGTCAGCGAAGAGGAGAAGGTCGTCGTCGAGGGGATCCTTGACGCCGAGGAGAAGATCGCTGTCGAGGCGAAGGAGGTTGCCGTCGAGGCGAAGGCGTTCGCCGTCGAGGGAGAGACGGTCGCCGTCAAGGAGAAGACGCTCGTCGTCGAGGGGTCGACGCTCGCCGTCCGGTCGCCTTTCTTCAATGCCAAGAAGGCGCGGAAGGAGTTCTGGCGCCAGGAGTCAGTCTAGCAGGCGCCAGGTGCCTATGGGAGACTCGCCAACGTCCCAGCCTTGAAAGGAAGGCGGATCACCGGGTTCGGTGTACTCAGTGGTGTATACCCCTTCTAGGCAGAAGTCGGTTACGCCCCTCCTCCCTTGCCGAGGGGGCTTCCTCCGCTGGCTCCCACTCCGCCTCCACCACTTCCACCGCGTCCTCAACCTCTATCTCAACCTCAGCTGCCAGCAGACAAGCCGCCTCCGATTCCTCCGAGGTCGTTTTCACTGCCCCGATATCCGACTCCTCCCAAGGGGACCCCTCGCCCGAGGGCCCCAGCCAGGCCAAAGTCGCCCGCCCCTGTGGAAACGGCGGATCGACCGAAGCCAAGGAGGTCACGATCACGCTCCGGACGGAGGGGGAGATCGAGGATTCATCACAGATCCTCCACTAGGTCAAGACTGCGCCATAGGAGCCGCGGATCACGGTCCCGCACGGACTCTTCCAGGACCAGGACCTATCACCGACTTTGTCGGAATCCCCGGGGACGAGAGTGTCTCCTGTGGACGACATCAGCACGTTCCAGGATGTTCTCCTGAGGGGTGCAGCAAAATTGGGAATCACGGTGACGGCTCCAACACCATCGACGTCCGTGATTTTTGACACACTTCATAAGAAGCATTTGTCTTGCCCTTTACTACCGCTAGTACCAGGATTAGTAGAGCCCGCGGAGGAGCTGTTCCTCACACCAGCAGTGACGAAGGCCGCTCCCTCCCGGCTCCTTAAGAAGTACAGGGCCCTGGATTCTGACCCGGCTTTTCTGCGGATGGATCCGGTTCCGGATTCTGTTATAGTGACGGCGGCCAGTAAACATTCTACCTCCCCGTCTTCTACTGTACCTCCTGATAAGGAGAGCCGATGGATCGACTCAGCTGGCAGGAAGGCCTGTGGGACGGCATCTACGGCCATGAAGGCGTCTAGCGATGCGGCTCTGCTAGGGCGGTATGATCGTGCCCTGTGGGAATCCCTCCAGCAGTTCACGGAACTCCTGCCGCGAGAGAAGAAGGAGGATTTTCAGGAGATCCTGAAGGAGGGGATGCTGGTATCGAACCAGGTCATCAGCGCGGCTGCTGATGTATCTCTTTTGGCGGCCCATGGGTACTGTCATGGGATCAACCAATGGCGCCATGCTTGGCTTAGGCTCACCTCACTCAAGCCGGAGGCTCAGCAGCGGATGGCCAATCTGCCCTTCTCGGGGGAAACCCTGTTCGGCAAGCACGTGGACGATGAGATGGCCCACATGAAAGCGGAGGCCGAGATCCTGACGGCTGTTGGGTTGGAGAAGCCCAAAGAAAAGAATGCCTACCGCCTGTTCGGGGCAGAGGGCGAGGGCAGGCCTCGGGACAGCAGCAACAACAACAGCAGCAGTTCCGGAGGCCCTTCCAGAAGCGCCAGAAGGGTAGAGGAGGCCAGCAGTCCTCTACAGCGATCAAAGGCCCAGCTGGGTCTCGACCCTGAGCGGTTACTTCCCCTACATCCGTTACCCGCTCCGGTGGGGGGAAGCGTTCAATTTTTTCTGGCAGAGTGGAGAAAAATTACTCGGGACAAGTGGGTGCTGAATATTGTTTGCAATGGATACAGTCTTCGGTTCACCAGCCCGCCTCTATCAATCCCACCGGTCAGCTCGCAGTTTCAGCTGCACGAGCTCCAGGCGGAGGCCGATATCCTGTTAAGGAAAAGGGCGATAGAAGACGTACATCTGTCTCAAAGAGGTAGAGGTCTGTACTCCCGGTTCTTCCTGGTTTGCAAGAAGGACAAGAACGAGTTCAGGCCCATTCTGGATTTGCGACAAGCAAACAAGTGGAGTCGCAGAGAGAAGTTTTGCATGCTGTCGTTGCATCAGATTTATACTCAGCTGCAACAGGTAGACTGGCTATGTGCTATAGACCTACTGGATGCGTACTTCCATGTGCCCATTGCACACAAACACAGAAAGTTCCTGCGATTCCAAGTCGGTGCCAATCATTATCAGTACACAGTACTGCCATTCGGACTGAAGTCTGCGCCCAGAACATTCTCGAAGTGCATGGCAGTGGTAGCCGCACACCTCAGGAAGAACAAGGTGTTTGTCTACCCTTACCTGGACGATTGGTTGATCAAGGCATCCTCCTTCTCGGAAGCTCAAGCACACTTCCAGAAGACGTGCGTTCTCTTGAACAAGCTGGGGTTGCACATCAACATGTCCAAGTCTGTCCCGACTCCGGTCCAGTGCATACAGTACTTGGGAGCCTCCATCAATACGCTGTCAGCAAGCGTGTCTCCTTCGGAGGAGAGATGATTATCACTCCTTCGGAAGGCTCGGGCTCTTATGACCACTCCACCTACAACAGTGAGGACGGTGTCTTCTCTACTGGGGTCGATGGCCTCTTGTATCTTCCTCACGCCACACGCACGGCTGCACATGAGACCATTGCAGGAGTGCTTGGGGTATCAGTGGGATCAGAGGAAAGGATCTTGGGACGACAAGATACGACTGTCTCTGCATGCTCTTCAGTCTCTGAAGTGGTGGTGTTCAGCAGAGAATCTCCTCAGCGGGGTTCCCTTCCACAAGGACATTCCCACGCAGACTATCGTGCCGGATGCGTCTCTCCACGACTGGGGGGCGCATTCCGGAGACTTACAGATTCAAGGGACGTGGTCCCAGACGGAGTCCACGTACCACATCAATTTCCTGGAACGCAGAGCTGTTCACTTTGCACTGAAGGCCTTTCATCCGTCCTTCCAGACCAACTCTCTGCTTGTGCAGACGGACAATACGACCACGATGTATTACCTCAACAAGCAGGGGGGCTCGAGATCGCGCACTCTGTCGCAGGAGGCGCAGGCGATCTGGCACTGGCTCCTAGCCAGAGGACTGACGATAACGGCTACCCATCTGCCAGGTGTGCAGAATGTTCAGGCCGACGTACTGAGCAGACTGATTCAGGAAAACCACGAATGGGTCATAAACGACGAAGTACTAGGGGAAGTCTTCGCAAGGTGGGGGACTCCAGACGTAGATCTGTTCGCCACCGCCGAAAACAGCAAATGCCGAGACTTCGCCTCCAGGTACTACCAGCAGGGGACGCTGGAGAATGCGTTATGGATCAACTGGTCGACCAGCTTTCTGTACGCTTTTCCACCCATTCCCCTGATTCCGGCGGTGCTCATCAAGCTGTCCCATTCCAGGGCGCAGATGATCCTGATTGCCCCGGAAATCCCAGGCAGTGGTGGTTCACGGACCTGCTTCACCGGTCTCTTCTTCCTCACATACGGTTGCCGTGCAGGCCGGACCTTCTCACAAAGTTCGGGGGGCAGATGGCACACCCCAACCTCTCGTCTATGAGTTTGGCGGCATGGCTCCTGAGATAGTGCAGTATGGCCATTTGAATCTGCCTGAGATTGCATGGACATACTGAAGGAGGCTAAGCGACCTTCCACTAGGACTTCTTATGCTTACAAGTGGAAGAGGTTTTGCATCTGGTGCAAGTCCAAGAACTATGACCCAACGACGTGTAAGGAAGATGTCATCCTTCCGTATCTTCTACATCTGGCGCAGTCTGGCCTTAATGTCCATTCCATTAAGGTTCATCTTGCTGCGCTGACTGCCTACAGGAAATGCCCTTCACAGTCTTCCTTTTTTCAGATCCCTGTGATCAAAAATTTTTTGGAAGGCTTGAAGAAAGTGTTACCTCCTGTCCGGCTTCCTCCGCCTTCATGGGAATTGAATGTGGTGCTGTCCAGATTGATGAAGGAGCCTTTTGAACCTATTCATAAGGCTTCGTTGCAGCACCTGTCCTGGAAGGCGGCCTTCCTCATGGCCATTACATCGGCCCGCAGGGTGAGTGAAATCCAGGCGTTGTGTTGCCAAGAACCTTATACTGTATTTCATGCTGCTAAGGTTGTTATGCGTACCCGCCCTAAATTTCTTCCAAAGGTTATTTCTGATTTTCATGTTAACCAGACCATAACTTTACCTACGTTTTTTCAGAATCCTTCCTCTCCAGCGGAAAGGTCTCTGCATTCCCTGGATGTTAGGAGGGTGTTGAAATTTTATCTGGATAAAACCAAGGATATTCGCAGGTCAGACCAATTGTTTATCAATTATGGATCAGTTAGGACGGGTCTTGCTACCTCTAAACAGTCCATCTCGAGGTGGATTGTGTCCTGTATACAATTGTGTTATCAAAAAGCTAATTAGACCTTAGGAGGTAAGCCTAAGGCTCATTCCACCAGGGGCAAAGCTGCCACGACTGCTTTGCTACGTAATGTTCCAATTGCAGAAATCTGCAAGGCGGCCACTTGGAAGTCGGTCCATACCTTTGCTAAGCATTACTGTCTGGACACTGATGCCAGGGCAGACGCTCAGGTTGGGCAGGCTTCGCTGCGAAATCTGTTCGCACAGTAGTGGTTATTTCATTTTTTCTCCACCGCCACTTTGGTGTGGGGATGGGCTTGCCATTCTATTCACTAGATTGTGACTATACACAGAGATCCCCTACTACAGAAGGAGTAGTTTCTGTCCTGTAACTCCAGTTCTGTAGTAGGGGTATCCCTGTTATAGTCATAAGCGCCCGCCCTCCTCCCCGGTGGAGAGAGATATTCATGTAAGGAATGCTACAGGTCTGGCGTGTTACGCCTTCAAAAAGAACTGAAAGTAAAAGGGACCTGCAGTGCATTCTGGGATACTGTGAAGTTCTGGAAAGTTCTCTTAAAGGCACAGTATCCTGTTCTGAGCCACATAATGGCAGCCTATGGGGCTTGTCTGTCCATTTCTTCCTCTCTAACATTCCAGAGGGTTTTTGCTGTTAAGGCAAGGATTTTCTCTGTGGAGAAATCTGGACAGGCTGTTCTGTTTGTGGATTTGTGGTGGAATTTCTAGTTGAAGTATTGGACAGTGTAGCCTGTGGATATAGGCTGCATTATCTGTCTTTAATTCTCTCTTATTTGTCTGTGCAGTTCTGCATTTTTCGACACCTTAAGAGATTATTTTTGATTGCTCCGGGGTCCACGCAGGCGGGACTATTCACTATATTATGACTATAACAGAGATACCCCTACTACAGAACTGGAGTTACAGGACAGAAACTACTCCTAATAAAACATCACCATAAACCTCCATAGAAGAGAAAACTCATTTACGTAACTTTTCAGCCTCATTTTAAAACATTCAAACTTCAGCCAATCACAGCAGAGACCCCAGAATTCCCTTCCCCACAGACCCACCATACCTCAGATTTCTTACAGCACGCCGTGTGATAGGGAGTCTCCCTGAGCTTTGCTCAGTTACAGTATTTCTTCTCAATGTTTGACCTCCAGTCTCAGCTTTAGCTACTCTCAAGGTATTTCTTAGACCTTCCTACTTTTAAGATGTCAGAGCCTTAAAAAGGGCTGTTTAAGGCCTGTAAGACCTGTGGGAAGTGTAGGCTGTTTTCTGAAGACCCCGACAAACAGTGCCTCTATTGCCTCTACCCTGACCACAAACCCAGGGAATGCAAATATTGCTGCACTTTTTCAGCCAAAACCCTCAAAGATAGTGAGGGTAGGCTGTTACTCTGGCTACAGAAGAGAAAGGCTGCTTCGGATTCGGAGTCTGAATCTGAGGTAAAAGCCCATTCATCCTCAAGGAAAAGAAAGGAGGGCAGTCCCTTCTCACAGCATGGGGACTCTAAAAGATCTAAGTCACAGGACAAATATGAGCCTAAACAGCACAAGAAACCTCAGACAGAGGCTTCAAAGCCCTCTTCAGCTCCTTCGTCTGCTTCTCTGACTCCTCTCAGAGTCCAATCTTTCGAGTGACAGTGTCGTTGTGGAAGATTCCACTCTCCTCAAGAAAATCTGAGGCTCCGGCACAGTTGACTGCTTGTTCGGCGACGAGTACGACGATGGTGGTCAAGACGTCGATGGCAGTAACGGCGAGGGAGCTTTGACGACGGTAATGTCATCGACAAGGCCTTTACCGTCGACGACAATTTCACTGCCGTCCACAGGTTTGTCAACGGTTCCAACTACAAAGTCTCCGCACATGAAAGCCGTCCCCACACTGTCGACAATGCCAAAGATGATCGCTGAACCCCTCAACTACATCTTTCAAGAAAAAAATGTAACTGCTATTTATGGGGTGGGGGTAGTTGAGGGGGGGTTAGAATTGCTGGGTTTTTTTTTTGTTGATTCAACGTACAGATGCACATCCTACTCTTCACTAGGCAGGCCACTGCTCTTGGACCCAGACTAGTTACATGGTTCCCTCGGCAATAGTATCCCATATGGGCAAATTGACAGTGGTGACGTGGAATGTCTGAGGGCTGCTTAATAAAGTGTTTGGCTTGCCTGAGGGTCCATCCTCAGGCAAGCCAAATGCTGTGGGGCCGAAATTCTCCTCCTGCTGGAGACCCATCTCCTGGGTAATAAAGCCCCGTGTTTGGCCAGGTTCGGATTCCAACAGGTGTTTCATGCTGGATTCTCTAGAGGCTCTCATGGAACTGCCATCCTTATCCGTGCCTGTGTCCCCCGCTCAGGTGGCGAATGTCCCCATGGCATCTGCGTGACCCAGACTATCAGGATTGCCTCAGTGTGGCGGTCCAAGATTATCTCTACATGAACGTTGCCTCAGCTTCTTCAAGAATTACACTGTGGGAAACCTCGAAGCCTACCATTAGAGGGGTGGGCATTAGTTATAGAACCAACCACAAGCGCAAGTGCTCCGCTCAGAGGTCTGAACTTGAGACCAGTGCGCTTTCCTGGAAGTGAGGTACTCTCTGGTGCCCACCCTTTTACTTCGGAGGAATTTATCCCTGGTGCAACAGCAGCTGCATCAGCATTTGACAGAGGATGCGAAGGACATCTGGTTGGCGTCCCAGCATCGGATATACCAGTGGGGGGACAAATCTAGTAAAATGCTACATAGATTATGTCAAGCCCGGCAGGGCCCGGCCATGGTCGCCATCATCCAAGGTGGTGATGGTGTCCTACATACCACGCCTGCGGAGGTGGTGGAGGAATTCATGTGCCATTTTTCTGAGCTGTATATCCGCAGGGAGCAGGTCTCTGGGGATACCATCGCGGAGTTCCTACGTGATATTCCCCCCCCGCGACTATCGGCTCAACTGAGCGATCAATTAAACGCTCCCATTAGACTAACTAACTGCTGCAGTTAAAGCGCCGCGACCAGGTCGCGCTCCTGGCCCTAATGGGATCCCTATGGAGTTTCTTCATTCCTTTGTGGCTACGCTAGGTCTGCATTTACTGGGTACGATTCATGAGGCCCTCGAGCAGTGACTACCACCTCTGTACTGGCGTCAGGCCAAAATTGTCCTCATTTAGAAGCCCGGCCGTCCACTAGAGGATCCGTCCTCATATCGCCCTATCACCTTAATAAACATTGAATCCAAATTATTGAGGAAGGTCCTGACTCACCGCTTGCGGACGTGCATCGAGGACTTGGTCCACTTGGACCAATTTGGCTTCATACCTCATTGGGCTACCCGACATAATATTCGATGGGTTCACAATGCTATGGCGTTGGCTCCGGAGCTGGGATGTCTTGCGGCTTTGCTCCTAGCAGAGATCGATAAAGCATTTGACTCCCTTAGCTGGGAGTTCCTTTTCCAACTCTTATAAGTGATTAGTTTTGGTCTGCGCTTCCTGGCCAATGTGTGCCTCCTGTATGCCGAACCTATGGCCTCTGTTCGTCTCGGGGGATTTTTGTGTCCCCTTGACTGCAGGTTTCATGGTCACGCAATATAAACCCGCTACTCGCCAGCCTCCATGAGGAGACCGCTGTATGGTCATCTCTGCCGCTCTTGTTATACGGGTGGTCGGCCATCTTTAAAATGGTCTCTCTCCCCAGGGTCCTTTACCATCTTCAGAATTTCCCGTATCACACACCGCGTGCGTGGTTTGCACAAATTGACGCCATACATAATACATTTTTATGGGGGTGAGGGGAGGACAATTCAGGTGGTACTCCAGACCTGAACGCAATCCACTTACCATGGCGGTATTGCGGCTGCCGATGTATATTCCTACTACGTCACGGCTCACCTATTAATCATTAATAACTGGTGGTACATCTCACCTATGGAAACCGCATTCGCACTAGAGCACGCGGCCATGGGAGGGACCCCCCCTCCCTAAAGCTCATTTACAGTGCGAGGAACCTTGACTATCTGCCACATACAGTTGAACGACGATTAGGTTGTGGCGATACACGGTTCGACGGCATAGACGGCTGACACAGGCGACGCCCTTGTGGTATGATAGTGTTTTGCGTCCAGTGCCTGCACTGAAAGGGTTCCGCCAGTGGGACCTGATTGGTATTTCTACCTTGGGCGATGTTATGTGAGACAGTGTCCTTAAATCATTCCAGCGACTACAAGAGCATTTTCAGCTCCACAAAACCTAGTTCTATAGGTATCTCCAACGGTGCCGTGCCTTGACTCCCTTGCTTGCAACTATACCCGACCTCCCTGAATTTCATCTATTGGAAGGCCGACTACCTATGGAGGATCTAAGTGCCCACAAAATAAGACAGATTTACCAGACGTTGACGACACACTCCAACACGACCCTATATAAAACAAGAAGGGCTCGGGAAGATGACATTCCCAACTTGATGGATGACGATTGAGCGGAGGCGATAGCTAGCCCCCGTCATGCTGCTGTTGCTTCCAGATACCGTCTCATACAGTTTAAGTAAGTGCACCGTGTATTATACTCGCCTACGTGTCTGGAAGATGGGACTCGTGTCATCCCCCCAATGTTGACAATGCGACAGGGAGGTGGGGACGTTTCTCCTTACGGAGTGGAGCTGTGAGGCCCTTCAGCCCTTTTGGCGCAGGGTATCAACTTGCCTTAAAGAGGTGTTGTCGTGGGACCTCCCACACAATCCCAATTTTTTTTTTACTTCATTGTACTGATGACATAGGTGGGAACGGATATAAGCAGCATCTCCTCTTCCTCACTTTTACTATCACCAAAAGGGACATTGCCCTACTATGGAAAGGCTTGACAACTGCATGGGAGCAGAGATGGCGGTCTTTCAAGCGAGGTTGCCCACAAAAGCCTAGGAAGATCTGGTCTCGCTGGGCTAACTATCGGGGCATCAACCTGCCTCCTCTACCATCTCAATCCCAGTAACAATGGTTCTATGGGTAATTTGTAGACTACACAGTGTATAGTATTGTTTTGTTTATCTGACTATGCTGTGAGGTACTGTCATTTGCTTGCAATTGTGGGTGGGGTGGGAAAGTCTGTGCGCATTTTTCAGTGTATTATTATTATTATTATTATTATTATTGTTTGTTCAGTTTTACAAATTGTACTCGTTACTATTTCCATGCCTGTAAACTCTTAATAATGTGCTTTTATGTGGATTATGTTAGGCTTTTGCCCTTGTGATACTTCTCAAGTCTAATAAAATACGTTTGTTTTTTAAAACTACTATTTATGAACACATTTCTGCCCTAAACCCTGAGAACTCCATACTCCTAGCTTATTATGACTCGTCAACTACTCTCATGAATACTGCTATCTGAGCTATGCCATCTGTCTCTACATTGTAGTGATGCAGCCCTTATCTGGGGGTCGCCTGTTCTTTTCTAGATTATAACATTATGATTATTGTTTGTTTGTTATGTTATGTTATTGCCTTTCTTGAGCTGTCTGTATTAACTTTATGGGTGTCGCCACCCTTTTCCTGGGTGTTGCCTTAACCTGTGCTATGCTAGTTTTGGTAATTATTATTAGTGCTCGCCTCTTATACTATTGTCTTGTTTATGACACAAGGAGGCTAATTTGGATTTCGGTCGGAGGTTTCAAATCCGACTGCCATATTACAATGACGGCGGTATTTGAAACCAGCCGGTCAATCCGACTGGCTTCCTATGGGCTCAAGGAACCAGTCAGCCAGTCGGAACTGCCACATAATCCCGTCCGGACGGCGTTTCTGCCGTCGGGATTATGATGTTGGTTTTGACATGGAAAGCCTGTCGGAAAGTGACTTTGGGGGACCCTAGCAGGGCCCCCTACTCACCCCAGTTTACAGTTGTGGGCGGAGGGGGGGGGGCACCTATGCTGCCTCCTTGTAAATCCCAGCACCGTGTGGCAGGCATAGTGAGGTGTTTGCCCCACGCTGCAAGGATTTACGGTAACTCCCATTTCTCTATGGGAGCTTGTGCTGCGGCTGAATTCTAACCGCTGCCAAGCTCCCATAGGGAAATGGGAGTTTGCAAATGCACCATGCGCGGTCGCATCGTGATTGCGGTTTCAGACCGCCGACCCGAGGTAAGTCAGTTTCGAAACCGCAGGGTTGTCGGTCGGAGGAAACTTGACCGACATCCTAATCGGCCCCTAGGGGTTCTATACGTCTCTGCTCTTTATCTGTAAAGTGCTCTGATACCCATGAGGGTCATGTTCGGGCTATATAAAACTTTTCAAATAAATGTAATTGATACATTTTCATTATATTTCTGTGACCACAATGGTCACTCCTCTGGAATCAAGCACAGTGCCCACGACTAAGTAATGCAGAGGCCATGATTTCTACAGTTGTCACATTCGCTGCAGAATTGAATTTTGAATTGCCTGACAGTTTTTTTTTTTTTTTTTAGTTTTTGAACTAAAAGGCAAAAAGTCTATGCAGTGCATTTTTACATGTAGAGGTACAGGTCAGTTTATGCAGCAATTTAAAGTAAACACAGCCTCTGCTTCTGATAAAATAGGTGGGGCCCTGCTGTGTGGATTTCTATGCATAGTTAATCATGTGTCCGTGTCTTGTGTGTTGGGACGAGTAACGTGAAGGTGTGCCCCTGTGCATGAGTCTCTGAGTCTGAGGTCAACTTCCCTCCAATGCCTTGGGGGGGGGGTGACTTTTTTTTTTAGACTAGTCTAAGTGTTGCTTATTTTCCCATGTGTGTCAGATTTTAATGTAGAGGTTGTACATGGTAAGCAAGGAGGAAGCTTTGAAAACTCAAGCCTACTTTTTTACCCTCCAGCTTGTCCGCAGCTCTCAATATATACTCACCCACCAACCTTTTTGGGGAGTTGGGACTAAAGAAAGAAACTTTGCACTTGGGTGCTACATATAAAAGAGCATTGTCAAAGACAAGAAGTCTCTGTTTCTGCTAGGTGAAATGGGTGGTAATAGTTGGGAGACTCTGTCTGTTGCTCCCAGTGGACCTAGAAAGAACATACTATAATGCAGCAACCTTTCTGGCTACGGCAATATGGAAGATTGGAGTAGGGTCTTTTTTGTTGAACAGACTGAATTTTCAGAGGTAAAGTGTACCCAATTCAAAAGATGAAAATTGTGTTGTTAGTAGTGTACCTAAAAGGGCCTAAACAACAAAGTATAGCACGATAAATGCTTTTTACAAGAGACAAGTATTCTTGGTGTATCTGTAAGAAATCCTATGTGTGCTCAAGTGTTTACCTTGTGAGCAAAAACCGTGTATAGATGGCATATTATCATGACAGATCAAATGAATATGCAAGGGTGATTAGTGAATAACCTTAGCTCATCATAAAGACAAGTAGGACGCACTTCCTAAACAAAAAAGCCATAACCCAGTAATTAAAATGTGATGTTGTCAGTAAAGTGAATACATCAAGCAATACACACCATTTGCAAGACGTTTTGTTGCTTCTGCAGTCTAACAACAGAACTACTCAACCTCATCACCTCACCAGGAATTAGTCAGAATGCAAATGGGACAACATAACCCTTCTTGATGGACAGCCCATTCAAGCAATGGGAAACAATATAGAAGCCAATGGCTGAACTGGCTGATCCAAAGCCCACTCTCTTGTTCTATTTATCTATCTGTATAGGCTGCGGCATTGAAACAATGTAAATAGTACACTGCGCCTTTAATGCCCATCTGATCTCCAGTATCCCATCATGCCCTTCTTTTTTCCGGCTCCTGTTGACCGGATCCTTGAGCAGAGCTCTACCTTTTTAGGGTTTTTTATCCACAAAAATCTCAAATTCACTTTTTCAAAAACTGATTAACTCAACATCCTTTAGAGCATAGAACATTTTTAGATAATTTCCTGACCAGAAATGTATCTAATTTTTCACAAAATGCCATCCCTTTTTTGCGAACTGCCCAGACTGTGGCAGAAAAATGGCAAGAACAGACCCACAGAGAATCTGTATCTTATGTTTGCCAGACTCTCATGACCTCACTTGTCGCCACTACACAACCCTTTCCAGGCGCACTTCGAGGTAGAGAGCGAAGATTTGCCTCCATGGCCGACTGGAGCACCACAGACAACAAGATTCCCTGGCTGGTGAGACTTCTGACTGGTGAGGAGAGCTGGCACCCTCTAACAGTGCCCCTAAGTCAAGCTCTGACGACTTCTGCAGAGGCAGATGCAAAAAGGGAACATCTGAAGGAACACATTGCTCCCATTCAACGTCAAGGACTTCAAGGTCATGAAGAGGTACCGCATGTACTTGCTCACTGTCAAGAACTGGTTGGATGACGAGAATTCCTATGACATTGAGGAGGAGATCGCCGTCGAGGAGGACTTCGACATCGAGCCATGTCTCGTACAACTTCTGTGACCAAGACAGCCGAATGGCTTTCAGAGATGAAAGCATGCAGAATTCCTTCAGAGTCTTATTCAGAGTACTCTAATGCCTATTCACAATCCAGGCCCACCTCTCCAGTGACCATTCCAGATCTGCCAACACTGCCTTGAGTCCAGCAGAATCTACTCCACCTCTACAGCTCTGTCCTCATCCTTCACCTCCTCAACCAGCGATTCCAGCTGCAATTTCACCAGTCTCTACCCCACCACACCCTACTGAGCAGGTGACACACACCAAGGACCCTAGATCTCGTTCACTTTACACCAGACCTCAATCATATAGGCCTAGGTCAAGGTGAAAGTTGAGATCCCACCGTTGACATCGTTAAGATCTCGCAGGCGCTCTCATGGCAAAGAAGATACTCTACATCTAGAACACGATCCTCGCAAACTTGTCTTACATCTTATTCAGCATACCTTAATGGATTCTCCTCAAATGAGAATATCAATAATAGATATTATTAACACATTTGAGGAAACTCTTATTAGGGGAGCTAAGAACTTAACTATCGATTTACCGACTACCACAACATCCACGTCGATAATCTTAGAGACACTTCATCAAAGGTCTGCAGCTAGATCATTACTCTCTTTTGTTCCAAGCCTTCTGGAACTAGCGATGGAACATTTCCTGACTCTGGCTGCTGTAAAGGCTGCTCCATCATGCCTACAAAAGAAATACAAACCAAGGGATCAAGATCCATCCTTTTCTGCACAAATCCGATTCCAGACTCAGTCATTGCTTCAGCAGCTTGGAATTTTCATGCCACAGCACCCTCTTCTACGGTATGTCCTATGGTACCTCCTGATTAGGAGAACAGTAAACTGGATCCAGTGGGCAGAAAGGTCTGTGGAATCTGCAGGTTCCATGAAAGATGCAAGTGCAACTGCTCTCCTAGGATGCTATGACAGGTCTCTGTGGGACTCCATTCAACAATTCATGGATGATCTGCCCAGAGATAAGTGTCAGGATTTCCAAGAGACTGTTAATGAAGGCATGATGGTGTCGAACCAGATTAACAGTGCTGCAGCTAATTCCTCCAGTCTAGCAGTGCATAGTTACTGCCATGGGCTGGCTCTTCGGTGCTCTTCTTGGCTAAGATTCACAGGATTGAAATCTGAAGCCTAACATTGTATTCTCAAACTGCCATTTTCTGGTAACACATGATGTGGCTCTCATGCTGACAATGAGACGTCTAGGATGAACTCCGAACTTGACACTCTCAAAGCAGTCGGATTGGAAAGAAGGAGACCACTCCTGTTTCCACCAGAGGGTTCAAAACCCTCATTGGTCTTACAGGACAGCAAAAATAACAAACATCTCAGCCACATAGATATCAACAACAACCCTGTCAGTCAAGAGGCAACCCTGTCAGTCAAGAGGCAGAGGAGGACAGCAGTCATCTGCCCAAGCCACTAAAACAACGGGAAGTACATCTCTTCCATTGCCTGCTCCAGTAGGAGGAAGCATACCATCTTTCCTGCAAGAGTGGCAAAAGATAACCACCAACAAATGGCTTCTACATATTGTAGAGCATAGATACTGTCTCAGATTCAAGTGTCCACCACTGTCTATTCCACATAATAACGTTTAGTTTTCTAACCTGATCAGATGATACAAGAAGTGTTCATCCTTTTCCAGAAACTGGCGGTGGAAAAGGTCCCTTCTCATCAGGAAAGAAAGGGAATTTATTCCTGTTATTATCTGGTGAAGAAGGGACCCAAAAACAAATACAGACCCATTTTGGACCACAAAAAGCAAACAAATGAGTTCACAAAAAATTATTCAGGATGTTGGCTCTTCATCAGATCCACCCTCACTCCATCAAGGGGACTGGCTATGCTCGATAGACCTGCAAGATGCCTACTTTCACATCCCAATAACTCCCAAGAAAATTCAGGATGTTGGCTCTTCATCAGATATACCCTCACTCCATCAAAAGAACAGGGTATGCTCTATAGACCTACAAGATGCCTATTTTTACATCCCAATAGCCCCCACCCTCCAAAATGAATGAGGTTCATTGTAGGAAAAGACCACTATTGATACAAAGTCCTTTCCTTCAGCCTAAGGTCTGCACCGCAAACTTTCTCCAAATGCATGGCGTTTGTAGCACGTATTAAATGTATTAAGGCAACCCAATGTTATCCTTCATGACTGGTAGGCCTTACTGCAGTGAAAAACACTTTGGAAGTGTTTCACTATCAGGACAGAAAAAACTTAAACCCACATGTCCTACTTTTTAAATACCATGCACCCTGTGGGGTTTCAGGGCCTACCATAGGGGTGACATTTTAAGTACTAAAAAGAAAGGTTTAGGCCTGGCAAAAGGCTTATTTTGCCAGGCAGAAATGGCAGTTAAAAAAATTGCACTGCAGGCTCAATGGCAGTCTTGAGATATGTTTGAAAGTGCTACTTGAGTGGGTGACATAGTGAGTGCTGCAAGCAGCCCTAGTATAATTTCATTTCTGTAGTAGGGGATCTCTGTGTATAGTCATACTCTAGTGAATAGTCCCGCCCATGTGCGTGGACCCCGGATCAATCAAAAATAATCTCTTAAGGTGTCGAAAAATGCAGAAATGCACAGACACTTAAGAGAGAATTAAAGACAGATAATGCAGCCTATATCCACAGGCTACACTGTCCAGTACTTCAACTAGAAATTCCACCAAAAATCCACAAACAGCAAAGCCTGTCCAGATTTCCCTTGCTTTTAACAGCAAAATCCCTCCGGAATGATAGAGAGGAGGACAGGGACAGACAAGCCCCATAGGCTGCCATTATGTGGCTCAAAACAGGATACTGTGCCTTTAAGAGAACTTTCCAGAACTTCACAGTATCCCAGAATGCACTGCAGGTCCCTTTTACTTTCAGTTCTTTTTTCCGGCTCCTGAAAGCAGGACACTGGAGCATTGAGCTCTCCCTTTTTCAAGGGTTTATTGGAATTTTGTGCACATTTGGTGTTGATTGATTGATTGATTGAAAAGT
Source organism: Lissotriton helveticus (assembly GCF_964261635.1). Lineage (NCBI taxonomy): Eukaryota > Metazoa > Chordata > Amphibia > Caudata > Salamandridae > Lissotriton > Lissotriton helveticus. The sequence goes on along the minus strand of NC_136065.1, from coordinate 263,617,376 downwards.
GTTTCATTTTGTGTGCTTGGTGTTTTTCTTCACTTCTGTGTATTTGTTCAGGCTTTTTACGGCTCTAAAATGCCTGCTCTCTTCGACAAGTGCCCAGAATGTGGAAGGAAGAAGTCCAAGATCCACACGACGTCTGCATCCTCTGTCTCCCTGCTGCACATGCTCCTGAAGTGTGGCATCTGCCAGAAGTTTTCAGCAAGGACCCTGAGGGAAAGGCTGAAAATCAGGCTTCAAGGCCTAGAGGAGAGACGACTGCAGGCTGCAGGTGGGTCTGGGCAGGCTGGGAAGGCTCCCTCTGCCCCTGCTGAGGCCTCTGGGGGGCTCCCCAGAGGCAGGAAGCCCAGCAAACGGTCCCGGTCTCCGTTGATTTCATCGACGACGACGACGACGTCAAGAGGGATGACGACGGTGTGTTCCCCATCTCCCGGGGCTCCGGGTCGAGACGGCGTGAAGGATCGACGTCGAAGGGCCTGGGTAGGCCGCCGTCGAGATCACCACCGACGGACTCTTCGACGTCGTCGTCGACGTCAGCGTCGAGACATCGACGTCGAAGAAAGAGTGACAGGCATCGGCGCTCGCCGTCGAGGCGATACCGCCGGTCGCCGTCGAGGGGATCCTCGACGTCGAGGACCTCGAGGAAGCGGTCGGCGGCAAGAGGTCGACGCTCGTCTTCGAGGACTGCACGTTCGACGTCACGGAGGTGGCGTTCGGCATCGAGGAAGCAGCGCTCGACGTCGCGGAGGCAGCGTTTGACGCCGGAGTCGCGGAGGCGGCGCTCGACGCCGGAGAAGCGACGCTCGACGTCGAGAAGAAAGAGATCAGCGTCTCGGGGGCTTTCCAACTCTCCCAAGCGGCGCAGAAGGAGTTCTGGTGCCGGAAGTCACGCTGGATCTGGAGGAGGACGCCGGAGATGGCGATCACCGACTGGAGGGGCTGGTTCGCAGTCCCCTCCCCCGAAGAAGTCACCGGGCTCGGTGTACTCGGTGGTTTATACACCGCCTCGGCCGAAGACCCCCCCGCCTCCTCCACCACTACCTAAGGAGGCTCCTCCCAGCAATCCTCCTCGCCATCACAGCCACCACCACCTCCGCCTCATCGGTCCATACCTCGACCGGAGGTGCCTCCTGTTGTTCCGCCGTGGTCGGTGTCGCTGCCTCTCCTCCTTACACCGCCTAAGGGGACGCCTAAGCCAAAACCCCTGGACAGGCCATGGAAGACCCCCCCCTACCCCCGCGGAGACCTGCAGATCGTCCACGTGCTGGGAGGTCGCGATCTCATTCCAGGAGGAGGGAACGATCGCGGAGTCACAACAGGTCATCCACGCGTTCGAGACGCGGCCACAGGAGGCACCGGTCCCGTTCGCATACGGGGTCTTCAGAGACCAGAGGCTATTCACCGACGTTGTCGGGGTCGCCGGAGACGAGGGTGTCACCGGTTGACGATCTGGTGTCCTTCCATGATGTCCTGTTGAGGGGTGCGGCGAAGTTGGGCATCTCATTGACAGTGCCCACGCCCAAAACATCGGTGATCTTCGAGACGCTACACCAGAAACATATGTCTCGGCCATTACTACCACTGGTACCGGGCCTGGAGGATCCGGCCATGGACCTGTTTCTCACCCCGGCGGTGACTAAGGCGGCCCCCTCGAGACTCCAGAAGAAATACCGGGCTCCAGACTCGGATCCGCCTTTTCTGAGGGTGGACCCTCCGCCAGACTCGGTGATAGTGACGGCGGCTCGGAAGCAGCATGCCACCACTCCGTCCTCCACAGTCCCACCAGATAAGGAATCTAGATGGCTGGATTCGGCGGGGAGGAAGGTGTGTGGAACATCGGCGACTTCCATGAAAGCGGCGAGTGCCACGGCCTTGTTAGGGCGGTATGACCGAGCCCTCGGGGAATCCCTCCAGCAGTTTGTAGAACACCTGCCTTGTGACAAGAGAGAGGATTTCCAAGAGGTGTTGAATGAGGGGATGTTGGTGGCGAATCAGGTCATCAGTGCTGCAGCCGATTCTTCACTCCTGGCGGCGCATGGTTACTGCCATGGAGTTAACCAGCGAAGACACGCCTGGCTCCGCCTCACGTCGCTGAAGCCTGACACACAACAAAGGGTTGCCAATTTACCATTCTCTGGCGAAACCCTGTTTGGGAAACATGCGGATGATGAAATGGCCCGCATGAAGGCGGAGGACGAAACGCTCACGGCTGTGGGTCTGGAAAAGCCCAAGGATACCAAGAAATCTTACCGCCCGTTCCAGAGACGGTTCGGTTGACAGGGCAGAGGGCGTGGCCAACCTTCGGGGCAGCAACAACAGCAACAGTTCCGAAGGCTGTTCCAGAAGCGCCAGAAAGGCAGAGGCGGCCAACAGTCGGCAGCAGCGACTAAAGGCCCAGCCAGGTCTAGGCCCTGTGCGATTACTTCCCCGTCATCCGTTACCCACTCCGGTGGGGGGGAAGCGATCAATTTTTTCTGGCAGAGTGGAGAAAAATTACTCAGGACAAGTGGGTGCTGAATATTGTTTGCAATGGATACAGTCTTCGGTTCACCAGCCCGCCTCCATCAATTCCTCCGGTCAGCTCGCAGTTTCAGCTGCGCGAGCTCCAGGCGGCGGCCGATATCCTGCTAAGGAAAAGGGCAATAGAAGACGTACCTCTGTCTCAAAGAGGAAGAGGTCTGTACTCCCGGTTCTTCCTGGTCTACAAAAAGGACAAGAACGAGTTCAGGCCCATTCTGGATTTGCGACAAGCAAACAAGTGGATTCGCAGAGAAAAGTTTTGCATGCTGTCGTTGCATCAGATTTATCCTCAGCTGCAACGGGGAGACTGACTGTGTGCCATAGACCTACAGGATGCGTACTTCCATGTGCCCATTGCACACAAACACAGGAAGTTCATGCGATTTCAAGTCGGCGCCAATCATAATCAGTACACAGTACTGCCATTCGGACTGAAGTCTGCGCCCAGAATATTCTCGAAGTGCATGGCAGTGGTAGCCGCACACCTAAGGAAGAACAGGGTGTTTGCCTACCCGTACCTGGACGATTGGTTGATCAAGGCCTCCTCCTTCTCGGAAGCTCAAGCGCACCTCCAGAAGACGTGCGTTCTCTTGAACAAGCTGGGGTTGCACATCAACATGTCCAAGTCTGTCCCGACTCCGGTCCAGTGCATACAGTACTTGGGAGCCTCCATCAATACGCTGTCAGCAAGCGTGTCTCCTTCGGAGGAGCGACGATTATCACTCCTTCGGAAGGCTCAGGCTCTTATGACCACTCCATCTACGACAGTGAGGACAGTGTCTTCTCTACTGGGATCGATGGCCTCTTGTATCTTCCTCACGCCACACGCACGGCTGCACATGAGACCATTGCAGGAGTGCTTGGAGGATCAGTGGGATCAGAGGAAAGGAGCTTGGGACGACAAGATACGACTGTCTCTGCATGCTCTTCAGTCTCTGAAGTGGTGGTGTTCGGCAGAGAATCTCCTGAGAGGGGTTCCCTTCCACAAGGACATTCCCACACAGACTATCGTGACGGATGCGTCCCTCCACGGCTGGGGGGCGCACTCCGGAGACTTACAGATTCAGGGGACGTGGTCCCAGACTGAGTCCACGTACCACATCAATTTCCTGGAACTCCGAGCGGTTCACTTGGCGCTGAAGGCCTTTCTTCCATCCTTCCAGACCAACTCTCTGCTTGTGCAAACGGACAGTACGACCACGATGTATTACCTCAACAAGCAGGGGGGCTCGAGATCGCGCACCCTGTCGCAGGAGGCGCAGGCGATCTGGCACTGGGTTCTGGCCAGAGGACTGACGATAACGGCTACCCATCTACCAGGTGTGCAGAATGTTCAGGCGGACGCACTGAGCAGACTGATTCAGGAACACCACGAATGGGTCATAAACGACGAAGTACTAGGAGAAGTCTTCGCAAGGTGGGGGACTCCAGACGTAGATCTGTTCGCCGCCGAAAACAGCAAATGCCGAGTCTTCGCCTCCAGGTACTACCAGCCGGGGACGCTGGGGAATGCGTTATGGATCAACTGGTCGAACAGCTTTCTGTACGCTTTTCCACCCATTCCCCTGATTCCGACGGTTCTCATCAAGCTGTCCCAGTCCAGGGCGAGGATGATACTGATTGCCCCGGAATGGCCCAGACAGTGGTGGTTCACGGACCTGCTTCACTGGTCTCTCCTTCCTCACATGCGGCTGCCGTGCAGGCCGGTCCTTCTCACGACGTTCGGGGGGCAGATGTTGCACCCCAACCTCTCGTCTTTGAGTTTGGCGGCATGGCTCCTGAGATAGTGCAATATGGCCATCTGAATCTCCCAGAAGATTGCATGGACATAACTGAAGGAGGCTAAGCGACCTTCCACTAGGACTTCTTATGCTTACAAGTGGAAGAGGTTTTGCATCTGGTGCAAGTCCAAGAACTATGACCCGACGACATGTAAGGAAGATGTCATCCTTCCATATCCCTGTGATCAAAGATTTTTTGGAAGGCTTGAAGAAAGTGTTCCCTCCTGTCCGGCTTCCTTCGCCTTCATGGGAATTGAATGTGGTGCTGTCCAGATTGATGAAGGATCCTTTTGAACCTATTCATAAGGCTTCGTTGCAGCACCTGTCCTGGAAGGCGGCGTACCTCGTGGCCATTACATCGGCCCGCAGGGTGAGTGAAATTCAGGCGTTGTGTTGCCAAGAACCTTATACTGTATTTCATGCTGCTAAGGTTGTTATGCGTACTCACCCTAAATTTCTTCCTAAAGTTATATCTGACTTTCATGTTAATCAGACCATAACTTTACCTACGTTTTTTCAGAATCCTTCCTCTCCAGCGGAAAGGTCTCTGCATTCCCTGGATGTCAGGAGGGTGTTGAAATTTTATCTGGATAAAACAAGGATATTCGTAGGTCAGACCAATTGTTTATCAATTATGGATCAGTCCGGACGGGTCTTGCTACCTCTAAACAGTCCATTTCTAGGTGGAATGTGTCCTGTATACAGTTGTGTTACCAAAAAGCTGGTAAGACCTTAGGGGGTAAACCTAAGGCTCATTCCACCAGGGGCAAAGCTGCCACGACTGCTTTGCTCCGTAATGTTCCAATTGCAGAAATCTGCAAGGCGGCCACTTGGAAGTCGGTCCATACCTTTGCTAAGCATTACTGCCTGGACACTGATGCCAGGGCAGACGCTCAGGTTGGGAAGGCTTCGCTGCGAAATCTGTTCTCACAGTAGTGGTGTTATTTCTCTTTTCTCCACTGCCGCTTTGGTGTGGGGATGGGCTTGCCATTCTATTCACTAGATTATGACTATACACAGAGATCCCCTACTACAGAAGGAGTAGTTTCTGGCCTGTAACTCCAGTTCTGTAGTAGGGGTATCTCTGTTATAGTCATAAGCGCCCGCCCGCCCGCCCGCCTCCCCGGTGGAGAGAGATATTCATGTAAGGAATTCTACAGGTCTGGCGTGTTACGGCTTCAAAAAGAACTGAAAGTAAAAGGGACCTGCTGTGCATTCTGGGATACTGTGAAGCTCTGGAAAGTTCTCTTAAAGGCACAGTATCCTGTTTTGAGCCACATAATGGCAGCCTAGGAGGCTTGTCTGTCCATGTCCTCCTCTCTATCATTCCAGAGGGATTTTGCTGTTAAAAGCAAGGGAAATCTGGACAGGCTTTGCAGTTTGTGGATTTTTGGTGGAATTTCTAGTTGAAGTACTGGACAGTGTAGTCTGTGGATATAGGCTGCATTATCTGTCTTTAATTCTCTCCTAAGTGTCTGTGCATTTCTGCATTTTTCGACACCTTAAGAGATTATTTTTGATTGCTCCGGGGTCCACGCACATGGGCGGGACTATTCACTAGATTATGACTATAACAGAGATAACGATACAGAAAAGGGGGTGGTGATGAACAGAGTGTCTGAATTAAGCAGACCACTCTTACCCAGTCCAAAGATCAGGGCTTGATCCATCACCGTTATTTATCTCACTGCCCCATCCTAGCTCCGAACCTGGCTGTATGCAAATTAGTCTGTCCCTGGCCCAGTGCATCATGGGAACAGGGCAGACCAAACTACAAAGCCAATTCTTCACCAGAAAGGAGACAAGCTACCGGGGACCGGTTTCTGGCATTTCAGCCTCTTCGGCCCGGCTTGCTTGAATCCTGATGGAGCAGTGAGAAAGGGACTCATGTCTGAGTATACCCTGCCACACCTATAGTGGCCAAAAACGATACAGAAAAGGGGGTGGTGATGAACAGAGTGTCTGAATTAAGCAGACCACTCTTACCCAGTCCAAAGATCAGGGCTTGATCCATCACCGTTATTTATCTCACTGCCCCATCCTAGCTCCGAACCTGGCTGTATGCAAATTAGTCTGTCCCTGGCCCAGTGCATCATGGGAACAGGGCAGACCAAACTACAAAGCCAGAGATACCCCTACTACAGAACTGGAGTTACAGGACAGAAACTACTCCTTACAGGCTTTGGTTACATGTAGAACTATATACTTACAAGTAAATTCAATGTGCCATTCAGGTGTAGCTCAGTTAGTTTTTTATGTCAATATCAACAAGAGAGTGAGGAATTTGACAGACTAGTTCAATTCACCTGCAAAATCAATGTATCAACAAGAACCTGCCTTCACACAAATGATCAGTTTGTGTCCAAAGAAAACCATTTGGTTTTTAAAAGAACCCTCAACCACGGACCTAGTTGGTGGCATGCTTCATCATTGTGTTCCCAGCCAAGGTACCAAGTGCACCTTGGGTGTGCTGCGACGCCTGAATTAGACCGGAGCGGGCTTTTTGATGGTGAAATGTGTGTAGTGATAGGTGATTTATACCTTCTATAGGGTCCCAATCCAAAAAGAGTAAATTTAATAATGGTGCCCTATGGCAGGGTTACAAATTAATTGAAGCGGATACCGTGTGAGTTAGGGTTTAACTCTTGTATCCAATAAATAAAAAGGTCTACATGTTTCAGCCAGTTAGTTCCATTATCTGGCTTTCGTCAAGACCAATAAAGGTGCATAGACTGGGAAGAGATACTCAGTCTAAAAAGGTGCAAAAAAAGTGTGCATGCGCTAAGGTGCATGAAAAAGAAAACCTATTAGTTTTCTGAAGTTGTTTGCCTGAAAGAGAAATAAAGACACCAACGAAATTCATCATGACACCCATGAAACAAAGAGGCAAACAAATAGATGATCTGTGGTGCCAGTCTTCTCGTATCTCAGTGACTGGCTGTTGAAGGTAGGCTCGCCCCAGGCGGTCATCTCCTACTGCCAGACTATGGCAGACCTCATACATTTGATGGGGTTTACTGTCAATGTGCCAAAGTCACACCTGACTCCCTCTGAGATGCTCCCTTTCATCTGAGCTGTTCTGGGCACGGTGCAGTTTTGGGCCAATCCTACTGAACTGCGAGTCCAGGATATTCAGACTATGATACCCATGTTTCAGCATCTATCCTGGATTTCCATGAAACTGACTTATCGTGCTGCTGGGCCTCACGGCCTCCTGCATCCTGCTTTTAACATATGCCCATTGACATATGCAGGCTCTGCAGTGGGACGGAAAGTTCCAGTGGACGTAGCATCAGGAGAATCTCTCTGACATGTTCCAGATCTCAGAGCAAACTGCAAAGGACCTGCGGTGGTGGCTTACAAACTGCGTTTGGGTCAGCGGCAGAAGGGATCCCTTGCCAAATCAGATCTGACAGTAGTGACAGATGCATCACTTGTGGGATGGGGCAGTCATCTGGAAAAGGTGGAGATCAGAGAACTTTGGTCTCCAGTGGTACAAGGTCTCTTTCAGACGTGGGGAGAGCCTTGGTTAGAAATGTTTGCCACAGATGAAAATGCGCAATTTCAGCAGTTCTGTACGCTGGAGATTCCAAGGCGGCTCTCACTCAGACGCTTTTAGTCTGGAATGGAGCTCAGGCCTCCTGTTTGCCTTTCCGCCCGTTCCACTCCTCCCTAGACTGGACACAGAAAGTCTGATATCCTGAGCATTTGAGCATGGCCATTGGTCCTCCAGTCAGACTCTGTAGCAGCAGTGGAAAGTTCTCCACCCGAACCTGTTAAAGCTCCACCTTCTTGCGTGGAGATTGAGCAGCAACAGATAACAGCTTTCGACCATTAGCCCGAAGCCGGGAACGTTATCTTGGCAACCAGGTGTACCTCTAACAAAACGGTTTATGCCTGCCGTTGGACAAAATTTGTGGCATGGTGTACAGAAAGAATCATTGATCCCCTTTCTGCCCTGCCATTCTCAGGTTATCCTGTTCGTTCTTTCTTTTTCCTAGCAAGGCTCTGCCCTGGGCACTGTTAAGGGATACCTTTCTGCATTTCCTGCTTTTCTTTGGTTGCCTGACCAACCTTCCCTTTTCCAATCTCCTTTCGTTATGCCACAGTGGGACCTCAATCTCATCCTTGCTTTTGTGAGCTCCCTTTGCGCCTCTACACAATCATCCACTCAGTCTCCTTAGCATGAAGACAGCCTTACTCCTGGCAATAACATCTGTCTGGAGGGTCAGTGAGCTTTAGACCTTGTCATCCAAGCCTCCTTATCTTAACATCTTCTCAGACAAACTGGTGCTATGAACATGAGAATCCTTTCTTCTGACAGTGGTCACACCATTTCATGTGGTCCTAACCATCACTCTGCCTACCTTGTACGCTCCGCCTCATCCCTCCAAGGAAGAGGAGTGATTCCACCGTCTAGACCCAACAATAGTGTTATTGTTCTACATTGACCACACACAAGCGTTCCGAGTGAACGGCCAGCTCTTTATGTTATGTTATGTTATGTTAATATATATTTATTAAGCCCTCGTATGCCCAGGGGCTTTATGGCGCTATCGAAAGGAACACAACACAGATATGAAGTAAAATACAACTCAGCAGTAGGCCTGCATGAACAACCAGGTTTTAAGAGAGTGTCTGAAGCTGAGAAGGTCTCCACTCAATTTCAAATGCAAAGGAAGCGAATTCCAGAAGGTGGCTGCAAGATGGTCGAAGCAGCAGCCACCAAGACGTTTCTTTTTAAAAGAAGGAACAATCAATAGAGATTTTTGAGCAGAACGAAGATTTAATGATGGGTTGTATTTAGAGACAAGATCTTTTATGAACTTTGGGCCTGTATTTTGTAAGGTTTTAAAAATAATACACCCAGTCTTAAATGCAATTCGCTGCATAACAGGTAACCAATGCAATTGTTTCAAACCAGGTCTAATAGATTGCCACTTTGTACGTCCGAGAATAAGTCTAGCGGCCTGATTCTGGACCAGCTGAAGTCTTTTTTGCACGCCCGCTGGAAGTCCCAAATAGAGACTATTTGAGAAATCCAGTCGAGACAGGACAAGGGCAATGATGACCTGAGTGAGAGCAGCCTGCGTAAGAAAGTGAGCTATCTTCCTTATTTTCTTAAGTTGAAAAAAGCTGGCAGATACTACAGTACCTACTTGTCTCTTCAAGGAAAGATCCTCACTTAATGTTACTCCTAAGCTTTTAACCGAGGACGATCTCATAGGTGGGGCCCCCATGCTAGATGGCCAGAAGCATGGACTCCAACTTAATTCACTTTGCCCAGGCAAGACCAATTCAGTCTTGCCTGCGTTAAGTTTCAGATGATTAAGACTCATCCATCCCTGAATGTGTGTCATGGTGTTATGAAATTCTACCACAGAGTCTTTGGTGTTCAGAGGAAAGATGAGTTGTAGGTCGTCCGTGTAGTTATAGATGGTAACTTTAGCATTCCTTAGGGAGTACAGTAGTGGACGTAGGTACAAATTAAAAAGTAAGGGTGATAAAGATGAACCTTGGGGTACTCCACATGTGGTGGAAATAGCGGGGGCTGTGAAAGGGCCCAGTTTTACCGATTGCGTAGGGCCTGTGATGAAGGAACTAATCCAGCTCAATGCGGGCCCCCTAAGGCCGGCTTGTTCGACACGGTTGACCAGAATGGAGTAATCAACCGTGTCGAACGCTGCCGAAAGATCGAGAAGTACCAGGGCCTGGTGGATGCCTTTATCAGCGTTCCGCCTTAAAGTGTTTTGTACCGCCAGTATTACAGCTTCCGTTGAATGACATAAACGGAAGCCTGCCTGATTGGGTTCAAGGTATTCCGTTTGTTCTATGAAATTAGACACGTTTGCAGAGACGTAGGCTTCCAGTAATTTAGATGTATAGGGTAGCAATGATATAGGTCTGTAGTTTAACAGATCAAGCGGATCTGCTCCTGCTTTCTTGATCAGAGGAATAAGCAAAGCCTTCTTAAGGCAGCTAGGGACTTTACCCTGTAAAAGTGATCCGTTTAGCAAAGGGAGCACGCCCTCTGGAATAGCTGCCCCCACCTCTCTCAAGATATGAGGAGGACAGGTATCAGGTGAGCTGGATTTAACCCTTGCAAAAAGGTCAGACAAGGTCTTTTCATCAATAGGGGGAAAAGTTTCTAACTTGAAAGGATTATAGTAAATGTCATCCAAAGGAGGGGGAGGTAGGGAATTTAGGATACTCTGTTTTATAGTGCTAATTTTATTGAGGAAAAAAGCATTCAATGAATTGCAGAGATCCTGGGTGGGGGTGACCAGTGGAGCAGTTCTATCACTACTGCTAAGATCATTCACAATATTGAACAGATCTTTCGTCTTATTTTGAGAATTCAGAATTTTTTCAGAAAAATAGTCAGTTTTTTGTTTGAGGACCAGTTTTTGGTAATCTTTACGGGCCTTGCAATAGTTGACTTTATCTTGTGTTAAATACCCAATTCTCCACTTCCTCTCTTTTTGACGCACTTCCAGTTTTAGATTCTTCAAATGTGGAGTAAACCACTTATGTGCGTCGTTAGGGCGGGAGCGGGGAAAGTTTATGCAGGGAGCGTAAACGTCAGCTGCCTGACGTAACCAATTTGAAAAAGCTTCCTCAGTGGCATCGATGTCTTTGGTCATAGGAGGGACGGACGAAGCCAAGGTGTCCAAAAAGGCTGATGTGTCTATGTCCTTCCATTTTCTGATTTTCCCACCTGTTTGAAACACCTGTTTTTTACCCTTCTCAATGATAAGTGTAAAATGTATAAAAAAATGGTCTGACCAGATACAAGGAGGTATAGAGGAGATGGAGAGGGGGATGTTCTGGGACCATATTTGGTCTAGGCTGTGCCCTTTTTCATGAGTAGGCGAATGAATATGTTGTGTTAAATTCAAATCTAAAAGTAAGTCCTTAAGTTCTGCTGCCTGAGCATCCAAGTCAGTAGCATCAAACCAAAAATTAAAGTCACCCAGCAAAACGATTTTGGCGTGATTCGTTACAAGGGAAGCTAATTGTTCTGCCAGTATAGCAGCAAAAGTGGACATAGATTGAGGGGGTCGATATATTAGGACCATTAACAGTGTTCCACTGTCGGTGTCTGTTTTAAAAACAATATTCTCTGAACCAGTAAGAACAAGGGGCGGTAGTAGGGAAAACTTATGAGTATTATGAATAATGGCAGCAACTCCACCACCTCTTTTGTCTGAGGATCTATCAACATTTAAAATATAATAATCCGAAGGAACAGCCGGCAAAATATCTGGTAGTGAGTCCGAGTTAAGCCAAGTCTCCGTGAGGAGCAAGATGTCAGGTTTCTCAGATCGCAACATTCGAAAAATGTCCATATGATGTTTGACCATCGACCTCGTATTCAGATAAATGCATTTAAGTTTGGTCTGTGGATCTAATGAGGATTGAGGACAGATGCGAGAGCCGGAATGAGTGACATTACCAGCTGTATGGTTAAACTTGGAGATACCAAAAAGGGCGGTGCGCTTGAGTACGTGAGGGGATAAAGGCGGGCAAAGGTTATCTAGGGGTCTTAATTGCATCAGGTCATGAGAGGAATAGGTGTAAATTTGGCCAGGGGTTTTGGCCCCCGGCCGCGGACGGGCGCAGACGGGCTTACCTTAGGCGCACCTTCGGCGCGCCATCGTCGCGCCCGCTGCGCCCGTCCGCTGCGCTCCCGGATGCACATTGAGTTTTAAGCCCTGCCTCCCAGAAGAACTAGACCGCTAGCTCCGGTCCAGCCCAACCCAAGATGGCGCCTCGCCTCGCCCTCCACACAAACGGCACCGTCAGCCGCGGTGGAACGGGGCGGGGTACAGGTAAGGATAAACCACAACACAGTGCGCAAAATTAGTAAGTGCTTTTAAAATATTTAGATTCAGAAATTAAAAACAGCGCTGACATCTAAATCATGCCAGTACTGTCTGCAATGACATCAGGTAACTGTGCGTGGTAGATCACTGGATATACTGTCAATCGGTTCCCAGAGAGAGCCTAAGTTGCTGCCACCAACCTTCAGTTCTCGAGGGGCCCTGGGCTCTGGATCGCTTTAAGCCCTGCCTCCCAGAAGATGGGGTGTGGTGGGGTGTCTTTGAGTGAAGAAGGGCAAAGCTGTGCAGAAGCAGAACATCGTCAGATGAATTGTACTCTGCATCAATATCTTCTACGCATTGACTTAGAAGCAACCCCCTGACTGTTTGCATGCTTATTCCACCAGAACAAAAGCTGCAACCACTGTGTTAGCACACAGAGTTCTCCAGCACTGCATCTTTCATAGATTCACATGTTTGAATCTTCTCCGTCGTCATGGTGGGAATCTCACGGTATTTAAAATATAGCAATATGAAAGAAAATTCATGTAAAACCAATGCAAAGTGAACCCAGTTTGCTAAATTATTGCCCTCCTTATAAGGTCCAACTAACAGCCAATGAGCTGCCAGCCCTGAGACCACAATCCCCTGCCGAGCCACCATTCCTCAGATTTCTACTGCACGTCATGTGAAACGGAGTCTCCCTTAGCTCTGCTCAATTTTTCTCAGTTGGTGAACCTTTGACCCTACTGTTTCCACTTCAGAACTCTACAGAGAAGAGGTATTGTTTTTTCTTCATGTTTGGAAAATGTCTGAGGGCTCTAAAAAGAAATTATTTTCTTGTGGGAAGGCTAGACTGTTTTCTGAGGACCGCCACAGAACTGCCTATACTGCTTACATCCCAACCATGTTCCCAAAGATTGTAAGCATTGCAGGACTTTTTCAGCTAAAATAATAAGACTTCAGAACGCAAAAGAAAGCTGGAGTTTGCTTCCACTAAATCTGATACCAAGAAGCCTAAAGTCTCTGCCCTCTGTGAGCACATCTCTTTGGAAGTCTACTTCATCTTCCTCAGTGCCACAGACTCCACTAAAACACCAATGGGAAAAAGACCCAGTTGACGACAACCCCGTTGACGAGGGCAGCAAGATCCTCGACAGTCAGTGCCTCGCTGATAGTATCATCAAAGCTGATGATGTGTCTTCGTCGACGGGGATCACAACACTTTGCACGTCAACGGCCTCGTCGACAGTCGCTCTGACGACGACCTCGCCGGCGACAAAGACACCATCGACGATGAAACTGACTTCGACGACAACCCTGTCGACGACAGTTTGCAAATTGCTAACGATGAAACACTCGTCGACGACAATAACGATAAAAAGGAAGACACCATTGACGATCTCGTCAACGTAGACGAAAAAGTTCTCCATGACGCCGAAATCCAGAAGGAGGTCATCTGAGTTGGCATCGTGGAGTAAATTCTCGCCACTTCCAGCTTCTCATTTATTGGAATAGTAGGAATCAGAGGAAGAAGGTCAGTTTGGGCCTGCTTATAGTCCATCCCAACACAAAGTAAAATGCAAGGATACAGATAATGAAGAAGAATATCATGAAAAGTTGGAGTTGGAGTATTTAGAGGCAAACTTCTCCTTTGAAGATTGCCCACCTCCAAAATCACATACATATGAACCCTTTCAGGAGAGTTATGATTTTGAGGAGGAAGAGGATAGTCTTCCGCCGCCACGGGAAGATACCATTTCAGTACCACTTTCATTGATCTTGGACCTAAGACACACGATAGGCGACTATTACAAACGATTGCCCAAAGCTAATGCTCCAGCACTTACCACTCCGAATAAGTAGCAGGATGCACCTTCTTCTGAGGTTTCACAGCCGCCACAGGTTACACAGAAGACACTACCTCCAAGAGTGATAGCCATCAGGGATGACTATATAGAGAGTGATTTGGAGGACCAGCCAGAAGACGGAGAGAAGACTCAAGATGAGGTGCCTGTTATGTTATGTTAAGTTATGTTATTTATATATATATATATATAGATATATTTTTGCAATGTATTTATTTGCATTTTCTTAGTTCCATTACAAAAACAAGTCAGATATTCAAAGCATCTAATTTCTTCCTTCATTACAACCAGAGCGGAGTTCGGCAATATTGTCACATAAATAGTCAATGATACAAAAATAATTCCTATGAACTGGACCCCTTCTCCCCCCCCATGTGTCCTCCCCCCTCCTTCAATTTACTGTGAGTGTAAGACCATAATATGTCAACCATGGCTTCCATATTTTCCAGACTTTTTTCTCGCACCCCCTTGCATTGTAGGGTTTTTTCTCCCCTGGCATATACATATCCATACCCTGTCGCCATTCTTCTAGCGTTGGATTAGACGCAACACCCCATTACCTTGCTAAGTCTCTTTTGGCTACTACCAAGCCCAGCTGGAGCAACATCGGTTTCACTCTGAGGAGGTCAATCTCTGTAGGTAAAATAAACATGGGATTTGGGGGTATTGATTCCTGCAAAATAAGTTCCAGCTTCCTCACTAGCGTTCCCCAATATATCTGTACATGTGTGCTCCCCCATACCGTGTGAAAAAAGGTCCCTTCCATGGTCTTACATTTCAGACAGTTGGGTGACTCTGCTCTACCTATCCTATATAGTCAGGCTCTGTCATAATACATTCTGTGTAAATACTTAAATTGGATCAGTCGAAGTCTTGATCTAATAGCTACTTCCCTGGGATGCATCATAGCCATTTCCCAATCTAAGTCCTCTATGTCCCCCAGATCCGCCTCCCAGCTTGACTTTAGCTTTCGCAAAGGGTCCGGTGTGTTGTTCATAATGTTCCTATATGTCCGGGACACTGCCTTTTCCCCAGTTTGGCCCATCAATAACCGTCCTTCTAGCGGGGCATACTCAGGGAGCCCCTCCATGTCAATATGTTATGTCCGCCAATTTCAATTGCAGGTATTTAAAATGCTGCGTTTTGTTCATATCGTACTCATTCTGGAGGTGCGAGAACGTCACCAGTTCCTTACGATATACTATGTCTTTAAGATGAGAAAATGCCCACCAAATCCCATTTCTGAAAGTCTGTCAGCTTGGCAAATTCCTTGAGCTGTGTTCCCAGCCAGAGCGGGGTTTCCTTGGTCACCCGGCTGTCCCATCTCATGCGTCTCTCTGCTTTCTTCCACGCCATTATCACAATTTGTGTGGCCGGCAACAGCTTTGCGATTCCCTTGCCCCCAGTAAAGATAGTGCAAGTATGGCCTTTTGATGAACTGTTTGTGTTCAAGCACGTATGTGGGGAGGTCCCTCTCTCCGAATGCCCATTCATTCACTACTATCAAATGTCTGCCCAGTAATAGACCCGAAGGTCCGGCAGGGAAATGCTGCCACTGTATTAGTTGCATTGTAGCTTTCCCAATACTATCCTAGGGGGTTACCCTCCCCAGAGGAACGTTCTTATAATATCATCAATCTTGGTGAACACCTCTTATGGAATTGGGAGGTAGGTATTTTGCAAAACATATACAAATTTTGAAAGTATTATCATTTGAAGAGCGCCGCTCTTCCAAGCAGCCTTAGTGGTAGTGATGCCTATCGTTCCGCGTCTAGGCAAAATTCCCAAGCACCTTATAAAGGTGCCGCTCTAGCACCAGTGGCTTATCCAGTGCAACATAAATACCTAAATATTTTATCCCAGTGGGTGCGACCTGTAGTTAGCTTGGGTAGACAGCATGTTCAACATTCTGCCTTGCTGGATAAATACATGACTTTTCCCAATTCATTCTGTACCCTGCGTGCGTGCCATATTCCCCCCAGCTCGTCATAATATTAGGGAGTGTTGTTTTGGGGTTTGTGACATACTGCCATCGGCATACAAAGATATAAGTTCATCAAGGTCATCGTTTTCACCCACACGAAAGCCAGTTATGAACGGATGCGCTTGGATGCCACATGCAAGGGGTTCCAAAACGATTGCGAAAAGCAGAGGGGAAAGGGGGCAACCTTGTCTAGTGCCCCATTCTATTGGGAATTTCCGAGACGTCACCCCGTTGACTCTAACCCTTGCCAGCGGTCTTTCCTACAGAATGGCTATCCACCTCATTAACTCTGGACCAAATCCCAACCTTTCCAGTACTGCCATGAGAAATGGCCAGTGGACTGTTTCGAATGCTCTTTCAGCATCTAGGGACAATATGAGATGTGGGTCAGTTCTAAGTTGAACAATCTCCAACCAGTTAGATACTCTTCTAAGGTTAAGTCTCGTCGACCTCTTAGGCATAAAGCCCGACTGAATCATGTGAACAAGTCCTGTGATGACCTTAGTGAGTCTATTGGCCAGAATCCTGGCCAATATTTTAATCTCCATGTTTATGAGGGAGATGGGCCGATACGAACCACATCTCTGTGGCGGCCACCCTTCCTTGGGTATCACCAGAATAGTGGCTGCACACAGGTCTTCGGGGAGATTACCTAGTTCTTGCACCTCTAGGTACATCTGCAGTAGATGTGTGCAAAAAAGTGCCCCGTGCTGTTTAAAAAAGCACGGGACACTCTGGTCCCATTGGAACCAGAGGACTTCCCCCGTTTTCATCTGGCCTATGGCTTATACAATTTCCTCTTTTGTTAACTTTTCCTCCAGTGTTTGTGATTCACTGGAGTCTAGCCTAGGGAACTGTATAGGTTGTAAGTGTCTGCTAGGGATCGTTTTGCATAGAAGGCTTAGTAATATCCTGCAAAGGCGTGCGCTATTGCAACGGGGGTTACGTGGGCCTGTCCATCTTCCGTCTGTATTTGGGCTACCCACCTGCTTTCCAGCTCCTTTTTGCTAAGCCATGCAAGCAGTCTACCTGTTTAGCACTTGCCTCGTACAGTCGCCTATGCATGGCCTGAATTGCATGTTGCACATCCCTTTGTTATTTATATTTCTTAAGTGCAACGGGTACCCAAAGGTGTTGTGACGCTGAGTGCTGCCTTCCGGTTGTCAGGGTGTGAGTTAGCCTAGGAGGTAAAAAGCCAGGTTTTAAGTCCCTTCCTAAATGTCAACAGCTCTGTGGTGTTCCTGAGGTGGAAAGGAAGCTCATTCCAGGCCATAGCAGCGTAAGTAGGAAAACTTCTTGGCCCACATAAGGATAAGGATTTGAATTGAATCTGCTGTTTGACAGGGAACCAATGCAGCTGTTTTATTCCTTTTTTTATTGAGACAAATGTAGGTGTTCCAGTCAAAAGCCTTGCTGCTGCGTTCTGCACAAGTTGAAGCCTGTTTAGGTGTTTCTTTTGGATGTTTAGGTATAAACTATTGCAGTAGTCCACACTTGATAAAATTAGTGATGTTATCATCTCCTTGTGGCTGTCTGCCAGCAAGGAGGACATAATTTTTCGTATCATCCTAATATGATGGAAACTTGTGGAGATAACCTTTTTCACCTGGTCTTTGAATGTCCGTTTATTGTCAATTAAGACTCCTAGGTTTTTTGATGTCCTAGTTGGCTCCGGGAGCGTCCCTAGTTATTTTGGCTACGAATCTGGTGTCCAAAAACTGGCATTGCTGCCAAATATATGGAACTCCGTTTTGCTTGAGTCTGTGGATGATGAATGGGACGACTACGTTGTGCCTTCCTCTCCTTCTCCCTCACCTTCCCCAGCAAACTCTCCAACGTAAGATATTGGAGGGTTTCACGAACTGCTGGAGCAGGCCTGGAAGAGGTTTGACTTACCTCTTCCCGTGTAACAGGCGGTCTGTTTCCTTTATGATTTTAAGGATTCTGCTAGAAAATCAATTTGGTCCATTCCAAAAGTGAACCACATATGGGAAGAAGGGATAAAGATTATGAAGAGCCTGGCTTCAGTACCAGCAGCAATTCTGAGAATGGAGAAAAAAATATAAGGCTCCGGAAATCATCTCCAGGATGTCTAATCGGCCAACCAAGACCTGAATTGGTTGTCATGCAAGCAGCCCAGAGACGCTCAAGAAATCCTACATGCTCAGCTCCTTCTATTAAGGATGGTAGAAGACTTGTTTTGCTGTAATTGTGGCCACGTCCATCAAAGCATCAAATATGTTAGCCATATTAGGTCGGTACCTTTTTTAGACAATCTTCTGGTCGATACAAAGGAAGAGGTGAGGCAGATTTTACAATAAGGGACTAGGGCAGCCTCGGAAATCATAGATATAGCCATGGACATCATCTCCTCAGTAGCTTTCAGACAGATGGCAGGGGCAATCGCTTTACGCAGACAAGACTGGCTTAAAGCAACAGCTTTTCGTCTGGAGATCCAAACCAAGATTGTCGATATGCCCTTTGATGGCGACAATCTATTTGGGCAGCATATAGATGATGCACTTCAAGGGATTAAGGCTGACATTGCACGCTCCCTAGGAACACTGCAACAGCAGCTGTATTAGTCCTTTGGAGGTAGAGGTGGAAGAGGCCTATACCAGCAAAGGCCGTCTTTTCATTCCTATAGATAGTAACCCTACCAACAACAGGGGTATCGCCAATATGCAAATCAGCAGCAATACCAATCACATAATGTGCCCGATCAACACCAGACGGCCAGAAGAAAACCTGCGGCACGAGGAAAGGCACAGGAGAGTGGTAGACACCAGTGACACTTAGAGAACGCCACCCACCTCGCTACGACGTAACCTCATCAAATCCTCTACCTCTCTCAATATTATAACAATGGTTAGCAATAATATCAGACAAATAGGTGTTAGACATCATTCATCAGGGACACACCTTAGAGTGCTTTCAAAACCTCCTATACGTCCGCCCATCCCCAAGAAAAATAATTGTCTGACATTGGTAAAGGAGATCGCAGACCTTCTTTTAAAGGGGTGATAGAGGAGGTCCCTCAAAATCATTGAGGAAAAGGATTCTACTCCCATTTTTTCCTAATAAAGAAAAAATAAAGTACCAAATGGAGGCAGGTAATGGATTTAAGGGGTTGAACAAATTTGTAAAGAAACAGCTCTTCAGAATGCTATCGCTTCAAGAAATTCTCCTTATGTTAAACAGGGGAGACTTTATGACATCATTAGATCTCTATTTACGTCAAACATTGATGTTTCCTAAGGTTGAAGATGGCGGGTGCCATTGTCAGTTTAAGGTATTGCCCTTTGGTCTCTGGTCAGCGCCAAGGGTGTTCTCAGAATGTATGGCGCCAGTGGCGATGTTTCTGAGACAACAAGGACACCAGGACTATCCTTATCTAGACGACTGGCTAGTAAAAGTACCTACTTATCAGTCCGCTCAAAACTCATTAAGGGATTGTCATCGGCTATTCAAATCCCTAGGTGTAAGAGTCAATGTGGAAAAATCCATCTTGGTACTATCTCAATCAAACTCTACAATTTCTAGAGGCAGTGCTGAACAGAAAAGAGGCAAAGTTATACCCATCAGAGGAACGCATTAAAAAAATCCTAAAGTTGGCGTCTCAAATAAAAAGAAAAGAGTATGTTTCAGTGAGAATGTACAAGTCTATGCTGGGAATTTATTTTATTTTGAAAGTTTTATATAGCGCGAACAAGATCTTTGCAGATATCAGAGCGCTTTACAAAGCAGGGAATACCAACAAGAGAGTGAATAGCAGGTCATTAGGTATAGCGAAATTATAGGTAGTAAGTGAGATGGGTAGGTACGTGAGGGAGCATAGTAGCACAGGTAAATCAATAATGCAGGTAGATAGTCAGGTAAGTGAGTCAATAATACATGTAAAACACATAGTCGTAGGGATCGAGCAGAATAATACAGGAAAAACACATAGTCGTAGGGATAATACAGATCGGTGCAGAGTCTTTATAGATCCACGTTAATAGGTCAAGTGTATTTGGCCATGAGAATAGCTTTTACTTCTTTCTTAAAAAGTGTGACGGAGGAGATGCCTGGTTTCAGGAGGGAGTGAGTTCCAGATCCTGGGTGCCATTCCTGAGAAAGAGCGTTTATAAGTTTTTTCCTTCCGGAATCTTCGAGGTTTTAGCAGAAGATTGTTTGTGCCTCTAGTGTTTCTAGAGCCGCCAGAGATTGACAGCTTCTGAGTGAGGTATCCGGGAGAGCTCAGGTGTACAGTGTGTCATGCAGGCGATTTTCAGATGTATTCTGGCTTCAAAAGGCAGCCAGTTCAAGGATTTCAAGTCAGGGGAGATATGCGAGTGTTTTTTTGACCCAGTGATGAGTCTCGCTGCTGCGTTTAGAGAAGCTCTTAGGGGTGCAGTAGTGGTTAACGGGAGACCGCAGAGGGCGATGCTGCCGTATTAAATTCGCGGGATTACTAGTGCTTGTACTGCAGTTTGGAAGTCTTTGGCTGGTAGGAAGGGTTTAAGTTTCCTCAGGGTATTGATTTGGAAGTTCGCTCCCTTAGTAGCCTTGCTGATATGATGCTGCATGTTGAGATTGGAGTCGAGAGTTATGCCTAGAGATTTTGCTGAGTCCACGATGGTGGGTAGGACATTGAGTGCAGTTAGCTGTTTAAACCAGGTTTGAGTGGTAGAGATCTTCGCGGGAGGTGAGATCAGAAGGAACTCTGTTTTCAGAGCATTGAGTTTGAGATGATTATCGGCAATCCAGGATTGGGTGCTTCTGATCGTTGAGTTCAGGAGTAAAATGTCATTGGGGGATTGTAGTTTGAGATATAGTTGGGTGTCATCTGCGTACATGTGAAAAAGTACATTGGATGCTTGTAGCAAGGTGGTGAGAGGTTCCATAACTAGGTTGAACAAAGTTGGTGATAGGGAGGATCCTTGGGGGACGCCTAACGAAACCGGTATTGGCGAGGACATCAGGTTGTTACTCTTGAATTTCTGCGACCTGTTGTGTAAAAAGGAGGTGAACCACTTGAGAACAGTCCCAGATAGACCCATTCTTGTGTTCAAAAGTTCGAGTAAATTCTCATGTTTAACAGTGTCGAATGCTGAAGAGAGATCAAGAAGGATGAGAAGGCAGGTATCATTTTGATCTAGGATTTGAAGGGCGTCGTCAATTATGTGAGTCATAGCAGTTTCAGTACTGTGTCCTGCTCGGAAGCCTGATTGATGAGGGTTGAGGAGATCAAATTGATCAATGTGTTTAGTCAGTTGTAGTTGTGCGCATTTTTCCAATAGTTTGGCGAGAGTGGGAATATTGGTAATGGGACGGTAGTTGTTTAGGTCGGATGGGTCGGCAGTAGGTTTCTTTAGTAAAGGTGTGACTTGTCCAACTTTGAGGGTGTCAGGGATGGTTCCTTGTTGGAGCGAGCTGTTGATAATTTTAGTCCAGAGTGGAAGGAGCAATGGGGTGAAATCTTTGACAGCATTGGCAGGGAGGGGATCCGTGAGGTGATTGGAAGGTTTCAAGGTGCTGAGCAGTTTGCCTATTTCTTCTTCGGAGTAGGTGTCAAAGGATGACCATGTAGCATTGTTTTTTGGTTCGGTGGGTGTTATGCAGTTGGGTGTGGTGTAGAGGCTTGCGTCAATGCGGAGATCACTCTTTATGTCAGTTTTTTGGGTAAAGAAAGCGGCGAAGTCTTCACAGGAGGGTGCTTCGCACAAAGTACTGAGAGGTTGGGGTTGTTCCTTGGCTTGTGTTCTGATTAGCTCAAACAGTTTTCTTGGACGTTTTTTTGCTTGGTCGAGCTGGAGGCTGAAGAAGTTTGCTTTTGAGCGCTTTATTTTCCTGAAGTAGGCGTTTCTCTTTTTCTTCAGGGTTTTCAGGTGCAGTGCAGAGGGAGCTGTTCTCCAGGTGCGCTCTGCCATTCGCATGGCTCGTCTATCTTCATTGAGACTCCCGTCGTACCATGGATTGGAGATTTTAGCGGAGACTCTTTTTAGCTGCATGGGAGCAGCCTCATTAATTATTGAGGTCATGGCGTTGAGATAGTGGTCAGTCAAGGATTGGACATCTGTAGCGCCCGTAGGAGGGAGCAGGAGGTCGCGGCTGTTCGGGGGTAGGGAGTATGGGTTGAGTTTTTTCAGGTCTCTTTTCCAGACTTTAGGTCTGGAGGATTGAGCCGTGTTGAGTTTGACTTTTTCATTGATGAAGAATGTGACAATATGATGGTCTGACCAGTCACAGGGTTGGATAGACTCAAGTTGAATAGCGTCCTCTTTGGCGATGATAAGGTCGAGGATAGAGCCTTTCTCGTGGGTCGGGCTGTTGCATAATTGTGTGAGGTCCAGGGCGTTGAGGAAATTTTTAAGACTATTTACCACCGCATCATTGTGATCGTTCCAGTGGAGGTTGAAGTCACCAAGGTATATTTGGGTGAGCTGTCGTCCGGCGTTAGTTGAAATCATGTCCATGATTTGTTGGGCGAAGGTGAGGTTGTCTCTGGGTGGGTGGTAAATGCCGTGAAGAGAGCATATCGGTTTGCCCTCACTGATAATATCGAGGCAGATGTATTCGTAGGAAGTTGGGGAGGGTAGGGAAGGTGCGGAGACTTTCAGAACAGAAAGGTTGTTCCTGTATATACATGCGATTCCACCACCTATCTTGCCAGACCTGTCAAGCCTAATGATGTGGTAGTTGGGGGGGAACCAGAATGTCCATTATAGGTGTAGAAGATTCGGTTAGCCAGGTTTCAGTCAAGATGATTAGGTCAAGGTCCAATGTTAGGATGAGATCGGCGATGGCGGAGGAGTGTCTAGAAGCCGATCTGCAGTTGAGGAGAGTGCATTTGAGACGGGGTGTGTCAGGGGAGGTAGAGGGTACTAGAGAGAGGGGGACTTTTCTAAGGTTATTCGGGACGGAGTTTCTGTTGTTTAGTGTGGAGGGTCTACGGGGATTTGAGTGTATCGTGGGAATGGGGAGGTGCGTGGCTGTTGTGTGGTTTAGGGGAGCTGGGTCGTAGGAGCGGAGGAGGGTGAGAGTGTCGAGATCCGAAAGAGGGTTGCATGTGCGACGGGGGCGGTTGTTGCGATTGTGGGCAGGGATCGCGGTCCAATGTGGGCGGCGGGTGCGGTTATTGCGATTGTGTGCATGGTGTGAGTGGTGTAGCTTGGGAGCGTCATCAGGACGGGTGGGGAGCCAGTTGAGAGGGGGGGTGGTGGTGAGTGAGGTGTGTCTGGGTGGTGTGATGAGTAGCTCTTTGATGGTGTGAATGTCTTCTTTGATGGTGTGAATGTCTTCTTTGAGCTGGAGGAGGGAGGACATAATCTTGTCCAGCGTGGGATAAGTGTTAGTGCTGGGGGTGGAAGTCATGGGTGAGTGGCTGACCTGGGAATTAGCGTGCGGGTGGGAGGGAGGGTTGGTGTTCATGCAGGGCTCCGTGGTGCCGGCGTACGGGTTGGTGTTAGGGAGGAGAGAGGGTATGGGGGCGATGGGAGTGGATGAAGTACGGAGGAGGTTGGTGGCGTAGAGGAGGGCATTGGTAGCAGGCGGAGAAAGCGGGGTGGTGGTGGAGTGTATGTTGGTGGTGATGGGGGAGCCTGAAGGGTAGTGAGGGCTGAGAGTGGGGGGAAATGGGGTTGGAGATGGTCCTGTCGTGGGGAGGGGGATTTATAATAATAGATGTGGTGTGCTCTGCGTGGTTAATTAGCGGGTGGTAGTGGGGACTGAGAGTGGGGGGGACAAAGGGTGGGATTTGTCGTTATGCGTGTTGTTCTGGTGCTGATCTAGGTTAGCGGGGTTGTGGGTGGGAGCTGTGATGTCAGGGGAGAGAGGAATGGGAGTGGTATGTGTGGGGGTCCAAGGGTTGGTGTTAGGGGGGCGGCAAGTGTGTGAGGGGGAGAGATTTGTGACTGTGATTGAGTGATTGTCTAGTAGTTCCAGGTTCTTGTCTGTGGATTGAATTAGGACAATCCCGTTATTGTAGATAGTAATGGTGGTTCTGCCAGGGAAGAGTTGGGATGGTGTGATGGAGAGAGTTAGGCCATGAGCCGTTTTCCTGGTGGTGGAGACGGTGAGTAGGGTGAGGAACTCTTTTCTCCATTAAGCTCTGCGTGAGGTGTGGAAGATGATATCAATGTTCAGGGATCCATTGACCGGTGAGAAGTAGGTGTCGGCAAAGGGGGTTTCAGGGTGGGACCTCAGGAAGTTGTGTTTAAAGCGTTTAGCGGCTTTTTTGGTGATTGTGGATGGGTAGTTGATTCTATATGTGTGCTTGCCGATGAGATCCATGTTGGGATGGCTGTAGAGGTGGGTATGGGAGGAAGAACGATAATAATACACATGTGCAAAAAACAACTGTCAACCGTAAGTTACATGGCACAAAAGTGACACTAGTGAGTGGCCAAAAATAACCAAAATATAAGAGGTAGCAATCGGTGCAGTCCAGGAGTAAACAGTGAGTGGGTGCAGCTTACAAAAATGTACAAGATATATGAGGTAGCAGTCAGTTAAATGGAGCCAAAGTGACACTAGTGAATAGCCAAAAATAACCAGAATGTAAGAGGTAGCATCGGTGTAATCCAGGAATAGAAAGTGAATGGGTGCAGCTTACAAGAATGAGCAAAATATATGAGGTAGCAATCAGTGCATAATAGGGATAAAAGTGAAATGGGTGCAGCTTACAAACTATACAGTATACAAATAGGAATAAAATACTAAAGATATACTGGAACCAATATAGGTGCAAACAGGCTACAATAGACAAATATGACACTAGTGAGCAACCGGTACAATATGAGGTAGCGATCGGTGCAATACCGGTGAGGAAAAAGTGAAATGGGTGCAGGTTACGCAAAATGTATAAAATACAAGTAGAAGTATAATACTGCAATAAAAGGCATACACTTAATCACACGAAGATTTAGATACAGAGCTATGTAAAGTCTGTGGTAGGTGAGATTGGTCTAGAAAGGCCAGCTCTTAGGGTATGTTCAGATAGTGGGAATGACTAGTCCATGATGGCCGCCAAAGCGAGAGAGAGACCAGACCAAGATGGCCGCCCAAATAGGGGAGATCGAGACGATAGTCCTCTTTTAGGTGTTGTTGCTTTTAGAGCAGGGGAGGGCAGTTTCAGTTTCTATTTGAGCAAGCCCGGTTCCTAGCTTGCTGGGAGGGAGTCTTATCTCTGTTTTGCTGATCCCTGACCGCGTTGGTATGTAGCCTCATGGTCATCTGGTGGGCAGAAGGGCGTTTTATGGCTCCAGTTTATGGCCCCAGCCATATTGACCAATGGTGAGTGAAGAGACCGTAAAGCCCGCGAAAATGCGAAGCCTACAGTGCATTCCGGGCATAAAGTGAAAGACCGGCATGAGTGTTTAAAGTAGTAGTTTTGCGTGCAAAATTCCGGGCAGAAAGTGAGAAACCGGCATGAGTATATAATGCATTAGTTTGCGTTCAGTTACCTTCCGAGTCGTCAGGCTGCACCAACGCTGCTCAAGTCCGGCACCTCCAAAGCAGAGCTGCGCCGTGGCCGCCCAGACACACAAACAGGGCACACCGGAGACGCTCTAAAAGCCGATTGCTCCGTTCTCGATGATCCACTGGGAGGGGGGAGGCATCCAGCCGGAACATCCTCTATCACCCGCGGAATGCTTTCATACTGCATTCCACTAATTCCAAATTGTCGGCTTCCCATGCGGCCACTTCACGAGCAAATCGATCAAGGATCATTCGAGTATCTTGTTTTTATCACTCCTCAAATAAGGAAAGCTCTATCATTTTGGGGGTAAGAACGAATCTTTTAACAGGACTACCTTTCGAGTCTCAACCTCCCAGTTTCATACTGACAACAGACGCATCCCTGCAGGGGTGGGGATTGTACTTACAGGACCTGAAAATTCAAGGTCACCGGAACTCTCAGGAAGCACTGATGCACATCAACTTGCTCGAACTAAAAGCTGTGTTTTTAGGTTACAAGCATTTCTCGAAAGAATCCACAATTCCCCAGTACTAGTGAGTACAGACAACACTGCCACTATGTTTTACCTGCCCAAGCAGGGAGGAAAAAGTCACAAACATTATCCTCTCAAGCGATTTGGCAGTGGCTTCTAAAACACAGTATCACTCTACAGATTCAACATATTCCAGGAATCCACAACACGTAGGCAGACTCCCTAAGCAGATCCTCAAACCTCTGCCACGAATGGGAGTTGGATTGCCATCGGATTTTACAGATATTCTTTCAATAGAGAATTCCAGGTCTAGACCTATTTGCAACACGAAAAAACAAGAAATGCAATAGGTTTGTGAGCCGAGTTCGTGGAGGAATGCTCTTCAAACTACGATGGACGCAAATGTTTGCTTAAGCCTTTCCACTGTTTACCTTTAATTCTGAAAGTAATACGCAAGATGAAATCGGAACCGTGTCATCTGATCCTCATACCACCGGCATGAACAAGACCGTTCTGGTTCACAGAACTTCTGTGAATGTCAATATCCCCTCACATTCGATTTCCACCTCGACACGACCTGATATCATGAGCAGGGTCAAGTGGTGAATCCACAGATAGGCTCTCTGAATTTGTCGGCTTGGAACCTCATGACCAGGAATTTCAATCCCCGAATATTCCTCAAGACTGCCAAGATATTCTCAGTCACTCAAGAGCAATCACCACCAATAAAACGTATGCTGCAAATTGGAAAAGGTTCTGCCAGTGGTTTTTGTATCACTCTTTGCGTCCTTTTCAGTCAACGCCTGAGCAAATACTGCGGTATATGCTGCATTTAGCCAAAACAGTTTTAGCCCATTCATCTCTTAAAGTGCATCTAGCTGCAATATTGACCGGGACAGGTTTCTCTGTGGTCTACCAGAGTATGAAAGAGTTTATGAAAGGACTCTTCAGAATATTTCCACCAATAAAGCGTCCAGCCATTCCTTGGCAACTCAGCACGGTTCTCGCACAGCTGATGAAAGCACCTTTTGAAGCTCTTCATAAGACCTACCTAAAGTTTGTGTCCTGGAAAACAACACTATTACTAGCCCTGACATCGGCCAGGAGAGTTAGTGAAATTCAAGCTTTCTCAATTTCTGAACCCTTCAAGCAATTAATGCAATTCAAGAAGGATAAGGTGGTGCTGAGAACGAATCCAACGTTCATTCCAATAGTCCCGAATTCTTTTCATCTGAATGAACCTGTTATTCTACCTACATACTTTCAGAAGCCAACGTCCCTAGCGGAAAGATCTCTTCACACGCTAGATGTCAGACTTTGCTTGAGATTTTACATTGTTATGACAAAGAAATTTCGGAAATCAAACCAATTGCTTTTGCTCCTCCCGGAAACAGTATATCCCGATGGATCTCTTCAGAAATTGCCTTTTGTCACGAGAAGGCAGGAAGACGACTGACTGCGAAAGTGTCGACCCATTCAACAAGGAAGATGGCTACTTCTGCTGCACTGTTCGCGGAAGTGTCGCTCCCAGATATCTGTAGGGCTATAACCTGGTCAAACGTCCATACCACATAGAAAGGAGATTTGGCGGTGGGACAGGCTTTACTCTGTCGACTGTTTCATTAAGGTACTTTTTTCAGGATCTTATGTCTGTATATACATAAATATGTGTTATAATTCCTTGTGTATATAGATATATAAATATAATTAGTCTTTGTTGTTTTAACCTTTGTGACAGACAACCTCCTGTCTTTTTGCTTCAACTCATAGGTTGTAAAGTGTTTTTTGGTTCAGAAGGAGCAAAGGAATTTTTGCATTTTTGGAATTTATGTACCACTTTCTATTCTGATTCAAGCATGTGAATCTATGAAAGTTTCAATGCTGGAGAAAAAAACAAGTTGCTTACCTGTACACTGTGGCTCTTCAGTATTGATATCTTTCATAGATTCACATGTGGCCCGCCCACCTCCCCGTTTTAAGGCAAACCACTATTACCTCATGAGAGAAAACTTATATTACACTTGTGCTTGAAATATGAGGTATGTGGTTCTGCAGGGGATTGTGGTATCGGGGCTGGCAGCACATTGGCTGTTAGTTGGACCTTATAAGGAGGACAATAGGATAGACAACTGGGTTAACTTTACATTGGTTTTACATTAATTTTCTTTCATGCTGCTATATTTTAAATACCATGAGACTCCCACCATGATGACGGGGAAGATTCAAACATGTGAATCTATGAAAGATATCGATACTGGAGAACCTCAGTGTACAGGTAAGTAACTTGTTTTTTCCAGTTCTGGAAATCTGCCAGGCAGCAACATGGGCTTCCCTGCATACGTTTACCAAACACTGTTGTCTGGACAGTCGAGTCATTAGAGATGGGCACTTTGCCCGTTCGGTCCTTCAGGAATTCCTAGTGTGAAATATGTCCAGAGACATACCTCTGGGGAGGTATTACTTGGGGATCTAGTCTAAGGTAAGGAATCATCAGCTAGAAGGCTCTATCAGACGACCAAGTTACTTTATTTCATTAACACCTTTCAGGACCCTAGTTTTCCAACCCAGGTGCCAGTGTACTTAGTTGCTCTGCCCTTCTGGTGTGGAAAGTTGTGAAAAGTAACTGACATCAGCACGCCTGGGTGGCGAATATATAGATACAGTGAATGTCAGAAAAAAGGAAAGACCCAGAAAGTACATCCAGTAGAAGTTCCAACTGCTAGAAGGAAAAAATCAGAGACAAAGAATAGTAGTGAGGGGGGAACATCGTTTACAACGCGGTGTTTACACCGCACTACCTTAACAACGCTGCCATTACAACGCAAGTCTTTACTACGACTTGCGCTGGATGGCGCTGTTGGTTAAGGAATATTGTAATTTAATATTCCAATGCCTTCCCTACTGTTACGTGGACTGGAGTTGGAATATAAAATTATAATATTCCACAATCCACGCCCTCCAACGCAAGTCGTTGTAACGACTTGCGTTGTAATGGCAGCGTTGTCAAGTACCGCGATCTAAAAGATCGCGTTGTACTGACATACATCCGTAGTGAGGGGATGAAGAATAGGATAAAAAATAAGGCACAAATGTGTTGCAATGCATCCATCACTTGTAAATGCACTTGTGATTCAAACAGGAACTGACATCACAGGAAAAGACTCTCCAGCTTACATTAGGAACCATGGATAGAGTTCTCTCTAGAGACCTCCCTTTAAAAGAAGAGTTTATGGGGCTTTTTCCGGTTCTCTTTCTTTAAATTCATAGTCAATCAAGTTTGACATTCTTTGCCTAGCACTGAACTTTCCCGTCCTGCTCCTGCCCTTCTCATTCAACATGGCTTGCAAACATTCCTACTTTTGACCACAGGCGTGAAAGCGGAAAACAGGCTACACGAGGAGGACACTTAAACACACTCTGAGCGTATCATCCAGTAACACGCTAAGTGACTGCACGAGGAGTAAACAGTCTTATTTTGAATGCTTGCAATCTGCATTAAGCACCTGGCACATATGTAGCAGTAAGCTCCCCCATTCTGGATCTCGAGGTTTAGCAGGGTGCCATTGTAACAAACTGTCGACTTACAAGGAAACATAAAATGGAGAAGCATCTTCCCATGAACAATCACAAGAAGGATAATCTTTCCAATAGATAAAAAATTGAAGGCAACTTTGAAATGTGAGAGAACTGCACAGCTTGAGATAAATATTCTAGTTGGCCTTGTACCCAAAAGGGCAAGGTTTAGACCATTGCCGGTGATGCGGATCAGGAATTTATGTCTTTTTTTTTTTTTTTTTTTTTTAAACTTTATTGACAGGCAGGAGTAATAATCAGACAGTATCATACATGCATACGTTAGTGGTTACAGTTTGTATATTTACGTTTCGTAAGTGGCAGGAATCATGGCATTCTGAAGTTCTGTGACGTACTAAACCCCGGAAGATTCATAAATGCAGTACATGTGTTCCAAACGCTTGAACTGTAATCTGTTATCGTTCCCCCCTAAGTATTCATTCAATCGTGAAATTGCTTCCATATTACAGAAATAATCAACAACCCATTCCCCCCCAAACATGTGTCATCATCACCAGAGTGCTTCCACTCATTTCCTCAGCCAACAAGATCCTTAGTGTGGTCATCGTTACACAGCCAGGTCAGTTAAAGAAACAATGTACTTATGTACCGCTGAGGTGAGTACCTTCTTGTTGTTTCGTTACTCCTCCTCCCCCTCTGAGTCTGGGTCGTCCCCTTCTGGCAAAGGGTCGCAGATTCCTCCTCTGTAGTCATTCCATGCCGCCCATGAATTTATGTCTTTAGTTGAGATGACTGAAAGAACGATTGATTCTTCCAGGTAGAAGGCAACTCATCCGAAAGGCCAAAGGAGCTATATGATAACTTATACGAATCAACCTACAGTCCTGCTTGAAATTTAACTGGCAGTGTATGAGAAGGAAGGAAATGAGAAGATAGCTAGACTTTCTCCCATAGAGCAAAAGGAAGAATTATTTAATATGAGTTACATTAGTACAAGAAAATTCTGTAATTGGTAAATTGGTAGATAGGTAGTCCAATTATCTTGAGTTGCATTGTAGTAGCACAGTAGATTTTACTCCAAACTCTTCTTAGCTTACCCAATTTTCTCATTTGAAGGGGATGACTGCAAGAAGAAAAAGCTTGTTTAACTCTCAATGTCTTACATAGAACTCTCCAAAACATGTAAGCTATTAAATACCTCTATCAGAAACTTTGAAGTTTTGTAATTAATATCAAGCCGGTATTATGAATTTCTTTTTATACCACGGTCACTTGACAGTGTCTTTATGATATTGCTTTATTCAGTTATCATATGGATTGTCCATTTCACTGAGTTCATGTAGTGCCTTTAATTTGCTATATCCATTACTAGTCAGTTAGTATCTGTTTGTTCATATCACTTTGTCCTACTTTCCCGATCCAAGCTTATACCGTTTTACATAGTGCACAGTGCTTACCTCGACCCTGCCAATTTAACCGGTTTTATCATAGAGTGGGCGCGGCTTGTCCATGTTGCATATGCATGGGGGCTGATTTGCTACATATGCTCTGACCATGTCTGCAATATATCTTGTTCTATCTCTATCCCAGTCGTCGTGCCAGGTTACACCAGCCAGTATATAATCAGTGTAGTACTGTCATTGTTTGATTTTGGTTATGGTGCAACATCGACACATGTATCATGATAAATCATATGGATTTAAAATTACAAGATATATTGCGGATCAGGTAACATGCTCAAGATAGAGAAACGATTCTCAGAGGTAGCGGGAGCCGCAATAGAAGCAATAGAAGTATTTCTAGAAACACTATGTAGTCAGCAAGCAAAGAGGCACCTAGCCATAAAGACTTGTACCATTACCAAAATCTGACAATGACAGTACTACACTTATTATATATTAACTGGTGTGACCTGGAACGACGATTGGGATAGAGAAGATTCTCCCTAACCATTGTTAATATACATAAGATCCCGCATTAACAAGAGAATGAAAAGGCACAATTAAACATCTAACAATACAAAGTAACATGTCATGCCAAAAAATCTTTAAAATCTTTGTTTTCATTGGTGCGTAAAATAATAATTTGAACATCAACCTTCAGTATATCAGAACATTAATAAGACAATACCCAGTATGGACATTAGCAATACTTGATTTACACATTTAAACAACTGTAACCTGTTTTGAGAAACTACATGTCCCAGAATGCCTCTTAGTGGGCGCTGATGGGCCAGGACTATATAAAGAGAAATGAAACATGGACTCACATTACCGTGAAAAAGACCTGGTTGGGTTTAAACCAGTAGGTGGGGGAAGTGGGTTAATTTGCATGTTTGCAAATTAAAGTTTGAAGTATATATTCCCTTGGTGTGTGGTAAATCCTTTCTTGGATATCTTGGTGATTATTAATTACCTTGAGGGGCAGTCCACTCTCGACACCAGCACTCTCTGTGTGGTAGAGCCCTTTACCACGGACGAATTGGTGGGGTGTGTGTGTGTGTGTGTGTGTGTGTGTGTGTGTATATATATATATATATACTGTAGGTGCACATGCTCTGCATACTGCTGCCATCTAGTGCTGGTAAGTTTCAAGACCTGTTACTCCCTCATTTCTCCACTATAAAAAAGAACACTGGCTTCCCTTCAGATTGTTTTCTTCCGCCATTGGGCTTGGAGGTCTTCGAATGCTACTTCGACGGCAATGTGTTTAAACACACCAGGTTCCTTGTTACTAAAGTCTTTTCCAGGTCCAACAGCTTCCTCCTTCAGTCTTGTGTGGGAAAACTTTTCGCATTAAGACATGCTGGGCATGCAAAGGGAAAAGGTAGTACCCTCCCGCATTCTAGCATGCAAAATATGGGAAGATCAGATGCCGGCTCCACAGACATCTCCAACATCGAGGAGGAGATCAAGTTGGTTGACTCAGCAATGCAGTCTGTTCCAGTCTCGGGGCATAAGACAAGGTTGACTCTTTATTTGTGCCTCAAAATTGGTCTCAAGCCCCCCCAAATGCCCAGTGGATGAGGCAGAGCACTGCTCCCGCAGCAATCAGTCAACAAGGCTGCAGTCGAGCAAGCTATGGCAAAATCCTTTGGGGCAGTACCTCCAGCTGATCAGCCACAGACTCAATAGGTTGTGTCTGCATCAGTGAAGACCGCTACGCAGGCAACAAGCTGTTGAAAAACATTTTTGGGAGGCGATGCTGCTGTCAAAGACAACCTCGCAACTAGCACCAAAGCCACCCTTCAGGCTGAAGTTGAGCATCTTAGAGGGTTTCAGGAATAGCTTGTGGATGTCCTAGATGAAAAACCTAAAAATGTATCCGCTCTGACACAGGCTATATATTATGATTTTTTTTTAAACACCAGTGCTCTTCCGCATACCAAAGAGACGCCACACCTCTGAGGAGGAAATAGAGTTTGCAATCTGCATCATTAGTTCTAAAAGAGTTAGAGACTCAGCCACTAGTTTTACACATTCCACACCATTAGCTCTTGATCACCAACACCACCACTCCCACGACAATTGCCCCCACTTGAGCCAAAAGATATAGGCTCAGAACCAGGCAATCTTTATTACCCCCAGAACTCCTGTCAAGAACCTTTTTAAGCCACAAGCGTGGATAACCAATGGGAGGGTTATGCTGTATATACACAGGATGACACTAACTTAAAAACACTCTTTGTCAAGTCATCTCCACCAGATTATACTTCTGCAGACCATGCAGTAATTCAAAGTGCTGCAAATCACTACCATGTAAACTCCATCTGTTGCAGGAGGAAGACTACTTTCTAAGGGAAACTGCGTCCAAAACTCCATGCATAGTACTCTGTCTACCCATGCTTAAGTGGATGTTGAAGTCTTCCATTTACAACTTAAAGTAGTATTAAAGGCTAGAGAGAAATATATAAACCTGCCCCAGACAATCCTGCTCATATTAGGGGTCAAATAGTTCCCACGTCATTGGTAGTACATATTGCCAATAATAGGGTCTGTGCACAGGCTACGTGAGAGGCTCCCCGCCTGAGGAGTCCAAAAATATCAATGCTAAAGGTAAGCTGGTAGTGCTTGATACAGCCACACACTGGGGTATTGCCAACTCAGTGGGTCTACTCCCCAAGTATGACCGCGTGATCGCTAACCCTGTAAGGGGATGGAGGAGCTGGTGAAACACCCGAAAGAGATGTACCAAAAGAGGGGACAGGAGTTAGTCGATTAGGGCAAACAGCACTGCTAGTATTAGGTGTGTGCTCGATGCAGTAGGCATTACTGCTAGAGTCATTAACACTAGCTTCCTCATCTGCAAACGCATCTTTCTTAGGTTCTCTGGTGCAACAGCACATAGTGAAATGTACCCTTTGACAGTGAGCATCTGTTTGGCCCTCCGGGTGGCCAGATGCTTAAGAAAATAAAAACAAGCATTTACAATGCAATGGTTTCGCCTTTGTTAAAGTTAGAGCTATTGGCATTGCTCTTGACATTATTTTTATTTATGTTTTTTTTAACATAAATAAATGGCATTGTCATTTACAATGCCACTAGCTTTATCTCTCGCAAATGACACACACAGAGCCCCCCCACACACACACCCACACAGAGCCCCCCACACACAGCCACACAAAGCCCTCCACACACACAGCCACACAAAGCTCCCCACACACACAGCCACACAAAGCTCCCCACACACACAGCCACACAAAGCTCCCCACACACACGGCCACACAAAGCTCCCCACACACACAGCCACACAGAGCCCTCCACACACACCCACATGGCACAAGCAGGCAACAGGGGCACACGGAGGCACAAGGAGGCAACAGGGGCACACGGAGGCACAAGCAGGCAACAGGGGCACACGGAGGCACAAGCAGGCAACAGGGGCACACGGAGGCACAAGCAGGCAACAGGGTCACGAAAACAAGCACAAGCAGGCAAAAGGGTCACAAGCAGGAATTGTAATTTAGACGGGGCTGAAGTGGAGAACGGTCAGTAGGGAAGTAGTGCGGCTGGTGCAGTGGTACCAAGCCGAAAGGTGAGAGGGGCTGTCTGCACCCCAGTTTGGACAGTTTCCACTACCTAACAGGGATTGGTGGGAGGGGGGTGTACTTCTTGCTTGCTTTAGGGCTGTTACTTCGGGGACGCAGTGCACGCTCCTGCCTGCTGCCGCTGGGACACGACAATAGGCAGGGAGAGGACAGGCTGGGAGAGGGCAGGGAGGGGACAGGCTGGGAGACGGCAGGCTGGGAGACGGCAGGCTGGGAGACGGCAGGCTGGAAGTGGACAGGCTAGGAAAGGGCATGGAGGGGACAGGCTGGGAGAGGGCAGGCTGGAAGTGGACAGGCTGGGAGAGGACAGGCTGGGAAAGGGCAGGGAGGGGACAGGCTGGGAGAGGGCAGGCTGGGAGAGGGCAGGCTGGGAGTGGGCAGGCCGGGAGTGGGCAGGCCGGGAGTGGGCAGGCCGGGAGTGGGCAGGCCGGGAGAGGGCAGGCCGGGAGTGGGCAGGCCGGGAGTGGGCAGGCCGGGAGTGGGCAGGCCGGGAGTGGGCAGGCCGGGAGTGGGCAGGCCGGGAGAGGGCAGGCCGGGAGAGGGCAGGCCGGGAGTGGGCAGGCTGGGAGAGGGCAGGCTGGGAGTGGGCAGGCTGGGAGTGGGCAGGCTGCGAGAGGGCAGGCTGCGAGAGGGCAGGCTGCGAGAGGGCAGGCTGCGAGAGGGCAGGCTGCGAGTGGGCAGGCTGGGAGAGAACAGGCTGGGAGAGAACAGGCTGGGAGAGGACAGGCTGGGAGAGGACAGGCTGGGAGAGGACAGGCTGGGAGAGGGCAGGCTGGGAGAGGGCAGGCTGGGAGAGGGCAGGCTGGGAGAGGGCAGGCTGGGAGAGGGCAGGCTGGGAGAGGGCAGGCTGGGAGAGGGCAGGCTGGGAGAGGGCAGGCTGGGAGAGGGCAGGCTGGGAGAGGGCAGGCTGGGAGAGGGCAGGCTGGGAGAGGGCAGGCTGGGAGAGGACAGGCTGGGAGAGGGCAGGCTGGGAGAGGGCAGGCTGGGAGAGGGCAGGCTGGGAGAGGGCAGGCTGGGAGAGGGCAGGCTGGGAGAGGGCAGGCTGGGAGAGGGCAGGCTGCGAGATGGCAGGCTGGGAGAGGGCAGGCTGGGAGAGGACAGGCTAGGAAAGGGCATGGAGGGGACAGGCTGGGAGAGGGCAGGCTGGAAGTGGACAGGCTGGGTGAGGGCAGGCTGGGAGAGGGCAGGCTGGGAGAGGGCAGGCTGGGAGAGGGCAGGCTGGGAGAGGGCAGGCTGGGAGAGGGCAGGCCGGGAGTGGGCAGGCCGGGAGTGGGCAGGCCGGGAGTGGGCAGGCCGGGAGTGGGCAGGCCGGGAGTGGGCAGGCCGGGAGAGGGCAGGCCGGGAGTGGGCAGGCTGCGAGAGGGCAGGCTGCGAGAGGGCAGGCTGCGAGAGGGCAGGCTGCGAGAGGGCAGGCTGCGAGAGGGCAGGCTGGGAGAGGACAGGCTGGGAGAGGACAGGCTGGGAGAGGACAGGCTGGGAGTGGACAGGCTGGGAGAGGGCAGGCTGGGAGAGGGCAGGCTGGGAGTGGACAGGCTGGGAGTGGGCAGGCTGGGAGTGGGCAGGCTGCGAGAGGGCAGGCTGCGAGAGGGCAGGCTGTGAGAGGACAGGCTGGGAGAGGGCAGGCTGGGAAGCAGAGAGGGTCTTACCTGAGAAGTCTGCCAGCGCGGAGCTCTCCGGGGCGCAGAGCAGCAGCAGGGCCCAGCAGAGCAGGGCGGGGTGCGGGCGGCAGGGGCTCGCAGAGGTGTCTCCTGGGGCAGCTGCCCAGGTCCACCATGGTGCGGCTCCGAGCCCCAAGCCTCTGGTGGTGGTGCTAGTGCTGCTGCTGGACACGACTTTTACGTAGCTGCTGCTTTGTGTTAAGAGTAATTTTAATAATCTTGTAACTTAATTACGTAATTTGTAAACCCATAAATAGTTTACCCTTGACAAACGAGCAGAGTGGGCGATGCAAGTAAAATGTTAAAAGAGTCGGTGGCCGAGCAAACACTGAGAAGGGAGATGGCGGAAGGGAAAAGAAGTTTGTTAGTCACTTCCCGCAATATTAGCTGACCATGGACGGCACAAGAGGCCTCTGGGGACAGGGGGCTGCTGGGGGTCCTTGTTTTGCTGGCGCAGGATGGTGGGGTCAGGCATGGGCTGGTGGGGGGTGCCTGCTGGGCGACCTAAGGGTGGGTGGGGAGGGAGGAATGCAAGGCCTTGTGGCCTGAGTTGCGGTGCTGTCTGAGGGCAAGAGGTCTCGTGCCACACTCGGGCAAGGGGGCATCGCGTAGTTGACAATGGAGTGGATCCACTCCCGGACTTGACCGGATGCGGGAGGGGGGGCTCGTAATTAAGGGGTAACAAAGGTTTCGGAAAGTGAAGGGACGAGGCGGTGTCTTGCGGGACAGTGGCGCGCGGCAGGATGGTGCGGGGGCGCCGCGGAGCTCAGCACAACATCAATAGGAGCAGAGGGGAGGGGGCGATGACAAGGAGATCAGGCGCGAAGCAGGGGATAGGCGGGCACAGGGCATGGCCTGGAAGGACAGGGGAGGGGTGGTCTTTTATGGGGCGGGCAGGTTGGGTTGCGATGGGGATGGACATGCGAGAGATTCATGCGGATGCATTGGGTGCTGTTTATACAAGTTGGTAACAGCATTAGAAGAAGAGAGTGATGTCAACGCGTAACTATGACTCATTCACTGCCGATTAAGGTGCAGGAACGCCAGGTAGAAAAGACACTTCACTGGTTTCTAAATATTTATTTGTTTATTATTTGTTTATGCATTTTTGTGTAGCGTGGACTTTGCCCAGGGGCGTCGGAGCGCTTCACAGTGGGAACAAAGGTGATGCATGATGAGAGCAGATTGCAGAGGCAGACGTGGCGTTACATGGGGTAGAGGTGACGGTTGTGAGCAAGCATAATGCATGGGGTGGTAGGGAGTGCCCAGGAGGAAGGGGTGACGGGCGTGCAGGTTACAAGAGAAGACGGGCCCATGCGCTCTCAGCGCTTCCTGCCGCCTCCGCTGCACAATCAAATATCCCCAAAGCGCTCCTGGCAGAACAGTATGTTAGCCCCTTTCTTGCGCTGGGATCGGGCAAACTCTCTTACCCTGGTCGTCCGCTGCTCCGTCCTCTTCGATCCGAAGGACGCCCTCTTCTTCTGATGGCAGGGCTTCTCCGGTCCCGACGTAGGCGCTCGACCAATCACAGCGCGGCCCCTTCGCCGAGACCCTGATGTCGTCAGCTCCGTGGTCGATCGGCCAATCACTGTGCGGCTCCCTTGGCGAGCTCCCGGTGACGCGGTGATGCTGGAAAAGCGCTCGGCCAATCCCGAATTGCTGATGACGATCTTGAAGACGAACACCACGCCCACCCCATCTCCACACCCGAGTAGAGCAACAGACCACCCCCACCTTTTCGCCGAGTACACGAACCCGCCCGGGGAGTGGCGCAGCGAAGACTGATCCGCCTCCATTAATGCAGCAACCACTGCCTTTTACCACCCCTCCCCACCCTGCGCATATACTGCATAGTGGGCGCTGCACTCCCCGGGCCAGGGGGCAGTGACTGGGGCCGTGAAGGGAGCCATTCACTCGGTAGGGTAACGACCAGGTGGTGTCTATGGGGAACAAGCACCACGAGCACACGAACATCGGGGGGCGGGGGGGGGGGGGGAACGGCGCACGGACAGCGGGAGGGGGGGCGGGAACGGCGCAGCACATTTATAAATAAAATGCTCCTTACCTGATTGCCTCGTGGGAACTCGAATCTTGCAGCCAACTCCAACAACAAACACTTGTAAAATGAAGAAAACAGGCCTACTAAAAAAAAAAAAAAGTAACACACTCCCACCGCCGTAATGACGATCCGAAGTGGGTGGAGAGCAAAAAAATCGCGGGAACGCCCCCGAATCTGGTCCGGCCTTGACGGACAGATCCGGCTCCTAATGGCTAGCCTCCATTTATGTAGCTAGCCAATGGGAGCCGGGGGACGTTCCTGAAG
Source organism: Lissotriton helveticus (assembly GCF_964261635.1). Lineage (NCBI taxonomy): Eukaryota > Metazoa > Chordata > Amphibia > Caudata > Salamandridae > Lissotriton > Lissotriton helveticus. The sequence goes on along the minus strand of NC_136065.1, from coordinate 263,578,909 downwards.
CACATATAGTAAACAATAGATTTCTCTGGGGGCGGAGCTAAAGCTCCGTGCCCCAGGCGAAACCTAAAAATGGATATAGTTCAGTTTATGGGAGCCGTGCTGTAGCCCAGTGCCTAGTCCGCTTTCAGGCAGTAACTAAGTTTCCAAACCAGGGGGCTTAAATTGGAGATCCCCTCTATCAGCCCGGTCAGCAGGACCACCAGTTGTCCAAGTCCTTCCATAGAGAGAAATATTAAGAAAATGGAGGTGCGAAAAGCAGCGGTGGTGCCGTAAGGGGCACCCTATACAAAGCATTTACTTCCCTCCTTCTGAACTACATGATTTTTGTTGTGGAAGGCTAAAGCACTTCCTGCTCAGAAGGAAAACATCACTTCAGGTGAATGAATGGCCTCTATTGTACGGGAAGGTTACTGCCTTGAATTTCAAACCCCTCCCCTCGCATTCTACCCCACCACCATGTACTGAGTTCAAATCACCTTCACCTTTTGGAGCAAGAGATTCAGGCACTATTACAAAAGGGTGCAATAGAATCAGTACCTGCATGACAACATGACAGTGGAGTGTATTCTGTGTACTTTTTAATCCTAAAAAAGGTTGATTTCCCCCGGCCAAGGCTCAAACCTTGAACAGCTTCATCCACTCTAAGCACTTTCACATGGTCCCTCTGCAAGATGTCATCCTTTCTGCTGCACAAAGTGGACTACACGTCAGCGCTAGCGCTAAAAGACTCATACTTTCAAATGCCAATCCACCCAGCACATTATTAGTAACTTCAGTTGTTAGTAAGTGGATGATACTGCCAGTTGAAGGTGTTAAACCTCAGAGTTACTGCAGCGCTAAGCATATTCACAAAGTGTTTAGCGGTGATAGCAGCACGTCTGGGCAGAAATACCAATTCTGTCTTTCCATACTTAAACTGGCTAATCAAAATAAAAACAGCTGCAAACGCCAATGGCTACCACACACACTCAAAAATCTGTCCCACTGCCTCACCATCTAAATTTCCCCATCAATAAAAAATAAATGCATCTCCAGGCGCATCAAATTCAGCTCTTCAGGTCTGTCCTGAACAAAGTGACATGCAAGGTATACCCCAAAGACCAGAGAGTGATGGCATTACAACAGCTGCTATTCCTTTTTCAGGCACATCGTCCAGTTATTATTTGAACTGTCATGAAACTGATGGGTATGATGTCTTCATGATTAGCAGTTGCAGATTGCACATGCTCTCTCTACAGGAATGCCTGTGTTGCAGTGGGCACTAGTGGAAGGGTTTTAGATGCATCTAGCATTTAACCAGGGCTCTGCACAATCTAATTTGGTGGACTGTCAACAATGTGTCGTGTCTCAGACCCTTTCTAGACCCTCTTCCACAAGTGACCATCACACCCATGAGAATCTTGTGGGGGTTTGGCACTCATATCTGAGATAACTGTCCGGGTCTCTGGACCTCTAAACCCCAAGGATGTCATATAAACTACCTGGAGCTCCTGCCATCAGACTAGCTCTCAAAGCATTCCTCCCACTTTCTTTGGGAAAACAGTACTGCTAAAGACAGACAACATGACAGCCACGTTTTACATCCAGAAGTAGGGTGCTACCCACTCACTCTAGCTCTCTGCACAAGCACAACAGATTTGATGCCGATCAATCCACATCATTCACCTTCTGATGAAACATTTGAAATGAGTGGAGAGCAACTTTGCAGATCCGTTCACCAGAATGCATCCACAAGTTCACGTGTGGGATCTCCACTCAAGTACTCCCAACGGTGGAGGACTCCAACAATAGTTTTACTTTTACAACAAGGAGGTATTGCAATTGGAGGAAAGTCATAAAGTATAAAACAAAAAATCTTACATTTTAAAAACATTTTTATAATTTATTTTACACAGTATTAAAAAAGATAACTACATATTACCAACATTCCTTTGTACACAAATTATATATTGTTCAGTACTAAAAAAAATGTATTCCAAAGAAGGGAAATGAAGGGCTTTTATTTCATAGGTCCAACATACATGCCCTAAGCATAATGTAACAAACAAGGTATGAAGTTCCTAGTAAGAAACGCAGGTAAAGGTCAGTGATAGTGATATGTGCACACCCACACACAAGGGTACACATATCACTATAACTGACCTTTACCTGCGTTTCTTACTAGGAACTTCATACCTTGTTTGTTACACAGTACTTTGAAATGTAATGAAAATTGCAACAGATTTAATCACTATTTTTCCTATTTTCATATGTGAGGTGACAACAGTGATTGTTCCTTCAGAAAGTTTTTGTAGCTAACTCAATTTCAAGTTGATTTCACAGGGGAATTCATCCCTGGATATTAACAAATATAAAGAAAGCTTTTGCTTCCTCTTCGGCTGCATTTTAAACGTTCAATTCCCCATAGCTTGACGTCTTTCATAGTGTCCATCTTATGTGCCCGATTAAAATGAACTGCTAAGGGGATATTTTCTAACCTAGTTTTAGTGGATCTTATATATTCTTGCCGTATAATTTATGCATCATCTTCGATAAGGCAATGTAATTTTCTATCAGGTAGGTGCAGTTCTTAAGTTACCAATTTATAAAACAGGATATGATATTCATTTGTTGATTTTACACTTGAAAGGGTGTTAATACCTTTTGGTACATATTCTCAGGAAATATGAGTTGCATGAAAAACAACCATTGTGGTTATTTGAGAGCCACAGTGAATTCAGTTCACTGACATTAATGGTGTCACTTGGACTAAGATAACCCTGTAGAGTTTTAGCTCTCCTTTAAGTAATCTGTGTATTCACTCAAATTAAAAAGCTAGCATCCTTATCTGATTTTAGAATTTTGTAATGTGTTTGATACTGCGTAGTGTTCTTCTCATATTCTGTGAATAATCTAATCCTGTTCCATTCACTTTTATTTTCACTTTATGGAGGTTTTTCTTTCAAGTGGGTTTTTGCTCGATACATCTTTAATTTAATTTTCATCTTTTAGTCAAATGTAATGTGGATAACCTCTCTTGATAAATCAATCCATTATTTGGTTATCTTCTATTTCATATATTTAAATCACTGCAGTTGCATTTTAGTCTCAACATTTCATCATATGGTATATTAATCTTTTGACTTGTGGAGTGACCAGAATTGTAATGTAAAATGTTATTGCATCAAGTAAGCTTTGTAAAGGGGCTTGTATGAAAAAACATTATCCTTGATGTAAATCCTAAAATCAAAGCAATAAATAATTGTTGTTCTGTAATCAATGGTAAATTCAACATTGAAGTCATTATTATTCTAGAAAGCAAAATGAATCCATAAATCTTCCATAGGACCACCCCAAATCCTATGGCTACCTAACCTAATCCATAGAATTGTGTATTTATGATTTAAGAAGGTTTCAATCCAGGCATGCTCCACTCAGGTTGGATTAAGGAGAAGCACTCCTGGCTCCTATCACCGTTCCAGTCACCTGCTGGGGTAGATACTTTTGGTGCAGGGAATGTTTTTTTGTTCAAAGCAAACTTAGTAAATTCCACAATATACTGTAAACAGCTGATTGGTTTAACTGAAAACAAAGTTTCAGCGCTTTTACTCTTTTTGTTACCCATGATGGTGTAGAGACTTTTAACAACAATAGTTACAAGGACATAGGGCCATATGTATCATTCAAAATTGCGATCGCAAGAATTTCGGTGTTTGCAATCGCAATTTAGCTAAGTGGGATGTATGAAAGGAAAACAGCCTCGCAAAATAAGGAATCGCAAAATTTGCGATTCCTTATTTTGTGATTGCATTTAAGGAATCGCAAATTGCGATTCCTTAAATGCAATGTAAGAGGCCCAGAAAAAGTGCAATTTGGCATTAAGAAATCGCAAATTACCACCAACTTCAAGTTGGTGGTAATTTGCAATTTCTATGAAAAATGCACCTTTTTGCATTTTTTGAAGTGCCATGAGGCACACATGTATGTGTGCCACATGTGCACACATGTACATTTCAGGGGTGCAACAGGGTGTCCTTTTGACACCCTGGCACCCTTGAAATTGTATTCTCAATTTGCGATTCTCTAATTGAGTATCGCAAATTTAGAATGTCTTCCCATTCATTCCTATGGGCCTCTAGGCCCATAGGAATGAATGGGGAGGTATTCCTTAATTGCGAATTGCAATTTGCGATTCGCAATTAAGGAATATGTAGGATTCGCAAAATTATTTGCAAATCCTACATACAGAGCATTTTGCAATTCTCAAATAGCGATTCTCTAAAAATCGCTATTTGAGAATCGTAAAACCTCAGTTTCATACATATGGCCCATAGCTTTTTCCCATGTTATATCATGTAACCTGTTTAGGGCATCCTTTGTATCTTTCACACACAATGGAAGTTGTGCTATTATAAGTACTTGATGGATATGGATATTTTCTGAGAGTTTTTATTAAAGACCCAATTCCTGAAATAATGGGCCTACATGCAGGTCATTTTGCCACCCTTATGACTTTTGTGGAGACAATAAATGTCAGGGAGAATTTGTGATTTAACATTCAAATATCTTAGTTTCTCTCAATCAAAAAAAATATTAGAGAATCATTTTATTAATAAACAATGCAATGCCTCTTTTACAGTTTTTAAATTCGCAATTGTGACTTCCTGATCAATCAAAATGTTCAGTTGTTTCAATGCCTCCTGATTATAATTGAGAAAGTTCATTACAACCACGTTTGCTCCTTTTTTCTGCTTTCTGTGATAGTGATGGACAAATCATTATGTGGCCGTTATTATTACAGTCTTTCATAATTGGTGAAGTTACCATGCTTTTTGTTGCATTTGATTTTAGTCAAATCCTCTAACACAAGTGAATGGGACATATTGATCAAATTTCCCCTGGGTAATTGTAGTACAAAATAAGCCTTTTCTTTAAGGCATAATGGAATCTTCAGTATACTAACGGTTTGCTATCTTCTTTAAGTCAACAGCATCTCCTGTTTCTAGATTACTAATAACCTGTGTATCCTCCAAGTCAAAGAATTGTTACAGTGGAAATATTAGGCATCATTTGAATAGGTTTGAGTTACTCTGGATTTGTTGCAAAACAGATTTTACGTGCAAGTTGTATAGTGAATCTAAACAAGTCAACTTTAACATCTAGTAGATTGAAATGTCTTCTAGGGTACATGAAAAACTTGTGTTCAACACTTTGAGTTCAATACCTGTAAGTTGTCAACTACATAGATTGAGATCAGTGATCGCGTAACTATGGTAGAGGCACGCACCGAACACCTAGAGACTGAAAACCTAGCTGTCAAACAGTTGGGAGAATCTAACTCTGCTTGCATGGTCGACTTAATGACCAAAATGGAGGATCAAGAGAACCGCCAGCGCCGAAACAATCTGCGCCTCCTGGGTATCCACGAAGGGAAAGAAGGAGACGACCCAAGGCGCTTCATCGTCAAGCTTTTACAGGAATCCTTTCCTGAAGAGACCAGCTGGGACTGGAACTACCAGGTACAAAGAGCTCATCGCTTCCCCTTCCATCTGAAGCGACACAATCCTGAAGGACACCCGAGAGCATTCCTTGTATATTTTGGAAACTTTCTCCTCAGGGAGATGATCTATGACAAAGCTCGTTTCAACTCAAAAAAAGGCGTCAATGGCATAACCTTTTTTTCAAAGCCAGACTATTGCCACCAAACTGTTGAACGAAGATGGCGTTTAAGACAATTAATCCTACCATTCCAGCAGCAAGGCGCCGACGTTTACCTGATGAACCCCGCTAGACTAAAAGTCATCTATAAAGGAACCATTAAGATCTTCTTGTCGGAAATAAAAGCTGGGGAATACCTATCTGAGACAAAGACCAGAGCCAACAACAGATGACCTAGGGACGCTTGACAAACATCTGCTTTGTGCTGTGTCCTGTGGCTTCTTTGTTCTCCCTTTTTTCTCTCTCTCTTTTTTTTTCTCTTGCACTATTTTGCACTTGTTTAAGTTTATTGTTCATACTGCTGTGGAGGTTGAGACACTTAGAGACACTCAGAGAGAGAAATACAAAGGCGGGACTATGGCTTTTTATGGACTTCTTCCGGCGTGGCGGACGGCCGGGACTCTTGCAGACCTCTATCATTCAGGGTTTCCCTGATTGCTCAAGAAGGGGGGGAGGGTGGGTGGGGGGCGGGTGCAGCTCTACCTTCTTTAGGGGAAATGGGGTTCAGAAACTATGTGCAATTTCTTTTCACTTTTGTATTACACTTGCACACACATAAGTTAATTGACTGTATTGGTCTTTTTGCGAAAATTGCTCTCAGGCTCTTCGATACACGGTATAGAAGACACGGAAAGCCCCTATTTATCCTTTATCATGGCTAATGCAGATACATTAAGAATTGTTTGTGTGAACATCTGTGGATTGAACGATCGCTCTAAGCTACAAAAAACTGCCCAGGGGCTTAGAACCTTGAGGGGGGATATTTATTGTCTTCAAGAGACTCACATTGAAGGTGCACAGACACACTTGCTGGACTCTCTGGGGCTTAAAGTTCTGGGGACAATCACTCAAGGCTCCAAAACTAGAGGGGTGGCAACCCTCACAGAAAAAAGACTTCCTCTCAACACTCCCCGGCTTAAAGCAGACACACTGGGTAGGTAGGTTATAACTGAGTGCCTTCTCCCCGGTAGTATTCCCTTCACATTGTGTTCGATCTATGGCAGCAATATTGATGACCCGGGAATTATTAACTACATCTCAGGCGAACTAGCCCACTGGCCCACCCCTATAATCCTCTGTGGAGACCTTAATTTACACTTGCCCAGCAATTGGGCTACCGACAACAACTGGCGGTATACAGGCAGGAAACCTCTGGTATTCCAGGCACTGAGTAATCTGGTAACAACACACGGGCTGAAAGATGTCTGGGCTTACCTACATCCCTCATTGTCTGGCCATACTTTCTTTTCGGCGCCTCATCACACTTTGGTTAGGCTAGACTACTTTTTTATTTCCTCTGTACTTCTTAGCAACAGCTCCATCGAGATTAGCCCACGCTTCCTGTCTGACCATAATCCCCTTATTCTTAGCATAAAGGGGCTGGGAAACCCAAGAACACTCTCCTCCTGGAGTTTCGAGAAAGCGCTAGTCCAGGACCCACTGTATCAAACGCACATGCGGGCCTGGTTACAGGACTTTCTAGATACCAACCTAGGGTCCGCTTCACTGCCAATTGTCTGGGACACACTTAAAGCTGGCATCCGGGGAGAAACACCTGGCTTTTCAGCAGGAAGAAATAAGAAAGAGAGGCTTATTATGACTGACCTTCAGGGAAAGCTCAAGGAGGCTGAACTCAAGTTAACCCAAGCCATTCATATAGGGCTAAATATAGAGAGTATTCAAGACGAGGTGGTCCTTGCTAGGTCAAAGATAGGAGCCATATTCACTGAAAAAGCAGCTGCTAAATGGACTTGCATGCAGCAAAAAAGCTACGAGTGCAGTGATCGCATTGGACACCATCTGGCAGTAAGGACGAGACAGATGGTCTCCCATAATGAGATATACGCAATTAAGCTCCAGTCAGGAGAAGAGACCAATGACTCTGAGCGAATAAGAGAGGGTTTTCTGGAGTATTATGCTAATCTCTACTCAGAGGAGAATGATGATCTGGCGGGCTCCCTTAAGGATGACACAAATAGATACCTTACGGCGGCCAACCTACAAACGCTCTCTTCCGACTCTAGTGAGGCCCTAGATTTAACTCCCACATGGGAAGAGATTCTGGCTTCTCTGAACTCTCTTCCTGACGGGAAGGCGGCTGGGGTAGACTGTATTCCAATAGCGTTTTATAAGACCTTTGCACCTGAGCTCCAAAGTTTAATAACTGATTTAATGACATCCATTTTCAATGGGAGCACGCCTCCTCCGTCATGGTCTAACGCCAGGATTGCAATTTTCCCTAAAAAAGACAAATCTTCCCTTGACATGAGCTCATACCGACCCATAACACTCATCAACACTGATTCCAAACTTTTCTCCAAAATCCTGGCAAACCGCATCTCCAAAGTCGTGGAATCCCTTGTCTCCAAAATACCAACACGGGTTCATCCCGGAAAAAGGAACAACTGAGCACGTCAGAAGAGTCATTACTTTGTTTGATGCGGCACAGGTAGCAGGGGACTCCATGTCTTTAACACTACTAGACGCCGAAAAGGCCTTTGACCGGGTTGCCTGGAAATACCTGTGGTCGGTCATGGACAGGATGGGTTTTGGGGAAAACCTGATCCGAGCTATACAAGCGTTATATTTAAATCCTACCGCTTGCGTCACTATAAACGGACAACTCACGAAACCATTTAAGATATCCCGTGGCACAAGGCAGGGGTGCCCTTGTTCCCCTCTGCTTTTTGCTCTTTACCTAGACCCCTTCATTAAACATATTGAAAATAGCCAATTCATCCTACCAGTTGACTTCCAAGGCTGCTCCACTAAAATCCTTGCTTATGCAGACGATTTGGCCATAACCTCTCCAGATCCACTAAGCGCCATAACATGTCTGGAATTAGAAGCTAGCAAATTTGGCAAAATGTCTGGCTATACCCTCAACAAAGACAAAACACAGATAATAACTAACAGTCAAATCTCCTGGACCGATTCCAGAATAGTTTCTAAAGCCAAATACCTAGGTGTCCACGTATCCTCTAATCTGGACGAAATTGTTCCCATTAATTTACTACCGCTCTTAACACAAACTAAAAAAGCTCTGAAACAAATCGACAACTTGCACCTCACTCTAGTTGGCAGGTGCAACGTCATCAAAATGACTTATTTTCCTAAACTGTTATACTTTTTCCGTACGATCCCTCTAGAATTCAACACAGCCACCCTTATGAAATTCCAGCAAATCTATACTCAATTCATCTGGGCATATTCTCAACCTAGGAGGGCCCTCAGACAATTATGCCTGCCAAAAGACAGGGGTGGCTGGGCCTTCCCTAATATCACTCTGTACTATTGGGCTTCTGTTATGCAATATAGCTCTGACTTACTGAAAGACCAGCCTTACTCCTACTTGATAACACCGCCCTCCCCTTTTCAACTACTGGTTGGGGAAAATACTTGGGGATGTTTACTAAGAGAAACCACCTTTGGATACTTTAAGCGGGCAAGATTTAAAACTCTTCTTAACTCATTTAAAGTCTTCCAAAACATCCGCAGAAGTTTAGGCATAGGCAGGTTTAATTTTTACTCTCCTATCTTAAATAACGCTCACCTTACTTCTCCGATTGGTACAGGGCAGGTATCACAAAATTGGGGGACCTAATCACAAACGAGGGAGTTATTCCTTTTTCTGACCTCCAAACAGAGCACAACCTTAGGAGAGAAGACTCTTTTAAATATTTCTCTATTCACAACTTTCTCTCTCGTAAGGCTGGGGGCCCCTCAGGATTTGCAGAGGTGGAATTTCTTAGGGGGCTGCAAGCACAACACTTTAAAACTATTTTTTTTCTTTATTACACTCCAAACAAAATCGCTAAATGGGGGACAGGCCGAGGCACTCTTTGCCCCAGATGCGCTATATTTGGAGCCGATTCCGTGCATATTTTTGCTTCTTGCCCAAAGCTTACTCCCACTTTAAACCGAATTCAGGGGCATCTAAGTCAAATCTCTTCTCAATCAATCACCCTTAATTCTACCACTATCATGTTAGGTACACAAACAGAAACACCACACTTTCAAAGGGAGGGTCTGATTTTTATAGCCATGGCTGTTTGGAGAATTTGCATCGCTACAGCCTGGCTTGATCCAGAGCCCCCCTCCGATTCTCAATGGCTTGCACGATTTTTAGCTACGTACCATCTTGAAAGAGCAGTTTATGCCAAGAAGGGAAGCAGGGGGCGCAAAAAGGGCCTAGAAATTTGGGGCAAATTAACGGACTGGCTTTCCCCGAGTGAGTAAGAAGGGCTCGTTTCTGTCATCATCCTTGGTTTTTTTTTTGGTTTTTTTTTTTACAGAAATTGCCATACCAGGAAGACATATCCATGTAGTGTTTCAGATTGTTATGTTCTTCATTGTTGACTTCGTTTTTTCTTGACGTTTTGTACTTATGGTCATCTTTTTTTCTTTCTTTGCTGTTTCCCCATTTCCTCATTGGTACCTTTGTGACTTGAAGGGGAGGGGGGGTTACCGTTGGATTTGCTTACAGCCAGTTATAGTTGTATAAATTTTACAATTTAGAAAAAAAAAAAAAAAAAAAAAAAAGGAAATATTAGGCATCATTTGAATAGGTTTGAGTTACTCTGGATTTGTTGCAAAACAGATTTTAAGTGCAAGTTGTATAGTGAATCTAAACAAGTCAACTTTAACATCTAGTAGATTGAAATGTCTTCTAGGGTACATGAAAAACTTGTGTTCAACACTTTGAGTTCAATACCTGTAAGTTGTCAACTACATAGATTTTATACTCATGAATAATTTTGTTTTGTTACCTTGTATTTACACAACCCTCAAACTCTTTACACCGTTGTTGTTTTTTCTGCCACATCTTTTGTCATGTGGTTTTCTTGAACCCACTGATCGTTTTGTTTTTTTGATTGAGAAGTCTACTTTTGTTCCAGAAATCTCATATTTTTGAGTTCTTCTTAATAATTACAACTAGTGTGTGGCGCTGAACCTTTTGCAGTACTTTCCTCTCCTTCTGAAGTGCTAGTTGAATCTACTGGTACTTCTACCAGGAGTTTCTTACAAATTTGTTTTACTGAGCTTACTTTTACAAAATGATTCCTTTTTTTTGGCATGCATGTGTTTGCGACCAGAATTGTAGTCTGGTTCATCCCTTACAAATTTGATTCTCATTTTCTTTTGTATTTCTTCTTGATGTTTACCCAAGATCTCATCCAATTTAATACATTTTTCTGAACACCCCCTTGTTGATTTAATCATTATATTTATTCTTTAACACTTTCAATTTTGTTTTTTAAGTTAAACACTTACTCTCAATCAGCATTTCTATCCGCATCCGAGAAGTTTTATCCAGCTTATTTTCGAAACTTTAAGCTTGTATCTCAGCAACAACTTCAACTGCTAAGAAAATAGTAATCCAAAGACCAAGAGGTACTCGTTTGACTTCCAAATACTTCTTCAAATCATTATGTCCTTTCGTTTTGTTAGACTCTTTCATTAAGAATCTTTCACATTGGAAAAATACATCTGTCAAACTTTTTGTTGACTGCTATTCTATTAAATGCTTTAATTTTTTTATTTGATTTGCTAACTAGAGTGTTGTCTAATTATTCCCTCTTTTTGACATGTCACCATTGTTAATCATATTTAATTATATGATAACAAGATGATTTGAAATGCTGCAGGGCCTTTTGCTACTTCAGTATAGATTCATTTATAGTCCAAGGTTTAATGGGAAACTGGAAGGGTATACATAAAGTATTATACCCATGGCTCTGCAATGACTCTAAAACCGACCAGGCCAGATATCCTAAACCCGCCTTATGTAATACAATATTTTCACTGCAACAAGGCGATATTGCAGTTGGTGGGGAGTCATGGAGTATTAAACAAAAAATCTTATGTTTTAAAAAGTTGTATAATTTATTTAACCCAGTATCAAAAGAAGATAAATACATATTATCAACACATTTTATACATACATTATATGTAGTTCATTACTATGACAAGTAATGAAAATTATAACCAAGTTAATCACTGTTTTTCTTGTGTGATATGGCAACCGTAATTGTTGCTTCACAAATGTTTTTTAGCCAACTCAATTTCAAGTTGACTTTACCAACTAAAATTCATTAGTGGATATTGATGACTATATAGACAACCATAATGAATACCTCATAGTTTGATGTATTTCAAAGTCTCTGTCTTATCTGTATTATTAAATGGATCTGCAAGGGGATATTTCTTATCCATTTATTTCTGAGCATCCTCTTCAAGGAGCCAATGTAATATTTCTTGCAAATACACTGCATCACATAGATACAGGTATTAATTTTAGAGTTCATAAAAACTCTAAATGCCACCCCTGAAAACCTAAAATGCCAGATCCTTGCTTCCAGGTATCCGGATCTACAGTCATCATTCAATGCACTCTGGATAAACTGGTCAGGAATATTTGCTTACACTTTTCTGCCCCTCTCCCGTACATGGTGAGAATGACCAGGCAGGTGCCCACCCTCATACTAATGACGCTAACCTGGGCCAGATTGCCTGGTATTCTGTGGTCCTTTAGAGGTCAGTCAACCTTTATGAGAAGCAGATAACCCAGACCTTCTCAATCAGGGTTAGGTCAGACACCTACATTCCAAACAGCTGGATCTTGCAATTTGGCACCTAAGGTCTTAAAGTTCGGTTACCTCAATCTCCCTAGAGGAATAAATGGCTATCTTGAAGGAAGTACGAAAGCCTACTACTTGCACCTGCCTTTGCGTTAAATGGAAAAGGTTTATAGATTACTGCATATCTAAACAGGTAAATCTCTCTTGTACCTGTACATATGTTTATGCTCTGTTTTTAATCGTATTTTAGCTTTCTCAGCATTGTATTCCATTTTAGTGTTAGAAGCTTTCTACCTACCCTCTGTGTCCTCTGTTCCCGATATCGCCTTCCATAGTGCCTGCTTTCCGGTCTACTGCAGCTGGTGTGGTTTGTGTGGAGAAAGCTTCAGCTCCATTTCCGGCTAGGAGCGGTTCAGCGCTCTAGTTGTTGCTCCCATTTCCGGTTATAAGACCGATGCTGCGACGATGCGCAGCGGACACGTGCAGCGAGCGCGTCAAAGGAGCCGCCTAAGGCAAGCCCGGCCGTCACCAGGCTAAGGTCATTGATAAAGCCACCCAGCGCCATTGTTATTCAGTAGCGACCTTACTCCAATAACAAGCACAGTATAAGACCAGCCCCCCACTAAGACCCACCTGCTAAGAAGGCCCCAAGGCTTGCTATAAGTGTCACTTTCAAACAAATGATGACCCCGGGTATTGTACCAGGAAAAGTCCTCCCCCCAACACGACTGAGCATGTGCTAAAAAGCTTTCTCTGTAACATAAGGTCACTACCTAAACATGCAACGAAGATATGGTATACAATCACCTCCCGGTGCTCGGAAATATGTTTCTTAACAGAAACATGGTTACATCCTTCCAATCTCTCAGCTATTGCACTAGCAATTCCAGAGAACTATAAACTCATTAAACATTAAACTTGATTGAGGTATCAAAATGGGGTGGGGGGTGCCGTAGCCTTTAAAAATACTATAAATGTTACATGGATCACTACTTTTTCTTCCGACACTATGGAACTGGGTATTTTTAAAATAAGTCTCCACTACAGATAGTTGGAATGGAGCATTAATATATCGCCCGCCTGGCCTCAAGACCAATTTCAGCCAACAGTTGGTGGAAAAAATACCCACTTATGTCCTAGCATCAAAGAAATTCCTTCTTGGTGATTTTAATCATGGGGAAGATCTCGCCAACATGGAGGTCACAAAACTACTAACTGACTTAGAGACCCCTGGGACTATCTCAAAGAATCAGAGGTCCCACTCACACCGCAGGCCACACTCTTGACCTACTATTCTCTAACGCTGACTGTGTGGATTGTAGCGAGGCTCCAATTCCCCTCATTTGGACAGATCATCATTTAATTCCCTTTTAGGTACAGTCAGCATATCCCCTATCAAACATCCGGAATGGTAGACCAGTAGGTGAGACCTGTAGGCCATGGCATAAACTGACTATAGAATCCTTTTAGGAAGTTTTCAACCTCAACCTGCCCCAAAACAATCAATCGGTCTTAAACTTGCTGGAGTCCTTTAACACTACCCTGACTGCAGCTTTGGATTCAGCTGTCCCTCTCAGACCTTGCCGCGCCACCTATCACCGACCCTCGGTCTCCTGGTGCACACCAGAGTTAAAAACTGAAAAAGCAAAATGTAAGAACTTAAAGCGACGCTCGCGTAAGACCAAATGCCCCCTTGACAAAGACTTGTACAGACAAACGCTGGCCCGTTACCACCACAACATCAAATTAGTGAGACATAGCCATATCGTTAATCAAATTGATCAGGCGAGTACCTCGTTCAAAGCCCTTTTTAACATAGTTTACAACTTCATCACTCCCTCGGCGTGCTCCCAAGCGTTGCCCGAGTCCCAGAATTTCTGCAACTCGCTGGCTAACTATTTCCAAGACAAAATGTCCAACATTTATTCAAAACTACACATCGCCCCTAATATAGACCCAGGAATTCCTAATCCCAAATCGAAGCAGCCAACAACCACCCCATATATTTTAGAGAGTTTTGAGCCTTTTTCACTGGGAGACATCCATAGCTCCTTGGTATCTACAAAGTCAGGCTCTCCGTTGGATACCTGCCCCCCTAAAACAATGTCCCTGTTGGCCACGCTTTGTGCCTCAGGAATATTAGAGATTTTTAACTGTTCAATAAAAACAGGTACCTTCCCAGAAAAATGGAAGACGGCCTGTGTTCGTCCCATTCGAAAACACTACTTCTCTGGAATACAAATTGCTAGGCAACTATCGCCCTATATCTTTATTACCTCTTTTGGCCAAACAACTCTAAAGTCTCATCAATAGGCAACTTAGCTCTTATCTAGAAACTAATCAAATCCTTGAGCCTTCTCAATTTGGCTTTCGCCCGGGCCATAGTACCGAGACAGCGCTTCTGGCAGTGACTAACTCTCTGCGCCTGGGAGTGAATGCGGAAACCCAATGATACTAGTATTATTGGACCTCTCCTCAGCCTTCAACACCATCACCCATATGAGGCTGATGGAGAGGCTACAAGAAATCCGCATTCAAGGTCTGGCATTAATATGGCTCCAACATTTTGTGGGTGACAGACATCAAACTGTCATCATGGGCCCCTATTCCTCAAGCAAATCGATCCTAGTTAAGGGAGTGCCGCAGGGCTCATGTTTGAGCCCTACCTTGTCTAATATTTACGTGGCCCCTTTGGCGGAGAATGCAGAGCGTTTTGGCTTTGATATCATTTCTTATGCTGATGATACCCAGTTGCTGTTCACACCTGGCCAGGACCTGGCAGGGGATAAAGAATGGTTCTCCTCAGGCTTGCTAGCCATCTCAGACTGGATTAACAAGAACTATCTCCAGCTGAATGCAAATAAGATTATGCTGTTCGGCAAAGCCCTTGCCTTGTGGACTGCCGACTGGTGGCCGCAGCAGCTGGGCTCTCCCCATGTCCCCAGTCATGCAGTAAAAAACCTGGGGAATAAAATTGACCAAGCCCTAACCATGAGAAATCATATCCTGACCACTACTGGCTCATGCTTCCACTACCTATTCTTTTTGCATAGAATCTTCCAATCACCGCCCGGAGAACGCTGGTTCAGGCCTTAGTTAATAAGCAGATTGGATTATGGCAACGCCCTGTTGGCCGAGGCCAGTGAATCACTCATTTCTAAGCTTCAAGTGGTTCAAAATACTGCTGCAAGGCTTGTGCTCAACTTCACGGCAGGCACCGCTACGGCGCAGAAGCTGCGAGAACTAGAATGCCTTTCTATGAGAAAACGCGCACATTTCAAAATCTGCTGCCTTACATACAATGCCTTAAAGGGCAAAGGCCCACTCTATCTTCAGAAGAGCATAAAAGCATATGCCCCCTGTTGTAATTTAAGATCCAGCTTGAGTGCACTGTTGTGGATCCCGCGCATCCGTCTTACACACAGTGGTGGTAAGGATTTCTCCTATCTCGCCCCATTGTACTGGAACAAGCTTCCTCTTCACGTCCGTTCTTGTCCAAGTTACTGTAAATTCAGGAAACAACTTAAAGCTCATCTAGTCTAATAACCCCGCTTGTAGTTTCTGTTCTTGACCCTCTTTCAGCGCCGAGATGCCCCAGGGTGATTTGCGCGCTATATTAAGTCGATTTAAATTAACATAACACACAGACAACACTCCTCCTTTAAGGAGAGTCTAAAGAGCACAACACCTCGAAAGATGCTGCTGGAACATCAGTATAGTTATCACTCGACTCGAGGAACCCTCATTTTGAAGAGCCATAACCATGTCAAATACAGTTCTTGTCTTGGGAGTTTGCTATCTTAATCACAGTCACTTTCTCAGAAGCATTAATGAGCTTCAGCTCTTACAGTTCAAGAACCCTTAATTCCGGTTCATAAAGACATGGTCATTCTCCTAATCAACCCCACATTTCTTCCCAAGATTGCTTCCCCTTTCCACATGAACCAAGCCATTGAGCTGCCTGCCTTCATCCCACAACCAGAGTGGGTGGTAGTAAGGGCCCTTCAACTCTGGATGTTAAAGTGCTTCTGTCATACATTGATAGAACCAAGCACTTTAGAAAGTCTACTACGGTTTTTGCCAGAACCCACAAGAGACGCTGCCATTTCTAAAGCTTGCATTGCCAGATGGATAGTTAAGTGTATCAAACTTGGTATGCCAGTGCTGAGCATAAGCTCCCCTTTCCACCTAGCGACCACTTTACATGGAAGAAGTGTGCAATACTAGTTTTTTCGGGTAATATCCCTTTAAAATGTATCTGCAAAGCTAGTACTTGGTTAACACAACATACCTTCATCCCACATTATTTTGCTGATGTTCTTCAACATCAACAGGCCTTTGTACTTAGTAGTGTGGCTACATCAAGCACCACCTACTTGCCTGCAGCATTTATATTTTTGCACTCCTTGTCAGGCAGGAGCCTCCTCTGTAGCCTGTGCATAGGCCCACAGGTCGGTCTTAAGAACAGTTTTGCAGATTTGTGCATCCTCTGCTCGCTAACCACTGCTTTGGAGAATAACTGGTTTATATTCTATGTGGAACATATTAATCTACAGCCACTCATGCTATTAATGGAAAATAGTACTTACCCTGTAACTGTTTGTCATATCAAATGCTGTAGACTCACGTGTTCACCCTCCCCCCTGGAAGCAAGCAATCAAGCAGTGTTTAAATATATTTTTCCACATACTTTAAATTGATTTGTTATGCACACCACAGTCCGTGTTCAACACCTCAGTCCACTTACACTACTCACCCGAGGAGAGGGAAATAATTGGAGTTGGATTCAGTATGCGAGTGGATTGTGAATAAAGGGTGGCTCCACAGCATATCTTGAGACTCGAACATCGTGGAAGAAACGTCCAGACCCAACACTAGATGGAAGGAGTATGCAGAGCCTGTGCATCTGTGCAGAGCATGTAATCTGAAGCACTACATACTACTAAGAGATGGTTACAGGATAAGTAATGCTTTCCATATAAAAACATACATATAAATTCAAAAAATATTTAGTAATTTACACAAAAAAATAGGTTTCAGGTATGTTATAGATGGGTTCAGATTTTATGCACACAAAACCATAGAAATGTGTGCCCTAAAGTAACTATAGCTCTTTTCCCTGCCATGCACTGTTCTTTCATCAATAATCTTATCGGAAATGTTACAGTGATATTATCAATGATGTCATAGAAGATGTCATGATTGAAGTGGGATAATTAGAAGTGCATGGCAAAGGTACGAGTTATAGTTACCTAAGGGCATGAGTTCTAGTTTCATGAGATAATTATAACAATAACTGCTGAATTTGTATGGTTTTGTGTGTTTAAAATCTGAACCCAACTATAACGTCCCTGTAACCCTTGTTTTTGTGAATCTCCAAGGTTGTTTTTAAATTCTATTTCCTAACTATAACGTCCCTATAACCTTTTTTTCCCAGTAAATTAATATTTAATTACCATATGTTAATCCAGCCACTGCCGCGCAAGTAGCTGACCCCATGCTAAGCACAGCCTTCACCAACCCTCCGCATGCAGCCAACCCCACGCAGCAGAAGGGGTTGGCTACAAAGCCAGGCAGGCGGCCTAGCCCTGTGGCCAACCCCCTTGAAGGCAGCCCACCCATGGGCCCCCACCCTGGGCTGTATGGTTGTGTGAGTGTGTCTGTGCATAGCTGTGTGGGTCTATGAGATGGTGTGTGGGCCTGTGAGTGGTTGTGTGCTTGTGTAAGAAGACCATCTGAATTTGATGTAATTCCGTCCAGTGGTTTGGGCTGTAGTTGGGTCTAAAATACCTATCGGAAATTGCATGGGGAAAACGCGTTTTGGGTGCCCCCCTTTTTTGTCAGCCCCTGCTTGAAGAATCAACCCCAAACTTTCAAGACTGCAGCACAAGTAAATGGCAAACTATTTTGAAACTTTGGTGAAGATTTGTCAAACTGTGCCAAATTTATTAGCAAAACAAAGAATGCCTAGTCTATTGAAACTAGGTCCTAACTATACCTACCTACTGGCAGTCGCCAATAAGAGTTTTTTATATTCTTCCTGGCATCTCTTCTACTAAAATGCATAATTTGGTGAACCTTGCCACACTAACTAAGTAGAGCACATGCCTGGGTATTTAAATGCTTTTTAAATAGTACATGGTGAGAAGAGTATGCTCATATTTTATCGTTTGAGATGGAAGAGAACGTCATGTGCAAAAGATGTGCAGAGATTTGACATTTCACTAATTTGCTAAGTGTACAACTGCAAATTCCAGTGTCAACAATTAGCGCTCATAGTTTGATGTGACCCAGGAGTAACCCCAAGAAAATTGAACAACATAGCAATGCTGCGTAAACGGATGCTGTTCTCAGTCTGATTTGGGCACTCAGGCAGAAGTATGTGTAGACATTAAGACCACTCATGCAGACATTTACAATTTGTGAATCTGGGAAAATATGCAACTCATACCAGTGACTGCCTTGCTGTAATTATATTACTGGTAAACGACTCGTTAGTCTCTGTGAAACCTAAATGGCATTGCAAAACAGAACTCTATATTTGTTTTATAACTAACGATAATATGTTATAGTAAACATGTAAAATATTGTATTTCTTTATGCTGCATATGTTTTACAAAAGCATTTTTAAGTCACGCCCTACTGTTGTTTTTGACTTTGACTGAGGCATTGTTCACTACAGTGATGGTAAAGCAACGCTGATGCCATAGACTGGGAAAACCCTTAAAGAAGTCTGACATTTATAACAGCAGACCTAAACAGTAAATAAACGGTTTTGATAACACCATCCCAGAGTTAGACACAGATGTCACGGTCCACGACCACGGTGCAGAAGCTGTATTGCCTGCTGCGTACTGACCAGTCAGAGTACTCATGGGTGAATTGAATTCCCCTTACTCATCTGACATGTCAAGTGCCAATCTAAGCATCTTGATTTACTTACACAGGCTTTAAAATTAATTGCAGAATAGGGCCTTCTGCCTCACAAAATTTATACTTTTAGGGACTCCGCCACCAAAAATGGATACTTTTATGTTCCGGTCCTGCAATGCACCCTAATATTTCTAAAATAAAGCATTATGTTCTCGTTTTTTCAGACAATTTTAGATACACGTGTGACATTTGTGGCAAAAAATACAAATATTACAGCTGTTTTCAAGAACACAGGGACTTGCATGCTGTGGATGGTAAGTACTTGAATCTCACTTCAACTTGTTTGCTTGATTGTACGGGGGGAATAGAATATGTATTCTAATCCAAATAGAAGCTCTTTAAAGTGGATAGACCCTTTTTGCACATATCAAACTGTGCATTTGCAATATTGCATGGGTCCTGTGGCTTGTACAACAATTCTCCAATTTCCGAAGAAAACTATTTTATTCCGGAACTCGATTTGGGCTTTTATGAATCCACTTTACTTCCATAGTCAGTATTAAATGTTCTGATGCTATTGGGATTCCTTTATTGTGAAAAAATCCTTACAAAAGTAAGAAACCAGAGTGAATTAAAGAATATGTGGGCAACCGGCCTTTTTTATTCACCAAGCAAGCAATTCAAATTAATAATTTGTTGGTGTTTATGTGAAGGTTCTTCTTTAGCACATTATTAGTTTTCACTTTCAAAGATATTTTATCACTCAATTATTAATAGTTTTAGTAAACCAAAGCAACCACTATTGCACAGGTGACTACATTGTCTGTTGTGGTACTTTTTCAATTTTGGAATTGATTACTTGCACACTTTACCTTAAAAACACCTAGGTAAGTGCCCCTGCCTTCCAAAGAATAATGTACTAAATTTCACAGCACCATGCATCGCCACACGTTCAGCGCCCCCCCCTAAGTGGTATCTTATTTCCTCTTCGATGTCCCATGTAAGCATTGGAGGCTTGTGCTATACATTGTTGTACTTTTTTCATAGTCTACTTTAGGATTTAAAAAACATTTAGTCTATTGCATATGCAATATAACAAAAGCTGACCTCCGACGTAGATGTTTTCCAAATCAATGCATTCAATGCACTATGTTTAGTATTGAATATGGTAGTTGACTGAGATTGTTAAGCAGCTGTCTTTCATCACCACCTGGTCCGAAAATTATTTCAACATTCAGAACTACCTTTCAAAACTAAGCTGCATCTTTTGTTCAAGAAGTGTACATTAAACAAATTTACTGTATGAAACAATGCTGTCAATAATAATAAACTGGTCAAGTAAAATCTGGTCCATATTCACATTAAAGTAAGCAGAAAATGTTATTATACTGGCAGAGGGGCATGAGTAATTTTTGGGACCAGGAAATACATCTTTGAACCTAATGACTGTGAGAAATAGAAACAATCTTAAAAACTGAAAGTAGAAAATCTGTAAAAAAAAAAAAATACACTTACAAAAATTAAGGTTACGTTAAACTTTTATGGAATGAAAAAATAACATCATAAGTGTCCCCTCTTAATTGAGAACTCGTCCTAAGTATTAAAGACGAATAACTTCTTTGAACATCTTGTCCACCTGTTCATTTCAATTCTACTTTTGGAAGGTATCATTGAGACTGTCTCCTAGTTTGTTGATATCATTAAAAAAACTCTACCTATGCTGTCATTTTAAATATGATTTACTATTCTAATATATCTGCAGGTTTTCGTGTTACAGCCCTATCATTTTTCCTGCTCGTTCCCTCTCAGTTTATAAAATTGTTTCTGCTGTTTGGAAAATTGGTATCTTTTTCCTGATACTTCGGAACAAGTGTGCTTCTAAGTTTATCAGGTCTGTCCATTGCTATGTCTTCAGTGATCAGTATCATTCTCCTGATTGGCCTCTTCAATTAACCAAGGGCACCATATCTTTCTGTCTTCTTTCCGACGTTTTGTTTTTCATTTTGCACCTTGAGGCTTCTAAGAAACAGTGAAATCACTCAAGGCTGCTCGGAATGCTCTCCAATGAGAGGGAAGCTTGTGGCTGCTGCTTTATGTACACATCTATGCGCTTTCCCATCCCTAAAGTGGCAAAAGGGAGGAGGTGTGGGTCGTCCCAGAGCCCTGTTACTTTCCTTAACTGCCCTCTTCCCAAGCCCAAGGGGGGAGGTAAAAAGAGTAACAAGGCATGGGGAAGCTACAATAATCCGCTGCCCACCAACATTTCACCCTGCATGTGAGGCGACCAGATTCAGTCTTCGAGAAGCTGGCTCTCATGACTTAATCTTGCATGCAACAGTCTAGCTTAGAACTTTTATATCGATACAGCAGTCAAAATCTTTATTCTTGACATCAGAGGTTGGTGGCGTTGTGCACTGCATACACTGAAACATGCAACACATTTTAGCTGGAAAGCTCTGCCACACAAAAAGGAATATGTAATTGTGACCCCTGAATCCGTTTGAGTGTATGAACATTGCTGATCGATCAAGTGAAGTAAAGTCCTAAATTTAAACCCCCCCTTATCCAAAGAAACTCAACACAGTTCTGATGGGTAAGTCTGGGAAAACACTAGATCACCCAGAATGTTCTATCCACTTGTCGAATAAAGCTCAGTGGTTCAAAAAGCACCGTTTCACACTGTCTTTAAAGTGTAGGCCATTTGACGCCGATTTATGCATTATGGCATTATGCTGAACTATGTTTTTCGAAGCAAATGTTATCCAGTCAGATAACACATCCTTGCACACTGGTGTTAAACAGCAAAATAAAAATATAGATTTTTACGTGTTCATGTCCTTATTTGTTTATCTCGTTTAAACACACTAATTGGATGTTTTTTAAATTTAGGTACCATCTCAGTACAGAATATTATCGTAGTGATTTGCCCAGAAATGTTGGTTTGTATTCAACCTGTTACATAGTGTGTTATGTATATTCACTTGTTAAATTCCAATATACAGACTTGGGCACACCAAAATGAGCTCAAATTATAATGTCCTGCACAAAAGTTCATATATGTTTAGGCTACATAAACCTAGTTTGTTTTCTGGATGTGACAGACCAACAATGCACCATAAACTGGCCCAGTTATTGCTGTCAAATTTAGTTTAGTAAAATTTGGATTTTTATATAAAAAACATTCTTGAAGCTTAGAAAATAAGACTTGAAGAAAATAAAACCGACCCTGTCACAGCAGACTAATTAAAAATGCCCAAGTCTTTTTGTATAAGTTTAGATTTGTGAAGTTTTAAAATCATAAGCATTTAAAAGATGGTAGCTCAGTATTGTCATGGATGCCATGCACTTTCAGTCTAGCACAACATTTTTCCATAAGCCTGCATTAATAGAGACACAGTGCCATGGTGTGAAATACAGCGTCTTGTAATTCAGTTGACATTGGAGGTGTTTTAGATCACCCCACATCTATTTTTCTTGAACCTAAGCTTTTTTTGCCACACATCTATTTTTCTTGACCCTTGCATACGTATAGTGGTCAAACAACAGAATAAGTTGAAAGTATATATTGCCTCGTAAATAAACCAATTAGGCCACCATACACCATCTTTTTTTTTCTTAGACATTTGATGATCCTAATAAATATCAACAGTTCAGAGAAAGACGCACAACTGTGTCTCTAACATCTGCAAACATTTTATTTTAAGTATGGTGAAATAATGGAGGCGCATGCACTTCTAGTTGTGATAACATGAAATGACTTCAAGGTGTCCCAGTTATTGACAATATAAGCAGACATGTTTTGAGGGAAGCCGGTATCAATAGTGTAAAAACACCTAACATTCTCACCTCACTGGTTAGTTGACATATTGGTTGAATAAGTACACCAATGTATCAGTGAGATATTATATATATCTATTGACGCATTATAATCAGACAGCTTCCTCCCTCTTAAATAATTTGCATTTATTGTCCATATTCCAGAACAAAGTGTTGCATATAAGTGTGTACTATAGCACAATAAAATACCACATGAAAGTAAATTATAGGTGTGACAATTATGGGTAATTGTTAAAATTTAGTACACCTCTCAGCAAATGAAAGAGGCAATTTAAAAAAAACTTAATTTGTATTCTTTTTGTTTGTTTTTCCCTCCTCATATTCTGGATTAGTATTTAGTGTGGAGGGGGCCCCAGAGAATCGGTCAGGTAAGCTGACAGTGTTTGTATACTTTGTTTCTGATTTGCAGCTTTAAATTCACACATAGTGTGTTGAGCTTGTGACCAGAGTGGAATAAAACAGAACTTCGATTATCTGGTTGAACACTAAGACCTCTTGATTTCTGTAATTTTTCACCAGGTCAGGATATGTATTATTTTTGCTACTGTGTGTTTGTGTGCAAGTGTATGTGAGTTTGTATTGTACACAGCATACACGCCGATAGCTGGCACATCTCATGTCACAGTGTGGTCTTATAAGCATGCAGCATTGTTTAGACTAAATCCTTACAGTTCTAATTTCCATCTGGATAGAGTTCTCTCTACAGTAGTGACTCTCGAATGCAAACAGTTTTCACCACTACTAACACACTTTTAAAATATATATATAAATATTTTGCATGTGCAATTTCAAACCACTTTAATTATTTCTAATGAGATATGCAAACGTATCTGATATTCATTTTCAATATAAGAGTTATCCTTAATGGTAACCATGTAAGTGATTTAGTTTTCTGTTGGTCCTTTTGAAAAAACTGAAGCAAAAATGCGTTTATCGCAGGCATGTTTGGGAGCTGACAGTCAATGAAAAGCTTTGCGTTTCTGAAACCCTCTGTACCTACCAAAAAAGTGAAATTAAAAAAAAAATGTTTTTACTAGTATGTTTTCACTGTGCTAACAGGCGTTTTTATTGATAGTCTGTGATGTTTATACTTATTTGGTGATCATGTTTTAAAAAAAAATCCAGGTTGTCTATCTTTGAGAGTAATGTATCTGTAGGTCCCAATGACTGTTAGAACTACGTAGGCATTTCATTTACATGGTATGCTCTTGGTATGTGACCATTAAGGAGACTACAGATATTCTTCTGAATAGTTGTCGTTTGTGCACCGCTTTCATGGCACAGAAACAGATGAGCAATAATGTTAATACAGTAGCCACCTCGGGTTGAAAGTTGTGTCAAAACACAGGAGTAGCCTCCATGATTGCCCTCTTTTTCGTCACTGTTAGAATTCTGCCACTCTTCTATGGGTAGCCAAGTAGCTTACATATCAGATCACTGTGAAAGTTGTGTGTCACACATTTGGTGCATCTTTTATGATTACATATCAATCAGGTCATTGAAGGCACACAGCAGACTACAGGTCGGTGACCCCTTTGTGCACACATCGTCCCAACACAAGTTGGTCTTTCCACCTTCCATAATGGATAAAAGGGGGGTTAATAGGTCTTTATGTCCTAGAAGGCACGTTACCCCTCGCTGCCATTTGCAGTGCCTAAGCTCAAGAGCCTGCCGTCCTCTACTCTTTGTCTTTTGGTGCATATCCATAAACTGTGTTTTTCAATACAAGTCATTATTCGAGCAATCATATCTAGTATTCTCGGGCCCACAGCCTTCGTGGAACCAAGGTTTATTCAGGTTTCCAGAGACCCTTGCTGCTTCTGTAAGTCTGCCACTGATGATAATGAAGCCTCAAATGGCCAGATCCTTTGGGAATCCTTGTTTAACCACTAAGTGCCTTGGTCCGTGCCTGTATCTTTGACTACCTAGTCATATTTTGCATTTTAAGATGGTTTGTCAATTAATTCTGCTGCTGCTTTCTCTCTGTTGCTGATAAAGGGAACTAATCATCATGGGGAGAGCAGAGTGTGCCTAAATCTACTTTTGATATCCTGCCACAGTAGTGGGGGAGCAATGACACTTTCATTGGGTACACATTCATACAGTCAGCCTCGGCATGGTATTAACAAAACGTCAGGCAGGCGCTCTCCCTCTCTCTGTTCATGAAGAGAAAAGGATATGGACACTTCCAGGATGTTTGTAGCTGTGTTGACTTTGTCACACAATCCGAGATCCTTGTAAAGACTGGTGCTAAACATTCTTAACATGTTTTATTAAGAAACCCAGGCAAATTAAGCAGCAGACTGACAATATTATGTATTAAGCCATCAAGGTAAGACGATGAGTAGATATCTTCATCTTAGCTCCAAAGCTAATGAAGATTCTCACTGAAGGATATCCGTAGAGGTAATTTAATTTTGAAGGCAGCCCCACATTGTTTTTGGATGTTTTTGTTTTGAATAATAGGTGTTCTTATTACCTAACTCCTTAGCACTTATTTTGATCAACTTCCGTTCACACGGTGCCGAACATATTCTGCTTTCATATGTCTGGTGTCCCACATTTTATATACTTTACCAACGCACTGAAAACATTACTGATCACTAAAATGTTAATGGTTCACTTAAAACTCTTTTTAGTTGTGAGATTAGCTAGTTTCTAAAAGCGATTGACTTTCCAGTGGTGCTCTCCACATAATTAAAAAAGACTTATTTGTCCATCACTGGATTTGAAACAGTGACCTGTAGACAGCTGGCCAGATGCTGAGTTTCCCGGGCCATATTAAACATCCCACCAGTACTTTTAATGGCATTCTGTTCTGTATTTAGTACCCTTGCTGATGTTTTATTCATTTTGCTGGTATATTTCGCTCTGTCCTTGGCCTCTTCCTAATTCCAAATACTTTGAGAGATGAGTACTGTTGTTCCTCACAAAAGAATACTCTGATACTTGGTCTTCGTTGGAAAGTTGGCCTTCGAGCTTCCTTTAGTCTCCCGGTTGATGTGGATAAACAGTCAATGCCTAGTTCAAAGGTGGTGGTGTGTCGATGTACAATACAGCACAAATTACACAGTTGAAATAAATATATGAATGTCCAACCAAAGCTGTGAGTGCACCACACTTTAATAAAGTCTCAACATGTATATTTACAGTATACATTGGAATACAATACTAGGAAGTATATAAACCACATCAGAATGTTAATGTATAATAATATAGTGGTAAAATCACATTCTCTATCCATAAACAGTGCCTTATTTGGGATCTCTACCTGACCTTTGCGACACTCCTCAAAATGACAAAGTAGAAACACAGTTACTAGAACCCTTAAATAGTTTAACAGTGTTTGAAAACCTGTATTGATTACAGTTAGAAGCAAATCAGTCAGAAAAGTGTAAAGATGGAATCGCAGTCCTTCTGCTGGTCAACGGGTTCACAAATCCTTACTCCTTGCACTCCTAGTTATTGCAAACACCGAAAAACGCTGAAACAAAGCAAGCATGATTTCACTTGACAGTACAGTGTTCCAGCAAGAGGTTGCCTCTTAGAGTTCAGAACTGCCTTATTGTAACCAGGACAATAAGGTTAGTTCTTTCTTTTAGTGCTAGATGTTGTTGGTCTCTTAAAATGCATCAATTTCGTAACCTGATGGTCTAGAAGCTTGTCGTCAAAGATTCTACCCTTGTAAACTAACCTTGTTGATGAAGGAAGGGAGACCTCATTCTAACTTATAGAGAAAAGTGGAGGCCCGCCGATATATGTGGTTTGTTTGTGACATATTTAGCTTGGAATGCAACCAAGGTTTGGTCAACTGGCAAAGTATCAAGGTTTTCAAATAAGTAAATAGCGAAAGGCGGCAAAGGAAGGAAGTGTGCGTGCTAAGTAGTGTCACTACTCCGCACACCTGCACTTGTAGCAATAGTTCTCGAGGCCCTTCCTCTGGTAAGGTGTAGTGGTTTAATACGTTGTCAGTCACTAAAAACCCTTGGTTGCCTGGGGGCTTTCAACCAGGCACGGTTAGCAGCTGTGTTTTGCAAGCTGTGAAGACTCCAGTTCATAGTTATTGTCATGGCAGTTGGGCAGTAGCATACTGTTAGACAGTCGGTGTGTTCCACAGCCATTCAAAATCCAGTCATTTAGGTCGGGACAGGTTTCCCCTCCTCAGGGGGTTTCTGGGAAGGGTTCCATTTTCCTCCTTCTTATGACATACTAATGCATTGAAAAAATGTCTTTTAAAGAGTCCTCATCCACATGTCACAAAGTTATGCAAAATCCTTAGATGTTCAGTAGTGTCGTTATACCTAGCATACTGCGCTTCATAAGTGGTAGCTTATGAGAAAAATTGGTCAGGTGGGGGTGGGTGAGCAAGTATTCTTGGGGGTAGGCAAATCACACACCATATTTATGGAATATGTTTTTTAGGGCATCCTGAATTTTGTAGTCTAAGGATGCCCTGACCTCCCTAGCCTCTTTCTGGGAGATGTTAATATAGAAGAATGTGAATGGAACTGAGCACAATAAAAAATGTTGTGACCTGGGCCAAAAGAGCCATTACAATGCATTGGCAGTCAACAGAATTTTACCAGAATTGAGATCTCAATATAAGGAACTAGGGAAGGCAACCAAGTGATCGGTAAGTGTAATAGATTAGGCCCACAAGGGATTATAGCAAAACAATGTACTGTGTAAGAATATTAAAAATTAGTCAACAGAATATGTTAAGAAATCTACCTCTTATGTAAAATGACGAAGCTGAATATTCTTTATTAAAAGTTTGCTGTTGCTTATGCTATTAAGACAATACTTCTGGACGTTTTGATAACGGCAACTCTTTCTATTTGATGCATAGCATGATCTAAAACCGGAGAAAGATAATAACTGATGTAATCGTTAAATATATTTCCTTAAAATCTGAAAAGTACGAAACTAATAACCAGATTTATCAAAAGGCATCCTGAATGTAGGCAATTATTTTTTAAGTGCTAGATCTAAAGAAAGAGAATTCCATAGTATGAGTTCAGTAAGTAAAACGATTTACCACCAAAATGTTTGTACTTTTTCTGCTGACTGTACCGTAGATTTTCAGTGGTTGACTCTAGGCTTCTGTGTGGAGAGCAGGGGAGGAATCGCTTGCAGAGGTAGCCCGGAACACAAATGAAATGATTTAAGGACAAAAGGTAGGGTATTGAAATAGGATCAAACTTCAACAGCGTGCTACTGAGGTACTTCATTGTTTGGGCTGGCTGTTGCAATAGTCCGAATGGCGCACATAACCATATCTAATATTAGGGTGACTCCTTTATTAGTAAGACTCCTTGGGCAGGCCTAAGTGACAGAAGGCTGATTTGGTTACTGCATATATTTAGGGGTTAAAAAAAGAAAATACATTGAGGTTATGAACTTTTTCCTCTTGGACATTTCAGACATTAAAAAAACTGCGTACCAAGGGCGTGCAATCTGCTCCAAGCCTCTCGACTTTATTTATTTAGGTGGGTGAGTAGCTATTTCACCTGGCTGCAGTTAGTTCAAACCAAAGAAACGATATTACTGCTAGCTAGGGCCTGTACAAAGGACTTCAATAGCGGCACCATCTGAGGACACACCAAAAAGTGTTCCTGAGAAGCACCAGATTGCAGTTTAGGGGTTTCTCGGCACCACGAACCCCAAAAACTGCAGCAAAAAGCCAAGCGTTGTTGTTAGAGATAATGGAAGAATTATATGGATGACTCGCTGCTCAAGTTGCACTTTCTTATTTGATGAGAAAATAACGTTTTCACTTAGCCCCTATTGAAAGGCGTAAGACCCATCTCTTGAAGATGTTGGGCTAGTCAGGAGTGAGCACATAGAGTTTGTTTACTGTGTGAATTAGAGAGGATTTAGCCTAACGGCTCGGGCAGTCTATCTCAAATCTGGGGAACCGGGTTTGGGTCTCAGCATTGACGCCCAACATCCTGTGATTCTGAGCAAATCATTTAATCTCCCTGTGCCTCACAAAAATGAACGTGTCCTTGTGTAACGGAACTGGTGTTCATCTAAAGCACCCTTGATACCTGATACCTGATACCTTCGAGTCAAGTTTGCACTATAAACTGCGGGGGAGAAAATAATTGTGGGTAGATACATTCATTCAATGCCGCTTAAAGTATTAAGGGCTACACGTACAAAGAATAGGACTAGTGTATTCCTAATTGTGATTTCATGCAAATTGCAATTAGGAAGTCGCAATTCCGAATTTATAAAACTCTCTTGAGTTCTCTTTGTGATTTCTAGTGGGTTGCAAAAGACCTGCTGCATGAATAATAATACGATAGGTCGCAATTCGCGCCCCAGTAGGTAATCCCAGCAATCAGAGGGATGTTGGCCTACTGGGTTCAGCAGACCACAATGTCTGTGATTGCTTTTAAATAAAGCATTTTTTTTAAACACAGACCATTTTCCTTTAATGGAAAATTGTATACATTTAAAAAGAAAAAAGAAACCTTGAAGTTTCATTTTTAGGTCTAGCCTGGGCTGAGCGTGCGCTGCTTTGTGAGGCATGCTGTATTCAGGAATGGACTTGAAGTTCTGCCCACCCTCCGCCCATCTTGTCAATTGGCTTCTGCTACTGTCCTTTCTAAATGGTTGCTTCTGATTCGTTAATTGGCTTGTTAGTAACACCTTGTCTCACTTCGTAACCTCCCATGAGGACTGGTCTTTAAATTTGTGTTGTTATACGGTCTGTTTTAGCTACAGTCTTTGAGCACTATTTTCTGCAATGTCCCTGTTTTCATGACCGTGCGGTGCCCGATCCTCTATGCTGCTTTTTGTCTTTCAAAAATGCTCCCTGCACAGCGCAGCACTTATGCACTCTCTATGCTGATTAACAAATGCTTTTTATTTTTATAAGCGCCCCATACTGTGCTTTCACTTTAATGGGGGTCACACCTTTCTTTAGACGAGCCATGTCTTAAATGGGCATGACCAACATTAAAGTAAAAGCACAGCATGGCGTGCTTTAAAAAAAAGCAAAAAAATTTTTTTTGTCAACCTGACAAACAAATGTTTTTTGGGGTAACAGCGCTTTCACTTTAATGGCAGCCACGTGCCTTTCTGTACACAAGCCGCATCTAAAGAAAGGGGCGTAGCCGCCATTGAAATAGAATCGCGACATGAGGCGCTTGTATAAAATAAAAAAAAATTAGTTTGACAACTTAAATGCTTTTTTTTGTTTGTAAAAAAAACGCCCCATACCGTGCATTCACTTTAATGGCGCCACACACCTTTCTTTAGATGCGGGTCATCTAAAGAAAGGGGCGTGCCTGCTAATAATTGGAAAGCACGCGATAGGGCGCTTTTACAAACAACCATTTGGAATGCAATAGGTCTCGCATTTGCGAGAGTTTGAGCTGTTAGCATTGTACACGACAATCTCTTTTATTTATGTTTCAAAAACCAAAGCATAAATAAAAGGCAATGTCATTTACAATGCCAATAGCGCAAACTCACATAAATGCGAAACCTATTGCATTGCAAATGCTTCTTTAAGAGTAAAAAATATTTTGCCAGCCATTCTCAAAAGGGAAAGGGTCACTCGGGCACCCCTTTCCATTTGCAAAAGGGTTGCCACCAACTTTGAGTTGGTAGTAAAGTGCAAATGTTTTGCGACTGCATTCCGGTCGCAAAATATTCGTACATACCATCTCGATTAGATCTTTGGAAGCGACGCCTTACAATATGTCCCTTCCAAATACCGAATGGCGAACCCAAAAATGGGATTCGGTAACTAGTTGCTGAATCACAATTTTTGTTTTTGGATATCCCAAAAAGCATTTTTCCGGTTCAACAGGGCTGATTCTGTTAATCGTCCCATTTTGTGACTGGAAAAAAACTTTGTACATGTGGCCCTATATGAGATGTGGAATCTGTTGAAGTACAGAAAAAGAGATAAAGACTGAAATAGATCACTGTCAAATGGATTCAGTAACCACAGTGGACATATCTCTAGACTAGGCTTCAAAGGCATTTGGAGTTTTGGCATGTATGGATAAGAAAATGGCCATGGAGAGCTACTAAAAACTGTGTGCTTCGCTGCACTATTTAAGTGCCCTGCAGACACACTTTTTTGATATTTGTGTAAACTCAAATCGAGGTAGTTTATGTGATCAGTGTTTGATTTAATGTATTAAGTAGAATACAAATACTCGTTTGCTGATTTAGTCTTTACTGTTTTGGCTGGAGATGTGTTTTTTTTTTATCAGATTCCTCTAGCCATACGATGATACCAGGCACTGCATAGACATGTGGAAGGTCAGATACTAACAATATGCTAATGCTAACTGCTTTGGGTTTTCCTGTGGCAAGTTAAAACAACTGGTTTAAAGCTTGGTAGGTAGCAACTCTTTCATGTTATATTTTTACAAGTAGGGAAAAATTTGAGTTTTACAAAAGAAACCCTTCAATTTATGCAAACAGAGCATGGAGTATCTGACCAAATTCTATTTACAGTGTGTTTTATTAAGGTGATGAAAGTATACATAGGTACCAAGATCGTGAGCGTATTTTTGCTTCTTCTACATGCCATGCAGTTTATGATTACCAACAGTTGAAAATTGTCACTTAATATTAAAAAGAGTAGGGAAAACCAATTTAATTGACCATTTTTTAACAGGAAAAGCTAACGATCGGAACACAAATATGTCATTTTAGCAATATTGTTTTTCAGTTACTGTAAGCATATTGAGGAGTTTAAATTACAAAATTGCAGGCAGCTGTGTGATTCTTGTGTTCTCGCACTTACAAATGCATTTTCACGCATAAGTTCCCTCATGTAAAACAGGAGTCTCCTATGTCACTTTTTTGTGTCCAACATGCAACCTATATTCAAAATTAACATTGGTATGTCTTCAGAAAATACAGGGGGCATGTGTTACAGTATTGATGTATCATTTTATCTGCATCAATGAAAATTGGAAGACATTTGAGGTAGTCTATTTATGTGGTTCAGACTTATTTTGTTGGAGGCCCCATCGTTTTGTTAGTGTTTTTTGACAGACCCTGACATTCTCACAGGATTCCCTTTTTTAATTTAAAGTTATTGGCTAATTATTCTGGTACTTGAAATCGACGTTCAACACTTAAAACACCTCCCTAACAAGCCCTGCTCAATTCACTGTAAAGACTGTTGGGCTGTGGGTTCTTAGTACAAGCATATCACTGGCTTTGTGTATCTGAAGCGCCTTGCATTACGTCGATCTCGTCAGATTCTAAAATATACATTTAGATTTTGACTCGAATATATTATGTGGTTTCGGTTTGAACTGGAGAGAACAATATAATTTAGACATTTATTTTATTGTTCTGTTGATTGAAGTAACGAAATCCTACCAGCAGTGATATGTGCTCTTTCTAGGTTCTGTTGAAATGATTAGAAATGACCAATGCCTGTATGAACTGTTATGGCCTTTCTTGAAGATCTACTGCGACAGACGGTTTAATTGGTGCATACAGATGTAAAAAGTTTCCAAAATAGGTGGACGTTATTATCATTTGCAGAAGTAATATTGTTAAGAGTGGAATCTTATTCAGCAAAAACTACACTAAAGCTGGTGTTAAAGGTCCCTTTGATCACTAAATGCCTTATTTGTTAAGATGTGGTTTCCTTGCTTTCTCCCTTTATGTATAATTAAAGGCATGAATGTAAAGTTATTTAAGGACCTTGCAGTTCATGGACACTCACATAGGAGTATTTAGTTGTTTTAAAAAAGGAACCTATGGTAAAAAATACTACTTATTCAAGGACTGGGGGAGCCAGGTACCAATAAGCACATGAGTGCTTAGAAAACAAAATCTGATTTATCATTCCTTTTGTCTTTTATGATTTTGCATTATTTCCTTTCAGATGTTTGAGCTTTGTTTAAAAAAAAACGTTGAATCTTTGTCAATCTAGAACTCCCAAAAATATTTTAAAAGTAGTGGCACTTTAGTATTCCACCCTCTTCATGTGGCCTTTTTTTCTCCCCCTAATTTCCAGTGATTGGGTGTACACTAATGTGCTGCCACAGTAATCAATTGTACTTTTTTGTTGAGCCAAGGAGTAATTGTCAGAGAGCTACTGTTTTTTTTAATAAGG
Organism: Lissotriton helveticus; assembly: GCF_964261635.1. Lineage (NCBI taxonomy): Eukaryota > Metazoa > Chordata > Amphibia > Caudata > Salamandridae > Lissotriton > Lissotriton helveticus. The sequence continues at coordinate 263,545,813 of NC_136065.1, read as the reverse complement.
AGAAGTTCACAAGCATCATTTTCAAAGATTTGTTTTCATCAAACAATTTCATCAGCTTATAGCTGCAAATAGAAATAGTAGTTTCTAAACAAGATAGTCAAGGATTTCCATCTGATAGTTTTTTTTAAGACTTTTTTTTAAGCCAAGATGTTCTTTTGGCCAGGGAAATTAAAGGAAAAAAACACTTAGTTAAGCTTTTCTGATCTATTATGATTCTTGAATTCCCAAGATGTGAGTCTTAATGAAAGAGGAAAGAAGGTGCCTTTGTTCACACAAATGCGATGTCTCAGGAAACATAGCTCCTTCTCTTTAGGTGTTGTTTATGATTGTTAGGTCTTCGCGTAAGCGATGCTTTGCGAGAATTAAGTAAGGGCTTTTAAAAATGCTCCCAAAGTCTGCAGGCGGATTGGGTACAGTGCATGCGCGCCGGGCGGGCGCACCATTTGTCCACCTGCAGCCTTTGGGAGGACTTTCGCGGCCGCTTTGCTGTTCTCAGTGAGCCGCGCGGCCACTGAGAGCATCAAAGCGGCCGCGAAATTGCTCACCATTTGCTACCCCCTCCCTTATCCCACTTCCTGCTTGTTCGTGTGTGTCCTCTCTCTGGTTTGCCTCGCCAGATTTTCCGCCCCAATGCTAACTAAAATCGCAGCTCTCATTCTACTTCTTCTGTCAACTATCACTTATCAATAAATGCTTTCAAATCGTAAACATATCCCTGCGCTTGAGTGGGCTCTAAGCACTGTCGTAGTCAAACTTACAAGGGGATGCTGCAGAAATGGGCAAACAGCGCCATCTGCTGGACACAGCAAGCGGTAATGGAAATTCGTCTTTCTTTACATTTCTGTCACTGAAACTTAGAAATAATATTATCCAACTTGTTTTACGATAGTGCTGTTTTCAACACACTCCTCGTATGAAAAGAGCAGATCTCGGTTTCTATAGAATGAAACCCAGCTCGCACTGTGTACATCTTTAAAAAAAAAAAAAAAAACGGATTTGGCAAAGTCAACGCTTCAGCTCACATTACAGGCTCAGCAGCTGCAAGGTGACTCGCAGGTTTTCGCGTTTCAAAACTGTAGGTGATCAGCAAACGGAAGTAGCTGAACAGCATACCCTTGGCATGCAGCTTCTTGGAAGTCAGCTTGTGAACGGGAAAGCTGCAGGCCATCGGAACAAGCAAGGGCAGGTCTACTTGTTAATTATAAACGCTGAGTGAAATCAATAGCCACTATTAGACACCAATAACAAAATAAGTAATAATTGCATTGCAAAACAGCTCTTGCTGGACTCGACTGGAATTTAAACTCGCCAGGAGGGATAATCCCTGCGGACAGCCCCTCAGCCGCATCAGTGCCTAATTTCTAAAAATAACAAGCATGAGTGCACATGCGTTTGCACGCACGGCCATCTGCTTTTCCTGCAATCTGCTTTTCCTGCATCCTTTGTTGTCACGGCGCCTCTCACACCTGCCCCTCCCTCTCCCCACCACAGAGCAGCCTCAGGCTCAAAGTACGTTGCACGCTGTGCTCGTACCCACAAACACTGACAACCACAAACACACAACCACAAACACACAACCACAAACGCACAACCACAAACACACAACCACAAACACACAACCACACACACACAACCTCACACATACAACCACACACATACAACCACACACATACAACCACACACACAACCACACACACATACAACCACACACACAACCACAGGCACCCACACAGCCACAAGCACCCACACAACCACAAGCACCCACACACACAACCACACACACAACCACAGCCACACACACAACCACACACACAACCACACACAACCACAACCACACATACAGCCACACACACAACCACACACACAACCACACACACAACCACACACACAACCACACACACACACAACCACACAACCACAAACACAACACCCACACAACCACAAACACAACACACACAACCACACACACACAACCACACACACACAACCACAAGCACCCGCACAACCACACACACAACCACACACACACCACACACAACCAACAACCACACACACAACCACAAAACCACACACACACACACAACCACACCATCAGTGCACACTTTCACCAGGCACAAACATCACCAGCCGTCAGTGCATTCTTCCACCATGCACACACCAACAGCCGTCAGTGCACGCTTTCACCAGGCACACACACACCACCAGCTATCAGTGCACGCTTTCACCAGGCACACACGCATATCACCAGCCGTCAGTGCATGCTTTCACCAGGCACAAACACACCACCAGCCATCAGTGCACACATTAATTGTCAACACATCCACATTTAACTATTGTAGCAATCGCAGTATGGCGCACTTTACTTTTAAACATATTCATCTAAAACGCAGCATGCCACCATTGCTCCAAAATAAATACACATTTTTTGGGCCTACAATTAATAGACTTTTGTTGCAATTGGTGTTGCAATATTTAGCAATGCCAATAGCTGAAACTTAATTAATGCGAGACCTATTGCATTGCAAATGCTTGTTTTATATTGGGGACAAATATGGCTTAAGGGCTCTGAATCAACCTTTAATGCCAAAGATGCCTTCTGTGACAGACGTTGAGCCTATGGCAAAAGAAGGCTGCCCAGGAATGTCTTTGAATTGACTACAGTCTGTCTCAAGTGGCAAATGATTCACTAAACTTTAAATTCTGATTGAATATTATACTCCACAGTTATTAAAATAGCTATTCTTGGTTATCATGTCAGGGTGTATTAGGAAGGTAGGCTCCTCCTTAACTACGAGCATTCATCACCTTTGCTTGTTCTGCTGTGAACTTACACATGTGCAGTTCTTTTCGTAGTCAAGGGGAACTGCAGCAAAAATGGTCACTACTTACTTCAAGGCTCCATAAAAGGAAGGATTACATTTAAAAAAATAGGGTCGCTGGCCTTGGCACTTTAATATTTTTATATGCAGGGAACTTAGGGCCAGATGTACCGAAATAGGTACATGGCGATTACCTAATTGTGTTTTTTTGCGAATCGCAATTAGGAAATTGCTATTCTTGATGAATAAAATTCCTTTGAGTTTCATTAATGATTCGTTCTGGGATGCAAATAGACTTACCTCATGAATATCAGTGAGGCAGGTCGCAATTTGTGACCCACTGAGATTAGCGCCATCACAGGGATAGGGCCTGCTAGGATCAGCAGACCACCATTTTCTTTTTAAATGCAGCCCTTTTTCTTTAAAAGACAACAATATCAATTTGAAAAACAAAAAAAAATTAACTTTGAAGTTCCTTTTTTTAAGAACAGGCAGTGATCCCTTGGACTGCTGCCTGCTCTTAAAAAATAATTTTCCCACCTTTGTCAAAGGGGAAGAGGCCCCATTGAGAACCCTACCCATTTGTGTATGGGTTACCACCAACTTTGAGTTGGCAGTAAATTGCGAATATATTGTAACCCCTTTTGCGTCGCTTAAGGTGCTCATAACACTGCTATTTTGAATTTGGAAGGGACTCCCTTAACCTGTCCCTTCCAAATACCGGATCACAAAACCCAAATTGCGATTCATTAACAAGTTACAATCAGAAAAGGCATTTTTGCTGTGACAAATGGCCCAATTTTGTAAATCAGACTGTTTGCGAATGCAAACATTCTTTGTACGTCTGGCCCCATATTATCTAGTGTGAGGGCGTGGAATTGAAATTGATGGAAGCAAGTGTGTATGTGTGCGTGCATGGTATTTTTTCTTTAAATCTGGAACGAAAGTAAAAGTAAGGTGCCTCTCTCCCACCCCCCAAAAAAACACACTGCCAATTACATTAAATTATTTGGATTCTGAGGAAGGATAGTCCTTACTTTTTATATAGTTTCCAAAGCTGCATTAGCATCAGGATTTTAAAGAGCTAAAAGGCATTTACCGATTCTTAAATCACGAATTTTACCGATTCAGTATTTACAAATCGGTAAATGCTATGTAGGTATTTTTTCCGAATAATTTAACGAATCGGGAATATTCGGTAATTACCGAATCGGTATTTACCGATTCGGTAATTGCCATAGATTCCTATGGGCCTTGAGGCCCATAGGAACCCATGGCAATTTCCGAATCGGTCAATACCGATTCGGTAAAATTACCGAATTGACAAGGGGGACAGGGTGTCACTTTGACACCCTGTTGCACCCCTGATTCGGCTTGTGTGCAATGTGACACACATACATGCCCTTAGGGCATGTCTGTGTGCCACATGGCACAGGTGTACATGCACAGATGTGCATGTACACAGGATTTCGTTATTTACCATCAAATAGTATTTGATGGTAAATAATGAATTCTGAAGGGTCTGTGGCACTGTTTTCAGTGCTAGCTGCATCACAAATTTACCGATTAGGTAAATTTACAGACTCAGTAATTTACAGAATCGGTAAATTTACTGATTCTGTAAATTTACCGAATCGGTAATTTTAGGGCCCCTTACATCTGAAACTCCAAATACCGGTCGGTAACAGCCGAAATCGGTCGTTACCGACCGGTATTTGGTGTCCTACATCTGGCCCCTAGTCTTTACCTTTTGTAGCCCATGTGCTACATATAGATTACAGAATACTGTATGTTGAAGTTAAAATGATTACATTACCCAATGTGCACAGTGAAAAGATGTTGATTGGAATTCTGAAATTAAAATGGTGGCTCCTATGAAAGATTATTTTTAATTCCTTGGACATTATTTCTTTCTTGGAAGTCTCAGAGAGGACATTCTTGCATCTGAATTTGGCTCTGCACTGCAATTGCCATGCGCTTTTTTGTGATTTGCAGGCATGACCACCTTATTAGTAGATTGCATCAAGGATATTTAAGTCTGTGCTGCTTACCTGCCAATGCAGATTAAGGCACTAGTAGTGTGTAGACTTTAGATGGCACAGAAGGTAGATCTCAGCGGGTGATCTAATCATCCAATATATAGCTCTAAGGCGCGGAGGCTTCATTGTGGAGTGCCGTATGGTACCGTCCTATCTCCATAATTGTTTAACATTTACATATTTTTACTTAGCTCAAGCAAAATGAAGTTGATGTCTCTTACCAACTGGCAGGTTACCTTAGGAGACAAATAAAGACAACATTTTCCAAGTTTTTAGTTCAAATCATATTTCTTGTAGTCAAATTCAACTCCATAACAGCAGAGAAGTCATCTTGTTCAACGAGTTGGGTTCTTGTTCCTCTTTAGTTTAGGAAATCTATCTTCCTCCAACTAGTGCATTCCTCCTCTTGCCTGGTCAAGAAGTAACCGTCGCCAAATTTGTTGTGATAGTAAATGAAGTACACAGGGTAAATCTTCAAGCTGGTTTATTCTTGAGAGAAAGATCCTAAACAGCTTCTTGCCAGACACAGCTGGACCAACTGATATCCATGTCACAGAGGTGACATCACATTAGAATCTGTGGAGCATCATAGAGATGTACCATTCTAAGCAGTAAAACATATGTACAATAGAAACAGCATAACCTGGAAATGTAACAGCTCCATGATAAAAACAATTTGTGATTAGAGTATACAACTACACAGAACGGCGCAGGTGACACTCTGGATCCTTAAGTTGTAGCTGTTTCATGATGATCCTAAAGCTACGTTTATCTCTTTTCTGCTTAGAAGCAGTGGACTTTTTTTTGTTAACCAACTGAAAGTAGAACAGAAGGAGAAAAGCTCCACCAAAAAGGGGAAACGATTTAAGCAATCACGATTTCCAATACTGAGGAAATAGTAACTGAGTGGGGGACTTGCCAGTCATATTTTTAATGCCATTTATTGGTTTGTGTAGCTCTGTACAGTGATGATGGAACTTTTTGGTGAAGGACAACTGGAGATTGAATCATAACTTAGTATCCACGCACAGAAAAAGTTGGAGAAAGGAATCAGATAGACTCTGTCCTGATAGTGGAGACAAGACACCCTAGTAGGCACAAAAAAGTGCTGCATTGACTAACAGAGACAGATCAATGTGCCATAAATAGCACTTCTTGCTCACAGGAAACAAGTGCAGTGGAGATTTAAGGTGAGCAATGGGGCAGAGAGTATGGGAAGTGATTGCAGACAAATAATTAAAATTAAAAGACAAAAAGACTATGCTTATACTGGTGCAAAGAGAACGCAAAGACACCCAGAAAGGGAGGGTAACCTGTTGGATATACAACAGTAGAAAAGACGGTAGAATGGATGGCTACATGAAAACCAAGTCAAAATAGAGGTGACAAATAAGTTACGCCGACAGCTACAAAGGTAACTGAGCGAGAAGGAGAGCACCTTGGCGGAGGTTCAGGCAGGGAACCTGGCTGCCTTTGACGTGGCAGACCAGGAGAGGATGTCGGGAATGCGAATTGGGGACATATGGGACAGACTGGTCAAGAACACACTGTGCCAGTACCACCCGCGGCTCTCCACCGAGGGGAATACATCTGGGTGACTTTTGGCCTGGATTCTACGAAGGAGCAGGCAACGCCTTTGATGACCTGTTTGACAGGCGCGGGTGGGGATCTAGTGCATAGCAGGGGGATAATCTTATAAGGATTTAAGCAGCACTTGCAGTCAGTATATATAGCAGACCCGCCGGTGCATGAGGATTGCTATGTCCCGTTTATACGGGGGTTGTCACCTTCGGGGTGGAAGGATCTTGAATCCCAGATAACTGTTGAGGAAATCCGGGAGGTGCTGTGGTCAGTGCCTGGTGCCAAGGCACCTGGTGATGACTGATCCCCAATGGAATTTTATCAGGCATAATCGGCGAAGCTAGCACAACCCCTCCTACAGGTGTAAGAGGAGGCATACACGTGGGGGCTCCTGCCCCCAACAATGCAAAAAGGGGAGATAGTTATGCTCTTGAAGCTGGAGGTGGATGGCCCTACATGGTAAAAAATATTTACAACGATGTTTACACATCATATGCCATTACAACACTGTCATTACAACGACTGCATTGTTGAATTGCATTCCATTACAACGCAAGCCATTACAACGACTTGCTGTAGGGGGCAGAAGGTGTTGGATTTGAAATCCAACATCTTCCCTAGCATTTTATAGACTATAGTTGGAATAGTAAATTATACTAATACAACATCCAGCGCCCCCTACAGCAAGTCGCTGTAATGACTTGCGTTGTAATGGTCTGCATTGTAACAACGCAGTCATTGTAATGACCGCGTTGTAATGGAATGCTTTCTAATCCCATGCGTTGTATTATGACATATTCTCCCTGCATATCCCACCTGATCCAGTGTGGGTTCATGCCTGTCCGGAACACTAGCATGAACATAAGACAGTCAACACATATCATGCACGAGGTGCACCACAGAGACGAGGAACTGGTCCTGGTTTCTATACATCTCAAGAAAGCCTTCAACACTGTTGATAGGGGGTATCTGCTGGAAGTCCTGAGGGTGGCGGGCTTCGGCCCACGGTTCCACCGCTGGGTCAGACTATTATACACAGCGCCAAGTGCCCGGGTCCGTGTGGGTCAGAGTCGGTCCGAGGGGTGGCTACTGCGGTGGTTGCCCTCTCTTGCCGCTGTTCCTGGCTGGACTCCCCCGGGAGCGACTTACTTGTCTGGGGCTGCATTGGGAGACGGGACATTTTAGATACTTGGGTATACAGGTGGCGATCGAGAACACACAATTATTGCACCACAATGTACATAGGATGGTGGATACTCTGAGACGATAAGTGTCCTTCAAGAAATCACTCCCGCTCTCTTTACTGGTTTGGCTGGTGGTAGCTAAGATAATAGTGCTGCCCTGCTGTCTATATGCGCTCCCAAACTCGCTGTGCCCTATCCCTAGGCAAGGGTTCAGGCAGCTGAACTATATACTGGTGGACCTCTATTGGGCCAGCCACTGAAGTAGATTGGCATTGGACACTCTGAACCGGTTGTACGAGGAGGGGGGGATTGGAGGCCCCTAAGTTGCACCTCTACTATTTCGCGGCACAACTGCAGCATGCGCCCCGGTGGTTAGATTAAGGGAACAACTGGGAGAAGAGGCTATTGAGAAGAAGAGTCTTGCCAGATAGGCTCCCGACAGCTTTGATGGACTGCATTGCACCGGACCTTTCGGACACCTGCCAAAGGTGTGGAGAAGAGGGGATAGACTTCCTACACTTAGCCTGGGGGTGTCCTGGGGTTAGACATTTTTGAGTCAAGGTGGTGAAGAGGGTGCAGAGTGGCACTGGTCTCTGCATGGAGCTGACACTGCTACACTGCCTCGTGGGACATGTCCTGAAATCTAAAAAACTAAGAAAGTCCATAAACTCATGCAGTTGCTCGAAGTGCTAGCACGGCGCAGAATAACAATAAAATGGATGGGGACGCATGCCCCTGAGGTTGATGCGTAGATGAGGGATGTTGGCGAATGGAAGCTAGCGGAGAAGGCCCATATGAAAACTAGTCGTAGAGATGACAAACTAGATGAGGATTTAAGGCAATGGAGGGAGCTGTGCAATGCGTTCCTGAATGTTGGAATGAATGCGAGTGATCAGAATGAAGCAGGAGATGCCGAATACTCAATGGAGGAAGATTCAAACTAGGTGTAATGACGGGCTATTCGATTTCAGTTGCTTGGACGCTCTTATTCTATGTATAGTGAGGTTCTATTTTGCCCATGATATCCAAATGTTTAACTCACCATTATGTGCTGTTTATTGCTGTACACCTGATGAGTCTTTATTAAAATCAATACATAAAGTTGATTTAAAAAAAAAAGTGACAAGGAATTCCTTCTCACCATTTGATGTGAGGATAGAGAATGACATCAAGAGCACAGATTCACAATGCACACAATTAACCCTTATCTTTAATGGATTAGGCAAACGGAGGAAGCAATATATCTAATAAATAGAGGCCCAATTTGTGTAGTGACAGAGCTGGGACAATGGAGGCTAAGCCCAGCATGGTATCCCACGCCGTCCAATGACTTGTGGCTAGAAATGTTTAGCTTACATTTTTTCACCCTCGCTGCCTGAACTGTGGTCCTCGACTCTCTTGCTCTGCGGCCGGGCTTGGCTCCGCCAGATAGTCTGCAGCAACCGATCGGCTGGGCTTGGCTCCGCCGGCCGGACCACATCCCCCAGCATCCTTAGGGGACCAGCGACGACGAACCAGCGCGCCAGGCGGCGCATATAGCACCGGCAGGTCCCTCGTCCCACGAGGACGCGCCGGACTAAGCCCGGACAAAGGGCGGGCCCTCTGTGGCCCTCAGTGGCTGAAGTAGGCTGGGCTGGGCCCACTTATTAACATTTTTATTTACCTTGTTTGTAATTATTTCTTGTACAGCACTACATGGTATAACATGTCAGCTTAGCCCTTTTCCTTCTACTCAGGAATTCTTTGAGACTCACCTCCATTTATTTATATTTTTTGTGTAATCTGTTATTAATCATACTCATCGGGACTACGTTTCTCTTTCTAATATAAGCACAAGGATGACTGCTAAAAAGTTACGCTCAGGGAGATTACGGGGGGGAAGGTCCTGTATGAAGACACGTTCCAACCCCCTCAGAAACAGGGCTGCCACAAATCTGCTGTTAAAGGGACAATGTCAGCTGTTGAATCTTTGGGAAAAACCCCAGGATAAGGCTTTGTTAAACTCTGCGAACAAAGCTTCTGTTATAGCTTCTCCATCTGGCATAACCCCTGCGGTGGTTAAGAAGGTCACTTTTCCATTGAATGAAGTTTGTTCTGGCTCCTTGACTTTTGAGGAGCCTTGTCCAGTGTCTGTTGCAATAACTAGTGTTATCAAATCCCCTGTTTCCAGTTCTGAAGGCAGCCAACAAAAGAAAAATGTAGCCTCAACCCTTGAAGTATTATATTCTAATGTTCCAAGAGGAGATTCACCGCCAATGGTGGAAGTGAGGGGGGACTCCCATTTGTCGAGTATTGACCTGGAGTTATGCGGCCGATACCTAGCAGATGTTTCTTTGAAACCAGAAGAAGCGATTAAGTCCCCTATTGGTGTTACTCCATCTGGACTTCTGCTTTACAGTAGTACCCTCTCCATAAAATCACAAGATATCTCCTCACAGTATAATATATCGAAGAGCCCATTGCTTAACATCTCTGGCATTGGTCCTTTAGGTCTTCCTGGCTCTGATAAATTGATAAAACCTATTTCTGAATCTATGATTGCATTGGAACATTTGTTGGCATCCATTTTAATGTTATTGGGTAAATTTGTGGGTAGTTCTGATTGTATTTTGGAGTCAGTTAAATGTCTTACTATTAAAGCTTCCGGAAAAGGATCGTGATTTAGATCCTAAGGCAGGATTGCAAGGGTCTGAGCTGAGTAGTGACCACTTGGCCGGAAATGTTAATCCAGTCCAAAACAAACATGTGGTTATTTCTAATTATGAGCCTCCTCTAGTCTCCACATCTTCTGCATTTAATTGTGTAAGAAATTCTGTTCTTGTAATTGAAGAAGAAAATATGTCTGTTACTGCTCCAGAACTTGAAAAAGAGCTATTCCCAATTTTTGTCCCCGAAAGTAAGGTCATAGGGGGTGTTGAAAAAGTAAAATCTGGAAATCATAGAAAAAATAAAGTGACAAAGAGAAAACCAATCCGCAGATATAGAAAAAAAAAGCAGAGACAAATAATTTTTGAAGACTCTGTTGTTCCTGATATAATTGAACCCAGTTCTCAGGAGCACGTGCATGGGTCCTTGAGTCAGGAAGTTGCCATTCTTTCCTCTGATAATTTGAATCTCTCTGTAATAAATATTATAAATTCTCCTAAACGTACCATTCTACCTGCGGGAGTCCCCTCCTTAAATGTAGCAGGTTTGACGATACCTCCCCCCGCAGTAGAGCTGATAGAGTCAGGTCCTATCGTACCTGTGGTTCTTAATCCACTAGCACCTGTTTTTCATACTACTGGTGTCGACGTTACATGGCCTCACCATTTGCCCACAAAAGTATCAGAAGCTTCTGTTGATACACTGACTTTGGATTTTCTATCGTTATTTGATTCTGATCAGCCTCTAAATAGAGCATGGCTACTCAAATGTTTCAAAAGCATAGAGAGTCTAAAGTTAATCCAAACAAATGATATTGACTTAGTTTTCCTATCCGGAACAGCTACCTCGCCCTATGCTAGGGTAAAGTTCTATTCTAAATTTATAGTAAATCTTATATTACAACAGGCTGAGAATTTCCAGCGTAGGGGAATTGATGTTTTACCTGTTTTTTCTTCTCGTAGAGACAGTTTCCCTTATAATAGACTTCCCCAGCAGGGCAATGGCAAAAATGGGCATACTAATTCTCATGACGATTTAAAAATATGGGTATCGAAAAATACTCGTCTGGTGACACATGTAATGCCCCCCCCCCCTTTAATTCAGAATAGTCTCCCAATAGAAGACAATCAGCGGTGGAATTGGCTGCCCGGTGCTTTATCTAGTAAAACCACAGATAACCCTAAACTTTTCCAACATCTTTAGCAGTAACTTGAAAGTTATCTCTTGGAATGCCGGCGGGATAAACAGTAGCCCTGAGAAATTACAGTACTTATTCTCTTTGAACGCTAGTGTGATTTGCATCCAAGAGACTTGGTGCGCTAGTAGAATGTGTGTAGGGAGATATTATTTTGTATTAGAGGCGGTGGCTGCTCCATCGAAGAAAGGGCGTGCAAAAGGGGGAATTGCGTGCCTTTTATCTAATAGATTGAAGTGGAACTTCACCCATTATGTTGATCCCAGCAACTTATTTCAAGCTGTGTCCCTCTGTGGCTTAAATAGCAGGGGAAACTCTAATTCCTTGGTAATAATAAATGCCTATATTCCACCCGATGAATGTTTTCATATCCTATTGAAGCAAATGTTTTCATATATTAAGCAGATTAAAGATGTGGAATTTCCCCCATAAGTTTTGCTGGTGGGCGATTTCAACTGTAAAGTTTCCAATTCAAGCCTAGAGCTATATAGAAATAAATTTAAAGAAGAAGCCTTCTTCATTCCCCAATCCCTCTTCCCTAGTAAAATTAAAACTAATAAGAGAGGGAAGTTATTGTTAGAAGAACTTGCAGCGGCAGAGGGATTAATAGTGAATGGTAGGCTTCCTTCCGATGTCCCTGCCAGTTATACCCATAGATCTTCCCAAAGTAAGTCAATTCTGGACTATGTAATCTCTGATTATTGTACTTTCTCCTTAGTGAAGGATTTGGTGGTCTCGTTGACACAATTTAGCGACCACAACCTGATTACTATAAGCCTTTCTTTTCTTCCTCCTGATTCTGATCCATGGTCCTTTGGCAGTGACTTAGTTAACTTTCATAGGGACTCTGGTAGATGTTTTTGGAATTTTAAAGCCAAGAAAGGCCTGGACGGCATACTTGGTAAAGTAATATCAGAACTGAATGTTTGGCAGGGTTCAGAATTGATCCATTTTGAGAATTTTATGAAAGAGGTCATCTCTGTTGCCAAAAGGTCCAGATTTTCTGAGAAAAGGATTTATGTTCCCAGACCAATTTTTCTCCTAAACAAAGAAATAAATAAATTGGTGCGGGAACAATTTTTGTGTAGATCTATCGAAATGAATGAGAAAATATGTTTGCTAAAAAGGAGAAACAGAATCAGGAAGAAATTTAGAAAAGAAAAAGAAGACTCACTTTGGATAAAACTTCGGGAGGCCGCTGTTTATGGCAAAATAAGACAATTTTGGTCTCTCATTGGCGAGGGCTGTAGAGCAAGAGTTAGCTCTCTCCCTATTCCCATTGCTGAATTATCATGGGTTACCCATATTTCCAACCTGTATGCTGGCAATATCGCAATGGTAGATTGTGAGGAGTCTATTAAAGAAGATGTGTTTCCTGTTGATTCTCCATCGGAAAAAACTATTGAATTGGCCATTAGGGAAATGCGCTCCTCCGGAGCAATGGGGCCTGATGAACTTCCCATTTCAGTTTTGAAGCAGGATCCTATCTCATGGAGTAAGATTCTTTTCCCTTTATTTAGATCTTGCTTCATTAGCAAAATCATACCCCCTTCTTGGAAGGGGAGCATATTTGTCCCCCTATTGAAAAAGGGTGATAGGAATAATCCAATGAATTATCGCCAGACAGCTCTCCTGGATGCCATTGGCAAAGTCTTTGCCAAATGTCTCCTCTTTTTAATAACGGATTGGGTTGAGGCGAATCAGATACTACCGCTTGAACAAACTTGCTTCTGCAAGGGGCATGGTACATTGGATAATCTTACAGCCCTTCAGGTTATTACGGACAAATATATAAGAGTTCGGGGGGGGGAGTGTATGCGGCTTTTATTGATTTCTCCACAGCATTCGACAAAGTTGACCGTCCCCTGCTGTGGAGAAAATTGTTTGATTTGGGCATGCCTCCCCTCCTACTAGACCTGGTGCGATCCCTCCATTCGGACACCTGGTGCCGAGTGTTACAAGGAGGAGAAAGGGGTTTATCACGGGTTATCCCCTCCATTAATGGATTAAAACAAGGCGGCCTTCTTGCACCTTTACTCTTCTCTCTGTATATTGCTGATCTACCTGCTACCCTTTCATCTTGTGTTGGCATAGCCCCGGTAGTGGGTGGATCTTCTATTTCCTGCCTGCTATACGCAGACGACATTCTTATCCTGGATTTAACTCCTAAGGGATTGGCCAATCGTCTGCAGGCTCTACATCTGTTTGCAGAGTCCCATTATATGAGGATAAATGCGTCAAAAAGTAAAATCATGTGCATTACAGAAAAAAAAAAATCCAAATCTGAGAATTTTGGGTGGGCAGTAGGCGGCCAGAAACTGGAGGTGGTTAAGACATATACCTTTTTAGGAAAAATAATTTCCGCTAACTTGATTGAGAAGCCTCACATTGATAATAATTCCCGTAAAGCCTGCTCCCAAGGCAAAAGTCTGAGTGCCCTTTACTCCGCCACAGGGAGAAGACATTTTGCTTGCTTATTGGAGGTTTTGTAGTGTAGTTCCTATTATCCCAATAGGCTCTGCGCATTGGAATAATACCTTCAATAGTATAGGCCTAGACCAGACGTTAACTAGGTCTACTACTGTCGATATTAGACTTAAAGTTTTGGGTTTTGCCAGCTAGCTCAGAGTTCACTAGAAACTTTCTTGAATAGGCAAGGAGGAGTTGAACCTCCCTGGATAGACAAGAAGGGATTTAGTTTCTGACAACCATAGAACATGACAACTTTGCTCTCCCCTAATCAAGAGTGTATCTCTAGAGTCGTGTGAAAACAAAAGACGACTTATTTTACTCAGTCAGTACGTGCATTCTTAGTCTCACCAGATTGTAGAGAAAAGGAAGAGACGGGCGTGTTCAATAAAAGATGTTATTTATTGATCAGTATCTTTTCTCATACAAGAGAAATGGATCGATATTATTGCAATACTTATGGTTAAGTAAAGTGCATACAATAAAAGCAGAAGTATAAAATAATACTGTAAAAACATTGATATGGTTTCTAAGCCATATGAAGGTTTAAAATGAATAGAATGAATACATACACATATACATTTGCCTACTCGTACTCAACTGGTGTTTCTAACTACGCCTACCTGACCTAAGCCTAATACGTGGGCGGGAATAGAAAGTTACAGTTTAAGTTAAGTTTGTTTTGCCAAGTGACTGACTAAAGAATTCTCTGCAAGGGGTTATTCAGTTCTGTACCTGGAATCTAGGATGAATGAGGGATGGTATCTCTCGTCTCTGGTCTCGATATTCCAGGCTGCCTGCGAGGGCTACCCGGAAGCGCCGGAGCTGGATTTCTCGGCAGGAGAAAGGCAGCGTCTCGTTCTCAGCGCGTCAGGAAGGCGGGGCTGCGCCAGTGGGGTCTGCTCTGCTCTGGGCTTCGGCAAGTCTGGCTGCTCCGATCTCGTCACCACCGCGTGTGTTTGCATAGGGCAATATCGGTAATATTTATACCTTTAAGGTGCCGAGATTGACGTAAGGATGGACATAGATACGTCAATAAGGATGTCATACGACCTGGTCGTTAGCACATTCTTTTGCTGAAGTTCTCGGTGAAATCAAAACAATGGCCGCAGGGTTTTTCCCAGGTCTGTCATAGGTTTGATTTGTTTTGAGAACTCCGTATGCCTTATCAGGGGCTGGAGAAATATCGCTTGTCTAATTAGATGGCAAGCGTTATGACCTAATCAGATAACACGTTCCTGTGCCGTAGTGTGGCTTTATCAGATAACGGTTCCTGCATCATGGGGGTTTTCTGCCTCATGGGATGGCTGCTAGTTAACTTGTTAACCAGAATAGGGTCAGGAATAGGGGGATCAATACAGAACCTATAGGAATACATCACACCCACTCCACGCTAACTATGGACATATTTACGAATCTATGCATAGTAAAACATACTGTAGAGTATCGTGTATACCTTACCACCCCAAAATACATAAATGCATTTTGAAATTATCAAATATACGGAAAAAACAGTCACATGTAATATATGCACTCAAGCTGTAGAATAATGCAAAAGTAATCACGCATATCTATACATTATCACTAATTTGTATATGAGAATTTACACATGAAATGGCTCTTAATACAGAAAAAAGTTTCGAGACCATTCCATCACAGAATAAAATAATTATGAACATACCAGCGGGCAGCTAATGTCTATAAAGTATCTAAAAATAGAAATTTTAGTTCTCTAAGAATAGTCCTTACTTTAAGCAGAAGATAAGTGTCCCGAAAAATATGTAAAAAATATTTTGGGGCTGCTGAAAAAAAATTGCTGTCCGTGAACTGGAGGGAAAATTGTTCATGGTATTTTGCTATTCTAGTTGAAGGCCAAATTCAGGGAACGCCGTGTGCGAGCTCGCTCAAAAGTCTCTATTTCTGCTCTGGTGAGAACATCATATCATTTAGACTCTCGAAAAAGTTGTCAACAGCTTCCTGGGAGAGTTCCACTAACTCGGAAAAAGGTGTAACCATGCATTCGTGCGCATGATTGTCTCCATTGACGTTTTGAATAGTATCGCTGACAGAAGGTCGTACCTGATCAATGCTGCTTTCATCTTGAACTTCACTACCCCTTAATCGTAGTGGTGAAGATTCCACGAATGCCGTCATCAGGATTGGTAGCCGTTGAGGGCAGCACAAAGTATGAGCCTTTATTGGACTCAACAATGTTTCTGCATCCATTGGCGCATCTGATTGTAGAGTCAGACAGGTGTCTAACACGCATTCTTCTCCGCATAGCAAGCACCGCAATACAGGTAAAACACATCGATGCCACATTGGTCGAAATGAAAGAAACCAAGTCATGTTCAGGTCTCTAAGCCGGGATAGTCCCAGGATTTTTGATATCCGGTCCCGGTATCCAATGGCTAGGATTGTTTCTTCCCTTGTCGCAGGTGTTTTGTCTGTGACATGGTTTGCCATAACGAAATATCAGGACTAAGAATAGGATTCCTGCAATTAGTCCCAAAATGAGGGGAAGTCCGCCAAAAATCGAATGGACGAAATCTGGAAAAATACCCAGTATGGCTTTGAATGGTGTTAATGCCATCGAAAATACTGTCTTAAATACTTTTGAGACTCCACTGGTATCAGAAATATTTAAGATTTCATTCAGGATTTCTGCTAAATGTATGGGGGAATTAGTTGATAATAAGGAATGAATCTCTGCAGTCGTCCTTGCGACAAGGAGATCATACGTTTCTTTTGATGACGTGAGTCTGGTCGGCGTCTGAAGAAGCACTGTTTTCATTCTGCTTAAAGTATCTATTCGAATAGAAGTAATTTTCAAGTTGGGCCATGCCCTTGCCTCCCTGTCTGGAAGGGAGCTGGGGAACAATAAGCGTCCACAGCACTTGACCTTCGCAGTCGTAGTTACGAGATAAGGAGTCCCGGGCATAAGACTACAGCATCTGCGATCTACAATTAGAATGTAACTCCCATTATAGAGTCTTTGAAAGAATGGTTCTATCTCTGTTGCAGGTGCGCCTAGCTGGTGACATGAAAGGTTATTTGAGTTCCCTTCACAGGCTCCATGCAAACTAATTCCATTACACAGAAGTGTACCGCTCAGTGACATTGCACAATTATTGCCACTAAGAAACACTTTCTGTCCTTTATTACTGACACATGCATGTGAATAGGGCAAGTTCCATGTTGTTTTAATGTACCCCTTTCCCAGTTTTTCGTACATGCCAGCCTGTATATATTTTTGGCAGTATTGAAACCTGAAGGTTGATATTGGAATATTAATTATCCCATGTATTATCCATTCACTGACAGGTCGTTCTGACATTGTCACTGGTAATCTCTCAAGTTTCTCAATGCTCAGGATTGTATAATCAGCACCCTTCTGGGCCATACTGATTTGTTTATCAGTAAGGTTAAAGATATTGAATAGTGACGTTGTGTTGATTAAACGCCAAGGCACATAGCCTGAACGCAGATTTTGTAACGTCCAGCCAAGCTGTACAATAGAACGCAATTGAGACTGACCGTGTTGTAACAACAGTAAGTCTTGCGATATTATGTCGATTGCTGAAGACACAATGCTGTCCAGAGAAAAAATTCTGGAGGACAGAGTCATTAACCCATTGTCCACTACAGAAAGTGATTTTTCCAAATTAATACGGTCAATTTCCCGTATTCTTTCTGCTGTCTCAATTTGAGTCACCTTCCAGGCCTCGTTGTATGCTGCATATACAGAGGCTGCTATGAAACGTTTCTGACGCTGTTTGCGCGGTCCCAAAATGAAATCACGCAAGTCAGCACCATCAGTAAGTAAAGTTAGGTGTTGCTTAATTTCTGCCAGTGTGGAAGTCTGTAGCCATTGAAGGCATAATTTGCCCACACTGTAGGTGGTTATTATTCCTGGGTGTTGTCTTTGGAAATATCTAGGGTCTGGCCTGGTCATTTTGAACCCCTGTGTTTTGTTCAGGAATCTGTTTTGACAGTTATTAGTATCTGTGGGCCAGATCAACCACTGTTTCCAATCAGGATGTGTTCTGTTTTGGTTTAATACATAATTTACGTCTATCTCTTCATCTGTGGAGCTATTGCTGTTCATTGTTGGTTTTGGAATAGACGGTTTATTTAAGTCTTTGATTTTGGCTAAGCCAAGACAGGTAGTTTGTTGAACAGTGTCATTTAAAAATATAATTTGTTCTGGGATCATGCAGGCTCTAAACAAAGCTTCTATACCCTGTACTTGCCATTCTTTTGTACCCCAAACACTTTTTACTTCAACATTTTTGTCCCAATAATCAAAACCAAAAGTATTCATTTGTTCAAAGAATGAGTCTGAATATATCAATTTCGTGTTTGTTATCATGGTCTTTGTCCCTGTCTTATTTGACAATTTGAAATAAAATGTTTCACCATTACTTGTGTTGAAACCTGAAAAGTATGAATATTTGTCATAAACGGTTCTTGAGCTTCCTTTTGGAGGGGTTGCACAATGTTCCCATTGATTATAATTTAAAACATTTCTAGGTTGTGCTGATCTATGTAGAAAATGGTTACCATAGTGGTTATAACAGTACATACTATCATAATTTGTCGAACCCTGCAAATAATCATGTTTGGTAAATTTAGCAGACATTACTAAGTCAGACATCATATTATTTATACTTTCAAAGTCCCAATCATCAGCAAATGAGCTTGGTTTTACAAAGTCACTCAACGAGATCTTAATTTGGTGTGGATATTTCAGGATTTCAACCGGACCATAAATTTCGTAGTCGGTTTTGTCCCATGCTACCCCACCCGGTATAGGATTGGCTGTGAAGTTGACTGAAGAAAGTTCTCTTTTCTCGACGTGTGAAGATGTGTGTGGTTTGAGGATCAAGTTGATTTTCTGACTTGCTGTGTCCATTTTAGCATATTTTCCCTCAATGAAGCGTCCCAAAGTTAGTATCATGATGAGCCAAAGTATGAGGATAAATGCACCAAAACCCACCCAGAATTCAATCCATGGAGAAATTAGATATGTTTCTTTCAGTTGTTTCAAAAGTACTTTAACTTTATCTTTAAAGGTTTTTGTTGATGGCTGTGTTTTTGATTCAGTGAAGCCTTCAGAGGAATCATCGAAGTTTATGAAGTAGCCGGATGCAGTTCTGTCTATTGTTCCAATTGCTTCAGGATTACTGTTTCTTGCATAGTCGTTTGTTACTTCATTATAGATTGGTGTGTCTCTGCTAAATGTTTTTATTTGGGTTTTCAGAGGTCTAAGTTCCATTGCATTGTTGCATAGTCCTTGTTGTAGTTCTGTAGGCGTTTCGAATGTGATTAGCCTCTTAGATTGAATCTCTGTGTTAGTAGCAAATCTTGGTGTACTACTACTTCTCGGGAGTCCACTTGGCCTACTATTTGTTATCGGCCACATGTTGTGGTTTTACCAGGTCGATGGATACAACTCGATTCTCCTTTTTACCAGCAAGCGGCGGTAGTACAACTGATCTTGTCCCGTTGACAGACAAGACAGGAACTGCTTTCCTGTAAGAAGGCCCAAATTCCTTCTTTACCGCGATCTTTTCTCTGACTAGATCCCCGACTTTTGGAATCCAGACAGGTCTTGCTGGGACAGGTGGTGGTTCTTCAGTGGTTGTTGGCTGCTGTTTCAACTTTATGTTGCTCAGGTCTTTTCTTGTTTCGTTTAAGTCCTGCAAAACAGCCAAACGATCTTTGATATCAAAGCATTTTTCCTTCACCACTGAAGTCTGACTGTCGAGATCTAAGACTAACATCCTAGTTCCAAATAATAATTCGTACGGACTGAATCCCTTCAGAGAATTTCTTGGCAAGTTATTTAGACTACGTTGGACACTTATTAGATGTTTGACCCACCCAGCTCCCGAACCTAATACCTTTGCCGTTATAGATTGCTTTATGTCACGGTTTTTTCTTTCAACAATTCCGTTCCCCTCAGGGTGAAATGGACAAGAGTACCGCAATGTAACGCCCATGATGACCATGGCCTCCTTATAAGCCCTAGAGCTAAAAGCAGGACCATGGTCCGAATGCAGCATGCCAATTGCGTATGTGCCGATAAAGACTCGCAAATCTTTTATAACAGTTCTGGCGTCAGCCGTTCGTTGGGGCCACATCCATATGAATCTCGTGCATGAGTCCACTGCAACCAAGATGTATTTATAGTTACCATCCCTTTGTAAGGGACCACAGTGGTCTAGGTAAACACAGGCTAATGGTTTATCCGAGATTAGAAGGGGCGTCTGCGCTGGACGTCTCACCGTTGATACTTTCATTCTTTGACATATTTCACATTCTAAAACATAGTTCCTTGTTTGTCTTCTCATTTGTGGCCACCAGTATCTCTGTTTTAATAATGATACTGTGGCTGAGACGCCAGCATGTATAGAAGCAAGCCCTTCGTGTGCCACTATTATCAGTCCTAACCTATGTTCCATGTTTGGAATTGCCCTATCCCCCACTCCAGGGATTCGAGCAAAAGGAACATTGTTTGCATCAGTTATGTATGAGTATTTTACTGGAAAGCCTTTCGGGAGTGTTTCTATCGAATCCTTTTCTGTAGCGCTGACAGCCTGTAATATTTCGCTGTCTATTTTTGTTTTTGACCATGTGATGGCAGCTACGGAAGCCGTTTGCACAGCTGCCTTCACGGCCTCATCAGCCAATGAATTCCCTGCAACGTGAACGCCATCACGTTGATGACTCAGCGTATGTATCACGTGAGTCTTTGGTAGTTCTTTTTGTAATAGAACTACTTGTTCCCAGAGCATCTTATGCTTGATTGTGCCTCCTTTTGCATCCTTAAAACCATTCTGAAGCCAGATCTGCAAGTATTCATTGTAAGACTGAACGCAGTAATACGAATCGCACACTATGAGTGTGGGGAATTCTCGATCGGTATTTTCGAGCGCCATCTTAAACGCCAGTAGTTCAGCTCGCTGAGCTGTACAATCTCCTAGAGATTGTGTCTTAGTGATAGCCGGTTTGAATTTTCCTTCGTGCCAGCGACCTTTAACAATCGCGCACGCAGGACTGTAAGCTTGCTTACCCCCTACTGCGGGTTGTGCTGATCCGTCTGTATATATTATACAGCCGTAATGTTCTAGAGGCAGAATTTCGGTCGGCGGAGGACATTCAAATTCATATTGGAGAAATTCTTGTGTTTTTAAGTTAGGATCAAATTCGTATGCCACGTCTGTTGCAGCAAGAGAATTAGCCCATTGTATCCATCTCGGATGGAGCGCTTTAGCATTTGGAATGCTTGCTTTTGTTACAGCCTCTAGGGCTGGTATTGGTGTCACGATTATTATTCGTTTACCTTGTGCCAGGGCTCGTTCTTTTGCTATAGCTGTCTGTTGCAGTAAGAATTTTTTCCGTTGGGCTAAATTTCATTTCAGCCTTAGTGTACAAGTGTGATTTGAATGCAATTGGTACCTTTTCTCCCTCATTAGAGGTCAGGTATGTGAATCCGCATCTTCCTGGGATGACTCGAATCACAAGATTGCGTGTGTCATCACGTGTTTCTAATTTTGTTTTAATTAACATGTCTGTTTGTAAGGATCTCAAAATTTCTGTGTGTATTTGAGTCCAATTGGTTCTTTTAAAATCTGGTTTTATTAGATCATAAAGGGGTTTGACCCTTTCTGCGTAATTTGCGATGTATGTTATTCCGAAATTTAGGAAGCCTAGAATTGACTGTAGATTTTTTAGTGTTCTAGGTGCTTGGAGTACGGCACATTTCTCTAGGAAATTGTCAGCCAGGCTTTTGCCTTCACTTGATAATTCGTATCCTAAGAACAGGACTGTTAGATGGGCAATTCTGGATTTTTTAAAGTTGAATTTGTAACCCTCTGCTGCGAACCCAAGTATTATGGTGTTCACTCTCTTCAAGTGAGTATCCAAGTCATCATCTGTTAAGTATATGTCATCGACATAAGATAATGCTTCGTCATCATATGTTTGTAGTAATTCTGTTACTCTCGCTGAGAATACCCCTGGGCTATTCTTGTACCCCTGGGCTAACCGACAGAATTGTTTTTGAGTGCCATTTATTGAGAATGCAGACAAATATCTGCTCTCTGGTGCTATGTTTTGACAAAAGAATCCATTAGAGATATCTAATGTTGTTTTGTATTTTTTGCGCTCTATGTTATTCATTAGTGCAGCACTGTGCGAGGTTTGTACTGCAAAAGTTTTGCAACATGAGTTAAGGTGTCGGTAATCCAAAACTAGACGATATGAATTGTCTGGTTTGGAGACCGGAAACAAAGGGTTGTTCATTTGTGAGGTGCAAGTTTCAATCACCCCCTGGTATTCTAATTGATCTAGGATTTCTTTTACCTGTTTTTTAGCTTCTTGCTTAATTGGGTACTGCCTTTGTGCAGTAGGTTGTGATTTTAACTGGATTTTGTGAGGAGGAGAGTCCTCATCCCATCCTACATGATTTTTATATAAAGCAGGAGCTTGAGCTACTGCCCACTTTCTGGCAAGTGTGTATTTTTTATGAATTGGGATATGATTTGAGAAGGCAGGCATAATTATTTCTTCGCCATGAGGGCACTCCCTGACAAACTCTGGTGGCCAGTCTTTTTCAGCTAGAAGGATGTCATAGCCCTTGGAGAGGTTATCCCAAAATAGTCCCCTTATTTTTCTAGTCTTATCCCCTTCTATACGTAAAGTTATTTCATATATTTTGTGAGGTTTGCTAACTCTGGTGTCTGCAGTTTCCACTTGAAGATATTCATTCGTGTCCACTGTCTCCAGATGATTCATAAGGACTTTGCGAGCTATGCTCACTTCTGCTGCGCTGTCTAGCATTGTCTGAGCCCATTCTCCGTTTTTCAGTTGTGTCCTCAGTATTCTCGGCATTGTTAACTACCTTGATACTGGCTACCTTCTTTTTTGGAAATTGTAGTTTCTTTTTTAGATGAGCAGGTTCCTTGTCTTTGGACTTGGCGTGCTCTTCTCTTTGTTCTGATCGTCCTCTTCTTTCCGATTTCTGCGAGGAAGTCTGAAAAGATTGAGAGGGACGTGTATCAATGTCTTGATATCTATCAGGCTTCTTTATATTATCCCTATTTCTAAGGTTATATCTTTTCCCAGAGGGGTCACTTTGGGGTGACCTGTGTCTCTGGTTCGGAGATTTTTCTCTCCGCCGAGGAGACCTTCCTCTGGACTGGAATTTCTTTTCTTTAGGATTGGATTGTTTGTTTCCATCCCAGCTCTTTTTTTGTGATGTTGAATTATTATTAAAAAATATTTTTTCAGGACTTTCAATCAGTTGCGGTTTTACTGGTATTCCACCTAAACTATCTCTACCTAGTTCCTCATAGGATTTTTCTATAATTCTGGCAATTTCAGCTGGTTGGTCTGCTATATCTGTCTCCTTTAACCTCTGGCGGATCGCCACGTTTGCTGCTTCTCCCTTTATGTTGGCTAATAATATAGCCGAGACCTGCTTGAAGTCTTTTAGTAATTTCATACCAAGAGTTAAAGCGGGTTCTGGACCGTATTCGTCTTGAATTTGTTTTAGCACATCTGGTATTACCGAAATGGATGAAACACCGTGCGTTTTTGTGTAGATGGAAGCAAAGACTGTACCCCAAGTGTCACAGTCCTCCACGTGTGGTGCGATTCCCATTGGAAGACAGATAGTCAGAATCCTGTGTTTTTCTAACGGGGTGGTGTCTGGAAACACCGCCTCTATTTGGGTGATTTTTTGTGCTAACCAGAATGGTATTTGTTCCCGTTTAGCTGGTACTTTACCTAGGCAGGATTGTATGTTCTGTGGTGTAATTTTATTTGTGTTCCCCTGGTGAGGGGTCAGCTGTGGAATTTTAATTGCTGGTTGAATTGTTGAAGTCCGCATCACATATTGGACTAATTGTCTATGTAATTCTATTAATTGTTTTAGCTGTGTTAAAAGCTCTGCTTGAGACATCCCATTGATGTCTGGATGTGGTGTGTATCCGGCTAGGACCGGCCACGTTGCTCCTGGTCTACCTAATGGACCGAGCCTGGTGATGTGATTATTATGTTTTAGGGCGCCATTAAATAAGAGCAGATGCTCTTGAAATTTAAGTGGTACTTCCACCTCCTCGAAAGGAGTGTACTCATTAGGAGGGTCCTCTGTTTTGTAATAGTGGAAGTACTTTGTTACAGCATTTGCTGCTGGAAAATGTATCCATGAATAACATACCTCTGTCTGTCGATATTCGTGTGCCTCAATCACGAATATGACTGTGCCACCTCTAGGAGTCAGTCCATTTTCTATAAGTTTTAAAGTTATAGATTTCCTCTTGATGACCGGGATGAGTATTATATCCGGGTCTGTGTCTTGCAGTGCATTATCAGCTGCTGCGAGTTCAGTTGCTATCCTAACTGTCTCTCTTTCTTCATCACTGTCTCCCATTTTACCGACAGGAAGGTTATTTAGTTTGTTTGCAGATCAGGTTTCTTATGGAAACAAAGATTAGATGCACAATATTTTGGAACAGTGTATCCTTCAACGTTGACTAAACCAAGAACCATACATAGGAGTTTCCTCCTGCGAGGTCTGGCGGATATTACCTTTTACCCACTCCAGACATCTTTGGAGTATTATGGGAGAAAAGGGGTCTGAGTGAAAAAGCACGACTGAGTTACTTTAAATGTCTTACGTTAGTTTTATCGCCCTTCCAAACGCGTTGGGCGCCATGTAGTGTAGTTCCTATTATCCCAATAGGCTCTGCGCATTGGAATAATACCTTCAATAGTATAGGCCTAGACCAGACGTTAACTAGGTCTACTACTGTCGATATTAGACTTAAAGTTTTGGGTTTTGCCAGCTAGCTCAGAGTTCACTAGAAACTTTCTCGAATAGGCAAGGAGGAGTTGAACCTCCCTGGATAGACAAGAAGGGATTTAGTTTCTGACAACCATAGAACATGACAACTTTGCTCTCCCCTAATCAAGAGTGTATCTCTAGAGTCGTGTGAAAACAAAAGACGACTTATTTTACTCAGTCAGTACGTGCATTCTTAGTCTCACCAGATTGTAGAGAAAAGGAAGAGACGGGCGTGTTCAATAAAAGATGTTATTTATTGATCAGTCTCTTTTCTCATACAAGAGAAATGGATCGATATTATTGCAATACTTATGGTTAAGTAAAGTGCATACAATAAAAGCAGAAGTATAAAATAATACTGTAAAAACATTGATATGGTTTCTAAGCCATATGAAGGTTTAAAATGAATAGAATGAATACATACACATATACATTTGACTACTCGTACTCAACTGGTGTTTCTAACTACGCCTACCCCGTGTATCTGACCTAAGCCTAATACGTGGGCGGGAATAGAAAGTTACAGTTTAAGTTAAGTTTGTTTTGCCAAGTGACTGACTAAAGAATTCTCTGCAAGGGGTTATTCAGTTCTGTACCTGGAATCTAGGATGAATGAGGGATGGTATCTCTCGTCTCTGGTCTCGATATTCCAGGCTGCCTGCGAGGGCTACCCGGAAGCTCCGGAGCTGGATTTCTCGGCAGGAGAAAGGCAGCGTCTCGTTCTCAGCGCGTCAGGAAAGGCGGGGCTGCGCCAGCGGGGTCTGCTCTGCTCTGGGCTTCGGCAAGTCTGGCTGCTCCGATCTCGTCACCACCGCGTGTGTTTGCATAGGGCAATATCGGTAATATTTATATCCTTAAGGTGCCGAGATTGACGTAAGGATGGACATAGATACGTCAATAAGGATGTCATACGACCTGGTCGTTAGCACATTCTTTTGCTGAAGTTCTCGGTGAAATCAAAACAATGGCCGCAGGGTTTTTCCCAGGTCTGTCATAGGTTTGATTTGTTTTGAGAACTCCGTATGCCTTATCAGGGGCTGGAGAAATATCGCTTGTCTAATTAGATGGCAAGCGTTATGACCTAATCAGATAACACGTTCCTGTGCCGTAGTGTGGCTTTATCAGATAACGGTTCCTGCATCATGGGGGTTTTCTGCCTCATGGGATGGCTGCTAGTTAACTTGTTAACCAGAATAGGGTCAGGAATAGGGGGATCAATACAGAACCTATAGGAATACATCACAGTTTTTAGGGCAAAAATTCCTCCAACGTTACTGTATGGAATGGAACTGGTTGACATAAAGCACTGGGGCTTTTTGCAGACGATAGAAGGAAAATTATTAAGGTCTATTACATCTCTTAACCCGGCCTGTTCCGTGGCTGCGTGCAGAATGGGATTCGGTCTCCGTAGCAGCTGGGCGCAGGGCCTATCTGCTTTAGTTCGATGGGTTGTTAGCCTCGCTAGAGGTGAAATGGGGACTTTGAGACTCCTTCTTAAAGGGGAATTGTTGGGTAATTTAAAGGAGTACTCCCAAATTGTTAAGAACTTTAGAAAGGCTGTGGCACTTCTCGAATTAGGAGAGAGTACTCTCTTTACTATTTCTCCTTACCAGTTAAAATCCCTTTTGAAACAGGCGTCATGGGATTTATGTTTTATGTTGGATAAAAAGTCTATGCAAGCAAAGAGGGGAGGTGATCTTTTGGTTACCTCATATTCTATGAAGCTTGCCCAACCCTATGTCGCCTGGAATTTACCCCATGGTATTCGGAGATTCTGGTTCCTGTTAAGGCAGGACCTGTTACCCTTGAATAATCTTTTGGCAAAATGGTATGGATCCTCTTCTAGATGTAACTTTTGTAACATATCTGTTCAGGATCGTTCCCATATATTGTTCATTTGCCATGCATTGCGTCCACTTCGTTTGAAGTGGATAAAACCAATATGTCTGCAACTGGGTATCCTTAATATGAATTCTTTTTTACAGGCATTATATTCGCCTCCAAATGAAATGTTTTGCTTCAATATTTTTAACTTTTTAAAATGTTTTTTAGCTATTTATTGATGAAATATGGAGGTTTGTGACATTGACTCTCTTGTTATTGGAAAATGTTGTAGTTGTTATTTCATTTAAGAAAAATGTGTGTTTGTATTTGTTGTATTTTGTCTTATGTGGCCCTCTTTTGAGAGCCAAAACATAATAAAATAAATTGAAGAAAAAAAAATGTCTAGCAGGTATATAGCAGGGGTGTGTGCTCTGTAATGCCCATGTGAAGCGAGGACCTGGTAGGGTTCATTACAAGCTGGTTAACTAAGAAACTAATGCCACCACGACGGCCTTTCTAGTGGCATTAATATCTGCCCGGAAGGTGAGTGAGCTCCAGGCTTTGTCATCTAAGGCACTGTACTTCAGCATTTTCCCAGACAAGCTTAGTATTAGAGCTTCCTTCTTACTGAAAGTGATCACTACTCCCTTTCATGTAGGCCAAACCATCATTCCATACTGATCAACCCATCCTCCCTGCTCTGTGAACAGATTTCTAGGGACAGGGCTGCTCCCCTTTCAGGCCCTAGTTTTCCGCACCAGCCGTAAGTGTTCTTTGTGACTCCACGCTACTGGTGTAAAAAGTTGCGGAAAAAAAATGTCAGTGTGCTGGGATGGCGCCTTTAACAGGCACTTCACATATCGCTTCGGATGTGGACGACCCCAAGTGAAGGTGAATGACGTGACCTACCGACTCCCAGGTGGACTGCTCATCTGGTGATAATTCCAAGGTAAGGAACCTGTGACTAGATAGTCTCTACCAGACAAGGTGTTACTGATGGTAAGTAACTTATTCATTAATACCACTTATCACTACGCCTGATATCGTTGTTCCTTTTTGCATACCGGTTGGGTTTGTTCACAGCTGCCACTTAAGATGAGGATGATGATTGTGAAATAGACCAAATGCGTCTAACACTTCTTTAGCACAGCATTACTGGCTAATCTGCAGAAGGCCAGTGTCCTCAACGCTTACCCGAATTACAATTTGGCATTCCAGGGTGCAGTCATTAGAAACGTGATGAATTCCCTGTGATTCCACTTCCTTCAGCACAAGCTAAATCTACTTTATTTGCAGACATTTTGGCAGACAGCAGCCTTTCCTATTTGTCTTCCATTTTTTAGAAAGCTCATTTTGAGCAAGTGCATGAAACCAGATAAATATTTGAAAACCAGCCTGGAAATTCTAGATTGACATCTAACACAGCCTATTTATCAGCTCATCCAATCGTCTTGTAAACTGAACTAGCATACTTTCTGCTGCACCACCATATCGGTATTAAACAGTTTAACACCAAGTGCTTCTATCAGTATTTGTTTCCTCGCAAGATATGCCCCTGCCTTGTGGGAGATGGTGAAGAAAGTGGTACTGAGCTGGCAAAATACAGGCAGTTTTTTGGACAACAGAGGCTAGAGGCAAGGTCACTGTTTTCCTCTTCTCTTCTGAAATGACCAGTCCCAGGCCCTTGTGCGCTGTACAGTTCTAAACATAGGACCCAAGTCATGGAATGGATGTTGGCCTTTAACAGTGGCAGAGAATTCAGTTGGACCAGTGGGCTCTGCAAACTGTGAATTTCCTTCCCCTGAAAGAGGGTCACTTTCATTCCCACCTAAATACTCTCCCTCCTCGCCCTACAACAAACTCAGAAACATCTTGTTGAACAAACTGTTTGTTACCTGTGTAGCTGTAGACACACATTCAGTGCATACTCCTGCCATCTAGTGTGGGACTTCGATGTGTGCAACTTTTTTCCTTACAAGAAGTCTGAGTCACGCTGTCTGTTGACTCCACTTATTGCTGGTAATGCACATGGGCATCGACTCCGTTCAGAGATTGTTTTTTGTTTCCTCCGGTGGGTTCCAATGTGTTCTCACTGAGCCCTGGGTAGAAGCATTGAGGCGTTGTCACTGGGCACATTTGGACCCTCTAGACTTGTTGATGTAACAATCGTATAGATTTTTTCTTCATCTAGAACTGTTGCGCATCCGTATTCGGTTAGACATCTGAGAATTCTCCTCGCCCAGTCTGGTATTATAGCCTTCTTTGCCCTTCTTTGCAGTTTCATTCGAAACTGCCCGAAGATTTGCACCAAGTACCCGTGGGCAGACCTCCCTCAGATGTGTAACCTATGTCTGTCCCCAGAGCGTGACGAGGCCTCCTGTACTGCATGCCTCGCACCTGTAATAAGAAGACCATGCTCTACCGCCAAGCACAACACACCACAACCGTCTCAACAGAACGATGATACTCTGGATACGATGATACTCTGGATCTCTTTGACAAACAGGGCTTTGAAGCGGAGGCATAACCAGGGACTTTTGCCGCAGAGGGGCAGGTCTTCTTGTTAAATGAGAGCTCCGGCGATGGTTGATGAGCCGCTTCCTCCCCAACGTCGACTATCAAAGATGACAGCTGTGAGTAAGGCCAATACACATCCCCTGCACCAAACAGTGGCCAAGCATCACCCTGAAGGGGGTTGAGGTTCAAACCCAGAAGCCAACTCAGAGACATCAGGGCCACCACTGCCCAAAGGCCTTGGTTGGCATAGTTACCATGCACCGGACCCGGCACCTACTCAGCTCAGTATGTGCCAAAGCACGTGCCAAAGCCACGCATTTCTGCTCTGGAGACAAAGACACCATTGAAACCGTTACCAGAACTAAAATCAGCCTCTGTACCACCAGACCAAATACCATCTTCAGCGCCAAAACACTCGGTGGTCAAAGCACCATCCTTCTCCGCTTCCAAAAATCAAGATCAGCCCATCCTCCATGTCTTAAGGATGAGCTTGATGCCCAGCAGCAGCGGATCCTCTTCCACCTACAGACTGGTCTGATCCTTGTTCAACCTCCTCCGAAGGCCAAAGACCCCTTCCCTCTCAAGAGGACTCTGACCTTTGAAGAGGCCCTCAACCCACCAGCAAATCAACCCACCAGCAAAGCCAACACCTAAGATTCTACTGTGCCAGGACAAAGGGACCAGTTCACCACCTCTTCTGCCTTGTCTACCTCCATCTCACCTTTCCTCTACTCCTCCTTTGCCTTCTTCTCCACTCCCCCACGCCCCCTTCATCTCCACCACTTCTGGACCCTTTGTCTCACTTTACAAAGGGGTCACCAAACTCTGGGTTTGGAGGAGACAGTCCAAGATCTCCTCAGGATCCTTATGACATGCCTTTAGGTCCACACCCTCAAGACGACCCATGGGACAATTATGATGTCCACCCACCTGGGGATACAGATTTCGACCTGTACCTCTCAAAGCCTTCATCGACTGATGACACTACTTCCTTTCATGAGGTCCCTAATAGGGCGGCCACATACCATAAGTCTGAGGTGCATTAGCTACTTAAGGATGGTGATTTCTTCCTGGAGACTTCTTAACCCAATGCTCCATGCAGTACCTCCCCATACTTAAGCCAGCTCCCGATATCTTTTGGAAGCCTGTGAAAGCCAGAGCTTTCTACCTCTGGGTAGATTAGAAACCCCCTCTGACCCATTATACATTAGAGGACAACTTCCACTGGACTACCTTCTCGTCCATACCACCCACAAGCGTGCCAGTGCCCGGGGAATGGGCGATGCGCCTCCTCCAGACAAGGAAAGTAAGAAAATAGATGAGGCAGGTAAACATGCCGCTGCCCAGCCTGTGACCCATTGGTGTATTGCCAATTCTGTTGGTTTGCTCTCTGGGTGCAACAGGGCGCACTTGGGCCAAATGTAGAGTGGAGGCAACGACGCTCAACATCCTGTGATTCTGGGCAAATCACTTAATCTCCCTGTGCCTAACAAAAATGAATGGTCCTTCTGTAACGAAACTGGTGCTATGTAAAGCGCTCTGATACCCGATGTCTCTGGTCTAGTTTGCGCTATACAAAGCTCTAAAAAATAAAAAAAAAATGGAGGTCCTTCTACACCACCTCCAGCACCAGTACAAAAAGAGAGATCAGGAACTTGTGGTAGAGGCCAGCTCATTTCTAACACTGATATTCAGTGAGCCCTCTGTGCTGCTGACACTGCAGCTCCCAGGATAAATTGAAGTGTCCTTCACTGACACACCTGACTGTGTGTTATTCGCTTAAAGCTTGAAGTCTAGCATCACCTGCCCAATCTGCTGTTCGATGGGGAGCACCTCTTCATACTGCAGGTTGAACAGCTTGAGAAGATAAAGCACACTTATTCCACCAAAGCCATGGGTGCCGTACAAACTCCGTCTACGCCTCGTTCCTTTTGTCAGTTCCAATACTGCGGAGGTTCTGAGTCCACCTCAATTGAGGTGGCCACTTTTTTCCTGAGACACCAAACGCAGTAGAGCTGTCCCCTTGTCTACTATAGAGGGGGTTACAAGGGCAATAACGGCAGAGGCGGAGCCACCAAGGGAGGCGCCTTTGTAAATCTTGCTTACAATCTCCTCAGCCCCAGAACACACAATACCCGTCAGGGGAAGACTCAGTGGGTGGAAATCACATCGGATCAATGGGTTCTCAACATCATTAGCCAGGATTACTGTTTGGAGCTCACAATCACACTACCAAACATCCCTGCAAATGCACTGTCTCTCAAAAATATCAGTTCCTCCTTCAAGAGGAAGAGGAGGCACTTATTCAGGAAGGGGCCATAGAGATTGTGCCACTCCCATCACCACTGCAAGGCGGTGTTCTTCCAGTACTTTCTCATTTCCAAGACAAACTAGTCTCAGGCCCATTCTTGACCTCAAGTCCCTCAACAAATACGTCCTGTCAGAGCCCTTCCACATGGTGACACTCCGTCAAACCTCTACTACAGCAAGGAGACTTTATGACCACCCTCAACCTGAAGGATACCTACTTCCACATCCACCCTGCACATCGCCGGTTCCTCCGCTTCGTGGTAAGTGGCCAGCATTATCAGTCCAAAGTGCTGCCATTCGTGATCTTCTAAGCCCTGTCAGGAGTGAGTTTCTTGGGAGCAGTACACTGAAATTATAAACTTGTGACAGCACTGACTCTGCATCTATATATATATATATATATATATATATATATATATATATATATTATATATATATATCCATCACACAAGTTTGCTCAAAAGGAGACGCCTCTCACGGAGAAGTTTTAAACACCTTTAATGGCGGACTGACAAAGTGGCAGCAACCAATGCACCCTCCAATAAAATCAAATGTCCGACGCGTTTCGAGCACGGCTGTGCTCTTGTTCACGGACTTCATAGGTGAGTAACATATCGGCAAGTAACAGTGGCACCTTTAAACTGATAGAAAAAGTCCCGCCCTAGTGGGCGTATGCCCAGAAGCATGCTGGTCTTTGTGGTCCATTGTATGTTATTCCCCAGTGGGTGCCGATATGCCTCCATTAACCTCTGTGTTCACCAAGTGGGTAAGGGGGGGAAAGACACACCGCCAACTCCATTGTTCATCATAAGTCAAGCCAGGCGGCCTTCTCCGCTCCTTGTTGTGCCCGGCGGTTGCCGAACACAGGATCCGCTCTCAAGCGATGGGGCGTCTCCGCGGCTGAGCAAGCCGCTAAACATCCATCACACAAGTTTGCTCAAAAGGAGACGCCTCTCACGGAGAAGTTTTAAACACCTTTAATGGCGGACTGACAAAGTGGCAGCAACCAATGCACCCTCCAATAAAATCAAATGTCCGACGCCTTTCGAGCACGGCTGTGCTCTTGTTCACGGACTTCATAGGTGAGTAACATATCGGCAAGTAACAGTGGCACCTTTAAACTGATAGAAAAAGTCCCGCCCTAGTGGGCGTATGCCCAGAAGCATGCTGGACTTTGTGGTCCAAGGTATGTTATTCCCCAGTGGGTGCCGATATGCCTCCATTAACCTCTGTGTTCACCAAGTGGGTACTGCATGGCGGGATACCTCGAACAGTGGCAGGTGATGATTAGTAGTGTCCAACTGGTGAGTAACGCACTAGCATATACATATACTCTATATGTTACACATAGAAATAGGCCTTACCTGTAGAGGATTTAAAGGGGTTAATCTCAAGTACTTGTCTCTTATAATCAAATCAGCTGGTATTTCATGTTTCTTGTAAGAGACATTAAAATATTTCTATTCCATTCACTTGGTTGGCACCAATGATCTGGCTACTTTTCTTCATTCAGTTCTAGGCACACTCAGTTCCGTTTGTGTTGGACATAGTTCTGATATCATATGCACCCAATATTCTTAAGGTTTGGTTTCACCAATATTCTCTAAAGTTTTCATTCACAGGAAGAATTAACACGAGCGAGGAGCCCTTGTCCATATATATGCTTGTGCAATATTCAGCGAAGAAGTGTTAGCAATCTAACTCCAAAATCAAACCAGCGTTGAAGAGCACTCTCCAACCGTGATTCAGACGGGAGTTGTTGATGCTGCACAAGAGCCGGAATGGCCGTACTCATAAGTACATGGCTCAAGGCATGGCCCATATATATACTATGCCTCTCGGCAAGATGGCGGCAGGGAATTTGGAAGTCTGGCGAGAATTTGCGTGTCATGACCTTTAACTTTGAAAACAAGAAAACAATTTCTGCCATATTGCATATGGCATGTCAGCGCAACCTTAGCTCGTTTGTTCTGTACACATAAGCTCGCACAGCGCATGATACAATTTTGCAATATAGCTTAATACAACATCGCTGAGGCTAAGAACAGCTTTAATGTACTTTTAAAGCAGTAGCAAACCTGCTACATGTGACACTACACATCAGAGATTAATGTTCCAGACATTGGGCAAGCATGTGGCGCAGAGTAGCATCCTTCTACAGAATGTGAACATGCCAACCCCCATAGTAAGCTGTACATAGTGTCTCTGCTAGGCATGCCATGCAGTATACCTTAGATAGTGTCTCAGTGCTGGGCATGACAAGACAGTGGTCCTGGAACAGAGTGGTAGTGTCTGAATATCCTGCATGGGAGATGGCCTGATTAACCATGGCAGCCCCCAAGGTATTCACAAAGTTTCTTTCTGTTGCAGCCTCTTATCTCGAAAGGAATGATATGCATGTTTTCCTTTGCTTAGAATATTTGCTGGTCAAAACACAACGCGAACAGGAGTGCTTGCCTCACAAACATGCCAAAATAGACCTCCTCTACCGCCTAGATTTTACTGTCCATACCATAAAGTCACACCTTCAGCCCTTTCAGATTCAGCCGTTCTAGGGGGCGCTTCTTAACTCAGTCACTGGTAAGGTATGGCTAGATACACATTTCATCAGTAAAAAATATTTAATAGAAAAAGGAGAGATCTTAATTTGTTAAGAAAATGCAGTCGTTTTAAAATCAGAGTGTAAGATATGTCCATAACTCCTTATTTTTCTAAACCGCCAGTGTCTATGTTGGATTGTTTGAGCACAGCTAATTTCAAACATTTTACAAACATCTCGTTTAATAGTGGGAGTCTTGGGTCGAAGCATGCAAGGACTGCTTGTCTCCGTGTGCGTATACTGGATTCGTTAAAGGTGTTTTTTAAGAGAGCTACTCTTTCCTCTTTTAACTTCATACAGGAGCATAGCAGATGTTCAATATCTTCTTTCCCTGCACCACATAACCTACATGTTGACCTACAGTTCCTTCTCAGCCATGGTTGTAGATGGGGTATGGCTGGTAGGATTCCTAGCCTGTGTTTTAGGAAGGCTTCTTTTGATTTCCTGCAATACCCCAGTCCAAAGTAAGCCTGTAACCCGGGTGATTTATAGCCTCTCAGAATCATCCAGGTGTGGGGCCTATGGGCAAAAGTGGCTTTGTCCTCTATAAAAGAAAGTCTCTTTATTCCCTTATTTACTGCGTGCTTAAATTGTACATGCGGTAGGGAGATTTCCCATAGTTATTTTAGTCCCGTGGTAACCAGTGACTCCTCTAGGTATTTTTTTGCCGGTGCGGTGGAACTGCTATACAAGTCTTCCCAAAGCAGGTGGGTTCAGTGTGTTCTCAGGTGAATTCTTCATTTTGTACCAACACTTAATATACGATCCTCGCCTTGCAAGCAGTTGTTTTGTTAGTCCTAGTTCTAACTGGATCTGGGCTTCTGAAGTATAGGATGGTAAGATTAAAAGGACTCTGTATGCTTTTGAAATAATAGTGTCCAGCAATTTTGCATCTGTGCCTCTTAGTGCTTGGCGGCCATAGGTAATGGATGACTGAATTTTAACTTGGGCAATACGAAGCAATGGCAGAAAGGTAGGCCCGGTCAGTTTGGTTTTGAGTTGTCTAAGTGTTGTCGCAATCAGCATGCCTTGCCTCTTGGTGACCTCAAGGTGGTTTGAGAAATGGCCTCCCCTGTCAACTATGACACCAAGATATTTGTATTCGGAGCAATTCTCTATTGCCCTTGTCCCAAGGAACCAAGAGTTTGATTTTTTTATTCCCGGTTACTGACAGTATTTTGGTTTTGTCAAGGTTGACTTCGAGAAGGTTCTCCTCGGCATATCCATGCAGTGTATTGATAAGATGTTGTAGTCCTACTTTGGTGTAACTGACCAGGACCACATCATCTGCATAGGGTATGCTAGACAGGGTTCGACCCCCTAATCGAGGGGCGTGCGCGTTGCAGGCTTCTAGAGCAGGTCAGCTATGTATAGGTTGAAAAGGATTGGTGCCAGAACGCACCCCTGCTTGAGGCCTTTTGTTGTTGAAATACACCTCGAGAGGTGGGTGCCATTTCCAAGCTTCCCCTGAACCTACGTGTTGGAATGCAGTTTGATCAGGAGATTCAAAAGAGGTGCAGGGATCCCCCAAAGGGCTAGTTTCCTCCAAAGATTTTCTCGATTAGCGTTGTCGAAAGCCGCTTTGAAGTCCACAAAGCAAAAGTGAAGGGTTTGTTTAGTCAGTTTTGCCTTGTCAATGAGTAGTGATATTGCTAGGAGGTTTGTTGTAGTTCCGGCGTCTTTGCAAAATCCTGTTTGGCTGGGCGGAGTTATGTTATACTTTGTAGCCCATTTGCGTAGCTGTATCAGTAGAAGCCCCGCAAAGTATATTGCCTCAATGTCCAGTAAGGTAATCCAGCTGTAATTTTTTGGTAGGGTTCTATCCCCTGCTTTATATATTGGTGAAATGATAGAACCCTTCCATGAGGCTGGAAGGCACCCGGACTGACTGACCGATGTGAAGAGGGGGGTCAGAGATTCTGACCAATATTCCTGATCGTATTTAAAGAGGGCTGGCGGGATTCCATATGGCCCTGGTGCTCCATCTTTCCTCCCTTTGGAAATTAGTTCCCTGATCGTAACAGCGTTGATTTCAGTTGCAGCGTTTTCATATGGTTTTCCTATTTGCAGCGAATAGGCCACCTGGATGTCCTGGAGCCTGTTGGTTGTAGTGAATATCTAGAAAGGATTCCCAGGAATTATATGTTACGTGTGATGTTAGTCCCCCATGTTTAGGGTTTAAAAATGTGTTCAGTGTGGACCAGAATCGGCCACTGTTGTTTCCTTTGGTGTCGTGATGAAGTTTAGCCCAGAAGTCTTCGTTGAATCTTTTGATCTCCCGCTTAAGTTTTTTAAGATCGGCCTTGTGCTCACGAAGCTGTTGGAGGGGACCGTTTCCCCCTGGGCATGTTCTCAGCAGCCTTGATACTTTATAGCTTTTTTTGTGGTGTTTCAGGGCCGATTTCTGGACACTTGAGATCTTTCCTGTGACCGTCGGGCCATGAGACGGGAAGTGCCGTACTGTAGTTGAGTATGAGTTTGCAAATGCGGCCGTAAAAGTTTCCTATAGAATAGTTGGGTTACCCATGGGATATTTCAGGCTGTTTAGTGGTAGCTTTGCTGCCAGAAGTACCTCCTTTGTGTTTGCGACAGAAGACATAATTCTTTTGAGATTTATAGTATGACTTGAATGTGATCCTGTTGGATTGAGAGGAGTTCGGTCTGGAGAGGCAAGAATGGAAACCTCCTGGGGCCGATGGTCGCTGTCCCCTTTGTCTCCTAGGCTGAAATGAAATGAAATGAAATGAAAATATTTAATAAAGCGCACTGCGGCCAAGCGGCTTCCTGGCGCTGGGGACCTGGTCAGGGCTCACAGAGGGGATCTGGGGAAACCTAAGAAGGAAAAGCCTGGGTGAAAAGAAAGGTTTTGAGGGCCTTTCGGAAATGGGTATAGATGGGGATGGAGCGAATGTGAAGAGGAAGGCTATTCCAGAACTGGGGGGCCAAAACAGAGAGACGAGTGCCACCAGTTCTGGATTTGCGGAAACGGGGGATGTGCAGAAGAGAGAGAGAAGAAGAGCGAAGGGTACGACTGGGGGCGTGGGTTGAAATTAGGGAGGAGATGTAGACAGGGGCAGAGCGGGAGTGAGCTCAAAAGGCAAAGCAGGCTAATTTGAAGAGAGATCTGAAGCGGATAGGATGCCAGTGAAGGGATTTAAGAACAGGAGTAATGTGAGAGAATTTAGGAAGGGAAAGAATGAGGCGAGCAGCTTGGTTTTGAATGGCCTGTAAGCGTCGGGACTCGTAGGCAGGGATGCCCACGTACAGGCCATTCCCATAGTCGAGTCGAGAAATGACTAAAGCCAGGACTATGGTCTTAAGTGCATCAGTGGTGAAAAAACGCAAGATTTTCCGGATAAGACGGAGGGATGAAAAGCAGGAAGACACAACAGAACTAATCTGACTGTGCATTGTTAAGTCAGAACTGACTTTGATGCCAAGGGTGAGAACAGAGGAGGAAGGTGTAGGAGGGGGACCAAAAGACAGGGGCCAGTGTGCTGGGGACCAGGGGTTAGATCGACCACCCGTGAGGACAAGTTCCGTCTTATCGGGGTTGAGCTTAAGGTGGTTAGCGCTCATCCACTCGGAGATAAAAATTAAGGTGGAACTGAACTTGGGGAGAGAATCAGAAGAGGAAGAAAGATCAAAGACGAGCTGGAGGTCATCTGCGTAGTTATACACCAAGACCCCCAGCTCAAGAAGAGAAGTGACCAGGGGACGGATATAAAGATTAAAGAGAAGAGGGGAAAGAGAAGAACCCTGGGGGACACCACAGGTGACCGGACGGGGGGGGGGGGCAGAGAAACCGGAGAGGTGAACCGCCTGGTACCTATCCCGAAGAAAGGACGCTAGCCAGGAGAAGGCCGCACCCCGAATGCCCGCTGCGCTGACACGGTCGAGAAGGATGGAGTGATCGACCGTGTCAAAAGCAGCGGACAGATCGAGAAGGACCAGGGCTTGGGGAAGGTTGGAGTCTGCCTTCCCCTTGAGTTCATCCAGAACCGCGAGAACCACTGCCTCCGTAGAATGGCCTGGGCGAAAGCCCGCTTGGTGGGAGGCTAAAAGGCCATTGTCCTCGATACAGGAGGAGAGGCAGGAAGTGACATGGGTCTCGAGGATCTTAGCTAAATAGGGGAGGAGGGAGATGGGACGGAAATGAGCAGGGAGGGAAGGATCCAGACCGGGTTTTTTGAGAATGGGGAGAACAACGGCGGATTTAAATGATAAGGGAACGGAGCCGGAGGCCAAAGAAAAATTAAGCAGAGTGAGCGGGGGAGCAGAAGAGTTAGTGAAAAGAGTTTTAAGAATGCGCGCCGGTGCACAATCCATAGGGGAGCCAGATTTAACCTTGAGCAGGTAGTTGTGAAATAGATCAGGAGAAATGGGGGGAAAAGTGACGAAAGAGAAAGAAGTGGGAGTAACAGAGCAAGTGGGAATGAGTTGGGGCACCATCGGAATGTTAGCTTTTATCTTCACAATCTTGTCTATAAAAAAGTCATTGAGTGACAAACAGAGGGACTGAGAGGGAACCAGACAAGGGGAAGAGCGGTCGGAAGTGGCAAGATTGTGAACTAGGGAGAAGATTTCACGAGATTTGTTTGTAGCAAGAGCTACTCTCTCAGTGAAATAGGAGGTTTTGGCCGCAAGAATAGCTTTTTTGTAATCGGCGAGGAGTAGTTTGTATTTAGTGCGCAGAGAGGGAGAGTACTGCCGTCTCCAGAGACGTTCCGACCGCCTGAGGTTGAGTTTTAGAACTTTGAGCTCTGGAGAAAACCATCTGTGCGCATCGTGAGGGCGGACCGCCTTGATCTTTTTTAGCTGGGCCACTCGATCACACGAAGTGGAGAGCCATGTACTAATAGCATTGGCCTGAGACTCAAGAGAGAGGTTGGTAAGATCAGGAGCGGAAGAAGCAAGAGAAAGTGAGACAGAGTCAAGGTCAGTCTGATTCCAATTGCGGGCCAGGAGATTTTTGGGAAGAGAGGGCTTGTTGACTGCACCCAAGTGAACAGAAAAGGAAATGATGTGGTGATCCGACCAAACACAAGGGGAAATAGAGGGAAGTGAGGCAAGGGGGCAGGAGGACCAAATTTGATCAAGGATATGACCTTGAGCGTGGGTAGGGGCTGTGACATAGGGAGTGAGATTCAAGCAGTGGAGAGTGGCAGAAAAATCTTTGGAAGGGAGATCTTCCTTAGGATCCCCCGGCCAGAAATTAAAATCTCCAAGAAGTAAAACGGAAGAATTGTTAACTACCAGAGTGGCCAGAAGATCCTGGATGGAAACTACGAAAGAAGGCATCGATTGGGGGGGACGATAGACAAGAACAACAGTGAGAGGAGAGGGAAGATTAAGAGAACGGGCCACGAGATAGTCCACGTTGGGTATGGGGGAGTGAGGAAGAAGTTGAAATTTGAGTGCCGACCGGATGATCATCGCCACCCCTCCACCGGCCCTACCATCCGAGCGATCAGCTCGGAGGGCGTAATAGGTGTCGGGGAGGATGGCTAAAAGATCAGGGAGAGAGTCAGCAGAAAACCAAGTTTCAGTCAGAAATAAAAAGTCAGGGGAGTCAGTAGTCAAAAGATTAAAGAGTGCTGTCTGATGTTTAACAGCAGACCGGGTGTTAAGTAAGTAGGGCGAGGCCACAGTAGGAACAGGGGGGGGGGGGGCGAACAATCGGAGGAGATATAATAGGAGAGGAGTTGGGAGTGATCGGCATCAGGTGATGGGAGGAAGACGAAAGAATACCAAGTGTGTGTAGCTGATGTAGGGGAGGTGGGGGGGAAAAGACAGAGAGTGCTATGAGTTGAGAGGAGGTATAGACCAAGCGAGGAGCAGGGTGTGTGGCCCCTGGTCCCGACCCGTCGCGGACGGGCGCAGACGGGCTTAACTTGGGCGCAACTTCGGCGCGCCTCCGTCGCGCCCGCTGCGCCCGCCCGCTGCGCCGCCGGAAGACAGGGGCTGTTATGTAGGGACGACACATGAGGAAGGAGGGTCAAGGGGGCGTGGCAGGGGGTGGAGGAGCCAAAGAGCTGCAGCGCCGAGGCCAGACCCGCCCACGATGGTGGAGCCGCCCGTCCCCCTCCGAGAGCCAGGCGAGGAGGGGGCGATCAGCGGTGGCGGTCCGGTCGCGCGCAGGAGAGGAGCAGCCAGGAAGAATCAAAGCGCCGGGTCCGAGGCGCTTTGCAGCAGTGCAGGTAGGTGGCGAGTTAAAAGTCAGGAAGTTCTAAAAGTAACGTTGCTCCCGGAAAAGCCTCGGGAGATCTGGAAGCAGGTCGAAGAGTGCAGGCAGGTGTGTGCCTTAAATGATTAGCCAGGGGGGGAGGAGCCAAAGAGCTGCAGCGC
Source organism: Lissotriton helveticus (assembly GCF_964261635.1). Classification (NCBI taxonomy): domain Eukaryota; kingdom Metazoa; phylum Chordata; class Amphibia; order Caudata; family Salamandridae; genus Lissotriton; species Lissotriton helveticus. The sequence continues at coordinate 263,505,427 of NC_136065.1, read as the reverse complement.
CGAGGCCAGACCCGCCCACGATGGTTGAGCCGCCCGTCCCCCTCCGAGAGCCAGGCGAGGAGGGGGCGATCAGAGGTGGCGGTCCGGTCGCGCGCAGGAGAGGAGCAGCCAGGAAGAATCAAAGCGCCGGGTCCGAGGCGCTTTGCAGCAGTGCAGGTAGGTGGCGAGTTAAAAGTCAGGAAGTTCTAAAAGTAACGTTGCTCCCGGAGAAGCCTCGGGAGATCTGGAAGCAGGTCGAAGAGTGCAGGCAGGTGTGTGCCTTAAATGATTAGCCAGGGGGGGAGGAGCCAAAGAGCTGCAGCACCGAGGCCAGACCTGCCCACGATGGTGGAGCCGCCTGTCCCCCTCCGAGAGCCAGGCGAGGAGGGGGCGATCAGCGGTGGCGGTCCGGTCGCGCGCAGGAGAGGAGCAGCCAGGAAGAATCAAAGCGCCGGGTCCGAGGCGCTTTGCAGCAGTGCAGGTAGGTGGCGAGTTAAAAGTCAGGAAGTTCTAAAAGTAACGTTGCTCCCGGAGAAGCCTCGGGAGATCTGGCAGCAGGTCGAAGAGTGCAGGCAGGTGTGTGCCTTAAATGAAGCCTAGTATATGATGAAAGAATGGGAGAGACTCTAGCTTATAGTCTATTGTGGAGGTTGCGTTGCCTGAGTGAAATTAAGCGGCAGGTGGTGAATCATCAGCAAATCTTCCATTTAGAACTCTCAGCCCAATATGCTCCAGATCTTCTAACAGTTCTTTCCCCCACTTTGGAGTTTTTTCCTGGCCACTAAGGGATTGGATTGGGATATTCCAGTAGAAAGACTGGGCTTGAATGTCCTTGTTTGAGGAAGAGCCTAGGATGTATTGGTTAAAGTCCCCAGACAAAATGAAATTGGAGGGGATGTGCGTAGTCAGTAATTGATGCAGATAGTCCATTAAAGATTTCGACTACTGTTTTTTCTTTTTTGGATTGATGTAGATGTTAGTCAGCAGCACCTCTTCTTTTTTCCCCGCTGAGGTTTAGTTTGAGCTTAAGAGTATTTATAGCTGGAGAGTGAGAAGTTAATTCCTGAGCACTGTGGATTTTTGTGATTTTGATGTAGGCAGCTAGACCACCCGCTAGCCGACCATATTTACTTTTCCTAATAGCTGGAGAGTGAAAACAAGTGTAGCCTTCTATTTGCGCAGGCTCCTCTAGCCATGTTTCCTGTAATGGGATGATGTTGAATGATTTTGCGTATTGAAGAAATTCGGTGTCAACAGCCTTGTTGTTTTGCCCATTTATTTTCCACGAACATAGTTTCAGTAGCGGAATGTCCAAGTTCAAACCCGCCCTCGTTAGGTTGCCCCGTCATTGTGGGTAACTCAAGGTATTGATCCTTCTGAAAGTCCGGAAGTAATCTGGGTTGTCTGAATAAGAAGCCGTTGTGCTCTTTTGGGTGTTTAACGCCTGAGTCTTTGGTGGTGATCGTCCCTGGGCGCCCCTAAGCACTGACGTGGTTCTTGGAGCAATTCATAGTTGGTCCATCACGTGGTCTCTCAAGCAGGAGGAACGGATATCCTGTGTTGTGGTGTAAGACAGATTGGATCCCCCATGCTTTGAGGGTTGCTCCTCCAAGATTTTATTTACAATTTCAGATGACCTCCAGGTTGCTTTTGTAGCTTCCAAATGCTGTGTTTTATCTACTTTTATGAATTCAACTGAGAGCAGGTCAGCTGAGCATAGATCGTTTAAGGTTAGTATGGTGCAGAGGAGTCGCAGTAAGTTCCCTCTGTTCAAGATGTTAAATGGACCCTTTGATTCTTATTCTGGGGTAAAAAGAATAATGGTGGAATTCCTAGTTTGATCTACCGGCTGAACTGTTGGATACTTGCCCCCCAGTTGGGTTCCTCTGTTATTAGTGATGGGCTGTTGTGAGGATCCAGTGGGGACGTCAGGTATAGGAAGCTGTCGAGGCTTGACAATTATGGGAGATTTGAAGTCACCATCTAGATGAGGATGTGGTTGGACCAGAAAACCCAGGAGTCCAGTTAACGTAGATTCCTCGCCCAGTGGTTGAGGTGGGTGGAGAGTGGTTGTAGATTCCAATACCAGGTTGGGGCCATGCGTTGATGGTACATCCTTTAACTCGTTTGATGATGGTTGTCTGGGGGGACTGGCATCCTTGCCCTTAACAGTTCCACTAGGGTCCATAATACTTTGGAAGCCAGTTTGGCTGCTGGACTGGGCCCTGCCAGCCCCCAATGTTAGAGCCTCTTTAGTTGCTGCCAAGTTCCCCCCATGTGTGGGTTCGCTGGACTCAATGGAAGTTTGTTCTGCACCTGTGTGGGATGTTGTGATAGGTCACTGGGAAAGCCTACTCCAGCCCAGCAATGGTGCAAGCTTTCAAATCAAGGCACCCCTTTTTCAGCCAGGTCGTCAAGTAATGATCAGGATGGTCCTGCGCCTCCTCAGCATGCTGGCCTCTTGTATTGCCTTAGTTACCCATGTCCGGTTACACATGCATCCATTTCAGGAGTGCCAGCTACACAGTAGTCACAATCACAGGATCAATGGGAGGATCTAATGTCGCTTTGAGGCAGCACCCCATCACTCTGCAGTGGTGGAACAGCAAGAACCTGTTGCATGGCCGGCCCTTTCATAACCCAGTGCTCCCAGTGGCTATCACAACGGACGCTGCTCTCACAGGGTGAGGGACTCGTTTACAGAATTTGACCATCCAAAGAATGTGGACATCCAGTCAGCAGGGCTTCCACGTCAACTACTGGGAGCAGCTGGCCATCCAGCTAGCTCTCGAAGCGTTCTTTGTCACTTACAGCTCAAGGTATTTCTCATTCGGACTAAAAAACGTGACCGCCATTTTTTAGTGACAGAAGCAGGGTGGTACTCACTCACTCTCCACTGCGACCTGTGCTAGCACAGAGCATTTGGTGGTAGGCAATCCACCACAGTCTCCCTGCTGGTTGAGTTGCTGCCGGGAGTGGACAGCAGTTAACAGACCTTCTCAGCAGGCTGCAGCAACAAGTCCACAAGGGAGAAATCCACCCACAAGTCCTACTCTCATACTTCCATCAGTGGAGTTTCCCCTACGTAAACCTGTTTGCCTCTACTGGTAATACAAAATGCCCAAACTTAGCCTCCAGGTAACCACATCCACAGTCCTTGGGCATTGCACAATGGTTAGGGATAGCAGCCTGTGCTTTTCTGACTTGTTCCTTCTTTTCGTGGTTTGAAAGCTTCAACAGAGCTCTCTCATTCTCATCCTGGTAGCCCCATCTGGGCCAGACATCCCTTGTTCACAACCCTCCTTGACCTAGAGCCTCACGATTAGAAATCCAACAGACATACCTTCTCACACAGAACCATAGCACACTGAGGCACTCAAAGCTCAAACGGCTAAATTTTGGGATATGGCTCCTTAGGTCTTAGAATTTGGCTACCTCAGCCTGCCTCCAGAGTTTGACCATCCTGAAAGAGGTCTGCAGGCCTTAGACCAGAGCCTGTTATTCAGTCAAATGGAATAGATGTGTGCAGTGCTGTATTCATAAGCACATCAACCCTCTACAGACAGCCGTCCAAGGCTGTATGTTACCTGCTTCACTTGTACAAGTTGAGCCACGCTTCCACCTTCATTAGGCTTAATATTGCTGCCGTTGCTGCTTACCTTCAGAACAGGAAACCCGTATCAATCTACAGGGTTCCAGTGATTAAAACATTTATGGAGGGACTTAAGAGTCATTCAAGCCAGGTTGCGTCCAGCCCCCCACCTGGAATTTCAACATAGTCCTCAGCATACTTATGGACCTTCCTTTAGAACCACTTCATTCATGCCCTATGCAATTCCTCTCCTTGAAGGTAGTTTTCCTAGTGGCTATTACCTCCCTTAGACGTGTGAGTGAACTTCAAAATCTTACACTGGAAGAACCCTTCTTTCAAATTCACCCCGATGGACTAACCCTTAGAACAAATCCAAACTTTCTCCACAAATTGGTCTCTTCATTCCCCCTCAATCAAACTATTAAGCTCCTGGTACTTTTCCCTTCTCCATAGTCCGTGGTTGAGACTGCTTTTCAGGCACTCGATGTCAAAAGAGTAATTATGTATTACATTGACAGAACAAAAACCTTCTGTTAGATACAGCAGTTTTTTAGCTCCTTTGCCAAGCCACACAAAGGCCCTGCTAAGGCAATAGCACATTGGTTCGTCAAATGTATCCAGACCTTTTATACTAAAGTTAAAATAATTTTGCCTGTCCCTGCCAGAGCCCACTCTACCTGCAAAAAGGGGGCCTTGATGGCCTTCTTGGGTAAAATTCCAATGGCTGACATCTGCAAAACATCTACCTGGTCAACTCTGCACCCTCACCAAGCATTACTGTGCAGATGTCTTGACTCTCCAAAAAGCGAACATGGGCCAGGCTGTCCTTTGTACACCTTTTAAATCATATGCTATATCCTCCAGTTAGCCACCGCCTGGGGGAGGACAGCTTAGAAGTATATGCCCAGCATGTGTTTCTACAACTACACATGTCACAAATGGATAATGTTAGTTCCCCTGCTATGCATTCTCATGCACCCACCTGCCTCCCTGGAAGCCTCTGGATGTTGCAGATAGGTTTCCTCCTCCTCCTTTACGTGGTCATCTTCTGTATCTCTACGCATCATTTCCATAGGCAGCGTGTAAAAAATAATCTAACAATGGAGCCGATGCCCATGCACATTGCCAGCAATTGGTGGAGTTACTAGACCATGTGACTCAAAGACATCTTTGAAGAAAATCAAGTTGTATCCATTCTTGTCAATCACTAGATAGCAGCCGTATGTATCTAAACCATTCGAATCTGCAGCGCTACACACCTTGAACATATGCTTACGGGTGCAACATGTTCCCTACTGTTCTTGGACATGGCAGCGATAATTTGTTCTTCCCTAAAAATGGAGAAAGGTAGCTACTCTTGGTACATCCATGTCCACAAGAAAGGAACAGGGCTATGTCTAATTTTGGACTTCCTCAGGGACGACTACCAATATTCTAGCTCTATCCCTCATAATTGATGCTGCTTTTACAGTAAAACAACTACTATACCTGTGCTACATCGATTACAGCTCCGCATTCGACCGGGCCAATAGAAACCTTTTGTGGCAAAAACTAAGAAAGTTGAACATCCCGTCACTGCTCCTAAATCAACAAATCCTCCTGCATAGCGACACACAGGTGCAAATTAAACTAGGTAACGTTGAATATCTATCGAGGAAGATCCCAAAAATCACAGGGGTTGAACAAGGCTGTGTGCTAGCCCCAACACTTTTTTCAATCTTTTTATGGGAGAGCTATCAACATTGCTGAATGAAAGCAATCCACGCGCACCCAAGCTAGGCGGCACCCAGTTGTCCAACCTTTTCTATTCAGACGACCAGGTACTCATTAGCCAAACCCCGGTAGGCTTACAGCGGCTGTTGGGCATAACATCATGATATTCTGTAACAAATATGCTTAGCATTAACCAAGAGAAATCCAAAGTCATGTGCATTAACATCAACAAAAAGAGAATAACAAACAACTGGTTCTTGGCATTAATGAAGCTGGATATCGTCTGTAAATACAGATATTTGGGGGTCATCATAGACGACAAGGGCAATTTCAAGCCACAATATGACGCCATAAATAAGAAAGGTCTAATGACTGTGGTAGCTTTAAGAAAATTAAAAAACAAGATCACCGGTCCAAGTCTCCTTCCTCTTATAAAGGTGATCCAAGCAAAACTAATTCCAGCGATCACTTATGGCAGCGAGGCTGTGAGAGGGAGGGATGCTGCTACAGTTGATGGCACCGTAGCAAGAGCACTGCTCATGATGTTCGGCTTGCCAAGCTACACATCTCCCGCACAGATGAGACTTGAATTCGGGCTCCAAAGAGAAGAGCTGGCACGCAAAGGATCATATATAAACATCTGGTGCAAAATAAGCAGGGGAGAATCGAATACGCTAAACGCTCTCCTGTGGAAGGAGCTACAAACCAAAGAAACCTGCCCTGCAAGGCTCTATTTGAAAGCTGCCATCAACCAACTGGGACTATGACAGCTATGGGAACTCCCAGGGGCCCCGGCAGGCTTAAAAAAAGCAGTAAACAAGACTATCAGGAAAGAATCACTCTTGCAGGATAAAACATCCCTAGTAGAGCGGGCACACGGCTGGCTTACAATACAATCCTACATTAAAACCTTGCCTCAAGGATACCTCTAGACTGGCTTCTCCCCCAAAAATTTTGAAGTTGCGCCTAGGGCTGCTACCCTCGGCAAATCATCTACCCCCTTGGTTACGGGCCCAGACACCAGTAAAGTGTCGTCTTTGCGGCGGAGGTGAAGAAAACATAGTGAATCTGATAACCATTTGCAGGGAACTATTACAAGAACGACGGGTCCTCCTGAGACCGCTCTTTAACAGAAAACGGATTCGGACTTGCAGGCAAGCGGTGCTGGCATGCTTTAGTGGCGATGATATCCAATTGAGCTACCGGATGGTAACATTCTTAGCAGCGTCCGAAGCTCGACTCAAAAACAAATAGAGCCTCACAGAGACAGGAGTATGGATACAGAGGAGAACACACTCTAATGACTTATGCAAAGAAAAGCTCCTGAATATCCCAGCGAAGAAAAAGGAAGAACAGTATTGGCATTTGGACCTTTTTGATCCAGGACACTACATCTAAAGGGGCGACGATCGTGATTTTAAAATCACTCTGTTAATGAATATTTTTGGGCATCGCGTTTTCAACTTTTGATGGTTCGAAACTACGATAGCTTAAGATCATGCGGTGGGTTATCTCATGTCGCCCCCCTGCACCAAAGGTTCTAATAACTAGTCGGGTGGAAAGGGAGATTGAGCGAAATTAATTTACCCCAGGGGGGTGGCTAACCCTAGCTCCTCTGCACCAACTGTCAATGCCCTTGCTTGTAATAAGTCCCCCTCATTTTTTTTTGTTAGGACAGCCTCATATATGTGCACTGAGCAACGAAATCGTTCCAACGGCCCCCTGGTCGCCTTATTAAGGCTTTTAATAATCCGTACGAATGGTACTCTATTCCCTTCCCAACATCCCCCGTAGTAGAAAGGGTTCTGACAAGGGAATTTCTGGGCTAGCCTTTATGTTTATCTGAGGCTCAGAAAATATTAACCGCATGTTTTATAGTTTTTATCTTGTATTCTGAACAAAGAGCCTTTTTAGCGTTAAACTATTATTGTAATTTGTTGTCCTCTCTTTTTTTGCGTAAAAATGGAAATTGTTTGTAATGGTTTTAATTAACTGTACAACAAAGTTTACTTACTTACTCTGGTGGAGTTACTAGACCTTATGACTCAAAGACATCTTCGAAGAAAATCAAGTTGTATCCATTCTTGTCAATCACTAGATAGCAGCCGTATGTATCTAAAGCATTCGAATCTGAAGCGCTACACACCTTGAACATATACTTACGGGTGCAACATGTTCCTTACTGCTCTTGGCCATGGAAGCGATAATTTGTTCTTCCCTGAACATGGAGAAAGGTAGCTACTCTTGGTACATCCATGTCCACAAGAAAGGAACGGGGCTATGTCTAATTTTGGACTTTAAATTTGTATGATTGTTAACAAGGAAAAATTCAAGATAATCTGCCACATGCTCTCGTTGTTTTTCACGATTAAGACTGTCAGTTGAACTGTATGATGCTTATTTCCATGTCCTGATTGCTCAGCAGGAGAGGAAATACTTGTGATTCGTAGTGGGAGATCAACATTCACAGTTCCCTGTGCTTCCGTTCAGCCTATCTTCTACCCCATAGGTGTTCATGAAAAATGGTGCCACGGGTGGTGATCATCTGCACCGCCAGGTGGTGGTGCAAGTCTATGTATAGCCCTATATGAACAAACGATAGGACACAATAAAAAGATTTGCTTCTGATCTTTGAATCCATCACAGTCTCTCCTATGGGAAAAAAATGTATGCAAATAATATGAGGTGTGAAGAGCTGTGAAATAATTTGTATGTGGAATTGAGTAATACACTTTTTAATAATATACAATTCACCCACAGCCATTAGACTCCTGAAAATGTACATTTGAGTCATAACTTAAAGAGCATGGGCATCATGTGATCAGGTGTTTAGCAGAACAGTTGGATACATACAGACAGTTTGCATAAGTTAGCTGATGTAGCTGATGTAGGTGTTGTTAGAGCTTCAATGCAGTATTTAACACCATCCATTGTGCATCCTGCTGAAGTTTTTTGGAGATCTAGTTAATAGTTTAAAAAAAATTGTTTATTCCGTTTTTCAGATTATAACACATACACAGTTTAAACAATGTGATTGCAACCATCTCGTCATTAGATATAGTTCATAGTTAATGCAAAAGATTCCTCCCGTTCAATAAGCAGATGTTGGTTTTGTTATTGCGTTTTGCAGTACAGAGAAGTGTCAAGGGATATACCCAGGCCAGGTCATACTTACTCATCTCATCCTAATGTAATCGATATGGGTATGTGATCGAATTCTCTGCTTAAAACCATTTCATCCACCCTGTTATTTCATATAATTGTATACATTTAAGCGACTGCATGGAGGTTCTCGTCCAAAAATACATGTCACCCAAAACTCGGTCTCAAGGAAAACATGAAGGCTGAAAGAAAAATGTTCTGATACTTAAAAATGAAACGGGAGCAGCTTAATATTAAGAACAGTTAGATTTGAGATTCTAGCAACTGCTCAGTGCATGCTCAAAGGTCATTGAGTGATTGTGGGTGGCAGTCGTTTATTTATCCCACACACAACTATGAGTATGCTTAGATTTGTGGGTCCTATACTCACTGCACCATAGTACTGAAACTGCACCTACCTCACTGACTAGGCCCATGCAGGCCGATAAGGGTCTAGGATTGGTTTTGCTCTGTCCGAAGGGAACGTGGCCTTTCAGTTTGGGATCGATTATCACGGGAGCGCAGAACAAAAGCTGATTTGTTAAGGATTGTTTTCTCTTAAAGTGGGGCAGAAATGAAGGCGTGGAATGTGGCCCCTAATGATTGCTAGTGGCTGAGATTTAGAAAGCGCTTCTTCAACCACTTTTTTTGTTTAAAAAATATATTTTATGGCTTGCGTAACAGATACTTGAGCCGCTATTGAAGTCTTGGAAGTGTGGCATTTCTGCTATTGCAGACTAAAGGGTTGACTTGTGACTATATGGGAATTTGGATATAAAGTGTAATTTCTTTATATGAGTCACTTACAATTGCTTTCTTTTTTACGTTGCCCACTACCTTTGATTGATAATAAATGTGTTTTTAATTTCATATGAAGACACATTGGGGCCTTTATCTTTTAGGTCTTGCGTAACAGACACTTAAGTCACTATTGAAGTCCTACAATTGCTGCATTTCTGCTGTTGCAGACTACCTAAACAGGACTAAACACACATTGGCAAACCCAATAGGTTTTGCCTATGCCAATCCTATTAGCTTTGCCAATTTAATTTAAAAAAATTACATTTTGCACAGCATAAGTTTAAAGTAAAAAAATAAAAGCACTATGACGTGGTCTGCTCTTTTTTTATTTTACTTGAAGCATGTTGCTCAGCAGCCTGTGCTGCTGGCCAACAGGTAAAACAAGCATTAGAAATGCAATAGGTCTCGCATTAGAAAAGTTGGAGCTATTGGTCTTGTAAATGACAAATATTTTATTTATGGGTTGGTTTTTAAAATAGCTAAATTGATAGCTTTGTCATTTACAATGCCAATAGTTATAACTTTCGCGAATGTGACACCTATAGCATTTGTAATGCAACATGTTTTGTATATACGTGACTTAGATGGCAGCTCTGGTCGTTAGGCCACATCTCTAGAGAGATGTACAAAGTACTGAGAAGACAAGATAAACTGCACTTCAATAATGATGTCGAAATTAAGTTAGTACCTCTTTGATCGTTTTACTGCAAAATTGTGAAAATTATGAGACTCTAGTTCAGAACAGCTCGAATTCGAGTTCGTGAGCAACAGGGAGACGACGAAAGGCAGCAACACGGAGAAGTGGTAGGTTGGAGATGAAAGAAGAAATGTGAGCAACTTTCTTTATGAGCTACTGAAAACACGAGCTCCACAAACAAAACATTTAAAGTAAATTTAAAAAAAATCATAAATCAGTGTGAACATATAATAGTTAGAACGACGGGCGGGAGGTGGTCAGTGAAATGAAGGCATGCGTTCTGGCAAGACAGATTGGGAAACTCCATACTTGGGTTTCAAACGTACAAGCACAACAATGTTAATAAATAAAACGCCGAAAGGAGCCTACCTTTTAAACCAGCGTTAACGGTGGGGAGAGGTGTGGGGCGGGGGCAGCAAGACATAAACATGCTGGGTGGGAGGAGAAATGGAGCGAGTGAAAGCACGAGTCCAGTGATGACGGTATGGAGGGGTGTGGGGCGGGGGCAGCAAAGGAAGTGTTTAAAGATAAAGGAGGGGTGGGGACAAGCTCTCGGCATTGCGTGGTGCGTGAGCAACAGGGAGGCGACGAAAGGCAGCAACACGGAGAAGTGGTAGGTTGGAGATGAAAGAAGAAATGTGAGCAACTTTCTTTATTAGCTACTGAAAACACGAGCGCCAAAAACAAAACATTTCAAGTAAATTTAAAAAAAATCGTAAATCAGTGTGAACATATGAATATCAGAGCGACGGGCGGGAGGTGGTGGTTGAAATGAAGGCATGCGTTCTGGCAAGACAGATTGGCAAACTCCATACTTGGGTTAAAACCAAGTATTGCCGAAATGATATAATTAAAAGCAAGCTCTCTGCATTGTGTGTGTGGGGGGGGGGAGGAGGAGCAGGGGAGAGGCGACGGATTAACAAGTTAAACAAGTTAAATGACGTGAAACTGAAAGCACGGCCAGCCGTGAAAGCTTTTGATCAGGCAGGGGGTGGAGCGGCACCAAGCTGGGCAACAGATGGCTGGCGATTTGATGCTGTGCACGCACATTTTAGGTCAATGCGCTTGCGCATTGACCTAAAAGCGCACGGGCACAGCATCAAATCGCCAGTCTAGGTAAGGTCTGTTTAAGCCCCTATAGTCTCGCTCCGCTAAATGCGCATGCGCATTGAGAGGCGAGACCTAAAAACTGAATGGGAGATTGGGGAGGTGAAGCAATACAAGTGGGAAACACATTGGAGGGCAGACAAGTTGGGTAAAACCACAGGAAGGGGGAAGGAGGTGGTTATGAAACCACGGGGAGGGTGACTCACATTTAAAAATCAGCACAGGGGCTTAAGCAACCCAAGGGAGGAGCAGGTGGGAAAGACATTGGAGAGTGTGAGGGGGGTTTTGGGGACAGCGTGGGGGGTGAACGGATGATGAGCGAATTCAAGGGGTTTTGCTGCCCATACCACTTTTAGGTCAAAGGAAGGGTTCAGTTCTGCAACTTAATGTCTACTCTGCTCTTTCATGTGCACCGATGTCTCCACTTTATAGATAATGACTATTTGTATATCACGTGTAACAAACTAATCCCTCAAATCTATATGCAATCTTATTTTTTTATGTAATTCTTCAATGTTATCATACCTTTACTGCCAACTGGGCATAAACATGTCCAGCGATTACCAAAGCCATGGGTGTTGGGTAGCATGTCTGATATGCATAAACTGTTAACTGGGGGATGCAATAGGACTACAGCTAATTGTAAATGGAGAAAATGTTTTTATGTTTTGTTTCGTAATTAAAACACTCCAATGTTGAGATCTCCATTAAAGACATTAGAGTGGCTCAGGGCTTACAATGCTTGTTATATGCCTTCTGCTCCAATATTTCAATGTCTTTTTTGTATTTCCCTCTTTTTAACTTAAAACATTCGACCCTCAGCGGGTGGAATGTTCTAACATTCCTCGTGCCTCAGGTTACACCTGTTGTTACAAGCTCTGTGCTCGTTGTAGGCATGAGCCACTCTGTATCATGATTTAACAACATGGGTAGCGATGTTGTGACAGTGATACACTCTCAGTTGGGGGGGAAGTTAAGCCGATCCGAGGTTAAATTCTTAACAAAACGAAAATCCCAGTAACGGCATGGGAGCCGGCATCAAGATCACATGGATCTTTTGTGAACACTCTGCTTTTTATCAGCGTTTAAGGCTAGAGGTAGTTCAGGCTGGGTTTCGAGTTCACTGCTTTGTTGACTGTGTTTGTAGCTGTAGCACTAGAGAAGTTTACTCTGAATTGGGGTGCATATGATGCTCCTAGTCTTCGTCAATGTAAAGAAGTAGGTCCATACATCACATCAAGAAGAGAAGATGTGTTTCAAATCACATCAATACAAGCCAGCCTCCTTGCTCCAGCTTTTGTAACTCCTCACTTATTGCAGTAGTAACATTCCACCCAGAATGATCCCACTCACCATTATTGGAACATATGGAACTCTTGATCCCTGAGGATCCACATAGTTGCCTAAGGCAGGGTTCTGAAATAATTTTGAAAAAGATAAAAGAATAAAAGTTTAATAATGACCTAGATATTTTTCTTAATTAGTTACCCCACTAATGGATGTTTGTTTCAAGGGACAATGCATTTCTCATAGTAGGGTATGTAATAAGTAGGCATCATATGGGGTGATTGATTTGAGATTTGCTTTAGTTCTTTGCTCCGACAGAGGATACACAGTACCTGTTGGTTACTTCTTTGTGGAAACATGGGGGGGTTCCTTTTATTCTGCTTTGACTAATGTGGTATTCCCAAATACACTCTTCCTCCTACTCCATCTCTCTCTCAATTACCATTCGACCTGCCACCCCAGTTGCAAAATCAGTCAGAAGTCAATTGACTTGTTTATAAATATATTGATGTACAAAGAAAGGGATTGTCCAGGAGAATCTCCGACAGGACACTCTAAATTCTAATTTAACAAATGGGTCCTTTTGTGCCTGATGCTCGTAGTCTCTGCCCTAGGAGCCCCCTAAAATTTCATTTCTATTTATTTGTATTTATTTAATTTATGTAGCTGAAACGATACTGGAAATAAATTTGCATCACAGGTCTTGCACCTAAAAACAGTGCATAAAATCAGTAAGATATAATTGATATAGCCACAATGGAGCTGTCTCCTTGTCACAATAGAAATATTCACCTGGGCCCGAGTCACAGAACTAACTTAAGACAAAATCCTAAACTTACTACCATTTTGGTATTCACAGAAGGCACGTACTAATTTCGGTATTTACAGAAGTTAGTACTCCTAACTTTAGGACTCCTAAATGCCTTCTGTGAATACCGAAAGTCTTCAAGTTAGGATTTTTCTCAGTTTAGGAGTAGTAAAGTTAGGACTCCTAACTTTAGGACTGCTAAATGCCTTCTGTGAATACCGAAAGTCTTCAAGTTAGGATTTTTGCCGTTTAGGAGTAGTAAAGTTAGGACTCCTAACTTTAGGACTGCTAAATGCCTTCTGTGAATACCGAAAGTCTTAAAGTTAGGATTTTTCTCAGTTTATTAGTCAAAAAGTTCAGGAGTCCGAACTTTACTACTCCTACACTGAGTGTGAGTGAGTTAGAGTGACTGAGTTAATCCGAATGAATGGGACTAGATGACTCAGTGAGACTGGCTATGAATGGGTGTGATTGAATGAGTGAGTCATGGTGAGATTGAGTGAGTCAGAATGTGTGCGACTAGGTGAATCAGAGTGAGATTGAGTGAATCACAGAGTGAGATTGGGTGAGACTGGGTGAGAATGAGTGAGACTGCATGAGTTAGTAAGACTGAGTGAGTAAGAATAAGCGAAGGAGACAGAGTGCGAATGAGTGATAAAGACTGAGTACATGTAAGTACATATACATGTATCAATTAGAAAAGTGGAAGAGATGGGTGTCTTTTATTATAGAGACCCTTATTTGAGTTTTTACCAGTGAATGTGTCAGTCCCTCTGTCCTACGATGGTGTGTGAGTTTCATGTAAACCAAATCATTTTTGTTTCTTCTTTGGGGTATGACATGGCTAAATGGGCTATCCCATTCAACGCCACCTGAAAGTATGGAGGGAAGATTTAAGTGAAATGTGGTACTTTTCTCAGACATTTGAGGTGCGGTTACTTGCACTGCCCGGGAAACATTTGACATCAACTGTTACTTTATGGAAAGCTGTGCTTTAGAACGCTGTCTCCATCTAACTTTGTAAGCTGTCTTTTGAGTAACTCAAAGTGGGCAGAATGACATGCTCAGCTTAGTATATAATAGAGTTGGTGCTCTGCTGCTTTCTGTATCATTACAGGCATGCAATGAGGATATGTTTGCAAATTATAATAACCTGATTTCACTGGGTAATGAATTTTACTTGCTATAATGAGGTCTTACAGCATACTAGCACGTTATATTAATGTACTCATTCTGTGAGGCGTGTCTAACTTAACACACTCATGGCTTTTCATAGCACAGCGATTAATTCAACATATTGTTGCAATGTATGCACTTGAAGCATTTTTGTACACTTTTGGGCAACTGAACCTCTATTGACTAATAATACCTGTAAAGAATATTAGTGTTCCTCACCTGGGTGTAATAGAGCGTTTCTCATTTAAATCTCAGACTCTTTATTCCCAGCCAATGCTTTGGACTTGAGACCCAATCCTAGGTGTTGTCATGGACCTCATTATTTGCGACAGAAAAATCCTCCGGCTCCCTATACATTTGCCTTCTTTGCAAACGGTTTCTATTCTCCCCAAACAACTCTTCTTAGAGTAATCTCTTTGGACATCATGGATGCAGATCACCTCTTACTGGACAGTTATCTCCTTCTTGGTGTGCTATTTATCACCATGGCCTTGACTTCAGAGCATATTTCAAAAAAAAATTTGCACAGCAAAACGTTTTCCCCTTTATCTATGAACAGCGAAGCCCACATATGCCCCTCTACAGTCCTGTCATGAAGTGTTGTCATCCCCGTTGACTTCTAAACCTAAGTTAAAACAATCATACTAATCGAACCAATAGCCATGCTGCACGTATGCGATATTAGACTGCTGCCAAAAGCGATTTAACTAATGGGGTGGGAGTCGGGTCCTGGAGTATTTATGCCAGCTTAGCGTTACTCCGTTAGGCATTATCATGTGGCTGTGAATGTACATAACAACAAATAAAGGTATTCATATATTATTTTTTATTTTGACAGAAACTGGAAATTACACCTGTGAATTTTGTGGCAAGCAGTACAAGTATTACACGCCTTACCAGGAACATGTGGCCCTACATGCACCAATTAGTAAGTTTGCCTGCTTTGTTTGCTACCTGTTACTTGTTTTCTTTAAACCGATGTATTATCACTCATAGTCATTGATTAACTGTGGCTTTCATTATATATATTTGGAAAAATCTTTTTCTGTAATGACCTGCCATAGTATGTTTTTTAATGGTGGCTCCGTTTGCAGGTGCTGTCTAGCAGTTAATCAAATGGTCTTGACTTTTAGCAATTCTTTATTTATTTCGGTTTTACTTTATGTAAATGTTTAGGTATATGTTGCAGTAATCTGTAATAAAGCAACTGCACACAAATCTGCATGTGTGCTAAAAGGGGCAGGGATTTCTGTATATTGAAATGCCAATTAATAAATGCTTCGAAGTACAGCGGATGATGCAAGCCACAGTTAACATACGTGTAAGTAAAAGAGGGAAGGGGAGAAGAGCGTAGTTTTAGGTGGACTTGAACGAAGTGTGTTGTGAGTGTAGGAAGGTAGATCCCTGACTATGGTTGCCCCCAACTTTTTGCCTGGTGTTTTGCTGGTTTTCTGACTTAGTTGACCTGGGGCCCTGCTATTCAGGACCCCAGGCCCACTGCTCTCTCTGTTAAAATGGATTCCATGTACCCTAGGTACATATCTGATTGGCACTGGGCCCTCTCCAAGTCCCTGTACCCAGGGCAGAGGTGCACCCAGAAGTCTCCCAGGGGCTGCAGCATGTATTATGCCACCCCTGGGCTGACTAACTAAACAGATACAACTGGCTGCTTGACAGCTGAGGCAAGGTGGTGTAATCACCCTTTGCTTTAGATATAGTATACCTATATCTAAACCTAAAATGGGCACACAGATCTCCTATCAGTCACTCCTATGGCAGGCCTTAACAATCCTGAAGGCAGAGTGCTTGGAATCGTGTGAGATGGTGCTCTGGCATGAGCTGAGCCTGTCTGCGGCTTTCGGGATCTATCCCTTAGCCGTTTCCATGATAGCGTCAGACCATATACTCTTAAGTGCCTTATAATCCTCACGGTTATGGTAACTTTGGTCTGACAATATCTAAACATGTCGTGTAAGGTGTCATACGCTTTGGAATACTACCCCCTCGCCAGTTCTGGCGACGGGGGTAGCATTCCACCCCTCTAGAGGGAGAAGACATGTTGGTAGCTGTAACCCCGGTTAAAGTTGAACATAGCCTCAGCTCCACAAAATGGATGCTGCCACCGAGACACAAGTCTGCCCTCCTGCTGCTGGGAGTCCTTCCAGCAACGGAGGCCTGGACAAAGGGTTTCCTGTCAGGGGCGGTGCCAGCACCATCCCAGACAGGATTTTGTGTATCCCAGGTAGGCAGGGCTTTAGAGGTAGGTGACTGCAAGTGGCACCCCGGTGCTCACTGTGCATAGGCCGGCTTGAACCAGTTCCAGGGGCACTCCAGCCCCTGATCTGGGGAAAAGCCCGCCAAAGGAGAGGGGTGTAACCACCCCCTCCTAGTCCCACCCATAGGGCAGGACTTAGTCGCGTGCCAGCCCCCTTTCTCAGGATAAAGGTAGGAGCAGGCCCCCTTCCAAATAGATCATCTTTGACTCCTGAAACTACTTTCCACGAAAGGAACTCAAGACTTCTTCCTAAGATTCTCCCTTGTGACTAAGGAGTAGTCACCCTGCAGCAGCAGGCACCACCCAAGCATCGCGGTCTGCTGTAAGTCTCTCCTCCGGATCAAGACTGCCCAGCTCGACGAGAACCGGCTTCCCTGGCACCTCTGACCTCTACCTGCATCATCAGCCCAGCTGAGATTCGTGGGTGTGACGAGACCTCGAGGGACCGGCCATCTTCAAGACTGCACGACGCTTGTCCAGCACGACCATCGAGTGACCCTCGACTGAGTGCTTTGGGGTAAGAGAAGCCCCGACCCTGAGCAGCTCCAGCACCGAAGTTCAGCCCCCTTGCATCCACGAGATCTGCGTGGGGCCCTTCTGCTCTTTGCTGCTCACCGCGTTGTCCAGGTCACTTGCCCGTTGGCTAGTGACCCTCCAGACGACGTCCTACGTTTGTTTCACCGCTGGTCTAGCTCCCCAGGACTGGCCCTTGTCTCCTCTTGAAGGGGAACTTCCTAGGACCCTCCTGGTCCACCCCAGACGCCATTTTGTGTCACCGCGTGGGCTTGCCTTAGCCAAGGCTTGTTGCCTTCTTCACCGGATCCAGCATCGCCAGCAGCAGACATCCGACGTGGGACAGCTCGCAGACCTCCAGCCTGGTCGACATCAGCGCCCTGGTCCGTGCAGCAGCAGAATCCAGTGTCACCTCTTCACCTGGCTGAGTGACCTCGTCCGGTGCCATCCTGGTGCCCACCTAATCACTGGCTAGTGATTCAGAACTTGGTCCCCTCTGCTTACAGGTACTCTTCTTCAACTGATCCAGTCCTTGGATCAGCCCAGAACATCTTCACTGGTCGCCTGCCAGCAACTTTTACTTCAGGCTCCTGGTTCGTCAACGAAGAAATCCGACGACACTTGAACCCTATGCAGCCGCAGCCCCTGGGCTAGGTAAACCGAGTACCCCGGTGCTCCAGCGTAGACCAACTCTCTAAGTGTCTAGATCCACTTTCGTTTTTGACCTCCCTAGTCGGGTTCGCCCGAGAACACTAACTTTTGCATTTACTAGGATCCATAGACTTTGTCCCGCATTACGCGTGAGAGTTCCCACTCTGCACACGACGTCCCTAGGCCTCCTGCTTCTAATCTAAGGGTTCAGCATTGTAGGCCTAGCGTTTCTAAAGTCCATGAGAGTAGTACTTACCTGCTAGTAATTTCGCATTCCACTTTTGTAGTATATGGTTTTTCGTGCCCCTCGGGCATTTGTGTAAATTGTGCGACTTTCAGTATTTCTTTAAGAGTTTTGTATTGTGCTTAGCTCCCTGACTCATAAAGAGTTCAGGGTAGTCTTGTTATAAATAAATATACTTTATTTTCATAACAACTTGTGTGGTGTCCTTTCACTTGGTGTTCAAGGGGTAAATGTGATGGTAAAACAGCTGGCTTAACACGCCCTCTAGAGTTTAGCCTAAAGACTGCACGTGTCCATGCTACTAGGATAGCTGGTCTATCAGGTTGACTTACAACCAAACATCAATATGGGTTGTTTGGACTGATACAAAGTGCTCACTAGAATAGTGAACATTATATATCAGGCCAACTTCTCACAGTGAGGTCTTCCAGAATTTGAAATATTTGGACTATCACTAGAAAAGTCATGCCTCAAAGTTATTTTTCTTTGATATGTGGATTTCCTCCGAGACTTGCTTTTTGTGGCCCATGAAGCTTCAGGCGTTAGAATGTATTGAAAGGTGAAGGCCATAGAAGTAATACTGGAAGAATTGAAGTTGCATGGCTGTTGGTAGGCAGCTGGTTAAAAAGTATTGAGAGATGCCTGATGTGGTCTGAAGATTTTTGGCGGTGTGGGGGAGGATTTAGAGAGACCTGCAAGACTTAAGTTGCCACTATCACTAACCATATGCAAAACACTGAGGCCTACACAAATGATCTGAAAACTAACTTGGAGAAATTGGGATGTAAACTTGTGTCTGGCCAGGATATCAATAAAGCTACTGGATCTGTATGAAGGAAAGAAGTGGACATACACCTGAGAAAACGAGCTGGGGCAGTCCGAATTGAACAATTTGCAGAGAGTAAATTAGAAACATAAGACTTTATGTACGTTTGGTAAGAGATAGAAGCAAACATCCCAGATAAATGAGGAGTCAAGGAATAATTTCAAACGACTTCTGTCTTAAGAAAATGAGACTTTTACATAAGGATGAATGTCTTGCCAATGTCATGAGCCAGTAGACGTTTAAGGGGCTCCTTGCAGAGGCTGAATAGTGTTCAATCAGTAAATCAATCAGGGGTTTGTATAGCGCGGCTACTCACCCATGAGGGTCTTAAGGCACTGAAGGAAATGAGATGTTTGAAACGAGATGAAGACAAGGCAACAGCACCCTCTGCTAATCTAAGCTAGTGTATTCTCCTCCATAAGAATTGTGTCTGAATTCATTAAGAAAGTAAGTGCATCGCTGTTATGCTGGAATACATTTTGAAATATACTTTTAGTTTTTAAAAATGACTGCAGCTAAAAAACGTCCCTTTAGGAGGGTGGCTTTTTATTTTTTAATTGCAGTTGATCGAAATAATTAGCCATAATGAAGTACAATTGACTGGGCACAATATCCTACAAAAGTATTTTAAATTAGTGCCTAATATTCAGGCTGTAATTTGAGTCAAAAAGGACACTGCCACTTAAAGAGTTCCAGCAGCTGCACTCTCCATGTATAGTTTCAGTTGGGCCTCCTTTTACCTTAACGTTTCTGTCAAGGTTTTTCCCCGTTTCTGTCAGGGTCCACGCCTTCTCTTTGTCAGGTGTCGTTCTTTTTGTTGGAGGGAATATGTGCAAGAAGAGCACATCTGTCATCTGCCTGCCTGATTCTATCACTAGTAAGAAGTGCACGATCTTTCAGACAACGCCTTGTAGAAGATTGAAGCACAAGGACGGGGTGTGCTATTTGACAAAAATATGTGAGATTGCAAAAACTCTTCTGTGCCCATCTCCTCCTGCGTGGCGAAGGAACATACTCACTTTTTTAACGTCCTTTCGTGAACTATGGTCCTGCTGTCTGCCTACGCTGTACACCATGATGGAGGAAGTCTAAATACGCCAGTGCTTAAGGCTTGTCATCCCAAACTTATTCAGTGCTACTGCCACTCACTTGGTAGAAAGCAACTTCCACAGGTATCCACTCTCAAAATGTGGCTCATAGAAGAGCAAAGGGTGAGTATGTTTTTAATCATTTCCGAGAAGTTTGTGTCTACACTCGTTTAGAACCGTGACTATTGCTCAGGAGCAGTGGGATATCTGTCAGCAATGGTTGCTTTAACTGTACCTTCAGACACCTGCTTTCATTTCTCAGTAGGGCACTGCCGCCATGGGTTTCCAAGATTTAAGGTGGCAGTTTTCCTGCAGCCATTTTCACAGCCAAATAGTGGCTTTATCATCATTTTATCAGACCTTTTCTTGACATGATGCTGAAAGTGGATGGTCTGAGCTGGACAGCTGTTTTTATAAAGTAAGTGAAGGTTCCGTCGGTTGGTAACACAAATCTAATTTTCCGCTTGAATCTCAGGTGTGCTCACTACTGCTTATTTCAATTTCGGGCGGGGGGGGGGGGGTCTCGTTCCTGATTCATTGGTATTTTAAGCACCATAGTGCCCTTCCATCTTTGATTGTTCCGGTAATCATCAGACCGATGATGGCTAAGGATGAATGAACCTGATTTGGCATTCCAACGTGATCGAGGAGACAGGTGATCACTGCCCTCTTTCACCTGGAGAACCACTGGGTGTGGCGTATGGATTTTTTTCCTGAGCGTGAAATAAAGCAAGGCTTATGATTTTAAGTATTTGGTTTATTGTCTATAGTATTCATTGTTTCTGTGTAGTGCCAGTACAGCCAGACTGGGGCTTCAGAGCTCCCAGGGGGCATCCATCACAGGTTTGAGCTGTAAATAGACAAACACACAGCTGTTAAAGGGGTTCTGTGTAGGGCTGTGTGAAGATATCCTGGCAAACTTTGAAATCTGCAGTGTGCAGTTGGAGAATTTACAAACTATTAGGATCGATATCTATCGGATACAAAAGGCACTTTTTTTTAAATTAAAGTCTGCATGTGCTGGAACAGCAGAGAAGCCTGACGCCCCTCTTGGGTTATTAACAAAGACCATGGAAGAGATGGTGCATTATCTCATTTGAAAAGCAAATGCTTTTGGTGAAAGTAATTATTTTTTTGTTGAGTGAACAATTGTTATATTTCTCATAGGTGACATACCATAAATGAGCTGGGCAGTGTCACCACGAAAAAATAGTTCTATCTGCACCCTGTCTTTAAACGTTCTTTATGCAGCACAATACTTTTTAACATAAAACGTGCATGCCTTTGTCATCTTTTTTACAGTTCAACGCAGAAATATGTTAAAAACAGCATTTTAAAATGTTCCATCCTGGGAAGAGAATGGAAATTTCACTATGTTGCTTGATGCTTAGCTACAGCCGTATTACGGTACGACTCTGCAAGTGCAGTAAAGTCTCTCCGTGTGTTGATTTAAAATCGGGTAACACATAGCAAGCCTATATGTTTCACAGTGGTTACATTATAACTAGGATACGTCTGAATTTAATGTGCTACACCCTGCACTCACTAAAGCATGCCACTAACTCTGCATTCACAGTGGTACACCTCTCACCCTGACACTTGTTCATCCTGCAGTCACACAGGCAACACCGTTCGCCTCTCAACCTGCACTCACTAACTGAGCCTCCTGCCCTTATTCTCCTCCCCTGACTCACCCTCTACATACCCTATAATAACACACTGCGTACCTTGCACTCTTGGAGTTCTGCCCTCACCCAATGCTCCACTTACACTCATCCACCACTGACACTGCACACAAACACCGCTTAACCCAGACACCACTCAC
Source organism: Lissotriton helveticus (assembly GCF_964261635.1). Lineage (NCBI taxonomy): Eukaryota > Metazoa > Chordata > Amphibia > Caudata > Salamandridae > Lissotriton > Lissotriton helveticus. Next base: position 263,483,704 of record NC_136065.1, on the reverse strand, counting down.
ACACTTCACATTATGCACTCACAGACCGCTAAAATACTACTTATGCTGACTGCTCAACAGCAGCTCTCCGACTTCTTGCCTTGCACACTCAAACAACTCCCACCCTGCACTGACAAACCGCTCACCCTACACACATGCACCACTCACCCTACATCCACATGCTGTTCACCTTGCTCACTCTTGTTACTCATCCTATACTCATGTACCGCTCACCCTGCTCGTTCATACTTCTCCTACCCTGCACTCAGGTAACTCTCACTCTGCACTCTGATACTACGCTCCCTTCACTCAAACCCACTCAGCTTCCAGTCAGAAATGTCCACCCTCGCTCAGACACCTCTCACCTTACCTTCAATCTCTACACCAAACCTCTATCTCTCACCGTCACTCAAACACGGTTGTATGACATTATCATGCCTTACTTCACCATGCATGTATTTACATCACAGATTTTACTATGCATACTACTACACACATTTACATTCACTCACATTAGGAACACCTTCAGTTCGCATTCCACTACCACGCATACTTTTACCACGATTACTGTTTCTGAAAAATCTTGTCACAGTCTAACACTTTCACCTACTGTTAAAAAATGATATATTAATTCTTAATACATTTTTAATTGTATTTGTTCTTGACAGGTTTGGTACTATTTGTCAATTTGATTTTTCTTTTGGGGGGAGACCCCCCATTACCCCTTTTTTAATTACTCTGAAATGCGTGGTTTTATCTTGTGCTGTAAAGACTTGCTTGCCAACAGTCTTTACGATGTAGAAAATGTAATACAAAGTAACATTTTTGGAGTAAAACCTGTTTCGACTCAATCACCACTCACTTTCGCTGAGACATGAGACAATTCTCATCTTGCCCTCAGACACCCTCATTCTCCACACCCACTCTGCACTCTGACATTGCTCACCATGCAATAACACCCCTCACATTGCACTCATACACAACTCACCCTAGGCTCAGAGACTGTTTCCTTGTGCTCACACCACTCAATCTGCATCTACACACCACTCATACATCTCTCATCCAGCACTTGCTCACTGATCATCCATCCATCATTCACCCTGCCCTCAGTCACCACTCCTACTACACACACATTCACACTGAATTCATAAACCACTCACCCTGCCCTTACAAACCACTCACCCTGCACTCGCACACCATTCTTCCACTTCTCCCAAACCAACCCTGCACATACGTACCTCACAACTCTCCCTGTACACACATCATGCTCTCTGCACAAAGCCACACTGTACTCACACTGCTCACCGTGCACACAAACAAAGCTTACTCTCTACTCACACAGTACTCACCCTGCAAACTAACACACTGCTCATCCACCACGCTCATACACCTGTGCTGCTGACATGTCTTTATAACACTTCCACACCTTTCACCTTCCCTCAGACACCGCTAACCCTGCACCCTCACCCACCATTCACTCTGCTTAGTGACCCTGACATTGCGCTGGCAGTCAGATACTGTTCACCCATCACTCACACAGTGCTGACTCTGCACTCACACACCATTGACATACCTCTCAACCAGCACTCACATTCCTCACCCTGAATTCAAACCACTCATCCTGCACTTACAGAATTGATAAAACGCTCACCCTACACTCACACACCTCTTACCTTGTACAGGGTAACATCTCTAACCCTATACAGTCACACAATTCTCATTCTGCACTGAACACACATCAACCTGCAGTGAGTCACTTTCACCCTGCACTCAGACACTTCTCAACCTGCATTCATGCACCAACTTGCATTTATGCACCACTCACCTTGCACAGAGAGCACTCACACAATTCTCCCTGCACTCATACACTGATCCCACACCTCTCACCTTGCATTTACAATGCCAATAGGTCTGGCTTTAAAGTTCTAATGCTAACACAGTCATACACAAATGCACACTTGTGCCTGTTTGTATATGCATGTCTTTCAGAGCATGTACAAGGGGGACTCCAGATGGAGCATTTTACACCATAGGTTCTCCTGAACAAATAGCAAGCAAGTTATATACATATACCATCCATGGTTCCAAGTGCCCACAGGAAGTCTGCAAGCCTACCATGTAAATAAATGATTAACTATGAAAGTAGGGTACAAGAGTCACACTGGACTTAAGCAGACAGGACCACTTCTGGCTAGTCCTACAAATGCCTCTGACTGCCCACAAGAGAGAAAACACAATTTAAAGTCCTCTTCATTGACCAATTTTCCCCTATGCAAAATCTATTGACTTTGCCAGCGTTTGATTTTTTTACATGTAACTCAGCAGTCGAGTTGCTGTGTAACATGGCTTTAAATGTTCTTTTAAAAGCGCTATAAAGCAGCTAACATTGTCTTTCATAGTGCTTTTTAGGTCTCGACTATTCTATCCCGCAGGGATAGATAGGCGAGTACATAGTAGGCAGTTCAAAATCTGTACCAACTGCGGATCACGTACAGTTCATGTGGACACAATCACGCGCATTGTCAACAGCTGCCACAACCGCGCGCATGTTTTTAAGAGCTTCCATTTGCTCCCAGACACTTCGCGCGCGCGTGCCGTGCTCTCCCTCTGTTGCCAAACGCATTAAACTCACCAGGCAGCACACCCCTTCCCTCTCCATAGGGTCGCTCGAGTTCACGTCGGAGTGCTTTCCCCGACATGGTTTGCCCCACTGCCCTATTTGTCTGTGCCTCGCATCAGACTTCAAAGGCTGCCGCTCCCCCGCCCACCCCCAGCCACAGCAATGCCGAGAGCTTGTTTCCTCCAGTTTCCTCCTTTTCAGTTTTATTTCTTCCAGTTCGTGATTCTCTTCTTTCTTCCTTTGCCCCTCCAAACTGTGTTCTTGTTCCTCCTTTTTTGTTATATCTCCTGCCCCCTTTCCACCTCGTGTTCTTCCATCTATTTATTTACTTATTTATTTAATGCGCTTTTATATAGCGTTAACATTACCCGAAGGTTTCCTTCCCATCCTTCCAGCGTGCACCATGCAGTCCTTCTGCGGCTCACTTCTTTCCCCACATTTCTACCTGGGCCGCCTCTAATCCTGTAACCACCCTCTCCACTTCGCTGTCTCTTACTCCATGTGGCCTGTCTCTTTTCACTCGTTTTATGACTGCCTTTGTCCCAGTGCCTCCTGATGCACACCACCACACACGTCACTCTCTTGACCTCTCTGCGCAGTCTCTCGTGCTCCTTCTCTCCTTCCGCTACGCCACTCCCCATCACTAGACCATTCCATTGCACCTACTCCTCTACCCCCCTCCCCCCATCTCTGGCTACGTCTCACTTCTTCCACATCATTACTTCCCCAGCCCTCCCTTTGCTCCCTCTCACCACATGTAAGCATCTTCAGGTGCACTCTCTTAAGTGTCCACACACCCTTTTCATGCCCTGTCCTCCCTCTCCTCATGTACCCTCTAGAGCAGCACTCTCTTTTATAATGTTCTCTCATCCACTTTCTTCACATCACTTCTCTTTGCCTCCCATTTCTTTCAATATTCCACCCTAGAGTCCTCACCGTAACTTTCTTTCCTTCCCTTCTTACGCATCCACATTTCATTCTTTTCTCTCTTCCCTCTGCTTCTCCTTTCTCTTCTCCCCTCCACTATTCCCTCAGAAGCTTTTTCCCTCCTTCTTCCTATGCTCACTCTCTCACCCTTCTCCCGCCCTCCATGCCCTTCACTTCTCCAGCCTCCGTCCCATCCTCTCATCCTTATCTCATTGTTTTCGTCCCCTCCGCCATCCTCTTTTCTGTATCTCGTTATCTTCTCCACTCTTGCCTCATTTTCTTTATTTTCTTCCCCTATGCTTATCCGTCATCATCTCCTTCTGTTCTCCCCACCCCTCTTTCTCATCTTCCGATGTTCTTTCCTCGCCTTGCAGCGTCCTTCTTCCCCTCTTCCTGCATAAACCCCTTCTCTTCTCCACATCTAGTTTATTCTCTACCGGCTTCTCATTTCTAGCATGTTTTCCATCCCCACCGCCATATGTTCACCTCCTCTCTCCCCTCTCCATCCCCCGTTCTCATCTCTTTCTGGCCTCACCCCGACCTCGCACCTTATTTTCTTCAGGACAGTCTGGATGCTTCACAGCTCCTCTGGCCTCCCTGCCCCCACCCCTCTGATCTCTTTCTTGCTCCTCTCCTCTCCAGCCTCCTTTTCCTCTAGTCTCTTTCCACTCCCTTCTCTTTTGAGTCTCTCTCTTCCACCAACATCCTCGCCCTTATCTCATCCACCCTCTTCTCTCCACCTTCCATCCTTTTCTTCAGGTCCTTCTATCCCACTCTTTATCCTCTCACCCCCATCTCTTTCCTGCCTGCTCCCTATGCTTCTCCATTTCTTCTATTTTCTTTTCTCTCTCCTTTCCCAGCTTCTGCTCTTTCTGTACTCTCCCCTCGTGATCCTGCCTCATCTTATCACCTTTTAGTTCTCCTCCCTCCATCTTCCACTTTTTCCATAGATGTTCACTCATCTTCCCGCACCCTTCTCTCATCTTTAGATCCCATGCCATCTCCCACTCTCCTTCCCCCTATCTAGTCTTGTGTTTCCTAGAACTCGCAGGTATTCAGAGGGTAGAAGACTTCTGAGTTTCTAAAAGCACTTTGCACGTCAAGAGGTCTAGCCCACACAAGAACAGTCATCCCCCTTGAAAATCATCCTTCATGTGCTGAATCGCGACTCTCCAGTTCAGGCGTGTGTGCTCTCTAGGGCACAAGCATGATTAATTGTTGGCAAACTGGCCTGACCCTTACCTAGGCTAGTGACCTCTCTGTGACAAAGAGCCATGCCTTGTGGTCTACCAGATCCTGTACACCTATGCTTGCATACATTCAGTTCATAGTGGGCACTTCACACACACTGCACCCTCACACACACTGCACACACTGAAACCTCACACACACTGCACACACTGCACCCTCACACATACTTCACACACTGCACCCTCACACATACTGCACACACTGCACCCTCACACACACTGCACCCTCACACACACTGCACCCTCACACGCTGCACCCTCACACACTGCACCCTCTCACACACTGCACCCTCACACACTGCACCCTCTCACACACTGCACACACTGCACCCTCTCACACACTGCACCCTCACAAACACTGCACCCTCACACACACTGCCCCCTCACACACTGCCCCCTCACACACACTGCACCCTCTCACACACTGCACACACTGCACCCTCACACACTGCACCCTCACTGCACCCACACCCTCACCCTCACACACACTGCACTCTCACACACACTGCACTCTCACACACACTGCACTCTCACACACACTGCACTCTCACACACACTGCACTCTCACACACACTGCACTCTCACACACTGCACCCTCACACACACTGCACCCTCACACACACTGCACCCTCACACACACTGCACTCACACACACACTGCACACACTGCACCCTCACACACTCTGCGCACTCACACACTCTGCGCACTCACACACTCTGCGCACTCACACACTCTGCTCACTCACACACTCTGCTCACTCACACACACTGCACCCTCACACACTGCACCCTCACACACACTGCACCCTCACACACACTGCACCCTCACACACTCTGCGCACCCTCACACACTCTGCGCACCCTCACACACTCTGCGCACCCTCACACTCTGCGCACCCTCACACCCTGCACAACCTCACACTCGGCACACCCTCACACTCGGGGCACCCTCACACTCGGCACACCCTCCCAGTCGGCGCACCCTCACACTCGGCGCACCCTCACACTCGGCGCACCCTCACACTCGGCGCACCCTCACACTCTGCACCCTCACACACTCTGCAATGGAACATACACTCCAAATACCACTCAGTGCCACACATTTACACTGCACTCAATGCCACATACACTCCAAATACCACTCAGTGTCACATAATTACATGCCACCTAATTACACTGCACTCAATGCAACATACACTCCAAGTACCACTCAGTGCCACATAATTACACGCCACATAATTACACTACACTCAATGCAACATACAATGCAACATACACTGCAAATACCACTCAGTGCCACATAATTACACGCCACATAATTACACTGCACTCAATGCAAGATACACTCCAAATCCCACTCAGTGCCACATAATTACACAGCACTCAATGCAACATAGACTCAGTGCCACATAATTATATGCTACCATACTACCACACACAAAAATATTGTGTGATGCACAGGTAACTAAATGACATTGTCTAACAAAAGTATATAAATTCATGTAAAAAAAAGACCTGTTGTGGCTGTTAGAAGTAGGTGAGAATACCGATTTAAATGTGCACCTCGTCTAAGTTAGCTTCATCTTAAAGCACAATGACGGGTCTCAAATGAAGGGAAATAATGGCTTTAGAAAAGACAGTGGTCCTAATAGAAATGCACCAGTTAGAGAGGGTGATCTAGGCAGAGAAACAGAATGAAGGAGATGTCGCTCTCTCTGACATTGAGGACAGACATAGTTGCAACCTTGCTGTCAAAACATCTGGCATTGAAGCTCTCTTATCCAGTTACATCCAAACACCTTTCAGTTTCAGAGGGCCATCAAAGTTGAAGCACTGGTCGATGTAGGGGACCTCACCATTGACAACATAGTTGACACTTCAGTGAACGTTGAGCAGACATTAGTTTTCTGCTGAATGGGTGAGATGGCTAAAAAGCTGAGAATACTTCCTCAGATATCAGATGCTGAATACTCAGAGCTTATTGAAGCATCTTCGATGCACTTTTCAGCTACCCCTTTTCCCGCACATCCTAAATCTCGACGTCTTTCATCCTCAAGTGGATGCTCCGCATCCAGTACCCATAACACCATAAACCATTCATCTCAACCTAGAGAAGCAGCACCTACATCTGTCTGGTTGGGCCACCTCATAAAAGTCTTCACCAGCGATCGAGATCTCCATATAAAAGTCCCTCCAGATGTTCAGATTGGTGACATTTTAAACTTTCATAAAGAAGCTCAAGCTGATCTACACATTCATGCAGCCTGTTTTGTTTTCCTCCTTTTCATTTATCAGAGTCTACCTGCACTTTTGCAGAGTCTCCTCCAGCTCAAGTTTCACCTATAGAAATTACGACTTTCAATGAGGTTCTTGTAAGAGGATCATGGAAACTGAGCATACAAATGCCTGCTCTTCCTACAAGTTAATCTGTAATTTTTGAGATGTCTCACCATAGACCTGCCTTTAGGCCTCTTCTCCTGTTACTGCCTCCTCTGCTGGAAGTTGTAAAGCAATTATTTCTCACAAGTGCCTCAACTAAGTCTACTCCTACTGGGCTACTGAATGATTAAAAGCCTTCAGAGTAGGGCCTTTTCCTCTTATGAGCAGATCATCAGACTCCTTGATTATATCAACGGCCAGAAAATACCATGCCCCAACACTTACATCAACTGTTCTGCCAGAAAAGGATAGTATGAGAAAGTCTCCTGAATTGGCAAAATGGTGTCTGGTACCTCTGCTTGCGATGAAGACTGCTAGCCCATAGGCATTACTGGACAAGTACTACACATCTCTGGGATTCACTGTAAGGTTTCTCGGAGAAGCTGCCCAAAAACTGATAAGACGTTCCGGAAGTCTTAAGTGAGGGAATGCTAGAGTTCAGCGAGCTATTAGTGCTCCACCTAGTGGCCCCTGGCTACTGACATGGATTCGCTCTAAGGTGCAGTTTGTGGCTCAGTTTGATGGGCTTGAAATGTGAGGCTAATTCTCTTTAGTCAAATCTCTCCTTCTCTGGAAATACCCAGTTTTGGTCTCATGCAGACTACGAGATGCTCCATATAAAGGGCGATGGAAACATTGAAGGCAGTTGGCCTGGAAAGAAAGGAAGGAGTTCAAGAAATGTTAGTACAAATCCTTGGACAGACGTTCTTATCCGCAGGGGTCTAGCCAGTCTGGGGCCACAGAAGAAACACCAGCAGCACAAAGCAGCCTTACGTCAAAGGGTGGAAGAAGTGGCCATCAACCATTAGGGGTTACTGGAAATCCAACAGCAAAGCAGTGACTCCTCGCTTCCCATTTCTCCGCTAGTCAGCAAGGTAAGGGTGAGAAACATCTCAAATCATCTGCAAGAGTGGCAAAAATAAAAGGAGACATATAGTTGTTGAATAGTGTGCAAAATGGACAATCCATGCTCAAGGGTTGGCCTCCTAATATTACACCAAGGAGATAATCCACATGGCATTGGGAGCAGCTCTAAAATTTGTTAAACACTTTATTGACAAAGCAAGTGGTGGTTGTGAGAATCAAGATTTATTCATATTAATTTTTGGTTCGAAAAAAGATAATTCAGACCCATTTTAGGCCTCAGATGAGCTTGCGATGGATAATGAAAGGAAAGAAAAGCTCAGGATGCTGGCCTTACATAAGGTTTCCCCTCAGGCACACCAAGGAACAATCTTTTCCAATTCAAAGTACTTCTATTCGGTCTAAAATCAGCATCAAAGACGTTTTCCAAATGTATGGCAGCTGTAGCTTCGTACCTCGGGAATCAGAATATTTTGTCTATTTCGATGTAGACATTTGACTGATCAAAGGTTCAACACACTTTAATGCCGTCTGGGTTTACATGTCAACCACATGTAATCATCTTCAGTTCCAGTCATATTAATCAAAGTGCAATTCTGGCTACTCTGATCACTAGAGTATCCTTCGGGCGGGAGACTGTCCTCTAACTGTCATCTATCCATCTGAAGTGTTGCAGTCTACTATGAACTGAAAATACATCCGCACCCCAAATATCCTTTGTATTTGGATCTATGGCTATTTGTATTGTCCGTGTTCTTCATGCCAAACTACATGTGACACCATTTCTGCAGTGCTTAGAGGACCAATGCTGTTAACTGACTGGCAGCTGGGGAGGCAGACTCACTCTCCCCTTACCTTTTCTTCACGAGATCCCATCTCAGACAGTTGTTGGTGACCCATCTCTTCTGGGAAAGGGTGCACATATAGATCATATCTAGGCTAAACTAAAGATATAAGGCAATTAGAGCATTTGTTTGTGAGCTATGGCACCATCAGAATGGTTTTAATCACTGAAACAACCTATTTCCTAGTGGACAGTACTTTATATATTACTATGTTACCATTCAGCAAACAGGACGATTCCTTGTAGAAATAAAACTTGCTCTGCTACTATTCAAGGAAACTATTTGTGTAGGTCAGATGAGTTTTTGGTTCATTCCTCCCCTTTGATATGTGATGGGCTTGCCATTTTATGCAGTTCAAGCATAATAAGAGGATTTTTCCAGGAGTAGGAGAAATAATCTACCAGTAACCCTGTTCTCCTGCTGAGAAATCCTAATTAAAGTAATCACCAAGCCTCCCACCACTTCAGATGTATGCGCTGAAATGATTGTGTCTTAATTACCAGGATCCTATTGAAGTGTGTTCTCTTCTGTAAGACGGATGGTCACTCATATAAACCAGCAGTCATCAATCTTTGAAAGGTTTTATTGGAGTCAACAGGATACAGCAGCATACATGTATAAAGGGCTCAAGGTGGTAGCTCCATCTGCCTGTGAAGCAATTCCAGTGCCTGGCCCAAACATTCTAAACAAGTAATACATGTATCTGAAAGAAACAGGTTAGTATTAGATTCCTTACCTTGGAATATCCCCAGGCGTCAATCTGGATCTGGAAACTTTTGCGTAGAAGTACCCCTGCACGTCACTAGGCGTAGTCTGCGGCTCCGCTTCCGCCGTCGGCGCCGAGATGACGTCGCCGGAGTACTTAGACGCCGCCCTCGCGCGCTGACATCAGTTCTTCTTTTTTCCGCGCCAGCAAGCGCCGATCAGGAAAAAGTGGTACCCTTTAGTCATTTTTTGACTAAACTTTTTCGATCCTTTTTGATCTGTTTTTCGAGTCGAATAACTCCATCGGTGCCGGTAGGGATGCCCGGGTTCAAACCCTGTGCCGACTGCAACCGGTTACCGACCCCCATCGCCGGTGCCTGTATTGCTTAGGGGCCGACCACGATGACAAGTCGTGCCCAGACTGCCGGGCCTTGATGTCGAAAGCTAGGCGGGAGCAGTCCCGTAAGCGCCTCGAGCTCAGGCAATCGGCCCCATGCCGCAGGAGGTCCAGGTCCAGGAGGAGGTCGAGGGACCGGTCGCGGGGCCGGAGTCATCACAGCTCGGCGAGTCAACACCACTCGGGTTCCAAGTCCTCAGGTAAGAGGCACAAGAAGTCGAAGAAGCGACACCGCTCTTTTGACTCTCCCCGGCGCTCGCACGACACGGCCGGGGGTTCAGGTGACACCGCCCAACGCGGCTCCGCTGCAGGCGTCGCGGCCTGCTCCATACCCGCCGGTCCCTGGGCTGAACGCGACGCCGGAGGAGATCGACGCCTTCCTCATGGCCATGAGGTCGCTCACTCCTCCGTCAGGTTCCGTGGTGCCTTCGGGCCCCGTGGTCCCGACTGGGAGCACAAGCGGGCCGAGTGCTTCGGCCCGGCGACTTCGGTCCCGACGCCGCAAGGCCCCGCCGGATCCGGGTTGCCGCTGGTCGACCTAACGACCCCTCCACCGGCATCGACTCCTAGGGTGTCGTTCCCGATTCCTCCCCCCCCCCCCTTCGAGCCGGCACTGGAGCAGCGTCGATCGACGCCACATTCGGCGCCGAGAGAGGAGCAATACTTCTATGATCCGGCCCCATCATTTCAACCTGAGTACCAGGAGATGGAGGACGAGGCGGATTGGGAGGGGTCTGAGGACCCTCTGGCACGGGAGTGCCAGTCTTTTCAGGACTGGGCAGGTGAACTAGGGGAGGCCAGTGGTTTTGACACTTCGCCCGACACTGGATTTGTCTCCCCTCCTACCGTGGCTATGGAGGAGGGGGCTGCCTACAGTGTGGTGTTGACGAGGGCAGCCAAGGCCTTGTCTCTTGAGCTCCCCGTCATGGCCGTGAGCACTAACCACCTCACTGAGGCCCTCAAACCGCGGGCAAGCTCTTCGGAGCCTCTACTGCCGTTCAATAAGGCCTTAACTGACGTTCTGTTAGGCACTTGGTGCAGGCCCGCTACAGGTCCCCCTGTAGATAGGAACGTGGCCAGACACCACCGCCCGGCCCCGGGCGACCCTTGTTTCCTGTCCACCCCCCCCACCCCCGAGAGCCTGGTTATCCAGGCCTCCAATTCCAAGACCGCATTCCCGACAGCTCCCCGTGATCGGGAATCCAAAAGGTATGAACAGTACAGAAAAAAGATGTTCTCCTCACTTACTTTGGGGTTGCGGTCATTCAACACCGCTTGCCTTTTGGGCCGTTATACCAACTCTCTGTGGGACACGGTCGCGGACATGCTGCCACAATGCCCGGAGGAGGCCCGGTTTAAACTCGCCCAAGCCCTTGCGTAGGGGCGAGATGTGGCATGGTATTCTATTCGATGTGGGCTGGTTACCACGGACTCGCTAGGCTGGGTGATTGCAACAACGGTGGCGGTTCGCCGCCACGCCTGGCTAAGGTCCGCCAATTTTTCGGCTGATGTCCAGAACACCCTTATGAACATGCCGTTTGAAGGTCGTCGCCTCTTTGGCGACAAGGCAGACCATGCGCCTGAGCGCTTTAAGGACTCCAGGGCTGCGGCCAAGTCCTTGGGCCTCTCGGCCCCACTCCAGCAAACTGCTGCCTTTCGCTCCTTTCGTGGCCAAGGAAGGGGTGCCCCCACACGTCCTGCCAGCCACGGGCCGCAGACTACCGTCCAGCACAGTGGCGGATGTGGAAACCGCCGTGGCGGCGGTCGGGGACAACGGCGAGTCCAGTCCACCCCTGCCCCTGCAGCACCCGCCTCAAAACCCTCCTAGTCCGAGCTTTCAGGCCCATGTGATGCCAGTGGGGGGCAGGGTTCGCCATCACCACCTCCACTGACGCACTGTCACATCGGACAGGTGGGTGCTGTAAATCGTCCAAAGGGGCTACTCCCTCCCCTTCGAGGCGACCCCTCCAGCCATGCCACCGCAGTACCACCGCGTGTCGGGGGATCACTTGGCACTTCTTTGAGAGGAAGTTACGGCCCTCTTGGCCAAGGAGGCCATCGAGCGCGTTCCTGGGCCAGAAGTAGAGTGTGGTTGTTACTCCCACTACTTTCTGGTACCCAAGAAGGGCAAAGGGGGCCTACGCCCTATCTTGGACCGGCGGAACGTCAGCGGCTTCCTCCGGCAGGAGAAGTTCAAGATGCTGACTCTAGCTCAGGTCCTAGCTGCCCTGGACCCAGGAGACTGGATGGTCGCGTTGGACTTGCAGTACGCTTATTTTCATATCCCCGTCCTGATGGCCCACCGGCGTTACCTGCGGTTCACGGTAGGCCACGAGCACTTTCAGTTTACCGTGCGCCCCTTCGGCCTTACCAGCGCCCCAGGGGTGTTCACGAAAGTGATGGCGGTGGTCGCAGCTTATCTGCACAGGTTAGGGGTTTCAGTCTTCCCCTACCTCGACGACTGGTTGTTGAATGCGGGCTCGCCCCAGACAGTCGTCAGCCACCTCCAGACTACGGCTGACCTCCTGCACCTGCTCAGGTTCTCCATCAATGTGCCGAAGTCACACCTGTGTCCCTCTCAGAAGCTCCTCTTCATCGGAGCGGTTCTGGACTCTGGGTTTATTCTCCCGAGCTGCGGGTTCGGGATATTCAGGCTCTGATTCCGATCTTTCAGCCGTTATCCCTAGTCTCAGTCAGGTTGACGCTGCGGCTTCTGGGGCTGATGGCCTCCTGCATCCTTCTGGTGCATCACGCCAGGTGGCGGATGCGGGCTCTGCAGTGGGACCTGAAATTTCAGTGGGCCCAGCATCAGGGCAATCTGTCCGACCATGTCTTGATCTCGGAGGGCACTGCAAGACAGTTGCAGTGGTGGCTCACGGACTGCGATTGGGTCAGCGGCAGATCCCTCTTTCCTAATCCACCTGGAGCACGTAGTTGTGACAGACGCGTCCCTCAAGGGCTGGGGAGGCCACATGGAAGAGGCGGAGATCAGGGGCCTCTGGTCTCCGGCGGAGTCCTGTTCCACATCAACACTTCTGGAGCTGCGGGCGATCCGGCTTGCACAGAAGGCATTCCTCCCCTCTGTCTGGGGGAGTGTAGTGCAGGTGTTCACAGACAACACGACCGCCATGTGGTACTGCAACAAACAGGGCGGGGTGGGGTTGTGGACCCTCTGCCAGGAGGCTCTGCGCCTCTGGCAGTGGCTGGAACATCAGGGCGTGACCCTGGTGGTTCAACACCTGGCAGGTTCCCTGAACGCCAGGGCGGACAAACTCAGCCGTCGGTGCATGATGGATCACGAATGGCGTCTGAACTCGGACGTGGCGCAAGGCCTCTTTCAGCAGTGGGGAGAGCCTTGGTTAGATCTATTCGCCACAGAAGAGAACGCGGCATGGACATACGGCCAAGTAAACCACGTTTTTCGTCCTGCAGTTATTTAATGTTCTAGGTCTTATTGTGTATCCTTCATGGGTGTATTCTTTGCCCTGAATACACTGATCAACTCCCACATTTGTAGTTGCCTATCGCTGGTGTACTTGTGATGGTCAATTGGTGTGGTCTGGGACCCTCTCTGTATGTATGCACTAGATTTTGCCTTAAGTTGTTGTTCTTTTTGAAAGCAAATAGTGGTTTAGCTAATTTATTGGATTTGTTGTCATTTAGGAGCCCCCAGGTGGAATTCACAATATTCTTGATTTTATTACTTAGATTAAAGTATTAGTTTCATTGGGATCCTCATGCCTAGTATTCACTTTCTTTTGTGTGAGCATACTCTCCCTATTGTAAAATCGGGCTCTCTTGAAAGAGTTGGAGATTAGTTTCTTGGGGTAACCCCTGCCTTTCAATTTCATTTTAAAATTTTCATAATGTTTATAATAATGCTCTAATGCCGAGCAATTCCTGCGGAGTCGCAAGAATTGCCCGAATGGGATGTTGTCTCTTTGGGCCCTGGGGTGGTAGCTGGAGCAGTGTAACAAGGTGTTTTTGTCAGTTGGTTTGGAAAACAATTCTACTCCCAGCTTCCCCCCATATCTTTAATGGTAAGGTCCAGAAAGTGGGCACTTCTTCTGCTAAATTCAAAAGTGAACCTCAGATTGGCGTCGCCGAGGTTAAGCCATTCCAAAAATTCATGCAGAAGATCTTACGATCCCTCCCATATGAAAAATATATCATCAATGAATCTGCTCCAAGTGATGACATTCTCAAAGAAGGGAGCAGATTCATTAAATATATGTATGCCCTCGAATTGTCCCACGTAAAGACAGGCCAGACTGAGGGCACAAGTGGCCCCCATACTGGTCCCCTTACACTGGATAAAAAGTTGGTCCTTAAAGAGAAAATAATTCCTCTTTAATTTCAGTTCCAAGCATGACATAATGAACTGGATATTGGCTCCTCTACAATCTATATGCCCCAGGATGTTCATGATGGTGTTAATAGTCACATCCTGGGGTATATTCGGGTAGAGGGCTTTGATGTCAAGTGTCACCAGTATCTGGGTATCACAGTTATAATCCTTACCTTCATTGGTACTAATTATATGTGATGAATCTTTAATATATGATCTTAAGTCCTGAACTAATGAGGGTCTTTGGAAAGTAGCCATCCTAGGGGTGTGTTTAGCCAGCTCTTACCTCCCTGCTGGAAAATCAGGCATTATGAATAATGCCACACTCAACAGGATGTGGTCATACCCTTGGGGAGTTACCCTGCTTTCAGTGATCAGGAATGACCTCCTGCTTGACCCAGAGAACTTGGAATAAGTATCTGAGAGTGGCAGAGTCGCTCAGGTCTGCTGCTTGAAACTTAAGAAAGCAAGACGCTGCCATGCTGAGAAGTTGGGGTGCAAATTCTAAGGCCTTCCCTCTGTAGACTGCACCAGCTGAAACTACAGCCATGTGGACTACCTTGCTGTAAAATAACTAAAGAGTGTACTCCCTGCAAGCGACAGGCTAACCAAGCTCACTCGGAACATCCCCACCAAGGATCCCCAACCTGGAGAACTGCCAGTGGATTTGTAGGGGTTTTGTCTAAGTGGATTGTGGGAACTGAAGTCTTCAGCTTTCAGGGACCATATTGGAGCTTCCAGACCCTTGGAGTGAG
Organism: Lissotriton helveticus; assembly: GCF_964261635.1. NCBI lineage: Eukaryota > Metazoa > Chordata > Amphibia > Caudata > Salamandridae > Lissotriton > Lissotriton helveticus. The sequence goes on along the minus strand of NC_136065.1, from coordinate 263,468,576 downwards.
TTTGAGACACTTTGGGGCCCTTTGTGGAACTCCAGGAAGAAGTTCCAGAAGTTTGGAGAACTTTGGAGCAACTTTGGAGAAAAGCTCCATAGTGGGAGCGACAAACTGGCCTGCCTTCAACCGGGACCCAACCAAGCCATCCAGGTTCGTCCCGCTGAAAGCTCAGGAGGTCCGACTTCCAGAGTTTGACCTGGAGTAGAAGAAATCCAAGGCTGGCGAAACCTCACAAATCTGGCCTCGAGAAAAAGCTCCAGAAAAGTTTCTAAATCTGAAGGTAAAAACTGTGACCGGGACCTACCGCGTGGGGTAGTCTCTCAGGGCTCCATCGTGGTTGGCCTGAAACTTTGACTTTGAGCCGGTCTATCGCAACCAGATGTCCCAATATGGTGCTATAGGTTTCTAGGTGCTATGTAATGCTAAATGTTTGAAAATTCACATCTCCGGTTCCCTACTTTGGAATTTTGTCATTTTGGTGTAATTTTAAAGATAATAATATTTCCTATGTTTATAAATTGGTGTTGGATTTTTATTATGTGTTGTGTCTTAATTATTTACTGAATTGGTGTTTTTAAGTGCTTTACATACCTGTCTTTCAAGTTAAGCCTGCCTGCTCGCAGCCAGTTACCAAGGGATGAGCATAGGAATAATTTTCTAAGACCTATTCTGAGCCCTATACTGTGTTAGTGGCCTTATCACCAGTGGCAGACCTACATTTGCCCCTACCAATAATCCACTTTCCAACATTTGAACTTGTGTTTAAAATGTGCACTTTTCAGTAAAGTGAATTAAGATTATAAAAATCCTCTAAATTGCCTTAGAACAAAACTTTTGAGTTTGATTTTTGGAATTTGGGCCAAACTGTTTTTAATCCATTGTTTTGATTTTTCCAAATTGTTCTAAGTCTGTTGTGCCTAGTTGTTGTGACCCAAAATTAGGGAACCATGGAGCTGGGCCTGGCTGAACTGTCCCAGTTCAGGATGGCTGATCTTGGGGTACAGTGTAGGGTTAGGGGGCTGCCTGCTTCCAACAAGATTAGGAAAGCAGGGTTGCTCAAGTCCTGGCCAGGCCTGGGCTGGGGTAGCAAAGGAGATTCAAGGGGGATTGAGGGTGTTCCCCCCCCCCCAACTTCAGAGGAGGGTGAGGATCGTGCCTCTTCCATTATCTCTAGTGTTAGTCCAATGAATCCAGATGGTGGGAGTTGGGAAGGGTCCCTTACTCAGGAACCACCACTGTCCCTTGCAGAGAGACCGCTTGAGGCTCAATTAGCTTTGATGGCCTTTGAGAAGGAGAAATTGGAATAGACTAAGAAGAAATGGGAGAGGGATGAGGCGTTTAAAAGAAATGTTGGCATTCCAGCAGGTACGACACTCCCAGTGGCGTCCCCATAAGAGGATAGGCTACTAAGGGAGCGTATGGAGAAGAGAGCCATTTCCTTAACATACCGTAAAATTGTCAATAACCAGCCAGACCCAACTGAACTGCAGTGCTCCATGAGAAATGGCAGCTAGATGTTGGGGAACTTGATGAAACAGACTGACAAGAGGCCCTCTCCTCCCCCGGACCGTAGCAATATCCTCAAAATTGGGATTAGTCCAGTTGAAAATACTCCGTTGTATTTACTATACAAGACACATCATGCATAAAATAGAGATGGCAGAGAGTCCATACTGCTTAAGACAGTGTGGAGAGGTGAGCACCTTTTATCATACGCTGTAGGACTGCCCTGTAATAGGGCACTATTGGGGCGAAATTATGCGCACAATCACACAAGTTTGTGGAGTGACGGTCACCCCTGAACCCAAGAGATGTCTCTTAAATATTTGGGAACCTACTGACCTTAATCATGCAATGCAAGACTGGACGACACTAGGGATCATTATTGCCACACACAACATAGCTAAACACTGCGGGACACAGCTGGTACCGTCACACCGAGAGTGGCGTGGAGATTTGGACACAGTAATAATGGCAGAAAGGGCAGCATATGTCCGAAGAAAAGGGAACGCATATGGGGAAAATGGAACTCTTATAGAGGAAATATATCTGCCCCACTCCCAAGTGAGTCAACAATAGACTCTAGCTGATCGAATACGGAGCGAGAGAATTCTGGGCAGAGCACTGTGTTAATAATTGCAGTACTGAAATAACTAAGTCGGATGTATCATTGGTATGGGGAAGTGTAAATGGAACAACAATGTCATTATGTAACCATGTTGTGGAAAGATGAACCTGTATTTAATACAAATAATTAAAAAGAAATACAAATAAAAGAAATGGTGGCAGTGAAAAAGATGAAGATTCTGAAATTCCAGGGGTGGTGGATTTAATCCCTAACTTCCCATGGGTATAGTACCTAAGTACATTGAGGGGGATTACATTGACAGGTGGTTAGCAGCTTTTGAGAGGTCCCTCAGAATGAGTAGGGTCTACTCAAGGTATTGGGGTGCACCCATGTGAGAGTTGATTCCAGTAACTGGGAGGGATAAGCTCCTGACCCTTAAGGGAGATGATGCAGAATCATACCAGCAGATGAAGGCATGCTTAGTCAAGAAATTTGGTCTGACTCAGTATAAGGTGAAGTTTAGAGGCACCCAGAAATTGAGTTCAAAGTCGTGGGTAGACTTTGTGGGCGTTTCAGTGAAGGCACTGGAAGGCTGGATTGTTGGTAACAAATGAGGGATTGTATAATTTGTTTTTGAAAGAACATATTTTGACTCATTGTGCAGAAGAGAGGTTACGCCAGTATCTAGTGGACTCTATGCTGACAGACCCCAGAGAGCTGGGAGAAGCAGCTGATGAGTGGGTAAGAACCCAGGTTTCCATTCAGCACCAGGGGAGTGACCTGAAGAAAGGAGGACAGGTCCCTCCCCAAGGGAAAGCCCACGGGAAAGAAGGTCAAAATCAGAAGGAGCCCTCCAAAGATCCACAAAAACGTGCACAAGGGGGGGGGGCTGAGCCAACCCAAATTCAAAGGGAGGGAGTATCAGGGAAGGAATGGTAAGTTCTTTGATCCCTCAAAGGTGGGTACGTGCTTTGACTGTAACCAGTCAGTGCAAAAGCAGGGAGAGGCTGTCTGCGCAAAGAAGCTCCAGCTAAGGGGCAATCCACAGGGATTGCCAGTGTAAGTAGGGGTAGAGAATGGTGCCCCAGAGAGGGATAGTCAGGTGGTGGAAGCAACCTTAGTGTCCCTGGGTGGGATGAATATTGCAACCCTTGCTGCCTTACCTCCAAACATGGACAAGTACAGGCAGAGGCCTAAAGTGAATGCGACTGAGGTTGAGGCTATCAGCGACACAGGGGCTAGTGTAACTATGGTCCTGAATGAGCTGGTGCCTCCAGGAAGGTTGCTACCTGGTGGGATTCACCAGGTGACTTGTGCAGACAGCACTACCAAACTCCATCCTAAGACTGTGGTAGATTTGGAATGGGGATGTGTGACAGGCCCTATGAAGGTAGATGTGTCTAAGGTGCTCCCAGCTTAGTATTTACTAGGCAATGATCTTGAAGCCTCTGTGTGGTCAGAGGTGGAGAAAGGACTCCATATGAAAATATTGGAGTTCCCTGACTGGGTATGTGTTGTGACTAGGTCACAGATTAGCTAAAAGAGAGGGGCTGGACACTTGGACCCTGCAACAAAGGGCCAAGCATCCAAGGACAAGGGTACTGGGCCTGGAGAGGCAGCCCAGGGAACTCCAGAGGTGCAGGAAGAATCTAGCCCTGATGGGGAAGATCTGGTGTCTGAGGGAGGGACTCCATCACTGCCAGAGCTGTCAGATTTGGCATAACTGACAAGCAGGTGGACCCTCCAGAAAGGAGGTCAGTAAGGGACAGCGAGACTGTCCCACCCTTGAGATCTTGAGGCAGATTGCTTCTAAGCAAGAGGTGGGGGATGAAAGTGGGTTTCACAAACTCTACTGGGAAGATGGACTGCTTTATACTGAGGCCAGAATCCTCAAAGAGGGGGCCGCCTGTTGGTTGGTTGTACCAAAAAAGTACAGAGAGTTCATCCTGACTTTGGGTCATGATATCCCCTTGGCAGGACATTTGTGACAGACAAAGACATGAAAAAGGTTGGTGAACCATTTCTACTGGCCCCATATGTCTAAAAAGGTAAAGGAGTTATGCAGCTTCTGTGTCACCTGTCAGGCCGGTGGCGAGGCAGGGGGCAAGACAAAGGCTCCCCTAATACCACTGCCAGTGGTTGGGGATCCTTTCGAAAGGGTGGCGATGGGCATTGTTGATCCCCTGGACCCATCTACTACATCAGGGAATAGGTATATTTTAGTGGTAGTGGACCATGCCACTAGGTACCCTGAAGCAATCCCTCTTAGAACCATTGATGCTCCTGCAGTGGCTAGACCACCGCTTGGTGTGTTCAGCAGCATCAGTTATCCAATAGAGGTGATATCAGAACTTCCTGTCCAGCTGTCTGACTGCTATGTGGGATTAGTGTGGTGTCCACTACAAGTTCACCACCTCCTATCACCCAGAAGCAAATGGTCTTGTTGAGAGATTCAACAAAACTGGGAAGGGCATGATAAATGGGTTGTCAACAGAACTCAGGAGGAGATGGGATGTTCTCCTCCGGGGCTTACTGTTTGCCTACAGGGAGGTGCACCAGAAAGGGGTTGGTTCCAGTCCCTTTGACTTGTTGTTTGGACACCCTGTAAGGGGGCCATTGAGCCAGCTGAGAGAGTCTTTAGAGAAGCCTCTTAAAGAAGCAAAAGACAATGTGCTTGACTATGTGCTAGGCCTAAGATCTAGAATGCCATTGTTGTGTTCTTATCTCTTTAATGCTCGTGCTTAGAATATAGAGCGTTGTATAACAGTTCCATGTGGAACATTGATGTTACCGAGCCGGTTGGAGAAGGACGTCGCTTCCCTGGCTCTCACCTGTTATATACATATTTATCTAAATAAATATACTTGTTCCACAAACTTCATAGTCTTCAACTTCACTTCAAATTGGCGACGAGGGAAACTGGCGTTTATCCTTACAGACTATTTAGGAGGACTTCATGAAAAAAATTGTCTATTCCTTACAAGCGGGAAGAAAAGAAGAAAGCGTACCAAACGGAAACTTCGTAAGTGAAAATTTTTATTTCCTCTCCCTTTGCATGGGAATCGTCAACTACGACAGCGCTTTATCTAAATAATAATTGGCTACAAGCTTATACTCAGCGCCATCACAGAGCAACCGTCACTCGCCTACCTGCATCTTTTCAAAAGCGCTCGCTGTTCCACTGCATGCGCTGACTGTCAAGGGGACTGCGCGCGTCACGATCAGCGCGTCTTCCACAATCCCCTCATCGACTGACGTCAGACGCAGGTCACGCAACGTGACCCCAACGTGGCGGCCATTTTGCTTCCTCTGTTTACATCGGTCGGAAGCAATTATCATCTCGATCGGGTTCAAGCATCAAAGTCGTGTGACGCATATTAATAACTACAATTCCGAGGTACGCATTTCCAACAGAACAGTAAGGGTAAGAGAAATTTTAATATAAATAAGGAAAGAATTTACTATATTTTGTTGTGGTGTGGAACAATTGATAACAGGTGAGGAAGTCGGGAGAAGGTCGTTTTAAATTAAATAGTACTTCATAGTGCATGGAAGAAGGAGATTCCACTACAAGTACTGTGGTTAGAGACAGAGACATGGCACAACAGAATTTTACCATTAGTCCTCCTGAACCATTTTGGGTTAAAGGTACCCAACCTGTTATAAAGTGGATAGAATGGAAGGAATATTTCATTAATTATTTGGAAGCTGTTGATGAAACCAAAAAAATGAAAGCAGAGCAAAAGAAAAGACTTTTGTTACATTCTCTTGGTCCCATAGGATTAAAAACATTCTCAAGGATGAGTAAGTCCGAGGATTCTAATTTAAATTAATTTGAGAATGCAATAAAAAATATGGACAAATACTTTGCTCCTAAAGTATGCATAGGAGTCATAAGACACAAGTTCTTCCAAAGAAAACAAACCAAAGAGGAAACCGTAGATGAGTGGATGGATGATCTCAAGAAGTTAGCCATAGATTGTAAATTTGAAAATTTACATGACGATCTCATTCGGGACCAGTTGGTAATGCATAATAACAACTCAGCCTTACAAGATCGTCTTTGGGTTAACGGTGACGCACCTCTTGACGACGTTGTTGCCATTATGAGGAAATCAGAGATGTCAGGGAGGTGTGCAACAGTAGTAAAAGAGACAGAGAAAGATGTTTCCAAAACCTCAGGAACTGTGTGTAAGATTCAAGCATCGAATAGAAACTTTCGTCAACAACAACAGCAAGGGAGATGGACTGGTCAACCGGCAAAAGTCCAGAACAAAAACATGGAGGATAGGAGATGCTATAGATGTGACAGTAAAGAACATCTGGCATTTAGTAGACTATGTCCTGCGTTAAAAAAGAAATGTGGCATTTGTGGACTATTAGGTCACTTCAGCAAGATGTGTCGTAGGCGCACTAACGTAAAATATGTGTATGAGGATGAATGTGAGAGTGTGGATGAATTAGAAACTGAGGAAGAATGTTGCATCAAAAGTATTAGAGGGAACTACGTGATCAACATTTCAGAAGACTCATTGAAGGGAAAACCTATTTGTGATATATCCCTGGGCGGGGTAACCATTAGTGTGTATGCGGACTCTGGTTCCCCATATACGATCATAAATGAGGAGGTTTGGCAAAAGAAGTTTGTAAATAAGATTGGTGAGCAACTATACCCATCTGACGTCTGCCCAATCAGTTTTACAGGTAACAGGATTGGTATGATTGGCTTTAGGTGGCTTACCTTTGTATTTAAAGGCAGGTCCACAAGAGCAAAGTTGTATGTGGCAAAGGTTGGACCGTCTGTCTTAGGATGGTTCGATCAGAAAAAATTACACATAATTCTAGACCCTAATTCTAAAGACAAAGTTTTAATTTTAGATGACTGTAGTAGAATGGAAGAAAAGTTATCTGAAAGTTTTCCCAAAGTTTTCAATGAGAAGCTGGGTGTTCTAAAAGGGTTTGAACATAAAATAATTTTAAAGGCTGATGCACAACCCAAGGTTCATAAAGTGAGACCAATACCTATTCTCATAAGGGAGGAAGTGAAAAAAGAAATCCAAGGTCTACTTGCAAAAGGTATTATAGAGGAAGTGGAAACATCAGAGTGGATTTCTCCGATTGTGGTTGCCCGGAAACCCAACGGAAAAATCCGTCTATGCATCGATTTGCGCCATTTGAACAATAACATCGTCGTGGAAAAGTTTCCCCTTCCTAGAATAAATGAAATGGTTTCTTCCCTTAAAGGAGCTACATGGTTCTCCACGGTGGATCTTTCTGCCGCCTACCATCAGGTAATGTTGGATCCGAACTCTAAGAACCTCACGGCGTTTATAACACCGTTTGGTTGTTATCAGTTCAGGCGTATGCCTTTTGGTTTGGCCTCAGCCGCTGCTGTATTTCAGCGGCTGATGCATAGACTGTTTGGAGACATGGAAAATGTCTCATTTTTTCAAGATGATATTCTTGTGGCAGCTAAAGACAAGGAAAGTCATGATTCCAAATTGAAACAAGTTTTAGAAACCTTACAGTCAGCTGGTCTGACTGTAGAGTTGTCAAAGTGCAAATTCAGCCAAAGAAGTGTTTCATACTTGGGGCATGTCATAAGTGAGGAAGGTGTCCAACCCAAGCCTACCTTGGTGGAGAATATTGTTAAGTTCTCGGCGCCTATATCGAAAGATGAAGTGAGAGCTTTTCTCGGAATGGCTGAATACTGTGCCAAATTCATAAGAAATTTTGCAGCAAAAGTTCACAATATGCGTGCGTTGCTGAAGAAGAACTCTAAGTTCTTTTGGAGTGATTTGTGTGAGGAAGAATTTAATTTGATCAAAAAGGAGTTGCAAAAAGTAAATGCTCTTGCCAGTTTTGACCCTAATGCTGACTGTTTGCTCACAACTGACGCAAGTGATAAGGGTTTGGGAGCTGTGTTATCTCAGTATGATGACTGTGGTAAAGAAAAAGTAATTCTTTTTGCCTCTAGGGCCCTTTCCCCTGCTGAAAGTAGATACCCTATCATCGAGAGGGAGGCCCTAGCGTGTGCATGGGCGTTGGAGCATTTCCGAGCATTTGTTTGGGGCAAACCTGTGACCATTCGTACAGACCATAAACCATTGATCCGCATTTTGTCATGTGATGGCATCTCAGGTGCGTCCGCAAGGTTAGCTAGACTATCTATGCGGATGAAGGAATATATCTACAATATGGTCTATCTACCGGGTAGGGACAACCGTATTGCTGATTGTCTGTCAAGACTTCCACCCCCTTTGGAAGAATGTGAGGATGACCCCTGGAGCGAATACTGTGTGGCTTTGATACACGATTGTGGTGAGCCTGCGATAAGTAAAACAGAATGGTTAACCGAACAGAGTAAGGATTCTGTATTGGGAAGTGTTTTAGAGTATATTTGTAAGGGCTGGCCCAAAGTGAGGAATATTCCTGGTTTGGATGCTTTTTGGCAAATCCGTACGGAGTTGTCATCTGAAAATGATATGTTGTTTAGAGGTGATAGGATTGTCCCACCTGTGTCCTTAAGGAAAAAGATTCTGCAATTGTGCCATGAGGGACATTTTGGGATTATGAGAACCAAGTCTATTGTCAAAGGTATGTTCTGGTGGCCAGGAGTTGACGGGGAAGTTGAGGAGTTTGTTAGAAAGTGTACGGTTTGCATGTCTGCTGACAAAACTCTAAGGACCTTTAAGCCCAAGATGAGTGATGGTTTAATTCCCAACTTTCCGTGGGACACCATCGCAGTGGATATTTTTGGACCTGTAGGTGATTCTAGGGATTATGGTTTGGTGGCTATTGACCTTTTTTCCAAGTGGCCCATTGTCAAAATTGTGGAAAGAGTTGACACTCCAACAGTACTAAAATTTTTGGACAAAATTTTTATGGCAGAAGGTTTACCAGCCTGTGTGCTATCGGACAATGGTGTCCAATTTACGTCTAGACTAGCTAAAGAGTATTTCGACAGATGTGGGGTTAAACACAAAACCACCGCTTTATATAACCCTAGTGGCAACGGCACTGTCGAAAGGTTTAATAGAGTGATCAAGGGCGTCATTCAAGCCTCTGTGCACAGTGGACTTGATTGGAAGATACAGGTACAGAAAGCAGTATGGTCATATAGAATTACTGTACAGAACAGCACTGGTTTGTCTCCGTTTACCATGATGAGAGGCAGAACGGCTAGATGTAAATTTAATCCTGGATGGCTGGTTGATGGAAAGGTGGCATGTTGGTCTCCTGTTGAGGTCAAGGACAAATTAATATCCAGTCATGAGAAAAGCAAAGAATTTTATGACTCTCACCATAATACTAAAGATGTTTCCATCAAGGTTGGAGACTGGGTGAGAGTAAAAAAAAAACCTTTTAAGGTTCCCAAAGGTATGAGCCGTTTTGAACCACCTTGTAAAATTGCTGAGGTTTTAAGGAATTCCGTAAGACTGGATGATGGTAGAGTATGGAATCTTAAGAATATTGCATTCAACCCAGATCAAAATTGCGTAGAAGTACTTCCTGATTCATGTGTCAACAATTTTGATTGGGTAGAAGATCATTTTGAAAATAGCCAAGTTCAGTCTCAACTGGGTAAAGATTTGACGACCATTTCTGGTGAATCCGGGCAATCCTACTTTCCCTTGTGTTTTGAGGGGGGAGTGGGTGAAGGTTGTAGTCATGAGCATGATGTTCAAACTGATGTCAATGATTTTACAGACTTGGACGCAGGTGTCACACAGAACAAGACTAATATGCTACCTGACAAAAGAACAAGAGTTATACCCAGATGGCTGAAGGACTATGCTTTGTAATTTTATTCCTCCTGTTGTTCCTTTTCTCTTTGCTCCCTATTCACCTTCTCTTTTCTTTTGTTTCACCTTTTCCGGGTTGCTTAAATGTATGGGGGGGGGATGTGTTGTGTTCTTATCTCTTTAATGCTCGTGCTTAGAATATAGAGCGTTGTATAACAGTTCCATGTGGAACATTGATGTTACCGAGCCGGTTGGAGAAGGACGTCGCTTCCCTGGCTCTCACCTGTTATATACATATTTATCTAAATAAATATACTTGTTCCACAAACTTCATAGTCTTCAACTTCACTTCAGCCATAGTACATGTCCAAGGCAAACGGGAAACTGGAGGCCAGCCAGGAGCTCATGAAGCACTGTTATGATCAAAAGGCTACTATGCCTGAGTATACTCTAGGACAATTGGTGTGGGTGGTATAGCCTGTGGCTCCCAGGACCCTTCATGACAAGTGGAGTGGGCCCTGTCCACTCTTAGAGAAGAAGGGTGAGGTTACCTATTTGGCTGACATTTGCACCCCCATGAATTGTCATAGGGTCCTGCATGTGAATAGATTGAAACCCCACCATGACAGGGTACACATGACCATGTTACTGGTCACTGATGAGGATGTGGAGGGGGAAACTGAGCGTGTGCTCGACCTCCTCTCCACTAATGTGCAAGATCGGTCAGTGGAGAGAGTTGTGCTCTCTGCCAAGTTGACAGACCAGCAGCACAGAGACTGTAAGCTAGTGCTGCAGCATTTGCTGGCCTATTCTCTTTGACCCCAGGCATCACTGAGTGGCGTGTGCACCACATTGACACTTGTGACAGTCTGCCTGTCAAGAATAAACTGTACAGGTTGTCTGACCATGTCAGAGCCAGCATTAAAGCAGAGGTTGCTGGAACAGGGGGTAATTGAACCGTCTGAGAGTCCATGGGCCAGTCCAGTGGTGCTCGTACCTAAATCTAATCATCAGGGGGGACCCGAGGAGTTAAGAATCTGTGTGGACTACAGAGGATTGAATGCAGTCACAAAGACTGACACTCACCCTATACCTAGAGCTGATGAGCTCATAGATAGGCGAGGGGCTGCTAAGTACCTGAGTACTTTTGATTTGACTTCAGGTTACTGGCAGATTGCCCTCACTGATGGAGCAAAGGAGAGGTCAGAATTCTCCATACTAGAGGGACATTATCAGTTGAAGGTAGTGCCCTTTGGCTTAAACAATTCACATGCCACCTTCCAAAGGTTGGAGAACAGGCTCTTGTCTGGGTAGGAACAGTTCAGTGCAGCTTACCTGGATGATCTAGCAGTATTCAGTTCTACCTGGGGGATCACTTAAGCCACCTAAGGGAAGTGCTTCAAGCCATGCAGCAGGCAGGCCTGACTATTAAGGCAAGCAAGTGCCTAATAGGGCAGAGTTATGTGGTGTACCTGGGCCACCTGGTAGGTGGGGGCCGTGTACAGCCTGCCCAAGCTAAAATCCAAACTATTTTGGTTGGGACAGCTCCTGTTACCCAGACTCAGGTCAGGGCATTCCTTGGACTGACAGGGTACTATAGAAGGTTTTTTCAGAACTATGGGACCACTGTAGGGCCCCTACTGGAACTGACTTCTAAAAAGAGGCCCAAGAAGGTGGATTACAGAATGAAAAAATAAAAATAAAAAAAGAAGGTGGATTGGACCCCAGAGTGTCAGAAGGCTTTTGACAATCTGAAAGCTGCTATGTGTTCAGCACCAATGCTGCTGGCCCATGACTACACAAAATAATTTGTGGTTCAGACAGGTGCTTCAGAGGAAGGGATTGGGGCAGTGTTGTCACAGCTAAATGAAGAAGGCCTTGATCAGCCAGGTGCCTTTATTAGCAGGAGGCGTCTTCCCAGAGAGCAGAGGTAGAGTGCCATTGAGAGAGAGGCTTTTGCTGTGGTTTGGTCCCTGAAAACGGTGAGAACATATTTGTTTGGGACTTACTTTCATGTTCAAACTGACCACAGGCCTCTCAGATGGCTCATGCAGATGAGGGTGGAGAATCCCAAGCTAAGGTGTTAAGGTGGTCCCTTTCCCTACAGGGAATGGACTTTACAGTGGAACACAGACCTGGGGTTGCCAATGCAAATGCGGATGGACTTTTCAGGTTTTTCCACTTAGCTGATGAGGACTACCAGGGTGTAGGTTAGTAAGCCATCACCTTTTGTTTGGGGGGCGGGGGGGGTGCTATGTTGCAAAGTCATCCTGTGCCCTGGGCACCCCCCAACTTTTTGCTGAATGGCACTGGTGGTAACTGACTTTGACTGACCCTGGGCTCTGCCTAAACAAGCCCAGGGTGAGTGCTATGCTGAAAGAGACACATTTAGAATACAGTGAAAACACCTACATACACTAGGGTACACTATGGTATGGGGTACCCCTGTGATTGGCATGACCTATTCTATCAGACCCTATTAAATAATAGGGCTGGGGGATTAAAACTACCTAGAAGTCCCTAGTCCTCAAAATGGCATGGCTGTTTAGAGGCCAGCAGCTTTTCCTACACTTGCATGTGTGCACTGCTGAAGCCTGAGGTCAGTTTAAAAGCAGCCCTAGATGGCAGGACTGTTTTTTAAAAAGTAAATTGTGCACAAACTCGACTTGGGGGACCTATAAATAGATAACCTGCAATGTTTTGGCATGTTAGGAACCCCCAGGTTCTCCCCTCGGTGTACCAGGGGTGGGGGATCAGGTATTTATAAGTTGGACCCTTATAAAATTGAGTTTTATATGCCCTGGGTTAAGTGCAATTTCACATTTCACTCCCCACATTGTGCTAAAGTGCTGCCCAAATTCGACTTTGATGCTAGGAGCACTGTGGAGGGAAGAATTGCAATATTTCTACAGATTCAGAGCCCCTAAAGTCTCCCCTTGTTGTCCCATGGGGAGTGGGTCCTGTAGATATAAGCAAAGTACTTATAAAATATGTTTTTCTAAGCGCTAGTGCTGGAAACATGGCCCAAGTAATGATTCCCATTGCAAATCCCATGCCACATAGTTTAACATGGCAAGAAGTTATTAACTAATAACTCCTGTTAGGAGAAGGATAGAACTTCCATTCAAAGACTTCCCAGAATGGCAGTGGAAAATCCAACAACCTGATATTGTTGAATTTCTCCTAAAATGTACAGACAAGAAGTTATAAGACTTTCTTATTTGTAAGTCCAGATTCAGCCTTCCAATGGTCTTTCCTGATTGGTCAGAGTTAATTGGATTAGCCAGGCTGCCTTGAAGAGGTGATAAAGAGCCCCTGGGGATAACCAGCTCTGCCTGGAGGGCAGTGTGCTGCTACACTGGAATGCAAGAGCAGGGGGAGGAGTCGTAAACCATGGTCTTCAAAGGGAAGGGGAAGGCCTCAGTGCCATTTACAACTTTACTCTTTTGACCTAAAGCCAGAGCTAGGATTAGGGAAGGAATGAGCAGATGCAAGGGGGAGAGTCTATAGAAAGTAGCCATCCTAGGGGTGTGTTTAGCCAGCTCTTACCTCCCTGCTGGAAAATCAGCCATTATGAATTTGGTGCACTCCGGGACACAATAATGCCACATTCTGCAGGATGTGGTCATCCTCTTGGGGAGTCACCCTGCTCCCATTGGTCAGGAGTGACCTCCTGCTTGACACAGAGAACTTGGAATAAGTATCTGAGAGGGGCAGCGTATCTCAGATCAGCTGCTTGAAACTTAAGAAAGCAAGACGTTGCCATGCTGAAAAGTTGGGGTGCAAATTCTAAGGCCTGCCCTCTGAAGACTGCACCATCTGAAACTACACTGGTGTCAATTCTGGAGAGACTGTTATGTGCTCCAGAGTGGAATATGTACTCTGTCTCTGTGGGGTGTCAAATCCTGCATGCGTCCACCAACCCCATCACTTCTAAAAATGTAGGGAGGACCGTCTGTGAGGGTCCCAAGTCTCGAGGGGGATAGTGGTCCAACCTACCAGACACCAGTGAAATAAAGTCACCAACTAGCACTAGTCTCCCTTCGGGGAATTTCAACATGGTGTTTCCTGGGTCCCTAAACGCACGTGTCTGTAATCCAGGGGGAATATAAACAGATACAATAGTAAGTGACATAGCTTCCCATTTTCCCGACACCACTACATATCTCCCCAGAGTATTGCACTAGATATGCTCAATTGTCATTGGAAAGGATCGATGTGTCATTATGCCCACCCCTCTGGACCCAATAGTGAACCCAGAGTGTGGCACCATACGGTAGCCCCATCTAATCAATGCTTTACATATGTTACCAACTAGGTGCGTCTCCTGGAGTAGAACTATCTTGGGGGAATGCTGTTTAATAAAATGCAATACTACTCCCCTTTTCAACTTGTCTCCCAACCCATTTACATTCCATGATAGAAGCTTGAATCTTTTATCTCTTGGTGACCCCATCTGCATACCTCTTGAGTCTCACTACTGTGTGATCTTTTGCCCCCTTCGTGGATGGATGATGCCAACCATAAATCTTACCCGATGCCGCAGAGGGTAGCAAAATATCCATCCGCTTAGTGTGTCCCTCCCAGCCCCAATGACTTAATGCATTGTGCTGTCATTTAACAATCAAAATGTAACTCTAAAACCCCCAATACCCCCCCACCCTGCTCCCCCGCACTCTGGGCTTGAAACTGCTCATATCCCCAAATGTGCAAAGTGCCTGTCCCGCTTACATGAAACTAATGTGAAAGTTTGGTTGGGGGGGGGGAGGGTTCCCTCCTCCCCAGTGTTTGCCGGCTATGCATCTATTACAGATCTTCAGCCGTTTCATCAAAAGCGGGTATCATTAACAAAGTCACTTATCGTTTTTGTTAGTCTTTATCCAATGACTGCCCGGTACCATATCAGCGACCGGTCACCGACACTGCCCCCGGTTCCATCATGATCAGCAAGTCCTGCTGGCTGGTTTAACACCTGAGGAAGCATACTTTGGCAGAGATTAGTCCTTCCCACGCCGGGATTTGTGTTCTTTTGCTAGTGGCCACCCATCGAGCCATTCCAACGCCGATTCCTTGGTCCGAAGCTTCGCCGGGAAGAACATAAAGTAATGGATACCTTTGTCTCTGAGTTGCTTTTTGATTTTCATGAAAGTTTGTCTTTTTTTTGCACCGCCATCGTGAAATCTGGAAAAAAAGACAGTTCACTATTTTTGTACTTGACAGGAGAAGTCTTGCCAACAGTGGGCGCGGAGGCGCTCCCGGTCGCATGCATGCCCCCGGGACCCTATGTGCTCTCTCCACGGTAAAAAAACTTGGATAGGTTTTTGGGGCGCAGGTGGTTGAGGATCAGGTCTTCGACAAAAAGATCTATGGCCTGACCCTTCGCTTTTTCAAGAACTCCTATTATTCTGACGTTGTTTCATCTCAACCTTCCTTTTTAGTCGTCCAGTTTGGTTTCCACCATTTTGCTGGCCATTTGGAGCTCTTTAATCTCCTGACACAGTTGTTTGGTTGCATTGGTGAGTTCTGTGGTGGTAGTTTCCATAGCTTTTACTTTCTCGCTCGTTTTTTGAAGATCAGCTCTTATAAGTGTAATTTTAATCGTTATGGAGTCCATTCTGTGTTCCAGTGATGTGCAAACCCCTGCTATGGCGCCATAATATCTTTCAGCGTAGGATCGTCATTATCCGAGCCCATCGCGACGGTTGCGGCGCCCTTATGTACTGTATCCGATTCGGCGGGCTTCTGGGTGGCGAATATATCCGGCTTAGTCTGGAGCGTATTTCTTTGTCCCATGGCGCTGGACATTGTTGAAGGCAAGCCCGTCTGCGCCTGTATGACGCAAGACGCCAGGACCCCTGCACATTTTCCTATCCTTTCTCTGTCCTCAGTCTCTTGTAAGTATAGCCATGAATCTAACCCCTTCCAGGTGGGCAAGTCCCTTGAGCTCCCCGGCCCATGTATGCACCCCTGCACCCTCATTTTCCCCGTGTTCACAGATAATGCAATTTGTGATGGTGCAAAAGTCTGCAGCATTTATAAACATATTTTACATATTGTCATACAAAACATGCAATATCTATTTCAAACCAGTTGTTCACGCCTCATTTGGAGTTCCTGTCCAACCCTTATCCTTCTCAGTACAGCCCTTTTTTGACAGCACACTCAGCCAATGCCCCTTCTCAGCAGGTCTAATGTTTCTTTTGCGGCCCCTGGGCTACACCTTGCTGCCGAGTATTGTGGGCGGGCCTCATGCCTGGCCCAAGATGCAAGTGCTGTGTCCGCCCTCTGCTAACCCCATGCTGATCCTTAGCCTGCTCCCTGTGCCCCTGCCGGAAGGCATCCCGAGACCACCGGTTTGAGCGGCTGCTCTTTGGCTATTACGCTCTGTCTGCTGTGCCTTTGTGCTGTCCCCCACCTTGCTTGAGCCTATCCCTAGCTTGCGGCTGCGTCGCCCACATTGTAGGTGTCGGTGGGGGGTTTCACGGCTAAGGCACCTTTCCTGGATTGGTACCCCCCATGCCCTTAAATTCGGAGGCGCTTATCTCCACCCTTCGCCCCCAGCTCTGCTTTTTTACCGAGACCAGGCTCAGCAACGCAGCTCTCACCTACATGCCCCTTGCCATACTCTAATGCTACTCTTTGTTCGAACTATACAGAGAAGAGCGTTCTGGAGGTGGTGTCGCTATTGCCTTCCACAACTCTATAAAATTCGAACATTCCCTCCTCCCCAAATTCCGGCACCTTACCCCCACTACGCCCAAGAACTCTCAGAATCAAGATATGTTGTCCACGGCGTAGCTTTTAATTCACATCAATCCAAGGAATAAACCACAGACCATTACCAAGGAAAGAATCCTTCTTGGATATATAATAATTATTCACAGCATCACACTTTAGCTGCATCAACATGTTAACGGCAGTAAGGAATTTATTTACGACATTACATTTTAACTTTAACTCAGCCATACACTAGAACAACTTGGACGTACATTTGAACTTTACACTTTAACTTTTTAACTCGGCCGTACACTAGAACTTGGCCGTACATTTGAACTTGGCGGTCTCGGCCATCAATGTCCCACTCTGCTGCGCACATTGTGCCGGCAGGCCCCAATGCGCTACAGCCAACAGTTGCACTATTTGGCATCCAGGGCACCACATAACGCACCGGCCCACCGGGGTACCTGCACACAGGCAGCCTCCCCAATATTCTTCTCAGTCCATACATTGTGGGTTAGGGCAGTAGAGTCCAGGACTACCGGCAGGTCAGTCCCTCCGCCCCGCCGATCCACGGCACACATGGAATCTACCCCCTCCTCGGGTCCATGGAATGGCTGCACCTCCAGTGTTGTGCATACGTCTTTGTTGTTAACTGTCAGTGCTCCGCCACCGGGTGAGAAGCTCCCCGGCTCACTCGCCCTCCCCCCGCAGACGCTGACCATGGTCCACAACACATGCCTATTTTTATTTTTTATTTTTTGCCTACATACTTATTTTATTCTTACAGAACAATGCCAAATTCCTGACTAGAATAAATGGCATACACTGGAAGATATACGGGTTAACCTAACTCCATGCACCTTTCTTCTCCCATCAGTGGAGAACTCCATGCACCTTTCGTCTCCCATCAGTGGAGAACATAGTATTTGAAACGTCCGCTGAGCGCAGCATGCCGGTAGGCCCTGCCTTGCAACATCCTTTTAGCCTTTCCCAGGGTCCTATCTAGACACCCTCGCCCGTTTACTGTACTATTTCCAGAACGTCCCGCACATTTAATGTGACATCCGGTGTGTCCCAGCCGGACACCCTTACCCGTCAATAAACGGTATGCACCGGAAAATACAGAGGATAAATTTACCATATGTCTATGTCCTTCACCATCAATGGAGAACATACCTGTTGAAACGTCCGCAGAGCGCAGCATGCAGGTAGGCCCTGCCTAGCAGCAGCCTTCCCCCGGGTCCCATTCAGACCCCTTGGCCAAATATAACGGCATTTACATTTGCTGTGTACATTTGCAGACCCTGCTTGGCAACAATTTATCTCAGGTTCTCACCAGGATATCCCTGCCGGTTTATAAATGGCATACACTGGAAAATAAGCGGGATAACTTCACCACGTGCCCTTCTTGTCCACCAACAGTGGAGAACATACTTCTGGAGATGTCTGCTGTGCGCAGCATGCCAGCAGGCCCCGCCTTGTAACAACTTTTCCCCAGGTTCCAGCTGAGACACATTTGCCCGTTCCTGCATGAAGTTTGCTGAAAAATGAATCTGACCACGACACTAACAACGGGCACTGCATACCGCATTGGCCCCCTGGCAGTTCTTAATTGGCGTCAGATATTGCCTGAACTGTGCACTACCAGCACTTATGTTCGAATAGTGGGCATCAGAGTAGAATATTGGGCACCTGCCCTCACTATTGCACAAAGGAAGCACTGCCACCGGGATACCCGATCCCAGGAGAATCCTAGTAATAAACTGAAGAACCCCTCTCCATACTGTTCTAGTTTTACACTTTCTGAAGAGTACTAACTCGCTACAACGCGATGTACTTTGATAACAATGCATGCTAAGTCACTGTCACCTCCCTGGTGCTTATTGTTATGTTAAACTAGCTTCTAATGTTAGCCCCCATGTTTTTAAAGGACTATTGCTATGGCCACCGCCTTGTGGCGACTGTGCGCTGCTCCCTTCATCCTGTAGTTTGGTGCTGCGGTATGTGTCGCTGCAAACAGTTAGAGGTTTTGACTACGGCTTCGTTTCGTCTGCTCCTGTGCTTGTGTACAGCCAATGCCTCTATAAAGTGTCACTGCCCCTATAAAGTGTCACTGAAAGTTGTTTTAACCACCCTTATGGAACGGAATATATGCTGTTCAGCATGGTCCCAGACTGATTGTCCCAACTTTGGGTCGAATGCGGTCCTCTTCCGACGAGTGCCTCCAGAAGCATTTCGCAACGGTTCTTTAAACTCATTATTGGGATCATGAGAACCCAAAGAGAGACTACCTATTTAACTGACCAAGTCGACTCTAGCTGGACCTTTTTACCCTCGAGATTAACCACCATTGCCCATGGCAGTAGTATTTGGGACAGAACATACTGAAAAATCAGTGACAAACAGCTGACATGGCTCCTGGCAGGAGTATTGGACCAGAACATACTGAAAAATTGGGTGACAAACAGCTGATGTTAGTACTGCCAGGGCGCTCAGCCTGGCAAATCATATTAAATCTAAAGTAAGCCTCCACTGGATCTACCTCCCCAACATTGTCAGCTTGCGTGCCATTTCAAGTGGCAGACCATAAACGCTAGTCCTGTCCCCGCCCATGTGAATCGGAACCTCGCCTCAATAGTGTGTCAGGAGAGGGACTGCATGGCTCTGCCCAGGCCAGGCATGACCACACGTTCCCCACTAAAACCAAGCAGACTAATAGCACATATACATGCCAGGGATAGCCTCTGTGAGATCTCTCGAGGAGCTCCCCACCGCTGCTGGGTCTCCCTCCTCTGCCTTCTCCCAGGCTTCGATTAACTGCATTTTCAAGGTTATCCCCACAAGGACAAACACATAGCTTTACGTAATTGACAAACATTGTTATGCAGGTTTTTCTTTTTTCTTCCAAGTGGCATCAGACTTCTGAGAGGGTAGCCTAGAACAGAGATACTCAAAGTACGACCTGGGCCCTTATGGCCCTTACATGCGGCCCCCTCGGCAGCAGCAGCACTAGGCTGCTGTTGACCCAGCACCAACCTGAAATAACTGTTAAATACACAGCAAGCACTTATTGGCAGTTAGAGAAAGGAAGGTACTAGGCCCTTAACTTTAAGAACACTTTAGGAACACCTTCATTTTTCAAGACAGCCACTTGATATACATCATTTATTTCCCATTCACCAACTTTACACCCCCCCCCCCCTTCTGGCATGTGTGCAGCCCACAGTCACACCATGGACCCATCTTTGCGGCCCCCGGGGAGAAGGTTTGTGAGTACCCAAACTCTAGAACAAGCCTGACTCACTGTCTTTGCCAATGCTTGTTGTTTACGTCAGATAAATGAGTAACAAAGGTATTGCTGTAAAATTGAATTTCACACATTTCAACTCGGAATATGTGCATTAACCATTAATGAAGTTTGAGGAAGGGATTGCGTCTGCAGAGTGTCGCAATCACTCTTTTTCCACCCTTCACGTCACCTTTTTTTTTTTTTTTTTTGGAGCCTCTCTGTGAGACATATTGTTTATGATTTTTCGGAAAAAACACCGAAACCTCCTTCTTAGAGTGAGGAAGTACACTTTGATAAGGAAATTAGGTGAACATGAAACGTAAAACAAAGCCACCTCACTAACAGGAATTACCACTGTGGTTTTACTATGATTGTTGAGATACCATCAACGTTTTTCTATAAATCGGAGTATATGACCCATGTAAAAATCAGTTTGAATTAATAACGGGTCTGAGACCCTGGTGGCCTGTCCATTGAAATCTATGGATCGCTATACCCAGGACTTGACTTCTGCGATCCCACTTTGATTTGTCACACTTACACCTGTGCTCCTTCACTGAGTCACTCCCATCTTGTGTTCGCTCACCTTGCTCCTTTTTCTGTCCTCCCCATGCCTGTCACTACATCCGACCAGTATATATGCCATCCAGAAAATGCTACATTTGAGCCCTTAGTCAGATATAACCCATCGTCAGCCAAGTTTAAAATGAAATATTTGAAAAGAGTTATTTTTATATCCAGTCCTCATCATGCTGTTTGCATACAGTCCGGGCTGGACTGTTCCCATGAGGCACAGGGTCAAGGCTGATTTGCATATGGCCATGTCTGGCCTGGGGTGGTGTGGAGTGCAAAAAAACGATGGATTTAGGCCCAGATCTCTGTACTGGGGTGAACGTATGACATTGTTCTACATTCTGTCCATCAATTGTTGTTTTTGCATGCATACAGTCTACAGCAGACGGAAGAAATATACCCTCATTAGCGCGGCCCTTTAGGCACGAACCCGGGTCTCCCAAACCAAAGTCAACCCGGTCCACATCATGCTATTTGCATACATACATCTACATTGGAAGGAATAAAGATACACTCATTAGGGTGGTCCTTTAGACGCGAACCCGGGTCTCCCAGACCAAAGTCAACTGCTCTAACAGCTGAGCCACGCCCCTTTTCAGACCTGAACATGGCCTCGCTTCCACTTGGCATTCTCCCCAACACAAACGCACAATGAGCTGCCTGTTCTGTGCCGAAACACACATACTGTGACCTGCCCTGCCTTTCAAGGTCGCCAAATAGAATATTATGGCAATTGGGCACCAGCAAGACCTGATATATACGTGCACAAAACAGGCAGATAAAATGTGGAGCATCGAAGGCAGGAACTTCACCATAATTTTCCAAAGCGAGACACGCACACTCACCCTTCCCTGAAATAAGAAACCATGCTGTGTGCTTTAACCTGGGCCGTACACCGCCACCAGATAGTTCCACTAGAACCAACTCCCCCACCAGCGAACGCTGCTGTCAGTATGAGCAAGGAAGGCCAGTAGCTGCCAGCATGAAATGATAGCCAATGTGTTTCAAACTAGTTGACACCCTTCTTGCAGGATGGATTGAGATGTGTATTTTTAAAATCGCAATCTCTGCCACTGAAGTCTGGAGAGGTGCTCTGATTTATCACCCACCAGGTGCTTGGAAAGATATTACCCAGACTCTAATTGACTATATCACACCTCATATCCTGGCCAATGATACATTTCTACTGCTGGGCGATCTTAACTATCATGGCGAGGACAGTGATGACCCCAGCATGGCACAACTACTAACTGACATGGAGGCTATTGGGCTCAAACAGATTGTGAGGGGCCCACCACACAGAGCTGGGCACACTCTCGAGCTCATCTTTACCAACCTAGTGGAAACAATCCGTAATCCTTTGCCCATCACCTGGTCCGATAATTACTTGATTACGTTCTCTATGTACTACTTTCTCGGAAAATTGCAATGCCCCCACTATGTCTCCTAACGTGGACATGAATACTGCCTTGGCCGTCTACAACAACTCGCTTATCCGTACCTTTGAGTATCTAGCCCCTATCAAAAAATAGACATCCTTTGCTCCTAGAAACCAAACTCCCTGGTGAACAGATATTCTGCGGCAAGAAAAATCCTAATGTAAACGCCTAGAATCAGATGGCTTCCACAAAACTCACTGCGGACAAAATAGCATGCCAGCGTATGCTCAGGAGCTCTCATAATTTGATTAAAGCGGCATGAAGGACGCGCCTGACCTCCAGCATTAAGCAAGCCAGAAACTCCTCTAAAAAATATATAAAGCGCTAAATTCCTTTCTGAAACTGCGTGCCTGTATGACCATTATCCTGGCTTCCAAAAATTCAGCGTCTCTTTAGTAGACTTTTTTAAAGAAATAAATCAACATAATCTACAGGAGCTTCCTCCCTAGCCCTTCTTGCTTATAGATGGAAACCGACTGGAATAAACCACAATTCAATGCTTCTGTTAGTTTAGGTGACTTTGATCTTTGCTCCACGGAACAGGTGTTAAAGGTACTTGCGCTTGCAAAATCTGGCTCACCCGATGATCCTTTCCCTCTCAGGGTTGTGTCTAGTCTTGCTCACTATCTGGCACCATCCATAACCATATTATTTAGCCTTTCTATTATTTAACCTTTTTCTAGACTCTGCAGAAGTTCCAATCGAATGAAAGTGTGTGCAAGTATTTCCTCTCCCTTAAAAAACAGCTACTAAATCATGCAGTCTTATCCAATTACAGACCAGTTTCACTGCCCCCCCTGTTTGCAAAAATCTTAGAAAGTTTTATTAACAAACTGATTTAAAAAAATGAAATTCACACGATCTCAGATTCTTCTCAGTCGGGTTTTAGAGCACAGAGACGGCCCTACTGGCAGACACAGGCAGCGCCCGCCTTTGTTTAGACACAGGAACTTCAATCATGCTTGTATTACTGGATCTTTCCTCCACGTTTCACATGGTCTCCCACTCCTCTAATCCGCAGACTACAAGAAGCAGGCATCCAGGGCAAAGCGCTACACTGGCTTAGGGACTTCCTTGACAATTGTACACAATACGTTTGCCTCGCTCCTTTTAAATCAAGAACCACACACATCAATATAGGGGTCTCAGGACTCATGTTTGAGATCAACTCTATTCAATGTTTATGTGGCTTCTTTGGCTCAGATTGTTAGAGCTTGTGGAGTGGAGATAGTGCCATATGCGGACAACACCAAACTCCTTATCACATTTGGTCCTGATCTCGAAAAAGTGAAAACTCAATTTGCACACTATATGTTGGAAATTGCCAGCTGAATGGCTAACAATCGCCTCCAACTAACAGTGAAAAGCTGAGATTGTGTTCTTTGGGAAAGCACAAGGTGCTATGGTCAGCAGACTGGCTTCCCCCAATCTTGCCCCAGCCCCCTCCCCTAAGCAGTTGGTGAGGATTCTGGAAGTAAAGATTTAACACACACTGTCCATGAGGGATCAAGTTATTTCCACTTGTGGCATGTGCTTAGCCACATTGAGGTCACTAAAGGAAGTATTCCCCTGGCTGACATCTACTGCCAGGATAACCATCGTCCAGGCACTTGTAATTAATCACCTTGACTATGGCACTGCCCTATTGGTATCTACTAATGACAACTTGCTGGCCAAACTGCAGGTTGTGCAGAATACAGCTGCTCAGCTTAACTGCAATCTTCCTGCACTGATCCCTTCTGCCCACCTTATTATAGAAACTGCATTGGCTGCCCATCAGGAAACAGTGTCTTCAAGCTATGCTGTCTGATGCACGAAGCCTTCTACACATCCTCTCCTGTTCTCCTCTACTCCAGATTCAGTCAATATCAGCCCTCTAACGCTTAGGGCCCTCCAATGAAGCCCTTCTGCCGACCCCACACATCCGCTTGAGCAGATTTGTTGGCAGGTCTTTTTCGTACCTTGCCTCTGATCATGGCTGTTCTGAATATTCACTCTGCTTTGGCCTACACCGCAAGTGCTAAGTTTCTCCTTTGGGAGTGAGTCATGCGCTATACCAACGACATAAAATAAATACAAATAAAAGGTTTTTGTGATTAGGTGAATTTACATTTTTTGCCTCCTCCTTTAAACCCTGGACCCCTATACCATGCTTCTAAGGGCGGTCTGCGCCCCTCCCTATTGTTCAAGTCGTTGACCAGAATTTGTTGCGTTAAATTGTGCCGTATTAGAAATGCCAGATATTCACATGAAAAACTGATCTTGTTCTGACCTTTGGGTGCTTCAGTTGTTTAATTTGTGGATTCACTAGGCAGGCGTTCTCTACCGCCCAAATTAAGGCATCTAAAGAGCAAAAGGGTAAATTATTTAGGGTTTTATGATCTAGTTAAATAACTCCACAATGTGTTCCTTCCCTATTAATAATTGGAGAAATCACAACATCCAGTCTTTAGTATTCATAGGTGAAGGTGGTGAAAACTACATATTGGTCACTTTACACAACAGATAAGGTGCTTCAGGTAAACATCCCTATACTTTGAATGATTGAAGTCTAACTGTTCTGCAATGGATTTTGATAACAACCAGAATTCGGTGACTTTAATATTAGGTTACTTTAACCTGCTTATTTCGTCACAAATGGAATTCAATGCCCACTTTTTATCACGATCTACCTTCGACAGCAAACGATTGATTCATCATTACATTTGCAAAGAGAGAGCAATAGCCTTTTCCCCCGATATTCCAGTAAAACCAACATTCTGCCATTGGAGGGGAACGTGTTTTAGATTAAAAATGTTGTCTTGTTCAGTAATGAGATATTATTACACAGTTTCCAGCACCATATGAAGGTCATGTTGAAGTTAAACTATCTGGTAGTATTACAGTATTCCCAGTATCTCCGTTACAGGGTTTAGGCTTTGCTGGGTCCCTTTTAATTAATAGCATCCAATGGGGTAAAAATTTGGGCTGCGAGATTTTTGACTAAAATGTAAGATTATGAATGTATTTAAATCGCATCTTAACTTGCTTTGAATCCTTGCTTTGTGATGTGGGGAATGAACTTTCATAATTGGCTACAAACTATGTAAATAGACCAATAATGTGTAGATATCTGATGTTGGGTCTCACGAATTAATTGCTGCTAATTTGTAACATATTTCTAACCACTGATGTAGCATATGTAGCATGCGTTTTTACTGGAACTTTGAGTTTTTTAAGACCATTTTCTGACTTGGAATTTTTATGGGCTGATTTTATTGAAAGTTATTGTTTTGAGATGCTTAAAATTGTTTTGTACATATTTTAATGAAAATATCCACATGCTTTTGTTTAAAATCTTATCTGAATGTGGAACAATACATTTCCTTATACATTGCCTAAGTCTGTAGGAGCAAGCTAGCGGAAGTTATAAGTTCTCTAGAAACAAAGAGGTCAATGTTCTCGATTAATTTGCACCAAGGACTCCAGCAATGTGCCAAAACGATTCAGAAACTCAGTTGTACTGCAACCACCCCACAACCCACTGAGAAATATTTTAGTGAGATGTGTTTCAGGGAACCCTGAATCCCATGAGACTTTACAGGGATAATAGCAACCCTACCCTAATGTTGCTACTTATAAACGCCAATCTAATTCTAGTACAGCAGAAAATAAAACCTATTTTGAGTTTCAGAGATTGTGCACTCCAAAATACCTGTTTGAAGAATAGAGCATATGTTCAAAGAAATAGCAGGGTGTGCTATTCTCGTCTCACAAGGCCAACTGCACTGATAAGCCAGCTAGTGAAGGTTAAGTCCCTGCCATCACAGTAGCCTTCAGTTTGGACCAGCTATAGGATTAAGTGCTGCCTGTGTTTTCCAGGCATGAAGAATATCATGTACTCTTAACTCTTCTGTGCCTGTTTATTTAGCTTTATTTTATTGTTAAAAACTCTTGGTAAACACTTAACAAAAAGTTGCCTGATGCCCTTCCACTTACACGATAAATGGGACCTGTAGTTGTCAACTTTCTAGAAACTGTTAGAAATAAATAACTAATGTAAAATAACTAATGTAAAATAAAGCATTCAGTGTTTAGTTTCAATACAGTGAATAGATTCACGTGAGCTTAATTATCACATTGGCAAAACATAATAACATAAACTAAGCGTGTGTGCTCTTTTCACATATTCACTTTTAGTTGAATGGCACATGCAACTCAAACAGAGTAATACCCAGAATAGAAAACTATAATGGAGTGTTCCTTTATCTAACTAAAACTATGTTTAAATGTGTAGTGTTATTTGCTGAACATTACAAGGGGCTGGTTTAATTGGCCTGTATTCCAAAAGGCATCAATTGGAAATATACATTCATGTTATAAGATGCAATCTGAAACACAACTAGAAGTCGTATTTGCAAAGTCTTACTGTCAGTGTAGGTAGATGATTGTGAAATGCTCTTGCAAGTCCTTCGAGATGTAACTGATGGGAATGCAGCTTAGCAATGCTGGCCTCTTCTGTATTGGGGAAAACACTGCAATTGTCCTGTTTTAACCTAGATGAAGTATTTACTTATTACATGTCCCTAACTTTACAGAGAGTGCTTTCTGCAGAAAAGTAGAAGTGAAATCACAAAACAACTTTGATGAAACAAACAGCAATTCACAGCATTCCAGTGGTAAGTTTTAACATTCATAGTAGCAAAACTAGTGTGACTTTCTTTTCTTTTTGATGCTGGATTTGAAACTTATGATAATTGTATTGTTTTTTTTATTCAATTGATAAATACAACATCATCTACTACTTTTACACAATCAAATTGTTCCAGATCTAAAACAACTATTTAGTGTATTATGAATTTCCAATCACAAGTCAGCTAGGTATGGGGTTTCACATGCCTTTATAGAGCTGTGGATGCAGTTGCCTAGCAAGATGCCATTGACCCTATTGAAACAAGCATTTACAATGCAATGGTCTCGGCAATATTAAAGGTAGAGCTATTGGCATTGCTCATGACATTTTTTTTGGGGTGTTTTTTTTTAAAAATCATAAATAAATGGCATTGTCATTTACATTGCCAATAGCGTAATCGTTAAATAAATGGCCTTGTCATTCGGGTGGTTATGCGCTATATAAATGGAATTTTCAATTCAATTCAATTCAATTTACAATGCCAATAGCTTAATCGCTCGCAAATGCATGACCTATTGCATTTTACACCCACACAGAGCCACACACGCAAAGCCACCCACACACACAGAGTCACCCACACAATCTGCACTCTGAATCTGCACTCTGCACTCTGAATCTGCACTCTGCACTCTGAATCTGCACTCTGAATCTGCACTCTGAATCTGCACTCTGAATCTGCCTCTGCAGTCTGAATCTGCCTCTGCAGTCTGAATCTGCACTCTGAATCTTCTTTGTTACTAAAGTCAACAACGTATAGATGAGTTTAGAAAATACTGGTTATATTTAAACAAACACATCCCAATAAGTGCGCACGTCGCAGTTTATGAAATTAGAATTTCAATATTCAGTCAAATAAATGCACCAACCTCCATAAGGCGCTATGTGGAGCCATGTTTTCTGGTCTCTAGTAAACAAAGGCATTGTGTTGTGGTCCAACCCTCGGCTTATATCGATTATTTTATAATTTACCTATTTTTTTATAATGTTACACTCCCGACCTCCATACGGTGCTGTATTAAAAGCCATGTTTTTGGGTTCAGACGAGACGCTCCGGCTCTGGTGTGAAATTATAATTATGAATATTCAGTAATGTCAATTTTCGGTAAAATATAAGCACACCAATCTCGTAAGGCGCTTTAAAAGTATGTGTTTGCTCCTGTATACACACGCATCAGACAGTTACAAAGGGGCTGATGGGTATTCTAGGAGTAGGTTATCCTTGTCTTTTGGAATCCCATTACTCAGCCATTCTGGATTGCCACTCCTCATTAAATAGCCACGCTGCATCCACAGCACACCACTAACCGGCCATTCTGTACCTCTCAACTCTCCATTAAATGACCAGCCTGTGTCAACCACATCAACCGGTCATTCGGAATGCACTGTACACCATTACAATCCCCTTACCTCCTCTTCTGTGCACCCCATTCTGCAATGCCTTACCCAGCATCTAGTTCACCTGCCCTTACACCTCACCCTGCAGCCCTTCGGTTGTCCATCTGTAATGCACCCCTTCCAGCACCTCATGAGGTGCAGGCCTTTCTGCCCGTAACCTGGAAGCCTGCCCCTTTGCGTGAGTCTTCTTAGCCGGAAGTCCCTCTGATTGCTTCAGTGCCTTTAGTGGGAATTCTGTCCTGCCAATCTCTTGAGGTCCATCAGTTGGATGCCAGCCTCCCTGATTGCCACTAAAATATCGAGCCTCTCGCGGTAGGCGGGCGGGAACGGGCGCCGAGGCAGCGGTAGGGTGGCGGGAACGGGGCCTGGGAGACACAGAGAGCGAGGCAGCGGTAGGGGGGCGGGAACGGGAGCCGAGGCAGCGGTAGGGGGGCGGGAACGGGGCCGGGGAGACACAGAGCGAGGCAGCGGTAGGGGGGCGGGAACGGGAGCCGAGGCAGCGGTAAAAAGCAAAAAAAAAAGCAAGCACTCACCTGGACTTCTTCCGGGTGCCTTCAATGCCGGACCAGATTCGGGGGCGTTCCCGAGAACCGGCTTTCGGCTGACGTAGCCAAAAGCCAAAAAATCTCGGGAACGCCCCCGAATCTGGTCCGGGATTGACGGACAGAGCCAACTCCCAATGGTTAGCCTCCATTTATGGAGCTAGCCAATGGGAGGAGGGGGCTGTTACCCGACTCCACACACAGATCATAAGATTTTTCCTAGCGCATGCGTACTTCGTACGCATGCATTTGCTAGGCAAAACCTAAAAAGAGAGAAGGACGGGATAAAGAGTAAATAGAGGTGGGGGGGGGGGGAGTCTGTGAAATGGAAGTCCATTGCTCAGGGTGAGACAGGAAAGAACGAAACAAAGGGAGAACAGGGCCAGGAGGAAGAGAGGGGGATTTGGAAAGAGACAAAAGACTTTAAGAAATAGGAGAAAGAGAGAGGTGAAGAGAACGAAGGTGAAACAGGGTGATGAAAGATGACTTTTCAAAATTAGGGGGAACCGGCATAAAGGAGGAAAGAGGAAGGTAAAGGTAGATATTAGGTACACTTAAACAGAGGAAGTAAACTAGAAAAAAGGAAGGGGGAAGCAGCAGAAAGGAAAGCCAGACTACAATTAGAGATATCATGTAAAGAATAAAAAGAGATGGGAGAATCGTGGTAAATGGTGTAACAGATAAGAAGTTAGTGAAAGGGAGAGTCACTGTAAAGGTGAGAGAGCAACTAGGCGAAATAAAGAGAGGAACATTACAAAATGAGAGCGAGAATGGGACAAACAGAAAGGGAGAGCCAGATTAAACATGGGCTAGAACAGGGACTGGAGAAAGGGAGGAAAAGTGGGAGAGGAAGAGAAAGGAGGACCAACAGAGTAAAACATGGTGCATGAAGCGGGAGATGAAAATGGAAAACTGTGGAGTGAGAACAAATGGAGAGAGCAACAGAAAAAAGAGGGGACTGAGGAGAACGAGTTAAAATAGGGCCACTGAGAAGGCAAGCAGAGGGGGAATGGGAGAGATGAAAGGAGAGGATTTGAGTAAAAGGGATAGAAGAATATGGGAGTAATAATAGAATAAAGGGGGAGAAAAGGGGTAATAGACAGGGAGAAAAAGAGGGCGAGGAAAAAAGAGGGAGAGAGATTGGAGAGTGGTCGAGAAAGGAAGCAAGAGAAAGGTGGAGAGGGGAGAATCAAATAGCAAGAGCTGAAGTCTAAGAGCGAAAGCTGCCCGCTTCAGGTCTGCTCCAATCTCAGCTCCGCACTTGGGCTTAAACGACGCAATTTATTTGTGGCGAATCCCTTAAGCTCCGAATGTTTAAATCGTTAATATGACTAATCTCCGCATATTAACTGTGATTGTCTAATTCAAATGAGACGATGAACACGACCTTGTATGCCCTCAGAACGGCTCCTTAATATTACAGGCAGACATTGAGCCAGAGTTCTAATCCTGACTTTCTACACTTGGTAAAAACGTGTGATCCTGGGCAAATGACTCAATGTCCGTGTTCTCAGCTCCATCTTTTCACAAACGCTGCGAGACTGCACGCCACAACTAAGTGCTGAGTACAAGTTCATGGGGGCTAATATAGAGAGGCATGTGCTCTCCTGAGCAGGACAAACAGTGGGTTTGGGGGAGGATGTGCGTAATATAATGGCCGATTTTGGAACTGGTGAACCGGGTTCTAGTCGCGGCATCAGTTTAACATCCCCGATTCTGGACAAATCACTTAATCTCGACGTGCCTAGAAAAAACCTGAACATGTCCGTGTGTAATGTAAACCGGTGCTCATGTAAAGCGCTCCAATGACAGGGTTCGTGTCAGATCTGCGCTATAAATAAACTGCAACAACACTCCGTTCGGTGCTCTTTGACCGCGGTACTGCACTGGACGCACTGTATAGTAGTTTTGTATTTATCTAGTCCCTCGTAGCCCGTTATGAGGTGCTGATTGCTGAATCGCATTTTTCTCACGTGCAGCACCTACACTGGGCAGGAATGCCCGGTTGGCAAAGTATTATATTTGGTTCCAGCTTTAGTGGGCACTGTTTTGGATGTCATGTTGAGGGTGCTTTCATCGTATCTCGGGGCATAGCGCCTAGCACAGTAAGAGAGGGCGATGCGAGAGGCGCGCAAATTAGAATTGTAATTAGTTGACGGATAGTTTTCAATGCAGATCCTAGGTTATGTTTCATTGACTCTAGTATGTATGCTGCACTGCAGGCAGCCATTAAGGGAGCCCCCCCTAGCCCAGTAAAGACAGCCAGTGTGGGATTCCCGGAGTCCTCCCCCCACCCCCGCCTCTATTTTTTATTTATAACGCTGGGCAACTTCCGTTCAAGTCGAGTCAGATCACGAAATGGATGCCTTCAGACTACACGGAGAGCTCCGCATTATCATTCTGGTCTGTTTAGCGCCGAATGTTGGGCACTCGGTTCATTTCCAAGGGCTCCTTACGTTTAAAGCTTGAGGAACCCATGAGGCACACAACGACTCAACGGGTTTGCCCAGGATCACACGCATAGAGACAGGGGCGTTACTTAGCCGGGATTCGGGTATACAGGTCAGGGCGTTATTTACCAGGCTTGGCTTGACTTGGTTTCCCCGTGCTCAGACTGGACTCCGGTAGTGACCACCCAGCGAAAGTCACGGGGTCTGGGATAGAATGGATTTATACTCGCTGCAGGGAAAACACACGGATGAAAAGCTCGCGTGTTTTAAGGCGACTCTGTACCCATAGTACTGATGTGGCTCGGGTGCTCTCACTCCAAGCGGGCTCCGCCTGCTCACTGAATTAAAGCATCTTCCCCAGAAACCTGTGTTTGACACGGGTTCAAATTCCGGGGTCCGCTCAGCCTTTCCACTGTTGCTAAAAGGAGTACCGTTGAGCTGGGTCACTTTAAACACCTGTAATTTAGAGTCAAGATGCCACAAGGATTGGGGCTTTACAAATGCACATCATAGGCTAATTCCGTGATAATACTAGAATCCCCTTTTTCCGCTGCACCCCACACAAACATGTGATCCTGCGCAAATAATCCCTCTGCTTTTACTAATCTGGTGTTGTAAACGCCCATGCCGGTTATTCGGGCCAGAGTACTTTAAAATGATGAGTGGTCAGGTTGGTGACATAAGGTGTCAATTTGCACGTTGGCACTGTATAGCGAGTATATAAATGTATGATCTTGTGACGTATGCCTGCGTTGGAATCAGAGTGCACTGACTCTTTGAAACTGACCCACTTGCACGGAGGTTTGCGCTAAAACATGCGTGAGTGCTGCACGCCCCGAAGCCCCGAGCGCCGCCTGCTTTTCTCCCGGAAAAGCGTCTTTTATTTATAGCAAGTAATCTGTACTGCTCACTTGCTGAACGTTAAACTAGAAACAGGAAGCGCAAGTACCACCCCCCCCCGGGGCAAACGGGGAGGAGAACGGGGCCTTCGCGAGCGGGCTCTCGAAGGTGCAGCGCCTGCCTGGGGTTTTAATTGCTTTTCCTGGTTTTCTACATCACTTACTTACTACTACCTTTATATTTCTTCTTCCCGCGCGGATTTACTTTGTTTGCCCTTGCATGTAGCAAAGGGCCAATTTAATATTCTCTTTTAGTCTAACCCCCTACAGCCCCCGTTGTCACACTTCTGCGTGCCTCAGCATGACGTCTCTCTCTTCCTCAGCATAGAGGATACGTTCTACTCTGACGCGGTAGGGGGGCGGGAACGGGAGCCGAGGCAGCGGTAGGGGGGCGGGAACGGGAGCCGAGGCAGCGGTAGGGGGGCGGGAACGGGGCCGGGGAGACACAGAGAGCGAGGCAGCGGTAGGGTGGGCAATCCTCCCCATACGGCATCCTGGGGACCGACAGCAGCGTGAGCTAAGAAACCGCATGACAGATCCATGTGCTGGTGCTGCACTGAAAGCAAAAAAAAGCCCGCTCCCAAAAAAAAACAAGGAAGCTGCGCGCTGAGCGCTGCAGAATTGTGAACGCGCCCGGCCATCTGGATTCACTAACGGGCCACCCTGACAGCTCCTAAATATAATTTATGTACTTCTTTGCGCGAGCACGAACGAAATATGCCCAAAATGGCGGAACAAAACTACATTTACCCTATCACTTAAAGCCTATTAAAACGAAAACACAAGGAAGACGAATCACTGACCAGATGACAGAAAACGCTAAGGAATGTGTGGAATTCCTCTCACCAAGGCCCTAGGAGATACTTCTTTTTTTTCTCCTTTAACATTAGTTCTCGAAACTCCTCCCAGTTTCACTGGGGAGGAGTCCGAGCCCTAAAAACAATAGTTAGAATTTCTGATTCATCAGCCCCACTCCCTCATCCAGTAGCTCTCCTCTACCTCCCTCAACTTGACTAACACCTGCCAACCTCCATTGCATATTTTTTTTTTTTTGCATTTATACTCTGTATCTGCATATTTATGCATGCTAAAGGATAGTGATTGTTGCATTCTGACTAACATTTTCTTTGCCCATTGATTTTTATTAAGATAGTGTTTTGGGACCCACCACACAGGAAGAATTACACGGCGGTCCAGACAAGAAAATCTTTAGTACCCTCCTGTTATAAACCCCTTTATTAAGAGGCATGATTATGTGATCGAATACAGTTTTTGCCACCCTCTCTTTAAAGTCACCTGCATTTACTGATGATATTTCTTCCATGAAACATCAGAGTATTGAAAGCTGGTCAGTGTAGCTAGAACACAACACAAGGAGAGTCTATGGTGAACACCTGATCTAACCAACTACATATGGCTACCTAGAGTACTGCAAAGCACATCTGAAAGAGACACGTTAGTGATAGATTCCTTACCTTAGAATATCCCCAGGCGTCAGACTGGATCCGGATTTTTTTTGCGTAGCAGTACCCTTGCGCGTCGGTATGCGTCGTTTGCGGCTCCGTCGTGGGCGCCGTGATGACGTCGCCAGAGTACTTAGACGCTGCCTCCGCGTGCTGATGTCAGTGGTACCTTAGTCAATTTTTGACAAACTTTTTACGATCCTTTTTGATCATCTTTCGAGTCTTCGAACTGGTGCCGGTAGGGATGCCAGGTTTTAAACCCTGTGAGAACTGCGACTGACTAATGTCGGTCACCGACCCTCACCGCCGGTGTCTCCACTGTCTCGGCGTCGACCACGACAACAAGACGCTGGGCGCCGCTCTCAACGCCGTTTGGAGGATTTTACTTCAATGAACCGGCCCATCGTTTGACACACCTGAATTTCAGGAGATGGGTGATGAGGAGTATTGGGAGGGGTCTGAGGACCCTCTGACACTTGAGTGTCAGTCCCAGGAGGACTGGACAGGTGGACTTGGGGATGTCAGTGGTCTGGACACCTCGCCAAACACTGGTTTTGTCTCACCTCCTACCGTGGCTATGGAGGAGGGGGCAACCTACAGTGTGGTGTTGACGCGGGCGGCCAAGGCCTTGGGCCTTGAGCTCCCCGTCGCAGCCGTGAGGACTAACCTCCTCACTGAGGTCCTTAAACCTCAGTCAAGCTCGGCTGAGCCTCTGCTGCCGTTTAATGAGGCCTTAACTGATGTTCTTTTGGGCACTCGGTCCAGGCCCTCTACAGGCTCGCCTGTAGATAGGAACGTGGCCAGACGCCACCGCCCGGCCCCGGGCGACCCTTGTTTCCTGTCCACCCACCCCACCCCCGAGACCCTGGTTATCCAGGCTTCAAATTCCCAGACCGCATTCCCGTCGGCTCCGCCTGACAGGGAATCCAAGAGGTATGAGCAATACGGCAAAAGGGTATTCTCCTCCCTAAGTCTGGGACTGCGGTCTTCCAACACCGCCTGCCTCTTGGCCCGCTACACCCACTCTCTGTGGGATACGGTCGCGGACGTGCTGCCAGATTGCCCGTTGGAGGTACGGGCTAAACTCGACCGGCCCTTGTGGAGAGCCGAAATGCAGCGCGGTGTGGGCTGGATACCACCGATTCACTGGGCAGAGCGATGGCAAAGACGGTGGCGATTCGTCGCCACGCCTGGTTGTGGTCCGCCAACTTCTCGGCCGATGTCCAGAATACACTCATGGACATGCCTTTGATGCCCGTCGCCTTTTTGGCGACAAGGCAGACCATGCGCTTGAGCGCTTTAAGGACTCCAGGGCTACGGCCAGGTCTTGGGCCTCTCGGCCCCGCGCCAGCAAACAGGTGCCTTTCGCTCCTTTTGTGGCCAAGGAAGGGGCGCCCCCACACGTGCTGCCAGCCACGCACCGCAGACTAACATCCAACGCGGTGGCGGCCGTGGAAACCGCCGTGGAGGCGGTCGGAGACAGCGGCGAGGCCAGTCCACACCCTCCCCCGCAGCATCCGCCTCAAAACCCTCCTAGTCCGTGCTTTCAGGCCCATGTGACGCCAGTGGGGGGCAGTGTTCGCCATCACCTCCTCCACTGGCACACTGTCACATCAGACAGGTGGGTGCTGCAAATCGTCCGAAGGGGCTACTCCCTCCCCTTCGAGGCGACCCCTCCAGCCATGCCACCGCAATACCACTGCGTATCGGGGGATCATTTGCGACTTCTGCAGGAGGAAGTTACGGCCCTCTTGGCCAAGGGGGCCATCAAGCGCGTTCCTGGGCCAGAAGTAGGGTGTGGTTGCTACTCCCACTACTTTCTGGTACCCAAGAAGGTCAAAGGGGGCCTATGCCTTATCTTGGACCTACGGCTCCGGAAGGAGAAGTTCAAAATGCTGACACTGGCTCAGGTTTTAGCTGCCCTGGACCCAGGAGACTGGATGGGAGTGTTGGACTTGCAGGACGCTTATTTCCACATCCCCGTCCTGCCGGCCCACCGGCGCTACCTGCGGTTCACGGTCGGCCACAAGCACTTTCAGTTTACCGTGCTCCCCTTCGGCCTTACCAGCACCCCACGGGTGTTCACAAAGGTGATGGCGGTGGTCGCAGCTCATCTGCTCAGGTTAGGGGTTTCAGTCTTCCCCTACCTCGACGACTGGTTGTTGAAGGCGGCCTCGCCCCAGACAGTCGTCAGCCACCTCCAGACGACGGCAGACCTCCTGCACCAGCTGGGGTTCTCCATCAATGTGCCGAAGTCACACCTATGCCCCTCTCAGAAGCTCCTCTGCATCGGAGCGGTTCTCACCTCGGCGCAGTTTCGGGTTTATCCACCCGAACAGCGGGTCCGGGATATTCAGGCTCTGATTCCACTCTTTCAGCCTTTGTCCCGGATCTCGGTCAGGTTGACGCTGCGGCTTCTGGGGCTGATGGCCTCCTGCATCCTTCTGGTCCATCACGCCCGGTGGCGGATGCGGGCTCTGCAGTGGGACCTGAAGTTTCAGTGGGCCCAGCATCAGGGCAACCTCTCCGAGCATGTCCTGATCTCGGAGGGCACTGCGAGACAGCTGCAGTGGTGGCTCACGGACCGTGATTGGGTCAGCGGCAGATCCCTCTCCCTTCCCCAACCGGAGCACGTGGTTGTGACGGACGCGTCCCTCCAGGGCTGGGGAGGCCACATGGGAGAGGCGGAGATCAGAGGCCTCTGGTCTCCGGCGGAGTCCCGTCTCCATCAATCAATCAATCAAAGACATTTATATAGCGCACTACTTACCCGTGGGGTCTCAAGGCGCTTGGGGGGGGGGGGGGGTGCCGTTACTGCTCGAACAGCCAGGTCTTGAGCTTCTTCCTGAAGGAGAGGTGGTCTTGGGTCAGGCGCAGGTCGGGAGGGAGGGAGTTCCAGGTCTTGGCGGCCAGGTAGGAGAAGGACCTTCCTCCTGTTGTCGCTCTTCGGATGCGGGGGACGGCGGCGAGGGCGTGGCTGGCTGATCGGAGGTGGCGTTTGGGAGCGTAGAAGTTGATTCGGCTGTTGAGGTAGCTCGGGCCTTGATCGTGAAGGGCTTTTTGTGCGTGGGTGAGGAGGCGGAAGGTGATTCTTTTGTTGACGGGGAGCCAATGCAGGTCTCTCAGATGTCCGGAGATGTGGCTGTTTCGTGGGATGTCAGGATGAGTCTGGCTGAGGCGTTCTGGATCCGCTGGAGTCTCTTCTGGAGCTTGGCGGTGGTACCGGCGTAGAGGGCGTTGCCGTAGTCCAGTCGGCTGGTGACGAGGGCCTGGGTGACGGTTTTCCTGGTCTCGGTGGGGATCCACCAGAAGATCTTCCGAAGCATGCGTAGGATGTTGAAGCACGACGAGGAGACGGCGTTGACTTGTCTGGTCATGGAGAGGGAGGAGTCCAGGATGAAGCCCAGGTTGCGTGCGTGGTCCATCAGTTTGGGTGCGGAGCCTAGGGCGGGGGGCCACCAGGCGTCGTCCCAGGCGGAGGGTGAGGAGCCCAGGATGAGGACCTCCGTCTTGTCTGAGTTCAGTTTCAGTCATCCACTCGGCTACATCTTTCATCCCTTCGTGCAGATTGGCTCTGGCGGCGGCGGGGTCGTTGGTCAGGGAAAGGATCAGCTGGGTGTCGTAGGAGATTATGTTGAGGTTGTGTTGGCGTGCGATGGCCGCGAGGGGGCTCATGTAGACGTTGAAGAGGGTGGGGCTCAGCGAGGATCCTTGAGGGACGCCGCAGATGACTTCGGTGGCCTCTGACTTGTACGGTGGAAGGCGGACTCTCTGTGTTCTTCCGTCGAGGAAGGAGATGATCCACTCCAGTGCTTTCTCCTGGATTCCGACGTTGCTGAGGCGCTGCACTAGGGTGCGGTGGCAGACAGTGTCGAAAGCCGCGGAGAGGTCTAGGAGGATGAGGGCCGCTGTCTCTCCGTTGTCCATCAGGGCTCGGATGTCGTCGGTGGCAGCGATGAGGGCGGTCTCGGTGCTGTGGTTGGCTCGGAAGCCAGACTGTGAAAGGTCGACGGATCCATTCGTCTCGAGGAAGGCGGCCAGCTGTTTGTTGGCGGTCTTCTCGATGACTTTGGCTGGAAACGGGAGGAGCGAGATGGGGCGGTAATTCTTGAGTTCGGTGGGGTCCGCTGTGGGTTTCTTGAGAAGAGCGCTGAGTTCGGCGTGCTTCCAGCTCTCAGGGAAGGTGGCGGTGTCGAAGGAGGTGTTGATAATGTCCCGCAGGTGGGGTGCGATGACAGCGTCGGCCATGTTGAAGACGTGGTGAGGGCAGGGGTCGGTCGGAGATCCGGGGTGGACAGAGTTCATCATGCGGACGGTGTCTTCGGTGCTGATCGGAGTCCAGGCGCTGAGGGTGGTGGTGGGCGGCGTTGCTGCGGTCGTGGCGTTTGTCGGTTGAATGCTGAAGCTGTTGTGTATGTCCGCGATCTTGTTGTGGAAGTAGGAGGCGAGGGAGTTGCAGAGGTCTTGCGATGGGGTGATGTCGTTGTTTCCGACGTTGGGGTTGGAGAGCTCTTTCACGATGTTGAAGAGTTCCTTGCAGTTGTGTGCGTTGTTGTCCAGCCGGTCCTTGAATGCAGTTTTCTTGGTGGCGCGGATCAGTTGGTGGTGCTTCCGGGAGGCGAGCTTGAGGGTGGTCATGTTGTCCGGTGTTGGTTCTCTTCTCCAGACTTTCTCGAGGGCTCGGCAGTTCTTCTTGGAGCTCTTGAGTTCGTCGGTGAACCATGGGGCTTTCTTGCTGCCGGGTCTGCTGGGCGGGGTCCTCAGAGGGGCGAGTTCGTCCGCGCAGTTGTTGATCCACTTCGAGAGGTTGTCGGCGGCCTGGCTAGGGTTCGCTGATCTGGCAGGCGGGTGCTGGCTCAGGGAGGCGGCGAGCTGGTCGGCTGTGATCTTGTTCCAGCTTCTTCGGGCAACCCGTTGCTGGTGGTGGTGGATCGTCGTTCTTTTGAAGGTGAAGTGGACGCAGCTGTGGTCCGTCCAGTGGAGTCCAGTGGCGTGGCTGAAGGCGATGTCTTTGCTGGATGAGAAGACGGCGTCGAGTGTGTGTCCGGCGAGGTGGGTGGCGGTGGACACCAGCTGCTTGAGTCCAAGGTTGGCGAGGTTGTCTAGCAGGGTGGTGGTGTTGCGGTCGTTGTTGTTCTCCAGGTGGAAGTTGAGGTCCCCCAGGAGGATGTAGTCAGCGGAGGGGAGGGCATGCGGGCTGACGAAGTCGGCGATGTCCTCGCTGAATTGTGTGCGTGGTCCCGGGGGTCGGTAGATCAGGGTGCCTCTGAGGGTGGTCTTGGGGTCGGTGTGGATCTGGAAGTGCAGGTGTTCGGCGGTCGTTAGGGAGTTGTCGGTGCTGGTCGTGATGCGGATGGTGTTCCTGTGGATGATGGCGATGCCTCCACCCATCTGGTTGGCGTTGCGGTCCCTCCGGGTGATCTTGTAGCCCTCTGGGATGGCGATGGCGATGTCGGGCGCTGAAGAGGCGTTCATCCAGGTCTCCGTGAGGAAGGCAACGTCAGGGGCTGTGGTGTCGAGGAGGTTCCAGAGTTCGATGGCGTGTCTGTGGACGGAGCGGGTGTTCAGCAGGATGCACTTTAGGTGGTTGCTGCTGGTGTTCGGCTTGGCAGGTGCTGGTGCAGGGCAGGTCCGGATGCAGGTGAACTTGCAGGCGTGGCAGCTGAAGGGTCCGTGGGTGCGTTTCGGAGTGGCTCGGTAGCATCCTGGGATTCGGCCGGTGTTGAGTGCGATGAGGGTGGCGGCGGTGTACGTCAGGCGGGTGGGCCGGGGTCCTCGAGGGCCAGGGGTCCTGGCACTGGGCGCGGTCCAGGCGCAGACGGGCGCAGACGGGCTTACCT
Source organism: Lissotriton helveticus (assembly GCF_964261635.1). Lineage (NCBI taxonomy): Eukaryota > Metazoa > Chordata > Amphibia > Caudata > Salamandridae > Lissotriton > Lissotriton helveticus. The sequence continues at coordinate 263,429,487 of NC_136065.1, read as the reverse complement.
TTGGCGCGCCTTCGGCGCACAATCGGCGCGCCCGCTGCGCGTTCGCACGGTCGCCATATATGGCGAAGTGCGCGGGGGGGCGGAGCAGCTGGGAGGCGGGAGCGGGGAGGGTACAGAAGAGAAAAGGGGCGGGGTTATCGGCAGTGGCAGGAAGCGGGGAGCGGGGAGGGAAGACGAAGGGCAGCTTACAAACCGGAAAACAGGCACTACAGGAAGGAAAAATACAAAACAATTACAACAATACCAACAACAGGGGCACAGGGCGAGAAGCGGCGCCCAGGAGCCTGCAGGTCAGGCGAGCACGGACCACGCCGCTCGAAGGCAGGGGGTGTGGTCACGCGGCGGCAGCCGAGGCAGACAGGCGGGGAGGCACACGCAGCAGCTGGTGGCCGTGCGGCGCGGGGGTGTCCCAAAGCTAGGACACACTCACCTGCGTCCATATCAACCTTTTGGAGCTGCGGGCGATTCGTGTCACGATCACGGTGAGGTAAGGGGGTATGCAGGTGAGATTAGAGTAGAGCACTACATCACCCAGAACTCCTATCTCTGGGTCTGTCTTCACTTTCCATCCTTACCTGACCGTTTCCTTTATAGGCTCCTCCTCTCCTTCTAGCCGGTGCTTGTCACCTGTAATCCACGGTGAAGTCAGCTCGGCTTAAGTCTGCTGTGGCGGGAGCCGCGACCAAAAGCCAGTCTTCTTGGTAAAAAACTTCTATCGGGTCGGAATCGCGCTGGGGCGCATTCGCGACCTTTGAACTGTATTGCAGCATCGGGGATCCGCGCTTGTCAGATAAGTAAAGGTTCCTTGCCTTTATTCCAATGGTTCCTGTTACATTTCATTATTCATTCAGTGCAGGACTGTATTAGATCTTGTTTTTCTTTTTCTTTATTTTTTCTATTTTTGTGCCTTTCTTTCCTTGGATACAAGTGGCAATATATTAAGTGAGTGTCACTTACATATATATATATATATATATATATATAGTATTGATATACGCAGGGGCACAAGGGGGGAAATCTCATGTGTGTTTATTGTGTTTTGTCTTTAAAGGTCCCAGACACAGACACTAGAGTGAAGTCTACCAAAACTTCGACCCAAGCTGTAGATGGTTTCTGGCTGCCACATTGTTATGGTTTATTTCTCCCTTTTTTCCCTTCCCCTGTCTGGGTCCCATCTGATGAGTGTGTGGTGACGTATTCACAGGTGGTACCGCTAAGGAGGAAGGGAGAAACTAGCATTGTCATCGCTTCTGCTGTATCCGGCTTTGTAAGGTTAGTTAACCAATCTCTGTTTGTGACAGAGTGACAAGCCCACGGAATCTACAGCCCGAGCGATGGACACTAACACTGTATTAACTTCAGTGTAGAAACATTGACCGCATTAAGAATGGAAGTAGAAACTTTTAGGGGAGAAAGCCAACAAATGAGAGATGAGATGGGAACACTGAGACGTGGGGTAGCAGGGGTAGTTAGGTCAGGCACTACCAGCTCAAGAGGGGCCAGTTATATAAGAGATTACACCTTGCCTCCCCCTACCCAACAGAGTTCCACTACACAACAGGCGGGGATAGGTCCCTCTACTATTCAGGTCATTCAACCTGTACAGTTACCACTAGCCCCTCCCGAGAGATTCCTAGGAGATCCTAAGAAGTTTAGTAAGTTTTTGGGACAATGTAAACTGCACTTCATGTGCAAACCCACTGTCTTTCATGACGATCAAGCCAAAACGGCTTTCATGATGTCCTATTTAGGAGACAATGCTGCTAGCTGGTCCTTCCCTCTTATTGAGAGGAATGACCCAGTGTTATCTAATTTCGCAACCTTTTGTGATGAAATGCGGAAGCTATTCGATCAAAGGCGCATGTGCTCTCATTGGACAAAGAACTCATTACCCTCAAACAGGGGTCGCAAGACCTGCTGACTTACATCACGAACTTTAATTGTCTTGTTATTGAAACTGATTGGCCGGCAGAGAAAAGAATTTCCTTGTATTATCAGGGCTTAAGAGGAGAGCTGAAGGACGTCCTTGCCCAGGTGGTACACATGCCCACTACATGTGAGGAGTTCTTTGATCTGACAGTGCAATTGGACCACAGGCGATTATAGCGCAAGGGCGATAAACATAGGTATGAAGCAAGATATCCCTTCACCAGACCTAAGGGGTCTACAGAAGGAGCCTCTTCCAATGATAGCGTCAAAACCAGGCAGATAGGAGGCGTGCGTGGGCCTTTGAGTTCTGAAGAGAGGAACAGTAGATGCAGCCAAAAGCTGTGTATGTATTGCGGAAAGGCAGGACATGTTATCAAGGATTGTAAGTCCAAAACCAAGAATACATACAAAGACAACAAAAGTGCCAACACGATTCCTGCGGTGAATTACCCCTCAAGTGAGTCGGGAAACGACCATGCTCAGACAAGATAGAGACCCCTTGTTTGAGCCTTTCTGAGGACGAAGAGGTCTTTCATGCTGTAGCCAACACCATACAACGTTCCGTGCCTCATATGAACGTGTGCGTCACGCTTGAGTGGCCAGGAGTTCAACCCGTGATGGTGCATGCACTGTTGGATTCCAGGGCTACAGGAAATTTTATTTACCAACAATACGCTCAGAGATTGGAAGTACAGTGCATACTTAAGGAGAACCCAGAGCCTGTGAAGGCGGTTGACGGCTCCGAGTTAACATCAGGTCCCGTGTTTTTCCATACTTGAATACTCATCATGCAAGTTGGACGACATCATTATGAGCATATAAGTTTTGACCTCATAGATGCTCCACAGTTTAAGCTGATATTGGGTATGCCATGGCTAACACAACACGACCCGAACGTCCAGTGGACCGCGCGTACAGTGACCCTCAAATCTGATTATTGCTCAGAACATTGTACTTGGGAGACAATGCAAGTATCTTTGGAGGAGGAGAAACCTGCGGCTTGTTTAGCCAGTGGAGGAAGAGAGCTGAACGTCTGTCTGATTACTACCTTACCGGAGGCTTACACACTATACCAGGAGGTGTTTAGTGAGCAAGAGGCTAACAAGCTACCTCCCCATAGGGATTATGATTGTGTCATCGAGCTGGAACCTGGTGCAAATATTCCCTGCAGCCGGATATATGCCCTCACAGAGGCTGAGACTACTTACTTACAACAGTATTTGAGAAAGCACTTGGAGTTGGGTTTTATCTGTCCATCTACTTCCCCAGCCTCGTCGCCTCTCTTCTTTATCCCTAAACGGGAAGGGGGATTGAGGGCGTGTATTGGCTATAGAGCCATCAATAGGGTCACAAAGAAGAACTGATACCCCCTACCTCTTATCCCGGTGCTTTTGGACCAGTTGAAGGATGCCCATGTATATACCAAACTCGACCTTCGCGGAGCATACCATTTGGTGAGAGTTCGGCGGGGGGATGAGTGGAAGACCGCTTTTCGCACAAAATTTTATGGATGAGGTACTAAGAGGTCTGTTGGACGTTTCATGTATCGTGTACATCGACGATATTTTAATATACTCGGCCACACAGGAAGAACATGTCCAGCATGTAGAGGAGGTGTTGGAACGCTTGAAGAAACACGCTCTGTACGCCAAACTTGAGAAATGTTTATTTCAACATGACAGAAGTGGAGTTCTTGGGCTACGTTATCGGGCCAAATGGCCTGTATATGGATAAAAAGAAAATACAAGCCATTATCGAGTGGAAATCACAATCGTGTGTGAAGGCGTTGCAGACTTGTTTGGGCTTTGCGAGTTTCTACAGACGTTTCATCAGGAAATTCTCCCGGATCATACAACCTTTGACACATTTACTGAAGAAGGGAGCGGTGTTTAAGTGGTCTGAGTCTGCAGAACAGGCTTTTCGTACCTTAAAGAATTGCTTCATTACAGCACCTATCCTTAGGCATCCTGAAGCCAGTCAACCTTTCGTGATGGAACCGGATGCCTCTTACTATGCCATTGGAGGTATTCTTTCACAGAGACACCCAGATACTGGACAGTTGCATCCTGTCGCTTTTTTTTCTCGGAAACTAACAGCCTGCGAGGTCAACTACAGTATCACTGACAAAGAATTGCTGGCTATAAAGAGGGTCTGCGAGGAATAGAGACATCACCTACTGGGGGCCAGACACACAGTGGAGATTTACACGGACCATCGCAATCTACTGTTTCTAAAAAGTGCAAAAGCTCTAACTCCCAGGCAGCTACGATGGTCTCTGTTCTTTTTGGACTTTGATTTTGTAATCAAATACCGACCGGGGCCACAAAACGGTAAAGCAGACGCTCTTTCTAGGCCAATGCCATTACCCTTGACTACCTCCTCTATGATTGAAGAACCACCTAACATCCTCTCGAAGACCACCTTCCCGACAAATATCATGGCTATAACAAGTTCAACGGATTTCGTGCAACTGGTGAAGGAAAAAACAGATACTGTGGATGTAAAGGCTTGGATTGTAAAAGACCCATTATTGCGATCTATGAAGGACAACATACTGTTTCATGGCAGACAGCTATATTTACCCGATGGTGTTCTACAAACGCAAGCCCTACAATGGACCCATGATACAACATTGAGTGGACATATGGGTAAAGCAAAGACATTTCAGGCAATATCCAGATATTTTTGGTGGGAATCAATGCGCAGGGACACAGACGACTATGTTGCGAAATGTACTATCTGCTCACAGGCCAAAACCCAACATCAAAGAAGCAGTGGCCTCCTGCTACCTATACCAATACCTCCCACCCCGTGGCACACAGTGTCTATGGACTTCATTGTTGAAATGCCTCTCAGTTTCGGTAACAACACTATACTAGTGGTCGTTGACCACTTGACCAAAATGAGTCACTTTATATCCGTGACTAAACTGCCTTCATCCAGTGAATTGGCTACGGTGTTTTTGCAACATATTGTGAGGTTGCACGGTATTCCATCTATCCTCATCACAGATAGGGGGTCCCAGTTCACCTCTAGATTTTGGAAGGCTTTGTGTGACATAATGAAGATTGATGCCTGTCTGTCAACAAGCTACCATCCTCAGACAGATGGTAAAACAGAGAGGCTCAATCAAACGCTCGAACAGTATTTGAGGTGTTTCACTTTGGAACAGGACGATGAATGGAGGACATTGTTGTGGACAGCAGAGTTCGCATACAACAGTGCAACCCATTCCTCATTAGGATGTTCCCCTTTTTTCTGCCTATTGGGATATAATCCCAACCTGCTACCGTTTGAACAACCTGGGCTATCCAATCACCCCACCATTCAGGAACATCACATACATCTCAGAGCAGTACTCACAAAGGCCAAAGTACACTTGGAGGAAGCTAGACACAGGGATAAACTGTATGCCGATAAGAAGCGAACCCCTTTGCCAGTATACAACATTGGGGATAAGGTGTGGTTGAGCACTAAACATCTAAAATGTAAGGGTAACACAAGAGTTCGAGGCATGTGGGCTGCTGAATTCATATCTATAGCATAGATCGCCGCCTAGTGTTGGGTCCGGATGATATCACATTGTTGTCCTGGAAGAGTCTTCGAAGTATCACGAGATAGGTGGCTCCTCCCCTGGACTACAGTGCGCATGGGCATCGACTCCATCCCCAGATTGTTTTTTTCCGCCATTGGGTTCGGATGCATATTTGATCACTCAAGTTCGGATTCGATAAAAACTTTCTTTTCGGCCCAAAGGCCTTTCCTATATCGTCGGTATTGTCTTGCGTTCGGTGCCCAGCTCTGTTCCGGCTCAGTTCCCGAGTCGGACATCCAGAGGAGTCGCGTGGCTCTTCGGTGCTCGAGGCCCGGTCAACGCAACAAGCCTTATTCGACGACACATCATGGAACGGAGCCCGTTCAAGAGGTGCCCCGTGTGCAACTCCAAGTATCCCCACATCGACGTCCACCCGGTGTGCAACAAGTGCCTGTCACCGGATCACGATGAAGCCAACTGTATGGCTTGTTCTCGTTTTCGCTCCAAGAAGACGATTCGACTTCGGCGCGTGGCGCGCCAGGAGGCCCAGCAGACGGCACCTGACCCGGTGAACATTTTCGATACCGAGGGAGAAGAAGCAGACGAGCAGGAAGTTCGAGAGCCGATTTCCAATCCAGCGGCAGAGATCGACTCCAACTACGACGCAGACGTAGAAATGCTCGATACAGAAGACGTCGTCGACGAGGTAGGAGACGACGATGAGGCCTATGGGGCCACGGAAGATAGCTCAGTCGAAGAGCTATGCCCCGTTCGGACAATAACTAAGGCTCAGGTCGAGGGATCGCCACATGGCCTTACCCAAGATCTTGCACCTAGATCCACGGTCTCGCCTCCGGGCCCGGCTACGGACACTTCTACGGAGCCGCCATTAGTCAAATCGAAACCGAAAGAGAAAGCTTCGGTCTCAACAGACACTTCTACGGAGCCGCCATTGGTCAAATCGAAACCGAAAGTGAAAGCTTCGGTCTCGACAAAACCGAAAGTGATAGAGGCGCCGTCGAAGCAGAAAGCACCTGTCGCCTTGGTCGGCTCCACGTCTTCGGACCTGACGGTGCAGACGAAGCCAAATAAGGTTGTCGAACCAGTGAAGTCGCTCAAGGGCGTCGAGACGAAGACTGGGGCACCGAAAGCGCTTGTCAAGGCCGCCGACCCGAAGCCGCCGACGCCGAAGGCCGTCGACACAGACAAAGGACTCGGAGCTCCAACAGCTGTCGATCCTCCATGTCGGCCGGACAAGGCCAAAAGTACTGCTACCCTCAAGTCCGCACATAGTAGTGGCTCGAGAGCACCTGTTGGCTCGACGACACCGTCCGCATCCTTCACAAAGCAGGTGTCGGACTCGTTGCAGCGCATTAAGGACAAGGCTTCCGCGGTCGATCCGAAGGATACTTCCACCCCGAAGCCTGCCGCCAAACCGCAAAAGTCGTCAGCACCGATTCAGTTCACGCTGCCGCCAAAAGTGGCACCGAAGGCGTTCGCGCCCAGGAAGGTCGTCGAGGCGTCCATGAAGGTATCCACGGGGCCGAAGCCTACCCCTGCAGTTGTAGGCACAAAGCATTGACAACCCCTACTGGAGGAGCAGTCGGAACAATTTATCGACGCCGACACCAGTAAACTTTCAATCTACAAGCGAAAGATCACACCGGCACAGCCTATGGAGTCCTACAGAATTCCTTTAAAGAAGAAAAAGGATTCCACAGATTGCCCAGTTCTTGTTGAACTGATTAATCCACGTGCTCAGGACACTGCTCCACTCTCGCCCACTTACTCGGATGTGGAGGCTGGGGAAGGTGACTATGATGAATACAACTACCCTGCCGACACTGATCCTGAAGATCAGCATGACACATGGGCAGATGCTGCGGACCCAGGGGATCCACAAACTGCCCCGGACACTCAAGTGTATACTGTCAAAACCTCTCCTACTGAGGATTCTGCGGCAATTAATGCGCTTATTGAGAGGGCAGCCAAGAATCATGACGTCCAGCTTCATGCTAACCCTATTGAAGTAGACTTTCTGTTTGACACCTTTTCCACCTCTGAAAAGACCGTAAAGACTCTGCCAATGCTGAAGGGTGTCTTAAAACATGCTGCAGACATTTTTAAAGAACCCACACGTGCCAGGGTTATAAACCCCAGAATTGAAAAAAGTACAAGCCGGCACCTGGCGACCCTACCTACATCAAGGGCCAGTTGCCGTTGGACTCTCTAGTTGTTTCTAATGCCCGGAAGAGGGCAAATTCACAAACTACTGGTGATGCTCCGCCCCCTGACAAGGAATCTAAGGTGCTAGAAGCATCAGGGAAGAGGGTGGCGGCTCAAGCGGCCAATATCTGGCGCATTTCTAACACGCAGGCACTCTTGGCCAGATATGACAGGGCACATTATGATACACTTGAAACCCTGTTACGACACTTGCCAGACGACTATAAGGAGGCAGAAGAGATGCTCATTCAGGAAGGGAATCTCATCTCCAATGCTTCTATTAAGTGTGCACTGGACGCAGCGGACACCGCGGCCAGGGCCATCAACACAAGTGTAATGTTGCGGCGTCAGGCCTGGCTCAGAATCTCCGGGTTCAAGCCGGAGATACAAACCACCATCCTAAATCAGCCTGTAAACCCTGATCACTTATTTGGACCTGAGGTGGACACCACCCTGGAAAAAATCAAAAAAGACACCGAGACTGCAAAGTCTATGGGGGCTCTCCAGTCCCAGCAGTTCAGGGGTAGTACTTTTCGTCGCTCAAGCAATAGAGGTGTATCCAGAGGCCAGATGTCCCAGCAAACACAGTACACTAAAAGTGGTGCACAAACCGAGGTGGCTATCGCGGAAACAGCGCCAAGGGCAGAGGTCGTGGAAACAACAACTCCCGATCCTCCACCGCCAACAAACAGTGACACCTTGTCACTGCCCCCCGACCATACAACACCGGTCGGGGGGAGACTCCAACAGTTCCTGCCAGTCTGGAAATCCATCACCACAGACAGGTGGGTCAGAAAGCTTATCCAGTACGGTTATTGTCTGGAGTTAACATCCACTCCACCCAACATCCCCCCAAAACACCGTCCTATGTCCACAGAGCATTTGCACTTATTGCAGCAAGAGGTGCTCGTCATGCTGCAAAAAGGGGCAATCGAGCTCGTACCACTGGAAAAAAAAGAGGCTCGGGAGTGTACTCCCTGTACTTCTTGATCCCAAAGAAAGACGGGTCCCTCCGACCCATACTGGACCTCAGGCCCCTAAACCAGTACATTCTCTCAGAACACTTTCATATGCTCACGCTGCAGCAGGTTCTTCCGTTGCTCAATCAGGGGGACTTCCTCGCAACATTAGATCTGAAAGATGCATATTTTCACATTCCACTACATCCGTCACACAGAAAATACCTCAGATTCACCATTCAGAATCAGCATTACCAATTCAAAGTCCTCCCTTTTGGAGTGACCACAGCGCCCAGGGTGTTCACGAAGTGCCTGGCGACAGTGGCTGCGCACCTCAGGAGGCAAAAAGTTCACGTCTACCCTTATCTAGACGACTGGCTTGTCCAAGCAAAGTCGGCCCAGCAGTGCGCTGCCAACATGTCCCACACCATTCACCTTCTTCACGATCTGGGATTCTCACTAAATTATCCAAAGTCACACCTTCAGCCAGCCCATGTGCGGCAGTATCTGGGTGCGATGATAGATACTCTGGCAGCCACGGCGCAGCCGAATTCTGTGAGGATCAACAGCATTCAATTGCTAATACAAACCTTCAAACCGCAACACTCGCTCCCAGCACGAGTGTTCATGCAGTTGTTAGGCATGATGGCCTCCTGCATCTTCATTGTCCCGCACACGAGACTACATATGCGTCCGCTTCAAGAGTGCTTGGCACGTCAGTGGAATCAGGCTCACTGACAGTTAAAAGACCTAGTGTTGGTGACCGGTCGTGCATACAACTCTCTGCATTGGTGGAATCCACACAACCTTTGCAAGGGCCGACCGTTCCAGGAGCCTGTTCCACAGATCATCCTAACGACGGACGCTTCTCTACAGGGTTGGGGAGCTCATGTGCTCCACTACACAGTGCAGGGATTATGGACGACGCAGCAAAGGTAGATGCACATCAACCACCTAGAGCTGATGGCAATCTTCATGGCAATGAAGGCATTCAGGGTACATCTGTGCAACAAAGTCGTGTTGATCCGGACGGACAACATGACAGCCATGTACTACATTCAGAAGCAAGGAGGTACACACTCTCCACAGTTGTCTCATCTGGCTCAGAGCATGTGGAAGTGGGCCATTCAGAGGAACATCTTCCTCATGGCGGAACACCTCCCAGGCAAGGACAATCAAATGGCGGATCTGCTCAGCAGGTACAGCCACCGAATGCATGAGTGGGAGATACATCCATCAGTACTCGACCCGTACTTCCAGCAGTGGGGTCATCCAGAGATAGACCTGTTCGCCACAAGGGAAAACGCCAAATGCCAAAGCTTTGCCGCCAGGTTCCCGCACCCACAGTCGCAGGGCAATGCGATATGGATGAACTGGTAGGCAAATTTGCGTACGCTTTTCCCCCAGCACCTCTAATACCGCTGGTGGCACGAAAGCTAAAGCAAGACTCGATAACGCTCATCCTGGTTGCTCCAACGTGGGCACGCCAACCATGGTACACCACGTTTCTAGAACTTTCCGTGGTACCGCATCAAAGGCTACACCTCACACCCAACCTTTTGACACAGAGCCATGGCGTCATTCAGCACCCAGATCCGCAACAGCTCAACCTGGCGATCTGGCTCCTGAGGTCTTAGAGTTTGGCTACCTCAACTTGCCTCCTGACTGCATGGATATCATACGGGAGGCAAGAAAGCCCACCACCAGAGCATGCTACGCAGCAAAATGGAGGCAGTTTGTAATTTATTGCGTAGACCGCAACATTGACCCGCTTGACGCGTCCACACGCAACATCGTTTGTTATCTGTTACATCTTTACAAATAAAATCTGGCATATGCTTCCATTCGAATACATTTATCCGCCATAGCGGCTTATCTCCAAAACAGGCAGCATCTCTCCCTTTTCAGAGTGCCTGCCATTAAAGCTTTTCTAGAGGGGCTCAAACGAGTCATTCCTCCCAGGACCCCACCTGCTCCTGAATGTAATCTTAATGTGGTCTTCACCCAACTGATGGTTCCACCTTTTGAGCCTCTACATTCTTGCGAGATTCAGTTCTTAACATGGAAAGTGGCTTTCCTGATAGCCATTACGTCACTGCGACGTGTTAGTGAGCTCCAGGCGCTCACTGTACAGGAGCCATTCATACAAATTCACTCCAACCGGGTGGTGTTGCGCACTAACCCTAAATTTCTTCCAAAGGTGGTTTCACAGTTCCATGTCAATCAGACTATTGAACTGCCTGTGTTCTTCCAAAATCCTGAGTCAGTGGCAGAAAGAATGCTGCACACTCTTGACGTCAAAAGGGCTTTGATGTACTACATTGATAGGACCAAAGATTTTAGGAAGACGAAACAACTCTTTGTTGCCTTTTCCGCACAACACAAGGGCAACCCCATTTCCAAGGCAGGTATAGCCAGGTGGATCGTTAAGTGTATTCAAATTTGCTATCACAAGGCTAAGCGCACTTTAACGATCCCCCCAAGAGCCCACTCCACCCGCAAGTTGGGGGCCTCCATGGCTTTCCTTGGAAATATCCCTTTAGAAGACATTTGTAGAGCAGCCACATGGTCTACCCCACACACATTTACAAAACACTACTGTGTAGATGTGCACTCCAAGCAGCTGTAGGGCAGGCTGTTCTAAAAACACTTTTTCAAACGTCTGCAGCTGGCACAGACGGCCGCCGCTAATGGAGGGACTGCTGTATATTCTATGCTATAGATATGAATTCAGCAGCCCACATGCCTCGAACTGAATATGCTACTTACCAGTATGCATCTGTTCTTGGCATGTAGGGCTGCTGACATTCATATCGCCCACCCTCCTCCCCGGCGCCTGTAGCGGCTGCAGAATTTACACTTACTCTTAGCATGGTCATCGCTCACACTGTTACACTCCATCTTCGCCACAATGGCTAAAAACAATCTGGGGATGGAGTCGATGCCCATGCGCACTGTAGTCCAGGGGAGGAGCCACCTATCTCGTGATACTTCGAAGACTCTTCCAGGACAACAATGTGCAATCATCCGGGCCCAACACTAGGTGGCGATCTATGCTATTGATATGAATGTCAGCAGCCCTACATGCCAAGAACAGATGCATACTGGTAAGTAGCATATTCATTACAACCTAAATACGTGGGACCCTATCCCATTACCGGGGGGGATCAACCCAGTGGCCATGAGACTGAAACTCCCGAACACTTGGCGCATACACCCGGTGTTCCATGTGTCCCTGTTAAAACCGTATATCCATGGAACCAGGATGTCTGTGCCTCCTAAACCGGTAGAAGTGGAGGGGGAGGATGAGTACGAGGTACGGGCGGTGCTTGATTCCAAATGCATGCGGGGCCGTGTGTTCTACTTGATTGATTGGAAGGGGTATGGTCCCGAGGACCGTTCGTGGGAGCCGAGATGTAATCTTCATAGTCCTGGACTCCTGCGGCGGTTTCATGCGTCATTTCCTTGTAAGCCTGGTGGTCCGCCCAGACGTCGGACGTAGGGAGGGGGTTCTGTCACGATCACAGCGAGGTAAGGGGGTATGCAGGTGAGATTAGAGTAGAGCACTACATTACCCAGAACACCTATCTCTGGGTCTGTCTTCACTTTCCATCCTTACCTGACCGTTTCCTTTATAGGCTCCTCCTCTCCTTCTAGCCGGTGCTTGTCACCTGTAATCCACGGTGAAGTCAGCTCGGCTTAAGTCTGCTGTGTTGGGAGCCGCGACCAAAATCCAGTCTTCTTGGTAAAAAACTTCTATCGGGTCGGAATCGCGCTGGGGCGCATTCGCGACCTTTGAACTGTATTGCAGCATCGGGGATCCGCGCTGTGAGAACTCGCACTTTCACCCGGCTGCATTTGCCTGGAGCCGCGGGTGTTTTCCACGGAGTCCTAATTCTCGGAAAAGCTTCTCTTCTCTGTTCGTGAACACGCTGGGGCGCATTCGCGACCTTCGATCTTCATAGCAGCGTCGGGTATCCGCGCTGCTAGCAAACATACGTTTTCTTTTTCCCTCGGAGAAGAAGGGAAAATGTTCGGCCTGGTGAATCAGAAGAGAATCACATGATAAAACCCTCTCAGTACTATCCGCTGGTGAAGGAACAAGAGGCAACGAACAGGTATTTAGGCATTTTTAGTTGTTTTGAAGATTTCTGTGAGAGCGGAGCTGTTGAGAGGCTCGGATTTCGCTTAACTTCAGGAGCAAGTCGGGACATGTGGATTCCCAGGACATCAGTATTCACCATCATTCGGAAATCCAAACGGCCATTGTTAGATAAGTAAAGGTTCCTTGCCTTTATTCCAATGGTTCCTGTTACATTTCATTATTCATTCAGTGCAGGACTGTATTAGATCTTGCTTTTCTTTTTCTTTATTTTTTTCTATTTTTGTGCCTTTCTTTCCTTGGATACAAGTGGCAATATATTAAGTGAGTGTCACTTACATATATAGATAGTATTGATATACGCTGGGGCACAAGGGGGGAAATCTCATGTGTGTTTATTGTGTTTTGTCTTTAAAGGTCCCAGACACAGACACTAGAGTGAAGTCTATCAAAACTTCGACCCAAGCTGTAGATGGTTTCTGGCTGCCACATTGTTATGGTTTATTTTTCCCTTACCCTGTCGGGGTCCCATCTGATGAGTGTGTGGTGACGTATTCACAGGTGGTACCGCTAAGGAGGAAGGGAGAAACTAGCAACGTCATCGCTTCTGCTGTATCCGGCTTTGTAAGGTTAGTTAACCAATCTCTGTTTGTGACAATTCGTCTAGCACTGAAGGCATTCCTCCCCTCTGTCCGGGGGAGTGTAGTGCAGGTGTTCACGGACAACACCACCGCCATGTGGTACTGCAACAAACAGGGCGGGTGGGGTCGTGGACCCTTTGCCAGGAGGCTCTGCGCCTCTGGCAGTGGCTAGAAAATCAGGGCGTGACCCTGGTGGTTCAACACCTGCCAGGTTCTCAGAACACCAGGGCGGACGAGCTCAGCCGTCGGTGCATGATGGATCACGAATGGCGTCTGAACTCGGACGTGGCGCAAGGCCTCTTTCAGCAGTGGGGAGAGCCTTGGTTAGATCTATTCGCCACCGAAGAGAACGCGCAATGTCATCGGTTCTGCGCGTTGGAATTTCCAAGGCGGCACTCGCTCGGAGACGCTTTTCATCGAGAGTGAAGTTGCGGTCTGTTGTACGCCTTTCCGCCTATACCACTTCTGCCCAGAGTGCTGAAGAAGATCAAGCGCGACCGGGCCCAAGTCATCCTTGTGACTCCGGACTGGGCACGAAGGTACTGGTATTCCGAACTACTCAGTATGTCACTCGATCCCCCGGTTCGTCTGCCTCTTCAGGAGGACCTTCTGTCGCAGCAGCAGGGGACGGTCCTCCACCCGAACCTGTCCATTCTCCACCTCCATGCTTGGAGATTGAGCGGCGACAGTTGAGGCCATTTGACTTGCCTCTTCAAGTCTGTAATGTCATTCTGGCAGCCGGGCGTCCCTCCACAAAATCGGTATACGCCTGCAGGTGGAATAAGTTTGTGGCATGGTGCACAGCAAAGGCTGTGGATCCACTTTCTGCCCCTCTTTCTGAGGTTCTTCTCTTCCTTCTTTCTCTTGCCCAGCAGGGCTCTGCTCTGGGCACTATCAAGGGCTACCTTTCTGCCCTTTCAGCCTTTCTAAGGCTGCCTGATCAACCTTCTTTGTTCAAGTCCCCTATTGTAACTCGTTTTCTGAAAGGCATCACGCACATGTTTCCCCCTGTACCTTTCGTGATGCCCCAGTGGGACTTGAACCTTGTACTTACTTACCTAATGTGTGCTCCCTTTGAGCCGCTCCATAACTGTCCTCTCCGTCTTCTTACGTTGAAGACTGCTTTCCTGGTTGCCATCACCTCTGCCAGGAGAGTGAGTGAGCTCCAGGCTCTTTCTTCCACACCTCCTTTCCTCTCTGTCCATCCGGACAAGGTTGTGTTGCGGACAAGACCCTCTTTCCTGCCCAAGGTTGTCATGGCCTTCCACATCGGGCAGTCCATTACCTTGACCACCTTCTTTCCACCTCCTCATCCCTCAAAAGAGGATGAGAGGCTCCACCGTCTGGACCCAAAACGTGCGCTCTCTTACTATCTCGATCGCACATGCCAGTTCCGGGTGGATGACCAACTCTTTGTTGGTTATGTGGGCGCTAAGAAGGGAAAGGCGGTGCACAAGCGGACCATCTCTCGGTGGATCATCTTGTGTATCCAGGCATGTTACTCCTTGGCTAAAAAGGAGCCCCCTGTTGGATTGAGGGCTCATTCCACTCGGGCCACAGCGACTACAACTGCCCTGGGCTGGGGAGTGCCCTTGCAGGACATTTGCCAGGCAACTACGTGGGCCTCGCTGCACACGTTTGCAAGACACTATTGCCTGGACAGTCAAGTCCGGAGGGATGGCTTCTTTGGCCGTTCCGTCCTCCAGGACTTTCTGGTGTGATTATTGGTTCACAGACCCACCACCTGGGTTGGTATTGCTGGGGTATCTATTCTAAGGTAAGGAATCTATCACTAACGTGTCTCTTTCAGATGCACAAGTTACTACTAGTGTAACGATATATCTGTAAGAGACATTAGTTAGTGATAGATTCCTTACCGACCTACCCATCCTCCCCGTTCTGCGAACCGATATCTAGGGTTAAGGTCATCCCCTTCAGGGCCCTAGTTTCAATGGCACCAGTGTTGGTTTTTAAAACGCGGAATAGCTGTGTCTAAGAACTGACGTCAGCACGCGGAGGCGGCGTCTAAGTACTCCGACGACGTCATCACGGCGCCCACGACGCCGACGACGGATGCGGAGCCGCAGACGACGCCTACCGAAGCGCAAGGGTACTGCTACGCAAAAAATTTCCGGATCCAGTCTGACGCCTGGGGATATTCTAAGGTAAGGAATCTGTCACTAACTAATGTCTCTTACAGATATATCGTTACACAAGTAGTAACTTGTGCCCCACTGCTTTATGAGGTTCTGAGATATACTTATAATATGGATTTCCTTATTAAGTAGGCGTATAGCTGTTGAGGGAGAGTCAGAGCATAAAGGAAATATATCTCTGAGATCACAGTCTGCGTACTGCATAGGAGTGTTGATCCCAGGCTTGTATGGTAGCAATGTCCAAATGTTTTTGGTTGGTGTATGCATCGATCGATTCGATAACAAAGTTCCTTTGATGAATACCCAGTGTCCACAGGCATGAGAGGAGGACAATGATTCTTTTTCAATGGGGATCCTCTGTTGTCTGGGAGGTTACCGGTGGGTCCCCTAGGGGCTGGGTGGTCACTGTAGCGTCCGAGTCAGAAATGATAGTTTCTATGTCTCCACTACAGAGACAGTGGATGTTCCTCAGAGCAGCTGCCAACCAAATGGCAGTCTTGCATCCCTCAGAGGCCTGTCTAGGGGCAGGGAATGCACTCGTTGCATGTCTTCATATCCCTTGGCGGTCTTGTCCACGCCATTATTGAGGTGGGGCAGAGTCCTACAGATCTTGTCGCTGTGCTTGCCTAGCTTGATTTTAATATCAGTCTAGCCAGGACTATGCATATTTAGGGTCCTCGTAGAAAATGTATTTGCTCGTTTGCTAGAACCAGCAGTCAGATTAGGAAGAGCAAGGCATGCTTAAGGCCTGTATTTTTGGGTTCCTTCCGTACAATCATAAAAAACGCTCTTTCCCTTTGAACTACAAGAGTGCAGTTTAGGAAAATAATTGCATGAAAGGAGTCTATTGAGATTAGTCACCTTACTCTGGCTTTTTGTAGGAAACATTTTCAGTGTTGGAAATTCAAAAGCCTGGCAACTATCGACAGAGGTACTCCCAGAGATTGGAATCTGATTGGTACACGGTGGGCTATGTCACTTTGGTGCTAGGATCCTATGAAAGTAGTAGCACCCAGTCTCTCTACCTTCTGGCAGGTCCTCTGTGTCTTCACCCCTTTCTTCTCGAAAAACAAACTCAGTTTGTTCAGCTATTTAGTACGTATCTTGTGCAGCAAGCGGGTTGAGTTCCTCTAGTGCTGCCTCATTGATATAGACTTTAGCTTGTGGTTTGCATTGGTCTTCATGCAGCAAGCCCAGATCCGAGGTAACAGTATCAATGTGTAGTCCTAGTGAGGGTCTGTTGTCACTGATAACCAATCTCTAGGAGGTCTAGCGAAACTGGGTTCTCAACAGTGGAGCCTGTAGGCTGGGATGATAGATTGAACTCTCCAGGAAACCCCTTCAAAGACATGATGCCCTTCATTACACCTCTGTGCGGGGATGTGGCACTCATTGCACTTTTTTCCATAATGGGTGGTCTCTTGACCAACATGAGAAACCTTGCAAAGTTCCTTGCTGTCTAGGTCCATCTGGGTAGCAGTGCTGCACTCAGCAGTGGTTCAGAGAGTTTAGCCAGTATCAAATTCGTGTGGTTGGGGCCTGCTAGCACCCCACGAGCATCCTGCCCTCCAGGCCCACGCAGAGTGATTATGTGTAAATGCTTGTAGTAATGTAGGCATGATTGGTGGAATAACTGGTGGAGTCCCATTAGAATTTTTTCTTGAATTGCTACGGTAATCTAAGATTGATTTGATCAGACCCCATGAGTTATTGTAACGACTGCTTGCTCTAAAAGAAGAAACTCAGCCTCATTGAAACAGTAGCCCCTGGCTGGAAGGCAGTCGCCTCCAGGAGGACCGGGCAGCAGAGTTCCCCCACTGCAGTCTAGAAGGCGTGGTTGCAATCTCTGGGGTTTTTGTGGCACACCCTGGTTGGTGTTGGATTCCTGCTCTACAGTCGCCCTGGCCTTGCTCATGGTCTCAGCCAATGCGTACCCAGAGTATTTCTCTGAAGTTGTGCTATCATCTGGGAGGGAGTTTCTTTTTTAGTTGGTTGTGGTTTGCCGAACCGACAATAGAAGTTCTCATCCACCATGCCTCCCCCACTTTTGACCTCACGTTATAAAGTTATACCAAGACTGACTGGCTGACATTCCTTAATGTAATCTATCGGTGGTGGGAGAGCAGTCATGGTGCTTGTTTGTTCGAATCGTCATTTTGAGAAATGGTTGAAGAAGTGAAATAATCCTTACAAACTAAAAAAGGCATCCGTTCTTTACTTCCTTCAGATGGATGATATATATTTTTTTCTCCCATTGCCTGCTCCTCATAAAAAAACAGGCTCCAAGCAGGATCTGATATTCCACATTTTTTATTCAGCGTGAGGACACCATAACTCGTTTCGGCCGGATGACATAGAAGAGACAGTGCATGGCATTACCATCCAAAAGTAACTGCTTAACCGCGGCGGCAATTCCACTGCGGTGGTTTAGCGCAGTGGGTGGGGCCGCGACGGCCAACGGACGTGCGCAGCACTACAGATGTAGAGCGTGCGTCGGCCGTTGGCCGTCAAAAGCAGCGAAGGGGTTAATTTTGAAAAAAGTATTGATGCATTATCGATTTTATGGCTCAAACGCCTTTAGTCAGAATAACATTATTATTTGTTCACATTAAATTCTGCGCGCAGACGATAAAATTGCAATTTCAGAATTGTAATTCTGTTCCATTGCATGTAAGCTACATCGGGGAATGAAAAACATAAATCAAAAGTGTCAAAATTGCACATGATGGATTACAATTGAAATCATTCAGGATGGGTACATGAATACTGAAGTGCATGACAAAGTATAGTCAAGTCAAGTCAAAATTTGTATAGCGCACTACTCACCCAGAGGGTCTCAAGGCTCTTTGTGGAGGGGGGTTTCGTTATTTATCAAACAGCCAGGTTTTGAGTTGTTTTCTGAAGGAGAGGTGGTTCTGTGTAAGGCGGAGGTGGGTGGGGAGAGAATTCCAGGTTTTGGCCGCTAAGTAGGAGAATGATCTTCCTCCCATGGTGGCTCTTCGGATTCGTGGAATCGCAGCGAGGGCTTGATTGGATGATCGTAGTTGGCGGGTGGGGGGTGTAAAAGGTCAGGCGCGTGTTGAGATAACTGGGTCCTAGGTCGTAGAGGGCCTTGTGTGCGTGGGTGAGGAGTCGGAACTTGATTCTCTTGTTGACGGGGAGCCAGTGAAGGTCTCTCAGGTGGCCGGAGATGTGATTGTGGCGTGGTATGTCTAGGATGAGTCGGGCGGAGGCGTTCTGAATGCGTTGGAGTTTTTTCTGTAATTTGGCTGTGGTTCCGGCGTATAGGGTGTTTCCGTAGTCCAGCCGGCTTGTGACAAGTGCTTGGGTGACCGTCTTTCTTGTTTCGGTGGGGATCCATCGGAAGATCTTTCGGAGCATGCGTAAGATGTTAAAGCATGATGACGAGACGGCGTAGACTTGTTTGGTCATTGAGAGGGAGGAGTCTTGAGGACTTCCGTCTTGTCTGAATTCAGTTTTAGGCGGTTGTTCGTCATCCATTCGGCTACGTCTTTCATTCCTTCGTGTAGGTTGGTTTTGGTGGTGTTTGGGTCTTTGGTGAGGGAGAGGATCAGCTGAGTGTCGTCAGCGTAGGAGATGATGTTGAGGTTGTGCTGGCGTGCGATGGCTGCGAGGGGGCTCATGTAGACGTTGAAGAGGGTGGGGCTGAGGGATGATCCTTGTGGTACTCAACAGATGACTTCGGTGGCCTCTGATCCGAAGGGGGGGAGGCGGACTCTCTGTGTTCTTCCGGCGAGGAACGAGATGATCCAGTCCAATGCTTTTTCTTGTATCCCGACGTTGCTGAGGCGTTATACAAGGGTGCTATGGCAGACCGTGTCAAACGCTGCGGAGAGGTCCAGGAGGATGAGGGCAGCTGGTTCCCCGTTGTCGAGTAGTGTTTGGATGTCGTCTGTGGCTGCGATGAGGGCGGTCTCGGTGCTGTGTTTGGCTCAGAAGCCGGATTGTGAGGGGTCGAGGGAGCCATTAGACTCGAGGAAGGCGGCGAGCTGGTTGTTGACAGTCTTCTCTATGACTTTGGCAGGGAATGGGAGGAGCGAATTGGGGCGGTAGTTCTTAAGTTCAGTGGGGTCTAATGTAGGTTTCCTCAGGAGGGCGCTGAGTTCGGCATGTTTCCAGCTTTCCGGGAAGGTAGCGGTGTAGAGGGAACAGTTGATGATATCCCGGAGTTGGGGTGCGATGATGGAGTCGGCCTTGTTGAAGATGTGGTGGGGGCATGGATCGGTTGGTGATCCGGAGTGGATGGAGTTCATCAAGCGGATGGTGTCTTCGGTGCTGATCGGGGTCCAGGCGCAAAGGGTGGTGGTGGGGTGCTTCCGTTCGGTGGTGAGGGGAGTGAATTGTTCGCCAAAACTGTTATGTATGTCAGCGATCTTGCTGTGGAAGTACGAGGCTAGAGAGTTGCAGAGGTCTTGAGAGGGAGTGATGTCGTTGGTGGCGGCGCTGGGATTGAATGTTTATTTCTTGGTGGATCGGATCAGCTGGTGGTGTTTGCGGGTGGCGTCCTTGAGGGCGGTCAGGTTGTCTGTGGTTGGGTTTTTTCGCCAGGCTTTCTCGAGGGTGTGGCAGTTTTTTGGGAGTTTTTGAGGTCGTCATTGAACCAGGTGGCTTTTTTTGCTTCTTGGGTTGTTGTGGTGGTTTTTCAAGGGTGCTAATTCGTCAGCGGGTGATCCATTGTGTGAGATTGATGGCTGCATGGTTTGGGTCCGATGCTCTGGCGGGAGGGTTTTGGTTTAGCGATGTGGTGAGCTGGTCGGTGGTAATTTTGTTCCAGTTTCTGCGGGGGACTTGTTGTGGGTGGTGGTGTGTCGTGGTTTTTCTGAAGTTGAAGTGGACGCAGCTGTGGTCCGTTCAGTGGAGTCCTGTGGCGTGATTGAAGGAGATGTGCTTGCTGGAGGAGAAGATTGCGTTGAGCGTGTGTCCGGCGTAGTGGGTGGAGGTGTTTACCAGTTGTTTGAGTCTGAGATTGGTGGGGTTGTCCAGAAGGGTGGTGGTGTTGCTATCGTTATTCTTTTCTAGGTGGAAGTTGAAGTCTCCTAGGAGAATGTAGTCCTTGGAGGGGAGGGCGTGTGGGCTGATAAAGTCAGTGATGTCTTAGTTGAATTGTGTGTGGGGTCCTGGGGGTCTGTAGACGAGGGTGCCTCTAAGTGAGGTCTTGGGGTCGGTGTGAATCTGGAAGTGAAGATGTTCGGCAGCTGTGAGGGTGTTGTCGGCGCTGGTCGTGATGCGGATGGAGTTCTTGTGGACGATGGCGAAGCCTCCTCCTGTTTGGTTGATGCGGTCCCTTCGGATGATCTTGTAACCGCCCGGGATGGCTATGGCGATGTCGGGCGCTGATGAGGCGTTCATCCAGGTTTCTGTAAGAAAGGCGACGTCCGGCGATGTGGTGTCGAGTAGGTTCCAAAGTTCAATGGCGTGTCTGTGGACCGAGCGGGTGTTGAGAAGGATGCACTTCAGGTGGTTGTTGTTTGTGCTCTGCTTGGTGTTTGTGGTTGCAGTGTGGGTCCTGCTGCAGCAGAATTTGCAGGATTGGCAGGTGAATGGTCCATGGGAGCGACCTGGGGCGGCTTGGTGGCAGTCGGGGAGTCGGCCGGTGTTGAGTGCAGTGAGGGTTGCGGCGTCGTACGTTAGGCGGGTGGAGTGGTTTTTGCGGAGGCCAGGGGGTCTGGCTCTGGGCGCGGTCCAGGCGCGGACGGGCGTAGACGGGCTTGCGTTTGGCGCGCATGGGGCGCGCCCGCTGCGCGTTTGCCACTCTGCCATAAGTGGAGAGTTGAAAGGGCGGAGCGAGGGAGGAGCAGCTGGGAGGCGGGAGTGGGGTGGGTAGGAGCGGTGATACAGGAGGGGACGGGGGTTGGGCTGAGCAGCGGCAGGAAGCGGGGTGGAGGGGCACAACAAATGGTCTCTGAGAATGAAATCGAAACTAACCAGAGAGTCACAGCGGACAGCGGTGGCAGCAGCAAACAGGGGGCACGACTAAATTCAAGCAGAGCACACGAACACAGGCACAACAGTTATATATGGCGCAAAAGTGATTATAAATTAAATAGAATATTAGAATAAATTAGTGCACAAGACCGGATCCTTGGCGGGGATTTTCCGGGGCACAGCAGCTCAGGGGCACACCGGAGACACAGCGGCAGGGGTCAGGCACGAGGCGGGTGGAGCGACCGGCTCTGACCAGGTCAGGTCGAGTCACGAGTCAAGTATAATTCATGCATAAGCTTATTGCACATTATCTATTCTAGTTTGCCTAAAAAAAATAAATCTAACATATTATACACTCTAAGCATAGTGCCCAAGTGGTCAAATAATTAATTACAATTGTTATGAAATCATGTATCACTAGGTCATGTAAATATGTAGCCCAAGTGAGCAATTTCAACATTACACCCATCTAGATATATCGTAAATCATCAATGTGCACATTCATTGGATAATTTATCCAAAATCAGATGTCAGGGACCATGCCTACCATACAAGTGTAGACTTATTCAATATAGATGCATCTGCCTTTCCATGACATGAGGGTAATTAATGAAGTTTAACATAAACCAACATTTTTCATCAGTGACTCTTCGTTAGCGCTCCAGTCGTGAAATAAAAAAAAAACAGTGCAACAAATTAGTTAAAAAAATCAGACTGCTTATGAGTGCTAGTTCCATTTGCTGGATGCTAGGACAGAGAAGATGTACTGAGACTTCAAATTACAGATGCACTTACAATTCTTCAGAATTCAGTCTAGTGGACATTTTTCTATTCAAATAAAGTATGTATCTAGATTCGAGCCTCCTCAATTGCTGCACCCTCTAGCTACCCTTGATGTTCTTGGAAATAGAGTCAGTCACAAAATAGCGGAGATCTGCACCATTACTGTTATGAACATACTTAAAATGAAGTGCCACAGGTTAACTGTGCTCTTTGTTTTTTATGGCCCTGACATGCTGTGGCATCCTCTGTGGTACCTTAAAGATTGTACTCCCTACATACATTTTGGGGCAGGTGCACTTCAATATATACACACCGTGCTCACTTTTACAGTGAAAAGCACTTCATATCTTGAATTTCGTGTTAGTTAGAGGTGACTAACCTTCCTTAGTATTTACACCATAACGATAGGCTTTGCATTTGTGGCACAGTTTAAAACTTGGTTAACAACTACTCAGCCTTCAGAAGTTGACATCTTTGGACTACTCACCACCATTTCCTGCCGCATTAACCTTACCTTATGGAAAGTCATTAAGGGTTTATTGTGCAGGGTTTGTTCTATGGTTGGATCACTTTGTATGAGGTGACAATGCTGGGTAGCAATCTTCCTCACTCTTTGGTATTCAGTGCAGTACCCTGTGATCATTTTTAACTTTTGTTCAGTTTGTTTATGCTGAGCCCTCCTAGAGAATAGAAGAGCTTCATGCTCCTTTGTCCCCTGTATATGGTTGCTCTAGCTACTTTCTGGCCTTAGCCTTGTAGCCTTAGCCTTGTGCTGAGAATCAATTTTTTTAGCTCATCCTGCATCTCCACCAGTAGTTGCCCATCACTGCAATTCCGCCTCATTTACAGATTCTCAGCATTGAGGATGCTAAATTTTAATTTGTTGGGGTGCAAACTGTGAGCATGTGGAGTTCCCAGCAGTGGATTTCCTATAGAATCCTGCCTTCTTTTACAAAGACTGTTGAATGTAGAAAGAATTTACAAAGACTATTAAATCTAGAAAGAAACTCTGCTTTTGAATGTGCATTATCATTCAGTTTGGCAATGTAAAGCCTCGAAGAGGCTTCTGTCCTTTAGATGACGAATACGTTGTTAACAAAAGCCTGTTCAAGGGACCACATTTTCTGACCACTCTACTGCATACTGTTCTGCGAGCACCTGCTCCTCTCAGCAGCACATATTCAAATTGTTATAGCTGGGGGCTAAGCAGGTGCCCATAACTGTTCTGCTCACCTGCCTGTAGATCACATTGTCAAATAGGAAGAACTTCTTATGCAGGCACCAATGTATCATAGCTAATAACATTTTTGTGTGTTGGCATTAGAATACAGTAGGGATGTGGAATTACTATAGCCTGGTGCCCAGAACATATTGTTTGGGGACAAGGGCAACATGTTTTCATGTGTATTTTATCATTGGAAGAAGTAGGCTCAACCACCTTCAGCACAAACCCTTTGGCTGCCAGTTTACAGTACCATATTATGGATCAGGGAAGGGCATTGTCTGCAGTTAAGGTAATATTTGTGTCCATGTGTTAATGCTGTTCAAACTTATATATATGGTTCATTATCAAAAAGCCTGTATTATTAGGGACTAACTAGTAAATAATATATAAATACATATGTATGTATATGTAAACCGCCAACATCAAGACAAGTGACAACAAAACCCTACTCTACCATCTGCTCAATCATCCGCCAGGCAACACCGCCGCATTCGGTGAGCACTTGTCCGACCTGATTGCGCAATGCTCACACCAAGACTCTAACAACCTAGTTCTAGGTGACCTCAACCTACACTGGAATGAAGGAAACAACCTGCTAATCCAAACCCTGAACGATCTTCTTCACAACAACAACCTTACCCAACACTGCTCTGAGGTAACCCACAACAGAGGGGCTATCCTAGATGCCATTATTGCCCAGCGCAACACACTCACGATCCATCACATCCTGCCCGTGGACTGGTCAGACCACCACACCATAATAGTCCACATTAATCAACCAATCCTTCAACCCCCAACTCAAGACCGCCCTAACTGGAAAAGAAATCTAACTCGGATACCCCAATCTGACCTAGAGGAAAGGTTAAGCCCTCTCCTCCCCACCTCCGCAGATGGTCTCTCCACAACAAAACTCACCTCTCACTACAACACAACTATGACTTCCATCCTGGACCAACTTGCCCCCTTGAAACTAAAGAGTCAGAAAGACTCCATCCAGATCCTGGATCAACACAGACATAAACTTCAAAAGAAGACTTCTAAGAGCCACAGAAAGACCCTGGCGGAACAACCCCTGCACAATCCTCCACGGTTAACTCAAATCAGTACGCCAGAACTACAACAATCACATCAAAACAGAAAAAACTGCTTTTTTCTAGACAACGCAAAAAACAGGCCCAGAGAGCTCTTCAACCTCATCAGAAAACAAACTTCCAAGCCCCCAGCATCCTCTGTTCAGGCTTCCATGGATTTTGTGTGATCAATTCGCCACCTTCTTCAATGACAAAATCACCAAGATCAAGCTTTCACTGGACGACTACCGCAGCACCCTCTACATGAGCCCGGCACCCGGAACAGAAGACACCACCCCCAAGCTCCCCCCAAAACCCTGGAAATCCTTCAACCCCATCTCGGAAGCGGCGATAGTCAATCTGGTCTCCACATCCAAGCCCTCATCCCATTTCCTAGATCCCATACCTGCCCAACTGGCCAAAAAGCTTAAACTATCCCTAGCCCCGCTCTGGAGCAAAATCATAAACAGCTTCTTCAGAAACTGAGTCATTCCTGACTGCCTCAAAGTCGGACAAGTCTCGCCACTTCTGAAAAAGCCAGGTTTGGACACCAACGATTGGAACAACTTCAGACCCATCTCAAATCTCCCACTCCTTTCCAAAATCCTGGAAAGATGCATTCTCCGTCAACTGACTCAACACTTGGACAACGTCAACCTTCTAGACCCCCCACCAATCAGGTTTCAGAAAAGGATGGAGCACAGAGACAGCAGTACTAAATGTCATAGACGGTATCCTCAAGTCACTCAACACAAATCAATGCTGCCTACTCATTCACCTGGACTTATCGGCATCCTTCAACACGGTTGACCGTAACCGACTCATTAAGGTTCTACAAGAAAGGGTAGGTGTTGATGAGGTCGTCTTACGGTGGTTCTCCTCCTTCCTCCAAAACCAAACCCAAAGAATCAAAATCAAAAACTTCTCGTCCAACCTTCACCCAGTCAGCAGGAGTGTCCCCCAAGGATCAGTGCTGTCCCCACAACTTTTCAACATCTACAAGGAACCTCTCACCTCCATACTCAAAAAAGCCAACATCCCTCCCTAGTTTTATGCAGACGACACCCAGAAGTATCTTGAAACCTCCATTGGTTACATTCAAAGACTTAATGCACTCTACTAGAAGTCCAACACTGGCTATCAATCAACCATCTTAAACTCAACAAAGACAAAACTGAAATAATCCTCATTTCTAACAAAGAAGAGAACCCCCAAATCTCAGAATGGCTCTAAGCTTTGGCGGTTCTCAACGGAATCCCACACTGGCAGACTCTGTAAAATCGCTGGGAATCACCCTAGACCCTAAACTGGACTTGGCCAAACACATCAAGAATACCGCAAAGTGCGCCTTCCTCAACCTGAAGCTGCTCAACAAAATAAAACCCTTCACCCCTCCCCCAAAGACCTCAAACAAGCTACCCAATCACTGGTGCTATCTAGACTTGACTACGGGAATGCAATCCTCACAGGTACAGCAAAATCCCACTTAGCCCCCCTCAAAACAATGCAGCAGCCAGAACGGTCACCTGAGTGAAGAGATACGAACACATCTCGCCTGCACTCAGAGAACTACAATGGCTCCTAGTCGAAATGCGTGCCAGCTTCAGATCTGCCTGCCTCACTCACAAAGCCCTGCACACAGGGAAACCCGAATACCTGGCCTTTAAACTCAAGAAGACCGGTCAAACAAGGAACCTCAGGAGCTCCAACACATTACTCCTCATCCCTCTGAAAACTCGCAAGCAAAAAAACACATCCCAATCCTTCTCCGGCAATGCACCCAAAATCTGGAACTCCATTCCAGCCCACATCAGGACCACATCCTCCTTCTTAAAATTCCAAACATAGCTTCAAAGACCTCTACCTCAATCGCTCTCCCTAGAGCAGATAGCTTGTCGCAAATTTGCACAAACCTGCACATTGCAACACAATCGTCTTTTAATCCCCCTGGAACTGACAGCTGCCACTGAAGCCCACAAAGCCTGCACACTGCAACAGACTGAAACTGTGACATTAAGTCTTTCACCTCCTCCCCCCCCCCCTGCCCATACCTTCCCTCCCTGATGGAGGAGCAAGCCTAGTCAACGTTCTCACAACCAGGACATTAAAAACGTCCTCAAAAGCGACTTAAAGCGTCTCTGAGCCAACCTGCAAACTGCTGTATATATTATGTGTACGATTGCCGGCGTCTCTGAGCCAACCTGTATTGTGCTATACTGTGTGACTCTCTCGCTTTGTTTGCTGTAAAGCGCTCCAATGCCTTCGGGTGCCGCAAGCGCTATATAAAGCTCTTCAATAATATATATATATGTATATATATATATATATGAAGCTTATCCTTTTGGTGGTGTTTGCGGGTGGCGTTCTTGAGGGCTGTCATGTTCTCCGTTGTCCGGTCGTGGCGGCAGGCTTTTTTCGAGGGTGCGGCAGGTTTTCTTGGAGTTTTTGAGGTCGTGGTTAACGCCAGACCTAATTAGGGGCCCAGTTATTAAAGAAAGACCCAGAAGTGCAGCCATGATGTATATTCGTGCATTAAGTGCTGATTTATGGCTTTCATGCATTTGTATGAATCTACAGAAGTAGGCCAACAAATAGTACTCCAAGAAAATATTTGTGAACTGCATTTTAGCATGAGCAAATCTTCATGTGTAGATTTGCTCAAGATAAAATCTGTTGAAAGTATGCACGTTCACTTTCCCTGCAACCACTTTTTTCCCAGCCCTGGAAGAAGTTTTACTCCTGCCATTGTCAGGCGTAAATTTCCAACCTTGCTCTGTATGGGAAAAGATTAGAGAAGAGTGAATGAAAACCTTTAAAACATGCAATTTAGTATGTTTCCACAGATTCAAAAGGACAATCCAACCCTGGAACTATTGCTTATCACTACCTTCAGCTCTAGTATGTAGATCTGCTGAAACATATCAAAATAAGGGAATTGCTAGTATTCAAACCCTGCTATGTATGGTATTAGCCCTGGCATAATCAGAGAGGCTGTATCAGAGCTCTTATATAATGAAATTGCATCCATAATGTGTCACTGATTTACATGGCACTGACGGAACAGCTGGGTTTTGTTACAGGACCAGTAGATTTATGAAGCAACCTGACCCATGGACAAGTAGATATTTTTACATTCCACACCCTTCGTACAGGTCTGGCACCTATAACGTTTTCAATAGCCCTTAGGCCATCTTGGTGGGAGATACTGGTGTAGAGAGATGTCACATCCATTGTAATTAACACATCAATATCTTCACAGGCCAGCCACATCATAAACTCTTTTTGAAAGGTCCCCTGTATCCTGGATGTAGGAAGGTAAATGTTGTACAGGCTCATGCAAGAAGAAATCAATTAACCTTGACATATTCTCAAATAGACCCCAATGGCTGATATTACTGGCTTACCCAGTGGGTCACTAATATTTTGTGCACTTTAGGTATGAGATACAGTATGGGTGTTACTGGAGATTCAACTTTCCAGAACTGATACTCGACTAATCCATACCCCACCACTGGAATAGCTCAACAAAATATCCCACCTGTACTTCAACCATATCTACTTTTGTTTTTTAGTAAGCGTCATTGTCATTCAGCTGTCACATTGCCTCAGTTCTGTACAATGCTTTGCAAGTTCTTTAAATCTTGAACCACTAGCTCTTGGCAGTATGAGTAAATACAATTATTTCGGTTTAAAGGGTGTTGGCGCACTGCCATACACATCCAGTCCTTGAATATTGATCACTTCCTCATCAGATATTGTCTCTTCCACTCCCCAAATTTCTCTTTCCAACTGGTCCAATTCTAGCATCAGTTTGATGACTTTTTTGGTTATGTTGCAAAAGTATTCCGTAGTTTAAACTTCCTGATGAATTTGAATAGATCTATTTTTGTTTGACTGGCAGGTGCACAAAATGTAAGTCACAAGGACAAAGTTTGTTCCTCCTCTCGGGACAGTTCAATGTGTCACAAGTTGACAATGATTTGAGTCTCTATGTGATTCATTTCTCTGACTCTCTTGTCTATTTGGGCTTTTCCTCCACCTTTCGGGGTCATTTTGTGATTTGGCCGCGACCTAAGGTTTCATTTTCTGCGTAACCATAAGTAGCTGATCTCTTCCACCACTGTGGGAATGCCTTTAGTTGAACTCACACTTGCCAAACCTCCTTCATGCGGATCAGCTTCAACTTCAGAACTGAAGTCTAAGCTGGTCTCAGTACACTTTGGCTGAACACTAGTAAGCACTTTTTCAGACATCTTTTGCCAGTGCCTGGAAAATGTGCTCTCTTAGGTAGTTCAACTTGTCACGTATGAACTTGATGGATTGGGATTCTCGTATTTTGGTGTGATCAAAATGCATAAGCCTCTGGGCATGCGGCCCACTTCCAAATAGTTCTGGAGGGACTTGCATTCCCACGATATGGAAATCTCACTTTAGTGGCATTTCTGTTGTCGTCTCAATTTTGTGCGTGCATCCACTGCCTCCTTGTACTCGCCCCGTACTAACTCCATCAGGTATAGCACTGAGCATATTCTCTGCAGCCTCCTCTCTCTCCTTTAACCATTCAGCAGCCATTTAGCTTACTCGTGTTACTTTTCGGATCCCAGCCACGCTACTCAAATGTGGTATACCGCAGTGCTAGTAAGTGCACTAAAGACTTGTTGCGGTGTTACTTTCCTGTAGTCTCGGGCGCCTATCGGCTACCGGTCGCTACATGCACACACACACACACACACACACACACACTTTGTTTTCTTTCTCAAAAGCCCTGAGGGTTGTGAGCAGGTACATGAACACCAGCGCTACACACTAGATAGCAGTGCCGACCAGGGCCGGCTTTAGCGCCTGTGGCACCCAGTGCGACAATGTTAGTTGACGCCCCCACAATGACTACTCCTCAATCAGACACACATTACACAGAGACAATCAAGCATAGGTGTGTAAATTAGCTTACATAAGCCAAAGGACTAAAAGTGTGGGAGTCACATGTCATCCATACTGGTAGACCGTATCGTTTAGGAGTGCTTGATGTGGAGAAGCACAAACTCAGAGTCAAAAAAGAAACTGCATATTTGGGAGTTTTCTTTAATAATAGGAATCGATTTCTACCCAAATTAACCCTTTTTGCAACATTAATCTATGCTCTAATGTATACTTTGCAGTGTGTATGCAGCTCTATGATGAAAGTTAATACCTCACTGCGGTCTGCGGTATATACTCGTTGTAAGTGGGACTGGAGGACCCCGAGGATGTCCTGCTCCGAATAAACCATGTCCCCGTTCAGGTCTCGCAGGGCTACAATACGCTCCGGGGCCTGCTCCTTCCGAAGGATCCAAGCCAAGAGCCGTCCTAACTTGTCGCCCTCTCTATGAAGGCGCTGCCTATATTGGCCCAGGGTGTATTTGTCGAGCCGGTCAAGAATGTCATGCACACGGGCTCGGGCAGTCTGCTCCTCCTCCCTCTGCAGGGCGTCAGGGGCCGCTGAGGTTTGGGCATTCAAAAGAGTATCCTCTGCCTTCCGGAGGTCCTGGTGGAGCTGTTTCCAGACTCCATAGGTGATTCCCATGCACGCTCCCCTCAGTACCGCCTTTAGGGCCTCCCACTTAGTGGCCAGGGGAATGCCTCTCCCGTCCCAATTAAGGTCCACGTAATCCCCAAGGGCTGTTTTCACATGGGCTCTCCCCACCTGATCCCGGAGGATATCCACTGGAAGCCTCCGAGGACGGGTAACTGGAGCTCCCCATTGCACCATGCAGGCTACCGGAGAGTGATCCGATAAGAAACGAGCCTGGTGGGTAACCTCAACGGACATATTAAGCTCAGCATTCGCTACTAAGACCCTATCTAGGCTACTGTACGTGTTATGGGTGGGGGAGAAACAGGTGTACACTTTCTGTGTGGTGTTCTTCTGGCGCCAAATGTCCACCGCCCCTATATTTTCCATGACCTTCCTGAGCTGCGCAGTCATACGGGGTTTTGTGCACTCTCGGGGTGGAGACCTATCCAGGACAGGGTCAAGAACACAATTTAAGTCCCCGAACCAAATGACTGGGGCCTGCAGATCATGAATCAGGACGTCCTGAAGGGCTTGGAAGAGAACCGGGTCATCCGTATTGGGTGCATAAGTGTTCAGTATGACAACTTCCCTCCCATCCAGTTTCGCCCTAAGAAGCAGGTATCTACCGTGGATATCCGCCTCCACATATTGGATGGCGAACGGGACCCCAGGTGCCACCCAAATCAGTACCCCTCTGGCGTACGTAGAAAAGGATGAGTGGAATATCTGACCCCGCCTCTTTCTCCCCAATTTCTGTGCTCCCTCATCTGCAAGATGGGTCTCCTGGAGGCATGCAATTGAGACACCATGTCTACGAAGAAAAGAAAAGACTTATCTTTTAGTGTACATGCCCAGTCCCCTCAAGTTCCAGCTCATAAACGTATACCACATATCTGACAATGTGGCCTATCCCACCATAGTGCTCTATCCACAATGTAGGTCCCATCCTGAAATGTAATACATATGATGCTTGAAACATTCCCCTTCAACAACCCCTTCCAACATCCCCCCCAGCCCCCTCCCACGAGCAATATACGTGCAACAACAGAACTTGCCAATATGCCAGGACGTGAACAGCCACCCCAGTCGCCCAACAGTGTTAACCACCCAAGAATAGGAAAAAGAAGAAAAACTCCCCCGAACCCCCCCCCCGACTCCCGGCAAGGCCAACTATCACAGCATTAGTACAGGGCTCAAACCGTCTTACTTGAAGAAAAACACATCACCTTCGCCCCCCCCGTCTCCCCCCCCAAACTCATTGTTCCCCTCGGAGAAGTGATGTCCCCCCTGTGCATTATCCTGAGTATTTACTCCCTTCTGGGGGAGGCCCAGCGAGGCCGGCCAGCAATACCTGCATCATACAAACAATACAAAACCACACAATCCCCTCAAGGTGGGGCCGCCGAGTTAAGCAACTCGGCCCCTGCTTTCTCAGGGATCGTAGAACAGGTAGGTGATATAGCGTCAGTAGTGGGCTGCAGGGTGTCTGGGACCAACACCCCTCCCGTCTTCGATATTGCCGGCAATCCCTCAGACTCTGTTGGTTCCAGGCGGAGGGCCCCATCATCCTATGGGCCCGCTCATTCACAAAGACCTCCGACAGACCCGTCGGGCACAGTGTTGTACGAATCCAGTGCTCCAGAAAGTGCTCCGCATTACCCGCCTCCGCTCGTTCCGGGATGCCAAGGACCCTGATGTTACTGCGGCATGCCCTCCCTTCCGCATCCTCTGCCCTCCGCTCCATTGCGTCCGTCGTGGCCGTAAGTTGTGAGACTGTCTTTTTGAAGGACACCACCTCTCCTTGCAACTGGACGATGTTCCCCTCCGCATCTGAAACCTTATCTGCCACCTTTCGGAGATCTATCCGCAATAAGTTCACATCAATGGACACCGTTTCTATTTGTCTCTCCAAGGCCGAGTGAGATCCCTGGATCGCTTTCAGCAACTCCGCCCGGGAGGGCTCGTCGGGAGCCTCAGCACCCTCATCCTGCCCCGACTGGCGCGTGATCCTATGTGAGGGGAGCCGCTGAGTGGTGTATTGAGTTATGGTGTTTGGCTACGAGGCACGGGACATCCTATCCTTACGCATTGCAGGCCCCCAACGGATCGGTCTTTGGCCTTCTAGATGGCGATGGAGACTTTAATATGCACACTCAAAGGCCCGCGTGTTTGCAATGGAACCGCGACCAGACGACCCGTCGCAGCTCCTCCCATTGTCCACCTCGACTCACCGTTGTATCAGTCCCATACGTCTCGGACCTTGCAAAGTACACCCACAGTGCAGGGAAAACAGTGGGCCAATCTCATCCGGGCCAGTCCCAAGGCAATTGCAGTGAACCCCGTGAGGGAGGGGGACCGCGTCAACACCTCAGGCAGACCAGGAGCAGCTGTTAGCCCCCAGTGCCGCTGTCTCACCCCAGTAGCTCGACAGGGCGTCCGTTTTACCCACGGAGCCCCGATGATCCAGACCAGGAGGTGCCAATCCAGAACCCACCATCGGGCTCTCGTCGCCAATGTTCCTAGGTACTCACGCGCTGCAGTCCGGCTCCAAGTCTATGTCCCCACAAGGACGGCCGCAGTTTTGGGCCGGGCCCTCCGCCGACACGATCCTCAACAGGTCCCCGCCGCACTCACAGGGCTCCCAGTCTTCAGGTGGCTCCCGATTTCCGAGGAGCCTACCCCAGCCCCTCAAGCAGTCCTCAGGGCCAGTACAAGAGGGCCGAGATCGCCCCCACCACCACGACACAAGCCGCCGGTTTCACCATCCTCCGTGGTAGGGTCCGCCACCAGTCCCGCATGGCACCAACAGCACAAGCCGCGTTTCACACTCCAGCGCCAGCCGGCTGGACTACCACTCCGGGCTCCCCCGCTGCATCAGGCGGCCCCGGTGCTCCCGTTCGCCCTGGGGCCGCAGATGTCAGTGGACCCTCTTCCGTGGGCGTGTTCCACTCGTCCCGAGGCCCGATTACCCTGGGCACTCGGGTTGCAGTCTTCCTAGGCCGCAGACCACGGCCGCACAGGATTCCGGCCCCACAAGACTCCCCGCGCTCAAGTCTGCCGCCAGGCCCAATCCCTGCTGCAGAGCCTCGGTGCACACAGGAGGGCCCCGATGGCAGCGGGCTCCTCCTCAAACGGTCACCCCCGCAAGGCTCAGCAGCTCCACCGACGATCCTCTGTACTCCGGGGCCCCAGATGGCAGAGGGCCCCTCCGCCGCAGGAGCGCTCCTCTCGTCCCAAGGCCCGATTACTTTGGGCACCCAGATGCCGTCCTCCTCCGTTCTGCGGGACCAGGCCGCAGGCCTCGGCCTTGCAGGATGCCGACCCCGCCCCTGCTCCGCGCGGGCCGTCGCTCAAATCCTCCACCAGGCCCCGCCACAAACGCAGAGGTCCGGTCCAAATGGGAGGGCCCCAAAGGCAGCAGGCGCCTCCCCAGCTGGGCGTTTCACAAGGGGTCGACCCAGGAGGCCCGAGCAGGGCGAGTCTATTCCGCCGTTCCAGCGCCGGGCGGTGCGGCGTTCACCGCGGGCACTCCCGCAATGTCCAGCAGCTCAACCAGCGACCTCCCGCAAGTCGAGGCCCCAGATGGCAGCGAGCCTCTTCCCCGCAGCGGCGCTCCCCCGGCCCAGGGGCTTCAGTGTCCGACCGCACTACTATTGTAGACCGCCTTCGTCATGCGAAAGCCGGCCGCAGACCCCGGCCTCGCGTGAATCCAGCCCCGCCTCCACAGAGCTCAGTCCGACTTCTGCGCACTCCCTCCAACATTCAGTTCGCAAATTACATCAGGATGTGGTCCCAGATACCTGGGAGTCGTGTACCCCTTTTTATTGCGAACGATGAGCCTACAAGGATCGTTTATCAGGATTTCTGTGTCGGCCCGCCGGGAGCCGAAGGAGCCTAAGTCCTGTCGGCCATGCTGCTTGGCCACCCCCCAATTTCTGGAATTTTTAAATTGAACTTCCACCTTGTATGTTATTTTCATGCCATGCCCACTGCATAAACCTTAGTGATCAATATATATTACTAGTAAAATATATCCTTCTGAAAGTCAGCCTTACTTACTAATCAACCACTATTATACACTTCTTCTAGAGGCACTCGTAGTCGGGCTAAAACATGTTTTTTAGAATTTATCAGGAAACTCGCAACATTTACCAAACAAGCATTGGCATAGCCAATAGGTCTCGCCTTTGGGATCTTATAAGTGTTTAGCCTTGCAACACTTGATGTTGTTGCACCAAGGATATTGTGCTGGATAACTAAACACTTCTAAGGTCCCAAAGGCGTGACCTATTGGCTATGCCAATGCTTACTGTGTTTATTGTTGGGTTTTTAATGTACTGGATAATTGACGCCGCAGTTAAGAGTCATCCTTCTTATAAATGTGTTGAGTTTTTAATTCTCTAGATCAGATGCTCTGTGGTATAACTATATTGTTGTGGGTACATACATATTGTAAATATTTTTGATATGATATAATATTAAATCCTTACACCTGTATAACAGTTTTGTGGTACTGGACTAAGAGTGACTATTTGATGAGTGTGGTGCGAACGGTAAGTGAACAGTGAGTGGATCAGCTCCTGAGGGGAGATAAGCTTCTGGTTTTCAGCCTGACAGTCTCCAGGGAGGTACTTCTTGTTGAAACAGATGAGTCCAGCAGAGGAATTACTCATGCTGAGTTCAATGGGGGCAGTGTCAAAGGGTGGGGTTAGGGTCACAGAAATGGCTAAAAATTACAAATTATCCTGTAACTATTCTGTTGCTCTTTCACCTTCAGTTAGCAGCATATCAAATAATACATACTAAAGATAAATGCAAGTTAAAGTAATCAGCGGGATATGCACTCCTTTACATGATGAAACGTCAACTGGTTAATGCAATCACTGCAGATATCTGTGTGTAACCAGTAAGAAACAGGTTTGAATCCTGTTTGGGGTGTGAATATCTCAATTTCAGGAGCAATGGAAATAAATATGGAGCTAAACAGTATTAAAGACATATACATGCAACCTCTGTTCAGTAGTATCAAAAGTTTTTTCTATTTATTGTTATTTTTTATAAATAAATAAGGCTAAATACACAAACAAATATAAAACATATCGTCCTCTGTATATATGTTTGCACTGGGTACATACAGTCAAAATACAGACATGTTTTACATTAATGAAATGGCATATATAGTGCACACAGTGTCAATCATTGATATATGGGAAATTGTTGGCAGGATACAATGAATATCAACAACATACATTCAAAATAATCATATTGATATATTCAGTGGACAATCATTTCTGGCATGGCTCTAGTAAATGTGTCCTAAACGCGTTTCGGCTTTGTGCCTTCATCAGGAAGCCATGTACAAAAAACTGAAACTAGAAAGAGGGTGCATGTACAAACAAAACAAAGATCAATATTAAGAACAAAATCAATGTTCCTATTACAATATTAGCTACCATATGTTATGCGAAAGATAAAACTCAGACCGAAAGCGGCTGAGGAATTAAAAACGTTAATTGCAAGCCATTTATAACTGTCAAAAATACAAGACAAATAGTTAAACTTAACTGTGTGCCATTTCTACTGAATGTCCATCACCAAGAAATATAGTGAAACCAGCAGTGCCAAAGATACCTAGAGGTGAAAAGATTAAATGAAGCAATAGTGTCCCAAGAATAGAGTAGAAAAGCCAAGATAGCTTTGGTGGCAATTATGTAACATGCAAAAAATAAATGAAAGAAGTTAGTATGCTATTGATCCAGTGACACCATATTATAAAGGGATTTCTCAGGAGAATCATTTAATAAGTACCTCATTGGGACTTATGAGGTAGATCACTTAGGATAGTTTGAGGCCTCAAGTTGGATAGATGGTACTATATGGGAACAGAAAGAACGATTCAAGGTATGTACAAGAGTAAACTCTATCTACATTAGTATTGAAAAAGTAAAAGAGCCACTTCTCATGTAAAGGGCATTACCAATCAGTAATGAAAGTCTGATGTTATGATGGAACCTATGTAGGTAGGGGTCCTCAGGTCCAGATAGAAAGTTCAGGATTGCAATGATGTTATTTTCGCATCAATAGTGGCCGTAGTTCACTAGGCTATGAGACCATGAGTCTAAACAAAATAACATAGGTACAATTCGACATTAGGTTGCAAAAAATAATGTGGGGCAGATATCTATCTTGTCAGATTATTCAAAAGTTAAGAAGAGGGGGATATACATAACTCTGCATATAATTAGTGAATTTGACAGCTGAAAGATCACATGATATCTACAATGCATCGGGCCTGCTTAGCTCACACTAGCTGTACCGGGATGAAAAAATGATGTATGTCCTACTTGAGAACGCGTGGTAAATGAATCAGAAAACTTATTAATCCTATTGGAGTGCACATGTATCTAAGCAGTCTAGATAAATACTGCCTACTATGTATAATTAAAGGCGTACATCTTGCGCACTGCATGCTCATAGCTGGGTCAAAAGGAGCTCTGGGTATACAAAGGTGGGAGAACGCTTTGCGCCGGCGCTCACCAAAGAATTAGTAGGGTCACCGCTCAAAGATGATTAGTGTCTTGCGGTCAGCGTATGTATATTTAAGTATTTTGCATGGCTAAAGACAGAGTGTAACGGCAATGAGCAGGTTAACGACATAGAACAGAATGTATTACAGAATTATAGAGAAGGAAAGGGAAATAAGGAGCAGGAAAAACGGCAGAGAGACTCACATGGCCTGAAGCTTGCCATCGGTAGCAGTATTGAAGAACAGTGGGCGTTAATTAGTTAGGCTGCAGAGGAAAAGGATTACTCGAAGTTACTGAGTGAACACACTGCAGTAGCAAGAAGTGGCAGCAATATCGGGCGAAGCGAGACTGGGGCATACGGGTTCTCAATGGTTAGAGCGGCAGACCCTGATGCAGAGGTCTAGCCCGGGACCAGGGTTCAATTCCCGCCACGGCGGGTCTTGGGCTCAACTTCCTCGGACCTGATAATTCTCGCCTCGGTGCCTATTCTAATCATGGGTCCCACTCTGCAACTCTGGGCAATAGCTTGCTTAATCTCCACAACGGCCCCAACAACGCTAGGATGCCTGGCTTCACCTTGGGGGTGCCCAGGAGTGGGCACTTCACAGGAAAGGCCAGGAAGGGTTCCTCAGCGGTATTCGTACAAGCGCTGAGATGCCTCATGGGTGATTCATGCGCTATACAAGTACCACTACATTTACATTTACATTTACATTTTACCTATGGTATTGATGGTTACGAAGACTCCAAGAAGCCAGATCACTTGATGCAAGCCAAGGCTGGAGGACGCCACAATAGTTGAAGTCCCGATCTTTATTTCTTGATCCCATGCGTCTAGAACTCTCCACAAACCGAGCTACAGCAATGCTGAGATGACGTGTGTTACATGCCAGCAGCTGCTGGCTATTTAAACTTTGTTTGTGGGGAATGCGCGCCAAGCCCTGACTGCAATGACGTGCAGAGTTAGGAAACATAGAAAGAGGGCTACGAGATGAGCACTCGAAGGAAGAGTGATCGTCGCCATGCTTGAGTGGACCCAATAGAGTAACTATTCATTATGGAACATTAGCGAACCAAGTTTGGCAAAGCTAACTGGAAAATGCTGCATGCATTATGCAAATTGATACTAGCTTGTCTCGAAAAAATAAAATAGACCCGGGAAGCCAAACGATGTCGGTGTTATTATGTCAATGAGTATAATCGTTGCCACCTTAGAGAATTATGGACGTAGTCCATTCACTATCTTTTTTGATGATATAACAGTACTTTTAGTGAGAAGGATTTGGTTGCAAAGATTGGCTGAACAAGAAGGAAATACCATTCAGTATGTAATACTGAAAGTCAGATGGAACCAGATTATAGCATATATACTACTATTTGAAGGTGCCATGAACGGGCGGGTTGATAAAAGAATAAAAGAATGGAACACTACACAAAATATAGGGCAGAGAGTTCATTGTATATAATGATAAGAAGCTTTTCATGAACAAATCGGCTGGTATCTCAAGGAAGTTCTTCAGCAGGTACAGAGATGCCAAATTCCAGATGTTATGTGGGCTCGGGTAAATGGATGGTACCCAATGGAGCATAGATGTGGAAAAAATGCAAATCACCCAGGATTATGCTTGAGAACCTGGTCCCAGGGGATTTCATTGTTCATCCCGTTCAGATACATATTTAATAGGAATATCCAGTAGACTTCTCGACATTTTCGTATATTGGTACTCAAGATACTGGTATTTGTACGGATTTTCTCTAGTATGAAACAACGTATTTAATCTGGGGTGTGGTGTTGATCCACATAGTTTTGTACTAATGGAGCCTGCAATTTGTGAGTACGGATGTGAGTACGGATGGCTGATCTATGTTAGTCTGGTAGACATGGTGCGTGCTGTTTCGCCCACATAGCCTTGATTACATGGGCATAAAATCAAATAGATGATATTTGAAGTTTTACAGTTTGTCAAAGTTTTCAAAGATAGATTGATATTGTTGAATGAGAAGTCTTTAGTCTCAATGGCGAATTGGCACGCTGTGCAGGTCATGCATTTGAAGTTGCCATAGGGAATGGTTGTCCTTGGATGGAAGATTGGATTGTGTGATTAGGGTTATTGGCCATGCGAGATCGGGCAAAAAGGTCTTTATTTTTGCTTTTCCTGTACACGAACAGATGTTTAGGCAATGTATTATGTTTAGGTTTTGAAGCATTGAGAATATGCCAGTTAGAGTTGATTATATGGCGAATTTTCTTATTCATTGTTGAAGGTCTGGTCACAAATACTAGCCTTGAGATAGGGTATTTAACTTGAGGTTTAAGAAGGTGTTGCCTATTATAAAATCGTGCCCGTTTATAAGAGTCACTTATCAATCTTTTGGGGTATCCACAAGCTAAAAATGTTGTTTTCATGTGTACAGCTCGGATATCAAAATCCTGGACATTGGACAATTCCTGCGACTTCGCAGGAATTGTACCAAACGGTATGCTAGACTTTAGCATCTGCGGATGAAAACTGTCAAAGTGCAAAAAAATATTGGGGGCTGTCGGTTTGACGTACAGGTCGACTTCCAGAAGATTGTCTTTATTCTGTATTGTAATGTCTAGAAATTCTACCTTGGTGTTACTCTGATTGGCTGTGAGTTTGATGTTAATGTCACAGAGATTAAGCCAGGATACAAAATCAGTGATAGTTTCATAATTCAGCTGTCCAGATGAAAAAGACATCATCTATGTATCTGGACCACAGATACACAGACTTCCTGAATGGGGCAATTTCATTGTGGATATAGCTGTTCTCATATAGAGCCTTATATATATATTGGCTACTGTCGGCGCACAGGAAGCCCCCATGCTTACTCCCTTTGTTTGTTTGTAAAGGGAGCCATTGAATTCGAACGTATTTTCCATGAGGAAAATACGTAGGCATTCAATGATGAACAGTCTAGGACAATCGATGTTAAAAATATCCATAAACCAATTGACCGCTTCCGTGTTGAATCCTGGTTGGTACAGCTGAGATTAGTGACTTGTGTATTTATAGCGCTACGTGATCCCAACCTGTGAATGAGATGGCACTGCGAAAATGGGCAAAACCTTATTTAAAAATTCTATTACACACAGCAAGTGTCACTCGAAATGCCACATATTTGGCAGAACAATGTCACTCATGAGTGAGTACACCAGAGCCATGAAAATAGCACACATAAGTAATCTGAAAACTTGGCAAAACACACAAGATGATGGACGGAATGTTGCACATTGGCAAAACATTTACCCCCAGTCACAGATCTGGGTTTAATCCATCGTTATTTTGCTCACCACGCCACCCCAGTTCAGACATGGCCATATGCAAATCAGTCTTGACTCTGTGCCTCATAGGAACAGTCATGCCCGAACTGCCAAGCCATTTCTTCCCTGAACCGGAATCAAGCATTTTAGGACCGGTTTCTGGCTATCGGCCATCATCAGCCAGGATAGCTTGACTCCAGTGGTGTAGTGAGCATGGAACCCACATCTGGACATACCTTTCCACATACGTAATCTGAAAACTTGGCACTTATGAGCTCTGAGGGTGCAAAAGCCCCTTAAGTGCCAAGGGCCCAGCCCTGGCCCACCCAATTGCGTCAAAAGCATAGAGTGCAGACAGGCACGTGGCAGACACAGAAGGGCTGGCAGAGGAACGCCACGACAGGCAGAGACAGGCTCCAAGTAACCGATGGCGCGAGTGTTCAACACACGGAAAGAGAGGCTCCAGGAATGGGATGAAAGGGAGTGTCTAGAGAGGATGAGACGACCGCACCGCAGAGAAAATGGTAGACTGCAGAGATAGGAGTGTGAGAGTGAGGAAGGGAGCAAGCGAGACAGGGATCCACAGTGCGCACGACTTGGAGGCGAGTGCAGGGAAGAGATGCGAGGAGGGTGGGGGGGTTAGAGTCCAGAAGCAAGTAAAAGAAAGACTGCGCACATAGGAGAAGATGAGGGTGTGTGATGACTGCCGATGTGGGAGGGGAATTATAGCAAGCACGGGCAGAAAGGCTGCGAGAAAAGGATAAAGGCGAGGAAAAAGAGAAATAGGAAGAACACTAGACACAGCCCCTAGAGAGAGTATTTAAGAGAAAGGACAGGAAGGTGACGAGGTCCGAGAAACACGCGTGAATACACTGTGGACGCAGTGGCGTAACGGAAATGATGGGGCCTCCCTGCAGAATGTGATGGGGGGGCCTCCGTCTCACATATCTCACAGATTTACAATGGTCCTAAACTGAGTGGGGGGTGGGGCTGAAGGTTTAGAGGCACCCTAAAGGGTTGAGCCCACCCCCCGTGAAAATGTCAGGGGAGAAAGAAGTAAGGCCTACACTTAATGCGGGAAGCATGGCCTGTTGAAGCATGATGTATGGACCGGTGGGATGAATGGGGGTTGCAGGGAGGGACAGTGCAGGATCCACAAGGGACAGGCCACATGCACAGTACATGCTGGGTTGGATCAGGACTGGCCATTTATCAGAACCACGCATGGCAGTCGGGAGAGGAAGGGGGAGAGTACAGACCGCAGAGAGACGATCCTCTGTGAGGGCTGTAGACTAGGGAGAGGGTGGTAAAG
Organism: Lissotriton helveticus; assembly: GCF_964261635.1. Lineage (NCBI taxonomy): Eukaryota > Metazoa > Chordata > Amphibia > Caudata > Salamandridae > Lissotriton > Lissotriton helveticus. The sequence continues at coordinate 263,388,236 of NC_136065.1, read as the reverse complement.
AAAGCGAGGGAGCAGGATGGAAGTGAGTAAGGGGGAGAGATCCATCAAATTCTACCACAAGGGACTCCAAGAAGGCGGGAGTGAGGGGAGCAGACTAGGGGTTAACTCTGGAGAGATTGGCTGCAGCTACTGAGAGAAGGAAACAAGTCAGATTGTAACAGTAGGCTCTTAGAGCGTTGGGCAGCAGGATGATGGGGGTGGAGGGGTGAGGGGAGGCGAAGGAGAGTCTGATAGACAACAAGTCACAGAGAGACTCGAGACAGGCTATATGGAGGGAAAGAAGGAAGAATAGAGAGACACATGAATGGACGAAAAGAGACAGGCGAGGGGTCTGGAGTTGCCACAGAGTTCCACGTCGCCTGGGCACATTGTTTTCAGTCCGGGGCTCACATTAATCTGCCTATCTGTTCTGCGTGTTGTAATCTTAGGTTCACTCAATTGAAACAATTGGAGTGTCGCCTCAGATACCAGTGATTTGAACGGCAACCAAACATGGAAGCACGGTTTCCTGATGACAAGGCTGCACAGGCAGAAGCAATGGGGGTAGGGAACAGTGACAGGGAAGGATGCGACCAAAAGAGAGAACAAGCACACGCGCGCTGCTGCAAAAGAAAGTGAAAGCAGGCTGGCGAGACGAGAGAGGAAAGGCAGATGGCACCTCTGCTTTTTATTGTGCGCGTAATCGCACTCTCTATGCCACCCGGACTTTTGAAAGCCCACTCACTAAATGTCTCGCCAGAGCAGCGCTTGCGCTGGCTCAGGCGAAACCTAAACACGATCTTCATAAATTTATCTTAACAATGATTAATATATATCCTCCTTTCTACCACAGGAGGGCACCCTTTTACTGAAAAATAACAGACATCGAGGTATAAATGGAAGACCACCATGTCTAAACTTTCTGCATTTTGCTATAAACACAAAACCATGGAAATTGCAACAATTGCCATTATAAAAGATCTTTTCCTGCTATACAGTAACTGTGATATACAAACTAGTGAAGTACTATCTACATTTTACAACTATCAATGTAGTAGGAATCTTCTCTCACACCCAGAACAGGAACCTTACCTTCGTGATGTGGTGCAAACACATGTATTAAACCCTTAACCCCCCCCCCCCCTACTTTTGATAATTTTTGATAATTTGGAACACACCTGTAAATACCTATAGAGTATTCAATAGTGATTCACCACCTCGGATCTTTTTGGAAGGAACTCCAACACTGTATAATACACTGTACAAATCACCATGTTTTGTACCCCAATATGAATTTTCTTCCTTTTTTTGTCAAGTCATACTTAAAGACTGCACCTAAGAAAACGTAAGCAGTGAACCATTGAGCTCACTTACGAAGAAGGGTAAGTTAACCGTAACAATGGTGTTCCAAAATTTGAAGACCACCTTACACTCTATGGTCCTGAAGAAAGCCACCTGACTTGTAAGAGCAATCCTTAGGCCGCAACATGTCGACCACTCACTAGGTGCAGTGGACCAATTCACTTATGCACCGCTTTTTCTTTTAATCATGTCCCTGTCCTGACTTAATAAAGTTTTCTTAAATAGGACAGGAGACATTCTTAATCACTAGTCACGGTTCACGACTGCGAACCACACAGTCTCCCTCCTGGTGGAGGTCGGTGAATCACTTGGAGAACGGAACACTCTAGTGATTACGACCCGATGATGACACTATCCATCTGACCACACGAGCAGATAAAAATTATACTGCACACTGTGTTAATGTGGTTGAGGGTCTCCGTTACAACACATGTGAGACTCTGGTTCTTTGCCACTAGTGATTCATTCCCCTATGATTATTAGCATGCCCATCTTAGATCTGTTCGCAATCTCAGAGCTTGAAATTTCCTCTTTGATGTTCTTTTGGAGATGTGTTCTGTGTTTGGGTGAACTCGGTCTCCTGTGTGGGTTGCCTCTGTTTTTCCTGACTCCATAGGTCCTTATAAAGGGCAGGACAGACTGAGATGCTCAACATGATAGCCCCGGACATTGCGACAAGTAGAACTGAAGCCTATGCACTCCTCTTTCATTATCTCTACTGGATGATCTGCTGTCCTAGCAACAGGACAGGGTTCTGCTTGAAACATTCACACTCTGTCTGTATGCAAGAAAAGTGAGCCGAAACAGCTGAGTGGTTTTGAGCTGTGGATGTGGTTTGCTAACTCACCACACTTCCACAAAGTCTATCTATACTGCCCATAAGTTTTTGACCTGGCGAAAAGACTGCTATGCTGACTTACCCCTGTTAATTATTTTGTTTTAAGCCCTGCAAGGCCTTGCTATGTGCACAGTTAAGGGTAAACTATCTTTCGATTTAGTGTGTTCTGCTTTTGCTTAATCAGCTGTTTCTATTCAAATCATGTGTTGTGATGTATTTTCTGGAAGGACTTATTTTTTCTGCCTGTCCTTTTGTTATGCCACCACCTGACCTTTATTTGGTTCTTAATTTTTGATGTGTGCCCTTTGAGCCCATGCATAGTTGTACTCTGAGCATGCTCACATTTTCCTTACTGCAGTCACTTCTGTGTGATGCATCGGTGAGCTGCAGGCGCTTTTGGTTTGGCCGCTATACACTATGCTCCAGCGCTCTTTCTCCCAAAATGTAAGGTCTCCCTTCTATGTGGTCAGTCTGTCATTGTTCCTGCATTTTTCTGTCTGCCACATCTCTTAGGTGGAGGAGAGGTTTCTCTGGGTGAATCCTAAACTGGGCCCTAAGCAGCCATATTGAGAAGGCTAGGGAACACTGTCTGGATCATCAGCATTACATTGGGTTTGCCAGTGCAAAGAAAGGGAATGCAGTTCAGAAATAGACCTTGTTGGGATGGATTGTTGGGCCTTCATGCTCATGGAACCTGAGCCAAGGCTACTACAACACCTTCCCTAGAGCTGTTCCTGTGTTGAACATCTGCAAGGCTGCTTCATGGGCGTCCATCCACACTTTGGCAGGCATTGACTTTTAGGTTCACATTGAGTGCTATTTTGCCCGCTCAGTTCTGCCGGACATTGTAGTGTAAAATACATGCGCCATAATCTGCGTCTTTTTGGGAGGTAATGTCTTGGTGTCAAATCACAAGGTCATGAATCTGCAGATAGGTATCCAGCAGAAGAACAAATTACTTACACTTGGTAACCCTTTTTCTGGTGGATGCTCTACCTTCATATTCCTCACCATTCTCCCTCTTCCCTCTTTTGTTAAGTAGCCTTTTCATAATAAAAAGGTTCAAAGTCATATCTGGCACACTATCGATCTTCGATTCTCAGTCGCACCATGTCTAGAGGTTTAGAAAACAATGGAGGTACTGACCTTCGTGTACCAAGGTGGTGTCTTTATGAGGTTTTGTGTCATCGCGTCAAAAGGTGGTGCAGAGCCCAATGACGCAGCCTGCCTTCATGCGCGAGCTATTGCAAGGTTCCACATCCAGTCTGGTGCTTAGGATTCACAAGGCGAGGAATTTGTGGTTAGGTAGAGTATATACCAGAAAGAGTGTGGTCAAAGGCAAGTTACTTGTTTATCTGTGCCAACGCTTTCCCTTTAATCTTGCAGGCCAAGGCAAACATTTCTTCATATGCAAGATGTCAAAATAAAACAAGAGGAAATGTAACCAGCTATTTGTTAATTGTGCCCCATTCACACAGAATGGACCTCTTCCAAACAATGCATTTCTTGTTGGATACTCTTTGTAACAGGTTTTTTTCGTGGATGACAGATAAATCCTTTTCAACTAATGAGAAATCAACAACTGTATCCCTTCTTAAAAATATTCTTGTATTAGAAATTTTCCAAATAAATACACAGAGATCATTTCACACATGTGTAGGGCACTTCTGCATATATTCCTATTGCAGAATGGAAAACCAAATAAAAGATATCAGCAGATTATGCCTCACCAAAAGCACCTGTAATTATTCCATACACCGAAGCCAGCTATTCTATCCAGTTTTCATGAATATTCATAAAATCACCTGAATGTTATGGAAAATATACTTATTTGTAAGCCTAGTTCACCATTATGGAATAATTTTTAACTGAATTCTTGGCCAACCCTGACCCCCCTTTTTTTTTTTTTTTAGAACCCTAGGCGGTGAATCCAGTGGGGGACAGAATTAAAATATGATGTAGCTATTTGATACTGATAGTAATAGGTTAATTATGATTTGTAATTTTCAGATAATTTAGCAAGCTTTTATGTAATGCATATATTTGAGTAACTTTTGAGTTTTTATGGATTTTAGGTCTCTTATGTTAAATGATGGAATTTAATATAATTTTTTTCAAGTACATAGCAACTAAAATAAAATGAATGATGCCCGATAGCAACTTCAGAATCAGTTCTCTCAGAGTTGTTGGAGCTGGGCTCTCCAAGAAGGCATAGCCAGCCAAAGCTCCTAAAAGGAATGTTGTGTTTGTTTATGGATAAATACTACTGTCTATCTGCCTTAATGGGTTTTAGGTCTGAAGTTAAGTTAATCAAATTATTAGTTGAAACTGATCAGTTAAAAGGCCAAAAGAAATAATATGCCAGTAATGGCATAGGAGAGCTTTTTCTCTACTAAAATTGTCCTGGAGTCGCTCTCAGATTTCATGGGTAAAGATTCCTGTGATGTAGAACTTTTAATGCAAGTATGTAACTTGCCTTCAATGAATTGGTTATCCTGTGAGAAGCTATATGCCATTGCTAGTCAGTGCCATAGCTTCCATCAAAATCTCGGTGTTGTGTAAGCCACAACAAACAGGTGTAGAGTCTTAAAGTAAAAATCTCTACACTGGGTGGTGTGCCTTTTCACCTTGCAATGCAAGACTGTGGATTGGTCTTCCTCCTGCCCTAGAAGACCAACAGGATTTAGCACTATTTAACCGATTTCTGAAAACAATCTGCCTGTTTAGCACATTTAGGCCTCTAACTTCTGATGACAGTCAGTACTCTGTTCCTCTCATTATACAAGAAATGTAAACATAGCAAATAATAGATTTAGAGATCAGCTATTGCATCTTAGACGGTAGCACTAAAGGAAAAATGGAGGAAGCTACAAGAAAATGTATTTATTGAAATAAACTGGACACAGCCAATCCGTGAATGTGTAAGAGAAAAAAAATTCTTGTCAACTAAAGACCCCATTTTGCAATAGGACTTTATAAAGAAATGTATCCTTAGAAATTGATTGATAGAAAGGAACGTTGGCTTTAATTTTGTGTTAAATGTTTGGCAAGCCTTGTACACCACTTTAATTATTTTTCAGTATTTGTTTTGGTTCACATATAGTTAATTCAAATCCTAAAACATTTTGTCTAGCATCTATTTTTATTTTAAGGTTGTCTGTCAATATTACAATAATGTCTTCATTGATGCAGCTACTAAAATGAGAGTAGAGTTTCTTAAGAAGTGCTACTTAGCAATCATTTAATTACTCGAAATCAAATTATATTCAAAATGTTTAAATTGAAATATTTTGTTTTTATTCTACTATGTTTATTTCAGAAGCTGCCAGTCCCTTAATGCCAAATGCTTTTCCTCTACTACAAAGTAAGTAGTTTCAATTTCCAGTTCCTGTCTTGAAAGTTCAAGTGGGTTCATGCATCCAATCATTTGAGGTGGTGACTATCATACTTAAATTGTAAGCTTATGGGTTTGTAATTTCATTGTTTTTATGTTGGGAATCTTCTGTTCTGTAGTAGGGGATCTCTGTATATAGTCATAATCTAGAGAATAGTCCCGCTCATGTGCGGGGACCCTGGAGCAATCAAAAATAATCTCTTAAGCTGTCTTTATGTGCAATCCTGCATAGACACTTAAAAGAGAATTTAAAGACAAATAATGCAGCCTATACTTATCAGGCTACAACTAGATATTCCACCAAAATTACATACAGCACAGCCTGACAAGTTTCTCTCATAGAAAAACTTCCCCTTTTTGCCAAGAAAACCTCTGGAACATGGAGAGGAAGGGGTGGACAGACAAGCCCAATAGGCTGCCATTATGTGGCTCAAAAAGGGATACTGTGCCTTTAAGGAAACTTTTTAGAACTCTCAGTATCCCAGAATGCACAGCAGCTCCCCTCCACTTTCAGTTCTTTTTTCCGGCTCCTGCTAGCAGGATCCTGGGGCATTGAGCTCTCCCTTTTCAGGGTTATTTCAATGTTTTGCACTTTTAAAAGTGTTAGAGTGTGTTCACTCGACGTGTTTTTGAGCTTTCTTTAATTACTGGTGTTTTTCTGGTAATTCTGAGCCCTCATTTATCAAATATGCCTGCCTTATTTGATAAATGCCCTGAGTGCTCTAGGAAGAAGGCCAAGTCCGATCCACACGAGGTGGGTATCCTGTGTCTCCCTTCTGCACATGTTCCTGAAGAGTGTGAGATCTGCCAGACTTTCACCTCCAGGACCTTGAAGGACAGACAGAAGATCAGGCTCCAAGGACTGAAGCAAAGAAAACATCAAGGTGGGTCTGGGCATTCTGGATCTGCTTCATCTGCCCGTGCTGAGGCCTCTGGGGGGCTTCCCAGTGAGAAGAAGACCAGAAAACGGCACCGGTCTCCGTCGACAGCCTCGACGTCGGCGTCGAGAGGAATGACAACGGTCTGTTCCCCGTCTCCCCAGGGCTCTGGGTCGAAGCGGCGTCGACGTTCTACGTCGAGGGGACTGACGTCGAGTTCGATGTCGGGGACAGATTCATTGTCGTCATCGACGTCGAGAAAAGTCACGCCGGCGCTCGCCGTCGACTAGGCGTTCGACGTCGAAGAGGAGATCGTCGACATCGAGAAGATCATCGACGTCGAGACGAAGAGCGTCGAGGTCACGGAGATCTTCGACGTCGAGAAGGAGAAGTCCGACGTCGAGACATAGATCATCCACGTTGAGACGCCGTTCGTCGGCGTCGAGAAGGCGTTCGTCGACGCCGAAGAGGCGCTCGGCGCCTAAGAGGAAGGCTTCGTCCTCCAGGAGACGTTCTGACGCCAGAAGCTCCTCCAGATCATCGGGGGCACAGCGACTATGTCGTTCACCGACAGGGGGCACGGCCTCTCGGTCGCCCCAGTCGGGTCAGGCTAGGAAGAAAAGGAGAGAGAAGTCTCCGGGCTTTGTGTACTCTGTGGTATACTCGCCCCCTAAATCGAGGTCGCCTTCACCACCGCTTCCGTTGCCAAAGGATCCACCCCCTCGGATTCCGCCGCCACCTCCTCCTCCCCCGCACCCTCCTCCTCCGCCGCCTCATGGGCTGCCACCGAATCCACCTCCGCCCACTCATGGGCAGCCGCCTGCTCCACCGAGGTCAACCTCGTTGCCGTGCTTTCCGACTCCGCCTGCAGAGCCTCTTCTTCTGAGGCTTCCGGTCAGGCCGCCACAACTTCCGCCGCTGAGGCCTGTGGAATGACCAAGGCCGAGGAGGTCTAGATCCCGCCCCGGACAGAGAGGGAGATCCAGGAGTCGCCGCCGTTCGTCTATTAGATCTAGACGGCGCCACAGGAGGGACAGGTCTAGATCTCGTACGATTCGTCTAGTGCCAGGGGCTACTCTCCTACCCTGTCGGGGTCCCCTCGGACGAGGGTGTCGCCTGTGGACGACATTATATCCTTCCAGGATGTACTGCTGAGAGGGGCGAGCAAGCTGGGCATAACGCTTACTGTGCCCACGCCGACGACCTCAGTCATTTTTGGACCCTTCATAAGAAGCAATTGTCTCAACCTCTGTTGCCGTTAGTCCCGGGATTGGAGGAGCCCACCATGGAGGTGTTCCTCACTCCTGCGACTACGAAATCAGCCCCCTCCAGGCTCCAAAAGAAGTACAGGGCTCCTGACTCGGACCCAGCATTTCTCATGGTGGATCCAGCACCGGATTCGGTGATAGTGACGGCGGCGCGGAAACATGCCACCACCCCGTCATCTACAGTGCCTCCAGACAAGGAGAGCCGCCGGATGGATTCGGCAGGCAGAAAGATCTGTGGGACGTCCGCCACCTCCATGAAGGCCGCGAGTGCCTAGGCGTTGTTGGGAAGGTACGATCGGGCTCTGTGGGAGTCCCTCCAACAGTTCGCTGACCTCCTTCCCAAGGAGAAGAGGGAGGATTTCATGGAGATCCTGAACGAGGTGCTGCTGGTCTCTAATCAACTGATCAGCGCAGCTGCGGATTCATCACTCCTGGTAGCCCACGGGTACTGCCATGGAGTCAACCAGAGACGTCACGCCTGGTTGCGGCTTCGTCCTTGAAACCTGAGGCCCAACAGAGGGTGGCCAACTTACCCTTTTCGGGCGAGACCCTCTTTGGAAAGCACGCTGACGATGAAATGACCCGGATGAAGGCTGAGGCTGAAACCCTGACGGCTGTCGGGTTGGAGAAGCCCAAGGAACAAAAGAAGACTTACCGCCCATTCCAGAGACGGTACGGGGCGCAGGGCAGGGGGCGAGGCCAGCAAACTGGACAGCAACAACAACAGCAGTTCCAGAGGAGGCCCTTCCAAAAACGTCAGACGGGCCTGGGTGGGCAGCAATCTGCCACCGCGACGAAGGGCCCGGCCAGGTCTAGGCCCTGAGCTGTTACTTCCCCGTCCTCCGTTACCCACTCCGGTGGGGGGAAGTGTCCAATACTACCTGGCAGAGTGGAGAAAAATTACTCAGGACAAGTGGGTGCTGAATATTGTTTGCAATTGATACAGTATTCGGTTCAGCAGCCCGCCTCCATCAATTCCACCGGTTTGCTAGCAGTTTCAGCTGCGCGAGCTCCAGGCGGAGGCCAATACCCTGTTAAGGAAAAGGGCGATAGAAGACGTCCCTCTGTCTCAAAGGGGAAGAGGTCTTTACTCAGGGTACTTTCTGGTACACAAGAAAGACAAGAACGAGTTCAGGCCCATTCTGGATTTGCGGCAAGCAAACAAATAGATTCGCAGGGAAAAGTTTTGCTTGCTGTCTTTGCACCAGATTTACCCTCAACTGCAAAGGGGAGACTGGCTGTGCGCGATAGACCTACAGGATGCATGCTTCCATGTGCCCATTGCACAGAAACACCGGAAGTTCCTGCGATTCCAAGTCGGCGCCAATCATTATCAATACACAGTACTACCGTTCGGGCTGAAGTCTGCGCCCAGGACCTTTTCAAAATGCATGGCAGTGGTAGCGGCACACCTGAGAAACAACAAGGTGTTTGTCTACCCGTACCTGGACGATTGGTTGATCAAGGCATCCTCCTTCGCGGAAGCTCAATCTCACTTCCAGAAGACGTCCGTTCTCTTGAACAAGCTGGGGTTGCACATCAACATGTCCAAGTCTGTCCTGACGCTGGTCCAGTGCCTGCAGCACTTGGGAGCTTCCATCAATACGCTGTCAGCAAGCGTGTCTCCTTCGGAGGAGAGACATTTATCACTCCTTCGGAAGGCTCAGGCTCTTATGACCGTTCCATCTACAACAGTGAGGATGGTGTCTTCTCTACTGGGGTAGATGGCCTCCTGTATATTCCTCACGCCACACGCACGGCTGCTCATGAGACCGCTGCAGGAGTGTCTGGAGGATCAGTGGGACCAGAGGCGAGGGAACTGGGTCGACAAGATACGACTGTCTCTGCATGCTCTACAGTCCCTGAAATGGTGGTGTTCAGCGGAGAACCTCCTCAAAGGGGTTCCCTTCCACAAGGACATTACCACTCAGACCATCGTGACGGATGTTTCTCTCCACGGCTGGGGAGCGCATTCCGGAGAGTTACAGATACAAGGAACGTGGTCCCCAACGGAGTCCACGTATCATATCAATTTCCTGGAACTCAGAGTGGTTCACTTGGCACTGAAGGCCTTTCATCCGTCCTTTCAGACCAACTCTCTGCTTGTACAGACGGACAATACGACCATGATGTATTACCTCAACAAGCAGGGGGGTTCGAGATCACGCACTCCGTCGCAGGAGGCGCAGGCGATCTGGCACTGGCTGCTGGCCAGAGGACTGACGATAACGGCTACCCATCTGCCAGGTGTGCAGAACGTTCAGGCGGACGCGCTGAGCAGACTGATTCAGGAAAACCACGAATGGGTCGTAAACAACGAAGTACTCAGAGACGCCTTCGCCAGGTGGGGCACTCCAGACGTGGATCTGTTCGCCACCGCTAAAAGCAGCAAATGCCGAGACTTCGCGTCCAGGTATTTCCAGCAGGGGACGCTGGGGAATGCACTATGGATCAATTGGTTGAACAGCTTTCTGTACGCTTTTCCACCCATTCCCCTGATTCCGGCGGTGCTCCTCAAACTGTCCCAGTCCAGGGCGCGGATGATCCGAATTGCCCCGGAATGGCCCAGACAGTGGTGGTTCACGGACCTGCTTCACCGAGCTCTTCTTCCTCGCATACGGCTGCCGTGCCGGCCGGACCTTCTCACGAAGTTCGAGGGACAGATGGTACACCCAAACCTCTCGTCTTTGAGTTTGGCGGCATGGCTCCTGAGATAGTGCAATATGGCCATTTGAATCTCCCTGCGGAGTGTATGGACATACTGAAGGAGGCTAAGAGACCTTCCACTAGGACTTCTTATGCTTACAAGTGGAAGAGATTCTGCATCTGGTGCAAGTCCGAGAACTATGATCCGACGACATGTAAGGAAGATGTCATCCTTCCATACCTTTTGCATTTGGCGCAGTCTGGCCTTAACTTCCATTCCATTAAGGTCCATCTAGCTGCGCTGACTGCCTACAGGAAATGCCCTTCACAGACTTCCTTTTTCCAAATTCCTGTGATAAAGGATTTTTTGGAAGGCTTGAAGAAAGTGTTTCCTCCTGTTCGTCTTCCTTCGCCTTCATGGGAATTGAATGTGGTGCTGTCCAGATTGATGAAGGAACCTTTTGAACCTATTCATAAGGCTTCGCTACAGCACCTGTCCTGGAAGGCGGCGTTCCTCGTGGCCATTACATCGGCCTGCAGGGTGAGTGAAATTCAGGCGTTGTGTTGCCAAGATCCTTATACTGTATTTCATGCGGCTAAAGTTGTAATGCGTACTCACCCTAAGTTTCTTCCTAAGGTTTTTTCTGATTTCCATGTTAACCAGACTATAACGTTACCTACATTTTTTCAGAATCCTTCCACTCCAGCGGAAAGATCTCTTCATTCCCTGGATGTCAGAAGGGTGTTGAAATTTTATCTGGATAAAACCAAGGATATTCGTTGGTCAGACCAATTGTTTATCAACTATGGGTCAGTGAGGACTGGTCTTGCTACCTCTAAACAGTCCATCTCGAGGTGGATTGTGTCCTGTATACAATTGTGTTATCAAAAGGCTAATAAGACCTTAGGGGGTAAGCCTAAGGCTCATTCCACCAGGGGCAAAGCGGCCACGACAGCTTTGCTCCATAATGTTCCCCTTGCAGAGATCTGCAGGGCTGCCACTTGGAAGTCGGTCCATACCTTTGCTAGGCATTACTGTTTGGACTCTGATGCCAAGGCAGATGCTCAGGTTGGGCAGGCTTCGCTGCGAAATCTGTTCGCACAGTAGTGGTGTTGTATTTCTTCTCCACCGCCGCTTTGGTGTTGGGGATGGGCTTGCCATTCTATTCACTAGATTATGACTATACACAGAGATCCCCTACTACAGAAGGAGTAGTTTCTTACCTGTAACTCCAGTTCTGTAGTAGGGGTATCTCTGTTATAGTCATAAGCGCCCGCCCTCCTCCCCGGTGGAGAAAGATGTTCATGTACTGAATGCTAAGGGTCTAGCTTTATACGCCTCCAAAAAGAACTGAAAGTGGAGGGGAGCTGCTGTGCATTTTGGGATACTGAGAGTTCTAGAAAGTTTCCTTAAAGGTACAGTATCCCTTTTTGAGCCACACAATGGCAGCCTATTGGGGCTTGTCTGTCCACCCCTTCCTCTCTATCTTCCAGAGGCTTTCTTGGTAAAAATAGGAAGTTTTTCTATGAGAGAAACTTGGCAGGCTGTGCTGTATTTAATTTTGGTGGAATATCTAGTTGAAGTACTGGACAGTGTAGCCTGATAAGTATAGGCAGCATTATTTGTCTTTAAATTCTCTCTTAAGTGTCTATGCAGGATTGCACATAAAGACAGCTTAAGAGATTATTTTTGATTGCTCCGGGGTCCCTGCACATGAGCGGGACTATTCTCTAGATTATGACTATAACAGAGATACCCCTACTACATAACTGGAGTTACAGGTAAGAAACTACTCCTTATAAGGTATTTTTTACTTGCAGATTAAATCATCTTGACATCATTTGTGAGATCATCAGCAGTCCATTTGGGAGTGAGTTATGATGTTCATGGGGAGATACCAGTTATGATTCTTGTATCTAACTTTAATTATGGATTTTTGGTTTAATTTCAGAACCATTACTCACATTAAGTATGTTTTAAGGGAATTTCGCAAACGTTTATGCTAGTGTTATGCCTAGAAGAAACCATAATTTACCCTTAAAGTAGGCTTTGTGATTGTTGTGTTTTAATAATATTTGACTTTCTAATTTTTTATAACCAAACCCCCACTGTGTTTGGCTCTCTGTTGGAGGGATTGGCCTTTCTCCTGGCCATGCCTGGAATGGAATGGAGTAGTTTTTGTAGAGCGCGGTAGCTACCCTGAAGCGTTCTAGCGCTGAGGATTTGCATGTGTGAGTGAAGGGGGAGATGAAAATATTTATTGAATAGTAAGGTTTTTAACTTTTTACGGAAGTATAGGAGGTTGGGTTCTGAACGGAGGAGGAGAGGGAGGGAGTTCCAGAGTCCTGCTGCATTGAAGGAGAATGATCGCCCCCCGGACCTGGCTTTCTGGATCCTAGGACTTATGACTCGGAAAGCAAGTGTCGATCTAAGCTGTCTGCTCGGGTGATAGGGGGTAATTAAAAGGTGATTGATGGTTGCTCCCTTTCTCCAGAAGGCGCGGTGGGCAATACACATGCTCTTAAATTCGATTCTTTTCCTAATGGGTAGCCACTGGAGGTCTCTGAGTTCAGTTTTTACGGGGAGACGACGGGGGATCTGTAGAAAAGTGTGGGCTGCGCAGTTCTGGATCTCTTGGAGTTTATTAAGGGTCGATTGAGGGGCTCCCAAGTAGTGGGTGTTCCCAAAATCTAGCTGGGAGAGAATGAGGCCCTGTACCATGATCTGTCTTGCCTTAAAAGGGAGGAGGGGAAGAATTTTACGGATGACCCTGAGTATCCCAAAGCAGGTAGCTGAAAGTTTGACTGCTTGGAAGCTGAATGTGAGTGCCTGGTCTATCCAAATTCCTTGGCTCTTAATAGTATCTTTAGCTCTAGGGGCAGGCCCCAGCGAGGTTGGCCAGATGGGGTCAATAGATCTTAGGGGGAAGTTTCCTAACACCATCAGCTCTGTCTTGTCTCCATTGAGTTTGAGACAAGACAGAGTCATCCAGGAGAAGACTGCTTCCAGGCAGCCCCTCAAATCGCTAGGCTTGGTCAAGGGATGGTTCAGTGTCACCACTAGCTGGGTGTCGTCCGCATATGATATGATTTGCACTCCAAAGGGGCGGACGACCTCAGCTAGAGGGCGCATATATATGTTAAAAAGTGTGGGGCTCAGGGAGGAGCCCTGAGGTACCCCACAACTGAGTGATTTCCAGGGGGATGTGACGCTACCCTCGAAGACTTGGAATGAGCGATCTGATAAAAAGGATTTAAGCCAGGTGAGTGCATTAGCTGTTATTCCCAGATCAGGGTCCAGAAGAATAATGGCCGCAGTGCACCTTGATCCGTAATCATCCTGGCTGCCTCTGTCACGGCGAGGAGAGCAGTCTCTGTCCCGTGCATGGGACGAAACCCTGTCTGTGAGGGGTCTAGCAGATGGTTTGTTTCTAGGAACTCTGTAAGAATGTTATTAACATATTTTTCTGTGATTTTACTTAGCCAGGGCAACAGGGAGATGGGACGGTAGTTCCCTGGGTTTTTCTGATCCAGATTGGCCTTTTTTAAAAGTGCTTTGACCATTGCCTGTTTCCAGCTGGATGGTACAATGCCCGTGGTCAGAGAGGTATTGATCAGGGGGAGAATATGTGAGGATACTGTCCGTAGGGATTGGGCTGGTGCTGGGCCACTAGGGGAGCCAGATCTCACCTGAGTCATGATGGTTTGAAGGATAGTGGGATCCATTTGGGGAAGGATTTCCAGAAGGACTGCGGGAGGAAGTCCCGCGTCCTTGAGTCCAAGGAGGGGGGTGTGAGTTGGGGCAAGAGGAAAGGAGGAGTAAATGGTGTGGATTTTATCATAAAAATACTCGGCCAGTTCATTGCAACGTGTTTGGGCATTGCGGGGATCTAATGGTTTTTCTGGGAGTTTTAGCAACGTTTTAGTAATCTGATAGATTTCTTTGGGCTTAGATGCCGCCCCGTTTATTTTGTTTTCGTAGAAGATAGATTGAGCCTCTCTAATTTTGTTTTTATAAAGTTTTATGGAGGAACGATATGTAGTTTTGCTTAAGAGGGAGTAATCTAAACGCCATTCCCTTTCAAGTTTCTTGCATTGACGTTTCATGTTACGCAACTCCAGGGAGTACCAGGGCGCGTTCCTTGGACTATGTTTTGGTTCAATATCAGTCATTGGGAGTATGGAGTCGAGAGACTGGGTTAACCATCTGTTATAATTCTCGTTGCTTACGGTGGGGTCAGGGTTATGTGGAGGGACGGAGGATTCCAGGGTTGCTGCCCACTGAGTGTGGCTTAGTTTGGACCACTTGCGATCTCTTCGAGAGACCATAGGTGGAGAGCTGTGAGGATTTGGGGTGGTCCAGGTGAGAGGAATCAGGAAATGATCAGACCATGTGAGGGGGGAGGGTGTGCCCACTGAGAGGTCCGCGCAATTGCGTAAAGACGGGGTCTAGGAGATAACCCCTAGAGTGGGTCGGTTTTAATATGCGTTGCGATAGTTGTAACGCCTCGAGGCTGCTTAGTAGTTCCGTAGCGGTATGGTCTGAGGGGTCATCAAGATGAATATTGAGATCCCCTAGAAGGGTGAAATTGGGTAGGCTACAGGCTCTACTGGCTATGGAGAGGGGCAAGCAATTGAGAAACTGACCCAGAGTGCCAGGGGGCCGGTAAATGAGGATCCCTGAGAAAGTGCAGGTGGATGAGAATTCTAGAGAGAAGGCGAGGCTTTCGCAACTGGGTAGTTGGTTTGGGGAGCTACGGCAGTCATAACAATCTTTATATATGATCGCTAGGCCTCCACCTTTTCCAGTTGAGCGATCTTCTCGAAGGATCTGGTGCCCTTTGGGTAGAGCTTGAACGATATCTGGATCGGAGGCTGCATGTAGCCATGTTTCCGTGAGGAACAGGGCATCAAGCTCCAGCTCGTCAAGTATTAGCGAGATTTCTACGGAATTTTTGGATAATGACCTGCAATTTACAAGGAACATTTGGCGCTGAGTGGCAGGATAATGGGTGTCAGGCTGATAGGCGCAGTGTGGGCAAGTGAAATTTTTCACGGCCGGGTTCCATGTGGAGAGACATGATGCAGAGGTTTTTCCACGTAGATCGAGTAGGGATCTGGAGCTGTAAGTTGTAGGTTGGGGGCGACCAGGGGTCATGGCCCCTGGTCCCGGCCGGCCGCGGACGGGCGCAGACGGGCTTGCCTTTGGCACACCGCCAGCACGCCCGCTGCGCGTAGTGAATGGCATAGCCTTTTATGCTTGCCTGTTACCAGAGGCTCTGCGCTCCTCCCCTCTATCCCGGAAGTGATGCTTTAGCCGCGCCTCCCTCCCCAACAATCGGGAATGATTCCCCTGGTGGACTGGGGAGTATGCGGGGAAACCGGGAGTTAGAGGGTACAGAGAGTGCAGGGTAAGTCCCAGGTATTTAATAAGTTTTAAAAGTACAAAAGTTTTAAAAGTACAAATACGGCGATTATTTTTTAAAAAGGAGGTGGAGGTTTCAGCTTTTCAGTCGCACAGCTAAGTAGCAGCGTTTCACTCACACAGTGCTTGTCCGCTGCGCGTTGTGAATGGCATAGCCTTTTATGCTTGCCTGTTACCAGAGGCTCTGCGCTCCTCCCCTCTTTCCCGGAAGTGATGCTTTAGCCACGCCTCCCTCCACAACAATTGGGATTGATTCCCGTGGTGGACCGGGGAGTATGCGGGGAAACCGGGAGTTAGAGGGTACAGAGAGTGCAGGGTAAGTCCCAGGTATTCAATAAGTTTTAAAAGTACAAAAGTTTTAAAAGTACAAATACAGCGATTATTTTAAAAAAAGGAGGTTTCAGCGTTTCAGTCGCACAGCTAAGTAGCAGCGTTTCACTCACACAGTGCTTGTCCGCCTCCAACCTCCTTTGTGGCTCCTGGTATTGTGACCAATCTCCTGTGCACCAAAAACTCACTGCACACAGCATTGGGCTATGCAAAATTGGGGTTGGCTTAAGTGTCTGGCCTTCATTCAGGTATTGTTTCCATCTTCTTGCAAGGTAAAATAAACTCGGTGCGTACCCAGTAGCCCACAGAACAAAAAAGATTTTTAACAATAAAATATTTAGTAAGGGGTCGGGGCTGAAGTGGCTGACTGATGCAAATAAACTGTGGTGTCATCTGCATATAGCAACACAATATGGATTATCTATCCCACCTGTATTCCCCAGCTGTGCAACGCGTGTCGCAACTTGCACACCACCAGCTCCAAAGTCGGGACAAACACTAAAGGGGACAGTGGGCATCCTTCTCTGGTTCCCTGCTGCAGCTGAAACACCTCCAACACTAGCCACCCCGTACGCACTTGCACCAGCAGTTGTGTGTAAAGCAGTTTTAACCAGGCATCGAACGTTAGAACCAGACCTATTCTTCCAAACACACGCCACAAGTACTGCCAGCTGACTTAATCAAATGCATTTATCTAAATCCAGAAAGACAAGGGGGTATTGGTCCCGATGAAGACAGGGCGCATGAGAGGCATGCATCAGGACATCTCTGGGTAACCACTGAGCTTTAAAAATGTCATTAACATAACATAACAACCCCTGTAGGTTGTACAGAGCACTTCTGCAGGGAATATAACCTGCTGGTCAGGGTGGACCCGTTTCGGGAGGTGGTGGTACAAGCGTTTAGCCAGTATTTGCCCTTGTATCGTTTGACCTACATTTAAAAGGGAAAAATGGTGGTGGGAGGCCGTGTCCAATAGGTTACCAGGCTTGGGTATTAGCACTACTAGCACTTCCTGCATAGATGCAGGGAGCACTCCCCTTTTCAGGGCTTCCTGATACACCCAAAGTAGCTTGTCGGCCATAGTCTCCGGTAGCGTCCTGTAAAGTTAAGCGGGCAGACATTCTCTACACCCCTTGGGGATTAAACAGTCTTGAGGGAATCTATGTTCAGTAATATCTCTTGTTTGGTTAGAGGCACCTCTAGCTCTGCCCATTCAGTTCCCTTCAGCCGCGCCAGAGGCAGTGAATCGAGATAGGTTGCCACCTATTGAACCGGAATAATGCCGGGCGACATGTATTCTCCTCGGAGGTGGTCTGACAGGATCTCATTAATGGCTTGTTGGGTATATAGATCTCTTATCCTCTCGGACCCCGAATTGTCAGTACAGGTTACGTGTGTAGTTTGTTTTTAATCATCCTAGCCAATAACTTGCCTCCTCTATTTTCTTCCATGTGTAATCGTCCCCTATATGAGAGTTGCACATGTTGTCCAGGTGTTCCTACAGGGAATGATCCTATGTTGTAGCTTCTCCCCACTCCTGATGCATCGTCTGATCATGTTTTTTTTTGTTGTTTTTTTTTTTGTTTTTTTTTTAAAAACCTTTATTATCACTTCACGTAAATACAAGCATGGGCCTACAACCATCCCTGCCGGCCGCTAGTCAATGCGGAAGTTCAGCAAAGCAATATAGAAAGATACAGCAGAACGTAATTCGGGGTCAGGTAAGTATCCAGGATATAACTCGTATTTGAGCGTACAGCGTGATAATCAGGATTCAAGAAGGTTCATTTTACAGTGAAGAAAAATAAAACAGAAAAAATATCAGAATAATTGCCATACGGTCATACATGGTCCTACAATAACAACATGAAACAGAAATCCGCAAAGAGGGCGAATACACTTAAAGACATGGGGGCAAGGCATACGAGTCAGGATAAATGTAAACAACACATACATGTCATGTCGAACAGCACCCCAGCCCTTAAAAACAAAACAGACTGTAGGAAACATGAAAGACGACGATACCGAGAAAAAGAAAAGACAAAGGGTTATAGAGACAAAGAAAGAACAAATAAACAACCCCCTTCCCCCTACCCCCCACCCTGCACCCCTGCAGAAGGCTACGGCCTACCCCCCCCCCCCCCCAGCAGCGTGCCTATCGCCCTAAATGAGAAAATGAGAGACCCGAAATATAGAATAATAGAAAAAGAAAAAAGAAGGAAAAAATATGGAGAAGGGCCATCGATCAAACTGCCCGGCCCCCCCCTCACCCATCGCGCACAATAAAACATCGGAAAAGCAAGGTCAGAATAGCCACAGTAAGCAATAATTATCAATTCAATCAATAACATCCCCGTTGAGCGTCCCACTAATCACCGTCAGCCAACAACGTGTTCCACTATGTCCTAGACGGTCTCACCCCTGGCCTTCCCTATCAATAGTACCCACATACGGCCACCCATCAGTCGGCATACAAAGCAGTGTGGTGGGTCCAACCGATCCGGGCGGACCGGGCAGCGCCAATACTCCATGGGACTGTAGCCCCCAAAACCCAGCCGAAGACGTATGGCGGAAATCCGTCTGTGTCAGTTTCGATACCGGAAACATCCCCCAGTCCGAGCACAGTTTCACCAGCCAGGAAGAGAAGGTCACACAATCCGGTACTCGTTGAAACGCCGCCGGGGCAGCCCAAACCATGGATCGATGTTGTTTCTTCAGCCGCCGTACAGAGAAGGGCCCCGACGAGTCACTCACATATACAACAGAGCAGTCCAAAGCGGTATCACAGACCCGGTCTATCGGCGTCTCCACGAACGTAGGCGCAGCTGGAACATTCATCACTGACGCAGAGGCGAGCACATCGGCGCTTCCTTGTGATTCAACCATGCCCATGTGGAGCGGCGGGACAGCAATGGCGGCCATCCTCCTTCCCAGATCCCGGGCGTCCCGGATCAGGGTCATATACAGAGTTGTTAACGCAGCCAATACATCTCTGGACGTGGGCTCTTTCTCGTGGCGCCAGACCCCAGGACTCTCTCGCACAACGGCTTCTCTGTCCTGATGAGGTGTGCGTACGAGGGCACTATCCGCCATCTTAGCTGATCCGGCCTCGTCCTTCTCCACCTCACCTCGGGACCGGGCCTCACACCAGGGAGGAACAGGATTCACAACGGGGATCTCAAAGTCAAGGCAGGTTTCTCAGCGGAGAGTTACCAAAAAGGCTAAAAACTCCGCCTCTCCCTGGGGCCCGCACGCTGACTCCGGGAAAAGTCGGTAATGTGCCCGGATACAACACCGGAATGGGGGGCCAAGTATCATGCACTCCCCTCGACCCAGCTGTATCGCACTCCCCACATGGTTCTCCGCTAGTTGGGCTGGGTCGGCACTGTCGCCATCGGCCACCAGGTCTTCAGTTCCCTCCGGCCGACTCCTCACCATCACCAGAGGCCGCTGTTGTTGCAGTCGCGGCCGGCCACTCCCCGCACTCGAGACCCCGGTCCCAGCTCCGTGAAGGCCGCAAAACATTTGGGGACATTTCAACGGGTCTGCAGCAAGCAGAAGCCTCAGGAGCAAACGGTAAGTGAAAGTTATCCTTCGCCTACATAAATATGCCGTTACAGCTCAGGATAAGTGCCAGGATGTATGCGCGGGGTGAGAAGGCTCACGGAGCCGAGCGTTTACGCCGCCATCTCGGTCGCCATCTTGGCTCCTCCCCCTTTGTTTTTTTTTTTTTTATTGTTTTTATTCTGACCAGCAGATACGCATTTTACAAGTTCGTATAACAAATAGTACAATATGGCATTTTATATTCGTAGAGCAAAATCGTATTGTACATAAAATTCAACATAACGGAGCACACATAGCAGGGTATTTATCAGTGATTGCATAATACAGCTCCACCACTCCTCCCCCACCTATCCGTACGCGGCTAGCTGTCTCCTCTTTAGACAATAACATTTATGTATAGTCCTCCACACCAGTGCGGGACCTGAATAGCAGTCATATATCGTGTTTATTCAGGGGTGCTCTGCAAGTGTAATGTCAGCGGCTCCCAGAAGTCTCTGGGCCTGGACGCCATTGGTATTTCTTCAGCATAGGCCTCTAGAGTCGTTTTACAGTACGTCAGGTCAGTGATCCAGTCCTTCAGCCTAGGCGGTCTCTTATTACCCCATCTTATCGCTACTCTGTGTTTTGCCAGAAGCATTGACACTGCCAGGAACTTCCTTTGTCTAGCTTGCTTGAGTTTCTTGATCCCCAAAAGGCATGTCTGTGGTGTGTTCGGAATATGTTCCCCCAGCATGGTTTGTAATGTTCCCGTGACTTCGCGCCAGTATGCCTGCAGATCCGGGCAGTACCATGCCACATGCAGAAAGTCTGCCCCAGGTGCATTGCATCGATAACAGGAGCCATTATCCCTAAGCCCCAGTCTATATAGTTTTGCGGGCGTGTAGTATACCTGGTGTAGGAATTTGAAATGGATTATGCGGAGATTACAATTAGAAGTAAGGATTGTGAGCTGTGTGCAACTGTATTGCCAGTCCTGTTAATCTAGTGGTGTACCTAGCAACCTCTCCCATCTGCATTTTGGTTGCGTATTCTCCGTGGCTTGTTCGTGTTGCGCTGTGGTGTAGAGTCTTGTTACTAAGTGCGTACGTGTCGGGCCATTAGCAGCACCTGTAGCGTCGCCAGTTGCTCTGGTTCGTTAGGGAATGTAGGGTACAGCATCTTCATTGCTGCACGAAAACGCAAGTATGCAAACTTTTTCATAGGGGTTTGATGTGCGCACAAGGCGGGATCTGACCAATGGAGAAATGTGGCGTGTGGGAACGCTTGCCCCATAGTGCCGAAGCCCATCTCTTCCAGCAGAGTCTGCATTTTGGGTTCCTGCGTCACTGAGAGGCTGGGATGCTTAGCTGTCGGTAAGGCTCGCGCGTATATTGGGATTTTATTCGCTCTGCGCGCCAGTGTATTCCACGCTCTCAAGGTGTTTTTTGCAGTGTTTATTGTGTCTTTTGGTGTGTAGCCATCGTCTGATCGTTTTGCAGCGCTCTCCAAGGTTGCTAACTTTTCTTCCTGTAACGAAAGGTCTCTCTCTAGTGTGGGGCCTGTAATGGTTGCAATGCCCACTTCTCTGAGCACTACCTTCATGGCATCCCAGTCCATTGCTCTGTGCTGGGTACTCTCCCAGTTATGGGTCAAGTAATTTGTCTGGGTAGTTTTGATCATGTCCCTCTATACGGGGTCAGTGAGGGATCCACCCGAATCCGCTGCAACAGGACCTGTCGAACTCTCCTGATCAGAGAGTACGTCAAGGGCAGTGGCGAGTTGTCTGAAATATATATATCTATGGCCAAGTGTGTGGCGGCTGTCACACTTGGTGTGGCTTCCACCTGTGTGAAGAAATGATCTAGACTACTGTATGTATCCCGCCACAGGAGTATACAGGAGTATGTATGTATGTGTGTGTCTGTGGGTGCTGGGTTCGCCAGATGTCCACCAACCCAATGCCCCACATCATTTGTCTCATGGCTTCAGTCATATTGAGTTTGGTTTCCTGTCATGTGGGGAACCAGTCCTTATCTCCATCTAACACACTGTTGCAATCTCCTGCCACTATCTGTTTCGCAGGCAGAAACCTCTTTACTGCGCCAACACCTCCCCAAAGAAGGTCTCATCATCTATGTTAGGAGCGTATACGCTGAGCAGGCAGAGGTCTTGGGTGTCCAAGTACCATGCAGGATGACCTCTGGACCTGCATAACCCCCAGGTTCTGTGAAGTAAGTTTACATCACAGGTGCGTGTTGCTCTTCTCCCTGGGAAGGTCCCTCGCCAAGTGTGTGCCACCTAAACGTTTGTCCCCATAATACGACTTTCCAGCAAAAACAGCTACCTTGGTATGTTTTGTCTAAGTGCTAGGGCCTGACCAGGACAGATTAACAAGAGTCCGTGTTTATCGACCTTGCACTTTAATTTGTTGGATACTTTTGGATGATGCTAGCATCCAGGAGGATTACTATCACTTGCTACGACGTAGCCATTTGGCCTGTTCAGATGCTCAGTCCAGGAAGTCCTTTTTATTAGCGTTCTTTCCTTTGAGCCGGAAAATCTGTTACCTGTCATACTTTTATAATGTGGTATCCAAATCTTTTCCTGCTATCCATTCAACCATACAGGAGGCTTCTGGACAGGCCAGACCTCACCAGGATGACCAGCAAGATCATTCACCACAGCCTTACATTGCTCAGCTTGGGTATATGGCTCCTTAGAATCTGTAATGCACCATTTAAACATTTCAGATGGATGAATGTCCTTAAAAAAGCTACCCTACCCTACTTGATCTGCTTACACATTCAAATGTAAGTATTTTTTTATTTTTTGGGAAAGGCAGGTATATTTGGGAAATTGGAGTAAGAAACGAAGCTACACCCCGTTCCCTGCATGGCTAAATCTGGTGTCAGTGTTTTATATCAACGTTCAGTTTTTCCCTCCTACTAATCTCTAATGTCTTCATCAGACACATTATTTGTGGTTCCATTAATTAAGCATTTCCTAAAATTCTTCAGAAAGGTTTTCCTTTTAGTTTGGTAACTCTTACCTCAGTGGAGATGTTACCGAGCTCTGTCCAGACTAACGGCTCAAACTTTTGAGCCTGTGTGGAAGGTGCACTTCCAAGTTTTGACTTTTAATGTTGCCTCTTTGTGGTCATCACATTGCTGTAATAAGGTATACCCAAGACTTGTGCTATTTTCCTACGTATTTCATATCCGAGTATTTTGCATTCAATTATCTTTCCAAATACTTATACTCTTGCATATAGATTTAAAGAGGGTTCTGTGTTACTGTTTATACCAACCCAATGACATATATTACAATAAATAATTCTTTGTAATTTAAACTGCTATACAGATGTCCAGCTTTTTAGAGCCAGTCAGTGGGTAGCTTGCAGCTCCTCAGTTCGTATTCTACACCTACGCATCAAGATGACCAGTTAACCCTGTAATTACTTCTGTGCACTCTTCATCACCAGAGACTACCAGAATATCTACAATAGATGATAGATGACATGGGCACAGGGGGCTTCCACATGCGTCCTCGTTTGCGCTTCTGCTCCAGAGAAAGCAGACTGGAAAGGGGTGATAGAAGAGACACGCCTTAAATATTGTGCCTGGTGAAACTCTGGATATCTGTGGTTGGATCACCAGGACATCTGTAACCTCTGTCTTTACCCCAACAACTCTTCCTGTGAATCCTGCCCCGCCTTCCACTCAAAGAAGACCCAGGCACTGGGCATAAAGAAGATGCATATATCAATAAGGACTAGCTAGATAAGAAGGATGTAGGAGACTCGGGTAGGTACGTCAAGAAACAGATAAGGAAAAGCACTGTTTTCCTTATAAAGCCCTCACCCACCGACCTAGTCGGTGGCATGCTTCATCATCGGGCCCACCACAGTGGCACCGAATGTGCCCCGGGTGTGCTTCAACGCCAGGTGACTGCGGAGCTGGTATATTGCTGAGTGTGCAGTGAAAAGGGTGAGAGAGGTGAAGTTTTAAAAGCTATACAGAAGGTCCCAGCACCCGAGGGTTACTTATCTTTAATGAACTGGGCCTCTGTTAGCGGATAAAAAGGCAAAAAGACGTAGATTGGAGTACTGGTTATGACCTCCAATGTCTAGTGTGGTCGACATGTTTCAGCCAGTGCCTTGTAGATTTTAAGCTGGCTTGCCTCAGGACCAATGGATATGTGAAAGGGTGCAAATCAAGTAATAATAAACTTAAATTTTAAGTGATTGTGTGGTCTTTGGGCTATGTGTAGCGCACACTAAGGCGCTGTAGCTGTTAGAGGGGGATTCCCTCAAGCTTGATCTGTTTTATCTTGTAAAAAGCTTCAAGGGTCGCCTGGCAGAGAAAGAGACCGAGTATTTCGGTCTGGTTCCTCCTTGGACCTATTCGTCCTTCCGCGGCGCCCGTTATCTTTAGTCGCCCTGAAAACTCCAATGGCTACAGGTTCCTTTTTGAAAGCAACATCAAGGGGAGGAGCCAATCCCACTTGATCCGATCAGCTGCAGACCTACCAATGACAGCAGCAGACTTTCCATCAGCAGCAGGGATTTAGGGGCTACGAAAGGGGTGCATATAGGGGCAACAATAGAGGCAAGGGCAGAAGTGGCTCTGGTAAAAAAGCTTCCACCTCCAAATAGTGACTTGCCACGCTTCTCCCCTAATTTCTTGTCACCTGTCGAGGGAGAATAGACAATTTCCTCTCTCGCTTTGAGGAAATCACCACAGACTGCTGGCCACAGCTACTGCCTAGAAGTTCTCACAAACCCTCCCAACATTCGACTACAAATAAATGTCCTCAGCAAAGACCATCTCAACTTTCTGAAGAAGAGGTCGAAACGCTTCTTCAGAGAGGTGAAGTATAGATGGTGCCAGCAGAGAAACAACGTGTCCTCTCTCTATTTTGTCGTCCCTAAAATGGTCAGCGACCTCAGGCCTTTCAACAAGTACATACTGGTAGAACATTTCCATATGACTACCCTACAGGATGTCATCCCTCTGTTCCAACAAGGTAATTACATGATGGCGCTCAAACCCAATGACGCGTATGTTCACATACTCATCCATCCTGCCCATTGCCAACATATTTGCTTTATAATTAGTGAACAACTCTACCTTTAGATAATACTTCCTTTTGTGGTCACTAATGTCCTAAGGGTGTTAGTGAAGTGCTCAGCAGTGGTGCCCTCTACAGAGGGGTGGGCACTCGCGTCTTCACCTACCTCTAAGATTGACTTATCGAGAGAGATACCAGGCAGTAGTTCCTGTCCCGCACTCAGCTAGCTATCTACCTGCTCCACAGCTTAGGATTCACCATAAGTGCTACCAAGTCCCATCTTCAACCTCAACAGATCTAGCCCTCCCTGGGGTCCCTGTTGAATGCAGTTAGAGGAAAGCACACCACAGTGAACAGAGAGTGTTTGTATTTCAGCAGCTGATGTTTCTTTTTCAGCTCAATTTTCAACTCATTGAGCACCCTGATGCTCCTTTTAGAATTAAATCAGTTGGTATTAGGGGAGCGTATTATGAAAACGATACACAGCATACTGCCTACATCCCAGTGGGCTGGCTGGGTTAAGGGTCAACAAAGGAAACTAAGCAAGTAATGCTTGTTTCTCCAGTATTAGGGGTGTCTTTCATAGATTCACATGCTTGAATATCCCCCGTCGTCGAAGTGGGAGTCCCACGGTACATAAAATAGCAGTATATATGCATGTATACATGAAAAATATAACTAATAAAAAATATACATACATATAGTGCAGTAAATTGTAAATTCCAAAAGTACCATAGAACACAATAGGCCCATTGAAAAGCCTAAGGGAGAACTCACTTTAGTAGCATATCAGAGTCATTATGTGTTGGATCACATTCCAGCCAATCAGGCTGTAGCCTCCTCTAGAACCTTCTCCTCAGAAGCCCAAGTCCTCAGATTTTCTACCGCACGTCGTGTGAAGGGAGTCTCCCTGAGCTCTGCTCAGTTTTCTTCAACTTTACCTGTTTTTTCTTCAAGAAAATGTCTTCAAACAAGAAATCTCTGTTTAAAGCCTGCCCTTCATGTGGTAAACTGCGCCTTTTCCACGAGGATCCACACAGTAAATGCATTTACTGTCTCTACCCAGACCATGAGGTGAAAAACTGTAAGTACTGTCGTACTTTCCCTCCTAAGACTCTGAGAGATAGAGAGGCCCGTCTCCTTCTGTGGCTACAGAAGTTGAGAACTTCGGAGTCTGTGGTTTCTGATGTGGAGAGCCTGTCATCTTTTGCTTCAAAGTCCTCTCAGAAGCGTGGGTCTGAGACCGAGGCTCCTTCTCCTTTTCTCAAGAAGAGTAGACTGTTGGAGTCCTCTAGGATTGTCTCCCCACAGGATTCGCTTCAGGGCACGTCTACGGGACCTGGTTCTCTGACGTCTGCGCCCAAAGCCTTACCTACCAGTAAAAAATCTGGTTTTGGCTCGTCGACGGGCTCGTCGTCGCGCCCGTCGACGTCTTCAGCGTCGACGAAATCCATTTCTACCACCTCCACGTCGACGACGACATGTTCCATGTCCACCGGCGCTACGTCGACGACGACCACCTCGTCGACGGCGACCTCGAAGGTGAGACCCATCTCTTCAGTGGTGAAGATCTCGTCGACGACCGCCAAGGATAGACCGTCGACGACGAAGCCGTCGACGCATACACCGTCGACGAAAACCAAGCCTCCACTCAGCGCCCCGTCGACGACGAAGCCGTCGACGCATCCTTCGTCGACGCATCCATCGTCGACGAAGACCAAGCCTCCACCCAGCACCCCGTCGACGGGCCCGTCGACGGTGCCCCCGTCGACGACGTCTTTGTCGGCCAGCATTACTTCATCGACGGCCTCGTCGACGACTCTCATACCGTCGACGCCTTCGCCGTCGACGGCCAAAGCTCCACTCTCGTCGACGAACAAAGCCCCGCTCCCGTCGACGGGCTCGTCGACGGGCAAGGAAACCTCGTCGACGAAGAAAATTCCGTCCAAGTCGCCTCAGGGCGTTGCTGACGGCGCCGCATTTACGCCAACGGGCTCGTTGGCGTCGCACCAACCTCTACCGAAGACGGCTTCCATCTACACAGTGGTTACTGCTTCTTCTTTGCGGACCATACCACTCATCCAACTGAGTCCTGTGAGGAGTGGTGCTCGTCTTCCAGACAAATTATTCCAGTCTGGTGGGGAAGAATCCGGAAACGATTCGGAAGTGGAAGGATTATTTAAACAGGCAACAAGTCCTTCGGATTTGAACATTAAGTGCCAGGAATATAGTGACGAGGGTGAGGTGATGGACAATGTCGAAGATGGGACTGAATTGTTTCCTGTTGATACGTCCGAACCGGTGCCTTCAGAGCCTGTTACCCAGATACCTCTGTCCTTGGTGATGAACCTTCAGCACATGCTGGATGATTATAACCGCAGGTTTCCTTCTTCTACTCCTGCTTCTCCAGCACCACTGCCTCCTCCGCATCCTCAACCGCAACTTCCTCAGGCACCTACACCAGTTTCACCGGCTTCACCGGATGGTACTCGCCCTGACACTGGAGATGAGGATCCGGATCCTCACAACACAGATGACGACGACAATGACGCCGACATGGCTGAGTGGGACGATTATAGGGCTCAAACACCTTCCACTCCGCCCACCTCGCCTCTACATTCGCCCCCAGTGGACATGGCACATTTCCACAATTTGATGATCCGGGCTACAAAACGGTTTCATCTCAAAGTCGAACAACAACAGCATGAAAGTGATTGCTTTCTATATGACTTTAAAGACATCTCACAGAGGCAATCCCACACTATTCCAATCGTGGAATATATTTGGAAGGAAGGCCTTAAATTGATGGAACGTCCCAATTCTGTTCCTGCGGTCTTACCCAGGTTAGACAGGAAATACAAAGCACCGGCGTCTTCTCCGGCTTGCTTAGTGTCTCAACCGAAGGCAGATTCGGTAATTACTCAGGCTGCGCAAAAAAGATCGCGCAATCCTGCTACGCCACTCACGTCTCCTCCTGATCAGGAAGGCCGCAAATTGGATTCCATAGGAAAGAAATTCACGACCATGGCGGCTACTACAGTGAGGGCGGCAAACACTCTGGCTATACTGGGCCGTTATGACCGCCAGATGTGGTCCGAGATTGCTGCATTGATTCCTCAGCTGCCTGAGGCAATCCGGACAGAAGCACAAGCGATTATTCACGAGGGAGAGTTGATTTCTTCCGAAATCATTGAGTGTGCACTCGATATTTCCTCCACGGGATTCCGACAATTGGCGGGGGCTGCAGTCTTGAGGCGTCAAGGCTGGCTGCGCTCTACCACTTTCCGTCCTGAAGTACAGGCAAGAGTCCTAGATTTACCTTATGACGGACAATTATTGTTTGGCAAACATGTGGATGATGCCCTTGAGGCAATAAAAAAGGACACTGACACTGCGAAATCCCTGGCGAGCCTACAATACAAGAAACGGCCTTTTCGGGGTGCACGGGGTAGAGGCGGAGGCTCCTCTACTTTTCGTGGCTCAAGTCAATATCGTTCATTCAACACCTACAACGATAACAGACAGCGGGGTGCCTATCAATCTCAAACTCGACAATCCACCTCCAGGCCTTACCAAAGGAAATCCACTTATAGAGGTGGATCAAACACCAAAAAGCAGTGACTGCCTCAGACCCTTCCTTTTGCCAACCGTACATCTTGGAGGTCGCATCTCGAAATACTTTTACAAATGGTCTACAATCACCTCCGACCAATGGGTCCTGGACGTTATATCCAAAGGACATACCCTGGAATTCACCAAATTTCCACCCAATCATCCACCTTCGGGGCCACCACCCCCTCATTTCAAGGACCTTCTGGCCCAGGTGAATTTAATGATCAAAAAAGGAGCCATCGAACTAGTGCCGCAAGGTCAACGCGGCAAGGGGTTCTATTCCCGCTTTTTCTTGGTCAAGAAGAAATCGGGGGAATGGCGTCCAATATTGGATCTACGAGCTCTAAACAAATTTCTAATTTCAAAAACATTTCAGATGCTAACCCTGCTCCAAATTCTGAATTTTCTCAATCCAAGCGAGTTCTATTCCACAATCGACCTTCAGGACGCTTACTTCCATGTGCCAATCCACCCCAGACACAGGAAGTATCTCCGCTTCACGGTCGGACAGCTACACTTCCAATTCAAAGTCCTGCCATTCGGCCTCCGCTCGGCACCAAGGGTTTTTACCAAGATCTTGGCCCCCGTAGCTGCCTTCCTACGTCTCCAAGGTATCCAATTTTACCCATACCTGGACGACTGCCTCATCAAGGCAAGCACTTTTCACCAGACGGAGCAGCACACTCAAGTTTGCGTCTCCCTTTTCCACGCCTTGGGGCTTTCAATCAATTGCCAGAAGTCACACTTTCAACCTTCGCAACGGAGAAATTTTCTCGGAGCCTTGCTAGATTCTCGGCAGGGAAAAGTGTACGTTTCCCAGGAAAGACAGGACCGCATGTTAATGATGGTGCGCTCCCTCCAATCAAAACTGTCCGTTTCTGTCCGAATGTTCAAATCATTCCTTGGCATGGCATCCTCGTGCATCCACCTCATTCCAAATTGCAGATTGCACATGAGGACTCTCCAGGAGGAACTGGACAGGCAGTGGAAACAGGTGTCGGGGTCCTTCGAGGACAAGGTCCTTTTAACACCTCGCATACAGAAAGCGCTGGAGTGGTGGGCTCACCCTCCACACATATCTGCAGGCCGTTCATTCCAGGACGAACCCCCAACTCTGACGCTTACAACAGACGCGTCTCTCGAAGGCTGGGGAGCGCATCTCGACGGCATGTCTGTGAAAGGGAAGTGGACAGCAATACAACGAACTTGGCACATCAATCGTCTGGAACTCTTGGCGATTTTCTTAGCCCTCAAATCTTTCCAGAGGTTAGTGCGGGGACACACTTTGCTGGTGAGGACGGACAACACCACCAGCATGCACTACCTCAACAAGCAGGGCGGCACGAGGTCTCTTCCACTTTCTCAACTAGCACAAGAAATATGGGATTGGGCGATCCAACGTCAAATTCATCTCACAGCCATTCACGTGCCAGGCGTGGCCAATGTTCTGGCGGATTCACTCAGCCGAGCGTCATCAGACAATCACGAGTGGGAACTCAATCAGCCCACGGTCGAGTACATCTTCCGGCGGTGGGGCCAGCCACGGATGGATCTTTTCGCGACTGCTGTCAACAAGAAATGCCCACGCTTTGCAAGTCGGCATCCCCACAGAGAGTCGAGCGGGAATGCATTTTCGATCGATTGGTCGAACGATTTCATCTATGCTTTCCCTCCACTTCCTCTGATCCCTCGCTTGTTACACAGGATGAGGTTCCAACCTTGTCTCATCATCCTGATCGCACCCAAGTGGCCGAGACGTCCATGGTTCACGGACCTGCTCCTCTTCTCGCAGTCCGATCCGTTGCCACTCCATCCTCTGCCGCACCTCCTCACGATGCAGCAGGGACAAATTTGTCATCCGGATCCAGCATACCTTCAACTCCATGCCTGGAACCTGAGTACAATGAATTTGCACGTTTAACTATTGACAAGGACTGCAGGGAGGTGTTAGCGCGGGCTCGCGCTCCCTCCACCATAAAAACGTACCAACTCAAGTGGAAACGTTTCTGTGTCTGGTGCCGCACCAAGGATTTGGACCCAATGACTGCAAAACCTGAACAAATTTTACCTTTCTTTTTATCCCTGGCAAAATCAGGTCTGTCCCACTCAACTCTTAAAGTGTTTCTGGCGGCGATTTCCCGTTTCCGCCATGATGGTTCCACATCTTTATGTTCTTCAAGGATCATTAAACAATTTTACAAGGGCCTTTTTAGGATGTTTCCACCTATCCGTCGCCCTCCGCCTGCCTGGCGTTTGAATTTGGTCTTGTCTCAACTACTTCTACCACCATTTGAACCTATTCACTCGGCAACTCTTAAATTTCTCACGTGGAAAGTTGCTCTTTTACTCGCCTTAACGTCCTCAAGACGTGTCAGTGACATCCAGGCGTTTACCATACAGCCTCCTTTCTTAAAATTCTCCAAAGAGGCTGTGACATTACGAACTAATCCTAAGTTCATCCCGAAGGTTCCCAGTGACTTTCATCTCAACGAACCTGTAATTCTGAAAACTTTCTTTCCTGCTCCGCAAACTCCAGCTGAGCGGTCATTGCATTCATTAGATTTGAAACGTTGTCTCAAATTCTACATTCAACGAACTGCACCTATCAGAAAATCTGATCAATTGTTTGTGGCATATGGTCCAACTTGCAAAGGACAACCTGTTACCAAGCAGACTATAACCAGGTGGATCTCCTCTACCATATCTTTCTGCCACCAACGGGCTGGAAAGCCCCTTCCTGCTCCTGTTCGAGCTCATTCAACTAGAGCAGTGTCTACTTCGGCTGCCCTTTTTGCGGGGGTACCCTTACGTCAGATCTGCAGAGCTGCTACTTGGTCGAGCAGCCATACTTTTACTAAGCATTACTGCCTGCAATCAACAGACGCCGCGGATGCGGCAGTGGGTCAAGCGGTGCTGCGGAATCTTTTCCAGTAAAGGTGAGCCTCTGTTGCTACCCACCTCCAGTCATAAAGGTTTTGTTTTCTAGTAATAATGCTTTGGTATTTATTGTTTATTACCATATATATTTACCTTCTTTGCTTGATGTATTACCTTTATGACTTATGTGATCATTTACTGCTTTCTACTCTATTCAAGCATGTGAATCTATGAAAGACACCCCTAATACTGGAGAAGAACTATAGTTACTTACCTGTAAACTGTGGTTCTCCAGTATTGGTGTCTTTCATAGATTCACATGCGACCCTCCCATCCTCCCCTCAGAGGCTCTCTTCTCCTCAGGCACTTTTACTTACTCTGTGCTACGAAAATCTGAGGACTTGGGCTTCTGAGGAGAAGGTTCTAGAGGAGGCTACAGCCTGATTGGCTGGAATGTGATCCAACACATAATGACTCTGATATGCTACTAAAGTGAGTTCTCCCTTAGGCTTTTCAATGGGCCTATTGTGTTCTATGGTACTTTTGGAATTTACAATTTACTGCACTATATGTATGTATATTTTTTATTAGTTATATTTTTCATGTATACATGCATATATACTGCTATTTTATGTACCGTGGGACTCCCACTTCGACGACGGGGGATATTCAAGCATGTGAATCTATGAAAGACACCAATACTGGAGAACCACAGTTTACAGGTAAGTAACTATAGTTCATATGCTTATGTAAAAAAATGTTTCACAGTGAGCCGCCTACAACCCTACATGGGTTGGCCCCATGAACAGAGGAGCTGAGGGAGCTGGCTACAACCCACCATCAATCATTTGAGGAGAAAATCAGTGAACAATTTGTGGTATCCTCAGAGTGCAGACCTCAGGGAAAAGAGGCTGTTGCTAGGCCAGCAAATCTGCCATTTCTAAACAAATAAACATCAACAAACCCCTTAAACTGCACAAACATAAAACAACAAACCTCTTCCCACCCCACCTTATCCCTCTCCGAACGAGCCAAGAGTCCAGGAAAGATGGGGGAGACCTCATAGGGAAACACCCAGGTGGCACCATCCCCATGATCCTCACCAAGATGCAAAAGCCTCAATCTCCTCCTGGGGGTCCGGTATTAGTTTCTAAATGCGCAGGTAGATGGGGCAGGTCAGCTCTCGAAAAATACAGGAGAGTATTGATATAAAAGTGGCCCAAATCTTTGTATAATCGGATTTATCCCAGAGAGTGGCCATTTACAGTCTTTCCATGGCAAGAAGGGACCACCACTGGTGGAGCCACTGTGTGTGCTCCGGGATTCTATCAGATTTCCAACAAGACAAGAGTACCCGATGGGCGGCATTAAGTGCCAGGGCCACCTGCCTGCCTTTTATTGAGCGAAGAGGAAAGGTTAATGCATTTGGCAGACCCAGCATTTGGCAGACCCAGTATTGTATAAGCAGGGAACCTAGGGATGGTAATGTCAAAGGCCTTGTCTATTTCGTCTAAAATTTGAACCCAATATCTAGTGAGTTTTGGGCAGTTCCATAAAAGATGGAGTAAGGTGCCAGGGCTACCACAACCCCGCCAACATAGCCCGTCACACTCAGAATTCCACTTCATTATTCGGGAGAGAGTATAAGACCAGTATGAAATAATTTTGTACGATGTTTCAGTATGTCCCATGGTATGCGCAGTGCGGTGTGTCCCATAATGTCCTCCCACTCTTTATCTGAAAGCGGCCATCCAATTTCTGCCTCCCACCTCTTTTAACCGGCAGATCTGACCCTGCACAAGCTCCGGGAAATAAACAAATAAACTTCAGAGATTAGTTTTTTATCGTCATTCTTAAGGAATAACCACTTTTCGAATGGGAACATTGGCCTGCTTGCAAGGGGGCGTATGGATGTGCCCAGCATCCAATGCAGCATCTGTGAATGGAGAAATTGGTCTAAGGTAGATAAGTCATAATCAGCCGTGAGTTGTGTGAATTCGATAGGGCCATTGTGATCAAAAAGACAACCCAGTCGTTTACACCCTTCTTCTACCCCGCGAGCAGGGCCGTTTCTACCATTAGGCAAGAATAGGCAGCCGCCTAGGGCGGCAAAAGAGCTAGGGCGGCAAAAGGGCTAGGGCGGCAAAAAGAAGTTGGGACAGTTGCCCTTGTGTGAGCAAAATTTGTGGTTTCCGCGGCGCCCACAGATGTCTGTAACAATCAGGGCCGTCAATCTTTTATAGCGTGAACACACTACTCATGACGGCCCTGTTTCTTGTTTCTGACCTGACCCAAGAGAGAATGGACTAATGATCTCATGAGGGGCAGACCTGTCATCATTTTTTTTCACTTTTGAATTCATGCATTTGCCTCAGCGCGGGCACGCAGTAGACCCGGAGTGCCGTTGTCTGGAACTCGAGCGAGGCGGAGTTAGGAACATCAAGGCATGGACTGGTTGGCCTACCCTGCAGCCTGCTTCTGTTCCACGTGGAAGTCCCTAGGTACCCAGCAGGTGAATTAAGGTAGGATCAGTGGTTGAAGTGTCCACTTTTCTTGCTCTGCCGCGGTCAGCTGCCCCCCTCTCTTTCTTCCTCATAGTCCCTTCCTTTCTGTCTCTCTCTCGCAGCTCCTCACTTCCTGAAAACAATGCTTCAACCTGTTTCCGCCGTACTTGTTTCTCAAAAGGGGCCACTTCAGGGACTCCAGCCTCTAGCTATCAGTACAAGCCCAGGAGCAAGGCGCCAATGACAGGCAAGCACAGTTTAGTGCGCCAGGCTCTGCAGGCGCGCGACGCGCCAAGGCAAGTGCCTGGGTTAAAACCGGGCCAAAAGTGGCCCTTCTGCGCTGGAGAAGGATGGGCTGGGCCCACTTCAGATCCAGTTCATTACATTTCTCTCTCCGAATCTTTCACACACCCGCCTCTGAAACGCATAAAACACCTGATCACAGCTTTAATAAACGTCTCTTACCCTCTGTTTCCTCTACTTTCCTTCATTCATTCCCCTGTTAAATGGTTTCAAAGATGGAAGAAACACGTGTTGTTGGAAATATCCTCTTTCTCTTACGTTTTTCTGTTCCAAATTGCAGCCTCGGGCAAGAGAAAAATAGGTGCAAAATCCGAAATTTAAATAACAAAATAAAGCATTACAGAGTGGTTGCAAAGTGGCCAGATTGGTTTTATTCTCACCCAAACACATTAGTGCCACTTTACAGAGTTGTCAGTAAAGCGCTACTTTCTTTTCCTCGTCATTCTTTTAACAGCATTGTTTTTCCCGGGTGTGGAAGTGCACCATTCCTGGAGGCCCTGCAATACCTGGTTGATGACTGGAGTGGAAAACTATTAATGTGATCTTTATCAGCTCTTTTCCTTATTTTAGTTTATCAGTTTTTAAACTATACTACTTATGTTTTGTAAGGATTTAAGCAATGGACATTGAGACGGGTCCCTTCTAGCCTGGATGACAGGGGAGAGAGTGATGGTAGTAAAAGGGAGGGGCCGGCATTTTTCAACCCTCACCTGGGGCGGCAAACCACCTAGAAACGGCCCTGCCAGAGAGCATTCACCCGCCTTAGCTAAATCAGGAGGAAAATCCGGATTCGAGAATATGGGGGACATAGGCGAAGGGAACATTTTGAGGTTCGCAGATGAGGCCACCCTATCCCAGACCTGGAAGGTTGGCCGTGTTACAGGAGAAGAGTAGAGCCCCCAAGCTTGGGAAGACCTAGGCATCCATACCTCCCTCCATATATGGTGATCAGCAACTGTTTGGTCCATAAATACCCAATGTTTCTCCTTACGGAATGATTCCTTTCTACCAAATATCGCAGGAGCCTACCCTGATGGTAGCAAGGCACGTTTGGCAACGCAAGGCCACCATCCTGTTTCGGCCGTTGCAAAAAATGTTTCTGCAACCTAGGGGATACCGATCCCCAATGAAACGCTCGATCTCCCTTTGAATTTTAGGAAGTACACCCGGGTGCGGCAGTAACCGAAGTGTCTGAAAAATATATAGTGCCCGGGGTAAGACGTTCATCTTCACAGCAGCGAGCATGACTAGCCACAAAAATGGGAGCTGCTGCCATTGTGTCAGACTCTTGCGAATATGTAAAAGTAATTTGGAACCGTTTGCTTCGACGTTTTTCGCCAGGCCCTTATTGAGGACTAGACTAAGGTATGTTAGCTCCGCTGCGACCCAGTCAAAGTCAAATTGAGTGCGCAGAGTTCACTCAGTATGCAGGGTAGGAGTCAAGTTCAATATTTGTGACTTCTGCATATTGATCCTCAAACCGGATGCCTGCCCAAAGGCCCTCAAGTCTGCCACGATAGCCGGAAGAGAGGTCAAAGAGTGGGCAATGGAAAAGATCATTTCATTGCCGTAAAGA
This sequence comes from Lissotriton helveticus, assembly GCF_964261635.1. Taxonomy (NCBI): domain Eukaryota; kingdom Metazoa; phylum Chordata; class Amphibia; order Caudata; family Salamandridae; genus Lissotriton; species Lissotriton helveticus. The sequence continues at coordinate 263,352,625 of NC_136065.1, read as the reverse complement.
CTAATTAGGTGCAGATCGGCTCCAAACGGAATGCCCTTATCGTCAGGGTTGCCCCGTAGTCGTTGTGCGAAGGGCTCCATGTAAAGGGCAAAGAGCAGCGGTGATAAAGGCCAACCCTGCCTCATACCTCTGCTGATTGCGCAACCACAAGATCATACTCCATTCATCCTGACTGAAGCGCTAGAAAAACTAGATATGCTCGCAATCCAGTTACAAAAGCACGTGCCCAATCGGAAGCGCTCTAGGTTAGCTGACAAATAAGGCCAGTGCACCTGATCAAAGGCCTTCTCAGCGTCTACTGTTAACAACAAGGCTTCTTCCCGGGACAACTGTACCTTATTGATCAAGAGACAATTCTGTTTAGTGTTGTCCCTGCATTGCTGACTGGGGATAAATTTAGCCTGGTCCTGCTCAACTAACCCGGGCATCAGAAGGCTCAGACGCTGGGCTTGAATGCTAGCGAATAACTTCGCATCAATATTTAGCAGCGAGATCGGTTGAAACAAGCTACTGAGCGTAGGGTCCTCACCGGGCTTGGGAATCACGGTAATCAAGGCTTGGGGCATCGTTTCGGTGAGTGTACCTGTATCAGCAAAGGCATTAAACAGGCTGGTAAGTAAGGGAGCTAACTCAGTGCAGAAAGTCTTATAAAAGGCTGCACAGAACCCGTCAGGTCCTGGCGCCTTCATGGGCTTCAATCGGGCAATCGCAGAAATCACCTCCTCGTTACATATAGGCGCATCGAGATCTTCTGCCATGCTAGTGGGGAGGGGGGTGACAGCTGCAGCATAGGCATGTGGATCAGAAGAGATCAAGGGATATGCAGAGTATAATTCTGAGTAATAGGCCTGGAAGGCATTGATAATTCCAAGGTCCTCAGTAACCTCCACCCCCTGGAACCATTTTAACTGCTTGTGCATGTTGCTTGCTACACAGGCAATGCGCCAGCATGCGTCCTCCCTACAAAATATTTGTGCTTCAAGCGCGTAACAGTAGGTTCAGCCCTGTCCAAGTCAAGGCTCCGAAGGTGGAGCCATTCCTTTTCAAGTTGCCTCCAGAACCGGGGTGCACCGAAATGCTTGTGAATTGCCTCTAGTTCCTTCACTCTCAGTTCAAGCTCCTCCCTCTTAGCCCTTCTTATCTTATTCTTGTAAGCCCCCAGAGTGACCAATTTCTGTGCATCCCACACCGAGGACAGGGCGGTGGAGCCGTTACCGTTATGTTAAATAGTTCTGCAGAGTGGTCCGTGGTGCATTAACCGTTGTCGGGACGACCGCATCGAATCTCTCAGATGCCATTGTGGGGTCAAAGGTAAAATGGGGGGGAAAGGGCGCATGGTCAGGGTAATATGCGCGTGGTCTGAGAGCAAGAAGGCCTCGACAGAAGAGGCCTGGGCACGTTCCCAGGCGGCAAAGGTGACAAAGTGGGCTCTGGGTAAGCCTTGCAAGCCCCACAATCACGGTGTATGGGGCTGCAGTCCACCTCCACTCAGCTTGGCGACCACACATGCCGACTCCTCACCATGGCACTCTGAAGGCTGGAACCTTGCCGGAGGGCACCTCCACAGTCCCTGTGTCGGCAGCTCAGGCACAGGCACAGCCTCGAGCAGGCCATCCAACACCCTCTTCACCTCTCAGCACGGTAAGCTGCAACCCATTGCGAAACTCTGCTCTCAATCTCCCTTTGCTCGGCGGGAAAAAGTCAGCCCGAGCAGCCGATCGTCACCCTCGGGTATGGGGGAAGCCTCGTGCCGCCTGTGGGGTAGGTCAAGGGTGCTATGACTGCTTAGGCCTGGCGAGGACGGAGCTCGAGCAAGACGCGTCTGCTCACTTTGCCATCTTGGCCGCGCCTCCTGGTGCTCCTTTTAGGGAGGATGGCTTCATGAATTTCCTTTGTGGCTCACGCCATGCCTTATAGGTGCCCCCTACAGGAGAGCCTTGCGAGGAAGTGGCCACAGGCAAAGTGTCCCTGTAAAGAAGTAGTTTTGATAAATGCCAGCACTCCGAACAGTCTGCACTGGTGGAACAGCAACAACTTGATGCAGGGCAGGCCTTTTGCAGACCCCATACCACCTGTGACCATCACAAGCAGTATTTTCCTGCTGGAGTGCACATCTCAACGTCTTGAAGATCCAGGGAATGTTGCTTCTCAGTAAAAAGTTGCCACATCAATTACCTGGAGCTGATAGCCACATCACTAAACTTCAAAAGACTTATTCCAGGCCATTCAAGAAAAAGTAGTCCTCATCAAGACATACCACTTATTACCTACAAAAACTGGGTGGCACACATATTCAACAGCAATCCTCACTAGCACAGAGTTTTTGGCATTGAATGATCCACCACAATACACAACTGCTAATGGAACGCCTTCTGGGAATGGACTGTGAACTTGCAGACCTGTTCAGTAGTACGTGTCAACAAGTCACAATTGGAAATTCCACTTTCAGGTCGTACTTACAGCATTGAGGTACCCTGCAAGAACACATGTCCACCCCCGTGAAAGGGCAAAATGTCCAAGGTTTCCCTCCAGGTACCCACAGTCCATGGGCAATGTACTATGAATGAATTGGTCAAGGATCCTTACCTCCACTTTTCCAACTTTCCCACTTATGTGGTGAGGAAGATGAGATAAACATCTCTGACCCTCATCCTGGTAGCTCTTACCTGGGCAAAATAACCGTGGTACTCCATGCTCCTGGCGATGTCTGTCAGCCCCACGAGACATTGCTGCCCAAGCTGGACTTACTCACACAGAGACCAGCCCAGATCAGAAGTGCTGACCCCAGGCAACTCAACCTAGCAATCTGGCACCTACAGTTAAGGATTTGATTATTCAAGTCTCTGCCAAGAATGTATAACAAATCTACAGGAAGATTGCTGGCAAACTACATGGGCTAGTTACACTGCCTAGTGGATGAGGTTTGTCCACTACTGCATCTCCAACCATCTAGATCCCTTGAAGCCTAACATTGAGGACATAATCTGCTATCTGTTACCTCTGCAGTCCGTCCTTGCCCATATAGATCAATACACCTGCACTTAGTTGCTATTGCATCCACCATTCAAAACAGGGAACATTTCCTTCATGGGAGTCGGCAGCCTCCAACATAAACTATGTACCACAATGAAGCCGCTCCCAGTGGGGTGCCGCCAGTGCTAGTGCATTTTTAGTCTGTGAGTGCGCATCTCACAAAAAGTGAAGGACTGGTCTCACACACCGCCTGGTGTCATACTTCATCATTGACCAGTCCTCACCCTCTAAAAACTTGGTTTGATAGAGAGCGGGCATACACCTGATGACAGGGATGCTACACAACATAGCGAAAATGTAAAAAAAAAAAAAGGAAAGAAAAAGCAGAATAATGATGCTGCTGCGTCATTTTGTAGACATGAATGCTCTGTTATGTAAGCACACCTACCAAATGACTGAGGAGACTTTTATTTTATTTACGGATCTAACATGGATCGGTAAATAAAAGAAATCGAAGCATTGCAAAGCACGTTAAAGGCAAACGGGCTAGCAGCAATTTGTTTCTTTGTCCTCTGCAAAAGAAAATAAATACATTTAAAAATACCTTGGAGGGCAGCAACTGAGAGCCGGAGGGAGCAACACTCTAAGGAGAATCAGATTAGCAAAATAGCAATGCTGAGGGAGAAGAATACAAGGGCAAACGCAACACAGAGGGTGGTGGGGAAAAGCACACAGACAGGAAAGAACAACACAGAGCACTGCAGAGGTGGAAAGTGAAATACACATGGGAGACAGATGGAAAAACATGCTCTAATATGGAGTGCTTAATGAACAAGAAACAACCATTGGCAAAGCCATTAGGTTTTGCGTATGCAAAATCTATTGGATTTGTCTGTTTTTTTAAATGTTGCAAAGTGCTATGACGTGGCCAGTGTTGACCACTTCAAAGCCATTCCCTTTAAGGTATGTTTCACAGCAGCCCACGCTGCTGTGTTAATATTTGTCAATCTACGTGACGCTACATGCATAGTCAGAAATGCAATGAAGTCACCATTGTCGAAATCTCCTGAGAAGACCCCTCCATCAACCCAAAGTAAGAAATACGTGGTCAGGCAGGTCCTGCAACCTAGGCCAAAGGCTCCTGATTGACAGATCACAGGTGGGGTGGTAAGTATCCAACCAGACAAAAACGCGAACAGGAAAAATCCGGATTAGTCATGCAGATAGGCAGCAGCACCACAATGGTCCAAAGACATTGGCCCCAGTAAAGCATATATGGCGGGAGGCGTGCAAATGTTCCCAAAACACCATAAAGTTAGATTCCACATGAAGTTCGGAACACCAGCCAATCAGAACACAGTACACGCAGCGATCACGTGCTCCCCATACCGGAAATCTGGACACTTCACCCACTGGCCCTCATTGTGTTCACACAAGGTTGAGACCCACCTGCATTCACTATCAGGTGGCCTGATTTAGACCCCATGACTAGGCCTGCATTCCTTTCTCTAAAATAAGATCTAAATTGTGTTAGTATGTTCCAAATACTGTGCATAATGGCACTGAAAGTGAATAAATGTTGGGGCAGTCAATGTTTCCTGGCTGAATCGTTTAATTAAACCAACTGTTCCGGTTTTGCCAAACGCCTCTTGTCTTTTGTTTTTTCAAGGTAAATCCAACTTCCAGCTACACTGCAACATGTAAAGAAAATAGCACATAAGTGTTTGGGGGAGAAACCATCAGAGACGGGATAAGTTTGAGGGTGGGTAAAAATCAATGGAGGGTGGGCGGAGAAGTAACTTTTGGAGCAGAAGGAGGACAGGAAATAGAGAGAGGTATTACAGAGCCTGCACTCTATAGTCGCACTATAAAAGTACTGCTTAATTGATTGACTAATGCCAGAAAGTTTTAAAAAAAAAAGTTTAAAAAAAGTGCCAGCAGGCCAGTGGTAGGACACATGAAGCAGTACTTAGTCTATGCTCCACAGCATGGATGGAGACCCCAGAGACTCAGAAGCCCAAGTGGTAGACGAGACGCCAGAAGGAGTAGCTGACTAATAGGAAGCAAGGAAATAAGAGTAACGTGGGAGCCAATTAACAGTAAATAATGGGCTGGCTCTAAGTGCCCTTTAAGATTTTTATTTTAAGGACAATAGCTTTCGCTGACAGTACATGTGCAGTACAGTAATCAATGGGTGGGCGCTATGCCTACTGTATACATACAGTAGATATTTTATTTTTTTTGCCAAAAGACAGCATTCACTGTCTGATAGGCGAGACCTAAAAATGTAAGCAGACTTCAGTTTTGACCAGCATTCTGTGTTCCTGCCTTCATAACACATTGTTTCTCACTTAATTTGCCTTGGATTGTTTCATCGTTATGGTATTTGTTTTCAGTGTACTTGTGTTTTATCGCTGTTATTGGAATTGTATCTGACATAGGAAAGCTGTGGAAAAGTCCCATTTCAGATACCTTTCTCTTTCAAATATCACTACCTATAGACCTTGATGGGATACTCTAAAGGGCTGAGTGAATTCATACTAGCATTGCCTGACTGAAAGTGACTTGGGTTGATCACAAAATAAATAATAAACATCATGTTGAGACCAAATATGGCATGAGAAAATGAGAGCCCCAAAATTTTGGGCTCCGAGACCTAGTTTGTGTAATGGTTGCTAATCAAATTGATCAGTAAAACCAAATGAAAGAAAAATTCAAAAGGTGCAAAAGGTGTGGTGGAGTGGGTGTGAGTGAATTAAAAATACCGTGCTAGTGGGCCTCGACAAATGTATTCTGCTCCTAGGTCGGTATATTAAAAATGGGGTTTGTCACTGTATTCCATCCTGTAATATGGGATGGATCAGTGTACGGTCGACATGTTTCACGCTACCCCTAGCTTTTCTTCAATAAGCGGTCCGGAGAGGTTAGCAGCTAGGTACACCACACATAGCCCTTCACAAAAAAGTGCTCCTACGTAGTTCGTATGTCGCAGCATGCCCCTTTGCGTAGAGAACTGGGATGGCCCCAATGATAAAGCATGTCACCGTGGGGCAACCCCGTGAGTGAGGGGACTCTAGAAAGAAGATTTTCTTTCTTTTGGTTTTACTGATCAATTTGATTAGCAACCATTACACAAAATTTGGGGGCTCTCATTTTCTCATGCCATGTCCTAGGAGGGCGATCTAGTTGTTTCCTCCTTCTCCCCCCCAGAATATACGAGACCAAATATGGGTCAGAAATATGTGAATGACTTTTGATTAGACACAAAATAAAGTAATTTAATCCCTCTGGTTGAGTTTACAGCGTACTTTCACAGATGAGTACCTGAAATCATTGCTTTGCATGCCGTGCAACAGAGCTGCCTTTGATTTTTGCCAGTACATCCAATTCCCAAGTTGGTACTGGACAACCTCCTGGTCTGTTTTGATGGAAAACAGGTCCGTTTCATGGTAGACCTTTATCTGGATAAGTGAACTACCTTCTACTAATAAAACTTCATTCGCAACAGCCTCAGCATTACACACAATGGTTTTAAATTGTATAGCTTTTCTGAAACATTGGAAAAGTAATATAGCTCGTCCGGGAAACCTATTGGCTTCCCCACTGTGTTTTGTTTTACTGCAGATGGCCACTATGACTGCGCCGGCATCTGCAGCAGCCAACTTTGACGTTTTTGCTGTTGTTTTTTTTCAAATCTTATTCGAAGATTACCTCTATGGGTGCGCACACGCAACTCTGTCGGCCCTGTTTAAAGTATTTTATTTTTTCCAATACTGTTGATGGCTTGTGTGGTTGCACACGTGTCCACAGTGGGCAACTCTAAATAGGATTAGTGTTTAATTTTTTTTTTAAAACACTTAAAAATGCCCGCCACTTGTTCGTACATGCATGCAGCCGTCTTGTAATGGTAAAAAACAAATTAAGAATACTGCCTGAAGGTGCGACAGCAGACGAAATTTAGCAAGAAGTTCATTAGTAGCTGGACGGTGGGGGGGAATAAATAGTGCAAAATGAATGGGGGGCCATGGATAGAGGGTGAGGGTAGCCTACAAAAATCTACGTGCGTTGCATTGCAAGATCTGACGTCATGAGTGGAAGGCTACCTCAACCAATCAAGCCACTGTGAGATAGACCTGTCGTGGGCGGTATAAATACAAGAATAAGGAACAAAACCACTGAATCAGAAGTAGGGCATTGCGATAAACACAATAGGTCTTCAATAGACCGTGATAAGCTATCAGTAGCCAAGTGCAAGAATTGAAAAATTTTCCTTCGAAAGCAATACACACACAACCTGCCCCACTTCCTCGCTCCTAGGAGTCACTCTCACTGCATACGCATATGAGATGAGGGTCCGGTTTATCACGGGAAACGTAGAGGTTTAAATGCGAGATCTGCCTAGAACATACAAGATGATATTAATCGTCTAAAAGTGATTTTCATTTCTACATGTGTATATGGCATTCTGTTAATGTTATGAGAATGTTTTTGCTATTACATGATGGCTCTGGACATCGCCAGAAGTAAACTAAAGTGATGATTGTGTGAAAATGATTACGAAATTATTTTCACATTAATAGGGCACAAACAAAACATTTACCAAAATGTTTTTGGCAATGATGGCAATATGGGCATCAATGGAATGTCTCAATTCTACTAAACAGTACATTTCTAGAGTTATTTCCCTGCTTTTACTGCTACCGACAAATGCCCCATATAAAATAAAAAAACAAGCACTTGGAATGCAATAGGTCTCACATTTTCAAGAGTTTGAGCTATTGGCATTGTAAATGACAATGCATTTTATTTATATGTTTTGAAAACCTGCAAGAAGTGCATAAACACGCATGTTTTACTTGTAGTCATTGCTTACGAGAAGCAATGCTGACAGTAACTGCGCCTCTTTTACTGCCAGCCTTGCTTCTCGTAAATAAGGACATTTGAAAGAGACTATTAGTTATAGATTCCTTACCTTAGAATTACCCCGAGGCGTCAGACTGAATCTGAAGAATTTGTTCTTAACAGTACCACTGCACGTCGGTAGGTGGCGTTGGTCGATTTCTTGTTCGTCGTCGGTATCGTGATCGACAAGATGACATCGCGGTATCTACTTAAACGCCACCCCTGTGCGCTGACGTCAGTTCTTTCTTTTTCCGCACCAGCCAGCACAGGTTACAGCGTCGACACCCGGCCTCACCTCCGTACTTTTGTACCGCTGTTCTTTCCTGGCATTCCCTACCTCCCTTACTGGCAGCTAGAGGAGGGTGAGGAGGATTGGGACGGGTCTGTTGACACTCTAGCAGACCAGCTTGAGGAGCTGGACTGGAGAGAGGCGTTGGGTGATGCCAGTGGTCTGGATACCTCCCCAGACTGTGGTATACTTTCTCCCCCTACCGTGGTTACAGTAGAGGGAGCTTCCTACGCTGTGGTGTTGCATAGGGCGGCTGAGGCCTTGGGCCTTGAGCTACCTACAGTGGCAGTCAGCACTAACCTCCTGACTTAGGTGCTTCAGCCAGCAGGAGCCTCTTTGTAGCCCTTGCTGCCTTTCAATGAGGCATTCACTGACGTCCTTCTGGGCTTCTGGTCCAAGCCCAGCGCAGGGGCTCCTGTGGATAGGATGATTGCCCGATGCCACCGCTCGGCCCCAGGTGACCGTCTTCTCCTCTCCCAACACCCTACCCCCGAGAGCTTGGTGGTCCAAACCTCATCCTCAAAAGGAAACCCTTTCCCTACAGCTCCTCAAGATAGGGAATCCAAGAAGCTGGATCATCTTGGGAAGAAGATGTTTTCTTCCACCAGCTTAGCACTGCGGTCGGTGAATACTGCATGTCTCTTGGGCCTTTACACACACTCTGTTTGGGACACTGTTGCGCAAGTGCTGCCACAATGCCCGGAGGAGGCCCAGGCCGTGCTCACCGTGATGTAGCTTAGGGTCGAGATGCAGTAAAGCTCAACATCAGGTGGGGGCTGGATACCGCCGACTTGCTGGGTAGGACGATTTCCATGTCGGTAGCCCTGGGGCGCTACACCTGGCTGAGAACCTCTGGCTTCTCTGGGGGATGTCCAATCTACCCTTTTGGATATGCCCTTTGATGACTGTCGCCTGTTTGGTGACAAGGCTGACAACACCTTGCAGCAACTTCTCGCCCCCTTCAGTCTGCCTTTCACCCCTTTTGTGGCCACGGAAGGGGTGCCCCACTACGTTGTGCCCAGAGTCATAGGTCTGGGAGCCAGAGGATGGCCAGTCCTCCCCCACCCCCACCCCCCCCTGCAGCCACCGCCAAACGTTCCTAGTCTAACTTTTCTGGGCCATCAGTTGCCAGTGGGCGGCAGGATCCCCCATCACCTTCCCCAGTGGCAAAAGATCACGTCGGACAGGTGGGTTTTGCAGATAGTCTGAAGGGGCTACACCCTCCCCTTCGAGACTACCCCTCCCTCCATCCCTCCATGCCACCAACACTCCATCGCATGTCCGAGGATCACTTGGTGCTTCTCCGTCAGGAAGTTACGCCACTCTTGGCCAAGGGAAGTATCGAGCAAGTACCTGTGCCAGAAGTTGTTTGTGGTTTTTACTCCCACTACCGAGAAGGACAAAGGCCTGTGTCCTATCTTGTATCTCAGATACGTCAACCACTTCCTCCAGAAGGAGAAGTTCTAAATGTTGACATTGGCTCAGGTCCTGTCTGCCCTTGACCCTGAAGACTGGATTGTTGCATTGGACTTGCAGGACGCTTATTTTCACATCCCTGTCTTGCCTGCCCACCAGCGCTACCTGCGGTTCACGGTGGGCCACGAGCATTTTCAGTATTCCGCACTCCCCTTTGGCCTTAACAATGCCCCTTGCGTGTTCACGAAAGTGATGGCGGTGGTCGCAGCTCATCTGCGCAGATCAAGGGTTCCAGTCTTCCCCTAACTCGACAACTTGCTGTTGAAGGCAGGCTCGCCCTAGGCTGTCGTTTCCCACCTCCAGACTACGGCCAACCTCCTGCATTCGCTGGGGTTCACTATCAACATGCCAAAGTTGCACCTGACTCACTCTCAGAAGCTCCTTTTTATCTGAGCAGTTCTGGATACAGCGCAGTTTCGGGCCCATCCTCCCGAGCAGCTAGTCCGGGATATTCGGGCTTTGATACTGATGTTTCAGCCTCTATCCCCGATTTCGGTGAGAATGACCCTAAGACTGCTGGGCCTCATGGCCTCCTGCACTCTGCTGGTGGATCATGCCAGATGGCATATTTGGGCTGTGCAGTGGGGCCTGAAGTTCCAGTGGGTGCAGCATATGGGGAATCTTTTTGATGTCATCCAGATCTCGGCGGGCACTGCACACCAATTGCAGTGGTGGCTAATGGACCAGGATGGGGACAAAGGGAGATCCCTCTCCCTTCCTCAATCAGAGTTCACAGTGGTGACAGATGTAGATGTGTCACTCCTGGGATGAGGCTGCAAAATGGGTGAGCCCGAGATCAGAGGCCTCTGGTCTCCGGCGGAGTCCAGGTTCCACATCAACCTTCTGCAGCTCCAGGCGATACGTCTTGCACTGAAGGTATTCCTTCCTTCTGTCAGAGGAAGATTGGCTTCAGCTGTTCACGGACAACACCTCCGCCATGTGGTACTGCACCAAACAGGGATTGGTGGTGTTTTGGACCCTATGTCTGGAGGCTCTACGAATTGGTCATGGCTAGAACATCGGGGCATGTCCCTGGTGGTTCAACATCTGGCAGGTTCCATGAACGCCAGAGTAGACGAATTCAGCCTCCGGTGCATGATGGATCACGAATGGCGTCTTCACTTGGATGTGGTGCAAGGTCGCTTTCAGCAGTGGGAAGAGCCTTCATTAGATCTGTTTGCCACCAAAGAAAATGCGCATTGTCAGTAGTTCTGCATGTTGAAATTTCCAAGGCGGCACTCTCTCGGCGATGGAATTGCAGTCTTCTATACGCCTTTCCACCTATACCACTTCTGCCCAGAGTGCTGAAGAAGATCAAGCATGACCAGTTCCAAGTCATTCTTGTGGCTCTGGACTGGGCGCGACGAGTCTGGTATCCTGAGCTCTTGTACATAGCCATGTATCCTCCGATCAGGCTCCCTCTTCGGGAGGATCTTCTGTCGCAGCAGCAGGGGACGGTCCTCCCCCGGAACCTGTCAAGCCTCAACCTCCTTGCGTGAAGATTGAGCAGTAACAGTTGATAGCTTTCGACCTTCATCCCGAAGTCTGTAATGTTAGCTTGGCAGCCAGGCGTCCCACTACTAAAACATTTTACGCCTGTCGATGGAACACATTTGTCGCCTGGTGTGCAGCAAAGGCTGTGAATCCCCTTTCTGCCCCTCTTTCTGAGGTTCTCCTCTTCCTACTTTCTTTGGCCCAGCAGGGCTCTACTCTGGGCACCCTTAAATGCTATCTTTCAGCTATTTTTGCCTTTCTTCGCCTACCTGATTAGCCTTCTCTTTTTAAGTCCCCTATTGTAAATAGGTTTCTTAAGGGCATTACTCACCTCTTTCCTCCTATTTCTTTTGTAATGCCCCAATGGGTCTTGAATCTTGTCTTAACTCACCTTATGTGCGCTCCTTTCAAGCCACTACATAATTGACATCTCAGACTCTTGACTTTAAAGACTGCTTTTCTGGTTGCCATCACCTCTGCTCGCTTGGAGAGTGAGCTGCAGGTTCTATCTTCTAAACCTCCTTTCTTTCCTGTCCATCCGGACAAGGTTGTCCTTCAAACTAGGCCTTCTTTTCTACCCAAAGTGGCTACCTCTTTCCACACAGGACAGACCATCACTTTGCCCACTTTCTTCCCGGCCCTCATCCTTCCAAGGAGGAGGAGAGACTCCACTGTCTGGACCTAAAACGGGTGTTATCATTTTATCAGGATCGCACCAAACAATACTGGGTGGACGATCAACTCTTTGTTGGCTATGTGGGCGCTTAATAAGGTTGGGCTGTGCAAAAACGGACCATCTCTCGATGGGTCATCCTTTGCATTAAGATCTGTTATCCTTTGGCAAAAAAGAAGCCTCCGGTAGGACTGCGTGCCCATTTCATCAGGGTGACGGCAGCTACTACTGCTTTGGAATTTGGAGCCAGGCAGCCACGTGGCCATCACTGCACACATTCACTAAACATAACTGCCTGGATAGTCAAGTCCGGACAGATGGCTTCTTTGGCCGTTCAGTTCTCCAGGACTTTCTTGGGTGAGCTTAGTTCGCAGGCCCACCTCCGGGGTTGGTATTGCTGATGTATCTATTATAAGGTAAGTAATCTATAACTAATAGTCTCTTTCAGATGAACAACTTTGGTAACAATATATATGTAAGAGACATGTATTAGTTATAGAATCCTTACCGCCCCACCCATCCGCCCCGTTCTGCAGACTGACTTCTAGCATAAGGGACTCCCTTTCTATAATTGTTTATAACATCTGTTTATATGTGATCTTAGAAGCAAACTATACCATCTCTTAATGTTTTTTCATTGACTTGCTTGGATTTTGTGGTTATATACTTTGCAGATGGCCGTGCTGCCATTCTCTGTGGGTGCTATGTCAGTGGTGTAATGAAAATTGAGGGGAGTACCCTCAAAAGCAAATGGAGGGGGCATCCTCTTCTGGCCCACCACCTACCACTTTTGCTGAGGGGGCACCCTACAGCTTGCCCCCACCCGTACTGTGGAGGCTGTAGGGGATAATGTTATGCCACTGCACTAAGTGTAATATATGGACTACAGGACTATCTAGTCATTACCCTCACCTGTTGTACCTGGAAGGCAAGGCCACTAGTTGCTTTCTTTGTTCCAGCTGTGGTGCTGTTGTACTCTTATGACCATTAATTATAATGAGGTAACCCAGTGACCCTCAGAACCTGGGTAATACGTTATATGCAAATGATGGTATTAGATTTGCAAAGTGACTGAATAATTACAACTTTGCGAAAAGTAAAACTTGTGGTGTGTGTCCTTTTTAAGAAAATATTTCCATGATTAATATTGTGAAAAATGTATATAAAAAATACTAAGTACAGTGTAAACTGAGCAAAGAAATTGTTTGAATCCGGTAGTACTCCTATGAAGCAGAGAGGACCACAAGGTTATTAAAGCCAGATTGAGGTGAACAGGGCATAGGGCTAATATTTGTGTTTTTATTTATTAGAATGCTGAGGGGAGCATTTTTTGTGTGCATGCTAAGGTTGAGTAATTTGTTAGGGCGATGTGTTCTTTCAATTAAACGAACCATTCAGCTCCAGTGCTCACAGCATTACTGATGGCTGTTGAGACAACATCTTGAGTAGGAGTGATCTTACTCATTGACAATGGAATTCTGCATTTTCTCTTCTGTGGAAGGGCCTATGTTGGCGGAATAGCTGGGGTGAATGAGCCTGTTCCCCACCATGAAGCATTCAGATAATTTTTTTAGGTCAAGACTAGCACTGCGTGCATGCGCTGCTCTAGGAGAGGGCCTCTTGGAATTTTTCCAGACACATTCAGAAAGCTTGTACGTCTAGTTGTCAAATTCCATTGGCCTTTGCGTGTGGCTTTCAATAAATGAAAGCACTCAGTTGGCCAAAGGCGGTAGCATGTCCCACCTCTTCTTAAAATGTTCACTCCCATGGCATTTAGCTCTCGGGAGCGAGCAGGCTGGCAGCTGCAGCTGCATTCCTTCTTTTTCACGTGCTTTTGTTATCTATTTTTTTGCCTTTCTGAACGCGGCCACCCTTGCTTAATGTAGTATCCTGTTACTAATTGCTTTTAACGCGTTGCCCTGATCTTCTTTGAAATGCTTGTTTTCTGCACAGAACACACACAGTGACCGAGGCTTGTCGGTCTGAGTCTGCTCTCCGCCTCTGATCCCCTGAGGGCTCTAGGGCCTGCCTCTGCCTCGGTTACACAAGTGGGAGGAGGGGGGGGGCTGGCCTTGAACTACCCCACTGTATTGATTTCTCCACCGAGATTCTAGGAAATTGCGCAGTGTTACAACACACTTCAGGGGAAGTGTTATGCACAGAGTGTACAGACTTGTGTTTCACCCCCCCTCTCCACCCCACACACAGTTTCCTCCTCTGCCCTCCATTGGCAGGTGAGGCAGGAATTCGCCCTCCTGCACAAGCAGTGTGTAGGGCACTGCGCCGAGCCTGCAGCCACAGGGGGGCTAAAAATAACGTCTGAAAACACAGTGTGCTGTTCCTCCCTCCTGGAGTCTGTTTACTCGTAGCAGTGACCTGGAGAGCTCTGGGAAGTGCGTGCCCAAGCCTCGCTCTGGAGCACACTGCAATGTTCCGCCATGTGTGATACAAAACACTATCCTAGTGGGCGCCTTGTTTACCACTGTTGTCCCACGGGCCACAGCAGCACTACATTCCAATTGTGTAACCTGATTACTCATTTTTTTCATTCGGTTCACCAAAACGCTAGGACAAACAGAAGAGTTCAGGCCAAATGGTCATGGGTTTGAAACACGCGCAAAGTTTTATTTTACACTCCTTCGCAAAAGTCTTTGGAAAAAGCTGCGACTTGCGACAGTTTCATTACTCTGTGTCATTCACTTTGGTGACACTGTTTGTATTATACAACTATTAACTGCAAGAACATGTTTCTGCGAAAGGCAGACGTACCTTCAGGAAACGGGCTCATTAATGCTTGCTTAGGGATAGCGGTCAAAAATTGAAGGGCGTTCCGTCCTTCCAACCCTTGGAGCCCCATCTCATTCAGCATTGGGAAGAGCTGTGAAGAGAGCCACCATTGGCTCTACATTCGGACCCACGTGGCTATCAGCTGACGTGTTATGCTATTCGCAGTTTGTATAGCAGCAAGCTATGTTATGTCTTCGTAGCTTATTCTCTTCTCTTGTTGACGACCCCCGCGGATTACTGCTAAACAGACTTTAATTTACTGCTCCTCTTTCTGCTTTCTTGTTCCTCAGAACTGCATGGGAACAAATTGTCAACCAATGAAAGATTGAAAAATAGGATTCTCTGAGGTCTACAACTTAGCTAAAAGACCGTAGCAAAGCCAATAGCTCTACCTAAACACCTATAAGGTGCCAATGCTTGTTTGCTTTGGTGATCACAGAAGTAAAGTTGGATGTTTGTTTAATCTGAGGTCAGCGCTGCTGTGCTTCTGTGGAAATATCTGACATTGCGGCAGCTGCCCATTATCCCAGAAAATATATCAGAGCCTAGCATAATGTGACGGTACCCATCCAGGTGTTTTTTTTTTAATTAAATCTCGCTAACATCTATCAATGAAACCTATGAAAATATCTGCTCTAATGCACACTGGATGGTAACTGCTATTTTGGCTACTGTGCTTCAAATTAATATAAATAGCTTCTTAGGTCACACTGTGCTTCTGGCTTCTAGAAGCAAGTTAGGATGTTGGGGACAGATGACAAATGGCAGCCAGCGCCAGTCCTGCTGCATGTACCCCTACAGACCCCACTACTCAAATGGATTGCTCTGAAAGATCTCTTGACAACAGTTTTGTTCAGCACAGGCTTTATACCCAGGGCGTTCAAAATATACAATCACACGGGCTATATTGATAACACTCTTGGCTGTATTTAGACGCTGGAGCTACTCGCCGCCTCTCTCTCCCTACCCCACCCTTCGCAGGTCAAAGGAGATGGGATTTTTCTGCTTCCATATCATGCGAGGTGAGTATATCACAGTTTGCTGGCACTGCAGCAACCGAGATGGCAGTATCAGGGTGTGACTGGAGCTTGTTCATGCATGTCATTGAAAATAGAAGCCCGTGTGAGCTGACTGAGCTGTCTCCCATGTTGAGAATAGCATTCATTAGGAGTGTGACAGCGAGCAAATGTAAAGGCGCATTACTGCTTAAACAAGTAATATGACACAAAAAGTTAAACAAAGCATGGCATTTGTGGAACGGGTCCTACGCTGATAGTTAAAATGTTAACAATGCGTCGCAATTATTGACTGTGAGCCTGTGTTAATGTGAAAGCGGGTACCGCGCTGAAACCTAAAGCGCGGCGCTCAGGTGCTGGGGAGGGTTGCAGGCCCCATTCTTTACTGTGCGCCTATGCTGGTAATTTAAAAGGGCGAATTTATAGAGGTCTGTCGTTATTTTAAATTACAAAAATTAAAAAATTTGTTGCGTGCAAAAAACCAGAAATGTGCGAGTGCGTCAGCCACGTAAATCACGTTCTGAAAATTGTACTTGCATGAGACAGCATGCCGCTTCTGAGCATTTGGAAGCGGTGAAACAAGGTTGGTATAAAAAGAAAAAAGCGACGACTACAGGAGATCACGTCCTGCCTGCAACAGCTGGTAAGAGAAAGTCCTTCAAGAGAATAGTTCTCGCAGTCTGTAATTAAAACATCCTGAGTAGCAACACAAGTAAAGGTGCCAGTCCTCATAGGAGGTTACAAAAGCAGAAAAGTAGGTACTAAGGAGGGACTCCTAAAGCTAATGACGAATCAAAAGCAATAGATGATAATTGGCCAGTCGTTTGAGCAGCAGAAGAGTCTCCTTTGTACAGATATTTATATATGACCAGAAACCTAGATATACACTTCTTGGGTCTCAGTGTCCGTGTTACAAATTACACATATGCACACGATGGACAGAAAAACATAGATCCATTTCCACCCAGTTGTCAGGTGGAGTTATTTCCAGTAGGAGCAGAGGCACCAAGGAATGAGTCTTTAGAACAGAGACCTGACTAACCAATCAGCAATAACCATATCTTTATGGTTCTCTGCGAGCCACAGTTATTGGCTGAACCCTTCCTCCCTTTATCAGTTTTACAAGTTGTTTATTTTTTTTTAAAGAGGAAGGAGGGGTCTTACTAAGGCACTAAAACATTTTCAAGTATCCAACTAAAAATTAAAAAGTTTGTGAATATCTTTTTACCTGAAAGTTTGGTTCCAGTTACATTTCTAGGGGCTACTAGAAATTCACCTGGTTAATTATTTAGAAAACTTCCATTATCTTTACCTATTAAAAAGGATATAAGAAATAAGTAGGATGATTGTTTAGTGGCAACTTTGTTTTCTGGTGATTTACAAAGTATTGAATCAGAGGTATGGATCACAGAATTAGAACGTGGTATTGTGATGTATTCCTATAGGTTCTGTATCGATCCCCCTATTCCTGACCCTATTCTGGTTAACAAACTAACAAGTTAACTAGCAGCCATCCCATGAGGCAGAAAACCCCCATGATGCAGGAACCGTTATCTGATAAAGCCACACTACGGCACAGGAACGTGTTATCTGATTAGGTCATAACGCTTGCCATCTAATTAGACAAGCGATATTCCTCCAGCCCCTGATAAGGCATACGGAGTTCTCAAAACAAATCAAACCTATGACAACCTGGGAAAAACCCTGCGGCCATTGTTTTGATTTCACCGAGAACTTCAGCAAAAGAATGTGCTAACGACCTGGTCGTATGACATCCTTATTGACGTATCTATGTCCATCCTTACGTCAATCTCGGCACCTTAAAGGTATAAATATTACCGATATTGCCCTATGCAAACACACGCGGTGGTGACGAGATCGGAGCAGCCAGACTTGCCGAAGCCCAGAGCAGAGCAGACCCCGCTGGCGCAGCCCCGCCTTCCTGACGCGCTGAGAACGAGAAGCTGTCTATTCTCCTGCCGAGAAATCCAGCTCCGGCGCTTCCGGGTAGCCCTCGCAGGCAGCCTGGAATATCGAGGCCAGAGACGAGAGATATCATCCCTCATCCATCCTAGACTCCAGGTACAGAACTGAATAACCCCTCACAGAGAATTCTTTAGTCAGTCACTTGGCAAAACAAACTTAACTTAAACTGTAACTTTCTATTCCCGCCCACGCATTAGACTTAGGTCAGGTACACGGGGTAGGCGTAATTAGAAACACCAGTTGAGTACGAGTAGTCAAATGTATATGTGTATGTAATATATCTTATTCATTTTAAACCTTCATATGGCTTAGAAACCATATCAATGTTTTTACAGTATTATTTTATACTTCTGCTTTTAATGTATGCACTTTACTTAACCATAAGTATTGCAATAATATCGATCCATTTCTCTTGTATGAGAAAAGAGACTGATCAATAAATAACATCTTTTATTGAACACGCCCGTCTCTTCCTTTTCTCTACAATCTGATGAGACTAAGAATGCACGTACTGACTGAGTAAAATAAATTGCCTTTTGTTCACACGACTCTCGAGATACACTCTTGATTAGGGGAGAGCAAAGTTGTCATGTTCTATGGTTGTCAGAAACTAAATCCCTTCTTGTCTATCCAGGGAGGTTCAACTCCTCCTTGCCTATTCGAGAAAGTTTCTAGTGAACTCTGAGCTAGCTGGCAAACCCAAAACTTTAAGTCTAATATCGACAGTAGTAGACCTAGTTAACGTCTGGTCTAGGCCTATACTATTGAAGGTATTATTCCAATGCGCAGAGCCTATTGGGATAATAGGAACTACACTACATGGCGCCCAACGCGTTTGGAAGGGCGATAAAACTAACGTAAGACATTTAGAGAAACTCAGTCGTGCTTTCTCACTCAGACCCTTTTTCCCATAATACTCCAAAGACGTCTGGAGTGGGTGAAAGGTAATATCCGCCAAACCTCGCAGGAGGAAACTCCTATGTATGGTACTTGGTTTAGTCAACGTTGAAGGATAAACCGTTCCAAAATATTGTGCATCTAATCTTTGTTTCCATAAGAAACCTGATCTGCAAACAAACAAAGTAACCATCCTGTCGGTAAAATGGTAGACAGTGATGATGAAAGAGAGACAGTTAGGATAGCAACTGAACTCGCAGCAGCTGATAATGCACTGCAAGACACAGACCCGGATATAATACTCATCCCGGTCATCAAAAGGAAATCTATAACCTTAAAACTTATAGAAAATGGACTGACACCTAGAGGTGGTACAGTCATATTCGTGATTGAGGCACACGAATATCGGCAGACAGAGGTATACTATTCATGGATACATTTTCCAGCAGCAAATGCTGTAACAAAGTACTTCCACTATTACAAAACAGAGGAACCTCCTAATGAGTACACTCCTTTCGAGGAGGTGGAAGTACCACTTAAATTTCAAGAGCATCTGCTCTTATTTAATGGCGCCCTAAAACATAATAATCACATCACCAGGCTCGGTCCTTTAGGTAGACCAGGAGCAACGTGGCCGGTCCTAGCCGGATACACACCACATCCAGACATCGAAAGAATGCCTGCACCAGAGCTTTTAACACAGCTAAAACAATTAATAAAATTACATAGACAATTAGTCCAATATGTGATGCGGACTTCAACAATTCAGCCAGCAATTAAAATTCCACAGCTGACCCCTCACCAGGGGAACACAAATAAAATTACACCACAGAACATACAATCCTGCCTAGGTAAAGTACCAGCTAAACGGGAACAAATACCATTCTGGTTAGCACAAAAAATCACCCAAATAGAGGCTGTGTTTCCAGACACGACCCCGTTAGAAAAACACAGGATTCTGACTATCTGTCTTCCAATGGGAATCGCACCACACATTGAGGACTGTGACACTTGGGGTACAGTCTTTGCTTCCATCTACACAAAAACGCACGGTGTTCCATCCATTTCGGTAATACCAGATGTGCTAAAACAAATTCAAGACGAATATGGTCCAGAACCCGCTTTAACTCTTGGTATGAAATTACTAAAAGACTTCAAGCAGGTCTCGGCTATATTATTAGCCAACATAAAGGGAGAAGCAGCGAACGTGGCGATCCGCCAGAGGCTAAAAGAGACAGATATAGCAGACCAACCAGCTGAAATTGCTAGAATCATAGAAAAATCCTATGAGGAACTAGGTAGAGATAGTTTAGGTGGAATACCAGTAAAACCACAACTGATTGAAAGTCCTGAAAAAATATTTTTTAATAATAATTCAACATCACAAAAAAAGAGCTGGGATGGAAACAAACAATCCAATCCTAAAGAAAAGAAATTCCAGTCCAGAGGAAGGTCTCCTCGGCGAAGAGAAAAGTCTCCGAACCAAAGACACAGGTCACCCCAAAGTGACCCCTCTGGGAAAAGATATAACCTTAGAAATAGGGATAATATAAAGAAACCTGATAGATATCAAGACATTGATACACGTCCCTCTCAATCTTTTCAGACTTCCTCGCAGAAATCGGAAAGAAGAGGACGATCAGAACAAAGAGAAGAGCACGCCAAGTCCAAAGACAAGGAACCTGCTCAGCTAAAAAAGAAATTACAATTTCCAAAAAAGAAGGTAGCCAGTATCAAGGTAGTTAACAATGCCGAGAATACTGAGGACACAACTGAAAAACGGAGAATGGGCTCAGACAATGCTAGACAGCGCAGCAGAAGTGAGCATAGCTCGCAAAGTCCTTATGAATCATCTGGAGACAGTGGACACGAATGAATATCTTCAAGTGGAAACTGCAGACACCAGAGTTAGCAAACCTCACAAAATATATGAAATAACTTTACGTATAGAAGGGGATAAGACTAGAAAAATAAGGGGACTATTTTGGGATAATCTCTCCAAGGGCTATGACATCCTTCTAGCTGAAAAAGACTGGCCACCAGAGTTTGTCAGGGAATGCCCTCATGGCGAAGAAATAATTATGCCTGCCTTCTCAAATCATATCCCAATTCATAAAAAATATACACTTGCCAGAAAGTGGGCAGTAGCTCAAGCTCCTGCTTTATATAAAAATCATGTAGGATGGGATGAGGACTCTCCTCCTCACAAAATCCAGTTAAAATCACAACCTACTGCACAGAGACAGTACCCAATTAAGCAAGAAGCAAAAAAACAGGTAAAAGAAATCCTAGATCAATTAGAATACCAGGGGGTGATTGAAGCTTGCACCTCACAAATGAACAACCCTTTGTTTCCGGTCTCCAAACCAGACAATTCATATCGTCTAGTTTTGGATTACCGACACCTTAACTCATGTTGCAAAACTTTTGCAGTGCAAAACTCGCATAGTGCTGCACTAATGAATAACATAGTGCGCAAAAAATACAAAACAACATTAGACATCTCTAATGGATTCTTTTGTCAAAACATAGCACCAGAGAGCAGATATTTGTCTGCATTCTCAATAAATGGCACTCAAAAACAATTCTGTCGGTTAGCCCAGGGGTACAAGAACAGCCCGGGAGTATTCTCAGCGAGAGTAACAGAATTACTACAAACATATGACGACGAAGCATTATCGTATGTCGACGACATATACTTAACAGATGATGACTTGGAGACTCACTTGAAGAGAGTGAACACCATAATACTTGGGTTCGCAGCAGAGGGTTACAAATTCAACTTTAAAAAATCCAGAATTGCCCATCTGACAGTCCTGTTCTTAGGATATGAATTATCAAGTGAAGGCAAAAGCCTGGCTGACAATTTTCTAGAGAAATGTGCCGTACTCCAAGCACCTAGAACACTAAAAAACCTACAGTCAATTCTAGGCTTCCTAAATTTCGGAAGAACATACATTGCAAATTACGCAGAAAGGGTCAAACCCCTTTATGATCTAATAAAACCAGATTTTAAAAGAACCAATTGGACTCTAATACACACAGAAATTCTGAGATCCTTACAAACAGACATGCTAATTAAAACAAAATTAGAAACACGTGATAACACACGCAATCTTGTGATTCGAGTCATCCCAGGAAGATGCGGATTCACATACCTGACCTCTAATGAGGGAGAAAAGGTACCAATTGCATTCAAATCACACTTGTACACTAAGGCTGAAATGAAATTCAGCCCAACGGAAAAAATTCTAACTGCAACACAGACAGCTATAGCAAAAGAACGAGCCCTGGCACAAGGTAAACGAATAATAATCGTGACACCGATACCAGCCCTAGAGGCGGTAACAAAGGCAAGCATTCCAAATGCTAAAGCGCTCCATCCGAGATGGATACA
Organism: Lissotriton helveticus; assembly: GCF_964261635.1. Taxonomy (NCBI): domain Eukaryota; kingdom Metazoa; phylum Chordata; class Amphibia; order Caudata; family Salamandridae; genus Lissotriton; species Lissotriton helveticus. Next base: position 263,330,735 of record NC_136065.1, on the reverse strand, counting down.
ATGGGCTAATTCTCTTGCTGCAACAGACGTGACATACGAATTTGATCCTAACTTAAAAACACAAGAATTTCTCCAATATGAATTTGAATGTCCTCCGCCGACCGAAATTCTGCCTCTAGAACATTACGACTGTATAATATACACAGACAGATCAGCACAACCCGCAGTAGGGGGTAAACAAGCCTACAGTGCTGCGTGTGCGATCGTTAAAGGTCGCTGGCACGAAGGGAAATTTAAACCAGCTATCACTAAAACACAATCTCTAGGAGATTGTACAGCTCAGCGAGCTGAACTACTGGCGTTCAAGATGGCGCTTGAAAATACCGATCGAGAATTCCTCACACTCATAGTGTGCGATTCGTAATATTGCGTTCAATCTTACAATGAATACTTGCAGATCTGGCTTCAGAATGGTTTCAAGGATGCGAAAGGTGGCACAATCAAGCATAAAATGCTCTGGGAACAAGTAGTTCTTTTACAGAAAGAACTACCAAAGACTCACGTGATACATACGCGGAGTCATCAACGTGATGGCGTTCACGTTGCAGGGAATTCATTGGCTGATGAGGCAGCGAAGGCAGCTGTGCAAACGGCTTCTGTAGCTGCCATCACACGGTCAAAAACAAAAATAGACAGCGAAATATTACAGGCTGTCAGCGCTACAGAAAAGGACTCGATAGAAACACTCCCGAAAGGCTTTCCAGTAAAATACTCATACATAACTGATGCAAACAATGTTCCTTTTGCTCGAATCCCTGGAGTGGGGGATAGGGCAATTCCAAACATGGAACATAGGTTAGGACTAATAATAGCGGCACACGAAGGACTTGCTTCTGTACATGCTGGCGTCTCAGCCACAGTATCATTATTAAAACAGAGATACTGGTGGCCACAAATGAGAAGACAAACAAGGAACTATGTTTTAGAATGTGAAATATGTCAAAGAATGAAAGTATCAACGGTGAGACGCCCAGCGCAGACGCCCCTTCTAATCTCGGATAAACCATTAGCCTGTGTTTACCTAGACCACTGTGGTCCCTTACAAAGGGATGGTAACTATAAATATATCTTGGTTGCAGTGGACTCATGTACGAGATTCATATGGATGTGGCCCCAGCGAACGGCTGACGCCAGAACTGTTATAAAAGATTTGCGAGTCTTTATCGGCACATACGCAATTGGCATGCTGCATTCGGACCATGGTCCTGCTTTTAGCTCTAGAGCTTATAAGAAGACCATGGTCAGCATGGGCGTGACATTGCGGTACTCTTGTCCATTTCACCCTGAGGGGAACGGAATTGTTGAAAGAAAAAACCGTGACATAAAGCAATCTATAACGGCAAAGGTATTAGGTTCGGGAGATGGGTGGGTCAAACATCTAATAATTGTCCAACGTAGTCTAAATAACCTGCCAAGAAATTCTCTGAAGGGATTCAGTCCGTACGAATTATTATTTGGAACTAGGATGTTAATCTCTGACCTTGACAGTCAGACTTCAGTGGTAAAGGAAAAAAGCTTTGATATCAAAGATCGTTTGGCTATTTTACAGGACTTAAACGAAACAAGAAAAGACCTGAGCAACATAAAGTTGAAACAGCAGCCAACAACCACTGAAGAACCACCACCTGTCCCAGCAAGACCTGTCTGGATTCCAAAAGTCGGGGATCTAGTCAGAGAAAAGATCGTGGTAAAGAAGAAATTTGGGCCTTCTTACAGAAAAGCAGTTCCTGTCTTGTCTGTCAACGGGACAAGATCAGTAGTACTACCGCCGCTTGCTGGTAAAAAGGAGAACCGAGTTGTATCCATCGACCTGGTAAAACCACAATCATGTGGCCGATAACAAATAGTAGGCCAAGTGGACTCCCCATAAGTAGCAGAACACCAAGGTTCGCTACCAGTACAGAGGTCCTAACAAAGAGGCTAATCACATTCGAAACGCCTACAGAAGAACGACAAGGACTATGCAACAATGCAATGGAACTTAGACCTCTGAACACCCAAATAAAAACATTTAGCAGAGACACACCAACCTATAATGAAGTAACAAACGACTATGCAAGAAACAGTAATCCTGAAGCAATTGGAACAATTGACAGAACCGCATCCGGCTACTTCATAAACTTCGATGATTCCTCCGAAGGCTTCACTGAATCAAAAACACAGCCATCATCAAAAACCTTTAAAGATAAAGCTAAAGAACTTTTGAAACAACTGAAAGAAACATATCTGATTTCTCCATGGATTGAATTTTGGGTGGGTTTTGGTGCATTTATCCTCATACTTTGGCTCATCATGATACTAACTTTGGGACGCTTCATTGAGGGAAAATATGCTAAAATAGACACAGCAAGTCAGAAAATCAACTTGATCCTCAAACCACACACATCTTCACACGTCGAGAAAAGAGAACTTTCTTCAGTCAACTTCACAGCCAATCCTATACCGGGTGGGGTAGCATGGGACAACACTGACTACGAAATCTATGGTCCGGTTGAAATCCTGAAATATCCACACCAAATTAAAATCTCATTGAGTGACTTCGTAAAATCAAGCACATTTGCTGATGATTGGGACTTTGAAAATATAAACAATATGATGTCTGACTTAGTGATGTCTGCTAAATTTACCAAACATGATTATTTGCAGGGTTCTACAAATTATGATAGTATGTATTGCTATAACCACTATGGTAACCATTTTTTACATAGATCTGCACAACCTAGAAATGTTTTAAATTATAATCAATGGGAACATTGTGCAACCCCTCCAAAAGGAAGCTCAAGAACCGTTTATGACAAATATTCATACTTTTCAGGTTTTAACATAAGTAATGCTGAAACATTTTATTTCAAATTGTCAAATAAGACAGGGACAAAGACCATGATAACCAACACAAAATTGATATATTCAGACTCATTCTTTGAACAAATGAATACTTTTGGTTTTGATTATTGGGACAAAAATGTTGAATTGAAAAGTGTTTGGGGCACAAGAGAATGGCAAGTACAGGGTATAGAATCTTTGTTTAGAGCCTGCATGATCCCAGAACAAATTATATTTTTAAATGACACTGTTCAACAAACTACCTGTCTTGGCTTAGCCAAAATCAAAGACTTAAATAAACCGTCTATTCCAAAACCAACAATGAACAGCAATAGCTCTACAGATGAGGAGATAGACATAAACTATGTATTAAACCAAAACAGAACACATCCAGATTGGAAACAGTGGTTGATCTGGCCCACAGATACTAATAACTGTCAAGACAGATTCCTGAACAAAACACAGGGGTTCAAAATGACCAGGCCAGACCCTAGATATCCCCAAAGACATCACCCAGGGATAATAACCACCTACAGTGTGGGCAAATTATGCCTTCAGTGGCTACAAACTTCCACACTGGCAGAAATTAAGCAACACCTAACTCTACTTACTGATGGTGCTGACTTGCGTGATTTCACTATGGGACCACGCAAACAGCGTCAAAAGCGTTTCATAGCAGCCTCTGTATATGCAGCATATAATGAGGCCTGGAAGGTTACTCAAATTGAGACAGCAGAAAGGATACGGGAAATTGACCGTATTAATTTGGAAAAATCACTTTCTGTAGTGGACAATGGGTTAATGACTCTGTCCTCCAGAATTTTTTCTCTGGACAGCATTGTGTCTTCAGCAATCGACATAATATCGCAAGACTTACTGTTGTTACAACACGGTCAGTCTCAATTGCGTTCTATTGTACAGCTTGGCTGGACGTTACAAAATCTGCGTTCAGGCTATGTGCCTTGGCGTTTAATCAACACAACGTCACTTTTCAATATCTTTAACCTTACTGATAAACAAATCAGTATGGCCCAGAAGGGTGCTGATTATACAATCCTGAGCATTGAGAAACTCGAAAGATTACCAGTGACAATGTCAGAACGACCTGTCAGTGAATGGATAATACATGGGATAATTAATATTCCAATATCAACCTTCAGGTTTCAATACTGCCAAAAATATATACAGGCTGGCATGTACGAAAAATTGGGAAAAGGGTACATTAAAACAACATGGAACCTGCCCTATTCACATGCATGTGTCAGTAATAAAGGACAGAAAGTGTTTCTTAGTGGCAATAATTGTGCGATGTCACTAAGCGGTACACTTCTGTGTAACGGAATTAGTTTGCATGGAGCCTGTGAAGGGAACTCAAATAACCTTTCATGTCACCAGCTAGGCACACCTGCAACAGAGATAGAACCATTCTTTCAAAGACTCTATAATGGGAGTTACATTCTAATTGTGGACCGCAGATGCTGTAGTCTTATGCCCGGGACCCCTTATCTCGTAACTACGACTGCGAAGGTCAAGTGCTGTGGACGCTTATTGTTCCCCAGCTCCTTTCCAGACAGGGAGGCAAGGGCATGGCCCAACTTGAAAATTACTTCTATTCGAATAGATACTTTAAGCAGAATGAAAACAGTGCTTCTTCAGACGCCGACAAGGCTCACGTCATCAAAAGAAACGTATGATCTCCTAGTCGCAAGGACGACTGCAGAGATACATTCATTGTTATCGACTAATTCCCCCATACATTTCGCAGAAATCCTGAATGAAATCTTAAATATTTCTGATACCAGTGGAGTCTCAAAAGTATTTAAGACAGTATTTTCGATGGCATTAACACCATTCAAAGCCATACTGGGTATTTTTCCAGATTTCGTCCATTCGATTTTTGGCGGACTTCCCCTCATTTTAGGACTAATTGCAGGAATCCTATTCTTGGTCCTTATATTTCGTTATGGCAAACCATGTCACAGACAAAACACCTGCGACAAGGGAAGAAACAATCCTAGCCATTGGATACCGGGACCCGATATCAAAAATCCTGGGACTATCCCGGCTTAGAGACCTGAACATGACTTGGTTTCTTTCATTTCGACCAATGTGGCATCGATGTGTTTTACCTGTATTAAGGTGCCTGCTATGCGGAGAAGAATGCGTGTTAGACACCTGTCTGACGCTACAATCGGATGCGCCAATGGATGCAGAAACATTGTTGAGTCCAACAAAGGCTCGTGCTTTGTGCTGCCCTCAACGGCTACCAATCCTGATGACGGCATTCGTGGAAGCTTCACCACTACGATTAGGGGGTAGTGAAGTTCAAAATGAAAGCAGCATCGATCAGGTACGACCTTCTGTCAGCAATCCAAATCAGAATGTCAATGGAGACAATCATGCGCACGAATGCATGGTTACACCTATTTCTGAGTTAGTGGAACTCTCCCAGGAAGCTGTTGACAACTTTTTCGAGAGTCTAAATGATATGATGTTCTCACCAGAGCAGAAATAGAGACTTTTGAGCAAGCTCGTACACGGCGTTCCCTGAATTTGGCCTTCAACTAGAAAAGCATAATACCATGAACATTTTTCCCTCCAGTTCACGGACAGCAATTTTTTCAGCAGCCCCAAAATATTTTTGCATATTTTTCGGGACATTATCTTCTGCTTAAAGTAAGAACTATTCTTAGAGAACTAAGTTTCTACTTTTTAGATAGCTTATAGACATTAGCTGCCCGCTGGTATGTTCATAATTATTTTATTCTGTGATGGAATGGTCTCGAACTTTTTTCTGTATTAAGAGCCATTTCATGTGTAAATTCTCATATACCATTTAGCAATAATGTATACAAATGTGTGATTACTTTAGCATTATTTCACAGCTTGAGTGCATACAATACATGTAAATGCTTTTTTTTTTCTTCCCGTATATTTGATAATTTCAAAATGCATTTATGTATTTTGGGGTGGTAAGGTATACACGATACTCTACCGTATGTTTTACTATGCATAGATTAGTAAATATGTCCATAGTTAGCGTGGAGTGGGTGTGATGTATTCCTATAGGTTCTGTATCGACCCCCCTATTCCTGACCCTATTCTGGTTAACAAACTAACAAGTTAACTAGCAGCCATCCCATGAGGCAGAAAACCCCCATGATGCAGGAACCGTTATCTGATAAAGCCACACTACGGCACAGGAACGTGTTATCTGATTAGGTCATAACGCTTGCCATCTAATTAGACAAGCCCCTGATAAGGCATACGGAGTTCTCAAAACAAATCAAACCTATGACAACCTGGTAAAAACCCTGCGGCCATTGTTTTGATTTCACCGAGAACTTCAGCAAAAGAATGTGCTAACGACCTGGTCGTATGACATCCTTATTGACGTATCTATATCCATCCTTACGTCAATCTCGGCACCTTAAAGGTATAAATATTACCGATATTGCCCTATGCAAACAAACGCGGTGGTGACGAGATCGGAGCAGCCAGACTTGCCGAAGCCCAGAGCAGAGCAGACCCCGCTGGCGCAGCCCCGCCTTCCTGACACGCTGAGAACGAGAAGCTGTCTATTCTCCTGCCGAGAAATCCAGCTCCGGCGCTTCCGGGTAGCCCTCGCAGGCAGCCTGGAATATCGAGGCCAGAGACGAGAGATACCATCCCTCATCCATCCTAGACTCCAGGTACAGAACTGAATAACCCCTCACAGAGAATTCTTTAGTCAGTCACTTGGCAAAACAAACTTAACTTAAACTGTAACTTTCTATTCCCGCCCACGCATTAGACTTAGGTCAGGTACACGGGGTAGGCGTAATTAGAAACACCAGTTGAGTACGAGTAGTCAAATGTATATGTGTATGTAATATATCTTATTCAATTTAAACCTTCATATGGCTTAGAAACCATATCAATGTTTTTACAGTATTATTTTATACTTCTGCTTTTAATGTATGCACTTTACTTAACCATAAGTATTGCAATAATATCGATCCATTTCTCTTGTATGAGAAAAGAGACTGATCAATAAATAACATCTTTTATTGAACACGCCCGTCTCTTCCTTTTCTCTACAATCTGATGAGACTAAGAATGCACGTACTGACTGAGTAAAATAAATTGCCTTTTGTTCACACGACTCTCGAGATACACTCTTGATTAGGGGAGAGCAAAGTTGTCATGTTCTATGGTTGTCAGAAACTAAATCCCTTCTTGTCTATCCAGGGAGGTTCAACTCCTCCTTGCCTATTCGTGAAAGTTTCTAGTGAACTCTGAGCTAGCTGGCAAACCTAAAACTTTAAGTCTAATATCGACAGTAGTAGACCTAGTTAACGTCTGGTCTAGGCCTATACTATTGAAGGTATTATTCCAATGCGCAGAGCCTATTGGGATAATAGGAACTACACTACAGTATGTTGTTTACAGTGAGGGTGTGCGCCATTGATGGTTGGCTGGAGACGAGACATCTTGAAAAAGATCAAATTGCATTCTGGGAGGTAAGGAATGAATTGTCTGTGGAGGAGGGGTTTTTAATGAGAAGTGGATGGTTAATTTCATCAAGTGGTCTGCAAGGTAATATCATAAACTTGAGTCATGAAGGTCATCTTGGCAATGTGAAAACTAAAAACAGGGTCAAACAATCGTATTGGTGGCCTGGTTTGGATGGAGAAATTAAATGTGTGGTAAGAGTATGTGAAGTGTATAAATTCTGAAAGATCATTGGTCACATGTAGAACACCCCCCCAATACATCTCATTGAGGCTCCACAGATACCATGGAAAACAATTGGTGTGGATATTTTTGGTTCTGGAGCAGGAAAGACAAAACAGTGTGTGAGCCCAAAAGCCGAACTTCAAAGGTGAAGACAGACATCTTTGAAGCACAAAAGGTGGACACTGATGAGAGGGACTGCTCTTTTGCTCTTCTTGACAGGTTGATGTTGGGGATAGAGAGGGGAGCACAGTTGCCAATCTTTTTTTCCATGGGCATGAAGCTCCCAGATAGCTATACCTCTGCGGTCGGCTATGTAGCTCCACACACCAAGAGAAGGGTTCTGGCATTTGAGAGTTGGCAGAATAGTGCATACTGGACTTGCTAGATGCCACACTTAACCGAAGGTTATCACTAGGCAGGAGGGGACCTGGTAGCCCATTGGCTGGTAGCCGCCACATACCCCAAGGATACAGCTTGGGCATAAAAGTGGCACCCTGACCTCGGAGCACATCTGTGCTGAAGAGTAGATCGAAGAAGGCTGCCCTGCTATTCCCTGGGCACTGCAAAGAGAAGCACCAAGACTAGACTGCACCCAATGCTCTTTGGCATAGCTAAGAGAGGACTGTGCCTGTGGTGCCCTGTTTGAGTAAAAGTCTACCCTGAGCCTCATACAGAAGGAGCGACTCCAAAAGTCAGTTGGCTGAGTTCCTGTTACATCTAGTGTCACAAAAGCTGAAGTAGCCAAGAACACCTGACTGCCACTGACCGCAAAAGTGCAGCCTGGGAGACCGAGTCCCAACCCTCAAAATTTCCCCAGAAGTCTGATGGACCTTGGAGAATATCCATAGTGCAGGTTGGCTCCCCAAGTCAGATGCTATGGCCAGTTAAAGGAAACCGCTGGGTTGGGTATAATCGAAAACCAGTAGAGCAGTTCCAACTGTTTCTTGACTGAACTTCAACCGGTCTTCAAAGGACATCGACCCCTGGGGCCAAATGTTCCCCAGCGTGACCGAAGAGTAGCCCCAGAAAGACCCCCTTCGCCTGATCATCATCCTTCAGCATCCTGTGTCCCTTGCATAAGGACCACTCCATTATAGTCTATAGCGGTTCACCCATAGAACCTGGAACTGAACTGGAGACTGCTTTGACTGCTAGGTAAATGTTCAACCAAGCCCTTTTCGGCCCCTGTGTGTTGCTCCCTGCTGGAGTTGGTCGACCAACGTGGGCTGGAATAGTAGTTTACAATGTTGTAGAAGTTTTCTCAAATTTAAAAGGTTCTTCATCCATCTCGAGGCAGAGGAATCGGACAAGGAAGATAGGCATAATTGTCTTCCTTCTCCTTTTTCATACCAACAACCTTAAAACTACTTGATTTCACGAAATTATTAATCTCGGGTCCAGTGACAGGTGTCATCCTTTGTTCAGGAGGAGGTAAAATAGTTTCTGACAAGTGGGTACTAATGGTTAATCTTTCCTTTATGAAAAGAGGCTCCAACCTAACCATTCCCAAACACCACCCCCTTATCACACACAAAGGTCTATATGAAATTGATAACTTTGTTTTTAGCCAATGGAGCGCTCAATTTGGGTTCCCACCAATTAGATATGTAAAGAGTGGGGGCCTTATAAGTTCAGTCGTAAATGTAGGATCTTTGAACAAATTCCTTAAAACGAAAATACATTCATCATGTTGGCAAAAGGACCTTCAGGCCCTTCAGCAACAAGACTGGCTAGTCTCTTCATCCTTCCATGGTGCTTTCTTTGACATCCCAATATCCCCACAGGACAGGAAGTACCTGTTGTTCTAATGTTTAGTCTTTGGACCCAGAGTACTGACAAACGTGATGTTGTATACTCATCTGCATCATCAAGTTTCCCAGGGGGCACTCCTTAGGGGATGTTGTTTCCCTGCCATAGCATTTACAGTGACATTACTCCTTCAAATATGTTTTCAGTTTTCAAGGCTTTTTGCATTTTCTTTGCTCTGGACTGAACCTTACAGCCATGGTCTCAGGATCTTCTTCAGCTGAGTTGGTCTCTGCGAAGTTTCCTTCACCAAGGCAGTTCTACTCTAGCACATGGGTGCATTTTCCCTTGCTTTCATAGTTCTTCACATTTTACAGGTTGCACTTTCTTTGGCTGAAAAAAGTTTAAATATTGAAACAGTTAAATGCTACTAAGCAGTTGTTTTTGGAAGTATCTCGTCCTCTGATCAAGTCTCTGTATAAACTTCCAGTTGTTTCTAGATTACAAAAATCATAGCATAGCAATTGAATACCAGTGCCAATTCAGATTCCCCTCAGACAGCACCCTTCTTTCGATATTCTTGAAAGGTATACCATTTGAACTGAAGCATTTTTCCCCCCATATTTTTCTCAGGAGATGGTATTTTTGTTGTATGTAAGAGGAAGATTACATCTGTTATTAGGAAAACAATATCTGTAAATGTGCCCAAAAGATAACCATTTCTAGAACGATTCTTTTAACACGCTGGCTTTGTTGTGAGCTAGTTGAAAAAATCCTGACCAAAAGGGTTTTGTTAACACTAAATTAGGATTAGGGCTGCAACTTTTGCTCTAAGAGATGTTCCTGTTCTGAAGATCTGTGAGGCCTCTATGTGATCCTCTTTATTCTCCTTTACTAAACATAGCTTAGAAGTGGATGAATGGTAGCATGTCAATTTTTTTTGACAGTGCACCAATCATTTGCTGTTTGATATTAATTAAGAGTATCCTTCTGTTTATGACGTGCTAAACGTGTGGTTTACGTGAGAAGAGAAGTTAGCTTTATTTCTTGCAGATGATTCAGTTGCCTTAAATTGCCCTCGGATCTCCTCTTGAAGATGAAACTATCGATTTTCCTATTTTTATAGAATTTAGCTTTTTCCTCTCTCTCAGCCCTCTGTGGAAGCGTTAAATAAAATGATGTAAACCACCTCTTTCTGCGGCCAGCGTAACTTTCAGTGGGAGGTCACAGTATCACTGTTATTATTGGTCATTGAGGGTTGGCGCAGGAAAATTGCTATTGATGTAAACACATTTCCGTATCCAGTCTGGCGTCTGGAGAAAAGGTTTTGAATAAGGATTCTGTGGGAGATTAATCATTCATCAGGGTGACCATTACCCCTGGTAAGCAACTTGTTCATTGTCATCAGTCTGCAGAGCTAAAATATAAGTCAAGCAGTAATATCTGAGCAGAGATTTTGAAAGATATTGTCTCCTGTTATATGGTTTGAAGGTCAGAAGACATTTAATTTTTTAAGTAGTATGACAGTTCCAAAGAAGAGTTGAGCTTGTAACCTAATCGGGGATAACATTTCATCTCTCTGTTTCTTTATCTGAGCTAGGCATGTGTTGTTCATTGATAATAACAATTTGATTTGCTGGTAATTCAAATATTTCGTTAATCCAGAGAAACTGAAATACTCCATTTATCCACAGAACAGATGCAGCATGGCCAGCAGAAGTGCACCCTCCCTGCCAGTGTGCCCAGGCCCACTCTGGAAGCTTCACCTTCAATGGAGAGGGTCACGTCACCTTCCAACTCCATTCACTCCTTGGTCCCGCAAAACCGGAATCATGCTTTTGCCCTCAGAACAGGTACAATAGGAGAAGTAGCAATTACAGTTTTTTCCGTTTCTCTGCTTGCTAAAGCAGAGCGTCTTAATCCTGTTTCGAAGGATGCTTCCCTTAAAAGACAGTTTGTATCACACTTTCTTTTTATTTCTGATCACTTTATTAGATTCATTTGTGTGTTAAATTAGATGGGAAGACTGATAGATGGCCAGTGTGTTCACTATTAAATAAAAAGTTGGTAGAAGGTATTGCCAACTGAGGTTACTAGTTTGTGCCAATATTTTGAGCGTTTTGGTGATGTCGAATAGATATCCTGGGGGTGGGCCAAGGTCATCAACTCATTTGACTGTGAGGTAATCGAATTCAAGTGTGACCATTGTGTTAATTCTATGGGCTGTTGACTGCAGACAAATAAGCAGATCATGCAAATCAAGATCCAACTAGTGATGGGCCATTTCAGTATGCTGCCTTATTTCATCACCACTTTTTGGTTGAGCTGAACATGAATATGGAAAGGTGATGCCACTGGTGAACGATCATATAATGCAACAGTTATCTATCATGAGTGTGCACTTATGTTTGGTGTTTTACTAGAGGTTAGTCAAAATTTGAACGCATGACTGACATAATATGGTCCACATTCAGTATCGTCCCCTAGAAATACTCTGGTTATCAAACTGATTTGGATGCAGTCAATCAATCAATCAGAACATTTGTAAAGCGCGCTACTTACCCGTGAGGGTCTCCAGGCGCTGAGGGGAGGGGGTGCCGCTACTGCTCGAAGAGCCAGGTCTTGAGGAGTCTTCTGAAGGCGAGCACGTCCTGGGCCTGGCGCAGGGAGGGTGTTCCAGTTCTTGGCAGCGAGGTAGGAGAAGGATCTGCCGCCGGAGAATGTTCATTGGATGTGGGAGACATCAGCGAGGGCGAGGCTGGCGGGTCGGGGTGTATAAGTTGAGTCTGCTGTTCAGGTAGGCTGGTCCGGCGTTGTGGAGTGCTTTGTGTGCGTGGGTGAGGAGCTTGAAGGTGATCCTCTTCTCGACGAGGGGCCAGTGCAGGTCTCTCAGGTGGGGGGTGATGTGGCTGCGGCAGTGGCTTATTCCAAGTACTTGAGAGACTCATGGTAGGATTTATCAGCCAACCCATGCCATTTAGAATTGTTCAATCCAAGGTGAAGGGTTTTATTAAAATTCAGATTAGGCTTAAATCCATTTTATGCTCAACAGAATGGATGGAATCAATTTTTAGACAATGAGGGAAATTATTCCTGTGGCATCTCTGTGCATCGCACAAGTTTACATCTTTTGATGGATTGCCAACACCGTTTAGTACAAAGGCATCAGATTTTAAAACCTGTAGTAATAAAGTACAGCATTATCGCGCAAACAGATGCGATTGGGTTCATATATGCAATGCAGTTCTTAGATTTAATGTGTGTGCTGCGTAGATTTGTACAGATTTTAACTATCTTGTAAGAGTATACTTGATTAGAGGTATAATGTTTGCCCTAATTGTCTATTGCAATAATGTATTGGAATTATCTGACGATGTTTAAATGACAATGGTCTTAAAAAGCTTATTTTACTACTACCCAGGCGCGCAACGCCCATTGGGCTCAAATGGCTTCAGCCCACCCTGTCTTGTGTCTCAGCCCGGGCTGAGACACCTTCCCATGCTGACTGGTCTAGCGACTGTTTTAATGCAGCCGCACACGAGTATTTTCACATTTCTTTAAAAGACCATTTACTTGCTAACAAGGCTTTGTTGTGTTTTTACCCCTTCTTAGAGCCCCTGCTAGAAGAATTAGCCCCCCCCCCACCCCTGAAATCTTGCTCTATCTGCGCCTCAGCTACTATCATTACAGTGGTTTCTTTCCTTTGCAAAAAGCTGTGTATGACAGTATGTTTAACACTGTGCTATTCATAATTGATTAGCACTATGCTGAATCCCGATAGTGAGACGCGCATGCGCGAGTAATCAGCGCCCCAAGGAACGCCGCCTTCGAACGCGACTGCTGCTTGCCTAAGGTATTAAAGTAATCAAAGACCGCTGTGAGACCTGGAACCTCTAAGAAGCAGACGCGATAGACCCCACAGCCCGTTTTTACACGCTTACTCTGGTGAGATATTCTAAAATCAAAGAAAAAGAGATGGCAGACGCCACTTAACGACTATAACCGGCACCACGTATAGCGGCAAGTTAACAACCCAGTAACACAGCCCCATCTACCCGACAGCCAAGATGCACGTCAACAGAACTCTTTAAGGTCAGGACACCCAAAGGTCCACTCCCTCTTTCATTGTAAAGCGACCGCTCCCACCTTGAACCCGATTCTTTTCACTGGCCCTGATGAGAATCCCTCTTGCGACTTCAGAAGGGATTCGAAACGCGTAGGCCCAGCCACCTTAGTCTACTTGGATATCCAGGTGTTTCAAATAATCCAACCTGGGATCCAGTCTCATGTACATTACCGGACAATACAAGTGTTAATGAATGATAAAGCAAATACTTTGACACATAGGAATGTACAGTTTTTTATTGATTTCTTACCTTCTTTGAAATCTTTTGTAGGCTTTGGCTTTTCTGCCCTTTAAGTATTGTTTTTTCCTTCTCTTTCTTGTTACTATTTATTAATTTTCTTTTTCTGTGGTTTAAATGTATGAATCGTTTTTGGTCGTCTGTGATATGTGTGGTTTCTTGAATGATCGTTTGAATGTATGTGTAGTAATTCCATTATTTATTTGTATTTAAAAATGAGTGCTATTGTACTATGTATTGATTTTGCTAAATGCACAAAAGTAACTTTAAAATAAAAAGCTATTGAAGAGTAAATTTCCCTTGCTTGAATCTGGTTTCAGGTTAAGGAAGCACACTGAAAGATAGTGAATAATTTTTTGCTTCAGTATTGGCATCCCTGTTGTGTTTATTATATTCATAATTGGTTGCACATGACCTACCTCATTAATATTCATGAGGTAGGTCGCAATTTACGACCTATTGGGAATCGCTAAAAAACACAGGTGCTGAAGACAGCATGCCACCATGTCTTCGTTTCCTTTTAAATAAAGCAGCGTTTTTTTTTTATACGCAGCCCTTTTTCCGTAAAGGAGAACAGGGTTCTTTTTAGGTTTCGACCTGGCGAAAGGAGCACGAAGTGCTCCTCCCAGATCGAAAACTTTTGTCAACAGTATGGATGTTCGGACGGCCTCTGTTTGCCATTGGCTAGCTCCATAAATGGACGCTAGCCATTGGCAAACAGAGGCGTCCGTCAAATCCTGAGGCGACTGGTGGGCGTTTCGGCAATGTTTTTCCCTCTCCACCCTTTTCGCATCGTCATTGGGCGGAGTTTCGGTTTTTTTGGGGTTTTTTTGTCCCGTGATGTTTTCGTCATTTTGGAAAAGCCTTTGGCCGAAGTGGAGTTCTGCGCCCTCGCTGCTCTTCTGTGGCTGTCCATTCCCGCCCGCCCCTCCCGCTTCCGTGTCTTTCCCGCCCCCCCTTTCCAGTAGTTGAATTAAGCCAAGGCCCTGCACTGGGAGGCTTCCTGCTCGACTTCGTGCTTCGAAGGCAGGACAGGAACAGACTCAGCGAAAAGAGAAACTCTTCACTAGTGGGGCTTTCTTTGTGATCAAAGAGAGCACCCGGGGGTTCTGGGGCTTCCTGTGCAGCACTTACCTCTGTGCCGCGCGCCTGGACCGGCCTTTGTGCTTGTGGCTGCAGGGCCCAGCCGGAGGGTTTCCTGCTCAGCACTTCCCTCTGTCTCGCGGCACACAGAGCCGCGCTACTGCTGGAGGCCCCGGGCCAAGCCCAACTGGAGGCATGTGTTAAACTCGTGCATCCCGCCTTCGCCCAGCCTGCTGCTCACCCCGCCGCCTCCATGGCCCAGCTGCGCTGTGTTTACTTCCGCCTCTTTTCCTCACCCCTCGCCTGTTTGTTTGTTGCTTTCCTATGGCCCGTTCTGCCACTTCCCGCCGCCTGCTTTCGTCATTTTCTTTTTACCCTACTGCATTTTCTAGAAACCCCCCTCCCTTTCTCCACCCTGCCCATCCCTTTCTCTGCCACTCGCACCCGTTCTCTGTCGCAGTCCCTCATTTTCTTTGCTCTGCCCCTCTCGGCTCACCAGCCCTCCTTTACCTCCCCTCCTCTTTCTTGGTTTGTGTGGTCCTTTTCCTCTTACGCTCTAAAATCCTCGCCACCTTTCTATACCCATCTGCCCGTTACGTCACCAAGTTCTGTTTTGCTTGTTTTCTCTCCTCATGTTAGTCCCATTTTCTTTCTCTCTCATGCCTCTCACTGCCTTCCCTTTTTCGTCCACTTTCTCTCTCATCTTTTCTAGCTTCTCTTGGTCCCTTCGCTCTCTGCCCCCACAGCCTCATCTCTCTCCTCTCGCCCGTGATAGCCCCTGGCCTTGAATAAAGACTTCACACCTGTTCGGAGCTGTGAAGCAAACATTTCTCTGGAGTTTGTGTTGTGGGAGGCATGTCAGACAGCACGGGTGCTGGGCCTCTCTCCCGAGAGCGATGCTTTGTGCCAAGCCGCACGAGGTCTGTGCCACGAGAGAAGGGGAAGCCGCAGAACAGCGAGCCAGCCTGCCCCAGACAGACCCGAGCAGCATGAGTGATGTGCCCTCCTTCCCACAGCTAGGCCAAGCTGCACGGAGCTGTACCCACGTGGCTGGGAGCTGTGTTCGACTGAATAAGACGTGTCTGTTTCACAAGCACCATGACTCAGACGGAGAATTGAGCCTTGATAGGGGGTACCAGAACGGCGCCAACTTCCTGAGAGTTTTACCAAAATAGTTAAAAGTGTAGCCATGATATCCCAGAGGCAGCCTCGGATTGGGATCACAATTAGTCCCCGGAATTGCCCCAAAAAATGCGCCACCATCTGGTTAGTCTAATTAGCTTTATACAGTGTGAACACATCACAAAGGCACTGACTAGATCAATGCCCTTAAGCACCAGTCACATTTAACATTTCAAATGTATTTTTATTTTAGGGAAACTAATTTTACTTTAGGGAAGATAAAATGATTTATCCATAATCACAGGATGTTGAGCTGATGCCAGGACTTGAACATAGTTCCAACGTTTGCAGCTCTGACCATAACGTGGAGTATGAGATTTTGTATGACTTTCAACATTCTCAGTTGATTTTAAAATGTTCTTTGGTTGGTCAATTGCCATCTGAAATGTGTTGACAGTGGTGAGGTTTCTTGGATTTTTCATACTTCATTTATACATTTCGTACTGTTGCTGCTTGCCTACCAGATAGCTTTTAGCTGTCTGTAGGCCAAAGACTTGTGTGTACCATGCCAGAAACCTACAGTGGGCTTACAGCTTTGCTATTGCGTACCATAGTTTGGCTTTGTTATTACTCTTGCTTGCTTCTTAATGGATGGCTTGTCTTCTTGTGTTTGTCCCTTCTCTGAAGCATTGCCTCTTTGCTCTTTTTACCACTCTTTTGATTGGCTACTTCTATTCTTCCGCTGCACACATTTAGGTAGCTAAATTGTTTCTTTAGCCCCTCCATGCTCTCTCCCTTATGTGCTTCTCCCCCCAAAGGACTGCCACACATGCTTCGTGTTGCTCTCTACTCCCCCATCTTCTCTTTCCCTCATGTGCAACTGTTTCCATAATTCCAGCTTCATCATCTCTCTACTTGCTTTCACTCTGGTGTGCTATTCTTCGTGTCTATATATCACTACGTGTTCCTCTCTTCTTTCCAGCCCCACCATTTTATTTATTTTTTATTCAAACCCCCGCCCCCTGGCTGCGCTTGCTTCCCTGCCCCCTCGCTGTGCTTGCTCTCCTAGGTGTGTGTGTCTCTGGGTGTGTGTGTGTTTGTTAGTAATTGCTGTCTGCTGAGCTCGTCCAGTAGGGTACAATATGTCTTACATTTGCGAGAGATTAAGCTGTTGGCAATGTAAATGACAATGCCATTTATTTATGTTAAAAAAACATAAATAAAAATAATGTCAAGAGCAATGCCAATAGCTCTAACTTTAACAAAGGCGAAACCATTGCATTGTAAATGCTTGTTTTAAAGAAAATTGCAATGTTTCAGTTTAACTTTTTAAGGGTAGGCAGTGGCCTGTGATAGCACTGCCTGCTCATAAAAAACGTGTTCACATGCATTCCCAAAGGGGATGGGGACCCGTTCCCATGTGTGACTGGGTTGGTACCAAATTGAAATTGGTTTTTAAAAAGCAAATGTTTTGCGACTGTATATCGGTTGCATAAATTTGCACATTCTATTGCGAGTTGCAATTAGGAAGGGATCCCCTTAACATGCCCCTGCCTAATACCGACTCGCAAACCCATTTTGCACATCGATAATAGGTTACAGAATTGGAAAATAGTGTTTTGTGCTTTGGAAAAGTACTTTTTTTTGGGTCGCAAACAGCCGGATCCGTTTGCAACCACAAAACAGCTCCTAACATGTGGCCTCTAGTGAGCTATTGGTTTGAGATGTGCTGAAGTAGGATAACGGTAAAAAAAAATAATGAATAAGAAATGTACATTGTGGGTGTTAAAAAATAAAGAAAGTTGTGAGATCCAAAGTGATGCTGAAAAGGATTTCTGGAAAATATAATTACAAGCACTGTAGCAAGGATAAGTGTTAATATTGTGTGTAAAGCATTCATGTGTCCTTAGGAGTAAACAACTAAATGGGTCAGAGATCAAGAAAGACTTTCGAACTTAAAATTCAGAAAACTATCTGTTGGTTTGATGAGGAGTAGTTCCAAAATGTGTGAAAAATACTTTCTGTGGTTTGTTTTGTGAACGACGATATCCTAAAATGCTAACTTAAATGTGCTGTCCCATGCCAAAGAGGATTTTGACATTTTTATTTTTCTTTTCGCTTCGCTATGGATACAATACAGTAGGTTTCCTGACATTGTCTATTTTGTGATCGGCCTGCTTTTCTTTAAACGAATACATATAGAATGAGTTGGGGAGAAGATAGCTTGTGTTCAAATAATAGATGCCAACATTAGCATTTCATAACAGTGCTCCCGGGCGCCTCTAGGCCGTGTTGTGCTTCTCCTTGTTAGCTTCCTACCATCCCGGAAGTTACAGAGTGAAAGCGCTATTTAGGTGCCACCCCTGAATGTTTATATCAATTCATTTCTTTCTGCGCCTTTAGACATGGATCTAGTTCTGCTCCCTATTTTGTCAGACTTTCCAATATGTTCTAAACTTTCACAGTGTGCTAGGCTACGATGTCCCCACAGAAAACAACAGAATTTAAATTGTGCTGCGACTGCAGAAAGTCAATGTCTGTCACAGATCCACACAAGGTGTGCTTTTAAGTGCTTAGGTTCGGAACATGAGTCTGGTGCTAAGAGCCATTATGCACCAGAAGGTGATTCAAAGTCCAGAAAGCAAAGCTCTATGTCGCCAAGTACAATAAGAAGATGCGGTCTTCGCTTAGTTCCCTGCCTGACTCCTAAGTCAAAGACCCAGACTCCGTGCCAGTCATGAGGCCTCTCCAGCAATTGTCCTCTTTCTGCTTAAAGTCTCTGGTAAATCCATTTCCAAGGTCAAACGAAAGCATAAAAAAGCAAAGCAGAACTAAACCTCATCCTACCACTCCAACTTCAAGGAGAGCATGCAAGGGCATCAAGATGTACATGTCACTGTGTCAAGGTCACCAAGCCGATTTCTCACTTAGTCCTGACATGCCAGAGTTCCTATTCAGTATGCTTAAGGTTCCCTCTGGAACTACTCTAAAGCCCACGAAACCACAGTGGCCTCCAGTTGGTTACCGCCAGTTGGTACCTCCCTGGCATTGTCTGTTCCCTTTGAACCAGCTCCATTGACTCCAGTACCAACTTCTACTCTGGACCCATAATCCATACAGTTTCCTGCTATCCCAATGCCACTTGTATTGGTAGATGATCTGGTGCGGACACCCACATTGGATCCCAAACAGACAATGGCCTGAGCTTCATAGAAATTACAAAAGTGCAACTGGTTGTCGTGTAGACTGAATCTAACCCTGTACCTCTATCAGGTCACAGTGATATGCAGATGCTCCATTATCTGTTTGGTTCTGTCTCTGACGCTGTGCTAAAGCGTTGTTCATACTAGGATGTTGCTGATGATGATCTTGTTGACGTGGACATCTTGCTCCCCTATAATCCCTTATACCCTGATATACACAACACCAGTGGGCTTGGGACGCGTCCTGAGACAGAGCTTGACCGCACACGACGGCTGCAAAACCTTTTCCAAATGTATTATGCATGACAGGGAGAGGATTCGCCTTCAAGGATCTGAAGAATGAAGAAAACATCAGTTCAAGTCATCAGGTGGGGCTACAGGGCAAGGAGAGGGTCCGTCCTTTACCAGTGCCCTATCTTCAAACTCTGGGGGGCTCCTCAGCAGAAGACCGGCTGAAAAAAGGCATCATTCCCGGTTGATGTCGAAGACTACAACGTCGAGAGGAGTAGCGGCGGCCTGTTCGCCGTCGACCCAGGACTCTGGGTCGAAACAACATCGACATGCAACATCGAGGAGAAGGTCGATGGCGGTGGCTGGGCCAACGGCGAGAACACGTTCGGCATTGAGGAGCCCACCACAGACGGTCACAAGATCGTTGTCGAGACCATCACGTCACTCGACGTCTACCCATCACAGTCGATCGACGTCAACACATCGATGTCGTCACATCACCGCCGATCGGGGTCTACTCATCATCGATCGAAGTGTCCATGTCACAGTCGATCGACTTCCAGAAGACATCATCATTCACATCGAGAAAAACCAGTTGATCACGGACTCGATCATCTTCAAAGAGTATACAGTCAACGCCAGGAGGAAGTTCTCTTTCAAGGCGACGTCAAAGGTCGCGTTGACTAGCAGATCAACTTGGAAGGGGAAAGATGGTACTCCTGTGGAATCGGTGACGCCCCAGAAGGCTCGGAAAAGAAGGATATTAATCTACTCATCAGATTCTGAGTATTCGCAACATACTCTCCTTCTAGGACAGTATCACCTGGTCAGTCTCCTCCTCATAGTCCAGATGATCAGCCTCCTCCTCCTCCTCCATCTTCTCCTCCTCCACCACCTCCTCCTCCTCTACCAGTTACACCTTCTCCACCTCTGCCTTCACCTTCTACTTCACCACGAAGGCCGAGATCCAGGTCTCGTACGAGGACCCATTCTCACCGACGTAGACGTTCCTCTACTCATTCCCACCACCGACATCACAGTGGAAGAACCCGTTCTAGACACACCAGAGATACTTCCTCTACGAGTACAGGAAGATACTCACCTACCTATCGGACTCTCCTCCTCAGAGGATTCCTCCAATTGATGATATCTCGACTTTTCAAGAGGTTTTGGTTCGGGGAGCTTCAAAATAAATATTCCTATGTCCGTTCCTACTCCATCAACTTCCCCAGTCATATTTGAGACTTTACAGCAAAGTCAAGCATCTCATCCTTTGCTCCCTTTGGTACCAGGCCTCTTGGAACCAGCGATGGAACTTTTTCGTGCACCATCTTCTATAAGCCAGCCCAATCCAGGCTGCAAAAGAAGTTTCGCCCTCCTGAACAGGACCCCACATTCCTACGGGCTGACCCTCACCCACACTCAGTGATTGTGCTGGCTGCTAAGAAACAACATACCACAACTCCAACTTCCACAGTTCCACCTGATAAAGAGAGTTGTAAAATAGACTCAGTGGGAAGAAAAGTGTGCAGCATAGCAGCGACCTCCATGAAGGCTGCTAGTTCAACAGCGCTTTTAGGTAGATATGGCCAAGAACTATGGGAGTCTCTCCAACAATTTGCTGAACATCTACCTAGAGATAAGAGGGAGTATTTAATGAAAGGACTTATGGTCTCTAACCAAGTTATTAGCGCTGCGGCAGACACATCACTTCTAGCTGCGCATGGATATTGTCATGGAGTGGCACTCAGGCGGCATTCATAGCTTCGCTTGACTTCATTGAAGCCTGAAGTTCAGCAGCGTATTCAAAATCTTCCTTTCTCCGGCACTACACTCTGCGGTTCTCATGCATATGAGGAGATGGCACGCATGAAAGCGAAAATGGAGACATTGAAAGCGGTGGATCTCGAGAGACCCAAAGAACAGCGCAGATCCTTCTGTCATTTTTCAAGACAATATACAACACAACGGGTTCAAACCCGTCGGTGGTATCAGGGTCGTCAGCCTGGTACACAGCAATCCTATCAAAGATCCTACCAACCGTATCAGAAAAGGCAACCTAGAGGAAGGTCAGGACAACAAACTTCACAAGGAGGCAAGTTGCCTCCTGCCTCCAAGCCCTGAATCCTATCTTCCCCCTCTTCCGTTAACCACTCCAGTAGGGAGAACTATTCAACACTACTTGGCAGAGTGGCAAAGTGTCATGCAAGACAATTGGGTTGTGAATATTGTGCGCAATGGATATTCTCTACAATTCATCAGCCCTCCACCATCAGTCTCTCCAAAACAATCAAGATTCCACCTATCGCAATTAAAAGCGGAAGTGAACATTTTCTTACGAAAACAGGCAGTAGAACCTGTTCCTTCGCTGCAATGAGGCAAAGGTCTGTATTGAAGTTTCTTTCTGGTCAAAAAGAAAGACAAGAACGGGTTCAGACCTGTTCTCGAGCTAAGGGAGGAAAACAAATGGATTCGGAAGGAAAGATTCCGGATGTTAGCACTGCATCAGATCTATCCTCCACTACAGCGTGAGGATTGGTTATGTGCAGTAGATCTACAGGACACATACTTCCATATTCCCATCATAAAAAAACTTTGCAAGTTCTTGAGATTTGCAGTGGGAAACAACCACTACCAATACTGTGGGCTTCCGTTCAGTCTGAAGTCAGCACCCAGGACCTTCTCCAAGTGCAAGGTGGCTGCCTACTTGAGAAAACAAGTGTTTGTATACCCCTATTTAGACGATTGGCTGATGAAGGCATCCACGTTTCAGGAGGCTCAAACACATTTCAACTGGACCTCCGACCATCTCCGTCGTTTGGGACTTCACGTGAATCAAACGAAGTCAATCTCGACTCCTGTACAGTGTCTACAATATCTGGGAGCATCCATCGATACTCGCATGGCAAACGTGTGTCCTTCAGCAGAGAGACGCTTATATCCTTCAGAAGGCTCAGGCTCTCATGTCAATGTCGCACCTGACTGTCCAGAAGGTCTCCTGTCTTCTGGGCTCCATGGCTTCCTGCATATTTCTCACACTCAACACACGTCTCCACATGAGACCTCTGCAGGAATGTCTGGAGGACCTGTGGGACCAGCGAACGGGGAATTAAGAAGACCAGATTCAACTGACACAACATTCCCTCCGGTCCATCAAATGGTGGTGCTCGCCCACCAATCAGCTATGAGGGACTCCCTTTCATAAGGAAATACCAACTCAAACTATAGTTACGGATGCCTCTCTTCTGGGATGGGAAGCCCATAAAGATCACCTTCAAATTCAAGGCAGATGGTCACACAAGGAATACACTTACCACATCAATCTGCTAGAACTGCGAGAAGTTCACTTGGCTCTGAAGGGTTTTCAACCATCATTCCATACCAACTCCCCTGCTTGTACAGACGGATAATACCTCAACAAGCAAGGAGGCTCGAGATCCAGACCGTTTTTGAATTTGGTAGCTTGGCTCCTGAGATAATGCGGTATGGCACTTAAACTTACCTCAAAACTGCATGGACATTCTTAAGAAAGCTAAGAGGCCATCCACACGCTCTGCTTATGCTCACAAATGGAAGAGATTCTGTATTTGGTGCTCATTGAGGAATGAAGACCCTACCTCTTGCCAGGAAGATATCATACTTCATACTTGCTTCATCTAGCGCAATCTGCCCTCCAATTTTCTTCCATTAAGGTTCACTTGGCAGCCTTGCCTCCCTACAGGAAATGCCCTTCACAAACTTCCTTTTTCACAATTCCTGTTATTAAAGACTTCTTGGAGGGTTTGAAAAACGTTTTTCCTCCCATTAGAAGTCCTCCTCCTCTTTGGGAGCTTAAAGTGGTGCTTTCTCGTTTCATGCAATAGCCCTTTGAACCCATTCATAAGGCTACTCTTCAGCATCTGTCTTGGAAGACAGCTTTCCTTGTGGCTATCACCTCCGCCCGCAGGGTTAGGGAAATTCAGACACTTTGCTGTCAAGAACCGTATTCAGTTTTTCATACATCTAAAGTAGTTATGAGGACCACCACAGAAAGACCTTGGTCCAGGCTCTGGTCGTCAGTAGACTGGACTACTGTAATGGCCTTCTTTTGTCAGCTAATGAAGGCCAATTTAACAAACTACAGGTGGTCCAGAATACGGCCGCGAGGTTAGTCATGAATGCTCCATCCAGGACTCCCTCCCGGCCACTACTGATGGAACTTCACTGGTTGCCAGTGCGACTGCGGACCAAATTTAAAATCTTGTGTACAATTCACAAGTGCCTGATGGGGAAAGGCCCGAAATTTCTCACTACAGCCTTCCTTCCTTATGTTCCTGGCCGCTCACTACGATCGAGCAATCTCCAGCTCCTTAAGGTTCCAAAAATTAAAAAAACTCGCCAAGGAGGCAAGGCTTTGGCATACACAGGGCCTGTTCTCTGGAACACCCTCCCCCTCTCACTAAAGCTTAGTACTGACCACCTGTCTTTTCGAAAAACCCTGAAAACTTACCTTTTTTCTAGCATTTAATTCATTCCCCCCCCCACCACCCACTAGTACTGTCCGGGCATAGTAGCTGGTTCTTCTGTATGGCAAAGCGCAGAGATACCCCTTCGGGGTCTATTCAGGCGCTATAGAAGCATATAAATAAATAAATAAAGGACTCATCCGAAATTCATACCTAAGGTAATTTCGGATTTTCAAGTAAACCAAACTATTACCTTACCTACTTTCTTCCAACATCCATCCTTCCAGCGGAGAGATCGCTTCATTACCTGGATGTAAGAAGAGTTTTGAAATTCTATCTGGACAAAACTAAAGATATTTGGAGAGCGGATCAGTTATTTGTAAACTATGGTTCTCTCCGTACAGCTTTAGGCACTTCTAAACAATCTATCTCCAGGTGGTTTGGTATTTTGTATTTTCAGAAAACAAACAAATCCCTTTTTGGTAAGCAAAGGGCTCATTCTACCGGGGGAAGGCAGCTACTGTGGCTTTGCTTGGTAATGTATCCATTTCGGAGATTTGTAAGGCTGCTACATGGAAGTCCGTCCACACATTCACAAAACTCTACTGCCTAGATTCCGATGCCAAGGCAGATGCTCAAGTAGGACAGGCTTCCTTTAGGAATCTCTTTGCTTAAAACTGCAGTTTAACTCTCTTTTTCATCCACTGCGTCTACATGTTTATGACTATACATGGAAATCCCCTGCATGAGGGCTATTGCTAAAGGAGATGAGGCATACCCAGTTGCGTGTCATTTTGACAAAGAACACCAGCGTAACAGGGAATTCTGAGTTATTTTTGCTTAGATCATGTGCCTAATAATCCCAGAGGGGGGGCAGGATTTTGAGACTACGTAGATTGGAGTCTAGTTATATCATCGACCTCCAGACTAAGACTCCACGTGGTCTCAACAGTAGTGAGGAACTTGCTATACATCTAGGAGACAGATAACTGGCTGCTGTAATTTTTGGTTATCTGTTGAATATGGTTCCTCTTCGTAGTACATATTGTAAATATATGGATCGACTGCAACTCTTATATATATTCATTAGCATTGTTGTTTGCAACGTTTATGATTTCAGTCATGATGAATTTGCATTTTTTGATCATTGAAGCAGTTTGTATTTTTAGTGTGCATGATTCTGCCGTGAGTCCCATTATGAATTGTAATGCTTATGTGTTTGGAATTGTTTAGAGGCTGCTCTGAATATAACTGTTTATTCAGCAAGGGATAGCCGTGAGCCCATCTGTGGGCGTGATTTGGACTTTCATTGCTTTGGAGTGGTATACACTCCAAGATGTCTCCAAGATGTCGCCTATCGTAGGTGTCATGGGACGGATTGAGTAGTCCCTCTTTTGTTTCAATGTTGAAACACCTATGCTTAAATAGTTAGAGTATACGGCGCTTCGGTAGACATATATGAAGGTCTATACCGAAACGCGTCTGTTTTGTTTTGTGCAAGTTTGCTGTGAATAAAATTCGGTGATCAGCCCCTGCGAGTTCTTCTTCCTTCCAGACGGAAGTCTTGTGGGTGGAGAGTGGAGCGGTGTATATATATATATATATATATTTGCCACTTGCTTGGAGACGCACACAATGAAGCAAGTCGGATGCCGTCATTTGTGACAGAGTCCTTTATTATTCAGCAACCGGAATTCCAAAAGTCTTTTGCAGGAGCCCTACGCGTTTCGAAGCACCATTGCCTCTTGTTCACGGGCTTGTGAAGCAGATTGCCATCAAGATTACAAGGACGCCAAGCCAGCTGATTTCTATCCTAGTTCCCGCCCCTTTGTGGGCTGCTCCAGTGCAAGGCATGCTGGGACTTCATGTACCTTGTATGTTTTTCCCTTTGGTGGGTCCCGATGTCTTCTGTTATTAGTGTATGCTTTCTACCCTCTAGTGGGTTTGGTAAAGGAATACGGTTCAGGTAAGGCCGTTTTAACTTGTCATTCTGCACGTTCGAGGTTCCAGTACCTCGCAGTGGACCATGATCATTACACAGCGGTGCAGTCTCCATATATATATATATATATATATATATATATATATATATATATATATATATATAAAACATTTGCACTTATGGAATACACTTCATTTTAGTGTTCATCAGTGAAGCTTACTACTGTAAGGGATAGTAAGGTGTTTTAGGGTTGAGGAATGAATAACGTGTAGGGTTAGTAAAGAGTTCAGAGGTCTGTAGTGTATAGCTTAGTAATGGGTTTTTATGATTCAGGAAAGGGTAGTTTAAAGGGGTAGGAAGCTGTCTTTAGGGTTTAGGTATATGTTGTACATAGGGCTAGTAAGGAGTTTTAGGGTTCAGGGATGGGTAGTTAATATGGTAGTATTGAGTTTTTAGGCTACACGAGTGGGTAGTGAATAAAGGTAGTAAGGAGTTTTTATGCCTCAGAGATGAATTCTGTTCCAAGGTAATAAGGAGTATCTGATAGAGATATCTCGCTGCAGATTCCTTAACTTGTGAATTCTCCCCAGGCGTCAGACTGGATCCGGCAATTTTGTTTCAGCAGTATCTCTGCGCGCCATGGGGCGGCGCCACTTGCCTCCACGTGATGCCTGCACCGGATATGACATCAGTGGAGTCCCCTCCGGCATGCTGATGTCAGTTTCTGCTTTTTCCGCGCTGCACACAGATACAAAGTAGATGTAGGTCTCGTGTTCACTACGCCACTGGATTCAAGGTATCCTGGCTGTTGACGGCTGATAGCCAGAAACCGGTCCTAGGATGCTTGATTCCGGTCCAGAGAAGACATGGCTTGGCAGTTCGGGCTGGACTGTTCACACGAGGCACAGGGTCAAGGCTGATTTGCACATGGCCTTGTCTGAACTGGGGTAGCGTGTTGAGCAAAATAACGATGGATTAAACCCAGATCTGTGACTGGGGGTGAATGTTTTGCCAATGTGCAACATTCCTTCCATCATCTTGTGGGTGTGCATCACGATTCTGCCAAATTTACTCCTGCCAGCAGTTGAAGCCGTAGGCACTGTGGGAGCAGCGCATGAAACTCCTGACAGCGCGGTTGTTGCCGGCCTCCTGCTCCTTGCGGCGTCGGTCATCCTCCCAGTCGTTCCTGTGCGTGCCGCTCTTTGCCCCGAGGTCAACGACAGCGGCCCCAGTCTCTGGCTATTTCTCATGGTAACCGGCGTTGTAAAAGATTGAAGTCCCACCCCTCTCTGGCTCCTTCGACTCACGATGCGGATCGCAGAAACTCTTCTACTTTCGCTCCTGCGTGGCTCCAGCGCATCCCTGCCTTTTCTGGAGCTGGGGTGACCTGGAACCAGATGCAGGAGTACTACAAAGCTCTCCATCTTGTATTTGGACCCTTGTCTCCCTCTGGAGTGCCTGCAAGCCCCAAAGAGGTTGTAGGTGCAGTAACTGCATCATCGCCGGCGGGTTCACCCCTGGTGGCAGTTCCAGTCTCGGATACACAAGCATTGGTGCACGGTCCTTGAGGACTTCCACCAGTAACATCGGTTGACTCCGACATGACATTGGTCGCTCTGCCAGTGCCTATTTCTATGGCGCCAGAAGACTCTGAGCTGGAGTCATTGCACAACATGACTATGTGTTTCATAGGGTCAGTTTCGCCTCGGCTTCTTGCATCTGCGCCGACTTAGACCAACGCCTTTCCTCCTTCCTATGCGGACACCAGTATGGCACAGTTTATGGAGCTGCTTTTAGCGCTAATGGTTTCTGTGGATGTTTCACAGGACCAGTTGGGCTAAGAACATGACGGGATAGTCCCCTTGAAGCAGCCAGTGCTTGTGGCTCCTACATTGTTGGACAGCTGGTTTGCTGAGCAGCGTGAAGAGAGCGGGCTAGATTAATCCCCTGCTTCCACTCTTTTATCACCTCAGAAGCTAGTTATTATCCTTGCTAGTCGTGGGTTAACCAGTACTACCCTTTTGTGGGGCACTTTCTGATGTTTTATTGAGGGAATGGCAAAACCTGAATCAAGTGTACCAGTGGACTGTACTATTGCCCACAAATACCACCCTGCCCCAGGGGACCCCGCTTGCCTTATTCAACAGTTGACCCACCGCAACGTAGTGGTCCAGGCCATTACGGCGTCCCATGAGATGGAGAGCCTTCATCATCCCCCCCTTGACAAAGGGTTCAGGAAGCAGGATTCTTGCAAAAAATATTTTTTCAACCTCTAGTGTGGTGCCAGCTCCACCAACACGATTTGCATCCTCAGGTGCCCATGCCTTGTGGGACTCCTTGGCACAACTTTTACCTTGGTCCCAGAGGCTAACAAGGGCGAGTTGAACCAGTTGATTTTATGGTTTAAATCTTTTTATTAGTTTTAAGAGTGCAAAGGTAACAATAGCCGCCACCTACATCCACTGGCCGGTGGGGGACAATAGCTTAACTTCGTAATTGGGGTGAGAGGAGATAGAATGTAGAGAAAAGTCAGAATAGATAGGGCTCGGGTATCTAGGGGTGATCTTGATCCCAGTGATGTAGACTCCTGTCCACAGAGGGAGTGTTTTATCATGTGTGGATGTGGTCTTCCATGGAGGGATTTGCCTTAGGAGGTCGAAGGACCTGGAGGTATCTCGGACACGTGAGCTCTGTAAATTCCGAGGATAAGAATTCAATGGTGGTGCCCCATGTTTTGTGGAATCTGGAGTGTGTGTGAGTGTGTGTGTAAGACTGGTCATAATCTTTTTTCTTTTTTTGTGCCCACTACCTCCCATATTTTATGTAACCAGTCCAGTCTAGTCGGGATCTCTTCTGTTCCCCATTTAGACAGCAACACCTGCTTAGCAGCGCCCAGCGCTAAAGTGATTGCTCTTCCTCGATAGGGCTTGAGAGGGTATGTTAGCGCGTTAGGGAGTCCTAATATGATGTAGCTGGCGAATTTGGGTATTTCCGTGCGGTAGATGGTGTCTATGTCCTGCATAATTGAGTCCCAATAGGCTTGTATCTTTGGGCATTGCCTAAGAATATGGGTGAGGGTGCCAGGCTGTCCGCAGTGGTGCCAGTAAAGATTGTCCCCTCCAGGCTTCCACCGTGCAATTCTGGCTGGAGTGTAATACCAATAATGTGCTATTTTGAGGAACATTTACTTTCCGGTGGTGCTACTCGAAGCCCTGGCCCTATGAATAATATCCTGCCACTCTCTGGGGGAGAACTCACGTTCGAGTTTGGACTCCCACCGGTGCTGTGCGGGGGATTTAGTACTATGTTTAGGCATATTCAGGTGTATATATCTAATAGAAGGCGCTTATCCGAATTTCAGGTTATGTACTATTGTTCAAACTTAGTTAGGGGGCAGCTACCGTGGGGTAAACCTGTGCTTGAGTCACCTAGTGTCGCAGAACAAGATATTACCTATACACATCCCTGGGGACTCCAAAGTCTGAAATAAAAAGGGCAAATTCCATTACTCCCTTCTCGTCGAAGAGATCGCCAATTCTTTTGCAGTTGGCCTCCTGCCATTTAAGATAGCTGCTCCCCTCTCTAGCCGTAGGGAAGTCTGGGTTGCCTATGAGTGGGATCAATGGGGACATGGGGTTGAGAGTCCACAAGGCTCCTGCACCCATATTTCACACCCCAAGGGTGGCTCGTAGAACCAAGGAAACATAAACCACAGTCGGCGATGTAGTTTTGGGAGCCAGGCCACCTTCCAAATATGCATACCTGTGATGGAATGATCAATAAAGCACCAGAACCAGTTGATTTTAGATGGTCACCAGGCGGTCAAACTGTTCATCAGGTGTGAAATGGGCTCCACTGATTCCATTGATCGAACCATGGCGTCTTCTGTGGCACTGTGCCCGCACTCCTGGCTTCGGACGCCGGGATTTTCAGAAGCTGTCCAGTCAGCCTTGCTTGACATGCCATTTGACGGGTTAATCTTTTTGGAACCCGAGCAGATGCAGCCTTACGTAGGTTTCAGGCTGTTCGGGAAGGGCCAGACCCTTAGCTTACCCCCTTCCCTTTTTGTTTCTTGTTATTGCAATGCTGTTTTGTGCGTTTCGTGGCATCAGTCGCCAGATCAGTGTTTCTGCCCTTGTCTTCTAGTGCTGCTGGCTAGCTGCCTGTCTTGAGATCCCTGCATGGGGTTTTCCTCTACTGACAGGTGCGATTCTTTGGATTCCCCTGTTCTGTGAATCCCTTGTCAAGCGATTTTCTTAATCCTTATGTGATATTGGCCACTTGGGCTTGTTGCCCTTTCTTCTGTTCCTTGACTGTGGCTCAGGACTTGTTATCCTGTTCTGTTATTGCATTGTAAACCTTGTTACTTGTTTGCAGTACTTTTGGCAGCCTCTTATCTCCCCTTGGGGTCTATCATGTATCAATGGTACACAATTGGGGGCATGCCTAGCTGCCCAAGGTGGCGGACGTGCTCTAAGTCCGCTCCATGCCCTAGCCCTCAATTATCCTGGCCATCCTTTCATTAACCTGATTGATTCCAGGAAAACAAGCATGGTAGGCACTATCTAACTGTGAGGGATCCAGCGGTGACCTGCATAGAAGAGTAGGTGCTCTGAAGCCCCAGTGCAAGGGGCGCGGCCTACCTTGTGCCAGAACATACGGCCCGACCGGTGTGGCTGCATTACTCCCAGGGACGAGGAGCGCCCATCGGAAATACCTTGGCTGCAGCTGCTGGTGCCATAAGCTGTGCCGGGCATCTGTGCAGCCTGGTGCGGGTGTGCAGGGCGGCTCGCGAGCCCTGGGCAGAGGCGGAGCTGGATGGCCTGCGGTGTGGAACAGACCCGGAATAAACAAAAGCGTCCAGACGGCTCTCACAGCAGACACTGTGGATGCCGACGGGGCTGCGAGTCGTGGGCACAGAAATCTTAGAAGAGGTGAGCCAAGCGAAGGGGTTGCGTGATAGTGCACATGGCTAACGAGGGGTGGCCCAGGGGTAGAATCCTAGGTCCCCCTCGAGCATTGCAATATGGTGGCAATGTGAAGAGCGTTTTGGCTACTTGAGGGCCACACATCACAATCCCTGGGGCACAGCCTTAAACTGCGCACCACCAGTGATATGAGGGGGAGGTGACACGAAGGTCGGTTCAGGCCCAGGCCGCCTCTCCCTCCATCTCCCGGGACGACAATGTACTGGCTGCAAGTGACCCTCTTGCCATCCGGGCAGCGACGGGGACACCCAGAGAAGGGATTGCCACTGAGCCTTATCCCGTGGATACACATGCTCTCCCTCCCCTTGAGACTAATTGAGTACTACCAGCCCGACTCCGCACAGACCACGGCGTTGCAAGCACCGGCACGGGCAGTCAGTTTGGGCCTGATACGGTTGCCCGAGGGAACGGAGGCCTTCATGAGCTGAGTCCCAGTAATACTCGGGGGACGATTTCCATGCCATTTGGAGGGGGGTACTTATGGGGCACTATGTTGATGACTTCTCTCTTTCACCCTCCTGCCTCCACGACAGCTAAACTCAGGCAAACACCACAGCAGTGGCGACTAGGAGGCCAAGTCGGGACTGGGCCGCTTTCCCGCTGACAGGCCTCTTCTCAGCTCTACAAGCAGAAGAAACACTAGGCAAAGCTTGGGTGCAACGTAACAAGCCCCCTACTAGATCCATACAAGTGGGGTGGGCCTGGAGACCCCATCAGCACTAGACCACTGTGGTCAACCTGCAGCCTGGAGTCACCGAAGCACAGCAACTGGCCATCTCATATACCCCTCTACCTCTGAGCCAAGGGTGAACGTATTAACTGCCAGCCCAACTTGGAAGGCACCTACCTTCTCCTTGGTCTGATTCCCTTCCTGAAGTATTGGTCCACCTACTAATCACTCCTAATTCACTGCCAGGCAGTGACAAACCAAGCATCCCCGGGCAAACCCAGGATGCGCCTCTGGACGGTACGACTAGCTGGTGGACACGTGAAGATACCACCCACAAAATACCGCACGTGTTGGCATTCAGGCTTGGCCAGGAGACTCTGCAGGAGAAGGACAGCTCAATACTTTCTCACCAACGTAATCTGGTGCATCGCAGTAAGTCTTACAGTCACACAGTTACTCTACAGGACTTACATGGACCACATTTGCATCCTTGAACACAAGTTAGATGACGCAGAGGATCGATCACTTCACAATAATGTGCGCATGATTGGCCTTCTGAAGGGGGCAGAAGGAAGAAACCCGGTCGAATGTAGCTGAAAGAATTGCTCCCGCCAGGTGTTCTCTCCCTTCAATTTGTGGCAGAACAGGCTCATATTGTAGCAGCCCCCCGACCACCATCTGGATCCTACCCCCAACCATTTTTGTTCAGAGTTCTCAGTTTTCGAGACAGAGACACAATGTTAAGGGAGATTCGGAAAAACCGCGGGCCCAAAGTGCAAAACGCAACAGTCCTCATTTTCCCAGATTACACTGCCTAATTGCAAAAGAGATGGGCCTCCTTCGGGGCAGTGAAGCATCGATTGCGGGGGCTTGACCTGCGATATTCCCTACTGTTCCTTGCCCAGCTACGGGTGGTAAAAGATGAAGCCTCCAGCTTCTTTGACACACCATCGGACGCATGGGACTGGCTAGAAGAGACAGGCTTTGCAGCATCTTCCTGGCCACCCATATTCTAAATTGAGTTACATATATAGTATACATTTATATTAGTATGTATAATTGAAATAAAAAGGGGTTAAAGTTAATACTTACCTGTGAAGTAAAGGCATGCAAAATACAGGTGCTTCCCGTATAATGACGAGAGGAATTTGAGCTTCTGGCATGAGTGTTACCCCAAAACCGGTCAGGAAGACCTGACTTGGCAGTTCGGGCTGGACTGTTCCCATGAGGAACAGGGTCAAGACTGATTTGCATATGACTGGGTCTGAACTGGGGTGGCAAAGTGAGCTAAAGAACAATGATGGATTCAACCCAGATCTGTTACTGGGGCAGCAGCAGCTCCTTTAGAAGAGTGTCGGTCTCCTCAGCCTCCGATTATAATATAAATAAAAATGTACCATTTATATATTTTTTTCCGGCTGCAGGCGCTGTGCATTTTTTTTATTGGCCATGAGCCGAGTTGTGTATGATGAGTGGGCAGAGCTAAATACTAACTAGGCTCACGCTTGCCCTTAAAAGTGTGCATGTCAGGTTGGCCTACTGCTTTTCTGTGGCCAGCCTGACATGCGCACTAGAGGACTATCAGCATCCGTGCATAGTGAGAGGAGGGGGGTGGACAGCCGCAGCTCCCTGCAGTCAGAATGAGCGCTTGGTCCACCTGCCCGATCCAATCCTGGCACTGCTTTCAGCAAGGTAGCAGCGTATGGATTGGCCACGACTTGCAGCACTAACCGCAATTGCACCCAGAGTCCGTGTTGAGACCTTTGGCCAGTCTAGCCGAGTTCCATACTGACCGAAAGCAGCCCTCTCTAAAACAGTGCAAGATGCCCTATGATGAGGTAATTTAAGGAATTCTTGGCCGAGGCGGCAATCGGATACTGTCTGAATGGGTTCAGTTACGTAGCGTTTCACTGACACATCTGCACGCATGCTGATTAATCCTACATTTCCATTTTTGCATGCTCCGGGCGCTCAGCCTCGCATTACTTCATGGTGGCATTTCTCGAGTTTTTTTTTTCCCCAGAGTTTTATAGAGCGCGAACTTGACCCGAATACGAATCGGGTATCATAGCGCTTTACATAGCACCAGTTACGTTACATGAAGACACACATTCATTTTTGTTAGGCACAGGGAGATTAAGTGATTTTCCCAGAATCTCAGGATGTTTAGCGTTATTATCGAGACTCAAACCCAGTTCCCCAAGTCCGAGGTCGAGCACCCTAGCTGTTAGGCCAAATCCTCTCCCCACCTTGTATCTGACCACAAGCAGCTTCCAGTTCATTGAGAAACCTAACACTGAGACATAGTCAGTACGATTCCTTGCTGTCACCACAGGTCTCTGCAGACACTGCAGACAGAGGAAGCCCATCACCACCCCACACCCATCAAGGGCTCTGTAGTGATGTGGAATGATCATGTTCAGTGTTCGACGCAGCCTGAGGAGACCGGACTTTTCCTCTGTCTGTTTGACTAGAGTTCAGGACTGCAGCTCAAGAGGATTAGCAGTGTCCCCGGAGCCTGATCATTACATGGCTGGTTGCAGATCAGTTATATGTGCCCCAAACCAAGACTTAGAGCAAAATCTCTTCAAGAGAAAAGATGATGTGGCATAGCAGCCAGAGCTGCTGACTTTGGAACTGTGGAACCAGGTATCAGCATTGGTGTTGGCTCAACATCCTGTGATTCTGGGCAAATCACTTAATCCCTTCATACATAAAATACAAAAATGAATGTGTCTTTGTGTAACGTAACTGGTGCTCATGTAAATCGCTATATGAAACTTTTAAAAAAGAGCTTGGTATCTGGCAGCTTAAATCTTATTTTTACTTTATGGCCAATTCCGGAGTGCAAAGGTGAAATGCTATGAATGGATCCATCTTTCGGCATTTTATTTTTTGAAGAATATGTTCTGTGCAGTATCACCAATTTTCTTGGCTCCAATCGACCAATACAGTTAAGAAGCAGAGCTATGTTACAGATAGAATACACTTTGGGTGTCTATTTTCATGGGTGGGTATGTGTGATTGGCTTGGGATAGTTGGGCAGTTTGGAAACAGACCAGTTAGGTAATATGTCTGGGGAATTTTTTGGCTTGCTTGTAATGATCCTTGACAATTGGGTGGTAAAGTGCCCATCTACATTTACTCTTTTTACCCCCAAATTGTTGCAAATGTATGATGTAAAATCCGCTACTTGAATCACTTTTTTTCAACATGTGCTTGTGGGGGAAGAACACCTCCCTCCCCTCCCCTTCCATCTTCCAATTCTCAGTTTGGGCTCGCTTGCTGCGCATTACAGTCGAATCTAACATTTTCTGCCTCACTATTTTTGATCCACCAGCTACCACTGGACTGGGGGCGTGTCTGAAAAGTTTCAGCACTCCGTCCATCATTCCCTTGTGTTTGATCCCAATATAATGACATGCAATGGTAAGGCATGCCCAATATAAACAGAGCTATAAAATGACCCCCAATTTAATGACTGAAGTAGCAAATGATGTTTTGTGGGGTCGGCCTTGTAGTAGTGTGTGCTGTTCCCCCTCACAGCTTTATAAAAGCTGTTGTGAGTACATAGCTTCCTTCTACTTTGCTCATAGGTGGAGAGGTGGAATTTGCAACATGTGGATGTGGAAGAGAGATGTTTTCGTTTCTTTCTTAAATGTGCGGCTGCTATCAGCTACCACAGTCTTCATGTCCTTTAGTTGTGCCGATTCACAATTGAATTTGAGTGTTCCATGTCCCACCAAAGGATGTGGGGCACTGTGAACAACCTGTGGGCTGTGAGAAAATCCATGCTAAATTTTGAGGGACTTCAATTTTTTTTAATACTTTATTTGTAATGTTTTAACTTGCAGATCAAAAGAAACCATCTGACTTGAGTATACTGCAGAGGAGACATACAAGAAAAGGAGGCGGGGAGGAGATGGTGGAAAGGTTGCTGATGTCCGTCCACTATATATGGATGGAGCAATAATGAAGTATCATCAGTTAAAGTCATGTCAGTGGGAGGCTCTAGTTTATGAATGTTATCGTCTTCATTGAACTCCAAACGTCTCTTAAGAATCTGTGCCCTCATTTTCTGAATAGCCCGATTTTCTGTGAAATTAATTACCCCTTCCACATCAGTTCAGAGCCATGTTTCCCTCCTATTTGACTCTTGAGATAGATTTTTAATGTCATTTCAATGTGAGCATTTTTTTGGGCAAGCTTGCAGGTAATTCCTGCATTGGATAGATGTGCCTAGTCTTTGTCTACCATAAATGCAATGGGGGTTATGTTTGTTGCTTCCAACAGTGGGCCAATGTTATCCTGCCTGCTAGGAGGAAATGTGTAATAAATTCCCCCATGTGTGAGTGTATTGTATAAACCATGTCTTCCCGCGGCTGATCTGAGGGTATTACGTCTGGATCGAGGGGAATATGGATTCTAATTATGTCCTTTATGCGGTTCAGCAAGGATGCCAAAAACGGTTTGAATCTGAAGACCAGACCACCAAGTATGCTCCATAAGGCCCCTGATTGATACTCCACCCATCATATATCAGAGCAACTAAACTTAACCCGAAGTCTGAACGTAGTCAGATAGCACCTGCTGAGTACCTTGTAGATGCTGTCGTTGTATTTAGTGCAGGTAGAATCTGTTCCCACTCTTAGTTAAAAACAAAATTGATTGTAGAGTGAGCTCTATTCACCAGAGATAAACATTTGTAAACGTCCCTCTAGTGTCTATGTTGCAGGCGCCAAGCCTCCAACAGACTTAGAGAGCCGATGCCGTTCAAAAGTGCCTTTGGTGTGCCAGAGTTAGCCTGTCTTGTAACTGATCTGTCTAGAGCATCGTCAAAAGCTGTGTTAAAATCTCTTCTGATTATCAATAAGTCTTTGTTTGGCCACATATTGAACAAATGGTGATCTCTCTGTCCTGTAAATGGTCACTAATGCCTTTCATTTTTACCTGATTGGTCCCATAAGATGGTGTCGAGATGGAAAGCTAGATTCCCACCAGAACAATATAGCCAAGCCCTTTGTTTTAATTGCTGCATGGAAGTGATATTGATGAAAATAACCAATAAGATTTGAGTCTGGTGCATCGTTCTATGTTGGGTATCCCCTTTAATAGGACTATATCATTTTCTTTAACATGCACCTCCTTTAATATTGAACTTCTTTTAATCGGGGAATTTAAGTCCTGGACACAGTATTTTGAGAATGTCTCTATGAGGCTTGGGTATAGTTAAAACCTAATCTCGAACACCTATCTCCCCTGTAAAGCCTTCTAAGGCTGAAACACTTGACTCACTGCTAAGTACGCTCAAGCACTTTTAAGAGAACCTATTAACCTGAATCATGGTCCTCCAAAAGTCCTCATACCACACAGTGACCCACCCCTCCCCACCCCCCTCAATCTCCCAGAATACTATACTAAAACTAAATTAGAAACAGTTAAGAATATATGAACAACATCCTAAAACGTAGCAACATCAGAACATAAGACCTGAGGTCTATAAAGACAATCAAAACACAGTTAGGAGGGAACGGCAGCATCCAAGGCCATCTGGTTCTGGGGTTTTGACCGGGAAATCCTCACAGGTGCCTCAATCGGAAGGGGCTATCTTTGTACAGTGGTTTTATCGATTGAGGACCTCTGAAGAAAAGAGGTGTAAGGAAGCAATTTGAAAATCCGAAGGGGGGTTCAAATGAGTGGAGAGCATAGGGTACTCTAGGTGCAAGTAGTTAAAGTTGAACTGCAGGAGTCTGGCATCAAGCATCTTCCAAGGTTGCTGAGCACACTTTCCTATCTTTTTTGCATCTTAGTGCCTCTTCTTTCAAAGGTTATTCATGGTCATGTTCGCTGGCCAGTCCTCTGTTGGTTACGCCTATCGCTATGTGTGAACCGCGGATTCCCAAGATCTTACGAGCCTGGTCAGGTCGGCGAACAGTGTGCGCCTTCCGATCGTATGCACATTTTCAACCACTGTCTTCATCTCCACAGGACTCACCTTTCCTTAATTGAAAATGTATTATATCAGTTCCTGGACTGCATATACCTATTTGGAATTGTAATGGTATGTCAGCTTTAACTACACTATGTTCAACTGATCTTTTTAAGGTAAATGTATTTTTTTTCTTCTTCTAATAGGAAAGGATCCTTGGACTGGTGTAGGAGAAGTACGGACACCCAAAGTAGCAGGTCAGGCCGCTTCTTATTTCTCTTTAATATCTACCAGTCCAAAATCTGAGAACAAATTTTTGTAGTGTACTTTAATTGGCAATTAATCATCTCCTCTATATGACTGTTGCATTTAGAAGGCAATAATTTAGCCATTTTGTTTTGTGACCATTGTGACCTGGAAGCCTATGTTCTTATGTGTTCAGGCGATCATTTAATCTGAAAGAGACACGTTAGTGATAGATTCCTTACCTTAGAATATCCCCAGGCGTCAGACTGGATCCGGAAAGTTTTTCATCAGCAGTACCCCTGCGCATCGGTAGGTGGCGTTGTGTGGCTTCGCGTCTGTCGCTGGCGTCATATGCGCCAAGATGATGTCACAGAGACTACTTAGGTACCACCCATGTGCAGATTCGGTTAGAGTCACTTTTTGACTAACTTTTTTGAGAGTTTTGTCTCTACTTCTTTTGGAGTCTTTGACTCCTGGTTCCACGTAGGGATGACTGGGTTTAAATCCTGCTGGTCCTGCCGCCTTACGATGTTGGGGGCCAACCCCCATGGCATCTGTCTCTACTGTCCGAAGCGCAACCATGGCTCCTGGTCATGTTCTGATTGTCTAGCCATGGCTCCGAAGGCTTTGCCGGAGCGGTACTGAAAGCTGCTGGAGGCCCGGTAGTCGTCTCCGTGCCGTTCGAGGTCCAGGGTTCGCTCGAGGGACCGACCGCGGAGCCATCACCATCGCTCCTCGGGGTCGAAGTCTTCACACTCAGAATCGGGTAAGAGACGTCATTAGAAGAAGCGCTTACGCTCTCCGACGTCCCCTCGTCGGTCTCCGGACGCGGGGCCAGGGGTACTTCCCCCAACGCAGCTCCGTTGGAGCCTGTGAGTCCCGTGGCCTACCCACCTTATCCGGGTCCATCGGCGACACCGGCCCAGTGCAAGAATTTCTTGCTGTCATGGACTGCCTTTCCAGGCCTCGGGCTCCTGCTGGCGCTCCTTCGGGCCCTGCAGTCCCAGCTGAGGGCCCTTGCATGCCGCCAGCTCCGCATCCGGCCCCGGTGCCACAGGGTCCTCTGCCGGCGGCTCTGGCCCCTGCAGCGCCGTCCCCGGCACCGCAATGGGTCCCGTTCATCCCACCTCCGCCCTTGCCCGGGTTTCTTGACAATTTTTCTCCGGGTTGGGACCCTAATTGGGACAAGGCGCCGGATCGGCGCCGTACCCCGTGCCGTTGGACCATTTGTTTTCCCCTGTCCCTCCCCCGCCGCAGCAGCCTGTGCCTCAAGCGGTGGAGGAGGGGGACGACTGGGAGGGGTCTGAGGACCCTCTTGCATGGCAGTGTGAGTCTGAACAGGAGTGGGCGGAGGAGTCGGAGGATGCAGGTGGCCTTGACCTCTCTTCTGAGCCTGGTTTTCTGTCTCCTTCTGCTGTCATGGAGGAGGGCCCCACATATACTGTGGTGCTCCGTAGAGCAGCTGAGGCCCTTGACCTTGATCTACCTACTGTCACTCTCAAAGCCAACCTCCTCACTGAAGTTCTTCAGCCGGTGGCACGTTCTATGGTGCCTCTGCTTCTGTTCAATTAGGCAATAACGGATGTTTTGATGGGCATCCGGTCTAGACCAGCCGCAGGGGTTCCTGTGGATAAGAACGTGGCCAGGCGTCATCGCCCGGCGCCGGGTGAACCTGCCTTTTTAACGAACCATCCAACTTAGGAGATCCTGGTTATCCAGGCCTCCACTTCCCAAAGCGCATTCCCTACCGCCCCGCTGGATAAGGAATCAAAGAAGTTGAAGCAGTTTGGCAAGAAATAGTTTTCCTCTGCCAGCTTGGGACTGCGGGTAGTCAACACCGCATGCCTCTTGGGCCGCTACTCTCACGCTGT
The DNA here is from genome assembly GCF_964261635.1 of Lissotriton helveticus. Taxonomy (NCBI): domain Eukaryota; kingdom Metazoa; phylum Chordata; class Amphibia; order Caudata; family Salamandridae; genus Lissotriton; species Lissotriton helveticus. Next base: position 263,291,353 of record NC_136065.1, on the reverse strand, counting down.
GTGGGACACGGAGGCAGAGATGCTGCCCCAGGGTCTGGAGGAGGTTAGGGCTGTACTTTCCCAAACTGTTGCGTAGAGGAAAGACGCCGCAAAGTTTGCCATCCGCTGTGGGCTGGACACCACAGAATCTCTGGATAGGGTGATCTCCATGACAGTGGCACTACGTCGCCATGCCTGGCTGCGGTCCACGAGGTTTTCAGGGGATGTTCAGAGTTCCCTCATGGACATGCCCTTTGATGGTACTCGCCTGTTTGGAGATAAGGCAGACCGTGCGCTGGAGCGTTTTAAGGACTCTCGGGCTACGGCCAAGTCCTAGGGTCTCTCCACCACGCGCCCAGCCACGTCTGCCTTTCGTTCCTTTCGTGGCTACAGAAGGGGCACCCCTACACGTTCATTCAGCCAGAAGCCTGCGCAGAACCAACCTCAGCGCGGACGTGGGGGTTGCCGTGGCGGCACAGGGGGCCAGCGTGCGGGTCAGTCCACCTCCGCTCCCGCAGCATCTGCCTCAAAGCCTTCCTAGTCCGAGCTTTGGGGAGCACCCCACACCGGTGGGTGGCAGGATTCAACATCACCTCCCCACTGGCATTCTGTCACTTTGGACAGGTGGGTGCTGCAAATCGTCCAAAGGGGCTACTCCCTCCCCTTCGAGTGTGCCCCAGCCATGCCACCTCAGTTCCACCGCATGCCGGGGGATCACTTTGCGCTTCTCCAACAGGAAGTCATGGCCCTCTTGGTCAAGGGGGCCATCGAGTGCGTTCCTGGGCCAGAAGTAGGACGTGGTTGTTATTCCCACTACTTTCTGGTCCCCAAGAAGGAGAAAGGGGGCCTGCGCCCCATCTTGGACCTCAGGAACGTCAATCGCTTCCTCCGGAAGGAGAAGTTCAAGATGTTGACTCTGGCTCAGGTCTTGGCTGCCCTCGACCCTGGAGACTGGATGGTAGCGTTGGACTTGCAGGACGCATATTTTCATATCCCCGTTCTGCCGGCCCACCGACATTACCTGCGGTTCACGGTAGGCCAGGAGCATTTTCAGTTTGCCATGCTCCCCTTCGGCCTTACCAGTTCCCCTCGGGTGTTCACGAAAGTGATGGCGGTGGTCGCAGCTCAGCTGTGCAGATCAGGGGTTTCAGTCTTCACCTATCTTGACGACTGGCTGTTGAAGGCGGGCTTGCCCCAGGCAGTCATTTCCCACCTCCAGACTACGGCCGGCCTCATGCATTTGCTAGGGTTCTCCATCAACGTGCCGAAGTCGCACCGGAGTCCTTCTCAGAAGCTCCCCTTCATCGGAGCGGTTCTGGATTCGACGCAGTTTCGGGTTTAGCCTTCCGAGTGCGAGTCCGGGATATTCAGGCTATGATTCCGATCTTTCAGCCTCTATCCCGGGTTTCAGTCAGAATGACCCTCCGGCTCCTGGGCCTGATGGCCTCTTGCATCCTGTTAGTGCAAAAGGCCAGATAGCATATGCAGGCTCTGCAGTGGGACCTGAAGTTCCAGTGGGCACAGCATCAGGGCAACCCTTCTGATCACGTCCCGATCTCGGAGGGCACTGCACGACAATTGCAGTGGTGGCTCACGAATCGCGATTGGGTCAATGGCAGATCCCTCTCCCTTCCCCAACTGGAGCACACAGTGGTGACGGATGCGTCCCTCCTGGGATGGGGCAGCCACTTGGGAGAGGCGGAGATCAGAGGCCTCTGGTCTGCGGCGGAGTCCTGGCTCCATATCAACCTTTTGGAGCTTCGGGCAATCCGACTTGCACTGAAAGCATTCCTTCCCTCTGTCCGGGGAAGTATGGTGCAGGTGTTCACGGACAACACCACCGCCATGTGGTATTGCAACAAACAGGGCGGGGTGGGGTTGTGGACCGTATGTCAGGAGGCTCTGCGCCTCTGGACATGGCTGGAACATCAAGGCATTACCTTGGTGGTTCAACGCCTGGCAGGCTCTCTGAATGCGAGGGCGGACAAACTCAGCCGCCGGTGCATGATGGATCACGAATGGCGTCTGAACTCGGACGTGGCACAAGGTCTCTTTCTGCAGTGGGGAGAGCCTTGCTTAGATCTATTCGCCCCCGAAGAGAACACGCAATGTCATCAGTTCTGCGCGTTAGAATTTCCAAGGCGGCACTCGCTCGGTGATGCATTTCGTCACGAGTGGAGCTGCTGTCTGTTGTACGCCTTTCCGCCTATACCACTTCTGCCCAGAGTGCTGAAGAAGATTCGGCGAGACCGTGCCCAAGTCATCCTTGAGACTCCGGATTGGGGACGAAGATACTGGTATCCCGAGCTACTCAACATGGAGATCGATCCCCCGATCCATCTGCCTATTAGGGAGGATTTTCTGTCGCAGCAGAAGGGGATGGTCCTCCACCCGAACCTGTCCAGCCTCCACCTCCATTCCTTACCGCCCCACTTCTGCGAACTGATTTCTAGGGTTAAGGTCATCCCTTTCAGGGCCCTAGTTTCATGTTACCAGTGGTCAGTTTCTTGCATGGCTCTGCATTCCTGGCGCGGAAAGTCGTGCACAGAGCTGACGTGAGCACGCATGCGTTGCGCCTAAGTAGTCTCCGTGACGTCATCTTGGCGCTTACCGACGCGCAGGGGTACTGCTGAAAAAAAACTTTCCGGATCCAGTCTGACACCTGGGGATATTCTAAGGTAAGGAATCTATCACTAACTAATGTCTCTTACAGATATATCGTTACACAAGTAGTAACTTGTGCATTGGGCAATGTTGCTCATTGGTTGTCTCTTATTCATTAATATTCAATATTCATTCATGTGAAAATAAAATATGATAAACTTTAGGTTTTATTGTGAATCTTTCTCATAGGACTGAAAATATAGTCACTCTTTAAATAACCCATCTCTGAAGTGAAATCCACTGATAAGTCAGAACCTATTTCTCCGTCACGAGATATTCATTAATATTTATAAACACTGAATACCTCCTCCTGAGTGCAAGGCCCTAGGAACACTTATCTGAAAAAGAAAACTCTTTGAAAGCATGAAGATGCCTATATTAATACCACATTTCCTGTTTTAGTGGTATGGTTTAGCACTCCTTTCTCATGCTCGACTCCTACATCTCCCCTGCCTGGTGCAGTCATCAGTGTATGCATGTTTGGACAACAGCACCCTTAAGGGCCTCCCTGAACGCTGCTGCGAGACTCATTACTGGCTCAAGAAAACACTCGCATATATCCCCAGACTTAAAGTCCCTAAAATGGCTGCCTTTTGAAGCTAGAATACAGCTAAAAATTGCAGTTATGACACACGCGGCCGTGCACCACAATGCACCCAATTACCTCGCTCAAAAGTTGTCTATATCAGGAGGTTCGAGATCCAATAGAAGTACACAAAATCTACTCCTGAAACCTCGTAGATTCCGGAAAGAGAAAACATACAAGCGCTCCTTCTCAGGAATGGCACCCAGGATCTGGAATGCGCTCCCTCCTGAAATCAGGCTTATCTCCTCCACTGCACTCTTCAAGAAAGAGGTGAAAACCATCCTTCTGGCCAAGATCTCCTGAACTTTATAGGTGCAGGATTAGAGACTCTGCATTGCTCTGTATCTCTGTCCACCTGGTCCTTTGGCACTATACTCCTACTTGATGGGGGACATTATTACGCTACTCTCTTAATACCGACCAATATATGATACACTTTGATATACTGATTCACTCTCCCGATGCCCCCTCTCAGTGTTCTCTCTACACTAAGTCATTGGTATAAATCACCCACACACCCATGGGTACCTGAACACCTCTGTAGTGGGATCAATGACTGGTGCCGTCTTATATTACTTGTTTACCTGCTTGTATATTGATATGCTTTATGTATGTTATTTTTATCCTACTATGTCAGTGACTATTATACTGCTTCCATTATCGCTGTTCACTCCTACGTCCCCTACCCTGTCATTGTGAAGCGCTCTGATATCTGTAAGGATCTTGTTTGCGCTATATAAAACTTTGAATAAATAAATACATAAATACTATTGGCAGTAGGTCCCTACGGACAACTAATTATGCATGTAGAGAAAGGATGACACTGTCCCACAGGAAATGTTGGATTCATACTCTTAGGGGGAGTCAAAAGGTGAAATCAGATCAGATGCGTTTTCTTCACAAGGACGGGGAGCATAACCGTTGACGTTTTATTCTTTTACTGATGTGTGCACCCCAGTGCCCTTAAGCCAAAAGACATGAGAGGTGTGTCATCTGCTGCTGATTGTCAGCATGCAGGGCAGGAACAGTGGCTGGCTGGATGCTCCAAAATGCCCACGTCAGATTGGTCAGCCGTCTTGTGATGGCCAGCCTGGCATGCTCATTGTGAAGCTCTCTGTCCCAAGCTGTCTTATACAGCTGGTGGAGAGCAAACACAGGCCTCCAGAGCCTAAAGGAGCGTCCAGACAACCCACTCCATCTAATCCTGGTGCTTCTCTCATGCTGGTAAATAGCACGAGATCAGCGTTTGGATCAGTTAGGGGAGTCCCACAGCAGACTTCAGTTTCAGAACACTGAGGAGGACGTGCGACAGTGGGTAAGTGCCTTTTATTTTAATTTTATTTATTGTAAATGTTAGTGCAGTTTTGTTTTGGAGGTTTAGAGGGAGGGGTTGTTTTATTATGGGGTTGTGGAGGGAGGGGTATTTTATTTTAGTCCTTTGGAGGGAGGGGGTGTTTTACTAAGGGCTTTTGGAGGCAGGGGGCGTTTTATTATGTTTTCTGGGAAGTGGTGGGGCACTTCACTCGCTCTATCACTTTCTAAGGTTACCAGCTACCCCTGAACCAGATACAGGTCTGCGTTCCCTTCAAGTCAAGGATGCATCAAATGGTCCCTATCCAGGGACATTTTCCATCCTGCATGAAGCTGGTTCCCAGTAGCCCTGTATAATTAGTGCAAGTAATTCCAGCCAGCATCCAGATCTAGTTGGTAAGGTCCTAGAAAGGTATGTCGATAGATCTTCCGGTTAGGGACTACCCCTCATCAAAAATATACACTTTAGTAGAATGAAACAAAATAAATGTGGAAGTATTAATAACTGAGTTCTAGATTGAAAATAATACAAAATAGATGTATTACAGAACTATTGTTAAACGTGGTACAGAGAAAAATGTATTATTTGCCATGAAGGCCCAAATATAAAGTCATAAAACTTAGCTCCAATCAGACAAGTCTAGGCAAAACGCCAAGAGTCAAACTCAAAAATAGTACTTACAGCTTCCCAATAAGAAAATCTAAGACAAATGGACAGAGTTTCAGGAGGAAAATGAAAAGTCCCCTGCGCGGCAGCCGATGCAATAGCAGCCCTAGAGACAACTATATAAGGACCCCTTGATTTAAAAACCCAAGACTTTTTATGCACATTCACAGAAGTTAATAATAGATTATACAAATTCAGCATGGTACAACTATGGTTAGGGTCACACTGGCAAATCGGAAACCGCAATGTAATATTTTTAATCTTTAGAATTAACCCATTTCTTAAGGCGAGAGAAATCTTCAGCAGCTGCACTCCAGAGATGTTCACCACAAAATCAAACATTTCTTAAACAATGTCTCATAGAATTAGCACGCCTACAACATAACTTGCAGAAGAGGTTTGTGAATATAATACTTGGGTACACGACGGGAGCTTCATTCACAATACACATTTCCTAACATAGTTGTTCATCTTTGACGTCATACAGCGGTAACAAAAGGGTAGATGGTTTACTGCAGGACCATGATTGGGAGGCGAAAGAGCAGGCGTAAGATGAGCAGAACACCAGAAATTGAATCCATATTACGATTAATGGTGTATAGCACAATCAAAGGTGACATAACTACTTCACAGTATTAATTACATTTCAAAATGACAGTAAATTTGTTTCAGGTGCAACATCATTAATTCATCAGTTAAGGCTATGCATTATTAAAACCATCTATTTTCATAAATAATTTTCAGCCAATAATTAGACTTCTTTTTAGAAAACTACCACAGAGCCTATTGCCTCCTAGTGGTTCCTCAAGTTGTCGTATCAAACTCACAAAACCTGTTCAGCACTGGGCTCTTCTTGCACTCTTGTGGTATAGAACTACTTGGGGTATCAGTTTGTTTAAAGTGAAAAGGCTACTGAGCTGGTGAGTAAAATACCTCTTTTAAAAAAAGCAAATGAATGAGGCCAATGTCCACAGGCTGATTTTCCTCCATGTAGTACAAATGATACAAGACTTACAGGCACCAATGAGTACCACCCATTGCTCTGTCCACCTCTCTGGGTATCTGCCCTGAAGAATCGTGTTGCACATTTCTCATTTTATTGTAACTAGGTGTATCTGACACCATATCACACATCTCTCTTAGCTCCCAGATGCAATTGTTTTGTCATCTATTCTCTTGGATGAAATGAAAATGGGTATTTATAAAGCGTGCGGCTACTCACAGAGTGTCCCGGCACTAAACCACCAAATCCGTAAAAGAGAAAACAGCATCCCCCCAACAAAAGTGCTATTGCTGGAACAACCACTTTTTGAACTGTTTCCTAAAAAACAGCAGGTCCTGAGCCTGTCTAAGATGCAAAGGCTACGTTCCACAGGCATGGTGCTAAAGCCTGAAAGGAACGTCCCCCTATTCGAAAGCGGGTAAACTTGGGAATAAGCATGGGGGACTGTCCGGTACCTTAAAACCCGCTGAGGCTGATAGTGTTGGATCCTCCATCTCAGGTAAACGGTGCCCGTACCGTGGAAGGGTCGGTAGGCCAGCACTAAAGCCTTAAACTGTATCCTCTTTCTAACCGGGAGCCAGTGCTAGACTTTCAGGAGGGGTGATATATGCATTCTGGGATTTACCATAAGAATAGCTCTGGCTGCAGCGTTCTGGACAACCTGCAGACGATTGAGCAAATATTCTGGTAAGCCCAGATACATGCTATTTACATAATCCAACCTGGATGTAATTTGGGATTGCACTACGATCTTAAGATATTCAACCGGTAGAAGAGGGAGGACATTTTTTACCATTCATATCAATCCAAAAGATGTGCCTGCAACGGTTTGGATTTGGGTCTTCATCGCCAAGCTAGCGCCCAAGTTAACTCCCAAGTTCTTTACCGTGCAGACTGGGGCAGAAGGGGGAGACATGTCACGAGGCCACCATAAACACCAGTCCCCACATGGGGGGGCAGCCAAAGAAGATAATTTCGGATTTTTCTGGGTTAGTTATGTTGCATCGAAGAACAAAAACCTCTGTTAGACATCTGTTAATCTCCATCCCTTGGAAGTTCGTCCCTTTGTCACACGTGAACAGCAGTTGGGTATCGTCGGCGTAAGAAATAATCTTCGCTCCATGTAACTCTGCTAGGCGTGCAAGTGGGGGCATATAGATATTAAAGAGTGTTGGGCCCAGAATGGCATCCTGCCGTACACCCACCTTCATTGGAGGGATTTTGGCTTATAAGGGAGGGGACCAAATTTCCATCTGCCGCTCTCTCAGAAAGGAGGCAAACAATTTGTACAGCGTGCCCCCAATACCACACTCTGCCAACCTACGCAAGAGCCGGTCATGGGGCACGATGTCAAAGGCTGCGGACAGATCTAGCAGTATCACCACAACACTGCCCCCTTTATCCATCTGAGTTTTAATAATTTCAGAGACCTCCAGTAGCGTTGTTTCAGTGCTAAGGGAGGTTCTAAAGCCTGACTGACTGTCACGAAGCACATAGTTTTCTTCTATAAAGTCCGTTAGAACTGAATTAATGTACTTCTAGAGGACCTTAAAGAAGAAAGGCAACAGGGATATAGGCCTGTAGTTGGATGCTACTGCAGGGTCAGCTGTGGGTTTCTTTAAAAGAGGTATAATTTTTGCCTTTTTCCCACAGCTAGGTACTGTTCCTTTACTGAGTGAGATATTCAGAACTAAATTAACAGCCGGATTTATGATCTCTGCAATATTCTTCAAGATTTTTGCGGGACACGGATCAGAGGGAGATCCCGACTTCAGTGTTACCATGATGTCAAGAGATTTTTCTGCGCAAAGTACTAAGCAGACATCTCCGCTTTTGGTAAGGTTTTCACATATTTTTGTGCAGTGGCACCAAGGAGCCCATTAACACTTTGCCCCTCTTCCTTGTCACCTTTCTAAACAGTGAAGGTGTTGTATCCCACAGACTGGCCCCTGTAACTGCTTGTTACACAAAAAAACACCACTTTGAACTCCTCCCATTCCCAGGGAAAATAAGAGAATGCGCGTGTCCTTTCTCTGTTTTCCCCTTTTTTTCCCACCTCCGTTAGATGCAGGTTCCTGTTTGCTTTTTCCTGCCCCTGTTAGAGTTGTTAGGTTAGAGCATGACCCATCTTTTTTTTATGAAGTACTGCTTTGCTGTCACTTTTTAACCTACGATTGTACATAATTTTGACTATCAGCAAGGTATATGTTTTTCTTATTGTAACTTATTTATCTTCAGAGGAATGATAAGTGTTGCACACTCTTGAAGTTGAGAGGGAAGTACGTGTTTGTTTACAGAGAACTCCATCGTAGCTGTTCCCCTTTTGTTTTATTTGGTTTGAAAAGGCAGGGTAAAAACCTTCAGTCTTGCAGCAGATGGACTGAGTATGCATTTGCAGTGCATTTGGCCTACGAGCTTTCGGTGATTCCTCCGCCTAAATTTGTGTGGGCCGTTACACTGGGGGAATGACAGCCTCTAGTGCTACTGCTAGACGTGTTTCTGTTTTGTGTATTGTACAGCAGTATGACCTTCACCGAACACTTTCATAAATAATCACAGAATTCAGGTTTTGGGTTCTGTATCAGTGCAGTTCTCGTTTTCTATTTTTCGTTCGGCAAAAAAATAATGTTATTGTTACATCAGTGTTTTTATACATGTGATTATATCCAATGCATACATTTCACTTCTATATCTGCAGTGTTTAGGAAGGGTACAATGAAGAGTGACGAAGTATTACTGGCCTGATGACTCACTGATAATGAGTCCTCATCGCCCCATTCTGCATTCTCTGCCCTGGCAGATGAGTTATTGATTATTTTCATATTATTGCTTTGTTCAACAGTAAGGACTGTGGGACGTGTGTCTTCGTATTCTCTATGGGGAAAAGAAGAGTTACATTTTTTTTGTTAACACTGGCTTACAGGGATCTGTCTCTTCGATGCGACATCCTCAAAGTTAATGAAGGGGTCAAGGAATACTAGAACTCAGCATAATGAAGATGACCGATTAGCAATGAGGCCATTCTGTTTGCCTCATGTTGGGCGTCAGCTGTTGCAGGAGAGGGGTCATCTTGTATTCAGGCCCTACCCCTTCACGCAACTGACAACCCTAGAGCAAGTAGAATAAGTTTGGCATATAGATTTGCACTTCCTACTTTAACATTTGGTATCCTATTTCACGTAATACCCTCCTAGGTTTGGTTTGTGTGACAAGAATATGCTTTGTGCACGCTAAAATACATCCCTAGACAAAGATGATACCCCGCATGGTCTACCTCATTCTAACTTGCTACACATTATTACGTTATCAAATTACCATTCTTCAATTTATTAAAGGCATTTTTCCAAAATCGTGTTCTAAGTCAAAGAAACCTTTACCTGTGATAGTGAGTAGTGCCTGTCTTTCATACTAACTCAGCATATCCTGTTCTCTGCAGTGTTGGCTTCATGCACTCTGTTCACAAAAAGTTTACAGTCACACAGATCAGTCTTCACTAATGGAGAAATGTTACTTCAAATGTTATGATTGTAACTTGAAGGCTATTGTTAGCACCCCAGAGATGGCTTGTGGAAACAAACCTAAAAGAGCTGTATGCACAAAATACATAAATGATTGGTTTGAGCTTGATGATGGGCAATTAATAATATTAACTGTAGATGAATAAACTTTAACGTCACTAGATGTAGCAAGAAAAGTAGATAAGAAAACCTAAACATGGGGGGAAACATGGCGGCCGTCGGCTAGAGCGGTCCGCACGCTCTGAGCAGCCTTCCGAGACCCTGCACGGCTGGTAACGGAGCTATGCCGTAGGATGCAACCTTACAGAATACTTCGATAGTGGAGCTTGCATGGCTGTGATTTTTATCCGACTGAACCTCGACGGATTCTGTGGATGTGTTTGCCTGCAGTACCTCCCCCTCCTACCTCCGCCTTTCTCCTGTGCTGGAGGCGGGCAGCCGTGGAGCTTAGGCACGGCAGCGCGGACGCTGCTCGGGGGCTCCTCGGTGCAATTTCTGGCGGTAGAAGAGGAGGTGGGACGAAAACGAAGGACACTGCCCTGCCAGGATTTTTTCCTCCTCTGGCCGGTGAGACGTCGGTGCTGGCTGCGGACGGTGAGGCGTATGATTCGGAAGACTCCTTCTCGTCTAGATGTAAGGTGACTGGGCTGGCCAGGGCTGGATTTAATACAGGCAGCAAAAGTGAAGATCTATTTGCAAGGGACACAAGGAGTAAAACTAGAAAGCGAGGCAAGGGGTGAGGTCGGAGGAAAAAAAACTACAGGTCCCAGGGTGCACCACAGGGTTGGTTCCAATCGCAGGTCAGGAGCGAGAATTAAAATTAAGCGAATCCAAGGGTGCAGCCACAAAGGAGGGAAGTAAAGGCACTAAGCGAAGAAAGACAAAAAATAAAAACCCGAAGATATCCGGAGGTATAACACTATCGCTGCGTTCCTTTTTTAAAGTTCTGCCTCAAGTATTAGACATTTCACAAGGCATGGCAGCCTCCAGGGGAGAGGTTTTGCAACCGGGCTTGTCTATCCCTGCTTCTGGTTCGGTCTCCCCTTCTACCCTGTCTTTCGAAACGGTAGCACCCTTGGTTCCTTTAGATGCCTCCATACCCACAGTTAACTCTTCACCTGATGTTTTACCTGATGTACCGTCTGGCCCACTGGCATCCTTAGAGTCTACCACTGTGGGGGATGCACATATCTTACAAGATGAGCTGGCAGATGAAAGGAGACAAATGGTAATATCACCAGGAAAGGAGACGAAGGGGGATGGTGCAGAACGGGCTCAAGGGGACCTGGGAGTAGGCAATACACTCGAGGCCCTGGTTAGTTCTATAACTGCGATGAGGGAGGAGATAAGATGTGATTTCGCAGTCTCTAAGGCCAATCAGAATGATTTAAGAGCATCCTGTGAGGTGCTCGAACAAAAGGTGGATGACCTGTGTGAAAGAACTGAGATATTGGAAAGTTCTGTGGGTCTTCTGACATCAAACTGCCAGATCCAAAATACAAACATTGCAAAGAGACGGGGAGAGTATGCGGGAGCGGATTGAAGTATTGGAAAATTATTCCAGACGGAATAACATTCGACTCCTGAAGATCCCGGAAGGAAAGGGAGATCAAAACTAGCAAAAATTCCTCATGAGTCTGCCCTTTTTCGTTTCTTAACCTGCTCTTTTTTGATACTTGTTCAACATCAGATTCTTAAAATGTCAAGACTAGGAATTCGCCAGTGGGGGCGAAGAAGTGTGAAGGAGCAATGGATAGACAATACAGTATGACGCCCGTTCATTATATCTCCTGGAACGTCAATGGTCTGCGCGTGAGAAGTAGACGGGATCGTATACTACAATATTTGAGAGACTCCCCAGCGCAGATCATAGTCCTCCAGGAGTCACATCTTCTTAAAGCAGAGGCCACTACCATACTTAAAAAACAGAGTTGGATTGATACATTCTGCTCCACAGACCGCAATGCGAACATCAGGGGGGTACTATTTATCTTCAAACAATCCATAAAAGCCCAAATTCTGGATTACAAAGAAGACCACACAGGGAGATGGCTGATACTGAGAGTCTCGCTGGACGGTCAGATTCGTATCTTGGTGAGCTATTATGGCCCCAACTCAGATGACCCATCACATTTAGATGCTGTTAGGAATCATCTGGTAACATTCCAGGATCCGGTGATCTGGATGGGGGATTTTAATATTGTGCTCAATCCCAGGCTAGACAAATCAGTAAATTCTAAAGCCTGTAGCTCTGCTAAGTCTAGGCAAACCCTTATTGCAATCATGACCCAGCTTGGCTTGGCAGATTTGTGGAGAGAAAGAGCTAGTAACAAAAAGGGGGTGTCCTTCCGGAATAGCCATTTCAAACATAAATCTAGAATCGATTATGCCCTCTTCAGCTACTGCTTGAAGGACACTCTGACAACGATAGATTATCTCCCCTCCCATCTGTCGGACCAGTCTGCTCTTGTATTTACTTTGAGATCCGACAGTAAGATTAATTTTCCTTCTTGGTTGTTTGACCGGACACTCTTGCTTGAGGACGAAGAAATTACGTTTTTGGCAGCAGAGTCCTCTTAATTTTTTTTAGTAAATCTTGATTCCTCAGACTTAGCGGTAGTCTGGGAGGCATTTAAGGCCTTTTTAAGAGGTCAGATCACTAATAGAGCCTCCTATCGGCGGACAAAATACAGAGAAACGATAGCTAGCCTGGAGCAGGAAATGAAACTAATAGAGTTAAAAATCGTCTCGTCCTTAGGATCATCAGAGGGGCAGACGAAACTGGCTGAGTTAAAATTACAACTGGAAATCATCTTACAAGAGAGGGTAAATAAAAGGTGGGAAGCGAGCAAGATCTCCCAATTCGAATTTGGAGAACCAGCAGGGAGGGTACTGGCATGGAAAATAAAATCTGACCAAGCCCTCAAATACATTAGAAAAATTAGGGTAGACGGGGAGGCTGCGTTAAGATCCTCTAATTTAGACATAGGTAATGCCTTTTTTGAATTTTTGGAGACAATTTACAGGGAAGATCTTCCCAACGACCAGGTGGCAAGGGATAGATGGCTGGAAGGAATTACGCTCCCAACCCTCTCAACAGTACAGAGCAATAGCCTAGAGATGGAGATAACGGAGGCCGAGGTGAGGAAAGAAATTGGTCAAATAAAAAAAGGAAAAGCGTCAGGCCCAGATGGTCTTCCGGGAGAGATTTATAGAGCATTGGAGGATGCCATCGTCCCAGTGTTGACGGCTCTTTTCAATGGCATTCTAAGAAAAGGAGATTCACTGCCAAAATCATGGGGTGAGGCCACAATTGTCCTCATCTCGAAACCAGGGAAACCTCTCTCGGAATGCGGGTCTTATCGACCAATATCGTTGCTAAGCAACTACTATAAAATCTTCACAACCATCATTTCGGCAAGATTGGGCAGTGTAATTGGCACCATAGTCCACCAAGACCAGAAAGGTTTTATTAAAGGGCGACAATTATCAGACCTAACACACGACTTGATAGGGGTTATAGACATTGCCTCGGCCTTTTCCCTTCCACTGGCCACCCTCACCTTAGATGCAACAAAGGCCTTTGATAGGGTTAACTGACCCTATCTGAATGACGTACTAAAAAAATTCAACTTTGGGGAGGGCTTTTGTAGAACCATAGTCCAGCTGTACGGAGCTCCTTCGGCTAGGCTGTTAATCAACGGGGTCTTGACGGAAGCCTTTGACACATTCTAGAGGTACGAGACAGGGCTGCCTGCTTTCCCCCCTCCTTTTTAACCTATATATTGAACCGTTTGCCCAGGTCTTGAGGGCAGAGGCTAATATTCAATCTTTCAAGTTTGGGGAATGGGAAAGACGGGTAGCACTATATGCTGATGACATCTTGGTTTTTACATCTGATCCAGTAATGTCATTTCCCGTTGTCATCCAGCGGGCAGAGGAGTTTGGGCATATCTTGGGTTATAACATCAATTCAAGTAAAACTGAAATAATGGCATGGAACATACCCGATATACGGGTGGGTGTAAATATTTCAACTTCTATGCGCTACCTCGGGATACGAGTCACTCACGAAGTGGGTAGTATTGGTCAAACCAACTTGGATAGAATATTTAATGAGAGTAAAAGGCTTCTGAAATCTTGGACTCACTTGCCACTTTCTATAATGGGTAGGGTGAATCTGGTAAAAATGTGTATCCTTCCTAAGTTCACGTTTATTTTAATGCCATTCCCCTGGCGTTTGACGTCAAAATGATTGATAAGTGCCAGCGAGAAATCAACTCCTTTATCTGGAATTATAAATCTACCAGACTCGCTTGGAAAAAGTTGAGGAGGAGAAGGGAAAAGGGAGGTCTTGCTCTGCCTGACTTATTATACTATGCATGGGCTTTTCAGATGTCTCACGCCAGAATGCTTTTAAAAACACCATCTAAACTTCCCAGTGGGTCGATTTATAGAGCCATGTTAACTGGGGCAAATCTACCAGAGGATGGGTTCATGTTTAAGTTTGGGAGCCAGAAATTCTTTAAAAAAATCAAACTTAAAATTTTACAGTCATGGCTAATGCCTGGTTAACCATCAGAAAAAGATTGGGGCTGTCTTACTATTCTAACTTCGCCCCAATATGGGACTCGCCGGGTCTACCACTATGTTTAAGAGATAGCCTGTCCTCCCCATTAGAGGATGCAGGGATTATAAAATGGGGTGAGTTATTGAAGGAAGGATCGGTAATAGCCTGGGATGAGTTATATGACCACATTGGCCCGGGGCTCTCCAGATTTAAGTACATCCAACTGGACAGCTGGGTGAGAACCCAGTGTCATAAAGGTCCACAACTTGGGATGGCCAGCAAATTGGAGCGGCAGTTAGTGGAACGACCCAGGGGAGGAAAGGAGGTAGCCCTATGGTACTGGCAGCTGTTGGAGGAAATTGATGGGGAGTTTGCCCTTCCAGATGAGCTGTTGGGGGAGGCGACTGGCTTTCAGTGTGAGGAGGTATGGTTAAACTCTTTTGCCCTCCTCCACAAAATTGTGAAACCGTCATGGTTAAGACTAAACCATCTCTTCACAGTTCATCGTGCATATATCACACCGTTGAAACTTTCTAAATTTCTCCCTGACAAAAAATGTAATAAATGCAATCTTATGGGAGCATCTGACATCCACATGTTCATGGAATGCCCTGACATCGCCCGGTTCTGGGAGGAAGTGAAGTCTACCTTAAACTCCATTCTAAACACATCACTGTCAATTACTTTGCCACTCATCATCTTCGGCTTGGAAGATAATATCACTGGCAAGGCCAGGTCCCTCCTTTTCTATGCCATTTTGTTGGCCAGAAGGCAAATTTGTTTAGAGAAAATGGCCCCATCACACTCTGGCTGGCTCACGTCCCTATACGAAACATCGAAGGTTGACCTGAATAGATCATGCAGTAAACGAATCCTGGCTTTTTGGGATCTGTTGACCAAGTGGAGATAGTACCCCGGGGGTTTTTTTTCCCCCCCGAGTCCTATGATTATGCCATTAACACTCCTTGGACCGGGTCTAGCCTTGTTACGATATTGGTCCTATAGGTTGAAATATACCTAGATGGAGTCAGCGCAAGCCCCTCTTCCCCTTGGGACCTCTCTGCCACCATTATATCATACTCGCGTTCTGGCACAGGAGACGGGAAACATTTATTTTGCTCCGCCTCTAAGTGAAGGACTCGCAAGGTGGTTGGTATCTCCCAAATTGAGGGTAAGGCAAATGAGGAAAAAAAAAAACTAAACATTCTTGCTTGCAAGTCTTGAGATGGATACATTGACAATGAATATTGACGTTAGTCATGGAGAAAGTAATTTATTTTATCAAAAATAGCGAACTGATGTCCAAGAAATACACCTACAAACTCGAACAATGAAAGATAAACATGCCATCTGTCAATGTTATCCATTCAAAAACTAACTAGAAAATAAAAACACTGCTGGATAGCAACTGTGCTGTACGATAGTTATGTATCATAAATCATTCACAAACCTGATCACTGAAAATTAAGTGAACATGCGTGCATTAAAAAGCCAGCAAGTGTGTAGCAAAACTAAAGGACGCACAAAACGGTCCACTCAGACCGTTGACCTTGCATCCATGAAGAATATTCAGCTTGGCCGGGTATAACATGCATAGCTCATTTGCATCTGCTGAAGCTTTTTTAAACATTATTAAACGTTCTCTTGTCTTCTTGCAGTGCAGCGGTGAAGTCAAGGAAGGTGGAAAGAGACTTGGAGACACCTGTAATTTAGTGAGCGTTCTGTTACCAGACTTAAGTGGGCCCCTGGAGGGAGCCTAGGTGCAAGGGAATGATGTACCTGCTACACGATGAAAAGGCAGGACAGTCTTATCTGTCAAATGTTTCAGCATTAACTCTCGCCACAAATTATGCCATTCTCCTTGTATTGGTATACCCCCTTAATTCATATATTGATACTGTAGGAGTGGTCGTCTAATCTGCTTTCTTTGCTTATTCCACCATTTACTTTACATTTTGCAAAGAGTTTCATTATGTACTCTTGTGTTCTCTTTAATATGAGAGATCTGGCGTTCTGTCATTCTTGGTCTATCATGTCCTCCACCCCTCGGCAAGTATTAGCAGCCTGCCTCCTCAGGACTCCAATACTTATGCATTCTCCATTGGCTTTTCCCCTTCGGAGAGATGTACTCTTTCGCAGACAAGACCAATACTTCTCCTAGGAACAGCTGGACCGTGACTTCTTTCAGCCTGCTCTGGTCCTTTATGGTCTAGTATGGTGTTTGCCAACAAGCTGTCACCCCACCTGGTTTCATAATACTTTTTGGATACCTTAAGTATTTGAAAACTCAAGCTTTGAAAACTTCTCAGCTACCTGCTCTCCAGCCACAGCAGTACCAATACTGCTCGTAACACTGATCTATTGCTCTTTACCAGCACTTACAAAGCTATTACTAGTCTTGCATGTTTCTCTACCCGTACTTGAAGTACCCGTGCTGCTGCACCTCTCTGTACCCACATGCTGATAACCCAGTTGGATCATAAGGTTCAGGGAAAACTCCAGCTGATCCGTCTGTCAGACTTCCTCTAATCAATAGCCTGCATCCTGTGCCCGACCCAGAAATGAGGTTGATATCAACTGAACACGGAATTGAACTCTTAAGAAGTTGTGTTTTTTGGTACTTCACATAAAGACAATGGACACCATGAAGGAGTATATGCTTTAGGGGCTCATTGATCCCTCCTTCAAAAGCTACTTGTGTCATTGAGCTGCAAAGTCATCAAGACGACTCTGGCTGTTTGAAAACAGCTATACTGAAGACTTCCCATATCAAAGTTTCTGTCCAGCAATGTGGGGCACGGAAAGATATTTTATTATTTTGTTGACCCCTATTTCTTAGTCTGTGGTGTTAAGGACCACTGTGAAGGGAAAAGGCAAAGTCTTGCTACAATCAAAGGAGGGAAAACATGAGTTATTAAGCAACAAACTGTACTAGTCCTGAAATTATATTGCTCAGACAAGCCTTTTCCATCACTGTGAGCTACCACTAGTCCATGAATTTAATTGTTATGTGCCCTAGATCCCAAACTGTGGGAAGCAGGAATGTATGTCATGGGGAAAGAAGTGGCTGAGCACAGCCTTTTAATATCATAGGACATTATCAATACTACTACCTGGACCATGTACACTGGCCTGGCCCAGCTTATAGAAATGTTGTTGAAGACTTCTGACCCTAAAGCTGGAGGCTTAGGGTAATTTCAGCAGTTTCCCATTGAGCAGCAACAATGTCTTTGATCACTTTTCAAGCTTATCCTCCAGAGGTACTAGACAGCATTAATTACTCAGTGACATTAAAGTGGTACCTATTAAATCCCAATATTTTGTCCAGCCAGTGAAGTCTTTAAAATTTTCATATCCAGGCTCACTTTTCCCCCAAGTCCCCAGCAACAAAACTCAATATCACAACCCTCGAAATGGGGCTTTTGGGGCACAATCCAAACCATTAACTTCAGGGCACTATTACTTTAGTTCAATATTAAGAAGATTAATCCACTCCTTTGACTAAATGTATATCCTGTCATTACCATCAATGGACTCAAATGACTGCCACTGCCTTGTTCCTTTTAGTTAAACAGTAAGCCGTTGTGCTACAACTTCCTCAGCCATATTCATTCAGGTCACCTATGCCTCTGCCAGCATCTTGGGGAATATCTGCGCATGGTTGGGAGGTTCCTGCTTCAGACGCAGAGTTCAGCTAGTTCATGGTACTCCAGGCCTGCCTCAGATTTGGATTTTGTTGAGCAATGAGCATTGTTCTTTCTGTCTAGAAAGATCTACTTAATGTGGACCATTCTGTATTCCAGTCTTGCAAAGGTCTTTCTCTTTTACCCGAAATATGGACATCAACATGTTATGCATCTGTTCATTTAGGACATCATGACAGCCTGGGTGTTTTGGACTGTAGGTAATGTATGTAGGCTGATTCCCCCCTTGCAAAATTCCATGTGCGCTTCCTGCAGCTCTTCTTGTAATAGCAGTAGGACAATTGGTTGAATAGGCAGTCCTGGACTGTCCAGTAACCCATGCAGCCTCGAGATGGTGAGCCCATTGAGTAGAGGCAGCGACAGGGGGGCTTCTCTTTATCTTGGTCACAGATTATGCTCATGACCAAGTCATCAGTCTGCAAATGGGGGCTTCTCCAGTTATTTTTTTAAAACTTTATTTTTCATTTTTCAAAGTGTTACCGTTAAATAGTACCAAGAAACACCAAACCGCAGAGGACACATCAGTACATACTACATCTTTTCGGACATAATATAGGCATCTAAACATGGGCTAGTGGACAGTACGGGCAGAGAATCGTTACAACAGAGAATACATGCAGTACAGTGGAGCAGGGAATACATAGTAATAAGCAGGTACGTGCAGTAATATCTACATGGAGCATGGGTAGGAGCACCCAGCAGTCAGCCAATTAGGAACAACCTGCCGGTGACATTTCAATAAACTAAACTCTCACGATGTTATTGCATTTAAAGTGTATCATATACATTGCCTTCCGTAACCTCCATTCCCGGTCACGGTCCAAGAAGGGTCTGTCCCTTCCCGCAAACTACTCACTATAGCATCCCACATCAGTGTTCGTTGGTGTGCCTCCCAAGGTGTATCTCACAATGGTCTTATCCAAGTGATAAGCATATCCATATTACTCAATCGTTGATCTCCGAGTCTGTGTCTGCTGTCGTGTGTCGTAACAGGTAAACTTGCAGTGGTCCCCCTATATCAGTCGGCCTACTCTGCACTGGCGTCAGTTCTGCATAGATATTATTCTGATCCTGACAATAAACCAGGTCCTCGAGCCAGTTCTTAAACTTAGGAGCTCTACCCCGTCCCCAGCGACACGCGACCCGTCTTTTGGCTAGTAATAGTGCAATGTCTGTAGGTACATCCCGCGTGTAGCCCAGTAACATAATCAGCGGGTCTTTGTCAACCGCTCCGGAGGTCATGACCTGCAACGCGGTCTGCACCTGCGTCCAGAATTCAAATACTCCCGGGCATTCCCAAGCTAAATGGAGGAATCCCGCACCTGTTGCATTACAGCGATCACATCTATCAGTATCCGCCAAGTGAAATCGTAATTTCCTCTCAGGCGTATAATAAAAACGCTGTAAAAATTTGAAATGGATGATCTTTAGTCTGCTGCTAGATGCAATATTTGCCGTAATAGCGCAGCAATATTGCCATTGATCATCAGTAATATCCCTGCCTAAATCGATAGCCCAATATCGCCGCGCCGAGCTCTCAGGCCCTCGGCGCTGTGCCCTTATGGCAGTATATAATCGAGAGACAAGATGACGGCCGTCTGATATTAGCATGTTATGTAGTGGTAATACCAGATCCGGTTCCTCCGGAAAGTTAGGTAACACTTCCTTCAATCCCTGTCTAAGACGAATGTAATAGAACACTTCTAGAGGCGTAGGAGTAATTTCACGAAACAGCTGTTCCCTGGTACGGAACCGTCCTTCACTGAACAAGTCCCCCCAGACCGAGATTTTCGCACGTCTGCACATCAATTGGAACCCCGTTTCCTGCAAGAGCGAGATACTAGGGTGGTACGTAAGAGGAAGCAGCGGGGAATATAAGTACGTGACCCCGATCAATCGCACAAGCCTATTCCACGCGTCAATGGTGCATGTAACCGTGGTGAATGGTGTCTCTATGTCTTTGACTGTACCCAGTATGAGACCAGTTATAGGAAGAGGTCGCGCCATCCAGTCCTCTGCAGCGATTTGGGGCATGTATGGCGAGGGTTTCAACCAATGATATGCATATTGCGCTTGGGCAGCGACGTAATATAGTTCAAAATCCGGTACATCAAACCCTCCCTTCTCATAGGGCTGAGTAATAATGTTCCAGCGCAGCCGAGGTTGTTTGCCTCCCCAAAAGAGACGTAAGAGCTCCGATCTTAGCTGTTTAAAGAAAAAAGCACCAGGAAAATATGGCACGTTCTGAAATAGGTATAGGAATTTTGGTAACACCACCATCTTTATAAGTGCCGCTCTTCCTGCCATCGACAGCGGTAAGGCCTTCCACCGCGTCACATTGTCGGCTAAGTTCGTGATCGCCACTCCATAATTCGATCTGAGTGTCACGTCCTTGTCCAGAGACACAACTACACCCAAGTACCTAAGATCCGAGTCACACCATTCGAGCGGGTAGTCAAGCTGGAATATCGTAACCGCAGACGTTAGCGGGAAAAATTGGGATTTTTTCCAATTCACATGTACCCCCGACAGCCCACCAAAAACAATGAACTCTCGCAATATGGGATTAAGGTTGGTTTGAGGATGTTTTACATATAGCGTAATATCATCTGCATACAGTGATATACCAATTTGGCGCTGAAAGCAGCGAAAGGCACTAGCTCCGTGCAGTTGACGGATGCGACAAGCCAAAGGCTCGACCGCCATAGCAAAGAGCAGAGGTGACAGAGGGCACCCCTGCCTGGTGCTCCTCGTTATCATCATAGGAGCCGATAGCAATCCGTTAATTACCACTTTGGCAGTAGGTCTAGTATAGAGCAGCTCGACCCAGTTAATGAACAATTTGGGGAACCCCATCTTGTGCAATATAGTAAATACATACGGCCATTCGACCGAGTCAAACGCTTTCGTGGCGTCCAAAAAAACCGCAGCTACAGGCAATTCCGGGGCAATTGTCTGGATCAAGGAGAACAGCGTCCTAAGATTGTGGGTGGTGGCGCGACCCGGCACAAAGCCAGCTTGGTCCGGCAGAACTATTTTAGACATAATCAGGGAGAGTCGCGTTGCCAGTACTTTGGCAAGGATCTTTGCATCACAGTTAATGAGAGATAATGGTCTGTATGAGTCCGTGTCCGTAGGTTCCTTACCAGGCTTCAACAAGGAGGTAATTATCACCTCTCTCATTGATCCCGGCAGTTCCCCAACTTCCAACGACTCCTCAAAAACTTCCTTAAGGACCGGTGCCATGATATCGATGTAACATTTATAAAACTCAGCGGGGAGCCCATCCGACCCTGTCGCCTTTCCATTGGCAAGCGACATAATCGCGTCTCGGATCTCTTCGATCTCCAATGGAGCACTAAGAAATTGTCTATGCACATCACTGAGCCAACACAGCGCTATATCATCGAGGAAACTCCCCACATCTACCTCGTCAGTTTGTTGAGAAGTATACAGCCGTTTATAGTTTGAAAGAAATTCCTCCTGAATCCCTCTGGTATCCTGACAACGCACGCTGTCTGATGTAACAATTTCTAATATATTGGCACTGAAGCGAGGTTTCCTCGTGATCGCGGCTAGTACCTTTCCAGGTCTTTCCCCTTCACAGTAACGCCTCGCTGTCCAATATTTCCCCCTAAACTTTACCTCTCTCTCTGCTTCCACGCCAAACTCTGACAACTTGTCCCTGAAGGTATTATGTAACTCCGCATCAGTTCGTCTTGTCATCTCAAGTTCAATCTCCTTTAGTTCACGTTCCAGCCTACTTAACGTCCTCTGAATGTCCTTCAGTATCCCTCCTCCCTTGGATATGCAGATACCTCTGACCGTGACCTTGAATGCCTCCCACACCATCTCTACACTATTAACCGAATTCTTATTTCTGGGGAAGAATTCCCCAATTTCATCACCCAGCTCTGTCCTAAAGACTAAATCTAGCAGCATAGTAGGGAGCAGTCTCCACGGGGGACGTATCCCCTCGTGTCCCGGAATCACAAGGGATAGTAACACCGGGCAGTGATTCGAGTAAGTTCTAGGCAAGTGAGTTACCTTATCTATACCTGCACATAACCCCCTGGACACAAAGCAATAATCCAATCTAGCCCACGTGTTAGTGTATGATGTAAAGTGCGTGCCCTCTTTACGTGCCTGATGGGTATATCTCCAGCTATCGACCAGCCCCGCTTCCTCTATGACTCCTAACAGTACGTCCCTTGCTTGTCTATTATATTGTCCACACCCATCTGATCGGTCCAAGCCAGGCACTAGTGTAACATTAAAGTCTCCTCCCCAAATAATGTGTGTAGCACCTGTCGCCAATACATGCCCCCAAAGTGTGGTAAAAAAGTCTGGTGTGTCAACATTCGGAGCATAGCAGTTCACAATAACAACAGATTCCATGCCAAATCTACCCCATAATATCACAAATCGCCCATCAGGATCAATAATCTCCCCCAACATCTGAAAAGCAATTGAGTTCTTGATCAGAATCGCTGTGCCTCTAGAGTATGAGGAATATGAGGAAAATTTTCTGATCGAGGCCCATCTACTAGCATATTTAAAGTCCGATCTAGGGCAGAAATGTATCTCTTGTAGCAAAGCAATATGCACATTATGCCTATCAAGGTAGGCCAGGATATTTCTTCCTTTTCTAGCATCATTAATGCCCCGCACGTTCCATGTCATAATCGTTAATTTACTCCCTGCCATGTCAGCCAACATCAAAGACATCAGTCGTAGCTACAGTCACCCCTATCCGCACTCTCCTCCGCCCATGCGCGCCATCTACCATAGTCCAATCACTCCGCAATATCTCGTGAATCCTCTGTACAATGCAACCAAACAGCCACCTACCCCACCCACCCCCCTGCCTCCCCTCAATTATCTCAGTCGTATAGGCTATCACCTTCCATACATTCTCCCTAACCAACGGAAACAGCCCTCTCCATCCAACCCATACAATCCGGTGAGCCCAGTCCTCAGCAGTCTGCAATAATCGCGTCTCAGAAGGACTCAATCCAGATGCAACCCCATTCACTCCCCCCCTCCCATGCCATAACCAGTTACGCGCAACAAGGCAAACTCCGGTGCCGCCCCTCCCACCACCCACTGAAGTAACCCCAATCCTCCAGCATTCACAACCCTCCCTCCTCCCAACACCGCTAGCAAACACCCAACTAGCGCAGTGTAATAAACAATGTCAAAGGGGTACACCCTAGTAGGGCCATCCAGGGATCGCACTTTTGCACCCCCCGCTCCCCGTCCCCAGAGACGATACCGCCCTGGAAGGGGCAACTCGAGGGATGGGGGGTGTCGCCTGGCATACTTTACCACCCATAGTCCAATGCCGCCTTCATCGCTCCCGAATGTTCATAGTCGAAGTGTTTCAGCAAAGTCTTGAATTTTACTGCATAAAATCAGCATGCTTCCCATTCCCGAACTCAGTGCACAGCAGACTATGAGGCTCCTCAGTAGTCCATACACGTGTATTAGTCGTCTTCATTCTCTGCCTCCTCCTCCACAGGACGGTTCCCACGTTCACGTCGCAGCGATTTTAGAAAATCCTCCACCTGCTGCGGGTTCACGAAGAAGTGCTGCCTTGCCTGGTATGTGACCCGCAACTTGGCCGGGTATAGTAGAGCATAGTCTATGGCTTCTCCAGTTATTTCTCTATTAATTCATTGGAGTGGCAACAGCTATATTCTGTTAGCCTTTGCATAGTGCCTTCCTACCCCTTTCAAGGCTCAAAAGACTTTTAATGGGCTTGAGCAGGTAGCTACTGATTTTGTTATGCATTGTTGGATGAATGTTGGTTGAGGTGTTGCCTATAGGTGCCATATATTGGCATTGTGCTTGAGGTTTGAAAGTATACTCTGGTATTGCAGCCGGCATAGGTTGAGCTCAGTTAAAGTTATCTTTTAGGAAACAGCCATGCCTTTGTCTTCCTAAACTCTAGGTCATTGCAGATAATACTTATTTTTCCCAGAAGCCTTTTTCAGAATTTACATATCTATACACTGAAGTGTCCAAGCCCAAGTGGGTTCTTTGGAAGTCATAGTTGATCAGGTGCAAGGCTGGTCTGGATCTAAGGCTTCTACTATTAGAGTCTGAGTTATAGGATTGCGCAGTGAGAGATGATGATAACTTTAAATTAGATTTATCTGATAGAGACATCTAGCCGCAGATTCCTTAACTTACAATATCCCCAGGCAGGCGTGAGAGTAGATCCGGAATTTTTTGCAGCAGCAGCACCTCTGCACGCCGGTGCCACATGACTCCGTCCTGACGTCTTCCTCGTACGTGACGTCAGCGTGGTCATAAAAGTCCATCCCGGCGCGCTGATGTCAGTTTCCTTCATTTCCGCGTGCAACACGGATCCAGAGTTGGGCCTCTGGCCTGTTTTCAGGCCTCATTTTCGACACTTCATGTCGGGAATAGTGTGCGATGCCTTCGGGCTTTAAATCTTTTAATTCCTGTTCGCGGCAAATGTCCGCGACGGACCCGCATCTTATTTGTATGTGGTGTCTAGGCGAGCACTTTGACTCTACGGACTGTGAACCCTGCCAACGTCTGAAACCGAAGTCTCGTCGGGAGCGCCGTAATGAGCTTCTCTCGACACGTCTATCCCGGTCTGAATGGTCTCGCCCCCGGCCTCGTCGTCAACTGCAGGACCCTCTACTGTTCGGTTCCGCCGTTAATCGCCCTCTGGGGTCCGGGGCCGTTGTTCTCCACTTGGTAAGTCAAGGCACTGGTCGCCTAGGTCATCGACCTCACCTTCTTCTGTTGTCAGGGGCACTAGTTCCCGGAACTTTCCGGACGTGCGCTCCCAACAGTAGCCCCACCTCTATCCGCCCTTTCCGGGTGTCGGGGCGACTCGGGCCCAAATGAAGGCCTATGCTATGGCTTTGCAGGCCTTCCTTGGGTCCTCTCCCTTTCCTGGGGTATCCTCGTGATCTCCGCTTCTTGTGGGGTCTCCGATGGACTCACCGGCAGGTTCGCCCCCAGTGCCAATTGAGTCCTTGCCACCCAGGAACGTCGGAGATGTGGTGTCGTTAGGGCGCGGCCCGGCTGGGTCCCCCTTTATGCTCCAAGTGGAGTCGTTAGGGCGCAGCCTAGTGGGGTCCCCCTCTTCGACCTATGGCGCCTCTGCTGCGTCACATAGCCCCGCGGGGCTCCCTGTGGCGCCGCAGGTGGTTGCCGGTGCTCATAGCCCTGACTTGAGCACACCCCATCCTTCCGGGCAGGCGACCGCCTGTCCCGAGCCGGGGTCGGCGCCGCGACGGCTCCGCTCCTTTCTCCGGAATCGGAGCCTGTTCTGGATGAGGCCAAACCGGCGCTGGGACGGCGCCGGAAGATTGCCTCGCCGGCCCGGCACCCACTCCTTCTTCAGAGGGGGAGCTTGTCATAGTTTTGGAGCTGGACGGCGCTGACTCGACGCCGGAGGCTGCCGTGCCGGCTTCTGATGAGGCACAATCGGCGCCGACACATGCCGTATCAGCGCCGAGTTCTGGGCTCTTCTATAGAGGCCTCTGGAGAGAGTATGGCGCCGCCCTCCCGCCCGGCGAAACCAGACCTAGTGTTACCAGTGCCCCCTTGGGATTTGTGGAGCCTCCTCAGGAGCTCACAGATCCGGCAGGCTGTTCGCCTCCCCAGGAGCCACGTCAGGATCATCATTCTTCCATGGGGCTTCCTTCTGTGGGGCATTGGGCGCACCCGCAGTGTCTTGGGAGGGTCAGCCTTCAACCTTCCCCCACTGATGAGCTGTTTTCCCCTAAGCAGAGGGCTACCGAGGCTGGGTCCGCTTTTTGAGAGTGTTCTTTTTGGCCACCCGCATTTTGAATATGCAAACTCTTCTACACCTTGTGTGTGGTCCCCTTGCTTGATGTCCGCCACCGTGGGTCTGGCAATGTCGAGTCGCTTTTGCATTCAGAGGCTTCACTTTATGAAAAACTCTTGGGTACCTGGGTCCAACCTGCTTCAGGTGACCTGGTGGCTCGTTCAGTTTTGCATCGCCACCGTCCAGCTCCACATGATCCGGTCTGTCTTTTTGTGCACCCTGATGCGCAGGGGTTTGTGTTGCAGACTGCCTTTCCTTCTCTGCCCCCTCTAACGCTTCCTCCCTCTCAGGAGTCCAGGTGGCTTGAATCCTGGGGTAGGAATGTCTTTGAATCCACAAGAGCTGCCCTTCGGTCCGTAAATACAGTGTGTGTTTTGGCTCCGGCTACCTCTGCTCTGTGGGACTCTGCAGAGTTTTGCTTACTGCCACCTCCAAAGGTGCTTGCGTTGATCTCCATCACTCCATCCGGGATCCGACCTTGCCGAATTCACAATCCGTTCAGCCTTAAATACTACGGATTCTTTGGCCCGAGCCATAGCGAGTTCTGTTGCCTTAAAGGCGTCACGCTTGGTTGCGATATAGTATTCCCTGAAACTATCCGGGAGCGTTTGGTTGATTTACCCTTTGATGGGGTTTTGCTCTTTGATGCTCACGCCGAGTCGGCGGTTCACCGGCTCCTGGTAGGCTTTCGTCCTCCACCTTAGGTCCTTTTAGGCCTGTCTTCTGTAGTACTTTTTCATTTCGCATCCTTTAGATGCGCTCTGTGTTTAACATGGGCAGTGAGCCTTACGTCTTTTTTTTCTGTGGTCAAGGATGCTTTCCCTTTTATTGGCATCCCTTGGATGCGTTTTGCTTTCAGCTGCCTGTTGGCCTTCTGTGGCCGTGTTCCACAGTTTGCTGTGTCCTCTGACTGTGGTTTTCAGCTGGTGGCTCAGCTTGGTAATGTCATTATGGCTCGGAACTCTGTTTACGGGTTTGGTTCGTTACTGCATTTTTTTGGCCTGGTTTATTGCCCTAAGAGGTGTCCCCTGTTGTTTGGGGTATACATACTCCATGTGGGGTAATTGTACGCTATTATATTGCTTAACTCACCTGGGCCTGGAGATCATGTGGGCTCCATGCGCCGATTGGTGGTCCATTTTGCGTTGTTCTTTTTTTTTCCTTGGTGCTATCTGCTATCGCCATGGTCATCCACCTCTTTTTGAAGTTTCATGGTCTCCTCTTCACAATCTGCTCCTTCTTGCCCTTAATGTTCTAGGTATGGTCCGGCATATACATTTATGTCTAAATGCCGGTTGCCTTGGTATCCTCTTCCTAAGTTGCCACCTCTTGTCGCGGTTGCGAGGTCTGGACCAATATCTCCATGTGTGGGGGAACTTTTCTGGGTTGTTGTAAGTTGTCCATAGGTTCCTCCTTGCTTACGCTTACTGGAGTGATTTTCCAATTGTCATATGCTCCCCTTTTGGTGTTCGACACTGTACGTGTCTTCTGGAGTGTTGGTCTTGATTTCTGAGACTCTTCCCACCATTCGTTAACTTGGTGTTTTTGGCCTCTCCCTTCTGATATGCCTACTCTTCTTAAAGCTACGCCTGTGGGACAGTTCTTCTGATGGCAGTGGTCATTGATTACTGTTTGCGAGTCTATATTGTGGTTGTTCCTCCCTTTATCTTCAGGGCACTCTTCTGTTCCTGCGTAAACCACTTTAAGGTCTCTATTGCCGTTTACCGGCGGCATATTCTACCTGCTTCAGCGGGTTGGAGGTTGATGCTATTGCCTCTCTTTACCCTTTTGGGGTTGGGTGTGCGGTTGGCATGCTTCTTGTCCTGCTGGCTATTTCCGATGCATTGCTCAGGTTCTGGCTCTTGCCTTTGGGCTCTTGCCACCGGCTCTTTCGGCTTCCTTCTATAGACTAGTCTGTTAGGCGCTCGTTGCAGCTCTTCAAGTTAATTTCAAGCTTGGGTTAATGCACTTTTCGTGCGCCATTTAGCGGCAAGTGATCCTTCTTCCTCTCTCTCTCTTTACTTGCCCTGGTTTAGGGATCATGGTGTTCTACCTGTCATTTTTTATACGGATATGGTGTGGCGCCATTCTGGCATGTGTTTCGGATATCTTCTTTCCTGTGACTTCTGCTCTTCGAGTTGCTGGGGTTGCTGTTGGGCTGTTCTGCCACAGCTTTTCCCCTTTATCCGTCACACTGTTGTCGAATCACATGCTTGGCGCTTTCTGTTGTGAGGTCGCAGACCCGCCTCCCTTTTGGGGTATGGCTGTGGTATCTATTCTAAGTTAAGGATTCTACAGCTAGATGTCTCTATCTAGATGTACGAGTCACTTACCTTTGGTAACGATGTATCTGGTAGAGATGTTGTCTAGCCACAGATGTCTTAATGCTCACCCAACCTCCCAGCTCTGCGACGATCTTGTTTGGTGGTGTTCTCCGCTGGCCTCTTCAGTTGCCATTGGGTTACATCTTAAGGGGTTCAGATTGTTGCACTCCCCTGGGTGCTTTCATATACAGTAAACCTCTGCTGAGGGGCTTCTGTTCTGTTATATGGTGCCTTTGATTCACAGGAAGATAAGTTTTCCTCTCCAGTTCCCTTCCCTTCAGTCTGCTCTACTGCCTCGGGGTTCTGGTCTCCACGTGGTCATCCTCTTTGAGGGTCGGTTGTGCTCGGTTTCCTACCTCTGTTTTTAGAGGGTAAAGGCCAGTCTTCTCTTTCTTTCCTACAGTGGACTGTTGTTCTTTCGGTGTTCCGTTCTTAGTGGATGGCACAGTTCCACATGGCACTATCAATCTATTTCTGTCTGTTGAGATGTTCTTCCCTGGTTGCACTTGGGAAGGGGCCTCCGCTTGTCTTGCGAGGCTTTTTCTCACTGCCTCCACTTATATGTGTAGGCGATGTCTATTCTGTCTTTAGGATGGTGTATTCCATCATCAGCCTTCTTTATTCATGGAATTTTCAGTCCTCGCAGACTATTCCCATACTTTCACAGTTTTTGGTTGTTGGCTCCGCGTTGTGCCGCGTAAACGTTTCTCCGAAGAAAACTGACATCAGCACGCCGGGAGGGATTTATATGACCTCGCTGAGTTCACGTACGAAGACGACATCAGGGTGGGGTTGTGTGGCGCCGTCCCCCGGCGCACAGAGGTGCTGCAGTTCAGGAATCTGCGGCTAGTCAAGGTCTCTACCAGATACATCGTTACCTAAAATAAGTAACTCAAACTTCTTGCCAATGATAGCTAATGGTATCAATGTCCTGAGGGAAGAGATAAAGTAGTACTGTTGACTTTACGCCTTTTATAGCTAGCACATTTTGAAATTGTTGCAGTTTGCTGATTAATTTGTTTGGGTGTCAAATACAGATATCATAATCATAGTTAAGAAGGGCAGACCTAGAACTCTTGCAGACTTGACGCAGGGGAAGAAATATATGGTTTAGGATTGTCAACATGTAAAGGCTCTTTCAGTCATATGTTTAATCTGAGGTTGGAATGAGAAGTTAGAGTGCACAGTCCTGCCCAAGTGTTCGGTTGGAGTTTCAATTTCCTTATGCCAGTGTTGCAATTATATTTTTTGTCAGCTACACTAGTAAGGATGTGTCTTTTTAAGGATGTGCGCTTCAAGTAATTCTGGACTACCCAGATGTTTACTCCCTGTATACATAGGTTGAGCCCTAAAGTATCCAGATCTGAAGTGGTTTTGTGTTACCTGATTTGGTCATTAGCGGGTAGCAGTAGTTGATAAGCTTTATGGAATTGATAAACTCTCATCTTGAGAACATATATACGTTGATGATATGGGGTGTGGTCATTGAGTCTTGCAGGAAAGTATGCCATGTGGGTGAATGTTGGAAACCGATGCCTTAAGTTTGTTTGGCACTTTGTCTTTCTCGTGGTAACTGATCATCAGCAGTGCCAAAGACTGGCACCAGGTCAAACAGAAGCAGGGCTCTGATTATGATAGAATCAACCGCATTCTTGCATTTATCCCAGGGGTAGAACTGGCTCAGATTCAATGTCCACTTTGAGACAGGAATTTTGTATCTTGTGGGATAACATTATTTTGCTTGAGAAAATGAGAAATGTCAATGAAATAAATATTTTCAGTGAGCTTTCTCTGAAATATTCCGTTTGATACTGGGATTACGTTTGCCAGGTCCAAGAGATCTAATTATTCTACCTTTAATATTGATCAAATGAACAATGGGTTTAGTTAATTGGGGACTCTGATTGAGAGGGTTGAGTTAATGATGTTCTCACCGGTACAGTATAGGCAATTCTAGGGAAGTATTTTTAAGTATATTTAGGGGGCACAAATAAGTTGGTGATCTAGTGATATTGGTCGATTTAATTGTCAGTAGTTTCTTTTATGGAAAGAGTGTTGAGTTTTGACTTAATAGTTTTGTGGCTCAGATTCAGAATGAGTTGAAAGTGGTTGTGGTCATTGATTGGTTTCAATTGGAAATGATCCACCATGATTTTATTATCTTTGATGTGAGCTGTCAGCTCACACTATCAGGATTGGTGTGTGCCTCAGGCACTATGCCTCATAAACATTGATGGATATGTTGAATGGTCATGGGAAAGATTCAGAAGGCGAGGCTTAAAGAGACAGACGTGCTGTAATGCATGTTACCTATTTACATTTACAAAAACTCATCTTTCTTACCAGTAGGATGTATCAAAACAACTGGTTTGACACAGTTCTTTCTTGTCAATGACTGGAGCATTCTAGCTTGATTATATTTGAATTCTACTTTATACCCCTGTTCATAATCATGTGTGAGACCCACAAAGTGGGTCTCGCAAGGACTATTGTGGACAGATTTTCCACTGTGAATATATTGGAGTGCTCACTGGAGGGATGGGATGCTGGCCAAGTGTGGTAATGGACTGAATGACCCACATAAACTGTTCAACATCACACAGATCGGCTTATTACCAGCTCAGCTGTGTGCCTACAGTCTGTGGGCTCTGAATTATGGAGCGTGATTGGCACTGGAATATGCTGGTTCTTTCTGTTTACAAACAAGCGTGGGGTGGGGCCAATGGTCTGTATAGAGACTGGAGACGGTGTGTGTTGCATACATCCAATGCTCAACATGGGTAAAGCTGATAAACGGCAATCCTAACTGTTGTTCCAGGGCAAAAGAGATCTGCAGGTGCCCAGCAATGTGGAAACAATAGGAATTGGAGAGGGCTGGTCTACTGGTTCCAAAGAAGGATACTGCTGATTCAAAAACTATGTTCCTAGTGCTGAAATCTGGCATTGGCACAAAACTCAAAGCCTTAGCATGCGAGGTTGAACACTTTAGGTCAAACTTTATGAATAAGGTGATCGGATTAGCAAGCAGAGAAGCACATTCCTATGTTGAGTGTGATGGCATAGAGATTAGTCTGCACATTGAAATAATGGATGTTGCAATTACAGACAATGATGGAGTATCTGCAAAGACTCAAGGAGAAATAGCATCCATATTCGAGGGAGAGTAGACAAGATATGGAAGGAAAGCATGGAACAATTTGTGGCAATATAGTTTTTTTCAAAGGTGATCCTTTTTGAGCAGCTAATTTCTTTATTGAAAGGATGTGTTAGACTTTGGTGGCAGGATCTGTCCTGGCAAACCTCTAAGCAAAGTTCAGCGCTGCTGCTGAACTTTGTTCATATAGTGCTTCAGCATGCTTGAGACAAAGGAGCACTACAGTGTGAAGTGTTCAAAATGTTGAGTTTTCTAGACTCAATGTTGACAGTACTGGCGTCTCAGTAAGCATTTTTGAAATAAATTATAATGCGATGGGACAAAGAGATTAAATATGCTAATGCCCTCCCTTGGAAGTTCTTTATTGATGTTAAAGAGAAGTCACATTTCTTTAGGGCGGTAGAGCATACAATGGACTTCATGGTTCACTGCACTTAAGCCTGCAGTGGTAATGCTACTTCAGATAAGAGTGTCTGAAATACAAATGGCATCCAACGATTATAGGCAGATGATACAGAGCCTTGATAGCTGGAGGGTGAATAGATTGCGTTTGAGTTTTGCGAAGAAGTAGGTGTTTTGTTCTACTGTAGATCTGGGTTCCTTGCTGAGTGTTCCCGATCTGCCAGTTGATGTGGTAACTGGAGCAGTCACCAGATTTCACCATGTGATGTCTGGTCTAACCATTTCAAGAAACCTGTTTCTACATCCTGGCTCCCTGTTCTGTGTTATTCGACATAATACGAATTGGCAACAGGGATGGGATCCGACTGACCCTATTGTTCCCAACCAGCACCTGTAACGCGTTTCATGATCCTTGTATTAAACCTCATCACAAGCAGCATTCTCCTGTTTTAAGGTGAGGGAAGAGCACCTGTTCCTTATCAACGGTAAGCTACCGGCAAGTTAAGTGCAACTAATCATAATTATTAGCGAGCCCTTGAAAATGTAAGTGATATTCACCTCAAAAGGATCAGCACAGTCCCGTTGTTGCCTGGCCATCACACAGTGTTCTCCTCGAGGATTGCCGGTTGTCATGAGCCTCTATAGGCCCAACACGTCTCTTCTTTTACCATCTGCACGTGGCATTGTTATAGTTTATTCCTGAGGCCTGCTGGCCTTCACAAGCCTCTGTGGGT
The DNA here is from genome assembly GCF_964261635.1 of Lissotriton helveticus. Lineage (NCBI taxonomy): Eukaryota > Metazoa > Chordata > Amphibia > Caudata > Salamandridae > Lissotriton > Lissotriton helveticus. The sequence continues at coordinate 263,258,903 of NC_136065.1, read as the reverse complement.
GGCCACAAGCTTTACTTTTCGCTCTACATCATTCAGTAAACGCCGCCTACCACTTGGTGAACCTGATGCTCAGGCCCACTTATTTACTTGCCAGCTTCTGCGTTTCAAGTTCCCTCTTCAAGGAACTGTTTAATACTGCTCTGTGGCTGTTTGCTGATTGGCTCAGATGCGAGTAACTGTCAATACTATTCTCTGACTGACCTAGATGAAAGTGATTGTGTCAATATGGTAGTTCTGTCTACAACTCTTTGTCCTGCAAATTTGGTATCCGTTCGCTGATTGGTCCATTAAGGGATGCTTGGCGTTAATTAGAACTAGAGCTTAAATGTAACCCCTGTTGGTGCACTTTTTTTTGCCATTGTGTGGTGTTTTCAATTAGTGTATTGGTAACTCTGATCCTATCATTGCTACATAGGTAGAGTTCACCTTTCAAATATCATGCAGAATGCTAACATATCCACATCTTTTCTTGCAGAACCAGGTGTGCACAAGTTCAAATGTAAGCAATGGTTTAAAAAGCTTGATAGTTATCTGATTGCTATTGATGGATCTAAATTCGATCCCACAAGGAAACTAGCTTTACTTTACAGCAGTTTAGGTGCAGAAGGCCAGATAATATTTAACCATTTACCTCAGACCTTTCATCCATCTGAGGTGGAGTGGGATGTATATCTAGAGGCCAGCAATAGACTTCACAACCACTTAAAGAATGATACTAGTGTAATTAATGACATAGTTTCTACACACATCAGCAATTGCCACATGAATAGATTGATGACTTCTTTGCTGAATTACGAGCTTTTGCTTCTACATGTGAATTTGATGGTAATTTGGACAATTACTTTAGGGATCAATTAGTGGTTAATTGCCATGACAAGCGCATGCAGCAAAAATTGTTATGCTGCCACAATCCCAATTTACACACGACTTTGGAAATTGCCAGGCGGATCGAAAGATCAGTGTAAGCTTCAAAGAAATTGAACAAGTGTAGAAACCTTAGCGGAGTTGGAACAAGTTAATGCCGTATTTTCAAGATCCAATCTCAACTCTTGTACTGCAAAGGACAACAAAAAAGTGGGGAAGACGGCTTAAAACTTGAATACCTCCTGCTATGGATGTGGATGTGGCTCTAGTTGACATTTAGTAAATGCCAGGGCTGCCCAGCCAATAGGAAGACGTGTCTGAAGTGTAAGAAAGTCGGGCATTTTGCAAGGGTATATAAGAATACTGAGAAGGGTGGTATTCATCAATGAGGAAGATTCCTCAAAAAGGCATAATGATGAAACCGATCAATTTCATAGCAGGATGGCTTTTAAATGCTAGAAAATGATTCAGAGAAGGGACCCGATTTGTAGTGTGGGTATTGTGGAAGTAAAAGTTTCAGATTCTGGCTCTTCTCCCATCACCATCATCACAGACAAGTTGTATTGGAAAGGTCGGGTGCAGTTCAACGATGTCCTCCAGACATAGGTACAGCAACATTTGGGGGGCATAATGTTGACATGATGAATATTTTCTGGAAACAATCACGTTTCAGGGTAGATGAATTTTCACCAACGTTTTTGTGGCAAAAAAGGTACAATTGCCTGAGTAGGAGAGATCAAAAAGCATTTGGACTGTTGTTGAGATGCCCCATCTCATTAATTGTCACTCCTTCTCTTTCTTTGTATCCCCGGTCATTGGACAACTTGGCTTTGGCTGCGTCATTTTTTCAAATACCGATGTTAGAGTTCCTTGGGCAGAGCAAGCACTCAATCGCATATCGAGACCATATTCTAGTGTTCACTTACAATGTAGAGGATCATTTGAATGTGTTGAATACTTTGTAAGATAATGGTTTTACTCTAAAGAAGGGGAAGTGTTGTTTCTCTTCCAGGGAATACTCCTCTACGCGGCGCCCCCACAGCCTGGACTGTGGCAGAGGTACTGGGGAAAGAGCAGCAGCTGGTCTGCTGATAGAGTTGCTCAGCGGTGAAGGACCTTGCGATTGTTTATGCAGGTACGCTGGAGCAATCTGTACAAGGGCTGACAAGTTCAGGGCATCACTGTATGCACCGGCAGGTTTTTATACCTTGCTCGCGAATTGGAACATTTGTGCGCCCCTCTGTATAATCGCTGCACAGGGTTCAGTGCGGGGGACCGTGGAATGACATTTGGAGAGATGTAATAAAGTACTTACTGGATGGAATTTCTCCCTGTCCTCTCTCGATGACCACATCAGTCAACCAATTGTGTTCCCCGCCACAGACATTTAAACATCGTTCTGTCATAAGCCTCACCTTGATCTATCCAGCTACAACGGCATTGATAAAGACAACTGCCGAAACGCGTCTGCCAGGAGCTGCGACTGAGGACATTGTTTTAATTATTTGTGCAACTTGGTGGCAATAAATTTACCGCTCTGCAACTCCAGCATGTGCCTGACCCGTTTTTAAAGTGAAGCGGGATTGGTGAAATCTCAGCTATTTTCAGGCTCAGATCTTTCCTTGATGCCATTTAATAAATCTGCTCTGCATGTGCAATGATTCCAGCCCCTGAGAGTACATGACCCAAATACTCCACTTTTAACACCATGAAGGATAAGTTACTTACCTGTAATCCTAGTTCTCTTCCAGGGGTATACTCATCAAAGTCATAAGCAGTGAATTATCCCCGCCCATATGCGGGACCCCTGGAGCTTATAGCTATATATATATATTGTATAAATATCATAAACTTAGATCAGCAACCAAAGGTCCAAAACTAACATTGAAAAGGATGACAGCAACAGATATACTAACGTGTGAGGACCTAAGAGGTGTTGAGAATCTCGAAAATCTGAGACTCGAACAAAATACACAGGATGGAACTGTGGTAGATCAAGCCAGGCGGAACAATATTGATCAAGAAAGAGAAGAAAGCGCCTTTAAACCAGCAATTGATGCATTCTCTGAAACAGTCCTGAAAGAACTGGTGGATATGTGAGCGCATCAGAGAACTTCGAAATGGAAGGATAATATATCACAGCAAGAAAGAAAAGCACTTAAAAGCTTGCAGGAAGATGAGGATATTATCATTAAGCCCTCAGACAAGGGCGGCAATGTCGTGCTTCTGACAAGAGATTACTACCATAAGGAAGCAGTAAGACAATTATCAGACACCAACTACTATCATAAGACTGGCATTGAAAAGTACAATGACAGCGTATTACAGTATGATGAACTGGTAAATAAATGGTATAAGAGATCAATGCTTGGGAGCGAGGAAAATATTTTCCTACGTAGTAATAACCCGACAATACCAACTTTTTATCATCTACCGAAACTGCATAAAAATGCCACTGAGCCACCAGGGAGGCTTACAGAAAACATGTCGAAATTTATCGACAGTTTTTTATTTCCCCTAGTGGTAAAATTGAGATCCCATGTGAAAGACACTAAGGATTTTCTATCTAAAATAGACGATCTGGTATGGGACCCGACGCATCTAATAATGGTATTAGATATTATCAGTTTATACACAAACATCAAACATGAACTGGGGATAACAGCGATTGATTATTTTCTCAACAAGAGATCGGCACGATATGCACTGCATAACTGTATGCTGTTGGAGTTTGTCGAATTTTGCCTAGTAAATAACATCTTCCTGTTCGATGATCAACTGTATACACAGGTGTCCGGGACCGCGATGGGCACCTGCTTCGCTCCCAGCTATGCAAATTTATTCGTTGGCTGGTGGGAGGAGCGGGTGCCCATGGCGCTCGAGGCGAACGGACAGGTGGTAGGCAGGGTAGTGAGGTGGTACCGGTATATTGATGACCTCTTCATCGTGTGGCAAGGGACGGTGGAGACGGCCCATCAGTATACCGAGGTCCTTAACAAGAACACCTACAACTTGCATTTCTCGGGAACGGTTAGTCCGGTGGCAGCGGACTACCTCGACCTGAGAGTGTTCGTTGAGGAAGGCAAATTACACACCTCGCTATACCGGAAGCCCACGGCAGGCAACTCTATCTTAAGGGCTGACAGTAACCATCCCATAAAACTCATACAAAGTATCCCCTATGGGGAATTACTTAGACTAAAAAGGAACAGCAGTAGGGATGAGGATTTTGAAGTGGCAGTAAAAAACTGTATCGAGAGATTTACCGTGAGGGGGTACGACACTCACGCTCTCACTAAAACACTGACCAGAGTAAGGAAGATACCAAGGGTGAGCCTGTTGCAACCGAAAACGAGTAAGAATTCAGATACAGGCGGGAAATTTAGGATGATCACGCCTTACAGCACTGAGTCATGGAATCTTAGAAGAATATTTGCCAGGAATTGGCATGTTCTCCTAACAGATCCCGTGATCAAAGATGATATCCCTCCGAACCCCCAGATAACTTTTCGTAAAGCGAGGTCCCTAAGAGACAGCTTGGTAAGAAGCCATTTCGAAAAGAAGAAACCCAAGACAAATACACTGGCAGAAATGAAAGGCTTCTTCCCCTGCGGAAAATGTAAGGCCTGTGCAGGAAGCAAAAGGACCCTGTCATATTGGGTGGCCTGGGCAGAGATGAGAAAGCCGATCAAGAAATTTCTTACATGCAGCACACCATTCGCAGTATACTGCCTTGTATGCCCATGTGGTCTACGATACGTGGGCAGCACAATTCATCCATTAAAAATCAGGATATTAGAACACCAACGAGCGATTGAGAGAGTAGATCCTTCCTATCCAGTCGCAAGACACTTTGATGAAACACACAATAGGGATAGGAATAAACTACAGTATTTTGGTCTTGATTATGTCCCAGTGAGCGCCAGAGGGGGTGATAGGTTGAAACAACTTAGACGCCTGGAGTCTAGATACATCATTGATCTCATGACAAAGGCACCACTGGGGCTCAATAGTGGAGAAGAACTGGCCGTACATCTGGGCAAATAAGTTTGAGTATCTGGACCATGAATAGCTCGATAAATGGCATGATAGAGTGCTAAGAGAGATACTCGCTACAGAACATGATAGTCGCTTGATGTTAAACATGACATATGTACCTAGCTTAATCAATATCCGATCAACTGTGTTCTTTTCTATGGCCAATGTAATCTTGGCAAATTGAGTTTGGTCAGAAAATGAAAAACATAGGTATATACCACGGATGAATGAATATCATAATGTACTGGACTATTGAAATTGAATCATGATGAGTTCTTTATTTTGGTTTTGTGTTCGTTTGAGTTTTGGTTTTGACCATCTGAACTGGTGATCTACTGGTGGATACCATGTGGGACGCGGGTATATGCATTAAGAGAGGGTATCTATATGATACAGTTAATGCTGAGTCAATGCAGATTAATGTAGCAAGGTGGGACACAGGCCAAGGCAAAAAGAGGCCGACAATACATCCTGTATTAGCTATCAATGGATGACACTCGTACCCCTGTGAAAAGTTTGAAATAAGGGGTTACCTGCCGATCCACGGCTGTATGTAGAACTATGTGCAAATTGCAAATTGATCATGACGATATAATAACCATAAGAGTGCGATCCCTTGTAAACAATTGCAAATAGTGTAGTATATTGTAACAGTCGGAGATATGCTAATAATCAGGATGCCAAGCCGATACACGGCTTAATGTTTAATGAGCAAGTCTATATAGATTGTAAGATGTGGGGAGATATCTGTACGTAAATCAATGTGTTTATAATTGCACACTCCAAAATGGCGCGACTTTTGCCGACATGCTCTAGTCCCTCCTTCACGCTATGTATGAATCACATGACAACCCTTTAAATGCCCTGCTGCTATGCGCGCGCTAACAACACTGACGAAGGCTTGTAGCCGAAACGCGTTTGTGACTTTGTGGAATAAATACGGGAAAGATTAAGACCAACGTGCCTACGAGTGCTGATTTTCCGCAAAATTTGGGGGAATATGAGCTTTATGTGATTGCGGGGCCCCCGCCACCGCAGACTGCACCCACTCGCGAGTGACCCGTCGTTTGGGCAGGGTCGAGAGCTTGGAATATATATATATATATATATATATATATATATATAATCTCAACATGAAGCACCCTTTTTGGAGAAACGTTTCCCGTAGACATACCACTGGGAGTCACTATTACGGGAGGTAGCCCTTTCACGAAGGAACGAACATGCAGCAAGTGTAAGCAGACAATGGGCTTCATCCCACTGGGGATTTAAATGAAATGTACTGATATGCATCTCAGGCCGGACTCACTAGAGTGGTATTTATGCAACTACAAAGACCACAAGGCTTTGAACAGACCACGCCCACTTGAGAGGGTAAGTGAATTATTTAAGTTGCATCTTCCGGTTCTGCGTTGCATATGTCCTGACGTCACTGAAGACGAATCGAAGGATTTGAAACGCGTCTGACAAGGGAACTACGATTGGGAGGACATTCTCTGCCCGCCTTGTATGCAGCCAACGTGATTAAAAGAAAAGGATTCAAATCTACCTGTTTGTGGCTTTTTCCATTAGGGGGCAACTCTGTTTGGACTATATATATATATATATATATAATCTCAACATGAAGCACCCTTTTTGGAGAAACGTTTCCCGTAGACATACCACTGGGAGTCACTATTACGGGAGGTAGCCCTTTCACGAAGGAACGAACATGCAGCAAGTGTAAGCAGACAATGGGCTTCATCCCACTGGGGATTTAAATGAAATGTACTGATATGCATCTCAGGCCGGACTCACTAGAGTGGTATTTATGCAACTACAAAGACCACAAGGCTTTGAACAGACCACGCCCACTTGAGAGGGTAAGTGAATTATTTAAGTTGCATCTTCCGGTTCTGCGTTGCATATGTCCTGACGTCACTGAAGACGAATCGAAGGATTTGAAACGCGTCTGACAAGGGAACTACGATTGGGAGGACATTCTCTGCCCGCCTTGTATGCAGCCAACGTGATTAAAAGAAAAGGATTCAAATCTACCTGTTTGTGGCTTTTTCCATTAGGGGGCAACTCTGTTTGGACTATATATATATATATATATATATATATATATATATATATATATATATATACATATACATATACATATATGTACATACATATATGTACATACATATATGTAAAAATATACATATATGTACATACATATACAGGTGCATGTCTCGAATCTAAAGTTTATACATACACTCAAATATGTATGAAAACCAACATATATGTAACTATGCAGCCCCATAAAAGTCCCAACTAAAAATGGGACAAACAACCAGAAAACAACTCCGCAATACTTGTATAGTAATAAATTACTTAAAACAACTTGTAATAGAGACCATACACCCAAATGGCTTCATACAAGAATCTTTTATTTTCCAGAACAAGGAAAAAAACACAAATAATTGTTAGCAGTTTGGCCCATAGGCTGCATAGGAATTACTGACCTGAGACAGAAAAGGCAACTGGCACCTCGCCTTTAAGATTTACAAGAATCTAGGCACTTTGCCTTTAAGAACCTCAGAGAACCCTATGCTCCGTGCATGCAGCACAGGTGGCAGTTAGGTCAGTTATTTTTCCCGGCTCCTTCTGTGAGCATCCTGGAGCTTGAGCTCAACTGTTTTTTTACTTTTTAGTCAGAAATTGTTATTTTTCTTGGTGTTTAGCAATTTTCCTGTCCTGGAAGAAGTTTTATTTTTTTTTTCTGAAAGAAATTTTTCATCTTTTTCTGTCAAAATGCCAGCTCTCTTCAGAAATTGTCCACCCTGTGGAAAAAAGATGGCTATGTCAGATCCACACTCCGTGTATATCGCCTGTCTTCCTTCTTCTCATACCTCATGACCTGTTATCACTGCAAAAGGTTTTCCTTAAGAACACTCCATGATAGAGAGAGGATTCGGCTTCAGGCGGTGGTGGATAGAGGAAAGTCCCGTCCAGAAAGTGGCCTTGAAGATCAAGAGCCCTCCTCTCATCAACAGCATCGACACCGACTACAGCCTGCCTCTACAACATCTAGAGAAAGGCAGATTCCAGATTGTTCTGGGTCGCAGCCACCGTCGAAGAAAAGATCTGAACAGTCTCCGACGTCGAGACAGCGTAAGTCTCCGTTGGCCTCAACGTCGAAGCGTCCTACTTTGGACCCGAGGTATGGTCAAGATGCGGGTCTATCGACGTCGAAACATACATTGCCGTCTACACACCCATCGACGTCGAGACATTCTCCATCACCTCGCCGAAGGTTGACGTCGAGAAGCTTGCCGATGTCAGAGACCTGAAGACCAGTCGACGTCGTGAACAGTTCACCATTCGACGTCGAGATCACCACGTCGTCGTGGACGTTCAATGTCGAAGTCACCACGACATCATTCAAAGTCAAAGTCGCCACGATGTCATGCCAGGTCGATGTCGAGGTCCCCTTTGAAGACGTCGAAGTCTGCACAGCCCTTGACTCCTACAGGGCATCGCCATGGTTCGACGTCGAGGGAGAGGCATTTGTTGACATCGAGGCCATCGACGTCGAGGGACAAGGAACATTCTGGAGCCTCCGAGGAGGCTGCCGGTGCATCTCACTCTCCCTCAAGATCTTCGTCACCGGGACTCCATATTGTACAGGTTTCACCGGAGGGCTCTCCAGAAGTTGGGGAAGAACCTCGGCGGAAGAAAGCTAGGTGTCTCAGCAGCCCTGGGTCGGACTACTCCCGTACCTACTCCCCTTCCCGCCTGTCAAAATCTCCAAGTATCGGCACCCCACTGCCTGTAACCTTGGGGTAGGTAAGGACCTGCCGGCCCCTATCTCATTAGATCTTTAGAATGCACAGAAGTTATCCTGATCTTACTTGGCATCTTAAAAATACAATTTGACGCATCCATTTATTTTGCGTTGTTTGTGTATTATTTCTATCTCCAGTACCCACAGTGACCAACTTGGCCCCTTCAACAGTCTTTCCTCTCGTAGAGTGCAGCCTTACTGCATTTAAGATTCTCTAATTAGAAAAGATGACTACTTGTTACTGTGAGGTAATGGTCTATCGTCACTTGCATTAATCCTTTGCCCAGCTCACAACTGTAATCCCTTAACCCACATTTAATTCTGTTTTGCGGGTACAGGCTATTCCGCAGTTGTCTTGTATATACTTAAACCCTGTGAGTCCTGATCTTCCCCATTCAAGTTCACAGCAAGACTTGCCAGGTACCTTTACCCTGATTACCTATGCATTAATTCTAAAACATTTCTATGGTTTATCCCTTCGGACAACAGTTATTTAAAGGGGGCAAATTCTTACCCCCTGCCAAACGCACAGCTAAATGACGCCCTCTGCGGCGGTCCTGTATTTCTCAACTTAATCCATGTAATCAATTTTAAGTCATAATATTCATCTTTAATCTCCAATTGTTTTCTTAATTCAAATCCACGCTCGGAAAGTATTGCTTTTTTCCATGTTTCTAATATTCTGACTGTGCCCATCCGGACCTCACGTAAGAATACGAAAAGTGCAAAGTTCATCACAAGCAGTGCTTTATTCTATAAAACTCCCAATGCATTTCGGGCCGTACATTGCCCTTCCTCAGGGGACACTGCAGTGAAATTTACAAACCTTCCATTTTTTCCATCATCACAAGCCATCTTTAGCTCTTAACTTAATGTCGTTATTTATCAAAACCTGTCCATAGGTCATTGTTTAGTTTTTTACCATATGACCTCAGCAATTTCAATTATCTGACATCAGATATCCCTTTTACCCCTATCTAGAGGTCTTCATCACAGCTTGGTTTTGCCTAATTAAATAGTTCCCTTTTTCCACATTTAGTTTCAGCGCTGACAACCTTACTGATATCCTGGCGCGTGTGGACTCTCCATCTAATATAGTTTTTGTATCTACAAACTTAGTCCATCTCTGTAAGTTTGTGACTCTTCTTTTTCTGATCTTATTGCACAACACGGGTGGCTACTCTTTGGTCTTTAAAAAGATTTAATGTGATAGGATTTTTTTCATTCTGGATAGAATGACCGCCTTTGGTGATGGTTTACACTATTAGTCACATCTAGTTGTTTTTCTGGTGTAGTTTTTAATAGCAACTTAGAGTCAACCGATTTTACCCATAAACTTTGGCTCAGTGCAATATTGTGTGTATATATATCATGTCCAGAACATACTGATGAGTTAACAGTCCTATATATATATTTCTCTAATAGGACATACTTCTTGTGGCCCTCCTGATGAAGGCACACCTTGTGCCAAAATGCGCGTTGAGAACTTTCCTCACCCAGCCACATCATATCAGTTTCATGTTATCTTGTCTGTTTTCCATATATGTTGATATTATGTATGTATATGTCTAAATATTATATATATTTCTTTGTGAATAAGTGCTCACCTATCGTGACTTATGGTGAATACATTGCATCTGATGTGTTATACACTAATGTGTTTGAATATATGTATTGTGTGTTTTTTACCATGTTTCCAATTTTAGATAAAATCTCAATAAAAGAACCTTGTATGTTTTAAATAGTTGTCACTCTACTGTACTGAGTTTGGGTTATCCCCCATACATTCTGTTATGTTATGATTATTGTAAATTGAATTCTAGTAACTGCCTAGGATTTTTTTATTGCATTGTAAAATCTCCAATTCAAACACCTCGAAGATCTCCACGAAGATCAAGGACACCCACGGTGGTATCTTCCAGAAGAAGAACTCCGACTAGATCACGTTCTCCGCGATCCCGTCATAGGCATTCAAGGGATAGATCTAGGTCTTTTTATTCTTCACCAAGGAGAGGCCACTAAGACCTCGCACCTGGTCTACCTCTTCTACTAAGATCTCTATGAGAGATTACTCTCCTACTTGTACCTCTACACCTCCATCACAAGTTTTACTTGTGGACGATCTCACTACCTTCAATGAGGTGTTATGCCGAGGAGCGAGCGAGTTAAATATAACGATGTCGGTTCCTACTGTGTCTACCTCCGTAATCTTCGAGACCCTGCATCACCGTTCCTCAGCCAGACGGTTGCTCCCACTCATTCCTGGCATTATTGATCTTGCCACTCAGACTTTTCTAACTCCTGCAACAGTGGGTTCTGTGCCATCACGAATAGCTAAGAAATATAAGGCCCCTGATCAGGATCCATTATTTATTCGCTCTGATCCGCCTCCAGATTCTATCATTGTGGCAGCGGCTAGGAAGACTCAGTCATCTATGTCTTCCTCCTCTGCTCCTCCAGATAGAGACAGTAAAGTAATGGATTCAATGGGCAGGAAGATGTGCAGCACATCGGCCTCTTTAATGAAGGTTTCCAGTGCCTCTGCTCTATTGGGAAGATACGACAGGTCCTTATGAGATTCTCTGCGTCATTTTATAGATAAGCTTTCTAAAGAAGATCAACAAGATTTTCGAGAAGTCTTACAAGAAGGAGATCTTGTCGCTAACCAAGTTATTAGCGCATTAGCGGATGCGTCTGATTTAGGTGCTCACGGATACGCTCATGGGATCTGTTCAAGGCGTTCTGCATGGCTGCGATTAACAGGCCTTAAACCTGAAGTGCAACGAAAAATTACTAACTTACCGTTCAATGGATCTTCCCTCTTCGGTCCTCATGCAGACGATGAGATGACTAAAATGAAAGCAGAACTGGACACAGTAAAAGCTGTAGGTTTGGAGGAAAAGAAAGACTTTCACAAGCGTTTTCGCTCCAATGATAAACGCCAGTTCCAACAAAAGGGTCAATCGAGCCAGTGGTCGTCGCTGGGTCAACAACAGCAGCAAAGGTCTTATTTCCAACAACACGACCAGGGAGGGGAAGAGGCAACAATAGACAACAGGCCTCTGCCTCAAAACAACCAGCGAAGCAATGATGAGATACTCCCTCTAAACGTGTTGTCCACTCCGGTAGGAGGAAGTATCGCTGGTTTTCTGGAGGAGTGGAACAATATAATAAACGACAAATGGGTGTTAAATATTGTCGAAAATGGATATCTACTACGTTTCAAGACCAAGCCTCATTCGATTCCTCCGAGGGAACTCAGTTTGTGTCATCCCATCCTACAAGAGGAGGTACACAGTCCTCTGTTAAAAGAAGCCATAGAACATGTCCCAGTTCATCAGAGAGGCCAGGGGATATACTCTTGATATTTCTTGGTCGAGAAAAAAGGTCCTTCTGTGGAGTACTGGCCTATTCTGGATCTTCGCATCTTAAACAGATACATACGAAAAGAAAGGTTTCGGATGCTGCCTCTACACCAGATATTCCCTCATTTACATCAAGGAGACTGGATGTGCTGCATAGATTTGCAGGATACTTAATTCCACATTCCAGTGTCCAGGAAGCATAGAAAGTTTCTCCCTTTCCAAGTGGCTCGGCGCCATAATTAGTTTCGAGTTCTGCCATTCGGACTCAAGTCAGCCCCAAGAACCTTTTCAAAGTGCATGGCAGTGGTGGCGGCCTTTCTTCGCAAACAAGGAATTTTCATTTACCCATACCTCGACGATTGGCTTCTGAAGAGTTCCACTCCATCTCTGCTTCAATCGCATCTGCCTTACAGTCTCCACGTCCTGAACAAACTGGGTCTACGAGTCAATTTCAAAAAATCGATTCTCAACCCCACTCAGAACATTCACTACCTAGGATCGTAGCTGGACACCATGGAAGGAAGCGTGTGTCCTTCGGAGGAGAGATTCGCATCTATCAGGAAGAAATCTCAGGAGCTTCTACAGGCTCTCCACCCTTCGGTCAGACAAGTGTCCTCTCTCCTGGGGTCCATGGCCTTGTGCATCTTCATTGTCCCCAATGCCCGATTGCACATGTGTCCTCTTCAGCAGGCTCTGGAGGATCGGATTACCCTTCCCCAGTCGGCCAAGGATTCAATCAGGTGGTGGACAAAGAGATCAAATCTGCTGCAGGGTGTTCCCTTTCATCAAGAGACTCCAATGCAAACTATTGTGACATTCGCCTCACTACAAGGCTGGGTTGCCAAATGGATCACCTCCAGGTGCAAGATCGGTGGTCGGACACAGAGAAGGGTTACCATATCAACTTCCTGGAATTGAGGGCAGTCCGGCTAGCTCTCAAATCCTTCTTCCCGTCTCTGAGATCCAACTCCCTCTTGATTCAGACAGACAACCCCACAACAATGTTTTTCCATGAACAAGCAGGGAGGCACCCGGTCCACAATTCTGTCCCAGGAGGCGCAAGCAATTTGGAAGTGGTTACTGGCAAGACGTCTAACCATCAAGGCAGTTTACGTGCCGGGTGTCCTAAATGTCTAGGTGGACTTTTCAGCAGAGGGTTCGTAGAAGAGCACGACTGGGTGCTCAACAACGACGTTGCTCAAGGAATTTTCCAATGTTGGGGCTTTCCAAACATAGACTTGTTCGCAGACGCAACAAGCGCCAAATGCCCCGTCTACGCATCCAGGTTTCCCCAACCAGGTTCAAGCGGGAATGCGCTGCTAATAAGCTGGTCCCAGAACTTGCTCTAAGCCTTTCCCCCACTGCCTCTCATTCCAGTGGTGATCACCAAATTTTACAAGACCAACTCCAGGATGATACTGTTAGCTCCGGAGTGGCCGCACCAGTGGTGCTACCCAGACCTTCTCCAACTCTCCGAAGTTCCACCCGAGAGGTTGCCTTGCCGTCCGGACATGCTGTCCAAGAACCAAGGGAGAGTGTTCCATCCCAGCCTTCCTTTGCTCCGGCTAACAGCATGGCTCCTGAAGTCTTGCCATATGGGCACTTACACGTACCAGATGACTGAATGAACATCCTCAAGGAAGATAAGAGACCTTCTACTAGGGCTTCCTACGCTTTCAAATGGAAGCGTTTCTACATCTGGTGTTTGAATAACGGGCATGACCCAGTTACAGGGCAGGAAGAGGTAATTCTACCGTATCTGTTATATCTGGCTAAGTCGGGGCTGCAATTTTCTTCCATCAAGGCACACTTAGCAGCCATCACAGTGTACAGAAAATCACCTACACAGGGGTCTTTCTTTAAAATGCCAGTGGTGAAGGATTTTTTAGAAGGATTAAAAAAGGTGTATCCACCAGTTACGAGCTCCTTTTCCTCCGTTGGAGCTCAATGTGGTCCTAACTAAACTGATGGGAGCACCTTTTGAACCAATACACAAATCTTCTTTGCAGCACTTATCTTGGAAAGTGGCCTTCTTCGTCGCAATTACGACTGCTCGTAGAGTAATCGAATTGCAAGCTGTGTGCTGTAAGGAACGCTACACGTTTTTTCATGAAAATAGGGTGGTTCTTAGAACTCATCCTAGTTTTCTGCCAAAGGTGGTGTCAGAGTTCCACATCAATCAGGGAATCACTTTACCCACTTTCTTTCCCAATCCTTCTACTCCCCCTGAAAGGGCCTTACATTCCTTAGACCTTAAGAGGGTGTTGAAGTTTTATTTGGATAAAACTAAAGATATTAGAAGGACGGACCGGTTATTTGTCAATTATGGTCCCATCAATACTGGATTAGCAGCTTCTAAGCGGTCCATCTCAAGATGGATAATCTCCTATATTTCCTTGGCTTATAAGTTAGCTAATAAAGCTTATCGGGGAGGTCTAAAACGCATTCAACCAGAGGAAAAGCCTCAACTACGGCTCTCCTCAGGAACATTCCCATAGCAGAAATTTGCAAGGCAGCTTCATGGCGGTCTGTTCATACCTTTTCTCGCCATTACTGCTTAGATTCAAATGCTCAGGCAGATGCTCAAGTCGGTCAAGCATCTCTGAGAAATCTGTTTGGTTAATTGTTGGTACCTACTGTTTCAAGATTAATTCTATTGTTAGTGCTACGTTGCTAGTCCGCAAAGTGTGGGGTATGGGCTTGCTATTCTATTCACTGCTTATGACTATTGATGAGTATCCCCTGGAAGAGAAGGATACGTTACTTACCTGTAATCCTAGTTCTCTTCCAGGGGTATACTCATCAAAGTCATAAGCACCCCGCCCGCCTCCCCGGTCTAGTAATGTTAGTACAGGTTTTAAGTGGTTTTTATACGCCTTTACAAAAAGAACTGACTTAACTGCCACCTGTGGTGCATGCTGGGAGCAGAGGGCTCTCTGAGGTTCTTAAAGGCAAAGTGCCTAGATTCTTGTAAATCTTAAAGGCAAGGTGCCAGTTGTCTTTTCTGTCTCAGGACAGTAATTCCTATGCAGCCAATGGGCCAAACTGCCTACAATTATTTGTGTTTTTTTCCTTGTTCTGGATAATAAAAGATTCTTGTATGAAGCCATTTGGGTGTATGGTCTCTATTACAAGTTTTCTTAAGAAATGTATTACTATACAAGTATTGCTGAGTTGTTTTCTGGCTGTTTGTCCCATTTTTAGTTTGGACTTTGATGGGGCTGCATAGTTACATATCTGTTGGTTTTGATACATATTTGAGTGTATGTATAAACTTTAGTTTCGAGACATGCACATGTATATGTATGTACATATATGTATATTTTTACATATATATATATATATATATATATATATATATATATATATATATATATATATATATATATATATATATATATATATATAGCTATAAGCTCCAGGGTCCCGCATATGGGCGGGGATAATTCACTGCTTATGACTTTGATGAGTATACCCCTGGAAGAGAACTAGGATTACAGGTAAGTAACTTATCCTTCATGGTGTTAGAAGTGGAGTATTTGGGTCATGTACTCTCAGGGGCTGGAATCATTGCACATGCAGAGCAGATTTATTAAATGGCATCAAGGAAAGATCTGAGCCTGAAAATAGCTGAGATCATTCTTGAGCATGTGCAAATATTACTCCCGGTTTAAATTTGCCTTTCAAACCAAACTGCTCTGTATAGTCTCCATGGCACAGAATTGTGGATAGAGTGAACAGAATGCTAAAGAGACAGCATACAAGTTGCTTTATCTACGGTAAATTATATATTGAATTCTGTTCAGGACAGATTGTTGAATTATTGCAACACTCCACACTTTTCCACCAAAGTGTCTCCATTTGTGTTGCTTTAGGGTAGGCATTCTTCATGTAAGGTGTCACCTAATTGGGTGCTGGCAAAAAATGTCTGCTTCTGAGAGAATGTCTGAGATGAGAGATGTGCGTTCCAAGGTATAAGAAGTTCAGATGAAGAGCAAGGAAAGGTATGATGCTTTTAGCAGTGAGAGGGATGTGCAGTTCCAAAATGTGGTGAAGATAAAGGGACCTCATGGCCATAAGAGAAATGGTTCCGAGTTTCTTCCCACTAGGTGGGTGGTAAAGGTATCTAATCACGCAACTTTGTTGGAGAACGGGGAATTGTGGCTCTAGAGGAGTGCTGCTGTTGTCAAGAAAGATGGATGGGCTGCAAGAGATGAACGGTGCTTCCCCAAAGGGAACCGGAAGGAAGCGCAATGCATTCTGTGGCTTGGTGGCTTGAGAACAAGTGAATGTCACCAATCTGGAGTCAGAACAAATCATGAGGTTGGGTTCGCCGAGTTGCGAGAGAGCAGATGGAGATGATGTTCATCCTGCAGGAAGTGAGGACCCACTCATCTCCCAGGAAGGGAGTGTGGATTCTCATGGTGTCATTCCCAGCAGGAAGCGCAGTAGGGTCACTTGTTGTCCCAATCATTTGCAGGACCCTGTTCTTATCTGATGGCATTCACTTGCGGAAACTTGTCCTTATCTTTTATTTTGTTTTCCCTCATTCTGCAATAGAGTGAATTTGGAGTTATCAGGCACCCGCTTCTCTATCTGAACCTTCACAACCCTTGGATTTGGGGGGTCTCGCATACGTGTTTTCAGAGTAGGGTCCCCTTACGTCCGTAACACTTTCAATAATTTTCAATCGAAGTGAGGGAGCTGACCACCCTGGCCACTCACACAAGCATTTTGCTTGTAAGTTTATTTCCATTGCATAATCATTGGAAATAAGTAGGCCATAGCGTTTTTGTGTTCTAAGTGTCCCAATTTTAATTTACAAACTGGGAGTCTTCCTAAATCTCTCAATAGTTATACTTACTGCTGGGTTTCCCTTTCCTGTCCCACTTGTATATTCTATTTATAGAGGCCACCCATTCTAAGTGTGTGGGGGGACTGGTCTTATCCACTTAATGCAGAGTTCCCTTCGTGCAAGCAAAATCAACATGAACAAGAGATTGTCTTCCTTTTTTGTTAAGGCTATTGCCCCCTCTTGTCTACTGACCACAAAAATAACAAGATCAATACTTACTATAATTGGTCTTTTCAGTACCGTTTCTAAGATTTTACTCACTTCCTGCCAGAAGCCATCGAGCTGGGGGCACTGCCAAAACATGTGCACGTCATCTGCCCTTGGTAAGCCATATTTGGGACAGGTTTTCATGTTAGGTATATTGGAGGTAAAGCGGTGATTTTTCCTTAGGGTAGCAGATTTCACAATGGACCAGCATTTGTTCATAGATACTTGCCACAGATTTTGGAGATCCAGAGACAGCAAATCTTTCCCCCAGGTCTTCTTTTCAGGAATCAAGAAGTCCTCCTCCCCGGCTTCAATAAGTGCCCAGTACCATAATGCAATTTCTTTTTTCTTAGGGGAATTTTTTATCATAGATGTTTCTAAGGTTTTATTTCCGCTGCTTTTCTCCTTCAATGTTTTTGCCCAACTAGTGAGCTGATAACATTTAAACTTTGAAAGGGATGCATTTGTATTCGCAAACAAAGTCTCCCAATCTGTTATGGTGTTATCAGCCATTAATTGGCCCCATACTTGGAAACCTGATGTTTTCAGAGGATTTGCCATTTTGTCTTTAAGAAACTCTGGGGTTCCTGGAGAGTCCCATGTAGGCGCAAACTCACTGTAATATGGAATATTCAGGGTACTCCTTATCTGGTACCATAGCTTAGCTGCTGATCTTAAAGTCTTCAATTTTACTTTTTTGAAATACTTTGGATGACCGAATTTGTACAAAAAGTGTCCAGTATTTTCAGTCATTACTTTGAGATGTTCCGGGTACAGATAGTGATTACTCAATAGAACCCTCATATGTTTAAACTGAAAGGCTCTATAATATTCCACTAAATCAGGACTAGCAATTCCTCCTTCTACCTTTCTTCTTCGCAGTTTTCCCCAAGCTATGCGTGTACTTTTGGACGCCCAGATAAAGCTTGCTAGTTCAGGCCTTTCAACTCTTCTTCTACCTCCTCTTTTGTGATTAAGGTGTTCAGTTCCTCTTTTTCCAAACTTGTTAACTCTGGGAGATCAAATTTTCTAGGTACTCGTCTAACTCCTCTCTTAATGGAGCAATATCCTCAGTATACAGAGAAGAGAAAAAGTCTACAAATTCTTTCATTATTACTGCTTCTACTGAGCATAATTCTGAGCCATCTTAAGGTAGAATATTAAGTATCTTATTTCTACTGTCGTCTGTCTTTGTTTTCCATGCCAGCAGCTTACTGCACCCCTCCCCATACTCATAATGAGCTAACTTGCTTGCCTCCCATCTCTCTCTTACCTTGCTCTCTTGTACTCCTGTTAACATTTCCTCTTGCACCCCCCTATCCACTTCCAACTTCCTTTTGTTTTCTGAATCCGCCTCAGCTTCTATTAATAACTCTAGGTTTTTTATGTCAGTTTCCAACGTTCCTATTTCTTGTTTTGATCTTTTTGTTTTGTATGCAGATGAACTGAGTATCTTTCCCCTAATAACAGCCTTGTATGCATCCCATGTAACTTGCGGAGATACTCCCTCTTTATTGTTCTCGAAGTACTCCACCGAATCTATTTTAAGTTTCTCAATGTTTTGGGAATCATTAAAAATAGTGCGATCCACCGTCCATCTCACTACGGATTGTTCATTACCCAACTGAGTTTTTAGTAGCACGGCAGAGTGGTCCGACAACAGGGCTGGCAAGTGCTCGACTTTGTGTTTTTATCCACTAATATTTTATCTGTCAGAAAGAAATCAATTCTGGATTGTAATCCCAATCTTTTACTTTTGAAGGTGAAGGGGTATTTTTTGTCTCCTTTCTCCATCCAGATATCCACCAAACCTAGGTCTCTTTTGTAGATTCCCAACCACTCCCTCATTTTAGGGAGATTCACTTGTTTCATGGGAGGCAGGCGGTCTACCTTAGGGTCTGGAATCAGGTTAAAATCCCCCCGTTAATTCACTGGGGATGCAGAAGATAATAGTTGAGTGTACAGGCTTTTTAGTGGGGTGGGGTCATCAGAATTAGGCCCGTAATAACCCGCTATTGTATAGGGGGTATTATAAATTCTTACCCTGGTGATTGCCCATTTCCCTTTTTTATCTAGTCAAGTCTTCTCAATTTGAGCTTTTATGGATTTTTTAAATAGCATAGCTATTCCCGTTACAACACATCCCTGATCTGTGCACACATAGCAATCCACCCAGTTCATTTTGTTTGATTTCTTCCCATTCCTTCTTTAACAAGTGTGTTTCTTGTAGAATTATGATCTCGCAATCTGAAACCCTCAAATACTCCAAAATTCGTCGCCCTCTACTTGGTAGTTTTAGCCCATTTACATTCCATGATAGTATGTTAACGTTTCTACCCATCTTTTCTTCTTTCTCTTACTTGCTGGTTTTCCAAAATTTCCCTTAACTGCGCTTGGCAGGCCCTGATAACTTCTTTTCTGCATTCTGAAGATATTTTTTCCCTAATTTGCTCCCCACCCTTGTGCATATTTTTGTGTCGTAAAAACAACCTCCCTGGTTAAGCCTCCCTTCTTTCCCTTCTGGGCTGCATTATTAGCCCATTTTGAGCTCCGTAACTGCCCACTTTTTTCAACTAATGTCCCCATTTATTTTTCCTTAAGATTTTTTTTTTCTCTCTCTCGCGAGTTAATTGTTAACCTCTTAAACTCTTTACTTTCCTTAATAGTTTTGGTTCATTTCTCTCCTTCAAGATTTAAATATCAGATACCTGACCCAGACTGAGTTCTCACTTGATCCTTCATCTGTTCCAGGAAATGGGCAACTTCGGCTGGCTCCCTTATATTTTACATTTTATTTCGCCATATAATTCTGAGTGCGGCAAGGAACTTCATTTGTACCGTGGCCCCTAGGCTTTTCAACTCTTGCATATATTGGCCTAATTCCCTTTGTCTATCCTGGGTGGATTTGGAGATATCTGACCGGATCCTAAATTCCCAATCCTCTTTAGTATGTGGGCCGTTTTTTATCGCCTCACTCAAGATTCTCTCTTTGATAGTATAAGTTTTTCAATTTATCCGGATTTTCCTTGGGTTCTTTCTTTCTTTACTCCTACCAAAGGGATCTCGGTGCACTCTTTGGATGTCTTCGTCTAGTCCTATCTCCTTTGTCCACGGAAATTGTTACTCAAGTAGCTGTACTATAAATTTCTTGACATCTGTCCCTTCTTTCCCTTTTGGGACATTCAGTATTCTCAGATTGTTTTTTCTAGCCTGGTTCTCTAAAGATTCCAGTTTTCCATTAGTACGTCTACCATTTTCTTTTAGAACCCTTATGTCCTTTTCGTTTCTTTCCACTCTTTTAGAGAGTCCCTCAACTACTGATTCTACTTTGGCAACCCGATCATTCAGCGCAATCGCCTTAGTATCCAGGGCCTCGCATACTTCCCGGATTTTGCTCTGATTTTTTCTGATACAGCAAATTTTGCCCTCATTTCCTCCAGCATTTTCTCAAGGAACAAATCCGTTGAATTTGAACCAGGCACCAATTTTTGAGATTGATCTCCCCCGGACCTGTTGCCATTGATTTACTGGCGGAGGAGATTGTAGGACAGCTGGCCCATCAGATGTTAAGTCTGCTTGCACTTGCACTTGCAGTGTAGTGACCGTCAGGTTACTTTGTGTAGGATCCATGTTGTTTCCTTCTCTTATAGTAGGGACAGATAGGGAATTATATGAGACTGAGACGCCAGTTATAGGGTTCCTTATAGGAGACCCAACTGTAGCTGATGGTAACTTAAGTGCTGAAGAAGAAGAAGCGTTAGTTTCTGATGTTTTTAATGCTTGGTTCCCCTTAAAAGGAGGCGCTTGGCTTTGCTCCTGGACTTTAAAGAAGGATCTGAGAGATGGAGTTACTCGTAGGGGAAGTTCTAATGTACTTCCAATCTTCCCTGTTTCCTTTGGATTTTTCCTCTTGGTATAATAGTTGTTAGGGTCTAACTTGGTTTGTTTCTTAGACTTCCTTTTAGTGCTGCGAGGGGCAATAGATTGCTTAGATACCGCTGGAGTGGTATATTTGAGGAATTGCCTGTTTCTCAGGCAGTAGCTTGATCTACCCTTTTCCTGAACCGCGTTTGTTCTTGCTTCTTCAGTGCGAATCTCCTTCGCAAGCACGGATGCTACTACCCCTCTACACTCACTTATTATAGAACCACTTGACTCAGTACAGTTTTCCTCAACTTCCGCTCTCAATCCGTGCACTTGAACTAGTTCTGTGCTTCCAACCCCCCCTTTTAGGGCTTTATCCCCATCATTACTTCCTGCAATGTGAGAAGTTGGCCTGATATGTGATGCTCACTAGTTCTAGTGATCACCTTGTATCAGTCCAAACAACCCTTATGGTGATTGGTTGTAAGTCAACCTTATAGACCAGCTATCCTAATGGTAGCATGGACAGAGCAGTCTTAGGCTAAACTCTTTTGGCATGTGTAATGACCGGATTTTCTTACCAAGCTAGCAGCTCACCTAAACACCATGAACCCAGTCATCACGCAACTCCATCCCTTCCCGGTCCCTATTTACAACAGTACCTGGGGTACTTACCTGGGAATGGGGAACCCACTGTATATACACCTTTATACTACTAATATACTACTAAATCCTAAAGAAACTACGGAATTCCATCCTATATCCTATTATCTTACCTGTACAACCCCACAGCAATCTGGCTCGGGTTGACCTACCCCCTCTCGTATTGGGGGCAGCTGATTTATAGTGTCCCCACTCGTGGCCCCACGACAATCCGGACTGGACCACTCTACCCCCTCGCTTCTCGGGAGGCAGCCCTCTCTATATTTCCATTTGTAGCCCCACTACTCCTGCCTGGACTACCCTACCCCCTCGCTTCACGGGAGGCAGCTTTCTCTATAGTATCTCCATTTGTAGCCCCACGACTCCTGCCTGGACTACTCTACCCCCCTCGCTTCTCGGGAGGCAGCTCTTTCTACCTTTTTTTAACGTGTCCCCACGGTCCTATTAATACCTCATGCTCTCTCTCTCTTGGGGAATTTTCTAAGTATCTGATATCTACTGGAAGTATCTATCTCATATGAATTATTGTTATTATATGCAGGGCAGGAGATCCAATCATCACACACAAAAGTGGCCAAATCCCTTCATTGGGGCATTACAACCTAATTCAGTTCACACTCCCTCCCGTCACAGTTGCGTTAGCAGAAGGAAATGTCCCCATCCTTCTGTTCATCGGCATCTGGCTTGAAGAAAGGTTAACTTTATTATAGCAATAATACTCAAATGTGTTCATTAAGAACTGGGGTCCCTTTATTAAACAATAAGAATAAACATTGCATTCATACTAGCACCTAACAATTCTAAGCACAGCCTGAAAAGGAAAGAAAGAATTAGCATGTATTTGCGCACTATAATAGCAGGACAGACTTCACCTTATAATTACGTAGTCCGACTCTGGCTGTCGTCTGGGTCCCTCTCTTATTCGTGCCTTGGCTCATCTCAGACTCTGCTCTGCACTCACGGATACACGTCTGCACTGCTATGCACCTCCACTTCCGTCACCCCTTCAAAGCACTGGAACCCTTCTCTGGTCTTCGTCTCTGTCTCTCAGCTCTGCACCGTCCAATCTGCACTGACTTCTCTTCTCTCCCGCCAACTGTCTTCACCTCCAAGCTTCACTCCGCTGATATAAGTTTCACTATTCTGAGAACCAACCGTCGACTAACTTCTTCATTCTATTCATACCAATACTGGCCACAAAACTAACTCCAACTACTCTAACAGACCGATTGGTATAACTTCGGCCTTTCCAAAAGATCATCCGTGTGGCTAAGAATCATCTGTCTTGTCTCTCTTCCAAAGATCGTCTGCCCCCTCTACCTTGCTGCATTTCGATAATATAGAGAGCCCTTCGTTCATGGAAATTTCCAGACAGTAACCTGCCGCCCACCAGACTCCTGTACCAGGCTCGAGCTCTCGACGCTCCCACAGTGGTCACCTGTTGTTGCGTCTTGAACTCGAGCCCCGTCTACATTCTTCCAATAAGGGCCAACTCTGACCGGTTCCTCTCCAGCGAACAACAGCTCATAACTAAAATATTACTTTTGTCCTACAAGCGCCTCGGACAGCCGAGGCGAAAAGGAAAATAGAGTCTCTCTCGTTTGGGCCTTGCAGGCCCGAAAAAGATGAGAGACGTACAGCTCTGTCAAAGCACATAGGCAAGCCCTACTAATAGGTAATATTGAGTCAGGAATGAAGCATCTATCTCCTAATATAAGTTTTCAGGCCCAAGGACAATGAAAGGGGCACTGAATCATGTTAAAGTCAATAGGCAAACCCTAAGAATAAGCTACAAATAGGGATCTATCCACTATACTAAGATGGTAGTAGACCACAGTCACCATCACTCAAGAAATAGATCACAATATCCGGTCACCACATTCCACCCTTGACTGTCGTCTACTAACAGCTTGTTCTAAAAGCAAAACAAAATTCAAACAGAACGAACATCTGATGAAGAATAATAGGAAACAAAACTAACAGACCTAGCTTGGGGGTCTAAAAATCTGGATAAACGAAGGAATACACTGAATACAACAACAAATAGTAATCAGGATACAAATAGCAATCAAAACACCTCCCAACACCTGTCGTAGGGAGTGTAAATCAGGCAACCAACTGAAAAGCCAATCAAACCACCCTTGATCTATATGTTGCCTAACTTCTTCAGTCAATTCATGGAGCTTATTAATATGGGATTGAATGGATCTGGAATGATCTGATAAATTGAAACAACAAAGACCTTCAAAATCTGAACAGCCATGACCGTGTTTGAGTAAAAGATAATCAATGGCAGCTCTATTTTGCAGAATTGCTCTACGCTCACCCTGGGCATCTAATGAAAGGTCAGATAAAACAGCAGAAGTGTGGTTAAGAGATTTAACCATCCAGCAAGCAATCTTCCCAATTGATTTCGCATTATAAACTGACAATGCAGGAACACCTAAAATGGAAAAAGCTAAACTAAGATATTCAGACTTAGAAAATAAGTGTAAAGTTCAATCACAATCTGATTTTAAAGATGGGGCATCACGTGTAGTCCGGGAAAGCATAGCTGGATGTGAAGAAAACATTAACAGACTCAATCTAGTAATAGCACAAGGACCACCAGTAATATTTGCAGGAATATAGGGCCAAGACATATTGCCACAAGAAAAGAGCCATCCAGTGGGTAATAATACAATGCGATAATGGCTAGCTGTAACTACAGAACGTCTACAAGTCATATTATTGCTAACAGAAATACACAATTGTGGTGTTCTAGTAATACACAAAAATCTTTCATGGACTGAAAGGGAAGTAACGTTTTTCAGACGCAATTGAGCACATTTGCCAATAATTCTGGGATTGCAGGTCATGAAAAAACAAAGATCACCTGCTGTGACATTGTAAGTTGTAATCAGGAAATTATTCGGGGGCTGTGAATCAGTTAGAACTGTACATAAAGCACAATAATCATAGGCCGCAAAGTCACTGAAAATTATATTGGGTTGGGCGTTGGAAATATTAAAAATACGGGAAAGTGTTTCCATAGAGGCTGGAACAGCAACCAAGCAGGTTGCCAAAATATCCGTTACTGATCGCATAGGGGTCAAGCAAAAGTGCTTGGAATCAGTTATACGTGACGCAAGGGAAGTCCAAAAATTCGCTGATGAATCCCACGACGCAGAAGAACGATGTCCTCGATCCAGGGAATTAGTCCAATCCTGGGGGCTCTCCCGTCTCCGGCGCAGCAGACCAAAAGGAGTCCAGCGACGACACCTCCGGCATCAGCAATCCATGTGATGGTATAGGAGAACGGAATCAAATACAGGTATTATTCTTTCTCGCAAATAACATTTGTCAGCTGGAACAACATCCCAGCTTTTTTGCCCTGGCCTCATCACTAGGACAGTATTGTCCTGACCTGTTGCAATAATTTCAGCCTGTTCAGGGGAATTTGTCGGCGACTGAACCCACACTCTCGCTCCGGGATTATCAGTGGAGCCAAAACCCTTTTTTCTACGAACAGTTAACAGAGTTGGGGCAGTGCCTTTTTGAATCTCGCCACTGAAGACAGGCATAGCAATTGAGCAACTCAGTCTGATTTGCGCATCGGCAAATCCGATTCACCACTGTTCAACAGGATCACTGATAATCACTGTCAATGACACCTCCGAGCACCTGGACACCTTTTAAGGCTAAACCAGATCTTGGGGCAATTAATCCAAAACTTCCAACTGGTATTTGAACACCAATTCCAGTTTCCACAACAGTAATGTCTCCTTTCTTTAACACCTTCAATGCGGCGGCTATTCCGCCGCAGTGCTAAACGGGCGGGTGACGGAACCGCTCCGTCATCAGCCGCGGTTGGGCTGTGCTCATGACGGAGCGGTTCCGTCATGGCCCCGCCCGCTCAATAGAACGCCCAGTGCAGGCGCGGAATCCGCGCCGCGCAGGCGCGGCGGCAAGGCCATGATGGAACCGCTCCGTCATCAGCACAGCGCCACCGCAGCTGATGACGGAGCGGTTCCGTCATCAGCGTCGAAAGGGTTAAAGTAACGGTGTTTACAGAATGCAGGTCGAAGCCTGCAGAACCTGGGGTCGCTCTACATGGGGCAAGAGCTCCAGGGGAAATCTCCCAATACATTACTGTACTCTCAACAGTATTGGCTTAGCATCAACAGCTGGAGGAAATAAACGCATTCGTGGGGAATTAGAATTCAAATAAGGCCGATTATTCAAAATCAACAATGCAGTGTACAAATGATCTCTACAATTTTTATAAGTCCCATCAGAAAGTTTACGCAACTGATCTTTCAACAAACCATTCCTTCTCTCCACAAGGCCTGCAGCCTGTGGGTAATAAGGTATATGAAACACCCATTCAATGTTATTTTCCATGCAAAATTCCTGTACCAATCTGCCTTTAAAATGAAAAGCGTTGTCAGACTGTATTTGAAGGGGATCACCATAGTATAAAATAATGAGCTCCAACGTTTTAATAGTATTTAATTGGGTAGCTCTCTTGCAGGGAAATGCAACTAAAAGACCACTAAAAGTGTCTACAATTGTGCAAACATATTGACAATTCTTGCTCATGTGTGCAGGGGATTTACCTCGATGTAGCTGGCCTCTCACGATTTGGGGCACTTCTCGCTGTCTAGAATGCTGACATATGGGACAATGAAGTATGGCATCTTTAATCAAAGCTGCCCACCTGCTAGTGATTCTTTCTCCAAAATGTCCAGATTTCTGGTGGGCCCATTTCGCCAATCCCGCCAAATCAAAATCTGGTTTGTCCACCATTGCCTCCGAAATTTTAGATATCTCATCTGCAATTTGGTGAAAGAATTCGTCAAGGGAATCTACATGTGTATGAGCATCAACATGAAAAACTGTAACAGTACTCTGAGGAAGCAGTTCCCAAATTTCTTGCCATAAATGCTTACCCCAAAGTTCTTTTGAATGAAGCTTCCAATCATGTGAGTGCCATGTCGGTAACCAAACCGCTAAACCATTAGCAGTGGACCAAGAATCAGTAAAAATATGACATGTACCATGCAATTCATGTTTCAAGACTTGATAAACAGCATATAATTCAGCAAATTGGCTACTTTTCCCTTCTCCTGTGGTACTTAGCAACTTTTGTGTGATCGGATTGTAGGATACTGCCTTCCAATGCCTCTTCTCTCCTATGTACCTCGCTGAACCATCCGTAAACCATACATGTTTTCTGTCCTCCACGGCCTACCCCACTTAACAGGGGATTCCGGTACTATAGGTACGAAGTAATCACTTTCTGCCTCTTCTGACGGCGCCTGCGCCACCTGCTCATGTAACATGTCTTGTATATACCATTTCCACTTGATAATGCTCGCTTCTTGAGCATGTCCAATTCTGTGAGTTTTAGGTGAACTCAAAACCCATTGCATAATAGGAATTTCAGGTCTCAAAATCACGTCATGACCTAAAGTCAATTGCTCGGTATCCACCAGAGCCCAATAGCATGCAAGCAACTGTTTCTCAAATGGGGTGTAACGCTCACCAGCATCCGGTAACTTTTTAGTCCAGAAACCTAACGGTACTTTTGTCTTACCTTGTTTTTTGCCACAGACTCCAATTCGCATACGGGCCTTGCACAGACACATTCAAATCCAAATCACCATCACGTACAGGCCACAAATCCAAAGCATGCTGAATCGCTTCTTTCGCCAAATAAAACGCATCCTGCTGCGGTTTATTCCATTCAAATGCATTATTTTTACGGGTAACTTTGTACAAAGGGGCTAAGATTTGACTCAAATGTGGGATGTGCTGACGCCAAAAGCCGAATAAACCAATAAATCTCTGAGATTCCTTCCTATTCTTTGGGACTGCAAACTCTGCAATTTTCTGTTTTACCTGTGGAATGACTTCACGATTTCCCTCATGCCAATTAATGCCTAAGAATTTTACATTTTGTGCTGGACCTTGCAATTTGTCTGGATTAATCTCCCAACCTCTGCTTTGTAAATGAGCCACAATGAGATCCAACTGTGATTGAACCATATCCTATGTTTCACCTTGAATTAAGATGTCGTCAATGTAGTGACACACCTGTATTTGTGGATTCACTGGAACTTCAGTTAAATGCTCCGCCAGCAGCCGATGACAGATCGTAGGGCTATGCACGTAGCCCTGGGAAAGACACCTGAACGTCATTTGACGTCCATTCCATGTAAAACTGAATTGTTCCTGGCACTCAGGGGCAATCGAAATGGAAAAGAAAGCATTAGCAACGTCAATAAAAGCATACCAGGTCCCTGAATGCTTTTGAATTCTTTCAATCTAAGTAATAATGTCAGGCACTGCAACAGTCAAAGGGGGTGTATGTTTGTTTAATTCGCGGTAATCAACTGTAATGCGCCAAGAATTATCACTCTTGCGCACCGGCCATACGGGATTATTATAGGGAGAAGTAACCGGAGTTATAACTCCTGCATCCACTAAATCTTGAATTGTGGCACTAATCTCTGCATGTCCACCTGGAATGCGATATTGTTTCTGGGAAATCACTTTCGTAGCTATAGGAATTTTTACAGGGGGAATTTTCAAACGTCCAACTCTTCCGGACTTTGATGAAATGTAATTTCTGTCACCTAATCGGTAACAGCCATCATCCAAATATAAAGTCATGCCTTTTAGGATATCAATTCCAATTATGTATTCAGAAAGAGGAACTACTAATACAGAATATAGCTTTCGGGGAATTCTACCTATTTTCATCTCAACATCAGTTTGCACTGGCCGGGGTTTCTTTGCCTCCTAAACCAGTAATCGTAAAAAATTGTCCTTTAAATTTTTTCGGGTTTCCATAAATTAAGGTGACCTCCACTCCCGTATCAACTAATGCTCGGGCCCTTTGTATGTTACGATGTCTCCAAAAAATGTCAATATCTACATAGGGTCTATTATCTCTGTGAGCCCATTTGCGTACCGGAGCTTTACCTATTTCCTAGTCATTTTTAAGGCGTTCTGACGCCCAGGACAAATCAGGGTAAAGACTCTCATATTTCCTTGGGATTGACACTTCTTGTTCATATCTGTTTCCCCCACGAAATGGATTTTTATCATCCACATAGGATTGTGAGTTTCGTTCAGAAAATCTGTGTCGCCTCTCTCTCTGTATTCAGGAGATGTATCCCTCTCCTCTCTCAGTCATCTCCTCATCTCTACTTCTCTCTCTGTCACCTCCTCTCACTCTTTCTCGTGCACCACAGGGAGACACATCCCTCTCATTCTGATATCTGTCACGCTTGTCATGAGTGCCTTTGTGATTCTCATCGTCACTGCCGCTAGAATTATCAAAAGTGTGGTCCTGTTTGTTCACTCGCCTAGCACCTTCCTTTTTGTCCAAACCACGATTGCGGAGTAAAATCCACAATTTACCAGTCGTTTCACCATCAATATCCTCTCTCTTCACACCATCAGCTAATAAGGCAAGAAACATGTCACGTCTAGTAAAGCGGTAATTACCAGCAGTACGACCCTCAGATCTAGATTGCCTCTCCGGTTTGAACCATTCACCCAATTTACCAAGTTGATGCACAGCTTTAAGAACATCAGACAAAGGAGAACCAGCTTGATTAATCAACAATGTCATCATAACTTGCTTGTAAACAACAGGGGCGGAACGAATAATCCTATTATGCACCGAAGAAGTCAATAAACCATTCATCAATGTATCAGTCGTACCTAGAAAAATCGCAGTTTTCATCACCTCCTCTTTCAGTCTCTGCGCGGCATCTCTTAAAGTATACCACGGCTTGTCATTAACGGGCCAATCAGATTCAGTAGGGTATTTGTGGTTACAACCTTCCGTTGCTATTTGAAACAAACTGGCCTGAGCAGCATTATTATAAGTCCGAAAATGATCTTGCACAGTAGAATCGGAACTTAAAGAGGAAAATTTAAGCGAATCTCCTCTATCCAACATGATGCCAGCGGCCCCCAATTCAAAAAGACATACCATCCATGTAAGTAAGGCCTCACCAGGCCTCTGTCGAAATCGTTCTACAATGTCACTAACTTCCTGTTGTGTGAAGTCTTCCAAACTATCTAACCGAATCCCATTGGGATTGCCAGGAGCCTGCTGTAATTTCCTCCGAAAGACAGGGTGCGCAGAAACTTCCGCACGAGCAGCACATTCACACCTATTTTCAGAATTACATCGATCATCAGATTTACAAGAAGCACTCGATTTACAATCACGTCCAGTACGAGAAGATTCTCGGTTCTCATTCTCCTCAGCCGAGGAGCCAGATTCATTCGAATCCCAGATATTACCATCCCACTCATCAGGGTTCCAATCGAGCCCTGCTTTCGCCACATCCAGGCGTACCTTTCTTTTGCTGACTCGACCACGTCGATGTTTGTATTTATATCTGGCAATTCGAACCGCAGCCCTTTCTGCAATGGTCTGATATGTATCCAATTTGTCGGCAAGCAATTTATTTTTACATCTCAAAAGCGTAAAAGCATTCTGCATTTCAACAAACTGATCTTCAGATTCTTTGCACTGTTGTTGCAATTTCTCAAGTTTCTCATGTACAAGCCTGTACGCATACAACTGAATCCAACCTCTCCTTCCCAATATAGGAAGTTCCTCACCTTTTACAATCTGCGCTTTCTTTAAGCAAGCAATCACCTGAGTAGGATTTGTCGACTCCAAACAAGAAATCCAATTTTCACTCAAACCTGTACAATCAGCCCATTCATGAGCTGGTGCCTCGTAAGGCGTTGATTCCCACCCTGGAATATCAATCGGCAATCGAAAAGTAGATTTTGATCTCCTCAAAAACATGGTAACAACAATGAAAGATGTATACAAATATAAACAGAAAATATACGAAAAGAGCTTTCGTGTACGCCGAGCGCAAACAAACAAGATAGCAAAAGAACGCGCTACAAAGCACTCAAGAGCAGTAGATGACCTCAAAATGTAACGAAAATCAAAACATTTATCTGCATTTTATTCGAAAGCTGTTCGTGACGCCAAATGTAATGACCGGATTTTCTGACCAAGCTAGCAGCTCACCTAAACACCATGAACCCAGTCATCACACAACTCCATCCCTTCCCAGTCCCTATTTACAACAGTACCTGGGGTACTTACCTGGGAATGAGGAACCCACTGTATATACACCTTTATACTACTAATATACTGCTAAATCCTAAAGAAACTACGGAATTCCATCCTGCATCCTATTATCTTACCTGTACAACCCCACAGCAATCTGGCTCGGGTTGACCTACCCCCTCTCGTATTGGGGGCAGCTGATTTATAGTGTCTCCACTCGTGGCCCCACGACAATCCGGACTGGACCACTCTACCCCCTCGCTTCTCGGGAGGCAGCACTCTCTATATTTCCATTTGTAGCCCCACGACTCCTACCTGGACTACCCTACCCCCTCGCTTCTCGGGAGGCAGCTCTCTCTGTAGTATCTCCATTCGTAGCCCCACGACTCCTGC
Source organism: Lissotriton helveticus (assembly GCF_964261635.1). NCBI lineage: Eukaryota > Metazoa > Chordata > Amphibia > Caudata > Salamandridae > Lissotriton > Lissotriton helveticus. The sequence goes on along the minus strand of NC_136065.1, from coordinate 263,227,740 downwards.
CTGGACTACTCTACCCCCCTCGCTTCTCGGGAGGCAGCTCTTTGTACCTTTTTTTAACGTGTCCCCGCGGTCCTATTAATACCTCATGCTCTCTCTCTCTTGGGGAATTTTTTAAGTATCTTGTATCTACTGGAAGTATCTATCTCATATGAATTATTGTTATTATATGCAGGACAGGAGATCCAATCCTCACACACAAAAGTGGCCAAATCCCATCATTGGGGCATTACAACCTAATTCAGTTCACACTCCCTCCCGTCACAGTTGCGTTAGCAGAAGGGAATGTCCCCATCCTTCTGTTCATCGGCATCTGGCTCGAAGAAAGGTTAACTTTATTATAGCAATAATACTCAAATGCGTTCATTAAGAACTGGGGTCCCTTTATTAAACAATAAGAATAAACATTGCATTCATACTAGCACCTAACAATTATAAGCACAGCCTGAAAAGGAAAGAAAGAATTAGCATGTATTTGCGCACTATAATAACAGGACAGACTTCACCCTATAATTACGTAGTCCGACTCTGGCTGTCGTCTGGGTCCCTCTCTCATTCGTGCCTTGGCTCATCTCAGACGCTGCCCTGCACTCACGGATACACGTCTGCACCGCTATGCACCTCCACCTCCGCCACCCCTTCAAAGCACTGGAAACCTTCCCTGGTCTTCGTGTCTGTCTCTCAGCTCTGCACCGTCTAATCTGCACTGAATTCTCCTCTCTCCCGCAAACTGTCTTCACCTCCAAGCTTCACTCCGCTGATATAAGTTCCACTATTCTGAGAACCAACCGTCGACTAACTTCTTCATTCTAATTATGCCAATACTGGCCACAAAACTAACTCCAACTACTCTAACAGACCGATTGGTATAACTTCGGCCTTTCCAAAAGATCATCCGTGTGGCTAAGAATCATCTGTCTTGTCTCTCTTACAAAGATCGTCTGCCCCCTCTACCTTGCTGCATTTCGATAATATAGAGAGCCCTTCGTTCGTGGAAATTTCCAGACAGTAACCTGACGCCCACCAGACTCCTGTACCAGGCCCCGAGCTCTCGACGCTCCCACAGTGGCCACCTGTTGTTGCGTCTTGAACTCGAGCCCCGTCTACATTCTTCCGATAAGGGCCAGCTCTGACTGGTTCCTCTCCAGGGAACAACAGCTCATAACTAAAATATTACTTTTGACCTCCAAGCGCCTCGGACAGCCGAGGCGAAAAGGAAAATGGAGTCTCTCTCGTTTGGGCCTTGCAGGCCCGAAAAAGATGAAAGAGACGTACAGCTCTGTCAAAGCACATAGGCAAGCCCTACTAATAGGTAATATTGAGTCAGGAATGAAGCATCTATCTCCTAATATAAGTTTTCAGGCCCAAGGACAATGAAAGGGGCACTGAATCATGTTAAAGTCAATAGGCAAACCCTAAGAATAAGCTACAAATAGGGATCTATCCACTATACTAAGATGGTAGTAGACCACAGTCACCATCACTCAAGAAATAGAGCACAATATCCGGTCACCACAGCATGTGAAGCCAGCTGTTTTACCACATATAACCCCTTGAATACCAGATGAAAGGATACCACACAGGTTGTTATGAAAATAAACAATATATTTATTACTAACAAACACCCCTGAACTCTTTATGAGATCAGAGGGCTAAGCACATAAAAATACTCTTCAGAAAAATACAGTAAGTCGCACAATTTACAATGGTGCCCTAGGGGCACGGTAAACCATATACTAAGTAAATGGGTTAAGTAGAACGATAGAAGAAATGAGGATGCCCAGAGGCTGTAGAATCGGTGGGGCTACACTACCCTAACCTTAGGTAAGGAGCAGGAGGCCCACGGGACACGTGTGCAGTGTTAGAACACACACGCTGGTTTCAATGCAAAGTCAATGGGCACGAACAAATTACGAAATAGGTAAGTAAGGACAGTTCCGACTGGTTGAGACTAAAACTACAGGATACCTGGACACTAGGAGAGTCAATCTACCTATGAGCACCGAAATGCTCTTGTTACCTCATCCACGGGCTGCGGGTGCATAGGTGTGAAAGTGCGTCGGGTTTCCGCATTGAAGTCAATGGAGCCTGGAAGAAAAGATGCTGCAGGCGACCAGGAAGGAGATGTCCGGAAAGATCCAAGGGTGGATTGATGAAGATGGAGACCTGAAAGCAGAGGGGACCATGTTCAAAGTCACTAGCCAGTGACCGGTGTGGAACCAGGAAGGAACCAGATGCTGTTGTCGCGATCAGGGGAAGAGGTGACGCTTGTCTCTGCAGCCACGTGGACCAGGAGGTGTCTTCGACGACCAGGATGGAGGCACGAGCTGTCCCACGCAGGCTCTCGCTGTTGGCGGTGTCTGTTCCGGGATCGGAGTCAACAGGCCTTGGCAAAGGCAACCCACGCGGTGAGTGAAGATGGCGTCTGGTGCGGACCAGGAGGGTCCGGGGTACTTCTCTTTTGGAAGGAAGCAAGGGCCAGTCTGGAGCAACCAGACCAGCGGTGTAGGTTTCAAGGTTCGTCGTCTAGGAGGCCACAAGCCAGCCGGCAAGTGACCAGACAACGCGTCGAGCAGCAACCAGGCATAAGGGCCCCACGCAGATCTCGTGGAGGCTGGAGGGCTGGTCTTCGGTGAAGGAGCTGCTCGGGGCTGGGGCTTCTCAATCCCCAAAGAACTCACTCGAGGGTACCTCAGAGGCCGTGCTGGAAGCGAAGTGCAGTTCTTCAAAGATGGCCGGTCCCACGTGTCTCGTCGCACCCACGGGTCTCAGCTGTGCTGCAGATGTGGGTAGAGGTCGGAGAGGTCTGGGAGTCCGGGCCTCGTCGAGCTCGGAGGTCTGGTTCCGGCAGGAAGGACATCAAAGTGAACCGCTAGGACGCTTGATGGTGCCTGCAGTTGCAGGGTGGACACTCCTTGCCCACAAGGGAGATTTCTTCAGTCTTCTGTGGAGCAGAACGTCGAAGTCCAGAGTTTCTACTTGTAAAGTTGTTCAGGATAATCTAATATGGAATGGGACCAGCTCCTACCTTTATTCTGCTAAAGGGGGCTGTACTATCGACTAGGTCCCTCCCATGGGTGGGACCAGGAAGGGGGGCGGTTACACCCCCTATCCTTTGTCAGGTTGCGCGCCAGAGCTGGGGCTAGAGTGCCCCAGCAACTGGTTTGAACCGGGGTATGCACAGGGACACCTTGTGTGCCCCAGGCATGTCTCATTCCTTTCAGCCCTTCTTACCTCAATACACAAAGTCCTGTCTGGGGTGGTGCTAGCACCTCCCAAGGCAGGAAACCCTTTGTCCAGGCCTCCCGCGCTGGAAGGACTCCCAGCAGCAGGAGGTCAGACTTGTGTCTGTGGTGGCAGCATCCATTTTGTGATGCTGAGGCTCGGGTTAACTTTAACCGGGGTTACAGTTACATACATGTCGTATCCCTCTAGAATGAATGAATGAATACTTTCTTGTAGAGCGCATGGCTACCCTCGAGCATCCCAGCGCTGTAAGACCAGAGGACGTGAAAAGACTTATTGAAACAAAAATGTCTTTAGTCGCTTCCTGAAAGCCAGATGGTTGGTTTCATGCCTGATGTTATCTGGGAGTTTGTTCCATCCCTTGGCTGCTTGGAAGGAAAGCTGGCGGCCGCCGATCCGGGCTAGCTTCACCCTGGGTACTACCAGCAAATTTCGCTGGTTAGATCTCAGAGGTCTCACCGATTGATGGCGACGAAACAGGGGACCGAGAATGGTAGGGCCGACATGGTGGATGGACTTATGCGCCAAACACAAGGTTTTAAACCTAATCCTCTCCTGAATTGGTAGCCAATGAAGCGACCGAAGTGAGGCCTTTGCCGAGCATCGTTTAGGGACTTTCATGAGCAGACGAGCTGCACAATTCTGCACAGATTGCAGAGTTTTTATAGGACCTGCTGGGGCCCCCATATAGACAGCATTTGCATAGTCCAGCCGCGAAAGAATCAACGACTGGACCAGCATGCGTCTGCCTTCAAATGGAAGAAGATCCAAAACTTTCTTAAGGACCCCCAACAATCCGTAACAAGTCACGCCCACCTTCTTGGCCTGATATTGGAATCCTAAAGAGGAGTCCAGCCAGACCCCCAAGCTTTTTATTTGAGTCTTAGGCACCGTAGGGGGTCCCAGACAATGTGGCCACCAGGGGTCAAGGTTAATTGGGGCTTTGTAAGCTAAGAGCATGATGTCCGTTTTGGCCCCATTTAACTTTAAAAAAGAGGAGGTCATCCATTCCAGGACTTTGGTGAGACACGGGGTCAAATGATTGATCCCCTGATCTAAAGCGTCGTCCCTCACCAGGGAGACGACCAGCTGCGTGTCATCGGCGTAGGTGACAAGTTGGATTCCCCAGGGAAGCACCACCTCAGCCAAAGGTCTCATGTAGATGTTAAACATGGTGGGGCTGAGCGATGATCCCTGGGGAACGCCGTGATTCAATTGCAGCTGGCTCGATGATACCTCTTCCTCAAAGACGGAAAAACATCTGTCCGATAGAAAAGAATGGAGCCATTTAAGGGCCAATCTGGAAACCCCTGCAAAAGGTAGCCGGTGCAGCAAGAGGGAATGATTCACAGTGTCGAAGGCTGCGCTGAGGTCCAACAGGACCACCGCAGCGCAGCCTCCCGCATCTAGAATGCCCCTGGCCGCCTCCACTACCGTCACCAGAGCTGTGTCCGTTCCCGAAGGGTGGAATGCTACCACCGTCGCCAAAACTGGCGAGGGGGTAGTATTCCAAAGCGTATGACACTGTACACGACATGTTATGATAACACAGGAGCACACCTACCTCTATTGACGCCGCCACCGGAGCCAAGAGTCACTTACCTTGGAGCTCCCTTGCTGGGAGGACGCCGCCACCGGAGCCAAGAGTCACTTACCTTGGAGCTCCCTTGCTGGGAGGACGCCGCCACCGGGGCCAAGAGTCACCTGCAGCTAGAATCGCGCCGCCGCTCCGGGACTACAGTTCCCGGCAGGCACCGCGGCGGCGCGCAATTGTGACGTCGCGCCAGGAGGCGCTTATCAACAGCGCTTGAGCCGGCGGAGAGGGGGACAACACAGGAGCACACCTACCTCTATTGACGCCGCCACCGGAGCCAAGAGTCACTTACCTTGGAGCTCCTTTGCTGGGAGGACGCCGCCACCGGAGCCAAGAGTCACTTACCTTGGAGCTCCCTTGCTGGGAGGACGCCGCCACCGGGGCCAAGAGTCACCTGCAGCTAGAATCGCGCCGCCGCTCCGGGACTACAGTTCCTGGCAGGCACCGCGGCGGCGCGCAATTGTGACGTCACACCAGGAGGCGCTTATCAACAGCGCTTGAGCCGGCGGAGAGGGGGACAACACAGGAGCACACCTACCTCTATTGACGCCGCCACCGGAGCCAAGAGTCACTTACCTTGGAGCTCCCTTGCTGGGAGGACGCCGCCACCGGAGCCAAGAGTCACTTACCTTGGAGCTCCCTTGCTGGGAGGACGCCGCCACCGGGGCCAAGAGTCACCTGCAGCTAGAATCGCGCCGCCGCTCCGGGACTACAGTTCCCGGCAGGCACCGCGGCGGCACGCAATTGTGACGCCGCGCCAGGAGGCGCTTATCAACAGCGCTTGAGCCGGCGGAGAGGGGGACAACACAGGAGCACACCTACCTCTATTGACGCCGCCACCGGAGCCAAGAGTCACTTACCTTGGAGCTCCCTTGCTGGGAGGACGCCGCCACCGGAGCCAAGAGTCACTTACCTTGGAGCTCCCTTGCTGGGAGGACGCCGCCACCGGGGCCAAGAGTCACCTGCAGCTAGAATCGCGCCGCCGCTCCGGGACTACAGTTCCCGGCAGGCACCGCGGCGGCGCGCAATTGTGACGTCGCGCCAGGAGGCGCTTATCAACAGCGCTTGAGCCAGCTACGCGGGACGCGAGCGGGACGCCCGGGGCTAAGCCCGGGCAAAGGGCGGGCCCTCTACGGCAGGAAGAGGCAGGGGCAGGGCACAGAACGCTGCTCAAATACTCAAAGTAAGTGTGATTCCCCCACGTGTAACCGTAAGAGTATAATTTACCTCTATAGACTGACAAGTTAAGTACCTGCCTACAGACTAATTGAAAAAAACTAATCAACAAAATGTCTAAATCTAAAGTGACTGCCCTCATCAATACCATAGATAATTATATGGTACAGAAAGTTGTCCAAATTAATCACGATAGGAGATCTTCTTTGGGGTTGAGTCATTCACCCGACCTGCACTTTGATAATACGTTACCACCTACTCCTACACTTGATATAAGCAATGAGGTGTTTCAGACCCAGGAGGATATTCCATTGACCCAACTCCTGGTGGTCATAGATGACCCAGTTCATGAGAGTATACAAGATCAAGAAATAATCTCCATAGAAGAGGAGGCCCATGCACCAGTTCCAGCACCGAGAGTAACAAAGGGGGGGGAGAAGAATATGTCCAAACTGGGTGGCCTCCGATCAAGTAAAAAACGCCCTAATGTGTCCCCTGAGAAAAATAGTGTAGACGACACAAGGGTTCTGATAGAAGGAAAGGCACACATGGATGATGAGCAATTTAAAAAGCTACTAAATGCCGTAGATTATAAGATTAAAACAATAACCAAACCACTCTTAAATAAAATTGACCATCTGACTGAAGAGGTGAATAGACATGGGGTCCTCCTGCAAAAATCAATAGAGGAGAACATAAAACTTTCATTACCAAAAGCACCAACAGTCGAATCCAAGTCTACCCAAACCGCCCGCAGACAAGAATTATTAGTAGATACTCCCATGACCACTTTGGAGAGCTCTGATCATGGGAGGGGGGGGCTAAGAGACTTGGATCCAGATACCAACATAGGGAACAATGCAGGGCCGAGCCACATACATAGTATAGAAGCTGCCAAGCTAGATAAGGGGGCTGTAGAATTAGTTGTTGAGGCTTCTCCACTAATATTAGTCCTAGCAAATGTCCCTCAGTTGGAGCGAGGGCAAGTAGAGAACATTCCCTCCTTAATAAACAAATCTCTTCACTGGTTATCAGGGAATATGGCTTTTTCGCTAGGAGGCAGGGATCAGTTGGCACAAGAAATAATCAAAGCTAGGAGAGTTGAATGGATCGGGGGTGGCACCAAAAAATTTAAGGGGGATTGTGTGGTGCTGCATTTCACCGATCCAGAAGTCCTGCCAAACATACTAGCTAATATATACCCCCCCCAGCGCAGAACAACGGAAATTGTGCCATTAACGTTGGACTTTTTCTATACAAAGAAAAGTAACACTCTAAACCCAACTATGTTGAAAACCAAATGGAACCCTGTACTAAGAAAAGCCAAAACCATTGAAAAAATAAATAATTGGGGAATATCGTTGGAAAACAGGTTCTCGTCCCTTTCAGGACTAAGCGAATGTGATTGACTGAAAGAAAGGTCAAGCGCAGGAGTTGATAAGGATATAGAGCCTCATACAGGAAACTACGGTATTTTAAATAATATAGAATTAAATTGCAGTAAGAGTATGACATCCATCCCCAGGGAAGACACTCTTAGTATAGTTGAGCAAACCCCACCAAATATCTATACTATTACAAATGACGAGGTAATTAGTCCTTCACCCCCTCTGTCCTTCCCTAACCAGTGTTCTTTGTTACAAAAGAGCACCGTTCAGACAAAAGGTAGTACAAAATTTATCTCTTGGAATATAGCGGGTATCCATCATAAATTAGAGACCCCTGAATGGTGTGAGTTTATCGACAGTTATGATGTTATCATGATGCAGGAAACCTGGGCAGTGGCACCAGTTTTTCGCCAGGGCTTCTTAAATTATCATGTACCTGCGAAAAAGAATACCAAAGGGCGGCCCTCTGGGGGTTTAATCATTTGGGTACGACAATCCTTACAATGCACCATCAAAAAGAGACCTATGAACAATAGTGACCTACTCTCGCTAGTGCTCACTAGGGCCGATGGTCAAAACATGGCTTTATATAACATCTATGCCAGGGGAACACAAGGGGTCATAGCCTCTGATGTGATAGGTGCATTAGATAATGATCTAGAAATCCTTCCCGCAAATTACACTATTTGTGTGGGGGGAGATCTGAATACAACATTTGAACCGTTAGGTTGTGAGGATAATGAATTGACCCAAGAGGAAGACACCAAATGGGGTATTCCTCAATTGGATCTGCCGCTGGTAAAGAAGTGGACAGAAGTAGCTATACAGGTCAAGAGTTTATGCCTGTCCAGAGGTCTGAGGGCAGTAAATGGCCGTACCCTTTCTGACCCACAGGGTAAACACACCTTTGACAATGTGAGGTCAAGTAGTAGGATAGATTACATTCTTATAGACGTTAGAGATTGGTCTAAAGTGGTAGACATGCAAGTGTTACCGAGATTGGAGAGCGATCATAATCCCTTCTGCTTGCTCATTAATCTGGTACAAGGTGAAAACTTAACTAATCGGAAAAAGGGTGTTTCGACATTAGATGTTGTTTCATCCAATAATCTCCGTCACATTAAATGGACAACATTGATGGATAATCCAGGGGACATGCAGGTCCTAGAGGAAATAGTCAATGCAGAGGTCACTAGACTACAAACTCTTACTAATGAACTGAATTTTAATCAATTGATTGAAGAGTCACAGCAAAAGTTCTTTGCTAATATCCAGAAGTTATTCTTAAAAAAAAAACAGCAGAAGAAGGGTACTAGATTACCAATAAAAGGAGCATGGTACGACCACTCGTGTAGAGAAGCGCGCCAGAAACTCAGTATAGCGCTGAGGACAAAAACCGGTGTATTAAAAGCCAGGAATGACTATAGAAAAGCACAAAGTAGGGCAAAAAGACTATGGGATGAGAACACATGGCTAGACTTGAAGAAAGCATGTGCAGCTAAGCAACAGAAAGAATTCTGGGCCATACTAAAGTGGGGAAATGGGGGAATAGCAGACTGCCCAAAAAAACATGTAGCGAAGGAGGATTGGGTGGAATTCTTCAAACCACAATACGCAGACAATTTGCCTCCTCCAACTGAAACTCCCCCAGAAAGGGTATTTTATACCCAAGAATTATTTTCATTGAAAGATGCACAAGAGGCAATGGATGGAGTAACCAGAGGAAGGGCGCCAGGCATAGATGGAATACCAGCGGATGTGTTTTTAACTGACAGGATTAACTGGTGCAAATATTTTGTATGGCTTGGTAACGCTATTGCACAAGGAGCCATGATCCCAGCAACATGGAAGGGCGCGGAGATAATACCAGTCTTTAAAAAAGGGGACAAGGCTTTACCAAGTAATTACAGGCCCATCAGCCTTATCGATGCTGCACAAAAACTGATGGGTAGGATGTTACAAAACAAAATACAAGCCTGGATAGATAAGGATATCCTCTCCCCGTACCAAGCTGGTTTCCGCCCACTAACTAGTTCTGTCGACCAGGTATTCCATTTTTTAACGATGTTTTGGAAAAACGTAACCCTGACAAACGGTCCATTATATGCCGTCTTCGTGGACTTGAAGTCTGCGTTTGACCTAGTACCCCGACAAAAACTTTGGATTGTCTTGCGGGATCTTGGAATAAGCCCAGAAATGCTGACCCTGCTCACGAGGCTGCATGAAGACAACTATGCCCGGATTAGGTGGGGTGCCCAGGGAGATGTCACTGAATCCTTCCCGGTGGAGCGGAGGGTAAGACAGGGCTGTGGCCTGGCCCCCACCTTATTTTCATTATATATCAATGGTATAGTTGATTTCCTGGAACAATCCACGACAGACGCCCCAATTCTAGGTGGGGAGCGAGTTCCAGTATTGATGTTTGCTGATGATACTCTGCTGGTCTTGCGGACCCCTAGCGGTTTACAAAAGACACTTAACGCTTTTGGTGATTTCTGTCGGATTAGGGGCTTGGAACTAAATACAACAAAGACTAAGTTCATGAATCTGAGCCCGGTCAAGAAATTCAAGGGGAAAATGTATTTTAATGGATCTGTATTGGAGGAAGTGAATGCTTTTACCTATCTAGGCATTTCCTTACAGTCTAACATGAACTGGAAATCCCATATGGACAATGTGGTGCTAAAGTTTAATCAATTGGCAGGTGCAATAGCACTAAAACATAAATCTTCATTTACAAAACCCATCCAGGCAATAATGGAGATTTATAGTATGAAAGTACTGGGAGCCTGCTTGTATGGATCAGAGCTATGGGGCTTTTCGAACTTGAGCTCGCTAGTCGTTGCAGAAAATAAATTTCTTTGACGAATGACAGGTGTACCCCAGAGCACTCCTTCGATCCCGCTACAATATGACCTCGGGAGGAAAAAGATAGAGGACATGGCTAGATTGCGTCCCCTCCTATATTGGAGGCGCGTAAAAACTACTCCCGAACTGAGTCATTATGCAGCTGCCCTTATGGATGTTGTAAGCTCTGATCACTTTCACAAGATACCATGGCTCAAAGAAGTAAGAACCCTGCTCCAAAAACTGCACCTAGATCACTTGTGGACAGCAGTAGATCCGCAGGTTTTTCCATCCAAGACATCTTTGAAAAAAATGTATTGGGATATGATTTTTAATATGGTATTGATTTCCAACCAACCATCAATGTTGACATCCCAGTTTTTGGATTTTAAAACTATGCCTAAATATGAACAGTACTGGGACTTGATTTCTAAATCCCTAGATAGAAAGCTATATTTCCAGCTCAGAATTGGTTCCTTACCCCTTAATGCCTTTACCGTCAAATGGTCCCCCGGCAATTTGAAAACTTGCTCTTACTGTAAAGTACACGTAGAGGACATCCCACATTTTTTGTTTGCTTGCCCATTATATGCTGCCCCAAGAAGCAGATGGCTAAAACCGGCATGCAGGAATTTGGGGACAAGGAATTACTCAGAGGCACTGAGAATATTAAGATCCAATTGTGTCCCCCATCTTGCTATTGCTGTAGCCAAATTTATGGGGTGGGCCTGGCTAATACGCACGCGCACTTTAAATCTGTAATTATAAATGAGTAACGTAACCTATGCTCGTAAGGCTTAATGCAGTGACTTGGATTTTATATTGTATGACTTTTTATGAATTGAAATATTCGCCAGCACTGTAAAATATGAATGGTTTAATTTGTATTTTATTTTGTTCTTAAATTTTAGCTTAGTATTTATTGTGATAAGCTTAGGGAAACATGCTTTTATGACAGTGTTGTCGAATAAAGTATTCAAACTTGACTTGCTATAGAAAAGTTAGCAATAACCGCGAGGATTATAATGCACTTCAGAGTATATGGTATAGCGTTATCATGGAACAGCTATAAGGACTTGGTTCCGAAAGCTGCAGACAGGCTCAGCTCATGCTAGAGCACCATCTCACATAATTCCAAGCACTCTGCCTTCAGGATTGATAAGGCCTGCCATATGAGTGACTTATAGGAATCTATGTGTCCATTTTGTGGTTAGATATAGGTATACTATATCTACAGCAAAGGGTGATTACACCACATTGCCCCAGCTGAGTCTGTTTGGATGGCCAGCCAGGGGTGGCATAATACATGCTTCAGCCCCTGGTAGGCCCTGGGTACACCTATGCCCTGGGTACCTAAGGTACGCTGTACAGGGGCTGATAAGGTGACCCAGCATCCAATTAGGTATGTACCTAAGGTACATGGAGTCCATTTTACAGAGAGAGCAATTAGCCTGGGACCCTGATTAGCAGGATCCCAGGCCAACTAAAACCAGCTAAACACTAGGCAAAAAATCTGGGGTAACCATAGTCAGGTATCCACCTTCCTACACTGCACCCCCAGTGCTATCGAATTTTTTCATCCGCTGCTGCTGCACACTGGGGTGTTCCACGAACTGCCTTGCACCCTGAGCGATTAAGCCTCTTCCAAGCGCAAAGTTTAATACTTTAGTTCCTTTGGTCTCCTTAATTGCAGTGTTAACTGAGAAGTTTTCTAGAACAGCATTTTCCACATTTTCCACAAGGCATTGAACTCCCTCCGCTCTCACACACTGCGAGGCGTCACTCACCCTTACTCTGGTCTTCACGTTAGGCAACGTTTTCACCTGACCTCTAATAACACCGTCAGCGCCCCAACTTGCTGGCAGGGTCTTGACGCCTACCTCGCCGACCTCTCTGCCCCGGAACAGGAAGGAGACTCTGCTTGCGGCTCTCCGGCAAGCCCTATGCGCTTCCCGCGCAGCGCTCCACAGACCAGCATACGGTGAGACCACCAGCCCCCACCTCTCCCGCCGAGTCGGACACGCAGCAGGAACGACAGAGCAGGGCGAGGGCGCGACTCCAACCCGGCGGGGCTCCGCCAACAAACCTGCTTGAACGGGCGGCAGCATGCATGCGCCGTTGCATCCCATCTATCTATCGGCCGTCAGCAGAGGCAGAAACAGAGTCGGAGGTTAGTGCTTCTGCCGTAATAAGTTTATGTTTTAGAGGTTTTTAGAGGTTTACGAATTAGGTTTAACATTTAGTGGTATACTGATACAGGGGAGAGAGTAGTTTACTGGGGGTAGCGCATATCCGGCATTCCAATGGGGTAGTCACTCCGGAGCTCCCGACCTGGCGTCCTAGCCTGCCATCTTCCCCCTCCTTGCCAATACCTCTTACAATTGTATTCAACACATTGTTGTCTCTGCGGAGTACGTGGTTGGGCTCATGCTTCAATGTAGACTACATCTGTCGAACTTGTCCTTATCAATGGACGCTATGTTGTTGACATGTTTGGCCCGACATTCGTGGTGGGCAACATGGTTTACTTGAAGTCTCTTGTTTTTTTATTTCTTCTAGTGCATTGTTTTGAGTTATCATTGTTTTTAAGGGGAAAGATATGTGTTATGTTATTCTGGTGAATGTTGACTCCGTTTCCTTGCTGAGTGTTCCAGATCCAGGAGTTGATGCGGGAACTGGAGCGGTAACCAGGTTTCACTGTGTGCTGTCTTGTTTAACTATTCGAATAAACCTCTTTCCACATCCTGGCTTTCTGTTTTGTGTTATATGACATAACAGTAGGTCTGTTTTTGTGGCTAATATTTCAGATAGTATAGTTCACATGTATTGTACGGTGCCCACAACAAGCCATGGTGTACTGTTCTTGTTGTTCTCCCACCAGGGGATGCCAGCTGTTTTGGGTGTGGAAACAGTCATCTGTGCAGTATGATATACTCTATAAATGGGCCAGTTTGTGTGGTGTTGTTGGTGCTGGTCGTGGCCATAGTGGTTATCTGTTTTGTAAAATCCACATACTCAATTGTGGGGAAGATTGTGATGTTTAGGTGGGGCTGCTGTGAAGTGGGGAGGGTCATGTTCGCACGGATGGCTGTGGGGTTTCAGTGAAGGGGGGGGTCTTTAGCTGGGGTATTTGATGGGAGCAGTCCACACCATTGTACTAAATTATTTTTTCCATGCTATCTGTCACATAAATATTATACGCTAAGTAAACACCTCATCACTTTAAGTCACAGTCAAGGAAAGTAGGTGAGTGCAAGGAAGAGCTGAGGAAATTCTGAGTGTAAATATTATGAGCAGGAACTTGAGGGGCTTTAATCAGCCTATACTTGTCAGTGAGGTCTTATCCTATAACGATGCTTTGGAAGAACAATCAGACTACAAGAGCAGTCTGTTCAAGCAAGTGACGAGGAAAGTAAATATACTCTTCACATCACACGCTAATAGCTCAAATAACTATGACAAAATGTAAGACGTCCCAATTAAATTGATGGACAGCAGAGTTACGTTGCGGGGAGGTGGGCGGTACTTAGAAATTAGCCTTGTTTTCGTTTGGTATTGTATAATATTTCCTGTTAAATCAATGAAAATATTTAACATGATTGAAAATTGCATGTGTAGAGAATGCATACTGGAACTTAAAGTGAATGAACATGGGTAGGCTAAGATTGTCGAGCCATGTAAATAAATTGTGCTGCCATGAATACCTATATAGCAAAGATTGAGCGAATAACTTGTTAGTATTTAAATGTTACCAGTAATAGACATGTTTTTAAAAAGTCTTTATAGCTTGAAAAGCACAACGTGAGCATTGTCATGATTTTGAAGGCAGGGCCAACTCTGCCTTTTCTAAGAGATGGGTGTTTCATCACTATTTCTTGTCTAATTTTGTACATTCTCATGATTTCATTCAGCTTGTCCAAAACAGTATAGGACTCAGAATGAGCAAGACCATCAATACCCAGCAGGCAGATAAAGTGATTGTGAAAAAAATGCATAGCAGATCACAAGATGACACTGATTAATGTATATGTAAGCGACTAGAGAAGTGCTCATAATCCCACTGCTCAGAACGGGTAAGATATCGGATGGTTGTGGGTCATACAGAACTCTAACGTTCATAAAGTTTGTAAAAATCCTCTGTTTAATGACACATTGGTTGCTCCCACGAGTAATGACTGACTAGATAGGCTTCATTCCGGGTAGGTCCACATGAAAATGGCCTTGGAAGGGACCACCTTGCAGATGGTCAGCCAGGACTTGGGGTTTGGAACATGTTCAGCTATGTTAAAAGGTCATTTCTCTGGAAGTGCTTAGGAAGTTAGGTGTGGAAGAGGTTTTCCTTTTCTTGATACAACTTTTGTACACCAAGCCTATTGTAAGGGTTCTTACAAAGTGGTGCAGCTTGTTCCCTTACCTGTTTGCACTAGCAAATAAGGGACCACAGTGTATGCTTTGTGAAAAGCATGCAGTAAAGGGCATATACTTTAAATGCCTCCTAGTCCTCCTGTGCATGTCTGTATATGATATCCTGCCCTTTGCTGGGGACCAGAGGTGAACACTAAACAACTGTTGCAGGAAGTTGTGGTGTTATGTGAGTTGATCGAAGTCTTAATGTTGAACCCATGTACAATATTCTTTCAGTGGAATACGCAGATATCTGGGTGTTAATGTAAGCAAATAGACATACCGTCTCTTCATAGGTAATTATGAATCGGTTAATGGATACTCCTGGCCTTCTGACTCTAATTAGAAAATGCCTTTGCCATCTCCAGCTCTCCAACAAATTGAACTTTGATCATTAACCTGCCTTTTGGTAATGATGAGGATGAATTTTCACCGAAATATGATGAAAATTTCTATTGAGATCTACAAGAGGCCAGAGACACTTCTTCTGACACAAGGCTGAGTTTCCCCGGCCCGCCCATTAACAAATCTGCCATATTCTCCATGGTGCTCAGATGAGTGGCTAAAGTTCTGAGTTTGCATTTACCTTCTGTTGAGGCAAAAACCAATTCCCTCACTGAGGTTTTCGAAACTGACCAGATCTCATCAGAACCTTTTCTGCTGGTCAATGAAGCACTTTGTCACCCTCATGAGTTATTGGGCTAAACCTGGCTCCTGCTCACCTATGGGCTAAACCTGGGTCCTGCTCACCTATCAACAGACAGGTGTCATGTCGCCAAAGACCCATATCAGGTGACTCTGCATTACTGGCATAACACCCTACTCCTGAGAACCTGGTAGTTAATGCATCTATTAGTAGGGGGTTTTCAGGTGATATCCAAGGGTAGCACACAGCCCTTGCACTAGTTAAAGAGAGTAGACCCGCTGCACATTCCCTCAGTCCTTCCACACCTACAAGGGAGTATCCCTAGCAATGATACCCCTTTTGAGTCACCATAAGATGTTACACTTACAGGCAGAATCAAGCCCCCACTCCAGCAGCAAGCACCCTGTTGTTTTAGGGTTGCAGATCCAGCAGACAGTTTCTACGTCCGTAGGTACAATGGACTTCCCAGTACCCAGCCACTCCAGCAGGATCCACCAAACCACTTTAGTTTGCCCATGACGCTACACAATCACCCGGTGGGAAGCAGAATCAGTAATTTCCTCCATGGGTGGCAGGCCATAACATTTGACAGGTGGGTCCTGCAGAGAGTCAAACTGAGGCTTTCTGGCCATTTCTTTCTGTCCCGCCCCTCTTGTGTCTACATTGGAAAAGCTTTTGAAAGAGATTTTGCTACATGAAGTTCTGGCTGTGTTCGCAAAAGGAACCTAGCCCCGGCTTAATACTCCCATTATTTCCTGTCAAAAAAGAGTTGAGACCTTCGTCCTATTTTAGATCTTCAACCTCTCAGTTTCTTCCTGTAGAACAAATTCAATACGTTCATGCTGGCCCACATTCTTTCTAGCCTGGATCTAGGAGACTGGATGGTAGTGTTGGACCTACATGGCACCTAATTCCATATTCCCATCATGCAGGTCCACAGTCGCTACCTCTGGTGCAAGATGGGCCAGAAGCATTTTCAGTTTGCCACATGCCCTTTCAGCCGCACCAGTGGCCCTTAGGTGTTCATAAAGGTGATGACGCTAGTCGCAGCATGCATTCGGAGGTCTAATGTATCAGTATTTGTTTTTACGTCAATTACTTGTTGTTGAAGGCAGGCTGGTTGCAGTCAGTCGTGGTCCATCTCCAAACAACAGCGAGCCTCCTTACATTGTTAGGGTTCACAATCAAAGTTCCGAAGTCACACTAGATTCCTATGCAGAGGCTCTTTTTCATTAAAGCCATCCTGAATATGGTGCATTTTGGGGGCCTTACCTGCTTAACAATAAGTCCAGGACATTCAGGCTAAGATCCAGATGTTTCAGCCTCATCCTGGACCTCAGTGAGGGTAGCTCTGGGGTGGTACTGACGTCTTGCATCCTGCTCATTGATCATGCCAGATGGCACATGTTGGCTCTGCAGTGCAATATAAAGTTTCAATGTGTCGAGCACCAAGGAAATCTGTTAGATTCCATCAAGTTTTGAAGGGGACTGCAAAATATCCACAGTGGTCGCTACTTGACCACAATTGAACCGGCGGCATGCCCCTCTCCCTATCCCACCCAAAGCTGATGGTGGTGACACATGCCTTGCTGCTGGCTTTGAGAGGTGGATATCCAAGGTTTCTGGCGTCAATAGTGAGGTGGATATCCAAGGTTTCTGGCTTCAGTGGAGGCCTGTTTCTATATCACATTTGATTGGATTTGAAAACCTCCATGCCGCCCATCAAGAGGAGGCTGGTTCAGGTCCTTGTGGACAACACTACTGCCATGGGGTAGTACATCAAATAGAGCAAAGTGGGATCCTGGTTTGCCTCTGGCACTTTGATTCATTGGGCAATTTCCCTTATCGTACACAACCTGGGAGGATATTTTTACATTAGGGAGGACACACTTGGCAGGTGCATCCAGAGATGGATAGGGCATCTTGGAGCAATGGAGTTTGAGCTCTTAGCCACTACTGAGAATGCTTAGGGCCACATCTTTGTGCACTTGAGTCCCCAAAAATGCTCTTTCTCGAAAAGGCAGTCTACCTAGAGTTAAGCATTGCACTCCTGTGTGCTTTCCTGCTGCTGCCTCTGCTGCCCAGAGTTCTGAGGAAGAACAGGAAACACTGGGCCAAAGTTATCCTAGTGGCTCTATACTGTGTCACGTGAGTCTGGTAGCAGGAACTTCTGGGTATGAGCATCTGTCCTCCGATCAGACTGCTGCTTCGGGAGGATCTTTTATTGCAGCAGCAGGTCAGGATATTGCACCCTGGCCTGCACAATTTACACCTCCCTACGTGGAGATTAAGCAGCAGCAGTTGAATACATTCGATCTCTCAAAGAACAAACAAACTAACCACGGGTCTAGTAGGTCTAAACAGACCATCCAATAAGCAAAGACCTAAGGAGCTGTGTTCCTATTATCAGAGGACACTACCTTAAAAAAAAAGAAAAATCCTTAAAAAGGACGGATTCCCATTACTCACTGAAGTGACATACTTCATGATCTGGGATCTCCTCCTGGTTGCACAGTGGTGTAACCTAGGGCTACAACCTTCTCTCTGAGAAAGGGGAGCTCGCGGATGTTTTCAATTCAGTTTGGTAAATGTAAGGAGCTCGTATCAGATCCTACAGATGTGAAATAGATATTGTGTGTACGAGAATGATGGACGCAGTGCATGGGAGTGAAAAGTGATAGTAAAATTAGGTAGCAGAAGAAAAGGATTTAATAGGTATCTTCTGTTATCCAAAGTTAAAAACAGTGCAACAGCAGTTTTAACAAAATAACTGCATGGATGTTACTGGGTCTACATGTTTCAGCCTTTAGGAATATGTTATCCTTGGCCTTCCTCAGGACCACCATAAGAGTTTGCTACCTCATAATGAAAATAATAATACAAGATAATGATGAATCAAAATACTCAAGGTTGAAACGAATACAACCAAATAACCTGATACTAAGGTGTGAAGATCCTCCATCATTTACAGGATGTTGTTAGCACCTGCAAAATATAAGTGGTATTAAGAAATAGAACATTAGGTCAAATGCTTGTACTCTATTGACAGTGCAAAAAGTGGTGGCACTGTGACAATCTTTAGAGTGTATCACACGTACTGTGTAATGCAATAATACACTCAACAGAGTGATTGTGGAGTATCAAACCTCCGGGGATACTAAAAAACAATAGGTCACTTTAACAGAGACCACATGACGCACACATTATAGCAAAATCTTTTCTGCTTAAACGATCGCTTTGCTAACAAAAGGGGAAAGAGGAAGCAACACTCACTCTGCAGATCCACATAATCTGCTTCAGCCGCTATCGGTATATAAACCGGCTGTAGGTAAAATTCAGCTCTCCGTGACACATCAATGAAATAGTAGTATCAGGCATACACGCCTCAATGAACTTCAAGTTTAAGGCTTGCTTACGTGCATTACTAATCTATCCGTCTGTACCCCAGGCTACTTCAGAGCTGGAAACAGAGGTACCGACGTCAAGAGCTTTTTCTGATGCCACAGTGGAACCTCATTTTTGTCCTTACTTTCTTAAATGCACCCATTTTGCCCTCAACATCTCCTGACCCTAAAGATGTTCTTTCTCATTGCGATAATATCAACTCTTCGCATGAGTGAGCTTCAAGCTTTATCTGTTCAGCCGCCCTATACCACCATCTTTCAAGTAAACTGGTACTGAGGACTGCAGCGGCCTTTGTACTGAAGGTTGTGACTCCCTGTAACACAGGACAGATGATCACTTTTCCGGAGTTCTTTACCCAGCCTTATCCCTCTAGCAATTAGGGGAAACTACATAGTTTGGATCCCAAAACAAGATTGGGCTTTCACATTAATCGTACTAAAATCCAGTGGGTGGATGATAAGCTCTTCATGGGGGTCTCTAGGCATAGAAGGGTAAAGTAATACAGAAAAGAACATCTTTCAGGCGGATAGCTCCCAGCATTAAAATCTCCTATCCGTTGGCTAAGAAGCAGCCTTCAGATGGATTGAAGGCCCATCACTCAAGGGCCAAGTCTGCAACCACAGCTTTGGGAAGCAGAGTGCCTGTCCTGGATAGTTGTCAGACCGCAACATGTGTGTCACAAAGCACTACTGGTATTTTGGCTGTTCGGTCCTGCATGACATTTTGGTCTGAGTCATTGCACAGACTCATCACCAGGGGAGGTGCTACTTTTAAATCTATTTTAAGGGTGAGGAATCTGTGGTTTATTTACCTACATAATGCTGGTTCTAGTGGATACTGTATGTAACCACGATTTCCACCGCCAGCCCATCTCCCCACTCTGTGGAATGGACTCTTTTCTATATAAAAAAAAGTCCCAAATTAGGGGTCTGCACACTGGCTCAAATAAGAGATCGTTAAGCTCCATGTCCGAGGGCAAGGACAGTGTCAAGTAAAAAGCTTACGTCAATGCTCTTGGGTGGTTATTACATAAGGCGCCGTCATCACTCCCAGGTCAGATCAGAGCCACACGATATCACCTATTGGCGCAAAGGGGCTGTGCTAAAAAGTCTTTGGATCCAGCCTGGACCATCTGGATAGTCTAAGTGTGCGGAATCTCCAGTTAGATAGTTTCTACTTGAAAGAGTGTTACTGAAGTAAAGTACCTTGTTCTACAGGGTTGCAAATAATATGTTGCCAAACTGTGAGGAGCTACACCACCTTCATCCCTGTATCCACCTGGTGCTCCCTATCATTCACCATGGTTGAGATCACACATCTTGGGCCTACAGCACACTATGTATTCAGAGGATTAGGTACAGGTGCTGATGGTTTAAATATTCCCAAAAGTCAAATGTGCATCCGAATTCATTGGCTTATTACAGCTTAGGTAAAAGGTTTTTGCAGCAAAAGGTGTAGACTTGTCTGCACCCTTTCTTTCCCCTCCTGTCCACAATGCAGGCTAAGCTTCACTTTTTGCATGCTGGTTACTGTAGCAGTTCAGGCTATGCAGTGGATATGTTTGGGCTCCTGCTCTCATGTATCAGCTCTTCTATAGTGTGGGCCAATCAGTAGTATCGCCCAGGACAAAGTTCGCGAGGGTGATTGGTGAAGCAGGGCTGCACGGCTGCACTGCTGCACTTGTCTGCGGCAGTGTTCTTCCATAGTGGATACAGATAGGTGTTCAGGTGTGGCAGTTGCGCTTTAAGGCAGAATCTCTTGCGTTCTTGTCTGTACTGGACATTGGGCTTCTGGGTGGATCAGGGCTTCCTCCTTCGGTGGAGACACAGCTTCACTCCGAATGACAGCAGTGATAGTACAGTCTCTTAAGCCTGTAGCAAACAGCTGGGTGACACAGGATACTTGTTCTAGTACAGTTGTATGCAGCTCACATAGACACTGAAGGGTGTTGTATAAAGCAGAGGTAGGAAGCAGTCTGTCTTTTAAGGGTATGTCTTTCCTTTATTTTATAAAGGAAACAAAACAGTCAAAAGAAAAACACTGGAAATAAAGTCTCAATAGGTCTCTCTGTTGTACATGAGGCTCTTCCTTCTTTTCTTCTTCAGGAAGTGACGGTCCTCATATGTGGTGGCAACAAATAAAAATACATAAGAAATAATGAGCTATGGGTTTTATAGGAAAGGAATAGTCATATATGTGCTACCATCACCAGGCCGAGCAGATCGTGCATGGGTAGGGTTAACTGGGGAGACTTGAGCAGTGTGACATGATTTTTCCTATACTACTCCTGCCTGCCACCTGTCACCAGAGTGCTCTCTATGTTGTGGCACCCCACCAAAAGCACCTTTTGAGTTGTGGCACTTGCCTTTGACCACGACCCTTCTCCTGGGTCGAGGTGAGTAGGACTGTGGCGGTGGTTTCACTCCTTAGGTTACCCGTACCACAGGCAACGCCATAGGTCAGCTCTTTCTTGGGGTCTTCTGCTTCGGTCTTCCCCGCGAGTCAAGTCGTCCTCTCTTCTGCGCCTTCCGTTCGGGGTGGAACTCCAGGGCCGTCCTCTCTCCTCATCTCCTCCTTTGCATCTTTGCTCCCGTTCATCCAGCCGACGTACTTCTGCTGACTCTCGTGCTCTCCCTCATCAAAAAGGAGGCATGGCGCCTCGCACGCCGCGTTCACCAAAGAAGCTAGAACGCTTACCCCTTTCCTGATATGGGCTGGAATGTCAGCCATGTCTGAGATGTGTTCGTCCTCACAGACACTGTACAGCGTGACCAGAGGGAGCTTTTTCATGACAGAGGTCACTCCTGGCTTTGGTCCTGGGCAAGTCCCCTTTCTATGGGTGGTCCTTATGCCAGAAAAACTTTGTGCTGCTCCTACTGAACAGTGTCTCCCACTGTAGGGCCAGGCTGAAAGCTTTATAGGCACTTAAGGATGACAGTCTGCTTCTCCAGCTCAAAGTGCAGACATCAGGTCATGTCCATTCACCTCTTGGGAAACTTGCTGTCAGCAGCCCTAGTCCTGCAACAGACAGCTCCTCAAGCCCTCTGCAGAACACTCCCCTCCTTGGTCAAGATGAATTTGGGTCTGCAGCAAAGGGATTTAGATACCATTTGTATACACATTTTCCTGACTGGGTGCTGGTCCGCTGTCTTAAAGTTTTTATAAGTGGTTTGAGTTGGTTGACTTTCAAATGTCATTCTCATGTTGCTTTCCAGACACAGACTTTGTGCACAGCCACAGCAGGGGACTGGATCCAAGCATGCTTTTTCAAAACACGAAAACATGAGGAAAGTGAAATGTGAGGTCTCCTTACCCGACTGCCATTAGCCCTCGTGAATTGGTAATCCGGGTCAGACAAAAGAATAGGCTGTGCCTAGAAACGTCCTCACCTTGAGCAACTGAAACTGCAGTCCCAACCATAACCCCTACCACCTATTAAATGTCAGTGCTCAGGAATACTAATCAGCAGCCCTTTTCAAACAAGAGCCTTCCGAAATTTTTAAATGGCTCCAACTTCCCTCACTTCATTGTTTTTATCTCCACCATCTTCCCTCACTTCATTGTCTTCATCTCCACCATCTACCTACATGAATGCTGGCAATTAATATGCAGATCCTCTTGTGCATCCATTATAGTTAAAAAGATATTAGTCAGCGGTGGTGGCTTACTTCATAAACAGGTGCAAATGTTATGCTATCATTGCTGCTAGTCACATTAATTGGATTTTTTTTTACCACTGACCCTTTAGGACGTACTTTCTGATATTAATCATTTCAGGTCCCTATTATGATTCTTGAAATTAGCAGCTGAAGCATTTAAGCATGTCGAGTGTTCTAGTTCCACAGCTAAATTGTTCCCAGTGGACCACATCTAGTTATGTCGTATGCCCAGCGCATTAACCTGCCTCTCTTCTTAAGGGACCCTATCAAGGTTAATTCATAGCACCTGCTGCACGCATTGAAAGTTATGTGAAATGGGCTATTGGTTGAGAGGGCTGAAACTATACTCAAGCAACAGCCATGATCCATGTACACGTAAACCATAAAAAGTCCCTAAATTAACATGTCCTTAACCTTCTAGTAGATTGGCACAAAAGCAGTCATGCTTAACCTGGAGGCAATGTGTAAGGTATTTATGCAGCTCTTAAATAGTAATAAAGTGAAAACACTACACAAGAAAAATTCCACATCAATTTAGAGTAAATATTAATAAATGATTTGGCACCAAAATGATGAAATGACAAAAATCCAAGCAATGGAACCAGAATGGAAAATAGTACCTGAGAGATGACGGTGTTAGCCACGACATCTATATGCGTAAGACGGGGACAAGTTCGAAAGTTATCACCAATCATGATGGGATGCAGTTCAGATAAACAAAGTGGATTGGGCCAGGTCTCTGCTTACCTTTAGTTAGAAGAATTTTTCAAGAAAAGCTAAAGTTCACTGGGGCAAGGCAGCTGGCGGTGTCCGCGTAGAAGGTGTCATCGAAATGCTGCTGAACAAAGTTGTGGTGAAGATTTAGTCTCTTTTCTGAAAGTCAAAAATCTTCAGTGGGCTGTAATCGATGAGTGCTTTACAGGGCCAGTTACTCCTTCATCGTTGAACTGCTAACAATGATTTGCTGCTGCGGAGAAGAACATAGCGGGAGCTATCATAAAGCATGCTGATAGGTCCCTGTCTCCTCTTGAATCTGAAAGCACTTCTTAGCAGAACATTGTTGGCTATCTGGGCACTTGTGGCATCACTCCCAAGGGTCCAGAACTTTAGGGGCATCTCTTGGAATCTCAGGAATCACTCAGGCTTGGTCAGTATGTGGGTTTGAGATGGTTGGAACCCTTTCTGTCCTGAGGCTCGAATCAGGCAGCTAAGCAGTCCTCGGAGGGCACAGGGCAGGCTTCAGTAAGCAGGTAGCCCTCTTGGTGCAGCAGGGCAGTCTTCTGAAGCACACAGCAGGCCAGTACTCTGAGAGTCCTTCCACAGGTGCAGAAGTGAACTCAAAAGTGGATCTGAGGGTCCTATTTTTACACCTGATGCCAGCTTTAAAGTGAAGAAACATCTGGAGTTTTCCCCCCACAGAGGTGTCTGGAATTTTCTCCCTCCCTTCTCTGACCCAGTCTTTTCTGCGGGCCTAGCGGGCTATTGTGAGGTTCATTGTGTGAACTGAGACAGAGGCTGTGAAGTGCAAGTGGGGCTGTGCACAGCTGTGCGCCCCACCCTTATCCTGTTTGCATGGCCAATCATGCAAACAGTAAACAAGACAAGAGTGTTCCATGGTAGTATTGAACCACCGGTAGGAGCAGGTGAACGACTTCACTTAAGGCGTTAAGGAAAGCCCTCACTCACCACCTAGTGATGACATGCTTCATCATCGGGCCCCACAAAAGAGACCTAGCGTCTCTTTTGTGTGCTTCAACGCCAGATCTACTGCGGAGCAGGTTGGTGGGTTAAGGCAGTGTTGTGCAAAGAAAATTAAGTGAGTGGTGAATAGTTTTTTTTTAAAAGTCAGTAGTGTATCAAAATTAACTTTATTATAATGATCACTAAGGACTTATGGATAAAAAGTATGTGTAGGAAATTCGTCCACAGTTAATTAAGTGGTAGTTTCCTAATATCAGTCGACATGTTTCAGCCACGAAACGGTATGAATTTACCTGGCATTCATCAGGACTCAGTGTGTATTAAACCCTGGTGGTATGGACTCTCTAAGGCCCACCCTTACCAAGGGACGTGAAAGTGAAAAATAACAAAAAAGTGAAAAGAGCAAAAAATTAGGAAGAAAATAGTGTCTTCCTAATTACTCCTGGTTTAGGAGGCTTCCGAACTTACGATTTCTGCACCTGTGGGAAAAAGGAATAACAAGGACAACATGAAGGGCAAAACATCCAATGACTTATGATGCTGATCACTTAATGTCAGTCCATTGTGCTCCAGTTGAAGGTTTCAGAGGCATTGTGTGGCAGAGTAACAATATAGTTAACACCACCATGGTCCCCAGACATTTAGAACGCTAGAGGTGGGTAGTGATGTGTACTATACGTGCTATATACAAATAATGCTATTCACAAAGGGATTCTATTTCAGAATCGCTATCAAACTAAAATGTAGGCGCGATCGCGCTAGCAGATTAAAAATTCTCACTTTTTTGGTGTCAAGTATTCACACCATGGGTCACAGGGGGGGCTGGGAGCGTAATTGGCACACCCTGCAAATTGCCAAAACAAAGGGAATAAACGTACAATCAGTCATACAGCTTTAGATTAGTACTTAGCTTAGCGAAGTAATCGATGGAAGGGTTCTGCCTTTTTTACTCACGCCCTCGACGCTCAGCACCCGCTGTATACCTGCATTAACCCTCGACTGGACCCCGAAGATGTGAGCGCGGGGCAGCGAGAGCGTTAAGTAAGTATTTCACGGTAGTCTGCTTCCGGGTGGGCGCGGTCGGGCCACATCGAGGCATATGTGTGGGCCAATCGGCGCTTACCGTCTCAAGGACACGTGGTTATATGAGCCAATGAGGGGTGGTGTTGTCGTTGTTAGGGACAACCAAATGAGAAGTTGAGTGATTCTTTCTCACTCGAGTGATGCAGGATAGGGCCGGTTCGCAAATAAGGAGCTCGGGAGTTCTGCTGACTTTTAATAACATTAGGAGATGACAGTGCAAAGGCATGGCCACATCAAAGTATAGGTGAGGGCCAGAACGGCGCTTGACGTTGTTTTATCAAGTGGTTTCATGAGCCAATGAGGGATGATGTTGTCGTTGTTAGGGACAACCAAGTTAAACGTTAAAAGGAGTGTGAGGTCGGTTCTCTACTGAGGAGCACGGGAGTTAATGCTGACATTCACTGTACAAAGAAGAATTACAACAGTTCTCATCAGTGTATTAAGCAGGCAAAAGTGTGCCAGAGAGCCAAGTGGTATAAGCACTGTGCACATGGGTTTTACTGACAGAGAGGTTATTACTACATAACACAAATGGGTTGCTTAGATGGGGACGTTAAATAAAACGTTCCCTTAGCTGTCATATGTCGAGGTGGACATATCCTGTAAGTAGCAATTGAAATCGTTGTGGTACAGTAGTCAATCTAGGGTTATGATGAAGTGTCAAGAAAGACACGGGTTAAGGGATGCCCGGGTTCCTTAATGTTCGCTTCAAGACAGAGTTCAAAGGGATATCGTCATTTAATCCGAGAGTATGGGTCCCAAGTCTGTAGACCCACCGCTGTTCTTTTTCGAAGAGGCGGTGATTGACGTTGTTGCCACTGCCAATGTGTTCAATGACTGTCCAGTGCATGTCGTTTGTGGTGTGATTGAGTTCCAGGAAATGTCTGCTCATTTTGGTGGTGGATTTCTTACATCTGATGTTAGACCGATGTTCACAGATTCTCTGTTTGACCTTTCTGCTGGTCATACCTACATAGCGTAGATCGCAGGGACACGTAATAAGATAAACTACGTTCTGTGTGTTGCAGTTAGTGTGATCTCTTTGTGTCCACGTCTTGCCCGGTTCTAGTTTTAACGTTTTTGAAAGCGTTGTTAAGTGGCAGACACTACAGTTGGAACAAGGGTAGTGACCCACCACCTTTGGAAGACCCCAGATGTCAGTTACAGATCTCGATGCTTCTGTGATTTTTGGTCTTGGTCGTGTGTGGACCAGTGCATCCTTTATGCTCCGGCCTTTTTTGAAGGAGAAAAGAGGTTTCTCCCAAGTTTTGTTGGTGCTGGACAGAATTGTCCAGTTTTTGTTTATTGATTTTTTCATGATATTTGACAATGTGCTATGTGTTGTTACACATGTCAAAGGGATGTCCTTTGTGTTGTTCTCCCTGTCCTCAAGGAGAGCCTCCCTTGGCTGTTTGCGTGCTCTTTTATAACCTTTGTTCAGGATTGCAGTTGGGTATCCTCTGACCTTGAGTTTTGTTGATAATTCCGCAGATTGGGTTTTAAAATCCTGTAGTTCAGAGCAGTTACGTCTCAGCCGTAAATATTGGCCGTAAGGGAAATTTTCTTTTAAGGGACGAGGATGAAAGCTGGTATACTCTAGGAGGTTGTTTTTGGCAGTTGGCTTGTGGTAAGTCTTGGTAGTGAACCTAGTCCCAGAGACTTGGATTGTAACATCCAGGAAGGTAGCTTCAGTTTTGCTGGTGGCGTACGTAAATTTCAGATTGGGGTCGAGAGTATTAATCCATGTCAAAAAGGCCTGTAGCTCTTCGTCGTCACCGGTCCAAAGGACCAGGACATCGTCGATGTAGCGACGCCAGACTTGTATAGACTGCGAGAAAGGGCTGTTTGTTGGCAGGATGTATTTCGCCTCGAAGTCTGCTACATAAAGGCCCGCCACACTAGGGGCAAAAGTACTGCCCATAGAGGTACCAGTACACTGGAGGTAGAGGTTGCCATCATAGGAAAAAAAGTTCTCTTTAAGTGCCAACATGGCACACTCCAAAATGAAACTCTTAGAGGTTTGATAGTTCCAAGTTACGGAGTCTAAAGCTGCCCCCAGGACCTTGATGGTATCGTCCTGGGGGATGCTAGTATATAAGCTCTCAATGTCAAGCTTAACTAGCGTTACCGTATTTTCAGTGAAACTCAGGTTCTGTAGTAGCTGGAGAAGGCTCTTAGGGCCAGATGTAGGTAAAACTTATTTACCGATTCTTAATTACCGAATTTTACCGATTCGGTAATTAAGAATCGGTAAATAAGAAGTGGGGGTATGTAGGAACATCCAGATGTTCCATTTACCGAATCGTTAAGAATCGGTATTTACCGATTCGGTAAATACCGACCGGTAATGCTCCATTCATTCCTATGGGCTTTGAAGCCCATAGGAATGAATGGGGCATTACCGGTCGGTATTTACCGATCGGTAAATACCGATTTTTGGCAAGAGTGCAGGGGGTGTCACTTTGACACCCTCTAGCACCCCCAAAAAAGGTTCGGGGGCCATATGGCAGGCATACCTGCCCTAAGGGCAGGTCTGCCTGTCATATGGCACAGGTGTGCATGCACACATGTGCATGCACACCTGAATCGGTATTTCACCATCAAATTGAATTTGATGGTAAAATACCGATTTCTTAGGCCTTGTGGGACTCAGAAGAGTCCCACCTACAAATCAATTTTACCGATTCTGTAAAAATACCGGTCGGTAAATTTACCGACCGGTATATTTACAGAATCGGTAAAATTACCGATTTGCCCAGTTTACCTGCCCCTACATCTCGGTAGCCAAATACCGGTCGGTAACGGCCGAATTCGGCCGTTACCGACCGGTATTTGGCTACCTACATCTGGCCCTTAGTGTCCTTGAGATAGGTGGGTGTACTCTGTACTATCGGCTTCAAGTAATAGTCGCAGAAGGGCGATAAAGGTTCCAGCAGGGAGCCAATCCCTGACACGATTGGACGTCCGGGTGGTGGCGTCCGATTTTTGTGTGTTTTGCGGAGAGTATAGAAGTAAGGGGTTGTGCTCTCATTAGTATTGGGAAATCCGCCTCATTCTTTGAAATTAGTCCGTCTTCTTCTGCTCTCCTTACTAGTGTCGAGATCCGTGTTCTCAGATCCTCTGTGGGATCTATCGTCAAAAGTTTGTAGTTTTTCTGCTCATTAAGAAGTAAACGACATGCCTTATCATAGTCAGTAGTGTTCTGTATGACAAGTCCCCCGCCCTTATCTGCGGGTTTGATAGTAATGCTTTGATCTTCTTGCAAATCTTGCAATGCCTGGTATTCTGCATTCGTGAAATTATTAAAAGATCTAGGGTCTTGACAGTTTTCAAGGTCTAGAAAGACTGCCTGTTCGAAGGCTGTTATGGCCACCGGCACAGTGTGTGGCGGGGGGTTGAAAGTGGAACTCAATCTGAGGCCAGTGTCACCATTCCGGAGTGCCTCGTTGGGATCTTCCTTGCCCTCGAAGAAGGCCTTGAGTTTCAACTTCCTAAAGAAAGCTCCAAGCTCGCAGTGGAGTCTAAACTTGTCAGGTCGGGAAGTGGGAATAAAACCTAATCCTTTTTCCAAAACCTTGGTTTCTACTGGTGATAAGATTTTGTCAGAGAGGTTTGTTAGCAGCTCGTTCCCGGCTGCTGGTCCTTGTTGCGGGTGTGGTTGCTCACCGTGTCCGTGTTTTCCCACGATACTTGGTTGGACCCTCTTCTCTTCCCTCTTCCTCTCCTGCCCACATCTAAAAAAGGCTGGCGATATTGGGGAGCGAAGTTGGTTGGTGGCATGAAGCCCGGGTTCCAACCCATTGGGTAAGGTGGTTGATGAAAAGGGAAATGCTGTCCCATGTCCACCATTTGTGGAGGTACAGGCCATCTTTGTGGATGGTTGTGATATGCAGGTCGCCCTCTGTTGTTGCGGTTTCCTCTATTACCTCTCCTTCTTCCTTGTTTGTAGGAGCCAGTACTTGAACCACTACTATTAAATGAATCATCATCCAATTGAGAGTTGTTAGTCGGATTTCTTGTGGGCGGTGTGAACGATGTCGCTGAGTAAGGGTAGATCTTTTCAAATTCAAATTTAGCTAAGTCTTTTTGAAACTTCGTGACTTTGGCTTGCATTAAGCTCTTTATATTCATTGAGGTCTTTATTGATTTCGTCCAGCTTTTTTTTTAAGCCTGTTATTGTTGTTTTGAAGCGGGTTTCAGTCTCTTGGATTTCAATCAATAGGGTCTCAGAAAGTCTTAGTGCTGTCTTAATTATAAGGACGAGCCAGTCGCGGGTACAATGCCACGCGATCATGGCCCATTCCTTCCTGAAGGTGGCATAATTTAAGAAAATCCTAGGGGCATTCGTGACCAGTAGCCCTTTGGGGCCGTGTTCTTCATCAGGTACTGTTTTAATATAGTACCGTGAAGGATGGTACGTATCCTCTCGCGTTTAACCTCAGTAAGCTTTTCCCATTCAGAGGTATGGGCGATTGCCTGTGAAATTGCAGGGTCAGCAAATAGATTTGAGTCAGACAGGATGTCCGCTATTTCTGACTCAGAGTACGTTAATCCCAAGTTTGACATGGTGACCACACGGTAGCGAGAAGTTAGTTTTAAAATAACTAAAAAAGCCAACCACAGAAGGCTTGAGTTGAAATAACTCTCACAGCTCTGCGCTGTTAAGTATGTCAAAACAAGAAGAGAGGCAGGGAGAGTAGTGGGACACTCTTATACCCCAGTAATCAGTAAACAAGACAAGAGTGTTCCATGGTAGTATTGAACCACCGGTAGGAGCAGGTGAACGACTTCACTTAAGGCGTTAAGGAAAGCCCTCACTCACCACCTAGTGATGACATGCTTCATCATCGGGCCCCACAAAAGAGACCTAGCATCTCTTTTGTGTGCTTCAACGCCAGATCTGGCGTCGCTACATCGACAATGTCCTGGTCCTTTGGACCGGTGACGACGAAGAGCTACAGGCCTTTTTGACATGGGTTAATACTCTGGACCCCAATCTGAAATTTACGTACGCCACCATCAAAACTGAAGCTACCTTCCTGGATGTTACAATCCAAGTCTCTGGGACTAGGTTCACTACCAAGACTTACCACAAGCCAACTGCCAAAAACAACCTCTTAGAGTATACCAGCTTTCATCCTCGTCCCTTAAAAGAAAATCTCCCTTACGGCCAATATTTACGGCTGAGACGTAACTGCTCTGAACTACAGGATTTTAAAACCCAATCTGCGGAATTATCAACAAAACTCAAGGTCAGAGGATACCCAACTGCAATCCTGAACAAAGGTTATAAAAGAGCACGCAACCAGCCAAGGGAGGCTCTCCTTGAGGACAGGGAGAACAACACAAAGGACACCCCTTTGACATGTGTAACAACACATAGCACATTGTCAAATATCATGAAAAAATCAATAAACAAAAACTGGAGAATTCTGTCCAGCACCAACAAAACTTGGGAGAAACCTCTTTTCTCCTTCAAAAAAGGCCGGAGCATAAAGGATGCACTGGTCCACACACGACCAAGACCAAAAATCACAGAAGCATCGAGATCGGTAACTGACATCTGGGGTCTTCCAAAGGTGGTGGGCCACTACCCTTGTTCCAACTGTAGTGTCTGCCACTTAACAACGCATTCAAAAACGTTAGAACTAGAACCGGGCAAGACGTGGACACAAAGAGATCACACTAACTGCAACACACAGAACGTAGTTTATCTTATTACGTGTCCCTGCAATCTACGCTATGTAGGTATGACCAGCAGAAAGGTCAAACAGAGAATCTGTGAACATCGGTCTAACATCAGATGTAAGAAATCCACCACCAAAATGAGCAGACATTTCCTGGAACTCAATCACACCACAAACGACATGCACTGGACAGTCATTGAACACATTGGCAGTGGCAACAACGTCAATCACCGCCTCTTCGAAAAAGAACAGCGGTGGGTCTACAGACTTGGGACCCATACTCTCGGATTAAATGACGATATCCCTTGGAACTCTGTCTTGAAGTGAACATTAAGGAACCCGGGCATCCCTTAACCCGTGTCTTTCTCGACACTTCATCATAACCCTAGATTGACTACTGTACCACAACGATTTTAATTGCTACTTACAGGATATGTCCACCTCGACATATGACAGCTAAGGGAACGTTTTATTTAACGACCCCATCTACGCAACCCATTTGTGTTATGTAGTAATAACCTCTCTGTCAGTAAACCCCATGTGCACAGTGCTTACACCACTTGGCTCTCTGGCACACTTTTGCCTGCTTAATACACTGATGAGAACTGTTGTAATTCTTCTTTGTACAGTGAATGTCAGCATTAACTCCCGTGCTCCTCAGTAGAGAACCGACCTCACACTCCTTTTAACGTTTAACTTGGTTGTCCCTAACAACGACAACATCATCCCACATTGGCTCATGAAACCACTTGATAAAACGACGTCAATCGCCGTTCTGGCCCTCACCTATACTTTGATGTGGCCATGCCTTTGCACTGTCATCTCCTAATGCTATTAAAAGTCAGCAGAACTCCCGTGCTCCTTATTTGCGAACAGGCCCTATCCTGCATCACTCGAGTGAGAAAGAATCACTCGACTTCTCACTTGGTTGTCCCTAACAACGACAACACCACCCCTCATTGGCTCATACAACCACGTGTCCTTGAGACGGTAAGCGCCGATTGGCCTACAACTATGCCTCGATGTGGCCCGACCGCGCCCACCCGAAAGCAGACTACCGCAAAATACTTACTTAACGCTCTCGCTGCCCCGCGTTCACATCTTCGGGGTCCAGTCGAGGGTTGATGCAGGTATACAGCGGGTGCTGAGCGTCGAAGGGGTGAGTAAAAAAGGCAGAACCCTTCCATCGATTACTTCGCTAAGTTAAGTACTCTAAAGCTGTATGACTGATTGTACGTTTATTCCCTTTGTTTTGGCAATTTGCAGGGTGTGCCAATTACTCTCCCACCCCCCTCCTGTGATCCATGGTGTGAATCCTTGACACCAAAAAAGTGAGAATTTTTAATCTGCTAGCGCGATCGCAATCGCGCCTACATTTTAGTTTGATAGCGATTCTGAAATTGAATCCCCTTGTGAATAGCATTATTTGTATATAGCACGTATAGTACACATCACTACCCACCTCTAGCGTTCTAAATGTCTGGGGACCATGGTGGTGTTAACTATATTGTTACTCTGCCAAACAATGCCTCTGAAACCACCAACTGGAGCACAATGGACTGACATTAAGTGATCAGCATCATAAGTCATTGGATGTTTTGCCCTTCATGTTGTCCTTGTTATTCCTTTTTCCCACAGGTGCAGAAACCGTAAGTTCGGAATCCTCCTAAACCAGGAGTAATTAGGAAGACACTATTTTCTTCCTAATTTTTTGCACTTTTCACTTTTTTGTTATTTTTCACTTTCACGTCCCTTGGTAAGGGTGGGCCTTAGAGAGTCCATACCACCAGGGTTTAATACACACTGAGTCCTGATGAATGCCAGGTAAATTCATACCGTTTCGTGGCTGAAACATGTCGACTGATTTTAGGAAACTACCACTTAATTAACTGTGGACGAATTTCCTACACATAATTTTTATCCATAAGTCCTTAGTGATCATTATAATAAAGTTAATTTTGATACACTACTGACTTTTTTTAAAAACTGTTCACCACTCACTTAATTTTCTTTGCACAACACTGCCTTAACCCACCAACCCGCTCCGCAGTAGATCTGGCGTTGAAGCACACAAAAGAGACGCTAGGTCTCTTTTGTGGGGCCCGATGATGAAGCATGTCATCACTAGGTGGTGAGTGAGGGCTTTCCTTAACGCCTTAAGTGAAGTCGTTCACCTGCTCCTACCGGTGGTTCAATACTACCATGGAACACTCTTGTCTTGTTTACTGATTAATACTGGGGTATAAGAGTGTCCCACTACTCTCCCTGCCTCTCTTCTTGTTTTGACAATCATGCAAACACCCAGTCCCTTTCTTATGTTGGTGTTCTGGTAGACATACACAAAGGTCACCTGCCAACTATACTTAGTCATGTGACCCAGGAAACGGGCTGAAGACACCAAATGGTTAGGGCAAGAAAATGCCACCTTTCTAAATGTACAAAAGGAACAATTGCAAAAGCTGGACTGTTCCCATAAGGTTCAGTCCAGCTGCCTGGCTGATGAGGGGTAATGCCCTGAAACAGGTCCCAGGATGCTTGTTTCTGGTCCATGGAGAACCTGGCTTGGCAGTCCGGCTGGACTGTTTCCATAAGGAACAGGGTCAAGACTGATTTGCCTATGGCTGGGTCTAAACTGGGGTGGTGTGGTGGGCAAAAGATAATGGAATAAACCCATACCCTTGTGACTGGGAGTGAATGTTTGCATTGTTCAGCATTCCGTCTACCAATTGTTTCTTTTGTATTTGTCGCCCTAAGTGGGAAGGCTATGCCCAGACATGGGTCCCGTGCTCACTGCGCCACTGAATTCAAGCTAGCCTGGCTGATATGGGGTGATGCCCTGAAACTGGTCCCAGGATGCTTGTTTCCAGTCCAGGGAGGAAGTGGCTTGGCAGTTCAGGCTAGACTGTTACCATAAGGAACAGGGTCAAGACTGAATTGCATATGGCTGCGTCCAAACTGGGGTGGCATGGTGAGCAAAAGAACAATAGATTAAACCCAGATCTTTGTGACTGGGGGTGAATGTTTGAATTGTTTAGCATTCCGTCCATCAATTGTTTCGTTTACACCTTTCTAAATGTGGCATTTTCAGAATTGTGACTTAAAATCCAACTTTACCATGAAAGAGGATTTTAAATTACAATTCCTTAGACAGCAAACATGATATTTCTGCCACATAAAAGTTATTACTTATTAAATGTAATCAAATAATCCAATGTTATCCTGTGAGCGGGATAGACCTTACAGTTGTGAAAATTAGTTTTTCACTACTAGGACATGTAAAACATAAAAGTACATGCCCAACTTTTTAAATATAATGCACCATGCCCTATGGCTGCTTAAGGTCTACCTTCGTGTTGGCTTGTATTTACTAAAAAGGGAGTTTAAGGCCTGGCAAGGGGTTTATTGTGCCAACTGGAATTAGCAGTTTAAAACTGCTCACAGTCTCCAATGGCAGGTGTGGGACTTGTTGAAAAAGACTTTTTAAGTGGGTTTTACAGTAAGTGTTGCAGGCCCACTAGTAGCATATAATTTACAGGCCCTGGGTACATGTAGTACCACTTTACAGGGGACTTATAAAGTAAATTAAATGTGGCAATTAGATGAAAGCCTATGTTCGAGGCATGTGGGCTGCTGAATTCATATCTTGTGCATAGATCGCCGCCTAGTGTTTGTGTCCGGGTGATTGCACATTGTTGTCCTGAAAGAGTCTTCGAAGTATCACGAGATAGGTGGCTCCTCCCCCGGACAACAGTGCGCATGGGCATCCTCTCCATCCTCCGATTGTTTTTTTCCGCCATTGGGTCGGATGTACTTTTCTTTACTCAAGTTCGGAAACTTTTCTGCAAGGCCAAAAGGTCTTCGGGTCGTCGGTATTGTTTTTTCGAACCGTGCTGAGTTCTTGATCCAGTTCTTTCGAGCAGGATGTCGAGAAGAGCCGCGTGGCCTTTTCGACACCAGAGGCCCGATCGTCGATGGAACGGAGCCCGCTCAAAAGATGCCCCCTTTGTAACTCTAAATACCCGCACATCGATGTGCACCCTGTGTGCAACAAGTGCTTATCACCAGACCACAATGAGGACAACTGTCTAGCTTGTGCTCGATTCCGGTCAAAGAAGACGCTTAGGCTCCGACGTGCAGCAGGACAAACAATGACGAAGCCAGCGCCCGACCTGGTGAATATCTTCGATGAAGACGACGATGAGGTTATCGAGACTGAGGATCCAGAACAGACGTCGGATCCAGGTTCAGAGCACGACTCCAATTATTATGAAGACAACGATGAAAACGTCGAAGAGGTAAGGGACGACGTGTCCCCCATCAGAGCCGTCGATGACGACTCGAGCGATGAACCAGGCCCAGCAGTGGGTACTGGGCTCCAAAAAGACACTGAAACACTTCCAAAGGCTCAGGTCGAGGCATCGCCAAAAGGCCTTAGCCAAGATCATGACAAACATTCTAAAGCCCCGCGTCTCGGCCCGGCTAAGAATATATCACACGAGCCATCGGTCGAACTGCTGAAAGCGATACCGAAAGCCATCGAGTCAAAAACGAAACCGAAACTGCTGAAAACAGTCTTCGGATCGAAGAGTTCGAACACATCGGATTCGACGAAGAAAAAAAGTGTTGACGACCCTGCGGGGTCTCACATAAAGGGCGTCGAGCCGAAGATTGTTGCGCTAAAGTCCATCGCTAAAGCCAAGCACGTCGAACCGACGAGGTCGGCGTCGACGGACAGCGACACAAACAAGGGACTCGAGTCTCGGAAGGTTCTCGAACCGAGGCACCGAGTCGACAGACCACAGCTCGTCAAAGCTCTCGAGCCAAAACCCAAAGGCGCCTCGAAGGAGCAAGTCGAATCGAGGCAAAAGAGCGTGCCTCCGACGCAACAAGCACAGAGGTCGACGCAAGGCCAGAAGCACGGCGACAGGGCGAAGTCGGTCGGTCCCATATCGACGCCGGCCCCGAAGAAGGTCAGTCTGTCTAAAGACGCTGTGCCACCGATAAAATTCGGGCTGCCCTCGACAGCACGCCCTAAGGCACTCGATCCGAAAACAATGGTCGAAACACCCAAGACGGTGTCACTTGGGAAAAGGAGTCATCCTCAGGAAGAGGACGTGATGTACCAGGAGCCCTCCTATGATGATCAGTCGAAGCTACATATCGACTCCGAAACCGGCAGACTTACTATTTATCAAAGAAAGATCAGGTCGGAAAATCCTCTGGAATCATATAAAATTCCACTCAAAAAGAAAAGGGATTCTTCTACATCGCCTGTCCTTTTTGAGACTGAAAGGTACCATGGCCAGGACACTTCTGCATACTCACCCACACGCTCTAATGAGGATATGGGGTATGACTATGATGAACAATATACTTTCCCTGTGGACAATGATCAGGATGACCAGACTCAAGCCTGGACAGACCCTATTGACCAGGGGGAGTCACAAACTATTCCTGATACTCCTACTTATCCTGTCAAAACGTCGCCAACAGAAGATACAGCAGCGTTTAACGCATTAATAACAAGCATTGGAAATGCAATAGGTCTCGCATTAGGAAAGTTTGAGTTATTGGTCTTATAAATGAATTTTTTTTATTTATGTGTTCTTTTTTAAAATATCTAAATTAATAGCTTTGTCATTTACAATGCCAATAGTTTTAACTTTCGCAAATGTGACACCTATAACAGTGGGAAAGAAAGCAATGCAAGAAAGTGAGAACAACAAAAGAAAGGAGACTGGGAGAAAGGGAAGAGAGAGAAAGAGGAATAGTGAGAGATAGGCAAAAAGAGAACTGGAGAGTGAGAATAAGGATGTAGGGACAGGTGCAAAGGAGAGAAGTAAAGAGAGGTACACAAGAGAGTGAAAACAGTGAGGACACTAGTGAAAGAGAAAGTAAAATAAAAACGGAACACGATGTGGAAGGTATGGGAAACACCGAGCCAAAAAATAAATGGGGGCACGGAAAAGGAGAAAAAAGACTTATCAAGAACAATCCATAGGGTGCCTCGATGTCACCTTGACAGCATGCTTCCTGTATGCAAATGCCATCTAACATATCAGCGCATTCTGGGAGATGTAGTCTTTCCTTGGTTGAAAGGAAACCATACGATTTAACAAACCTTGTAATGATGCCACCTAAAAAGGAAAGGCCAGGGCTGCGACAACGTTGGGCCCTTGGCGTGTTGCTATCCGGGCACCCTAAACATACCTGCACTGAGTCATCCGTGTAGAACTGGAGGCAGGCGGTGCCCTTTGATGCAAGGCATGCGATAAAAAAAATAAGGCTGTGGTTTGGAATGCCAATAAAGTTTATCAAAATGGATCAATTTGTTTGCTTTGGAATTCCCAAAAGTCGACGTAATGCATCCCTCGCTTCAAAGAAAAGTGCACTCGCAGTGGGAGAGCTGAGGGAGACAGAAACGACTGCGAGGCACCGGGTAAGAGAGGAACGAACCGCTTGTTGTATGCGTCTGTTTTGCCTGCATTTGGAAAAAAGTCCGATACCGAGTGCCTGGGAGCGAGTAATAGCGCTTGTTGTATGCGTCTGTTTTGCCTGCATTTGGAAAAAGTCCGATACCGAGTGCCTGGAAGCGAGTAATAGCGCCCGTATAACAGTGTACCAACACTGCCTATTTTCTCTCACTTAAAAACTGAATGTGTTCCCAACGACATAAAGGAAAAACTTGCCAAATTGAATAAACAGTGCACTCACAGTGGGAGAGCTGAGGGACTCACAATAAGATACAGCGTGCCAAATTATAATAAATAACAAGACGGAGTGAAGGCAGAGAAGGGGAGGGGGGAGGAGAAATGTGACACGGCGGGCAGGGGAGGGGGCGGAGCGGGGAGAGCGGCGATGAGGGTGTGAAGCAGCAGTGGCCTTTAAAGTGAAGCTAAGCTTCACTTCAAAGGTGTGGGAGG
This sequence comes from Lissotriton helveticus, assembly GCF_964261635.1. Lineage (NCBI taxonomy): Eukaryota > Metazoa > Chordata > Amphibia > Caudata > Salamandridae > Lissotriton > Lissotriton helveticus. The sequence goes on along the minus strand of NC_136065.1, from coordinate 263,189,984 downwards.
AGTGCTGCTGGGGAACAGATGGCGATTTGATGATGTGCACGCGCATTTTAGGTCAATGCGCTTGCGCATTGACCTAAAAGCGCACGGCACAGCACCAAATCGCTAGTTGGGATACTAGTTGGGTAAAGTCTGTTTAAGTCGCTATAGTCTCGCTCTGCTCAATGCGCATGCGCATTGAGAGGCGAGACCTAAAAAGGGAAGCACAAAATCATGATGTGGACATGCATGCTGACCCAATTGAAGAGGACTTCTTGTTTGACACTTTCTCCACTTCAGAGAAATCAGTTAAAACATTGCCAATGTTAAAAGGTGTCCTTAAACACGCAGGAGACATTTTCAAGGAAACCACAAGAGCAAGGGTTGTTAACCCCAGAATTTAAAGAAAATACAGACCGGCGCCTGTGGACCCTACATACATTAAGGGACAGCTGCCGTTGGACCCTTTGGTGGTATCCAATGCTCGTAAACGGGCCAACTCACAAACTACTGGTGATGCTCCTCCTCCAGACAAGGAGTCTAAAATATTAGAAGCTTCTGGAAAGAGGGTAGCTGCTCAAGCAGCTAATATCTGGAGAATTTCCAACACACAGGCCCTATTAGCCAGATACGATAGGGCACATTATAACACATTAGAGCAACTGCTACAACATTTGCCTGATGCCTACAAGGAGGGAGCAGAAACACTGATACAAGAAGGGAAACTGATATCTAACGCATCCATTAAATGTGCGCTGGACGCAGCAGACACCGCAGCCAGGGCCATCAACACAAGTGTCATGCTCAGAAGGCATGCTTGGTTGCGCATCTCAGGGTTCAAACCACATTATTAAATCAGCCTGTGAACCCTGATTTTTTATTTGGTCCTGATGTAGACACAATCTTAGAGAAAATTAAAAAGACACAGAGACAGCCAAGTCCATGGGTGCCTTGCAGTCACAACAATTCAGGGGAGGTTCCTTTCGTCGCTCCAATAACAGAGGAGCTACAAGAGGCCAGGCATCCCAGCAGACTCAATACAATAAAGGGAGCATGCAAACCACCTATAATTAAACAAGCAGAGGTGGATACCGTGGCAACAGCAGTAAAGGCAGAGGATGAGGGAATAACAACACCAGGTCCTCCGCCAATACTAAACAGTGACGCCTGGTCACTGCCCCCGGACCATGTAACACCGGTCGGAGGCAGATTACAACAGTTCCTGCCAGTCTGGGAAAGCATTACCACAGACAGGTGGGTGAGACAACTTATTCAGTACGGCTATTGTCTAGAGCTAACATCCAATACACCCAACATACCCCCAAAACACCGTCCTATGTCCGCAGAGCACATAGACTTATTGCAGCAAGAAGTTATCAGCATGCTGCAAAAAGGGGCCATAGAACTCGTCCCTATACAGCAACAGGGTATAGGGGTGTACTCGCTGTACTTCTTAATCCCCAAAAAGGACGGCTCTCTCAGGCCAATACTGGACCTCAGGCCCTTAAACCAATACATCTTGTCAGAACACTTTCACATGCTTACTTTACAGCAAGTTCTACCATTACTCAGTCAGGGAGACTTCCTCGCAACACTAGACCTAAAGGATGCGTATTTCCACATACCAATACATCCAGCACACAGGAAGTATCTCAGGTGTACCGTCCAAAATCAGCACTACCAGTTCAAGGTACTGCCTTTCGGGGTGACAACAGCCCCCAGGGTGTTTACCAAGTGCCTTGCGACGGTGGCGGCGCACCTACGGAGAAACCATATTCACGTCTACCCCTATCTGGACGACTGGCTCATCCAAGCAAAGTCAGCCCAGCAATGTGCCAGCCACATGTCCCGCACTATTCACCTCCTACACAACCTCGGATTCTCATTAAACTATCCAAAGTCTCATCTTCAGCCCGCCCACATACAACAGTACCTGGGAGCAACAATAGACACTCAGGCGGCAAAGGCGCAGCCAAACTCAGCAAGAATCAACAGCATTCTGTTACTGATTCAGAAATTCAGACCCCAACACTCGCTCACAGCAAGGGTGTTTATGCAGTTGATAGGCATGATGGCCTCCTGCATCTTCATAGTCCCTCACGAAAGACTACACATGCGTCCGCTTCAGGAGTGCTTAGCACGGCAGTGGAACCAGGCTCATGGACAACTGAAAGACTTAGTGTTGGTGACCGGTCGCGCATACAGCTCTCTGCATTGGTGGAACCCACAAAACCTTTGCAGGGGACGACCGTTCCAAGAGCCTGTACCACAAATAGTGCTGACGACGGACGCATCTCTCCTAGGATGGGGAGCGCATGTCCTCCATTACACTGTGCAGGACTATGGACGACACAGCAAAAAAGGTTGCATAGCAACCTGCTGGAACTGATGGCAATCTTTATGGCAATGAAGGCGTTCAAGGTACATTTGTGCAACAAAGTCGTGTTAATCTGGACGGACAACATGACTGCCATGTACTACATACAGAAGCAGGGAGGGATACACTCTCCACAGTTGTCCCATCTAGCGCAAAGCATGTGGAAGTGGGCCATTCAGAGAAACATCTTCCTCATGGCGGAACACCTCCCAGGCAGGGACAACCAGATGGCGGATCTGCTCAGCAGACACAGCCACCAAATGCACGAGTGGGAGATACATCCCTCAGTGCTACAACCGTACTTCCAGCGGTGCGGTCACCCAGAAATAGACCTGTTCGCCACAAGGGAAAACGCAAAATGCCAAAGCTTCGCCGCCAGGTTTCCACATCCGCAGTCTCAGGGAAATGCGATATGGATGAACTGGTCAGGCAAGTTTGCGTACGCTTTTCCACCAGCCCCGCTCATACCACTAGTGGCACGCAAACTGCGACAACACTCAATGACACTCATCCTAGTTGCTCCAACGTGGGCGCGGCAACCATGGTACACCACGTTCCTAGAACTTTCTGTGGTTCCTCATCAAAGGCTGCGATTAACACCCAGTCTTTTAACGCAGAGCCATGGCGACATTCAGCACCCAGATCCGCAACAGTTGAACCTTGCGATCTGGCTCCTGAAGTCATAGAGTTTGGTTACCTGAACTTGCCTCCTGACTGTATGAATATTATCAAAGAGGCAAGAAGACCTACAACCAGAGCATGCTATGCGGCGAAGTGGAAACGATTTGTCATCTATTGTAACAATAATGACATAAATCCGCTAGATGCGTCTACTCAAAACATCCTGTTACCTGTTACATTTACACAGATGCAATCTGGCTTACAGTTCCATACGTATACATTTAGCTGCGGTGGCAGCTTATCTTCAGAACAGGCAGCACCTTTCACTCTTCAGAGTACCTGCTATTAAAGCTTTCCTAGAGGGACTCCAACGAATCATTCCTCCAAGACACCCAACTTCACCTGTCTGGAACCTGAACGTGGTTCTAACCAGACTAATGGGACCACCTTTTGAACCTCTACACTTGTGTGAGATACAATTCCTAACGTGGAAAGTGGCTTTTCTAGTGGCGATTACATCACTCAGAAGAGTTAGTGAGCTGCAAGCCCTAACTATTCATGAGCCATTCATACAAATTCACGCAAATAGGGTAGTGCTGCGAACAAACCATAAATTTATGCCAAAGGTGGTATCCCAGTTTCACATCAAGCAAGCGATAGAACTGCCAGTATTCTTCCCCAACCCAGATTCCGTGGCAGAAAGAGCTCTACATATCCTAGATGTTAAAAGAGCTCTCCTGTAGTATATAGACAGAACAAAACTTTTCAGAAAGACTAAGAAACTGTTTGTTGCCTTTTCACCACAGCACAAAGGCAACCCCATTTCCAAATCAGGTATAGCCAGATGGATTGTTAAGTGCATACAAATTTGTTATCAAAAAGCTAAACGCACATTAACAGTTCCCCCAAGAGCGCATTCAACACGCAAGTTAGGGGCATTCATGGCTTTCGTTGGAAACATTCCTCTAGAAGACATATGTAAGGCAGCCACATGGACTACCATACATACATTTACCAAACACTACTGCGTAGATGTACACTCCAAACAGCAGGCAGCTGTAGGGCAGGCTGTACTCAAGACTCTTTTTCAAACCGCTGCAGCTGGCACAGGCAACCGCCGCTAGGGGGAGACTGCTATACATTCTATGCACAAAATATGAATTCAGCAGCCCACATGCCTCGAACGGAATATGCTACTTACCAGTATACATCTGTTCTTGGCATGTAGGGCTGCTGACATTCATATTGCCCTCCCTCCTCCCCGGTGCCTGTCGCAGCTGTACCACTCAGACTTAATCTCTAGCATTGACATCACTTACTGTATCATACTCCATCCCTGCCACAATGGCGAAAAACAATCTGAGGATGGAGAGGATGCCCATGCGCACTGTAGTCCGGGGGAGGAGCCACCTATCTCGTGATACTTCGAAGACTCTTCCAGGACAACAATGTGCAATCATCCGGACCCAACACTCGGCGGCGATCTATGCACAAGATATGAATGTCAGCAGCCCTACATGCCAAGAACAGATGCATACTGGTAAGTAGCATATTCCTTTACCATGTTTAAAGGATTGAGCGCATGCACTCTATCACTCATTAGTAGTTAGTAGTGTTAAAGTTCACACAGCAAAAGCAAATTCAGCAAAACAGGAGGGGTGAAGGCAAAAGGTTTGGGGGTGACCCTGGATAGAGGGCCATGGCCTGCATGCATGTTTTTAAGTTCCCCAAAATAATCATATAATGGAAAAAAGACACCATAAGTACATTGCAATACCTTTTCTTTGTGGTACTGGGAAGTACCTGTGGGGAAACTGAAATTGACCATTGGTGTTTCAGGACTTAACCTGATTACATTCCATTTGAAAAACATTTATTTCCTTTTGTAAACCTGTCTCTCAAAAGTGGCACTACTGAGCAGTCCATGTTTACTCCTCAAGGTGGCAAATGGATTTGAAATAAAATATAACATGACACAATAATCAAGCTTAATAAGCTAAATATCCAGCAGTCACATCTTTTAAGATACTCTGTTTTAAAGGAGTGGGGATTATAGAATGAAATCCCAAAAATGCACTCCCCAACTCTTAGACCTCCCCTACTTCCCATCAAACATCTTCTGATGTCTCCACGTGTTCAGTGCCCTGTGAAAGGATAATGGAATTTTGGCCACTGTATTCTTAGTTCATGCACTGCTCAGCTGCCAAGGGCCTTTAATCTTATAGTATTTTATCAAAGGCAAAGGCCGGGAGTTTCTGTGATTCTGCCTTTATAAAGACATTGGCTTAATGCCACACTCAGGGATCCTGGCAAGAAGAGTCGGGGCTCTCCAATACCAGAACAGGACCCCAACCTCCATCTGTATGTTAAGTGGTAAAAGGAAACAGACGAACAGCTTAGTAAGTGGCCTTATGCTCTGGAAACTGTTCAGTTACTGCAGCTAAGTTAACTTTACTTCCCTTTTTAATAGCTTTAGAATCCTCTCATGTAGAAGAAATGTGCATACCTGTTATCTGGTAGAGACATCTAGCCGCAGATTCCTTACCTTAGAATATCCCAGGCTGTCTAGAGCAATACCCTTGTGCTCTGGTAGGTGGCATCCATCGGCTCTGCGTGTCACCAATATAGACGCCAACTCGGCGAGCTGACATCAGTTCTTTTCTTTCCACGCCAGCTAGCGCAGGTTTGTGAAGAGAGCTACCCTCTGTCACTTTTTGGCAGGCTTTTTTGGACGTTTGGACAATGATTTATGGTGTGTAGGTTTTTCCCTTTATGTCAAAGAAGACTTCCGAGTTCATACCGTGCGGCACCTGCCACGGTGCAGTGTCGGTGACAGATCCACATTTAATTTGTCTCTGGTGCCTGGAGTGTGACCACAACTCCTCGTCGTAAAAAAGATTCCTTACCGACACACCCATCTTCCCCGCTTTGCAGACAGGTTTTTTGGGTCAGGGCTGATCCCATTCAGTGCCCTAGTTGTTAGATTCACACCACTGTCAGTGCACTTCTTGGCTCCGCGCTCCTGGCGTAGAAAGTCGTGAAAAGTTGTGAAAAGTAACTGATGTCAGTGCGCCGAGGTGGTGACTGTATAGGTGACGCAACAACACTTCTGGCACGGACAATGACATCATGCAGAACAGATCGATGCCAACTACCGCCGCACTGGGGCAAACGTCACAGGTTTCAGACTGACGCCCGGGATATTATAAGGTAAGGAATCTGTGGCTAGATTATGTCTCTACCAGATAAGGTGTTACCAAAGGTAAGTAACTTGTCCTTTAGAATCATTAATATTACATTTGAAAAGGTTTTTTTCTCATGTCCTCTTTGCATTCGTTACTGATCAGCACCAATCATTGTTGCAATCTTTTTCAGTCAAATGTGTAATCTTAAAAAACAAAAACAAAATCTGATTTCGCCATCACACTTGTGTAAGCTCTGGAAATGGTGTATGCACATATGGCAGCATTTTTTATACATATACCACTAGTATCCAACAAATCCTTCGGGTTTCCCACAAAATAGAGTTCACTTTGAAAGTTGTTGCACTGTTGGACTTCTGGTAGTGCAGAAATATTGGTAACATTAATGATCTGATCTTTAGCCCCTTTCCTAATACAGCTTAAACCTAACACTCCACAAGAGCGTACTCATGCTTTCTACTTTTTAATGAATACGAGGCACAGTGTGTTTCATTTCGATGCTTTCACCATCGAAATTGCATTGTATGTTTGGATATAATATCATTTTTCAAAGTCACTTCTGAAGAGTCTCCAGGCAGGTCTATTATTGGTTTCTCAATTCATCCGACAGGGCACAGTAGAGTATGAGTGAATATGTGCTTGTATTTTTAAGAGCATGTTTCAGACAGGCGTGGGCATCAAAGGGATCCCCAAAAGTTAACGTGAAATAATCAAGGGAACCAAGTAGGAAACAAATATCAATGTGGGGCAACTTTCAAATGGTGCAGGCAAGGCATTACCTGCTCTTTTCAGCCATCTTGATGAGATTTATCACCCTTTGTATTAGAAGAGTGGCTTGCCCAGCAAGTTGGTGTTTCAAGGATTAATGTGTGGTAAAATAGTAACCTGAACATAAAGTATGTTGTCTGAGAACGTTGACATCCTTCCTAAGCCAACAATCTGTTTTGTACCTATGTACGTTTGTTTCTTGCATATAGAGCCTTTCACATGTGGTGCCTGTGGGATTCAGTTCCAGTTTTATAATAATCTTATGGAGCATATGCAGTCTCATGCTGGTAAGCAGTAATATTTTTCTTTAACGTAATAAAACACCTTAAAAACTTCCGCCCAAATGTTTATGTAAGCTTTTTAGTAGATGCCATTAATAGTTATCATTTATTAGTCTGTGAAGAAGCCTTTTTGTTTCGTGTATGAAAACGTCATGTTATTAGAGTTATGTAAACCTTCCAGAAAAACATATTTTAGCAGACCATTACTTGACTCCGATAGCTGCGTTCTTTGGAAGTTGTGCTGAAAAAAATGCAATGTATTTTTGGTGTCATGCACTTAAGTGAATGGGCGATTCTGTTTATTTTTTTGTTTTGCTTAAATTAAGCACACTTTTTAATTTTAACAATTGGTTTATCACAAGAATGCCTATAGAGGAGTCTAGCAGTTGTATGCATTTATTCTCCTCATCGGACTTCGTGTTACACTGTAGTACATTGTTTAGCATTAAAAATCCAACTAAATATGAAAAACTCTACTTCAATAGATTTTTGAGTTAGTCACACAATCGGAGAATTGTGTTTTATCGGTGACTTGCCTTATCTTGTCATCAATTTCCCAAGGTTCATTTTCAAGAGTTCTTTGTGATTGTTCTGCAATTCTTTCCTCTGGAAAATGTATTTAACAGTGAATAACAAGAGGCTGCTGGCTTGGAATTCAGCTCCATCTTGTTACAACTGCCACCAGTTACTTACTGTTCTTGATAGTCTGAGTGCCTCACTGCTAGCAATTATTGTTTCACTGGGGTGAAGGGTTTCCCTGCTCCTTGTGGAGGCAGTCTCACCGTTCTTCTCACCCATGTCGTCTTCACCACGTTCCCAGGCCATCCTTCTTAGTAACTGTGTTCAACTGAGATCGTCAGATCTAAACTGAATTGAAAAGCCCTGGTTTTATGTTGGATGCCCATGCCTCTTCCTCCACATGCTAGTCTTAGTTCTCTCAGTAAAGGTTACCAAGCATTTAGCCCTCATAAACACCAACTGCACGTCAATATTGGTAAACACATTTTATGCGTCTTGGTGAAAATATGTCATGGGCATTAGTTTTTAGGTCTCGCTAGACGTAAGCAAAAGCGAAGCTTTTGCGTCTAGCGAGACAACTATAGTAGTTACTTTTCGGGGAATGAGGACAGCAAAGTGCCACGCGCATTTGCAGGCCGAGATTCGACCTCGTGAGCGCGCACGTCGTCACTCACGCATGCGCACAAAGAAAGCCATACACACACTGCATATACACACACGCACCCCCCCTTAAACATACACACGCGCACACAGACAGACAGACGCACGCACAAACACACTCAAACAGACACACGCGCATACACCCCACCCCCACTCACCCCTCCTCTCACTCAACACACTTACCTGTTCTGGCGGTGCTCGGCGGCGGATCTTCATCTCGGGCGGCGGTAGCGCTTTGCGGGGCTCTCTCACCACATGAGAGCCCCGCCTTCCCCATGCGCCCGGCCGCTCTTCACCCGGTCCCCCATCTCGGGACCGGGACTCAATGCGGAGCCTTCGTGGCTCCTCGGGCAGCTCTCGCTCCCTCTCGCCGCGATGGGGCGGGACTTCCGGTTGGGGCCGCGCTGTGATTGGCCGGCTTCCCAACCGCTTCCGGGTCGTCGCAGGGCGGCGGCCCGGCAGGGATTTGTTTGTTTTGTATTTGGACCTTTATTTTGCAGCTGCTGTCTATGGAGGAGTTTTATTTTCACCTTACCTTACGACTGGATTGTATGCCTTAATTTTGTGTGTTACAGTGTGTCTACTTTACTTGTATATAAAAGGTTTGTTATTTTGTGTTCTATAGCATCGGCGAGTATGGTGAGTTTTGCTCTTTGTAAGTACGGTGTCCAATTGCAGTGTTCTAGAAAGTTAACTATATCAGTTGTCATGTTCTGTATTCTGCCTTCTTGCATCGGCCACTTTCTTTCCTCGCAATGCCATTTCATTATGTTTCTCCTTTGGTGTCAGTTCTCAACCTCTTCCCTTTCTCCAGCATAGGACGCTCCCTGTGCAGCGGTCTCAGTTGTGAAAGGTCCGATGCAGTAATACAATATTGGTCCATGTTTTCTCAGATCCTTTTTGTGACATTTTGTGACAGTGAAAGCGTGCGTTACAGTGAATACGAGTTAGTAGCTTATCAGTAACATTAAAAGTGTCAGCTTCTTGGTTATTTAATTAATTTGCAGCGCTTGCTGAAAAGGCGCGTTTCTACTCACTAACCTAACAAGCATTTGCAATGCAATAGGTTGCGCATTTATGCAATTTTGAGCTATTGACATTGCAATTAGCATTGCCTTTTATTTTTGTTTTCGTTTTTAAAACATAATTAAAAGGCATTGTCATTTACAATGCCAATAGCTTAAACTCGCATAAATGCGAGACCTATTGCATTGCAAATGCTTGTTCCTTTAGGAACCTACTCAATGAAGTGCTCCTGCATTTCCTGTAAGCTGAGACAGAGTGGCCTCTGCGATCCTAATCAGTTTCTTCACTCTCTCTGTTCTGCAGTCAGTTGCTTCAGTTTACCTTTCACCTGCTGCAGCATTGGATACCTTTTCTGCCTTGTGACCCTTAAGGCTCCAATTGAGGCGATAAGGGAGCAATTAATTGAGACAAATCCGGAGTGGCTCGCATTATGTTCCGAATCCTACTTTGTGAGGTTAGTTAGGCCCTAATGTAAGCGCCGTTGAACTCTCCGATTAGGATCTTGTGAGTTTTATGGTGTGACAAATGAAGTAAAGTGCGGTTTGTTGTCTCCCTCTATGCTTATTGTATTTAACTGATATCGCTGTGACATGCAGTAACCGCTTACCTCAGTTGTTTCCACAAGTATGTCACAAATTGCCATGAGTGATGGGTACCTTACTTTCAGGAGGAGGGGTACCACTCCCCTCTTCTTTATCCCCTATGAAGTCCATATAATTTCGATCATTCAATGCTATTGGAGCACCACAGTGTCAACTAAAAGGCTGCTCCGAAGCAGGAACCCATCTTCTTTCTGGTCTGTAAGAATAGGAGACTTCAGCAATTTGCTGACATTTTTGCTGCCAGTCTGTTGTATCCTTAATTTGACGAATTTAATTTCTTCTGTTACTAATTTAATCTTTCACTGCATTCATATCTCTAACATTCCACAGCAACTTCTTCATCGTCCATTGCAGTATTTGATGTACTCATTGCTGAATTTATTACCAATTCAATGTTTTTTCATTGCCGCTGAAACCTTTGTTATACCACTTTAGTCCGTGTAACTATCATTTGCATATGGCCAGGTCTAAACTGAGGTGGCATGGTGAGCAAAAGAATGATGGATTTAACCCAGATCTCTTGACTGGGGTGAATGTTTTGAATTGTTCTGCATTCCGTACATCAACTGTGTGTCTTTTAGTATAACTATCAGCTGCGGCCGCTCCATTAGGGCGGAGGAGCACCCCCTCCCACGCCACTACCAGTACATAAAATGACAGTAAAACAGGTTCTAAACCAGTTTCATTTTAATCTCGTCCACCCGTCTCCAGGACTCTGGCAAGTCTTGGGTCAGGTCCAGGGGATGATACTACTGGTGGGGGAGCGATGGGCAGTCACTTCACTGCACATGAGGTGTTTGGCCGGCTGTCTCAAGTCGGCCAAACCCCTCATGCGCAGTGAAGCTCTCTCCAGCCTCAGCTGCGTTGCTGGGCTGGAGATAGCAGGCACAGCTCCGAGTCTGCCTGGGAGCGCAAGTTGCTGACACTTAGGCCAATCCTTAAGCTGCTCTCATGTGAGAGCATCTTCAGGATTGGCCGCAGGGCAGCCTGGGAGCCTGTGCTCAGAGCCAGAAGCAGGAAGAGGTGATGCGCTGGAGACAGCAGGGGCGGCAGCGTTAGGTTTATTTTTATTTTTGTATTTTTATTTTTTTGGGTACCCAAACCGTCCCCACCTCCCTCCTCGGGCCCAGCCCAGTCCACCCACCACATTAGTAGGGGACGGGCTGCTACTGAACTACATGGAAGAATCCTGCCTTTACATCCCACATGTTTGAGGTTTGTTTTTTCCTACAAAACACGTGGATTACAGTTTCATTCAGAGGGTTGATGTTCTGTCGGAACCATAGTCTTTGACTTAGCATGACCTGAGTGAAATATGCCTATAGAAAAGGAGTCGTATCACCAAATACTATTAAATTGGTAAGTGAGCAGCAATTTGATAAAACAAAAGATAATTCCCGAAATTAAACCTCATAGACTGTTATTTTATCTGATCCGTCAACTGTAACTGATGGGCTACCTGACTTTCTTGGGCAAAATTTCTATGTATCCAACCGAGAAGGCTTGTTAAGAATCTTCACCAATATTTTTAGGATCAGTGTCTGTCACACCCTCCTTCAAGCCAAGAAAGAAAATTGTTGTATGTCTGGCATATGCTTGTCTTATGTTTATCTGGCCACAGGGTGTTATTGATGCACTTATATAACACAATAACTCTGCTACGAGACCACACTAGCACCAAAACAGTTTGTCATAAAAGGATGCCCCTTTATGCATTCTGTGGAGAATGGTGCTGGTTGAGGACTCCAGTATTTAGTTAATGATGCAAGGATGTGCTGCTATCCTCTTTGAACGGTCATGATGTGACAAAAGAAAATGTGTGATGCAGACCTTTTATGTAGGGCTTGCAGAGTACGGAGAGTTCATGTGCAAAGCTGATCATAAAGGAGCGTGAGAACGCAAAGATGGGTACTGTTTGTTTGCAGTGCATCAGGGTCAAAATATGGCCATCCTGTGACCTATCTGGTCATGATGCATAACAGACCTATGGTATAGATGGAGGTGCTGCAGCATAATGATTGTTATTGACACCAACATAATGTGTTCTAACAGTGCAGTGACTGAGTTCTGCAGTTTGTCCAAAGAACAAAGAACATTGATTATTTTAGTTTACTGAAGTTTAGTTTTGCAGTTCATAGATGTGTGTGTTGGCAAAAGCCTCAAGGAGAGGGATGTTTAGCTAATTCATGTATATATTTTGGGTTCAATTGGTAGTTGGTGTTGCATAGACCAAGTAGCTCCAAGATATGCCTAAAAATGCAGTCCAATGTGAGAAAACAGTGTTATTGGTTTATCGATAAGTACTTTGTTCTGGGAGTTGGTTTTGTGGGGTTAGAACAAGGGTTCCCCCGGGGTCAAATATGCACTCTCAAAGCACCCTCAGCGACACTAGGGTGGCCGGGTGCAGCGTGCTGAGGCCCAATGTTATCCAATGGGGGATAGGGGGCCTTCCTTTAGGGGTTGCTAATGAGTAGGCCACAAAGTTGTGGGAGCAAAGCTCCTGAAATTAAGCTCAGGGCAGGGGGGGATCCAGTTAAGTACACAAGGTGCATCCATAGCGACACAGGGGCGGCCGGGTGCAGGGTGCTGTTTTGCCGTCAGGTGCCCTCTTTGTTTCAATAGGTGTTGCTGGTTTTGGATTTTGACTTGGTCCAGGAAGACTTTTGTGAGGAACCAACAGCTGGACAGGTACGTTGGAGGGCTTGGGGAGATAGGTGCACCTCGGGTTCTCTTCTCCAGGGTGCAGGGCGGCGGGATGCAGGGGTGTCTTTTGAGGTCGGCTTTCACCTTACAGGGCCTCTCACAGTTGAGGGGGGTCCTATGCAAAGGCTGCAGGTTGTGGGGGAGTCCTGGAGGGATCAGCCCACGGTGGACTAGGACTCTGGAGCGCTAGGGTACCTCGCTGGGATTGGTGGCCCACCCACATTGGGGCCATAGGCGTCTGGTGCAGCTGTGGTTCTGGGCATCGGGTTTCTTTGTCCTCAGGAGGCTCGGAGTCTGTCTTGGGAGTTTCTTTTGAACAGAGCTGCTGTTCACAAGAGATCCAGCCTTTGTTGAAGGCAGTCAGCCCTCCCAGGGTTCTGGAGGTCGCAGGCTGCAGGACAAGGTGACTTTTGGCACAGGATCTCTGGAAACTGCAGACGGACTGGTAGGACTGGGCCTAAGTCAGTTCTTCTCTGCAGTCTCCTCTGCTGGGCATCGTCTTTCGTCCTTCTTCCTCATAGGTTGCGGGAATCTGTCTTCTTGTTTCAGGGCTGCCCCCTAAATACTGTATTTAGGGGATATTTTAGGGGTCTCGAGGTCAGTAGCCAATGAGATACTGACCTTAGGGTGACTAAACTGTGGGGGAGTGGGCACAATCCTGATTGGAGAGTGCCTGCCGTCTGCAAGATGACGGGCCCTCAAGAGTGGGCTTCACTTCACCGTATCCACCTGTGGGGCGGGTTTGGCAGAGGTGGGCACACAATCTGGGCTGTACTTATTTTTCCTGTTTGTCTTCCCGCCGAAAAGGAGGGGAGACAGGAAGGGGAGGTTGAGTTACAAAAGCGACAAGGCCTTTGAAGGTTCCCTGCCACAGATGGCTCTTCCTGGCCTGGGGGAGGTGTAACCACCTCTGCCCATGAAAGGCTTTGTTTCTGGGCCCAGGGAGTGAAGGCTCCCACCCCAGAGGTCCAGAAACATGTCTCGTGGTGGCAGACTGGCGTGTACCAGTCACGGAACACACCAGAGGCTGGTCGTTTTTCAGGGGGCAGCTCGAAAATGCCCTCCGAGTGCATTGTATAATAAATCCCACATTGGCATCAGTGTGGGTTTATTATGCTGAGAGGTTTGCTACCAAACTTCCACGATTTCAGTAAAGCATTATGGTGCTGTGGCGTTCGTAATGGCAAACTCCCAGACCATATACTCTTTATGGCTATACTGCACTTACAATGTTTAAGAATGGACTAAGGCACTAAAGGGGTCCAGTGCTCATGCAACTGTACCCTCACCATTGGTATAGTGCACCCACCTACAGGGGTGTTTTCCCTATACCATAGGCAGTAGGTTGCAGGCATGGCACATATAAATGTGTGCCATGTCGACACTTCACTTTTCTCTGCACCAAAACACACAGACTACAATGGAAGTGTGTGTATGTTAAGGTACAGGACCTCTAAGGGTGGCACAATATGTGCTACAGGCGTTGGAGACCTTCCCTGGTCACAGTTCCCTTGGTACCCATGGTACCTTTTACAAGGGACTTAAATGTGGCCAGAGAAGTGCCAATTGGGGGTATAGAGGTACAGTTTTGGGAAAGAACACAGGCCCTGGGAACATGATTGGCAGGTACACAAGGCACATCATGTCAAAGTGCATCAGTAGTCTGGCAAAATATGGGGGGTTTACTGCAACAGAAACCCAGCTTCCTACAATCATTCAGCTCCTTACTTCTCGCTTCAAGTTGCATTTACTTACCAATAATCTTTATTACACTTGAGTCCAAGTCTTCATCTTCACAGGCCCTACTCTGAGGGAGTAGGTTCTCATCCTGAAAACAGTTAACTTACTTGCCACCCCCTTCTCCAAAAAAATAGAATGTTCTACACCTAGAAAGGAGTGTCTTTTATTTATTTTTATTTTGTAGCTTCATGGACTTTGGCTTAGAAGGCGACATGCGCCCCTTACTACTTATACTGTACCAAATTAGCACATGCATTGCCTGAGGAGCACGCTCAGAGGGAGTGGCAGTGTAACGTAGGACACATGAAGACATGCACTGAGAGTAATGTAGATTATACGTATGCCCAGACCAAAGCAGTTGATAGGAATCCCAATAAATTATTCCTCAAGGCAGTTGGAAATAAGGAAACAGATAAAGAGGCACAGCCTGGTGGACAACAAATTAACATAGTATTCTTCCTATAAAAGAAACTCCATGAGACCTCACAACAGATCAACAGAGTCATTCTTATTATTTGGCCCTGCACAAAAGGCTTCACCTACAAAAATATATGCAGAAAACTAGCAGACCGCAAAACAACGGTCACTGGAAACCAAGATAGCTTCACCCAGTGACGAACCTGTCCTCTTACGCTGCAGCAGTGCGTTTAAATAAAAATCACCCTCTCTGCCTACTCAAAGGCTGAAGCAATTTTATTAAGAGCAAGTTTAGAAATGAGTCATCCCAAAAACAACCAGTGTAGATTTATCTTTCCAAAGTTATTGAGATAAAATTCCAACACTTGTAACATTTGAATTACTTTTGTACATTTTCTTTTCATAGGCAAACGAAAGAGTCACGTGATCAAGAGTGATACTTTAGATACCTGGTGCTAAGGCAGGTGCCCATCATTCTAATGAGAAATGGTTGAAAGGTCCTTGAAAACGAGATACATTGCAAAAGTTTCTCTCCTGAGCTAACAGGAATGTAATTGTCTCGTTTTCAAGTATCAAAGTCAAACTGAGACTTAGACTCTTGCAGACAAGAAGGCCCGCGTAGCTTGGTATAACATTGCAAATGTGGTTTCAAAACAACATGGCTGATTGAAAAGTGGCAATCTGATAGTGTAATATTATTCATACATCCACAATTTCCTCCCTTTTGCACCTAGAGGTGCAAACCTAAAGCAAATTCAGACCATTCAGTCCTTAATATCTAGCTCTATCTGTTTTATTATATTTTTTGTTATTACCTGTTAATTTGATTGTTAGTGGGGAACCATAGGCAGTGCCAGTAATAGAACCTGTCTGATGAATAATGTACAGTATTATTTGCATCAACACATGAACATTAGCATTATTGCCAGAATTATTGCAAACATCTTCATTCCCACTTTTCTAATAAGGTGGTAAGCCAGAGCGATAACCCTCCATTGTCTAATCTCAGCTCTTTCTGGGTATTGTGGAGCTCCTTAACACTGTTTAATGTGATATATCTGCTTGCTAGTACTAAGAAAAGTTTTGGGGTGAAGGAACCGTATTCGAAACAAATGAAATAACAAATCCCTCTCTTACCAACAAGGACGGAATTTAAGCCATTCTATTTTTCAAGATCAATGTTCTTTGGGAATATCACTTTTTTTTAACAATGCCAAAGAAATAGCTGTGGCATTGGCAATTTCTTCCAATATTTTAGTGTTCCGTCTTATTTCACGGATAGCCTTCCACACACCATACAAAGAAAACAGAATGGAGAAGAATCTGTTTGTCTCAGATACTTCACAGCACCTACCCGTGTCATTGAAGGGATGCTCAGCAAAGTGCCTAATGGCGGGGACCAGAAAGCCCAAATAACATACCATAGTCCAGTTTTGGGGTAACCAGGGATAAGCATTTTTTCCTCATATGCAATTAGCTTTCTCCTCTAGGAATCAGAGTTTATAATGCAATTAGCTGGTAGTCAAACTGAAATCGAAAGAGAGAATGTAGTGTGGTATGTTTGCTAGAACAGTATCACAGAAGTCAGTGCATTTTCGCAGCCTTTGACCATGGAAAGGCAGACGAAGGCATGTTTTGTTTTTACAGAGAGACGCACTAATCAGATTTACCTCCCATTTCCATTCACTGCCAAGCATCAATGGGCTAGTAGGTGCAAATCCAGCAAGACGCGAGAAGTTACCTAGCAACTGCAAGTAGGAATTATTCTGTGATACACATACTAGGGACCCTCTCAAAGGCAAGCGCATTGCAGTTTTGCTTCACTGTTGAGCCCCACTTACTTTCCCACAGATGCGCCACAATCAGCCATAAATAATGGGTGAAGGGAAAAAGAATGAGCCATACCCACAGTGTGATACAATGGTGGGAAGCCGTTGTTCACCTAGGACGGTATTGGTAATGCTGCTGAGGCGGAGAAGCATCATGCAGAAGTCCCCCAACAGCAGCAGAGAGCAATGAAGACAATTCCCTTGATGTGTTAGGTTAATGATCAGGTCCAAAAATAGGAACAGTGGTCGGAGCAGCGTGAATGTTGTTTAGTGGATCAAGTGCATACTTACAGCGTGATTTGTGGGTCCAGGTGGGTAGCCCATAACACTTGTCAGAGATGTTGATCAGCACATTTGGTGATGGCTGTTACAAAGTCACTCTTCAAGCAAATAGCATGAGATAAGTTTAATGGGTTACACCACCAACAGCTGCCTCCTGCTCATCCAAGCTCCAATGTTCCTCTGGCACAGGGGAATCATCAGAGAATGGAATGCAGGACATAGAACATTAAGATGTCACAGGATGATCAGCGACTTATACATTACAACAATGGCCTTTCCACTGTGGTTGGAGAGAAGTCTTCCACTAGTGTACCTTCACATGTAACCAGTTGCCAGGCTTCAATTTATGGCAAGGAATTGATGGGCAGAAGGGCAGCTCGGGCCTGAGAAAAGAACTGCAGAAACAGTCAATCACTTGCCTACAGTACTGCATAGGCATATTATCATTTAACTGTCAGTCCAGAGCCGCAGGTGGGACAGGTTTGTTGGAGGATAGTATCATGGGTCGGCCCATGATTATTTCGAAGTGGCTCAATCTTGTTTCCTGGAAAGGAGTAGCACAGATTGACTAAAGTGCTAAAGGTAGTGCATCAAGCCATTCATCTTGTGTCTTGAACATGTGTTGCTATCTTATTTTTGAGAATTACATTATTGAATATTGCCTGTAGACTTGAGATAAGTACAGGGAAAATGTTGTTTTATCCCTATTGCTTTGCTAAACCCCTGAACTTCGGATAAAATGAAGCGTGGGCCCTGGTTGCTGGAGAGTCACAGGGCAACTCTGAAACAGGAAATGAAGTCCTATTGTAGTTCCTTAACCGTAATGGTAATCTGCTCAGGTGCAGGCATAGGCTTCTACCAAAGTGTAAAACATATAGACAATCACTGGCACATATGAAAAATATACGCATCTGGAAATTAGGATAATATCCATCTGCCTAAAGACTGAAGCACCCAAAGGAAGAGGGGTGGACAGCATGAGGGTGAGCCTGACATGTTGCACATGTGTGATAGTAATTTTAAGCACCATAGGGGAAGAAGGTGTATGTTAGCATCCCTACCCACATGGGCACAGCCATGTTATAACCTGGCTTATAGGGCCTACAAAATAATTTAGGGCTACCCCTCTAGCACTGTTATCTCACCACACTCCTTCCCATCCCTTTTCCAATTCAGCTTAATTCAGTTCTTCTCATAATCAAAGGCTTATTCTTGTAAAAGACCTCTGTCCTTGAGTTTGGGCTTGGGTAAAACATCAGAGCTCAAAAGATTTATGGTAGTCTGATAGTGAGATGCAAAAGCGGCTTCTTTAGCAGCGTGATCTGCGAGGGCTTACCTTTGGACAATTTATCTAGGACAGGCTGATGGGCAGTATCTTTAACAACCACTATGCAATTTACCAGTCGAAGGGCATTTATTAGAACCTTCATATACCTTCCTTTTTTAATATGGGTCCCCGTCTAGGCCATGAATCCTTGCTGTATCGACCGTAGCTCCAAGTCATGTGCTACCCCAAAAGCATACTTGGAGTCTGTGAATATAGTGGCATCATTTTCCTCATCGATGAAACATGCTCTGGTTAGGGCTACAAGGTTAGCTTGGTGGTAAGAAGTAGAGGTCCGACTAGGAGGGACTGTGACTACCAGGATTGAACCCAACACAGTGTTCTCAGAAGCTTCTATGATTGGGCAGCAACAGTCTTTTTCTGATGCACATGAATTTGCACCAATACTTCAAGAGCATACCTGTCTCTTTCATGACTATACAAAGATATACCGCAATCCGGTAGACCCAGTGCAGTAGCATCATTTAATGCCTACTTTACCTTCACAAAGGTGCTCTTTCCCGCCTCTGGCCGACAGAAGGTTTCAGTGGTATCTTTCTGTACAACATATTGCAAGCGTCGCATGAACCCTGAGGATCCCCTGCCAACAGTATCCAACCGACAGTATGAAACTATTTACCCAAGAATCACTTAGATGACAGTTGGCACTCACCAGCAGACATTTTGTGAGCTATGTATCACACAATAAATACATTAAATTGTAATTTGTCTATAGACGATTTGTCTTTAGTTGGCCAGTTCAGTTAACAAATACAGGTACCCAACATTGATTTAGAGTGACCAAGAAGATTAATAAAAATCATCATAATGCACTAAAGTGGAGTTTTTGGGAAGATGAAGATATCCAAATCTTTCTTTAAAACTTGGGGAAAGATAGAAGAGGCTGTAAATCTATGAGGAATTCTCTGCCACGGTAAATGAGATCTGCCAAATGAGAATGCAAAATAGTATTGATTGTCTCTGTATGTGTGAATGGAAAAGAAGGGGCAACACAGCTCCACAGCCGAATACCATTGGGCTGTGGCAGGGATAGAGGAAAGGATGATGGTGGGTTAGACACTGTGGGAAAGCTAGTAATCTCCACACTATTGATAGCGCTGAGGTCATGTACCAAACATTAGAAATTGGACTTGCCAGCCTTATTTATAGGGAGCACCTCTAAACACCTGGCCCGAGGGTGAGGTGTGACTACATATGGCTTGCCCGCCGGCAGACAACAGGACTGCTGACCATCTACAAATTACAGGGTTTGAGGCTTGCTTTGTAAATCAGGCCCTTAATTCTAAATAAAGACAAGGACGCCATGTACGCTCCACTGTGACCCTCTCACACAAGATCAAATGTTGACTCCGCCAAGTGTGCTTCTTGCTTTACTTGCAGAGCGCTATCATGCTATGCAAAATCAAGCATCTGCAGTAATCAGATACAAACTAAGCTTGTCTGTGTCTATGACCAATCTCTTTTTCACTTACTAGTTGTGCTCCCAGGATGAGTTGTTATCAGTGTCTTGCTTCACATTGTTCCTTTACTGTTCATAACAGATAAGTTGCATTGCTCTTTGGTCTGCAAACAAGATTTCCTGTGATTGATTTCCCGTTTTCTTAAGGAATAATTAAGGATGTAAGCAGGGAGCTTATGATAAGAATGTGCTTAAGGTGTTGTGATCGAGGATTGCTGCCGACGACCTTGCGTCCACTTGGACAACTTACTTGGCCAAACGTATGCGTATAGGTGCAAGGTACATCTCAAGTACAGCAGAAGCACGCATGTTGCCAGTTATAGATTTGCATTGTTGTAAAGCCATAGGGAGCAGCAAACAGGAAATAAATGGAATAACTTCCAGCTGCGGCCAGCATGCACGCTGGAGGGAGGGAGGGGGAGAGGCGCGGGTGGGGAATAAAAACATAGAAAAAAGTTACTTATTTCGCAGCCGGGTAACAGGGCACCTCTGCTCCTGGCCGGGGTAATGGTGCAGCCGGAGTCGGACCCGCGTGTTCCAAAAGGAAGCAGCTTCAGGCAGCCTCCCTCTCGTACCCTAAGCCAATCACAACGCTGCATGGCAGGCTTGTTGTTATTGGTTAGGCGCAGGGGCCGACCCAGACGGGCCATTTTCTCTATGTAGGCTGCATGCAGCAGCCTTCATAGAGAAATAGGGGAGTGCGCATGACTGCTTTGTTCGGCTCTGGGGCCGACCAAACAGTCAGCACCCACAACAGTGGGTAAGCCACTCCCCCCCTCTGCCCTCAAGCAGGACCGCCCACCCGCCCGCTGTCAACCAGGCACCAGGCACTTCTGCTTTCTCGCAGTGCGAGAAGCAGAAACATAAAATGTTAGTTTTACCATTTTATGTTTCTGCCTTCTCGCACTGCGAGAAAGCGGTGTGCGACGCCCCCATGGTGGAGCCGCCACTGGTAATTCGAAGGATTTCATGGCAGGCTGGCGGACACTGGTATTAATGAGGCATGAAGTAGACTTCCCATCAATGGTACAGTTCATGGAGGGGCCGAACTTATGAATGGAGATAAGATATTCACGGCACAGTCCGCAACTATCAGGCTGTCCTAATACTGTGGATACTGGTCTTGGTTAGTGTGGTCAAATTTAGGTAGGTTGGATTTTGTGGGGGAACTTTGAGCAAGGTTTGGGCAGTCCGCCTTCCGATGTCTCACCTGCCTACAATTAAAACATGATCCTCTTGGGGCAGCTTGGTCATGTCGCTCACACCCATCACCCCAGCCAGACATTTTCCCTCCTTTTCCACCCTATAGCCTTCTTGTCTGACTTCTGATTTCTCTGGTTTCTTCCTTTTCCCTTTGCTTTTTGCACATTTTCTTGTAATGCTACAACATTAGTATGGATTCATTAAACAATACTGCCTGTCACCCAAAACTATTATCCTCTCCACCTCTGTGCACCAAACTAAACATGTCAGGAGAAACCTGCCAAAAGGAAGGCAGACCAACTAGAGTGGCACCATAAGAGCAGCTTTTAAAAACTGCAAGTAAGGACAGACGTCAGGAGCAACAGAGCCTGCGAGCCAGGGGTGGTGTGCCTACACCTGTGCTCAGCAGTACACCAAATATCGAACAGCTCATCAGCTGCCATATAGGTGAGAGAAAGCTTGGAATATCAAGAATTGTTTACTAGACCATGAGAATCCTGGGTCCGGCCCAGAAGAAAGTAGCCACTAACAAATGCAAGGTGAGAACAACTCAAGGTGCAAATATCAACCCTCCATCCTGCGTGCTTCAACGCAGAGCTCTGAAGACACGATTCACAACTAATATCCAAAATGTAAACATTACCCTCACCCTCCAGCAAAACTCCAGTCTCATGCCCTGCTTAAGTTAGCCACTGAAAAACCTAGGATGGCCTTAGGTGCTATCCCAAAGCCTACTGAAGCGCATATGGTAGTAGTAAGCTTTATTTCGATATATAAAAACATATCATAAAAGTAGCACGTCACAATTTAACAATAGACAATAAAACAGTTTACAGTACATTTATACATAAAAAAAGCTGACCATTAGGATAACGACATATAAAAAGCAAGGGAGACCTCATTGAAGCATCAGTTTTTTTAAGGTTCTTATACGCCAGGCCCATCCCAAGAACTTTGCCATACAGATTGAGTAGAAAGGTCTTGTATCTGAAAGCAATATTCGCAAAGCTTCAAGATGAGAGCGAGTACCTAGGCTCCTAAACAGGGGCTTCAACCATCTCCGTCTGGGAGCTAGATAGGCTCGACACTCAAATAAGAAGTGGGCCACAGATTCTGTTTTTAGCTCACAAAAAGGGCAGACTGAAACAGTTTGCAGTGGTGGCTTCCAAGTAGAGGTAAACTGGCACAATGGTAGAACCCCAACCCTGAATCTAAAATACAAAGCCCTATCATAAGAGTTATATATCAGGTCCAGGTAGGCTTCTCTAGAGGGGTTACATTTAACCGTCAGAAAGTTGGCAACAGTTTTTGGGTGGTTTGGTTTGCCCATCCGCTCGCTATCGACCCAGGCCCAATATACCTTCTTTAATTCTTGTTTGGGAAGTGCAGTTTGATTTTCCCAATGGGATCCTAAACCCAACAGGGTAAGTGCCTTCTTGACCTCTCTAAGCCAGGGAATCTTATGCCAGCCAGGGAGGGACAATACATCCTTAAGGGCATCCGCATAGCTTCGGAGTTCAGGGACATTCCTAATTCTGGACCACAGTAGCAAAGGGCGTAATTTAGCTTGGTCACAGATAGGGCGAGTACCGGTGTCTAACAAAATTGGAATGGTGGGAGTACTTTGGGGTAACCTCATCAGATCTTTAAGAAATTTATTTTCTAGATGGGCCAGAGTGTCCACTCTCTGGGTTCCCCAAAGTTCTGCACCGTACAACGCTGCACTAACCACCCTAGCCCTATAGATGTCAAGCAGTGCCCCAATCGGTTTTGTAGTGGAGGCACGTTGTTCTTTAAGGAGAGCACCAACAACCCTTTTGTGGGAAAGGAACACTTTCTGGTGGTGGGCCTTCCAGTTCATGCTGTCACAAAGGCGTATCCCTAGGTAGTCAAATTCTTGGACCCGCTCTAATGGGACGGAGTCTAGGGTGGGGGGTTTTACAGCTTTCTTTGGGGGGTTCAGAACAAGAAATTTGGTCTTACCGATATTTATTGCTAAGCCCTTGGAATCGCAGAAGACTTTAAAGCTGGTGAGTAGCGCTTGTATGCCTACGGGTGTCTTCGAGATCAGGAGGGTGTCATCGGCGAACAGGAGTGTCGGGATTTTCCTTCCAGCCAGGGATGGTGCGTCTGCAGGATGTTGTAGAAGGTGCTCCACCACTCCGTTCACGTACAACGAAAACAGAGTGGGGGCAAGCACACACCCCTGGCGCACACCCCTGTCGACTGGGATACACGGTGTTTTTTCTCCCTGAACACCCCATCTGATTTGGGCGAAGTTGTTAGCGTGGAATTTTATCAGCAAAGCCAGAAGGTAGGGGGGTAGGCCTAGACCATCAAGAACTTCCCATAATAGTGCTCGGGGAACCAGATCGAATGCAGTTTTCAAGTCTATAAAGACTAAATATAAACTGCCTCCTCCTAGCACCACTACCTTCCAGTAGAGCATTAGGAGGCGGAAGGTCTGCTCTACGGTACCTGTCCCTGTTCTGAACCCCGCTTGAAGATCGGATAGAATCTGATTATCGTCCACCCACTCCAGGATCCTACCCAATACTACTTTCCCCGCCACCTTCTGTGTTGTATCTAACAAACTGATGGGACGGTAATTTGCTGGGTCCTCTCTACTACCTTTCTTAAAAACAGGGACAACTTCAGCGCCCCTCCAGGAATCGGGTAGGGGTCCCCCCAATGTAGCCTCATTAAGTAATTCTGCAATTAGTCTGCTCCAAAATGGGGGATTGTTTTTTATCAAGTCGCCCGGAATCCCATCCGGGCCTGCCGCTTTGTTTGGAACTATACAACTGATTGCCTTCTCCACTTCTGCACAAGAAAATGCATCTTCATTTGGTGGCAGAAAAATGGAGCTGGACCGTAATAGGGGGTCTGGTTGAATGGTCCCTGTTTGTACTGAGTACAAGTTCGAAAAATGGGTGAACCAGACAGTGCCCGGGATATTACAGGTCAGTTGATGATCTACGGGCTTCTCTCTTGACCTTAGCAAGTCCCAAAACCCCTTTGCATCTTTCTTTGTGCTTGCCTCCGTTAGGTCAGACCAGAAATTGAAATCATGTGACCGCTTGGCCTCAGACACTGATTTCCTGTATCGATTCCTTGCAGACCTGATAGTGGCTTGGTCTCTCCCTTTTACAGCAGCCACGAGTTCACTCTTTGCTTTCCGGCAAGTCGCTGTGTACCACTTTCTATTTAGTCTCGAGGCGCCTTTATCTGAACTTCTAGTTTTGGATTTAAAAATAGTAAATAGTCCACTTAGTGCTGATATTGTCTCTAAAAATAGAGTTAAATATTTCTTGCTTTCCCCCTTTCTGGGGCCAAACTTGGATTCAGCCTGTAATAGAATATTTTTAGCTTGCGTCATCCGTGCCTCATCTGCTGAGATTCTAGCCCATTTGAGACGTCTCCCACAGTTTGAGGGAATAATCTCACACGATGATTTCCATAACTGGTTCAACGTATCCTTGGAGCCCATGTGCCAGGGGTCAGAAATAGTTACAACAAGAGGGTTGTGGTCACTGTCACAATTTGATATTACCTCCATGTCCTGGTGATATGACCAAAGGTTGTAGTTGAACATAACAAAGTCAATTCTGGAGGTGTGGCCCGTCCTGTTGTATGTGTGAGCACCCATGGGATCTGACCTAGAGCGCCCGTTCGTTGCTCTCAGGTTGTACTCCATACAGAGGGCATTTATATCAATCGCCCGTTGTGACCATTTCGGAATCGGGTCGAGATTGAGGATCGGGATTCCCCTCCTGTTATCCTCATCGTTGGTATCCAGGATATCTTCCTTGGCTAGGGGCTCAAAACAGCAGTTGAAATCACCTGCCAACAGAACTAGAGAGTCGGTGTTACAAGCGGTCAGATTGTTATTTAAGCATATTAGAGTAGAAGATCCACCGTTCCTGATATCCCTTAAATAGATATTAAACAGTTCTAATTTCCTTCCCCCTTTATGTTGGACTGTTAGCCATTGGAGGTCAGAAGATTCAGTGACTCTTTGGACAACACTGAGATCCAAAGCTATGTTAATCCAGATTAGGAGACCACCTGACGGGCGTCCTTTGGAACCTTGTTGGTGAACAGCCGGAACATAAAAGGTCGAAAATCCCACTCTATGTCTGGGTTCCTGGCACCATGTTTCCTGAAGCAAACAAATGTCGTAGGGTGCCAGGAAAGTATTCCATTCTGGGTTATCCAGGTTACGCTCCAGGCCAGCCACATTCCAGCTTAAGATCTTTAGTGAATCATCACCAGATAAAAAGATTTTAGGAACATGAGAAGGGAGGGTCGAATTCCCTTCATCCGGAACAGTTGGTGTTAGGGGGATCTTGGGCTGATTAAGTTCAATGAGTGCAATACTGTCTGGCTGTTTGATCTCCATCGGATTAAGTTGGGCAGGAAGAGGTGGGCTTAGACTGTAGGTGTCTGACCATTGTTCCATCCCTGTACAGTCTAGAGTGGCCGTATTGTATATTTCCAGATTACGTGGCAAGTGAGTCAGGGATGCACCATCATTATTTTGAGGACTGATGGATTGCTTTCCAGGTGGTTCTAAGACCAAGGGAGACTGAGTTTTTACAACTAATGGAGAGGTAGGTGGCACAAAAAGTCAGTCTACCTCCTCCAGACCTCCAAATCTATTATAAGTTGAGAGGCCATTCCAATGTAGGAGGGTATCCGTTGGCCTCGTAAGATGGGTAATCTCTCGAGGATGCTGCGCCAAAGACCAGTTTGCAGCTTGGGTACGTGCTTGCCGTGGAGGGTAAAAGTAAGATAGCGGCCTCGGGATAACAAGGGAGTCTTCACTGGTTGGCCAGGAGCAAATGTAGCGGGCGGTGTATGGATCATCAAAAGAAACGACTACACAGTCCCCTTGCTTGGATTTCTTAGTTGGGCCCACCCAAGGTACTCTGCGGACCATCATTACCCGACTTCTCCTCCCATTGGAAGCTGGTCTATTGACATTAAGCCAGTGCATTATTTTGTTTTGCAAAGACAAATGGTTTTCATATTGGTCAATGCCAAGGGAAGGGACACCTGTCAACACAGCTACATACTCGTTGGCCTCTGGAGGGAGATCTATGTAGCCTCCTCTAAAATTTTCTTTTTGGCGGCGGCCCCGGTTTTCCGGAAGATGGGGTTTAGTGGACAGTAGGTTAGAGGTTGTATTTTGCGGCTTGGGATTCCGTGCAGGAGCCTGCAGCTGTGGAACATTGGGTTTAGTAGATGTGGGGATTTGGACCGTAACCACCGTCCTTGGCTTGGGAACTGGCCTTGCAACAGGAGGAACTAAAGGAGGGTGCGGCTCAATTTGTGCGGCAGGAGCTAGCGGTTGAGAATCAGGTAAAAACACGCCCTGATTTTCAAGGCTTCTCAGGCCAAGAGTGGCCAGAGCAATAATGCTCTTTTCCATTTCGAGTAGGTTGTTTTCAATCCTAGCTAACCTTACATCGAGTGGTGAGAGGAGTTTTTTTAGTGATTCCCAGACTTGGCCTATGAATTCATTATCACATTGTCCCTGGTCGTGCGCCTGTAACCCCTCGCCCTCTAAAGTGGTGTCGACTAGGTCGCCTCCCATTCTGTGACATACTGGTTTTGATGTTAAGGCTGGTGACCCCTTAGGAAAGGCAATACATGCCTGGGTATTCGCCAATGTGAGATGTTGGGAACCTGCCACTTTAGCCTTTTTGCGGAAGTAGGCTGATCGTGACTGTCGTTTCCTTTTGGGATGCGCTCTAGTAGCACTGAAGATGGTTGGAATTACTTGGGCAGGAGGATTAGGGGTGGAGGGCTGAATATGAGGCGGTGCAGGGGAGTTTAAATCTTCTACAATGCGTGTTTGTTCTAAAGAGGGAGTAAAAGAAAGAGTGGTCGGGGGATGGTGAAGTTCGGCCTGGGTGATGATACTAACTGGGCAGGCGGGGCGAACAGGGGTGACAGCAGAGGCTATGTGGCCTAGGGAAGATTTTTTTGAGTGGGCCATTACCTCAGACAGCCTACGTGCGGCTGCCAATTCAAGGGATACTCTTGTTTGTAGTTTAGATATTTCTTCATCGATAGCTAAGTTGGTGCGGGTGATGAAGTCATCCATTGGGCCACTAATTTGTGAACCACCCTTAGCGGCCGTACTGCGTGTTATCCTGGTACTCATACTGGGTACTTTAGAATTGTTATGATGGTGGCCCTCACACTGACTACTAGATTAGTTGCCTCAATTTAGGTAGCCTAATTTTACCCTAATAGATGATCGACCAGGGGGGATTACCGTAGCAAGGTGAATGGCCCGGGACCGTCCTCTGCCGTCCTCGAACGGCCTCAAACGGCCCGCTCTTAGCCCGGTCTTCGCCCCGAGCTGCGTCCCGCGCTGCGGGAGGAGTGGACCCAGATATAGTGGAACCTGAGGGCGATAGGCGGGCCGGCAGGGAGAGCGGACCGGAAGTGGTCACCGGTCACTCAGGGACTCCTGGGATTTGGAGTCCCTGAAACGCTCGCAGCCCTGCAGCCCTCCAGTGGTGGAAAACGCCTCCTCCTCCTTCCTGTCAGCGAAGCGGCACCCGCGGAGCGGGTGCTGCGAGGTGTGGGCTCAAGGTCCTCCCAGCAATGTTCAGCCACAGGTGAGCGCGTCCCAGTGTGCGCTAGCCAGAAAAGTCTCCCAATTTGCAGATCAGGTGGGTGGGCTTTAACAAGCCCTCAGGTGGGCGGTAGGCGGGCCGGCAGGGAGAGCGGACCGGAAGTGGTCACCGGTCACTCAGGGACTCCTGGGATTTGGAGTCCCTGAAACGCTCGCAGCCCTGCAGCCCTCCAGTGGTGGAAAACGCCTCCTCCTCCTTCCTGTCAGCGAAGCGGCACCCGCGGAGCGGGTGCTGCGAGGTGTGGGCTCAAGGTCCTCCCAGCAATGTTCAGCCACAGGTGAGCGCGTCCCAGTGTGCGCTAGCCAGAAAAGTCTCCCAATTTGCAGATCAGGTGGGTGGGCTTTAACAAGCCCTCAGGTGGGCGGTAGGCGGGCCGGCAGGGAGAGCGGACCGGAAGTGGTCACCGGTCACTCAGGGACTCCTGGGATTTGGAGTCCCTGAAACGCTCGCAGCCCTGCAGCCCTCCAGTGGTGGAAAACGCCTCCTCCTCCTTCCTGTCAGCGAAGCGGCACCCGCGGAGCGGGTGCTGCGAGGTGTGGGCTCAAGGTCCTCCCAGCAATGTTCAGCCACAGGTGAGCGCGTCCCAGTGTGCGCTAGCCAGAAAAGTCTCCCAATTTGCAGATCAGGTGGGTGGGCTTTAACAAGCCCTCAGGTGGGCGGTAGGCGGGCCGGCAGGGAGAGCGGACCGGAAGTGGTCACCGGTCACTCAGGGACTCCTGGGATTTGGAGTCCCTGAAACGCTCGCAGCCCTGCAGCCCTCCAGTGGTGGAAAACGCCTCCTCCTCCTTCCTGTCAGCGAAGCGGCACCCGCGGAGCGGGTGCTGCGAGGTGTGGGCTCAAGGTCCTCCCAGCAATGTTCAGCCACAGGTGAGCGCGTCCCAGTGTGCGCTAGCCAGAAAAGTCTCCCAATTTGCAGATCAGGTGGGTGGGCTTTAACAAGCCCTCAGGTGGGCGGTAGGCGGGCCGGCAGGGAGAGCGGACCGGAAGTGGTCACCGGTCACTCAGGGACTCCTGGGATTTGGAGTCCCTGAAACGCTCGCAGCCCTGCAGCCCTCCAGTGGTGGAAAACGCCTCCTCCTCCTTCCTGTCAGCGAAGCGGCACCCGCGGAGCGGGTGCTGCGAGGTGTGGGCTCAAGGTCCTCCCAGCAATGTTCAGCCACAGGTGAGCGCGTCCCAGTGTGCGCTAGCCAGAAAAGTCTCCCAGAAGCGCATATGGACCAATCGGCACGCCTTCGGGCCCTGTCGACTCGGCTGGGGGGCCCTAATCCTTTGACGCCGGCGCCTTTGGCCTCGGCATCGCAGGGCCCCCTTGGATCCTGATCAGCGTGGTTGATCTCTTGAAACTTCTTGGCAGCCAGACGATGGTGAGGAAGACTGGGAGGGTTCTGGAGACCCTTTGATCGACCAGTTGGATTATGATCCGGACTGGAGAGAGGAATTGTGGGAAGCCAGTGGTCTAGATACCTTCCCAGACCTTGGCATGTTGTCTCCTACTACTGTGGCTACGGAGGAGGGAGCGTTATACGCAGTGGTGTTGCGTAGGGTGGCCGAGTCTCTCTGCCTCAAGCTACCTACGGTCTCGGTCAGGACTAACCTCCTGACAGAGATGCTTCAGCCGGCAGCAAGCTCTTTGTAACCCCTGCTGCTGTTCAATGAAGCCCTATCGGACATCTTTTTGGGCACCTGGTCCAGGCCCAACACAGGTGCTCCAGTGGATAGGATAATTGCCCGATGCCACCGCCCGGCCCCTGGCAACCCCACTTTCCTCTCCCAACACCCCACCCCTGAGAGCTTGGTGGTCCAAGCCTCGACATCCAAAGGCACATTCCCTACTGCTCCACCTGATAGGAAATACAAAAAGCTGGACCAACTTGAGAAGAAGATGTTTTCTTACTCCAGCTTGGGACTGCGGTCGGTAAACACCACATGTCTGTTGGGCCGTTATTCCCACTCTGTGTGGGATGCGGTGGCGCAAGTGCTGCCCCAGTGTCCGGAGGAGGCCCGGACCATGCTCTCCCGTGCTGTTGCAGAGGGAGAGATGCAGCGAAGTTTACCATCCGCTGTGGACTGACCACCACCGACTCACTGGGTAGGACGATTTCAACGTCGGTAGCCCTTCGATGCTACGCCTGGCTGAGGTTGACTGGCTTTTCTGGGGATGTCCAGAACACACTGATGGACATGCACTTTGATGGCAGTCGCCTGTTCGGCGACAAAGCAGCCAGTGTGCTAGTGCACTTCAAGGACTCTTGGGCTACGGCCAAGTCCTTGGGCCTCTCCATCACACGACCTGCACTGTCTGCTTTTCGCCCCCTTTCGTGGCTACAGAAGGGGTGCCCCACCACGTTCCTTCCAGGGTCACAGGCTGGCGCAAGCTGTTCAGCACGGCTGGGGACGTGGGAACCACCACCGTGGTTCTGGGGGCCAGCGGGCGGGCCAGTCCACCACAGTCCCCTCTGCAGCTGCCTCCAAATGCTCCTAGTCTGACCTTTCAGGCCCATCACATGCCAGTGGGTGGCAGGATTCGCCATCATCTCCCCCCACTGGCGTCAAGTCAGACAGGTGAGTTTTGCAGACAGTGCGAAGGGGCTACTCTGTCTCCTTCTAGACTACCCCCCTTACCCCTCCCCCGCCATGGCACCTCAGTACCTTTGTATGTCGGGATATCATCTGGCCCTTCTCCAACAGGAAGTTACGGCTCTCTTGGCCAAGGGAGCCATTGAACGAGTTCCTGCCCCAGAAGTAGGTCATGGTTGCTATTCCCACTACTTTCTGGTGCCCAAGAAGGACAAGAGCCTGTGTCCTGTCTTGGATCTCAGGCACGTCAAAAGTACAAAATGTTGACCCTGGCTCAGGTCCTGTCTGCCCTGGAGACTGGATGGTAGCGTTGGACGTGCAGGATGCTTATTTTCACATCCCCATCCTGCCGGCCCAGCGACGTCAACTGCGGTTATGGTAGGCCACAAGCATTTTCAGTTTACCGTGCTCCCCTTTGGCCTTAACAGCACCCCTCTGGTGTTCACGAAAGTGATGGCGGTGGTCGCAGCTTATCTGCGCAGATCAGTGGTTCCAGCTTTCCCTACCTAGACGACTGGTTGTTGAAGGCAGGCTGGCCCCAGGCAGTTGTCTCCGACCTCCTGCATTCACTGGGGTTCTCCATCAACGTGCCAAAGTCACACTTGTCTCCCTCTCAGAAGCTCCTTTTCATCTGTGCTGTTCTGGATACGACACAGTTTCGGGTCTATCCTCCCGAACAGCGAGTCCTGAATTTTCAGGCTATGATTCCGATCTTTCAGTCCCTATCCTGGGTTTCGTCAGGATGACCCTCCGGCTACTGGGCCTTACGATTCCTTGCATCCTGCTGATGGATCATGCCAGATTGCATATGCGGGCTCTGCAGTGGGACCTGAAGTTCCAGTGGGCACAGCATCAGGGGATCCTGTCCAATTGCGTCCAGATCTCTTAGGGCACTGCACGCCAACTGCAGTGGTGGCTCACGAACCAGGATTGGGTCGACGGCAGATCCCTCTCCCTTCCTCAATCAGAGTTTACGGTGGTGACCGATGCATCACTTCTGGGATGGGGAGGCTACAACGGGGAGGCGGAGATCACAGGCCTCTATTCTCCGGCGGAGTCTAGGCTCCACATCAACCTTCTTGAGCTTAAGGTGATTCGTCTTGCACTAAAAGTATTCCTTCCCTCTGTACGAGGAAGAGTGGTGCAGGTGTTCACGGAAAACACTACCGCCATGTGGTACTGCAACAAACAGGGCGTGGTGGGTTCGTGGACCCTATGTCAAGAGGCCCACAGCCTCTGGACATGGCTGAAACATCAGGGAATATCCCTGATGTTTCTGCACCTGGCAGGTTCCCTGAATGCCAGGGCAGACAAACTCAGCCGCAGATGAATGATGGATCACAAATTGGGTCTTCACTCGGAGATGGTGCAAGGACTCTTTCAACAGTTGGGAGAGCCTTGGTTAGATCTATTCGCCACCGAAGAGAACGCTCAGTGTCAGTAATTCTGCGCATTGGAATTTTCAAGGCGGCACTCGCTAGGCAACGCTTTTCGTCGCGAGTGGAGTTGCGGGTTTCTATATGCCTTCCCGCCTATACCACTTCTGTCCAGAGTGCTGAAGATTATCAAGCGCAACCGGGCCCAAGTAATTCTTGTGGCTCCGGATTAGGCACAGAGAGTCTGGTATCCCGAGCTGCTCCACATGGACATTGATCCTCCGATCTGACTGCCACTTCGGGAGGAACTTCTGTCGCAGCAGCAGGGGACGGTCCTCCACCCGAATCTGTCCAGCCTCCACCTCTGTGTGGAAATTGAGTGGCGGCAGTTGACGCCATTTGACCTGCCTCCCGAAGTCTGCGATGTTATCTTGGCAGCCAGGCGTCCCTCCACTAAGACGGTATACGCCTGCAGATGGAAATACATTGTGGCATGGTGCACAGCAGAGGCTGTGGATCCCCTTTCTGCGGTTCTCTTGTCCCTTCTTTCTTTGGCCCAGCAAGGCTCTGCTCTGGGAACTCTTAAGGGGTACCTCTCGGCCATTTCAGCCTTCCTTAGGCTTCCTGATCAGTCTTCTCTTATCAAGTCCCTTGTTGTAAATAGATTTCTTAAGGGCATTACTCATCTTTTTCCTCCTTTTCCCTTCGTAATGCCTAAGTGGGACTTGAACTTTGTTCTTACCTATCTTATGCGTGCTCCCTTTGAGCCACTACATAACTCTCCTCTCAGACTCCTCATTCTGAAAACTGCCTCTCTGGTGGCCATCACCTATGCCCGCAGGATGAGTGAGATACAATTTCCTACTTCCAAGCCTCCCTTTCTGGCTGTGCATCCAGACAAGGTTGTCCTCAGAACTAGACATTCCTTTCTTCCCAAGGTGGTTACTTCTTTCCACATTGGCCTAACGATTACTTTGCCCACCTTCTTTCCGCCTCCGCATTCTTTAAAAGAGGAAGAGAGGCTCCACCCTCTGGATCCAAAACGTGCACTTTCCTTCGGCTTGGATCGCACTAAAGCTCTTTGTGGGTTATGTGGGCGCTAAGAAAGGTCGGGACGTGCACAATTGGAACATCTCCAGGTGAGTCGCTCTGTGCATCGTAGCCTGCTATTCTTTGGCAAAGAAGGAGCCTCCAGTGGGCCTGCATGCCAATTCCACCAGGGCGATGGTAGAAACTACTGCTTTGGGACGAGGAGTTCCCCTACATGACATCTGTCAGGCAGCTACGTGGGCATCGCACGTTCACCAAACAGAACTGCCTGGACAGTCCTGTCTGAAGAGACGGCTACTTTGGCTGTTCGATTCTCCAGGACTTTCTGGTGTGAACTTGGTTCGCAGATCTCTCTCTGGGGTTGGTATTACTGGGGTATCTATTCTAAAGTAAGGAATCTATAACTAACTGTTTCTTTAAGATGTCTATGTAGCGTCAATGTAGCTACCGCAACATCATCATGACGACGACGGAC
Organism: Lissotriton helveticus; assembly: GCF_964261635.1. Lineage (NCBI taxonomy): Eukaryota > Metazoa > Chordata > Amphibia > Caudata > Salamandridae > Lissotriton > Lissotriton helveticus. The sequence goes on along the minus strand of NC_136065.1, from coordinate 263,156,842 downwards.
GCGGAGCAGATCGATGCCTCCTTTTGACACACAGGGGTACTGCTGACGAAAAACTTTCCGGATCCAGCCTGACCCCTGGGGGTAATTCTAAGATAAGGAATCTATAACTAACCTATGATTCTTACAGATATATTGTTACCGAAGGGAAGTAACTTGTTTGTCATGGCTTGGTCCTGGGATCCGCATCACCTTTACCTTCCCTGGGTTCCATGCAACTCGGCCTGCCAGGGACTGATTATCACTAGTGCTTTTTTCTCTTTGACCGCAATGCTAACGTCGTTTTGCAGTGATTTTTTTAACTGCTTCAAACGTCCATAACTCCGGTAACTCCGGTTGTATTTATCGGATTTACTTTGTTTGGTGTCTAAACTTATTTTAAAAAATGTGCATTATTTTTATAAATTGATGTTGCATTTCTTTTGAGTCATCTCAATTACTTATCGTCCATGTTGGTACTCTGAAATCCTTAACATGTTCCGCTAGTAAAGCCTGACTGCCCTTTGCCAGTCTACCAGGACTGAGCTAAGGATTTATTATGAATCCAAACAATCAATCAATCAGGATTTATAAAGTGTGGCTTATCAGCACATATGGTATCCAGGTGCTTGCAGGTCCCGGAGGCTTATTCGAACAGCCAGGTTTTGAGGGCCCTTCTGAATTCCATAAATGAAGTAATGGTCCGGAGGTGCGTTGGGAGGCTGTTCCAGGTCTCTGCTTCAATGTGGTAAAGAGAGCGTCCTCCACTTCTGCTTCGGTAGATGTGGGTTGTATGGGCAAGTGAAAGGGAGGCAGCATATAGCATTCTTAAAGGTTGGTGGAAGTTCAGGTAGTGGTTAATGTAGGTGGTTCCCTGGTTGTGTAGAGCCTTGTGTGCATGGGTCAGCATTTCTTCTGTGCAGGGAGCCAGTGTAGTTGCCAGAGGTATGATGGTGATGTAGGTTCAATTGGTAAGGCGAGGATGACTGTGACGTTCTGTATAGTCTGGAGTCTCTGTAGAAGGTGTGTGGGGATTCCTACATAGAGGGCGTTGCCATAGTCCAGTCCGCTGGTGATGAAGGCCTGTGTCGTGGTGCATCACGTGTGTAGGGGTAGCCACTTGAAGATCTTATGTAGCGTGCACAGAGCGAGGAAGCAGGCAGAGGTTTCTAGTGTGGCCGGAGGGAGTAGTGTAAAAAGGGCAGGCAGATGCGATCGATAGCCCTTTTCTTCTAAGAATGCCCGGCGTAGCCGCCTCTAACTCAACTCAAGGTTATCAAACAAAGAGGCAGGCGCTGGAGACTGGAAGGCTAGAAACAGGAGTTTATTCCGACGGAGCAGAACACGTCAAATCAGACAACAGGGTATCTTCTCGAGGTGCTCTAACCGCATCTCTGAGGCCTGGCCTCTTATACACAGGTTTATGGCTTTATTACATACACTGCATCCGTAATGTTTCTTTGAAGGACAGAAAAGACATCCTCGGAATCCCCGGTCCAGGCCCGTTCCCACACACATCTACAGTAGAGTTCCCACCCCGATCTCCGATGTGGTGGTTATCGCGCAGCTGGACATTCCGCTGGGAACGGGGATGTGTGTGATCAGTCGGATCTTCGGGGTGCGAAAGCGTTGATTAATCCCCGCTCCTTTGATGGGGTGAGTTCCTACTGTAGGGGGCAATAAACTACATCTGCGGGCCTGGCGGTGGCCTGGGAACAGCTTGGACAATCGGGCAGGGAGGAAGAGGATATCAAAGGCTTGTTCCCGTGAAGGGATGAAAGGGTTATATGGTTTCGGCTCGGGATATTGCGCTGAGGCAGGATCGCGCTTATGGTTCGTTTATGGTTCAAGGAGGAGAGATCGGGGGTTGCCGGAGCGCGGGGGGGATGCTTGGGGAAACAAGAGAGTGAGGGGGGAGAGGCGCGCTGGCTATCGGGAGTGGGCAGAGAGGCCATGGCAATCAAAATGGCTACTGCTTACGCGCACGTATGGATCTGAAAAGGACAAGATGGCGCCGATAATGTTTACGCCCAATCCAGATTTTAACAGTCCTCCCTTTTCAACATATCTAGCCAGCTTGTCAATTTATGTCTATCCCCATTATATTACGTATTTCGATATCATACAAAGCTTTCATACGTTCAGCTTCGAAGTTCGGAGTCTTAGGGCAAATACAGTTAGCAAACAGTGAGCACAGAGGCGGCAAGCATTGAATACCCAGGCAGAGTCCACATATTACGACGATTGGTATCAGTACGATCATGAACAACCTCCATCCCCAGTCCTTTACAGCACTCCAGAACCAACTCCCAAGTGACCATCCGTCTTGTTCCTGATGAACTTCTGAGGAGAGTCTGTGGAGGTGTTCAATGGCTTTGTAGACTGAGGGCGAATTGTCTGGTATGTAGGTACAACAGCTGGACCCGATGATACGGCATGCTCCTCCACGGTCCGCCAGAACCACATCTAGAACAAGGCGGTTTTGAAGAGCCACCAGACGGACCGCCTGAAGCTCGGCTGTATTGTTTGTGAGGATACCAGCTGTAATGTTCATCGTTGTTTCGACTGTCTGGGACAAATGCCGAATGGCACGACTGTTCGCCATCGGACCCCAAAGTGGAACAAGTCCCTTTATTGCATCCAAGAATTGTGCTCCAGTGAAGTCGGCCTGCTCAATGTCCTTTGCTCGTTTTTGTCGGTGATGGTTTGCCGGAGCCACATAGGTCGGAGGAAGGATGAAGGCAATGTAGCAGGTACCTCCCCAGCCCTTTGGGAGCCAGGTGTAGGCTTTTGTACCACAGACGAAGTACATGTTTGGAGAGGTGACAAAAGAGGGTGGGTTGGTTGAGTCCAAAGTTCTGGTGATGCGGCAAGCGCTGTGGCCCACCAGTTGTGTCCCATGGCCTGTGATGCATACAAGGCCCGAGACATTGACGACAGATAGGGCCACAGTCAGGGTGGCAGCCGTTCGTTTCCGGACGTAGGAGAAGGTGCGATTGTTGAATACTTGCATCTCCACCCTTTCTTTGGCGGGGATGTCCATGTGAACAGAAGCATTGGAGGATAGAGGGCAGAAGGGAGCAGCAGTTCTTCCGGTTTTGTTAAGCCAGACCCCATGATAAAAGTGCAACATAGTTCCGCTGGAAGTGGCATTGTCTCTGTAGCTCTCTTGCAAGAGGATCAGCCAAGCAAGGCAGGAACCATGAACAGAGAAAGGTGAAGGGATGAAGGGGATGGAATGTCCGGTGGCATGTGGTATCAACCCACAGATCCAGCAATTCGTGGCATTGGCAGCAAGCTTGTGTTGGTGCAGCAACTGTACGAAGGAGTTGTTCCAGAACTCCTTACGCCTTTCTTGGATTTGAGGTGAAAGAGAGACCAGGTAGTGTTCTTTCATGGTGGTAGGCTGTGCAGTCGTTAGAAATGTCTTATGAGCCGGTGCGTTCTCTTCCACGATCCAGAAGGTAGTCATGAGGAGGAGGCAAAAGAGAAGAGCGATAAGAAGAGCAATAGTCTTTGAGCTGTGCAACCTGTCAGTTTTCGGGTTTCTGTAGTGGGTCTTCGGATGTCCGGTTGCTTCCATCATCTTCGTATCGGGCGCTTCCATCATCTTCAAGGTGCTCGGTAGTGGGCAGAACCACAAACTTCGTTGGGCTTCTCTCCTGGCAGCCTTAGTAGTGTTAGGCCACCAGTCTGAGAATTGTAACTTAGTCAGTGGTCTGCTTAGCCGAAGCTCCCTTCTTTCGTCGCAGGTTATACCCTTCTCTGGATGGCACAGTGGGATAAGGGAATTTCGCCAATTCGAGTGTCTCTGTCTCAGGGTAGCAGCTCAGGGATGGTCGGTCTTTGTTCAGGAGCTCTTCTTGGGTGGCCACGTCTTCGGTCGACGTCAGGATCGGAGAGATTTTCTTGCAATGATGTGCATGCAGCCAATTTCGCTTCCCCTCCACTCGAAGAGCTGTTCGGGTGGTGATCAAGACTTGCCAGGGGCCCGTCCAGCGGGGTTCCAGACTCTTCTCCCGCTGGAAGTTCCGAATTAGGACGAAATCTCCAGGCTGGATGGTATGTCCGGGGCCCCTGGAAGCATCGGGGATGGCCTGCAGCACCTGATGATGAATAACAGACAGTGTTTTAGTTAGGTTATACAGATAGTCAGACATTAGGACGTCCGGGACATCGTGAATAGATGTCGGTTTGGGTGCAGACCAGATATTCATGGGCCGGCCGAAAACGACCTTGTAAGGGGTCAAGTGGTGTTTGGTGGGGGTGGAACGCATTGACAGCAATGCCAGGGGAAGAGCGTCTGGCCATTTTAGTCCTGTGGTAGCCACTATTTTCGCCAGTTTTAGTTTCAATGTGGCATTGTGCCGCTCGACCAGTCCAGCAGATTGTACCCCCAGTCCTTTCAAGATAAGCTGGATAACCTCGGCTATGAAATGGGGGCCATTGTCACTCCATAAAATACGGCAAAGGCCGTAGCGAGGGAAGAACTCTTTCAGTAGTACTTTTGCAGTGGCAATGGCAGTGTTGTCACGCGTCGGGTAGGCTTCCACCCATTTGCTAAAAGCGCATACAACAACAAGTACATACTTCAGTCCTTGACATCTCTCTAACTGAATATAGTCCATCTGTAGGACTTCAAATGGGTGGTTGGGGACCCCAAATCCTCCTTGGGGTACGACAGTTCCTTTCCCAGGGTTGTGTTGCCGACAAACTAGGCATTGTTGGACGAGACGTTTGGCTGAGTCTGTAATTTTGTCGTTATGCCACACTCGGGAGACAAGTTCAGCCATAGGGGCTGCTCCTATGTGTGCAGGGGAGTGAGCCATGGTCAGTATAGGGATCAAGTATGAATTGGGTAGCAACCATTTGTTCGTGTCTTTTGTCCGCCAGCAGCCTTCATCGTCCTTCAGTCCCACCCGTGCCCATTCAGTCAATTCGTGTGGTGCACTGGCTATCTGGATGTCCCTGATGGTCTCCCTAGCGTCCTTCCATTTTTCTGTTTGTGACCTGGTCACGTATATGCGTGTTGTCGTCCTATTCTCTGCTGTCGTCCGGGCGGTGATGTCCGCCAGTGCATTCCCCTGTCCGACGATATCTGTCACCCTTTTGTGTGCCTGACATTTGATCACAGCAAGTCGTCTGGGAAGGAGAACTGCTTCAGTCAGAGCGGAGACTAGATCTCCGTGTAGGATGGGGGTGCCGTGTGAGGTCAGGAATCCCCTTTCCTTCCACAGGAGCCCAAAATGATGCACCACCCCGAAGGCATACTGGCTGTCCGTGTAAATGTTTGCTGTCGTCCCTGCTGCTAGGATACAAGCTCGTGTGAGGGCAATCAGTTCTGCTGCCTGTGCAGATTTCTGTGTGATGCGGGCGGTCTCAACTACAGTTCGGGCTATGGTGACTGCATACGCAGCTGAGGTGGTGCCATCGGTGAGTTTGATGCAAGAGCCATCCACCCATAGCTCTCCGTCAGGATCTGGGAAAGCTGTGTCTCGAAGGTCCGCTCTACTCCTAGTCTGTTCGTCCGTGAGGGTCACACAGTTATGTATAGGGGGCACATCGGGATCATTCTCAGGCAGAGGCAACAAGGTGGCTGGGTTCAGTGTGGTGCATCGTTTCAACGTGATGTGAGGCGCGAGCAGTGTCAGTTCGTACCCAGTCAGTCGTGCGCTGGTCAGGTGTTGTGTCTTGGTCTGGTTTAAGAGGGTGTCAGCAGCATGGGGCACTAGTACCGTGAGGGAATTCGAGAGTACGATCCCCTCACTTTGTCGGATAGAGACAGCAGCAGCAGCTACTGCTCGAAGGCAGGCAGGCAAAGCTCTCGCTACAGGGTCAAGAGTGGAGAGAAGTAGGCACATGGGCGTTGTTTGGGGCCAATGGTTTGAGTCAGGACAGACAAAGCGCATCCCTCCCTTTCGTGGGTGTAGAGAGAGAAGGGTTTTGTATAATCAGGGGTTCCTAGGACTGGTGCTGAACAAAGGGCGTCTCGTAGTTCCTTGAAGGAGAATTGGCATTCAGGGGTCCAAGGAAACAGGAAGGGAACATCTTTAGCCAGTAGGGAAAGTAGTGGTTTCACAATGAGGCTGAAATTTGGCAACCATTGTCGACAGAAGGAGGTGAGGCCGACCAAAGAGCGGACTTGCTTCGGGGTTCTAGGGATAGGGGTCTCTAGAATAGCCTGAATTCGATCGGGTGTGAGTTTTCTCCCATCTTTGGACAAGAGGTGGCCTAGGTAAGTGATTTGTGGTTTGCAGAATTGCAACTTCTTCTTGGAGACCTTGTGGCCGTTTTCCGCGAGGAAGTGCGGGAGTTGGATGGTGGCTGTGACTGCGAGTGGAGTGGTGTCGGCCGCCAAAAGGATATCATCGACGTACTGTATCAACACCACTCCATCCGGTAACTGGACTGCATCCAGCTGTCTCTTGAGGGTCTGGCTATGTAGATGCTTGGACTTTCAGTGTAGCCCTGGGGTGCTCTACAAAATCTATATGAGCGGGATTTTAAAGTGAAGCCGAAAAGGTAGCGGCTGTCTGAGTGGATGGGGATGGAGAAAAATGCGTTCTTGAGATCGATTACCGTGAAGGTGGTGGCAGTGGAAGGAATCAGGGTCAGAATGGTGGTGATGTCTGAGACTACAGGGTACTGAGGTACGACTACTTTGTTGACTTCTCGTAGGTCGATGATGAAGCGGTACGCTTTTTCATCTCCCTCACCCTGCTTCTTCACAATGGGTAGGATAGGGCTGTTGCAAACATTGCTAACTACTTCTTCTACCACTCCTGCGTCTACCAGGGACTGGATGATTTTTACCAATGCCTTCTCGCCTTCGGGCGATATCCGATACTGTGGGAGTTTTGGGAGCACTGCGTCCTGTCGAACAGTTATGTGTACAGGGTCTATCATCATGCGTCCTACGTCCGAGTCAGTCTTTGCCCATAGGTGCAGAGGTAGGGTGTCGAGTAAGGACAAGTCAGCGTCAGTGATGGAAAACATGCGTTGCGTGTGACAAGATCTGAGCAGTGTTGGGTTGTCGTACAGAATGACTCGAACTCCGTCTTGTGAACACCTAATAGTAGCTCGAAAATATTTCAACAAGTCAAGTCCCATAATGGCGTCGGGGGTGTTGGAGGAGAGCAAAAATGTCGTGTCAGTGGTGTTATTGTCCAAGTTAAAAGAGATCGGTGTGGACAAGGGATTAGTGGAGGGCGTTCCATCAAAACCTATTGATGTCACATGTGAGCCAGACAAGGGTGCCCTGGGAATCAATCGTTTAGACAACGCACTACGTGTTGCACCAGTATCTACCAGAAATGGAGACTTCGTACCTAGGACCTTAGCGGTGACATAAGGACCTTGCTGGTCAACATAGAGCTCGACTGGATCCCTTCCTTGCCCTTGGCAGTCCTATGCAAAGTCGTGGGCATTGTCGCAGTCAGACTGTTGGCACTGATTCTGTCGGGGACGGTCAAACGTGTTCGGTCTGCCAGGTCTGTCATTGTTGGTGTCGTTTGTGTGCCCTCGTCCCTGTCCTCTATTTCTCGGCCCGCCCGCTACGTCTCTCGTGTCTTTATTTCTGAGTGCTTCTTGCAGAGCTGGACATTGAGACTTCCAATGGCCAAATCCTTTGCAAAACGCACACTGGTTCTCATCGAGGTCTGTTCGTGGAGCGCCGGGTGCGGGTGTGCGGTCTCTAGGGGGTGGATTTCTAGGAGCATTCGACTGGTAGTTCCCTCTATACTGTTCCATTCCTATAGTCACCCCTTGCAACTGAGCAATCATTACCCTCTCTTTCAAGTCCTTTTTCTTTTTCTCAGTCGCTCGATCGTTCTCGTTCTTTTGTCGCTCATAGTATTGAGCCATCTGAAGGATAGCTGCGGGCTTGGAGGCCGCCCAACTACTCTCGCTAGTCTGTAGTTTCTGCGAGACTTCTGGTGTCAGGCCTTTCACATAGTTCTGGACAAACAAGTGATGTCCGGTTGCAGTGGTCATGTCCTGGCCGCTGTAATCGGAGAACACCGTTTCAAACCGGGAGAAGTATTCTGATACGTCTTCCTGGGGTTTCTGGCGACAGGCCGTTACTATTGACCAGTCCACCTTCCTTTCTGGGACTAGGGTTTTTAATTTCTGCACGATCTTATCTGGTAGGTCTAGAATGGCTTTGAAAGGTTTCTGTCCCGGCTCTCGCTGTTTGTCTACATCACCGAGTTGTATCCAGGTATGTCTGAACAGCTCAAGGTGGTCGACTTTCCGGATTTGCTTCCACACATCAGCTGGCAGACATAACCCGAAAAACAAATCAATATCCGCTAGGGTCATAATCGTCGAACCCAAAGCGGTGGCTAATTCTGTATAGAAGGCTGTGGGGTTCTTTCGCAGATCAGGCAAGGACTTTCGGATAGTCAGGATGTCTTGCCAATCCCATGGTTGGTAAACCCAGTTGTAAACTACCCTCCCTCTCGCATCTTGGTGGTTAATATCGTCGTGTGTTCCCTGTCCTCGTGGGGGGACCCAATAGGGAGCGGCCTTCTTTATGGGCATCATAGTGTCAATTTTTTCTACTTTGGCTTCAGTCGCTGCAGGAGTCGTGGTGTTAGTCTCTGGTTTCAGTTCCGTGAGGTGGCGGAAAACTTCAAGCGTACGCGTGAAGAGGTTCGTCACATCACACTCGCCCCCATCTCCGACATCAACTTTCCTATACAGAGTCGTTAGGTTTTCAGGGCCTTTTCTTTGGTATCGGTCCTCGTAGGCATTAAGGGTGTGGTAACAAAGGCGTACGACAAAGTGTCATCTGTGGCTATTGGCATATGTATTGTACATATCCGTTACATAATCCTCACTTTCCTTTCGCACCACCAGTGTCTTTACAATCTTATCGATCCCAGCTCGTTCATCCTTACTTAATCTATTCGATCTCGCAGGGTCTTTCCTCCCAGCTTCGGGATCATCTGAAGTTGCTGCTCGCGCTGCGCTGAGTGCGAGGGGTTCGGTCGGCGCAGAGGCCATGAGGACCGAGGCCCCGGCACTACTCTCGCCTGTCGTTGGGGGTTGCGGGTGCTGCGCTAAGGGTTGGGAAGGGGCATATGGAGGGGGAATGTAGATGATCGGGGGACCTAGTAGTAAATCATCGTTCGTTTGCTGTTTCGAAGGTAGCTCGGGGTAAAGTGTAGAGGGTGTCCTGACGGGACACTGGCCCGATGATTCGGAATCTTGTTTTAGCTTGGTTTCCTCTCTTTCTTTTATTTCTTCCTTCAATTTGTTAGCGGCTAGGTGAGCTGCTTTGCGTAATTCCTTTTCTAACCTGACCTCATTTCTCTTTTTCCGCTGTTCTGTTTCTTTGCTCCACATGCAGAAGCTATCGAGCATAGTGGGTGTTGTCTTATTGTCATAAAGGGCTGTTCCCATCGCGTTTATTTTATCGTTATCAAAGGATCCTATCAGTGGCCACTGATTTTCCCGATCCTTTCTCGTGTATTTATGCCACAGCTTACTATAAGCCACGGTGACTAGTCCATATTTAGTAAACATGTCCTTATTAGGGGTGCCCTCCAGTGGAGCCGGATGGTTCACCTCTAATAAGCGGTCCGGGCTGAACCAACTACCAACAAACGGGGCGAAGATAGGCATGACGGGTTACAAAGGGGACAAAAGTCTGCACTACCTATCCTTCACTATCCGCAAAGACTAAACAGAGTATTGCGACTCTGTGCTTATTTGTAAATAGAGAATAACCCAAAGAGAACCAATTCCGAACGATCAATGTTCGGATAAACAATCAATCAAATGAGGGATAAAAATAGGCACGACGGATTACAACGGGGGCAAAAGCCTGCGTTACCTATCCTTCACTATCTGCAAAGACTAAACAGAGTATTGCGACTCTGTGCTTATTTGCAAATAGAGAATGATCCAAAGAGAACCAATTCCAAAACAGTAAATGCTTGGATAACAATCAATCAAATGGAGAGGAAAGCAGGCACGACGGATTACAACGGGGGCAAAGGCCTGCGTTACCTACCCTTCACCACTGACCACTGACTCATTGTCAGTGAAATTGCTCTCCCACCCTCGCAGCTCCACCATTAAGTGAGGTGCCCCTGCCCCTGCACTCTTGAGTGTTGGTGATCGAGGCCCTCCTCCACCCGCAGGTTTCCCTGCGCCTCATCCCTGGTGGTCCAGTGGACCTCTGTCTCCTTTCTTTCTTTCTGCTCCTTCGCTCCTTTTTCTCCCCTTTCTATCTTTCACCTTTCTTCACCTCTGCTCTTTTGCGCCTTATTTCTGCCCATTTCCCTTTCTCTCCCTCTGCTCCTTCACTCGTTTTCACTCGTTTTTTTCCCTTTCTATCTTTCACCTTCCTGCACCTCTGCTCTTCTGTGCCTTATTTTTGCCCATTTTCCCTTTCTCTCCCTCTGCTCCTTCACACGTTTTCACTCGTTTTTTTACCCTTTCTATCTTTCTCCTTTCTGCTCTTTTCTGCATCTCTGCTCTTTTGTGCCTTATTTCTGCTTATTTTCCCTTTTTTCTTTATCCCTTCCTTCCTCCCTTTACCTTTCCCCGCCGCTGCTGCCCCCGCGGCCCCTCCCCCCCCCAGCACGACCGGCCCAATCCAGCTCCCCTCCCCGCTCCCGCCTCCCAGCTGTCCAGCCCTCCCCGACCCCTACTTAATGGCGGCCACTGCGGGGACAGGCGAGCAAGACCACTGACTCATTGTCAGTGAAATTGCTCTCCCACCCTCGCAGCTCCACCATTAAGTGAGGTGCCCCTGCCCCTGCACTCTTGAGTGTTGGTGATCGAGGCCCTCCTCCACCCGCAGGTTTCCCTGCGCCTCATCCCTGGTGGTCCAGTGGACCTCTGTCTCCTTTCTTTCTTTCTGCTCCTTCGCTCCTTTTTCTCCCCTTTCTATCTTTCACCTTTCTGCACCTCTGCTCTTTTGCGCCTTATTTCTGCCCATTTCCCTTTCTCTCCCTCTGCTCCTTCACTCGTTTTCACTCGTTTTTTTCCCTTTCTATCTTTCACCTTCCTGCACCTCTGCTCTTCTGTGCCTTATTTTTGCCCATTTTCCCTTTCTCTCCCTCTGCTCCTTCACACGTTTTCACTCGTTTTTTTACCCTTTCTATCTTTCTCCTTTCTGCTCTTTTCTGCATCTCTGCTCTTTTGTGCCTTATTTCTGCTTATTTTCCCTTTTTTCTTTATCCCTTCTTTCCTCCCTTTACCTTTCCCCGCCGCTGCTGCCCCCGCGGCCCCTCCCCCCCCCCAGCACGACCGGCCCAATCCAGCTCCCCTCCCCGCTCCCGCCTCCCAGCTGTCCAGCCCTCCCCGACCCCTACTTAATGGCGGCCACTGCGGGCTGCGGGCGCGCCGCTGGTGCACCGAAGGCGCGTCAAAGGCAAGCACGTCTGCGCCCGTCTGCAACCCGTCCGCGACCAGCACCAGGAACCCTGGACCTCCGCCCCGCCAACGCTACGACCCAGCAGCACTCCACGCACTCAACCCAGGCTGCAACAACAACTGCAAGCTAGCATCACCAGCCGACACCCATGGACCCTTCAGCTGTCACCGCTGCCGGCACACCTGCAGCATCGCCAAGAACACGGATCCAGCACAACCCGCCCGCAAGAACACAACCGAACCGAAGACCCTACAATGCATCCTCCTCAACGTCCGATCCTTCCACAAACACGCCACAGAAATCTGGGACCTCCTCGACAGCACAACCCCAGACGTAGCATTCTTCACCGAAACCTGGACCAACACCACCTCAGGACCGGACATCGCCATCGCCATCCCCCAAGGATACAAGATCTCCAGAAAGGACCGCCCCATCCACCCAGGAGGAGGAATCGCCATCGTCCACAAATCCAGCCTCCGCCTGAGCACACTCCCTGACGAGTCCACAGAACTGATGGAACACCTTCACTTCAAGATACTGGCCAGCCCCACCGCCGCCCTCCGAGGAACCCTCATCTACCGACCCCCTGGACCCCGCGGACCCTTCGCCAACTCCATTACGGACATTATCTCCCCGCAGGCCATCGCATCCACCAACTACACCCTGCTGGGAGACCTCAACTTCCACCTCGACAATCAACTGGACCCCAACACCACATCCCTCCTGGACAACCTCCACAACATTGGACTCCGCCAGATCGTGACCGGGCCCACGCACTCAGCAGGACACACCCTCGACCCCCTCTTCACTACAGGAAACTCCATCACCTTCAGCCACACCACCGAACTCCCATGGACCGACCATCGTTGCGTCCACTTCACCTTCAGAACACCCACCATCCACAGACACCAGCACCTGCTTCCACAAAGAAACGGGACCAAAATCACCGATGACCAGCTCACCTCCTCACTCAACAACTCCACCCCAACCATCACGGAAAACGACGACCCCAACACCGCAGCCCGAACCCTGCATAGATGGATCTCGGACATCACCAACACCATAGCCCCCCTCAAGAAAAACAACAATACCCATGCCAAGAAAGCCAGATGGTTTACCACCGAACTTCGAGAGTCAAGGCGCACATGCCGCCGCCTCGAAAAGGCCTGGAGAAACACCAAATCCACAGAAGCCCACAACAACTTCAGAGCCTCCACCAACGCCCACCATCAACTCATCAGAGAAACGAGGAAAAAAGCGATTGAAGACAGAATCTCCACCCACGCACACAACAGCAAGGAACTCTTCAGCATCATCAAGGAGTTCGCCCAACCCACCAGCGAGTCTACCGACATCCCTCCCTCACAAGACCTCTGCGACAAACTCAGCATATTTTTCCACCACAAAATCAAGAGCATCTACGACAACTTCGACGAAGACAACCAACACACTGAACCCTCACCAACCACCCCCGACACCCGGAAACCAGTGATTGATGACTGGACAGCCCTCACCACCGAAGACACACTGAAGACAATGAAGTCAATCCACTCAGGGGCCCCCACGGACCCCTGCCCCCACCACATCTTCAACAGAGCCGCCAACACCATCGCACCCATGCTCCGCCAAACCATCAACTGCTCCCTGGCGACCGCCTCATTTCCCGACGACTGGAAACACGCCGAGGTCAACCCCCTCCTAAAGAAACCCTCAGCGGACCCCACCGACCTCAAAAACTACAGACCCATCTCCCTGCTCCCGTTCCCAGCGAAAGTCATCGAGAAAGCCATCAACAGCCAACTCGCCACATTCATTGAAGAACACAACATCCTCGACTCCTCCCAATCCGGCTTCAGAAAAAAACACAGTACGGAAACCGCCCTCCTCGCCGCAACAGACGACATCCGCACCTTACTGGACAAAGGAGAAACAGTAGCCCTCATCCTCCTCGACCTATCAGCGGCGTTCGACACAGTCTCCCACCGCACCCTAATACGCAGACTCTACGATGCAGGAATCCAGGACAAGGCCCTCGACTGGATCTGCTCCTTCCTCTCCAGCAGGACGCAGCGTGTCAGACTCCCCCCTTTCCTCTCGGACCCCACACCTATCACCTGCGGAGTCCCCCAGGGCTCCTCCCTCAGCCCGACGCTCTTCAACGTCTACATGGCTCCACTTGCCCCCATCGTCAGAACGTACGGACTCAACATCGTGTCATATGCAGACGACACCCAGCTCATCCTCTCCCTATCCAACGAGCCCAACACCGCCAGACGCAACTTTCGAGAAGGCATGGAAGCCGTCGCCAAATGGATGAAAAACAGCTGCCTACAACTAAACACCAACAAAACAGAAGTACTCATCATGGGCCCAAACCCCGACGCCTGGAGTGACACCTGGTGGCCCACCGCCCTCGGAAAACCCGCCAACCCCCACAGACCACGCACGCAACCTGGGAATCATCCTGGACTCCGAGCTCAAAATGGACCGCCAGATCAACTCTGTCTCATCTTCCTGCTTCCACACCCTCCGCCTCCTTCGTAAGACCTTCAAATGGATCCCCCTCGAACACCGAAAGACAGTCACTGACGCCCTGGTCACCAGCAGACTCGACTACGGCAACGCACTCTACGCCGGAATAAACAAAAACCTCATCCGCAAGCTACAGAACATCCAGAACGCCACCGCAAGACTGGTCCTCAACCTGCCAAAACACTGCCACATCTCCCAGCACCTGCGCACACTCCACTGGCTCCCCGTCGAGGCGAGAATCACCTTTAAGATGCTCACCCACGCACACAAGGCCCTCCACGGCACCGGACCAGCATACCTGAACAGTCGACTCAAATTCCACGCACCCCAAAGGACCCTACGATCAGCCCAGCTTTCCTACGCTGTGGTCCCCCGCACCAGAAAGACCAGATCGGGCGGCCGCTCCTTCTCCTTCCTCGCGGCCAAAGCATGGAACGCCCTTCCGCTCCACCTCAGACAGACAACATCGCTCCCCATCTTCGCAAGAAACCTCAAAACCTGGCTTTTCGACAGACCCCTTCCTTGATGGAATGGAACCTGCACCCCCCCCAACCCCCCCCCCCAGCGCCTTGAGACCCTTACGGGTGAGTAGTCGCGCTTTAACAAACTCCTGATTGATTGATTGATTCACTATCTGCAAAGAGAGAATACTCCTATTCTTCCCTGTTTGCAGACAGAGAATCTCTCAGAAACAATCAAATGAGTAATACTAGTATTTTCAAACAATCAGTTCGCAATTCGTCGTGTTACACGACCTTACCCGGACCGCATGGACGGTTTCTCGTCTTCCGCTTCCAGCGCCCGATCGTCCTCTATTCTCCGTAATTGCTGTGGCACTCCTGATGGTTCCCAGTCAGGACCGTAGATCACTCGAGAGAGGTCTGCTCAGAACCGGTGAAGTTCGGATGATCGGCTGCCAGACGAGGGTCTATCGGGCAGGAGCTCTTCCCGATCGTTGCAGTTGTTCACACTGTCGTCGGGACCTCTCCCACTGGATCCACGTGTCGCTGATGGGCCCCACGTTTGGGACGCCAATTGTAAAAGGGCAGGCAGATGCGATTGATAGCCCTTTTGTTCTAAGAATGCCCGGCGTAGCCGCCTCTAACTCAACTCAAGGTTATCAAACAAAGAGGCAGGCGCTGGAGACTGGAAGGCTAGAAACAGGAGTTTATTCCGACGGAGCAGAACACGTCAAATCAGACAACAGGGTATCTTCTCGAGGTGCTCTAACCGCATCTCTGAGGCCTGGCCTCTTATACACAGGTTTATGGCTTTATTACATACACTGCATCCGTAATGTTTCTTTGAAGGACAGAAAAGACATCCTTGGAATCCCCGGTCCAGGCCCGTTCCCACACACATCTACAGTAGAGTTCCCACCCCGATCTCAGCATGTGGTGGTTATCGCGCAGCTGGACATTCCGCTGGGAACGGGGATGTGTGTGATCAGTCGGATCTTCGGGGTGCGAAAGCGTTGATTAATCCCCGCTCCTTTGATGGGGTGAGTTCCTACTGTAGGGGGCAATAAACTACATCTGCGGGGCCTGGCGGTGGCCTGGGAACAGCTTGGACAATCGGGCAGGGAGGAAGAGGATATCAAAGGCTTGTTCCCGTGAAGGGATGAAAGGGTTATATGGTTTCGGCTCGGGATATTGCGCTGAGGCAGGATCGCGCTTATGGTTCGTTTATGGTTCAAGGAGGAGAGATCGGGGGTTGCCGGAGCGCGGGGGGATGCTTGGGGAAACAAGAGAGTGAGGGGGGAGAGGCGCGCTGGCTATCGGGAGTGGGCAGAGAGGCCATGGCAATCAAAATGGCTACTGCTTACGCGCACGTATGGATCTGAAAAGGACAAGATGGCGTCGATAATGTTTACGCCACAATCCAGATTTTAACAGTAGGTGCGGGTCCTAGGTCTGATGGCCACTAGGAGTCATTCCTTGTGTTGCTGCAGGTGCCAAAGATCAGTACTTCCGTCTTTTCTATGTTCAGTTGCGGGCTGTTATTCTTCATCCAGTCAGCAGCGTTTGTCATAAATCTTCCATCCAAGGAACATCTTTGAGGTATTGTGAGTCTTGCATGGTGAAGCCTTATCAGCATCACCAGATAATACTCCACCTTCCTACATTAGCATTTTCAAACTTTTCTCCGTTTTTAGAACCACTACTTCTATAAAATGTAAACATAGTTGGCAAGCAGTGACTTCTGATAGATACTTCTAATCGCAAATTACTCACCTTTAGAATATCACAGGATGTCAGACTGATATGGAAACTTTTAAAGCAGTGCTGCCACTCTCTCCTAGGTGGCGCCGTGTGGCTCCACACTGACTTTCTGCCCCAGAAGGGACAGAGCATAGCCGCATATAAGCACCACCCATGTGGGGGGCAGAATCAAACACTTTCTCTATGGATGGCAAGCTATCATCTCTGACAGATGGGTCCTACAGGTCGTTCATTGGGCTATGCCCTTCTAGTCCTTGGAAACTCCTGCATCTTCTGTTGATTTTAGAGCAGCTTTCAGAGGAGCACCTGCCTAACTTGCAGCAAAATATGCAAGCTCAACTGACAAAAGGAGCCAAAGGGAAGGTACCAGACTTGGAAATAGGGACTAATTGTTACTTTCACTATTTCGTCGTGCCGAAGAAAGACTTTCTATTTTAGATCTTTGCTCTCTGAATACTGTCTAATGGCGAGACATATTCAAAATGCTCACGCTGGCTCAAGTTCTCTTTGCCCTGGATCTGGGTGACCTGGTGGTTGTCCTGCACCTGCAGGATGCATATTTTCATGTGCACGTCCTGCAGTTCCACATGATGGTGGTGATCACCACCCATCTTACTGTTGTCACCGGATTGCCACATTCATTTGCTGTAGATGACGGCATATCTCATGACATCATTGGAGGTCTTGATCAAGGAGCTGAAGTTGCACCTACTCATTTGCAGAGGCTTAACTTTATATGAGCTGGCAGAATGCTGTAAAGGAAATGTCTGCCTTTGCAACGAGTCCTGGACAGTCGGGCTATGATCCTCATTTTGCAGCCTGGGTCCCGTATCTCAATTGAGAGCAGTTCTGAGGCATCTTGACTTGTTTGCTTTCTATTTTTAGGTCAAGTCTAGGCAGCGCATGCGCTGCTCTGTGAGGCATGCTATATTCAGGAAGGAACTTGAAGCTCCGCCTATATTTTTCATTGGCTTGTATCATTGTCCACAGTAAACTGTGGCTGTCCATTGGTCAACAGGCTTAGTAGTCCCTCTTAAGTACCGCCTTGTCTCATTTTGCAACTTCCCATGGTGACATCCCCTGTTACGTCTGTTGTTACTCGTATGCTTCAATTACAGCCTCCGAGTACTATTTTCTCAAATAGCTTTGTCCTGCAGGACACGCTCTCTCCTAACACTTTTTTAAACGTTTTTTAGCCCGAACTTATTTGCAATGCAATCAGTCCCGCATTTGCGAGAGTTTAAGCTATTGGCATTGTAAATGACAATGTCTTTTATTTGTCTGTTTTAAAAACAACTCATAAATAAAAGGCATTGTCGTTTACAATGCCAGTAGCTCAAACTCTTGTAAATGCAAGACCCAATGCATTGCAAATGCTTGTTTTCACTTCTGCTGTGGAATCTGAAGTGTTAGTGGGCCCCTCACCACGGAAACCTGTCTGATATTATCCATGTTTCGGGATAGACTGCTCAAGATGTGCAGTGGTGGTTGCTTGACCGCAACCTGACCAGAGGCACACCCCTCTTCCTTTTCCAACAAGAATTGGCGTTGGTAACAGATTTATCTCTGTTTGGCTGGAGAGGTTATGTGGAAGATGTGGAGCTCAAATGTACTCTGATCTCCTAAAGAATCCCAGCTCACATAAATCTGTTGGAGCTGGGCACCATCCACCTGGTGTTGAAGGCTAGCCTGTAGTCCATCAAGAGAAGGCTGGTGCATGTTCTAACAGACAACACATCACCATGTGATATTGCAGCGAGCAGGGCTGAGCGGGTTCCTGGAACATGTGCCAAGAAGTGTCATGAAGTTTCCCTGATCGTGACTTGCTTTGTGGGATCTATTAATGTTAGGGCAGACCAGCTCAGCCAGTGAATCCTGGTGGATCACGAATGGTGGTTGCGTCCTAAGGTAGTGCAGGGCATCTTCCAACAGTGATGGGGAGCCTTAGTTAGATCATTTCGACACCTTTGCGTAAAAACGTCTGCCTGTTGGCATTCTCAAGAATGCTCTCTCTAGGAGATTCATTCAGGCTAGAGTAGAGCACGGGACTCCTGGATGCCTTTTTGCCCCTGCGTCTCCTGGCCCAGGAGATCAGGAACGACCGGGCCTAAGCCATCTTAGAGGCTCTGAATTGAGCAAGGAGAGTGTGGTACATGGTAATCTTTGGGCATGAGCATCTGTCCTCCGATCAAGCTACCGCCTATGGATAATGTTCTGTTCTCATCCAGGGGATACTCAAAGTCATAATCTATGAATAATCCCCACCCATGTGCGGGATCCCGGAGCATATAGAAAATACATACATATATATATATATATATATATATATATCAAACACTTCAGGAAGCACTGAAAGGGAGGCCACAGGAAGCTTAATAAAGTTAATTTTAATAAATCAAACACTTGCCAACAGTCATTGCGCAAAACTCCAGGCTTCTCAGTCTATTCCTTTGCCAGACGCGTTTCAGGAAACATAAATCCATTCATCAGTGGCAGATTGCAGAAATGAAAATCGCGCTGAAATTTTCCAATTTAAAACACCTGCCCATGTGGGTGTTACACTCCCACTGCCTCATGGTGTTTGTAGTCACTTAATCCCAAGTGGGTGCGCTGTTCACTCCTTTGATAAAGCACAAAATGAATTCCAAGTGGATTGATGCACTGTGCTAAGCGCTATGACTGTCCTGCTTTACAGTGTAAAATTACGAACTTGGTGCAGGCTGCAGCCCTGAATTGCAGCCTGTACTGCTTCCTCCTGATATTTCTGGGCTCCCAGTGGAAGCCTGAACAGACCCGCAGAATGCAGTGAGCCTTCCTCATAAGGCGTGCAAAGCCCCAAACATCAAACACTTCAGGAAGCACTGAAAGGGAGGCCACAGGAAGCTTAATAAAGTTCATTTTAATGAATCAAACACTTGCCAACAGTCATTGCGCAAAACTCCAGGCTTCTCAGTCTATTCCTTTGCCAGACGCGTTTCAGGAAACATAAATATATATATATATATATAATATTTCAACACAGCCGATAATTAAATCCTGCTGGCGAGGTGTCGTCGTTTCTTTCTTTGGGAGGATTCTGTGTATGTATATGTGTGTGTGTGTATATATATATATGTATATAACACCAAATCCTGTCCATCTTAAATTACTTGGCAAGACGATAAGGCAGGGACGGACCACCACTCAGGTATAAAGTGCTATTGAAGTGCTTTATTGCGCCTCTCTCCCAACATGATGCACTTCGACCGGGTCACCCCGGTCTTGTTCACATAACATGCCAGGAATCCCGAGTGATTTAAATACTCCCATATTCCACCAAGTTCCCTGAAAAACATTTCATGGAGAGTGAAGAAAGACTTTGAGAGATACAAGTTGGCTCAAAAACATCGTACAGCCTTACATAAATACATGTGAATTACAAAGGCACAAGTTTGATAAGTGAAATTACAAAGGAATCCATAAAATAGAAAACACTAAGTAATCACGTCCAACATAAAAAGAAGAATTAATTTCTGAAAAGCTAAATATCAGAAAAAACCTCTTTCAACCTGTATAAATGATGAACATGAATAGAAAATTAATTCATGATTATCTAAGAAATTGTGTATATACTGGGCAAGTGCCCACTTATTCATCATCAACGTCAGTCACACAGTCAAAAATTACATGATGAACAGAGGAAGAATGGGGTAATTCACCAATAGTGTAAATGTGAAACGTTATGACTAGGAAAGAAAACCTCGCCAATACAATATGATTAAAAACATTGTAACTAACGGATGCATTAATTTATCTCAACAAGAAGACTCATTAAGAAATTCAAAAAGTATTTTTTAAATGCAGACAATTGAGAAAAAGTTTCAGAAATGGCAAACATCTAGCATAAAGTGCAAAATACGTGCAGAACAGCAGAGTTAAATACATTTAAATAGTGTGCAAGTAAAAAGTCATCACAAACATTAAAACCACACCTCCATCGGACCAAAACCAGTAAAACCAGGTACCCAGTAAAACCAATTTAGATCACAATAAAAGTGAGATTAAAATGTACAAACGACCCAACTATGCACACTACATAAATATATAAATAGATGCATAAATGCTTGTGTAAATACTTAACCAGACTACATAAAATCCCTATAGAAAAATCAATCAAATAATAAAGTAATGAGGTAGCCATAAATTCATTGAAATTCATAGCAGCAATAGTAAAGAGGATGGATAATACATTAGGGCTTAAACGATGCAATCTAATGGTTCAAACAATTTTGCTTTTATATAAATGATTAGAAACACAGATATAATTGGTAGTGGTTAAGGCTTAGGATTTAATTTCAGAAAGAGTTTATAAAAAGTTATAAAGATCCTCCCCTGTATTAAGCCCATTTGGCATCTTGGTGTCTAACCGTACAAATATTTACTTTCTAATTGACGCAGTTTCTTCTCTCTATTCCCTCCTCTGATAGATTTAGGAACAGCGTCAATTACAAAGTAGCAGAGATCATGTAGATTTTTCTGATGCACCAATTTAAAATGACGGGCTACTGCATACGCAGGATCAGAATTCACAATAGCCCGTAGGTGCTGTAGGATACGGTTAAAAACAGGAAGTTTAGTGCTACCAACATACTTCAGTTGGCATGTACATTCTAGTACATAAACTGCGAAGTCTGTTTTACAAGAATAAAGACCTTGTATTTTGTTAGGCTCAGAGGAAAAGGCATCCTCAAACTCTTGTTTATTCACTCCAAACGTGCAGGATCTGCATGAGTTACATTTAAAAAATCATTTTCTGTTAGTCAGCCAATTGCCCTTGTTGCTTACTTCTGGGCTGGTTCTTACCAGAGCATCTGTCATTGAGGGCGCTCTCCTAAAAGTTATAACTGGTTGTGTTTCTAACTCTGGGGCCAACGTAATATCAGTTTTAAGAATCGGCCAATGTTTGTTAACTATATTTCGCACTTGTTTTTGTTGGCTACTAAATGTGGTGATTAATCTCACCACTGGTTTTGTAATTGTATCCTAATTAGAGGAGTTGGCAGTCGCAATATTGGTACTTGGTTGAACAACATGTTCTTGTATTCTCACCAATGCAGATTGCAAATCCTCTAAATCGTAGCCACAAGCTCTGAATCTATTCAAGAATTCAAACAAACATTTGTCGAGATCCTCTTTTTTGCTGCAAATCCTTTTTATACGTAAAAATTCCCCATAGGGGATACTTTTAATCAGGTGCCTGGGATGGGCACTGCTGGCATGTAGGACAGAATTGCCCGCAATGGCCTTTCTATGCAATCTGGTTTGGATGTTGTTATTCTCCACATAAATTTCTACATCTAAAAATTCCACTTTTAAGTTGCTGGCATTAGCTGTGAATTTGAGATTAAGGGTGTTTTCATTAATATCCGCCACAAATTGCCGGGCGGATTCACATGAACCATTCCAAATCACACATACGTCGTCGATAAACCTCCACCATTTAATGACCTGCTTAGAAAAAGTTTCAACATGGGTGCGCATGAGGACATGCCCCTCCCACCAACCCACATGCAAGCATGCGTAGCTGGGGAAGAAGCATGCCCCCATCGCCACACCTCTCAATTGTTGAAACAACTCTTTATTGAAAAGGAAAAAGTTATTAGTGAGACAAAGCTCAATCATACTAAGCAGCATTTTGTTATGTTGATAAAAATAAACATCCCTCTCCGACAAAAAGTGGCTGACAGCATGTAAACCATCTTTATGGTTGATACTGGTATAGAGGGAACTTATGTCCATTACTAACAAGCATTTACAATGCAATGGTCTCGGCAGTATTAAAGGTAGAGCTATTGGCATTGCTCATGACATTTATTTCCAATTTTTTTTTAAACATAAATAAATGGTATTGTCATTTACAATGGCAATAGGTGAGCATTAGAGAGTAGTAGAGATTATTCGCTGGCACAGAGCCACACACACAGAAAGCCACCCACACACACAGTCACCCACACACACAGAGCCACCCACGCACACACACAGCCACACACACAGAGCCACCCACACACACACAGAGCCCTACCCACACACACACAGAGCCCTACCCACACACACACAGAGCCCTACCCACACACAGAGCCCTACCCACACACACACAGCCCTACCCACACACACAGAGCCCTACCCACACACACAGAGCCCTACTCACACACACACCGCCTCACACACACAGAGAGCCACAACAATGCGCCCACTGATTCCTCAGGGGCAGAACGCTAAAAGTTTTAAACCAAATCCTTTTCGCCCACTATGCCTCTCCAGACAAAGGCCCATCTGTACTGACATTGCATCAGTTAGGTAAAGCTTGGATACAATGCCACAGCCAGCAAGGAACTCGCTCTGGTGATACGTACCCATGACCACACGAGGAGCTACATCAAACTCTCAATAGGAGTGTGTTTTTCTGTAGTTTTATGTATTTGAGTCCAGAAATTAGGTTGTCTGGAATATAAATATCGAGTGTACATATTGAACTCAATACATTAGGTTTGTGTTTATGATGTGAGGCATGAGAAAGATCTACTGACCCAATTTGAAAATTATGATTTGTTAGTCATGCAATGCAGCGATACTGATTAGGACAGGCTTTCACAGCAAATGCACGGCAACACAATGCTTTTCACGAAGACATGTTTTAGACAATCCCTAATGGAAACCACAATAACACTATGCACCCTATAACATTCATTCTTGAAGCATGACACTTGCATACCTTGCGTTACAACCCTCACAAAGGTAGCACTTTCACAATGCGCATTGTAGTTGGTATGCCAACTCACACGGTCTCGCCGTGTGACGTGGTTTCATCATGACGCGGCACCATCACAGATGTGATGGAGACCCTTTTATAGAATAGGTTCTCAGCACAGGTGCATAGCTGCTCAAAGAGGCACTCATTAGGCCATCAGAGCAATATTGGACAGTTCAGCTGTCTCCCAGTCCTGCCTCATGTTGAGATTCTGTTATGTCCGCAGACTGCTGCAGATGGCCTCTCCGGCACACTCACAGGAGTTTCTGCGCTTTATCGCGTTTAGGGTGTCATTATTGGCATTTCTAATAGTTCAGCCTGCATCATTTCTGCTTTAAGACTTAGAATGCAGTTTATGAGACTGCAATATGGGCTAGCAACATCTGTGGGGCCGCCTTGCATCCTCTGTCTAATGATGCCATTCAAGAGAGCATCTCTGTCTCTGAATCATATTGCCAGTCAAATGGCTGTCCGTGAACGAACGGAAGAGGCATGCACCTGTAAGTATTGATCCTGGAACCTATAAATAATGACACAGATAAGTGCCCTTTCCTTGATTTTTTGCTGAAAAAAATTGTGGTCTGTTCGGATCATCAAGTCTTGAAAGCATGTGAATCGGAGAAGCTCAATTTAGCCTTTGCATCCCCCCTTCGGTCCCCCATTCTCCTACCACCCTCTCTCTTCCCAGCCCTGCATCCCCTCTCTGCCTAAGCTGGGTCCTCTAGAATATACGCCTGTTCGTGTGCACTGCACTTTGCTGCCTGAACAGGAACTTCTTGTACCTGTGTCAGACTGCTCCACACTGCCCTTGCTGTGATTGTGATTCGGGTACCTGCTGTTTAACCCCCTCTGTCACGGCCTAACTTCTTCCAGGATAGGTTCATGCAGCTTCAGCTGCCCTCGCCCCCACTTGCCTTCACGTGCTCACCGTGACGCAGGTCCACTTGCAGCAGATTTATCCTACATGTTTTCAAGTAAACAGTTATGTTGGTGTTTTTAATGCCAAATATTTCACCGGAATAGTTTTTTTCCCTGAACATATGAGTGGTTTCAGTTTGCTAAGGTGCGAGGCAATTTATAGAGGGATGCAAACAGCAGCAAGATGGAAGCGACCTATGACACAAGGAACCACTCACATGTAGGTCACTAACTCTGTAACATGTCTACATTTAAAAGAAGATCCGCATGCTTATAGCTGCGTAATCTCGCAGAATGCTGTGTTTGTGACACACTGTTATTCAAAGCCCTTTTTTGCATCATGGATAGCAGCTTAGCAGGAGCTCTGGGGGACGAAAATAAAGCAATAAGTGAAATTCATTGATGAACCTCAGCTTACGAAGCAACTTTATAAAGTGAAAACTGAGCTTAACCCGAGAAAAAACGCTCATCTATATGCACTGAATTTTTATCTCTTCTTGTAGTAGTAACTACAACACTTAAATGTCACTTTAAAGCTATATTTGTTTAGATCACACATCCGATTTTGCCCCCCCCCCCCCTCAAAAAACTCAAGGGCATACCTGAACCCAACCACCGCCAGCACAGCCTCTTCTCCGTTCCCCGCTACTTAATCTCCCTCTGCATACCTCGCTGTTCTGGTGTTTGAATGTTTCCAAGAAATGCAACTCCTCAGCAGCCTCCGCCGCCATGTTCTTCTGTTTTAGAACTCAGGTTGTCAATACCGGGTCATATGATAGTACATCCGGAGCACCCAGGTCTGTAGATTCTTGGGAAAGAGTTAGACATAGAAAAAGGACTGGCAATAAGATTTCTGCTTATCGAAAACAGTGGCCATCTTGAAGAATCAATGCTTCGGCCAATCACTGAAGAATCCGCCGAATATCGTAATTTAAATCACTAATTTCATACGACTTTCAGTTTAGTACTCACTTTTTAGAAATTACGGTAATTTAATTAAGGAGCAATGCACGTCAAACTATTTATAATTTTGTATTCTGTATTCTGATATAGCTACCTCGATCGTAAAAAAATACTTTAAGCGAACTTTACAATTTATCTTCGAGAAATTAAAATTATTTCTTGCTGCTCGCATCAACTCAACCTTAGTTTAAACAAGCTCCGAAATTTTCGGAATGGGGGTTGTGTTTTTGGGTGAGTGACGGATGACGTCACAGATAAAAAGAACTTCAAAAACACGCCCCCGAATTCGAAAAAGGCAGGGCTTAAAGGGAGTGACGCCCCTCTCCTCCAATGGCTGGCCAGCATTTACGAGGCCAGCCAATGGAGAAGAGGGGCGGGTTCAAGCCCCCTATACTAAGAAACATAAAATCTTCGGAGCTCCGCCCACTGCTTACAGCAGTGCGACGGAGTCCTCGACCTAAAAAGCAATAGCCATCTTCCCACTCAGTCTCTTTTAGTTTTTCTAAAAAATGACCAGTATCCCTTATGAAGGAGGGCATATTTTCAACAAAATCGTGGAGAAAAAAGCCCACATACTTGGACATATTTTCCATTAAACTTCCCTGAGCAGAAATAATGGGACGCCCAGGCACTGGAATGATTTCTTTGTGGACTTTTGGAAGTAAATAAAAGGTTGGTGTTATTGGAAAATCATTCTTTAAAAAATTGTGTTCTTCTTTACTAATTAGGCCATCAGTGTTTTCCACTGAGCCAAATCTTTAAAGATCTTGTCTTTGACACACTAAAAGTATAGGCAAGGCTACTTTCTTATAGCAGCATTCCTCATTAAGCTGCTTCATGGCTTCATCCATATACTTTGAACGTGGCCAAAGAACAATATTCCTGCCCTTATTGCTTTATTAACGATGATGTTATTGTCCTCGCTAATCTTTTTCATCAGGCGTGAATATTGCTGTTCTTTATACTGCCGTTGTTTATTTTTTTGAAGGCATGTTCTATTAAGAACTTTAAGATCTTCAATAATGCAATCCCCAAAGATGTCAATGGCATCCCTGGCCATTATGGGGATGAAAGTAGACTGTGGGCGGAAATGTGTAAGTCCTGCCTTAGTAGTACACTCAATACCCATACTCATTCATTCTTCTTGTGTATTGACCGGTGCAAAATGATTTACATCAGCTAACTCATTCACAGCTCTCAATATAGGAACATCAGAAACCTGAAAATGTACACTGGGTTGATTGTCAGAATCAATAGACAGTGCTCTAGTGTTTGTATTCTTAAGCTTGTGAAATTTTAATAACTTTAGCTTTCTAATAAACTTGAAAATATCAACACGTGATTGAAAATATTTGAACTCAGACTTGGGGCAGAATGAAAGCCCCAATGACAACAGTTGTAATTCAGCAGCAGTCAATTCCAAGTTCGTCATATTGATAACAGTGTTCGCAGCCGCTATACTGTCTACCCCACACTCTGATTCCCCCTTCATCTTTGCTTTTTGTTGTAGCCTCCGCGCTTTGCGCCTCTGTTTGCGCTGTTGATTCCTCCTGCTACATTTGGAGCTTGGGGTATTCTCGGCCTTAAGGTTTGCAGACGGTCCTCTATCATAAACCCCAATTCCTCTGAGGGGCTATAATTGAGTGGCACGTGTTGTTGTTGGTTCATATCGCTGTTGTCTGATGCAACACTGCTGACAATAGAGCTGGCATCCGAATCAGTGGACACAGTTATGCTTGGATTGGGATTTGTCAGTATTTGCACCTGTTGGATTTTATTATTCATCGCTTGTTTCTTTACTCCGTCAAAGCGCTTCGCGAAAGTAAAAATGCGACCTGTTTCATAGTCGCGTTTATCACGAGCGAATTTTGTAACTTTGCGGTTCATAATCACATTCTCGTGTTTATCTAAGTGTTTTTTAATGTCCTCTCTTCCCTTATCCACAAGGTCTTTTAATCCTAGGGCATCCAATTCAATGTTGAGTAAATCAATCTGGGTCACGATGTCATGTCTATCTATTTCTGCGTATTTAATCAAAATGCACACATATATATATATATATCTATATATATATATATATTGACTGCTACATTTAAGAACTCACTAGAGACTAATGCTCATGCACTACAGGATCCAGAATGCCGCAGGTTGCGGACACGCCCACAAGGGCAGGCCCTTTAAATTTCAGTGCATGATGAATCTTCACGGTATGCAGAAGCCATTGAGAAAGGGATTACATTCCCGAAACCGGTCTGGCTAAGGAAAGAGGATGACTGTTTTTTCTGCGTCTCCTGCTGCAGCTGTTCCTTAAAAGAAACGGATGCACATTTCCGATCAAGTGGCTGCTTCCTATCGAGGGCTCAACTCTTCGTTGGGATATATATATATATATATATATATATATATATATATATATATATATATATATATATATATATATATATATATATATATATATATATATATATATATACATACATACACACACTTCCCATCTGCAAGGACTAGCAAGCAGGAGACGGACCACAGGATCTGATCGTAGGTCTTTATTCGGTCAGTGTTTCCGGTATAAAAGACAGCAATGACGCGTTTCGGGCTCGAGAGCCCTTGATCACATGCCGAGAATTGCAGCTTCAATACATTTTAAATAGTGCAAAACATAAATGTCCGCCCAAAACTCCACCTCTGCTCTGGTCATGTGACCATAGACATAGAAAACATCCCCATAGAAAAAAGTAACATTACTTCATTCCTAAATCCGCATATAAAATACATAGATAGATGTATAAATATATATTTAAATATATGTTATCCTAAAATCACGGCATAAATACGCCTAATGTCATATGTATAAATACATTTCACAATAGAAAAAACGCATGATAACTGATTCTTCCTATACTTCAATATACTGACTGAAAAGACATTTATAAAAAGACATTTTATAAAATCAAATTCTAGGATAAATCCTGGGACTAGAAGGGGAATCAGTATATATCATGCCATATATCATGCCTTAAAACATTCTATCAATTGTTATATGCAGAAAGAAAGGGGAATTCGGGGTGAATGTGGGCAATACTTCATAATAAAGTGCTACTAACAGTGCCATAATTCATCAACAAACAGTGCAAAGAGCTTTACAATCTAACGTGCTGAGTATAGTGGTAAACAGTGCATACCCTTGTGATAAAAAAGTCAAAATGCATATGTATAAATATTGCTTTCATAAAAAACTGGTCAAAACCATATTTTCTATATAAAAAGTCAATTATAAAACATTACATAAAAGACAACAATTTCATCATATTTATACGTGGTGCAAACCTAATGTGGGATACAAATAACCATCTAAAAGAGAGGACCAACAGAAGGATAGTCATGTAAAGAGAGGACTGAGGAACTGCTGAACATGGGAATAGGTAACAGGGAGCCTGACTGCCTATATAAGCCGGAATAGGCATCAAAATCACTTAGTATAGCCGAGGGTTAAAGGAAAAGCCCCCACAGGTAACCAGGAACCAGACTACCGGGGGGGGGAGCCCACCCCGAGCCCTCATGGACAGGACCTTCTCCAATATGAATCTAGACCGGATTCTACAGTTCATCTCTAAGGCTAATAAACCATGCGGGCGGCAACAGGCAAGGCTAGTCCCATAAGGAACCAGATCAAAAAGGTTCTTATAGATATGTATGCATGTCCTCGGTATTATTCAGGCCACTTGACCACTTACTATCAAACTCGAGTATCATGCGTGTTTCAAGCTGCCTGAGTAATTGTTCCCTGTTGCCACCCCGTCGAGGCTTGAGGACTGACCCTACCACATAGTAAGACAGACAGCTCACATCTTTATTATGATGTTTCAGAAAATGGCGAGCTACTGTGTAAGCTAAATCGCTGTGCAATATAGCTCTTAGATGTTGCAGAATCCTGACGTGCACCTGCAGTTTGGTGCTGCCTATATAATTTAGGCTGCAGGTGCACGTCAGGACATAAACGGCGAACTCTGTCTTGCAAGTGTGGTTGCCTAGAATTGGGATCTCAGTAGGGCTAAAAGGGGTCAGGTAATGTGTTTTATTGATCCCAAATTTGCAAGCCCTGCAAGTAGAACATTTGCGGAACCCTGCCATAGGTTGCAACCATGTGCTTTTTTGTTTCAATTCAGGCCGGGCTCTGTCTAGAACCGACCCCATACTTTTAGCCCGGCGAAAAGTGACCAGAGGTTGACTAGGTAACGATAAGCTTTATATGTTATCGGTTAACACAATGGGCCAATTTTTCTTCATGATAGCCCGAATTTTGTTTTCTTCATCGCTGAATACAGTGATGAATCGCAGGCAGTCATTGGGTTCCTTACCAGTCATAGTTTGTACGTCGTTATTGTCAGAATGCGGAGAGTCTGAAAAAAACAGACTCTCCCTAGTTCTGAAATTAGCTTTAGGCAAAGCTTGATTGAAATTAAGGTCAGAATATCCACGTGCCTTGAGCCTCACCCGGAGTTCTTCTACACATAGATCAAAGTCACAAGTGGAACTACATATTCTCTTGAGACGGAGTATCTTACCATAGGGAATACTATGAATGGTGTGTTTCGGATGGAGGCTGGTGGCGTGTAAGGTGGTGTTACCTGCCGTGGATTTTCTGTAAAGGGTGGATTGTATTCTGGAATTGGCAACATAAACCTTCACGCCTAAAAATTCTGTTTCTTTCCTGCTAATGTGAGACGTGAACTTCAAGTTAAGGGAGTTGTTGTTAATTTCATTTATAAATAGGATGGCTTCCTCTTTCTCCCCTTGCCACAGAATGAAAACATCATCAATATATCTCAAATATTTTATGATTTTTTCTTTGACCCACACCTTAAGTGTGACGTTGAGAACCTGCTCCTCCCACCAGCCTACGTGAAGACATGCGTAGCTGGGGGAGAAGCAGGATCCCATCGCCACACCTCTAAGTTGCCTCCATGTATCCTTTCCAAAAGCGAAGTAATTATTGTTCAGACACCATTCAATTAGGCTTAGAATGATCTTATTGTGTTCATAATAATCTGCCGATCTTTTACTCAGAAAGTGTTTGACAACATTTAAACCGTTCGTGTGGGCTATGCTTGTATATAAGGACTCAACGTCCATAGTTATTAATAGCATGTCATCTTGCCATTCCAAGTGACTTATTTTTTGTAAAAAGTCACTTGTATCACGAACGTAGCTGGGTAAAGTAGTTACCAAGTCCTGGAGGAAGAAATCTATATATTCTCCAACATGTTCGCTTACACTCTTAATAGCAGAGATGATCGGTCTGCCTGGTATGGGGGTAATCCCCTTGTGGACCTTAGGAATAAGGTAGAACACTGGCAACACAGGATGTTCGTTATGCAGGTATTTGAATTCATCCCCTGAAATTAGACCTTCTCTACGACATTTGTGTAACAATTTCAGGAGGGTTTCATTGGCTTTCATATAATTTTTATGCATAGTTTTTTCATAACATAAATTATCCAGCAATTGTCTGTAAGCCTCCATGGTATAACATTCTTTGGGCCAGATGACAGTGTTCCATCCTTTATCAGACATTTTTATCACTATGTCCGATTGCTGCTCAATTTTTTCATAAGGTTATTATACTCCTGTTTTTGATGAGATGTCCGTCTCTTAAGTCGGCCTGTCTTTCTATACAGTTGTTTAAGTTCCATGGTGACAACCTCATGGAAGGTGTCCACTGCGTCTTTGGTCATGAGCGGAATAAAGCTCGATTTGCATTTGAATGGAGTAATTCAATATATATATATATATATATATATATATATATATATATATATATATATATATATATATATATATATATATATATATATTTATATTATATACAGCCTAGAATGTTTCCAACATGGCAAAACTGAAAGTTATTAACTTGAGATTTTCTCAGAAAACTCGACAGTCTCTGATTCCCAGAGGCTTATTCTACTGAATTTTGGTATGTTCCAGATTTTTTTCCAGTCAGAATGCCTGCTTTATTTAGGAAATGTCCTTCCTGTGGCAAGAAAATGGCACTGTCAAACCCACACTCGGTGTGTATTGTGTGTCTTCCAACTTCACACAACCCTGATCAGTGTTATCATTGCCAGAAGTTTTCCAGACGGACTCTGCGCGACAGGGAACAAATTTAACTTCATGCCCAACTGGAGAAGAACAGAAGTCATCAGGGAGGTGACCATGGAGACTTCAGAGCGCCTTCTTCAAGCAAGCAACAGTGAAAACGGCATCGTTCATCCTCTCCCGAGTCCAGGAAGAAAAAGTGACTGAATGTTCGCCGTCAACTTCGAGATCGCCGGCGAAGAGGCTGAGGCATTCTTCAGCGTCGAGGGACAAGTTACCGTCTCGACATTGAGACTCTCGGCCACATGCAAGTAAGTCGGCGTCGAGGCACAGCACTTCGGGCTCTAAGGCTATGGGTCCAGAGAGACCTGAAAAAGCTCCGTCGAGGCTTCCGTCGATGTCGAGACACCCTCCGCCGCCCTCGAGGGGATCGACGTCACGGCGAAGGCCAATGCGCTGGTTGGACATGACGTCGAGGGCATCGTCGAGGTCCCATCATTCGACGTCGAGGAGATTGACACCAACACGACGTCGAGGGATGTCGAAGTCTCCTCATCGCTGTTGAAAGTCGACGTCAAGATCCCCACGACGTCGTAGGCGATCGACGTTGAGGACGGGACGGCGTTCCTATAGCAGATCACCGCGCACATCGACGCCGAAGGTGACGCAGACCTCATCAACGTCGAGGGAAAAAATTGTAGAGGCCACTGAGGAGGCCCAGCGCACATCAACGTTGAGATCCCGATCGACGTCAAGAGCCCAGTCATCATCACCAGGGCTGCATTGTGTGCAGATTTCTCCAGAGAGATCTCCTAGAGCTGGCGAGCAGAGGGCCTACGGTCTGTCGCCCGGATGGCTGGAGGGCGTGATAACAGGTGATCGCAAAAGTTCGGGCTCGGACTATTCTCGGACGTACCTTCCAGAACCTCTCCGGATAGAAGTGCTCCTGCAAAGTCTTTAAAAGTCCCCCCCCCCACACCCCCCAGACCACCAACGTCTCCTTCCACATGCATATCACGGTCCAGGGGTCGTCACAGCTCACATCAGGAACGTCCACATGAGAGGAGACGCAGAAGATCGGCCACCTGGTCTTCCACAAGGTCTTCTGTTTGGGACTATTCACCTACCTTCTCATTGCTCCCATCTTCAAGGGTGTCTCCCATCGATGACATTGGAACTTTCTGTGACGTATTGGGTAGCGGAGCGCAGAAGCTGAATATCACCTTGCATACTCCTGTAACCCCTACGTCAATTATTTTTGACACATTGCACCATCGTACAGCCCCCAGACCACTGCTACCTCTGGTGCCAGGTTTCTTAGAACCAGCTATGGCCACGTTCCTCACCCCTGCTACAGTGGGGTCGGTACCATCGTGAATCGCTAAGAAGTACAAGGCTCCAGCTGAAGATCCCTTGTTTCTTAGATCTGATCCGCCAGCGGATTCTGTCATTGTGGCTGCCGCCATGAGATCACACACTGCATCCTCATCAACTGCAGTTCCTCCTGAAAAGGACAGTAAACAGATGGATTTTTATGGCAGGAAAATGTGTAATACTTCTGCATCATCTATGAAGATTGCAAGTGCCTCCGCCCTCCTCGAGCGATATGACAGATCTCTTTGGGACTCCCTGACACGGGTTACGGACTAGCTCCCTAAAGAGGTTCGGCAGGACTTCCATGAGAGCCTACAGGAGGGAGGTCTAGTAGTTAATCAAGTCATCAGTGTGGCAGCGGACGCCTCAGATCTCGCAGCTCATGGCTACTCGCATAGAATCTGTTTGAGCGCTCAGCGTGGTTATGCCTCACAGGGTTCAAGCCGGACGCACAGAAGAAGATCCTTAATCTTCCTTTTAACGGATCCTCCTTATTCGGGGCTCATCCCGATGAGGAGATGAATAAGATGAAGGCTGAGCTGGGTACGGTGAAAGCTGTTGGGCTGGAAAAGCAGAAGGAGCTCTGCAAACGTTTTCATCAGAACAGCGAACGTCCCTTCCAACAGAGGGTTCAAGCCCCTCAGTGGTCATCCCAGAACCAACAGAGATCCCAATTCCAGCAAAAGCGTCCTGGCAGGGGAAGGGGGAACAACAGTCCTCCTCCAAGCAGCCTCCCAAGCAGTGAGGCATTGCTTCCTCCACACCTGTTCTCCACTCCGGGTAGGAGGGAGTATCGTTTTTCACCTGGAAGAGTGTGAAACCATAACAAAAGACAAATGGGTGCTGAACATTGTGCAGCATGGCTACTTGCTGAAGTTCAAATCTTGCCCTCCGCAAGTGCCCCCGCAATTGAAGTGCCTTCCTCAGCAACACAACCTGCTACTGCGAAGTGTCTACCTCCTCTCCAAAAAGGTCCCTCCTCACAAGCGAAACCAGGGGGTATACCCAAGGTACTACCTGGTCCAAAAACAAGGAGTAGCCAAAGAGTAGAGACCTATCCTCGACCTGCGCCTGCTAAACAGGTTTATAAGGAAAGAGAAGTTTTGAATGCTAGCCCTGCACCAGATTTTCCCACATCTCCACCAGGGAGACTGGATGTGTGCCATCGACCTGCAGGACGCCTACTTTCACATTCCTGTTTCAGTGAAACATCCAAAATTTCTCAGGCTCAAGATTTCTCGCCAGCAGTACCAGTACCGAGTACTTCCGTTCGGGCTCAAATCCGCCCCCCGGGCGTTCTCCAAGTTCATGGCGGTGGTGGCTGCCTTTCTCCACTGGAGAAAGATCTTCGTCTATCCCTACCTAGACGAATGGCTCCTAAAGAGTTCCACACCAGCACTACTCCAGAGCCATCTCTCTTACTGTGTCCTGTGTCAATCTGCTGTGTTCTTTGAGGTTGCAAGTCAACTACAAGAAGTCAGTGCTCAACCCCACACAATAGATACATTATCTGGGCGCTTCCCTGGACTTTGCAAAGGTAAGCGTGTGTCCTTCGGAGGAGAGGTTGTCATCAATGCTGATCAAGTGCCGCACTATTCTCAGCTCCACACGTCTCACAGCACGGCAGGTGTCCTCACTGCTGGGATCAATGGCCTCATGCATATACATTGTGCTCAATGCGAGACAGCACATGCGTCCTCTACAACACCTTGAAGATAATTGGACACAGAGGTCAGCGCGTTGGGAAGATGGAGTCTCTCTTCCTCAGGCTGCCAGGGACTCCATCAGATGGTGATAAAACGCTCACTGCTTGTGCAAGGGGTTCCTGTTCATCAGACTCCTCCGACACAGACAGTGGTTACAGATGCCTCTCTGCAGGGTTGGGGAACTCACATGGACCAGCTTCAGGTACAAGGTCTCTGGTCCGAGACAGAGAGAAGTTATCACATCAACTTCTTGGAACTAAGGGCAGTCCATCTGGCTCTCAAGTCGCTGTACCCATCCTTACAGTAAAGATCCATTCAAATTCAGGCAGACAACACAACAACAATGTTCTATCTGAACAAGCAGTCACGGGTCCTGTCTCTGGAGGCCCAGACCATATGGAAGTGGCTTCTGGCGAGGAGTCTCACGATCATAGTCGTTCATCTTCCAGGAACCTTGAACATGCAAGCAGATGTTCTCAGCAGAGACTCCGTAGAAGCGCACAACTGGGTGCTCAATGACGAAGTCGCTCAGGACGTCTTTCAGCAATGGGGAGTGCCAGATATTGACCTGTTCGCAGACGCAGCAAATACAAAATGCCCCATCTTCGCGTCAGGATTCCCTCAGCAAGGATCACGGGGGAATGCACTTTTGATCAGCTGATCGCAGATATTGCTGTACGCTTTTCCGCCACTCCCTCTGATCCCGGCGGTCATCCAGAAGTTCTACAGGACCAACACCAGAATGATCCTGATAGCACCGGAGTTTCCGCGCCAGTGGTGGTATCTGAATCTCCTGCAGCTGTCAGAAGCTCCGCATCGGAGGTTACCCTGCTGCCCGGACTTGCTGACCAAGAACGAGGGGAGCATATTTCATCCCAACCTCCCGTCTCTGCGATTGACTGCATGGCTCCTGAG
Organism: Lissotriton helveticus; assembly: GCF_964261635.1. Classification (NCBI taxonomy): domain Eukaryota; kingdom Metazoa; phylum Chordata; class Amphibia; order Caudata; family Salamandridae; genus Lissotriton; species Lissotriton helveticus. The sequence continues at coordinate 263,121,964 of NC_136065.1, read as the reverse complement.
GTCATCCAGTACGAACACCTAGACCTCTCTGCTGACTGTATGCACATTCCCAGGGAAGCAAAGAGACCCTCCCCCAGAAAGTCTTGTACTTTCAAGTGGAAGAGATTCTGTCTGTGGTGTAAGGACAACGCTTTTGATCCAACCAAGGGTCAGGAGCAAGTAATCCTCCCCTACCTGCTGTACTTGGCAAAGTCAGACATGAAATATCCCTCCATCAGGGTCCACCTGGCTGCCATTACAGCTTACAGAAAGTCTCCTACCCAAACTTCATTCTTCCAAATGCCAGAGGTCAAGGACTTTCTAGATGGGCTCAGGAAGGTGTATCCACCAGTGAGGTCCCCTTCTCCACCTTGGGAACTTAACTTTGTCCTTACTAAGTTGATGGGTGATCCTTTCGAGCCTATTCACAAGGCGACTTTGCAGCATTTGACCTGGAAGGCTGCCTTTTTAGTAGCCATCACTTCCGCCCACAGGGTGAGTGAGCTTCAGGCACTGTGTTGCTAGGAACCTTACACTGTGTTTCATGCCAATAGAGTGATGTTGCACATCTGAGCTTCCTTCCTAAGGTGGTCTCGATTTTCACATCATTCAAGTGATTACTCTGCCCACTTTCTTTCCTCAACCATCCACTCCCCCGGAGAGATCATTACACTCTTTAGATCTCTGGAGGGATTTGAAGTTTTACCTGTCCAAAACTCTTACGCTTAGGAAATCTGACCGGCTCAATTACGGTTCCACGAACACCGGTCTAGCTGCATCTAAAAGATCTTTCTCTTGATGGATCGTCTCTTGTATAGCTCTATCCTACTAGTTAGCTAACAAGACCTTACAAGGCAGACCTAAAGCACACTCTACCAGAGGGAAAGCTTCTACCACAGCTCTCCTTCGCAACGTTCCTATGTCTGAAATCTGCAAGGCAGCTACATGGCGATCAGTGCATACCTTCACACGCCATTACTGTCTAGATTCTGATGCTCAAGCCGATTAACAAACTTGCTTGAGTTGTTTTTAATGTTTATTGCATGTCTTCTCAGGTGTGTCTACTTAGTACACCGACAAAAAGAACTGACCTGTCACCTGTGGTGCATCATGGGAGCATGGGGTATCCTGCAGGTCTTAAAGGCACGGTACCCTAACCCTTAAATGCCTTCAAGACAAGGTGACCGTTTTCTCTTTGTTTCATTGCTCTGCTATGCAGCCTACAGACAACTGCCTGCCATTACAAGCTTTCCTTAAGGCAATAAAGCATTGTTGTATGACAACTTATCACTGCTTCCTCTGTTCCTTATGGGTTAGGAGGGTATTGTTTTTTACAATGCAAACCTATGTAATTTCGGCAGTTTTGCCATGTTGGAAACATTCTAGGCTGCATGTATATGTTTTCACATATATATATATCCCAAAGTTTCGTGGCGATCGGATTAATGCTGTTTTAATTCTATTTATTTATCAGAGTGCTTGTGGATACACGATTTTTTGTTTTTCCGTCTTGTGCGTACATCAGTATTCAAAAGATTATGAGGGCCCTGGGGGGCCGATTTTTAAAACAAATTTATGCCAGAAACCTTCGCGGGAGTGTACTCAACTACTTCCCAAAGTTTCATGGCGATCGGATGAATGGTGTAGTAATGCATAAAGGACAAACAGACAGACAGACATACATTCGTTTTTATATATATAGATATGTGTATATATATGTATATATATATATATATATATATGTATATATGTGTATGTATGTATTATATGTATTTTCTATATGCTCCGGGATCCCTCACATGGGCGGGGATTATTCATAGATTATGACTTTGATGAGTATACCCCTGGATGAGAACTAGGATTACAGGTAAGTAACTAATCCTTGCAGCATCAGGACAGGGCTCTACACCTGACCCTGCACATTCTACACCTCCATGCGTGGTAATTGAGCGGCAGCAGTTGAGTGCTTTCAATCTACCATTAGAGATTATGGATGTAATCTTTGCTGCCAAAGTCCATTTATGCCAGCTACGGAGGCAAAGTTGTGGCCAGGTTTGGAGTCCAAAGCACAGACCCAGTACAAGCCAAGCTGTTGGATGGTTTGTTGCTTGTTTTGTCTTTGGCCCAGCAGGCACTTGCAGTGGGCACCATTAAGGTTTGTTTGCCAGTTTCTTCAGCCTTTTTGTATATAACGAAGCAGCCATCCTTTTTTAAATCATCCATTGTTGTACGCTTTAGAAAATGTTTGACACAGCTGTTCCCTCCCAAACCAATGCTTATACCACGGGGGGACCTTATTTTTGGTCCTAACTTTACTCATGTGTACTCCCTTTGAGTCAATGCTTAGTTGCTTGTTGAGTCTTTTGACTCTAAAGCCCGAAATCCTCACTGCGATCACTTCAGCTTGTGGTGTAGGTGAGCTCCAGGCTCTTTTGGTGCAACTGCCCCACTTCACCTTTTTTCCAGACAAACTGGTATTGAGGACCAAGTTGTGACTTCTTTTCATGTTGAGAAATTCCTCACCTCTCTACATTCTTTGCTCTGCCAGGCACAGGGGCAAATTTGTGACCTGGTATGGAGTACACAGCACAAACACATTACAAGCCAAACTTTTGGATATCCTGTTGCTTGTTTCGTCTTTGGCCCAGCAGGGACGTTAAGTGGGCACCATTAAGGCTTGCTTGTCAGTTTCTTCGGACTTTTTGTATTTACCGAAGCAGCCATCCTTTTTAGGTCTCGCCTCTCAATGCGCATGCGCATTGAGTGGAGCGAGACTATAGGGGTTTAAACAGACTTTACCTAGACTGGCGATTTGGTGCTGTGCCCGTGCGCTTTTAGGTCAATGCGCTTGCACAGCATCAAATCGCCAGCCATCTGTTCCCCAGCAGCTCTTCCCGCTCCGCCCCACAAGCTTCCCCCAGCATGCTCTCTGCCTCAGCCGCATTTTTTTTACAACTCCTCACACCTCCCACACCTTTGAACTGAAGCTTAGCTTCACTTCAAAGGCCCCTGCTGCTTCACGTCTCTCCCTCATCGCCGCTCTCCCCGCTCCACCCCCTAAGCTGCAGAAACCTAGATGCTTGTTGTACCCTTGATATCCTCCCTCTGCACTCCATTCTCGTTCTTTTACTTCCCCTACATTCTCTTTCACTCTCTCCTCAAATCTCTCTCCCTCCAGTCTTTTAAACCCTTCTTTCTGTCTCTCTCTCCTCCATTCTTTCCTTCTCTCTTTCTCCTCCATTCTCCCTCGCTGTCTCTCCCCTCCCTTCTCTTTCTACCCTTCATTCTCCGTCTCTCCTCAGCCTCTGCACGGCTTCAATGTGTTTATACATATACATAAAATGTGTGCGTGCTTCTATTGGCGTGTATTATTAGCACATTAAACTAAGCGCTGTTGGCTTTGTCAATGCTTGTGGGCGGCGGAAGCCCTTTAAGAGCCGTTAGTCATCCAGGTGGCAACAGGACAAACTAATTTTTCATTAACCAAACACAGAGATATCAAACCACCGTGGCTCCCGTCTGTGCGATTCGCACAACTGAACGGAAAGTGCGTCCGTTATTTACTCATCATAAAGGAGCTTTACAAAGCGCTGCGTGTGCACTTCTGGTTACTTAAGAGCACTTGACTCAGTGGTGTTAACACAGCACTGTGGTAAGGGGGGTGAAGGTCCCGTCGAATGGGTGAGTAAAGCGCCTAAAATGCTTCAATTCCGACTTCTGAAATACTTAAAAATAGCTATCTACAAATGCTGGTAACTTAAATTTTCATTATATAGCGTCTTCTATATTTTGACTGCTGGTTGACGTGTTTTTTGTACATATAGTGCAACTTGCGACTGTTGTGACTGGTGCAGAGCTCAGTGAGAAACTTCTAAGCATACATATCTTCAAAATCTAGAGAGATTCTTAAAATGCAGACGCCGTGAAGAATAATATTTGAAGTGTGTTTAAAACAATTTTTTTTAGAGTTTTTATCTATGATGTGGCGTAATGAACACATCTGTTGAACCATGTTCGACTCACGGCGTCTGCTTATTATACTGTTAATTTCTAAAACAACGTTATTCTCCCTGACAGTTAGTCAGCTTCCCTGTAGCTGTTGAATGTGCCCAAATTTTTTGGGTTAACTGCTTATAATTCGCGTTTCCGCACCCGCTTACTTATATTTCCTACATTTTTATGCACTATCTTGTTATGTCCCTCCTATGCGAATGTTTGCCTTTTAATGCGTGTATATTTTAATTGCAGGCTGTTTGCTAAAGAAGACACAGCGTGTATAAAAGCTATTTTATTGTAACTGGCTTAGGGACTGGTTGTAATTGACGCTTTTGCAGGCTCCTCTGCTGCTGGCATTTCCCCCTCCCTTCTCGCCCAGTCCTTTGCGCGCAGACACCATCTGCCTTAAACAGCCTGCAGGCTCCTCTGCTGCTGGCATTTCCCCCTCCCTTCTCGCACAGTCCTTCACCTCGGCGTGCACTCGCACCTCCTTTATCCCCTTTCGGCCGCTTAGATGTTCTCAGTTAGCCACGCGCTCCTAGCCTCCTCTCTGCTTTTAACTCCATATTTCTTGCTCTAGGTCCATTCTGTTCTCCCCATCGTTTCCTTCCTCACTGACTTTATCTGCATCTTTCTCCCTATCCTTCCATCCTTCAACTTTCTCAAGCTTTCTTCCTCCGGATTTCTGCTCCTCCATCTCATGTGTGCTTTCTTCACGGGCTTCTGTCTCCTCCAGTGTTGATTTCCCACTCCATGCCTCTGCCGCCTTCTGCTTGCAGCCAGACTGTCCGTTTCCATTCTGACACTGTCTGATTGCTAAATATTGCATCTGCTGGTGTCATACCACCAGCCTGGCTGGGGCGTCTGCTGTGGAATATGACGAGCCAACATTATTTATTATTTATTTATTATTATTTAAAACATTTATAAAGCGCGGCTGTCACCTTGCAGGCATCCTGGCGCTAAACAGAGAACTTACTCCTCAGGTGGAAAGTAGGGAAACTGAAGGAGGCAACTAGAGTAAATAATTAGGGGAAGAGCCAGGTCTTGATACGTTTTCTGAAAGGAAGGAGTTGCGGTGTTTGGCGGATGTCCAGGGGCAGTCTGTTCCATAATTTTGCCGCTGCAACTCTGAAAGATCTTACCCCAGTCCTGACCTTGTTGAATCTTGGTACTGTGACAAGGTAGGCTGATGCTGAGCGGAGGGCTCTAGTAGGGGTGTACCAAGTGAACATAGCTTGCAAGGGTCTAGGCCCGGCTCCGTGTAGTGCCTTGAACACAAGACAGAGTGCTTTAAAAGCCACTCGTTGCTTCAGAGGGAGCCAGTGCAATTCGGCTAAGGCCGCTGAGGCCGAGGATCTCCTGGTCCAGTCAAGGGCTAATTTGGCGGCGGCCGTCTGAACCCTTTGGAGTCGATCTAACAGTACAGCTGGGGACTCGAGCAGCAAAGCGTTACAATAGTCAAGGCGACTAAGAATAGTACACCTGACTATTAACGCTCGGGCCTGAACAGGGAGGAGTGGCATGATCTTGCGTAGAGAGCGCAATAAGGCCGAGCAGGTGGACACTGTTCTCGCAACCTGAGTCTCCATGCTAAGTTTGATGTTCAACATGACACCCAGGTTGCAGACAGTAGTGACCGGCTGTGGTTTTTCCGGGGCCTCTGGGGGCCAAAAATCATTTGGGAACGGGCGAGGAGTCTTACTTCCCGCGCAAAACAGAACCTCCGTTTTGGCGGAGTTAAATTGCAAGAAGTTTTTGTGCAGCCACCCAGCGGTGTCTCTCAGGCAATCATGAAATGATTCTAGAGGGATCGATTCTTCCCCCTCCCAAGAGAGAATCAGCTGTGTGTCATCCGCGTAGTTTATGGCTTGTAGTCCATGGGATTTTATTAATGTGACCAAAGGTTTGAGGTAGACATTAAAAAGAATGGGGCTGATGGACGAGCCCTGGGGCACCCCATGGGGCACTGAGGAGAAGGCAGATTGGAATGGAGGAAGGGACACAGCCTGCTTCCTGTCTCTCAAGTAAGACTGGAACCAAAGCAGGGCAGTGCCATCAACCCCAGCCTCTCTTAGTCTTTTGAGCAGAATCACATGATTGACCGTGTCGAATGCGGCAGACAGGTCCAATAAGATCAGAGCTACTGCTTGGCCCCTGTCTGCACGCATACGAAGATCTTCCATGGCCGAGAGGACAGCTGTTTCAGTACCGTGGGCTGGACGAAAGCCAAATTGAATGTCGTCCAGCATGTGATTCTGCTCCAGATGTATAGAGAGACAGGAGCTCACCCAGCGCTCGGCAATCTTTGCCGGGAATGGCAAGAGGGAGATAGGCCGATAGTTTAGTAAGCACTCGGGGTTCAAGGAGGGTTTCTTCAGCAGCGGGGTGATAAGAGCCTGCTTCCTCTACCAGGCTTGGAACTCGTCCTCACTCGTACTCACACTACTTTATGACATACACACTGAGCCCACACACTACTTTAGGCCACACACACTGCGCCCTCACACTACTTTAGGCCACACACACACTGCGCCCTCTCACTACTTTAGCCCACACACACTGCACCCTCACGCTACTTTAGGCCACACACACACTGCGCCCTCTCACTACTTTAGCTCACACACACTACACCCTCACACTACTTTAGGCCACATACACTGCGCTCCTACACACTGCGCCCACACTCTGCACCCTCACACACCCTGCACCCTCACACACACTGCGCCCTCACACACACTGCACCCTCACACACTCAGTGCCACATAATTATATGCTACATAATTACACTGCACTTAATGCAACATACTCTCCAAACAATACCATTCAGAGCCACATAATTACATGCCACACAATTACACTCTACTGAATACAACATACACTCCACACAATACCACTCAGTGCCACATAATTAAATGCTACATAATTACACTGCGCTCAACGCAACATACACTCCGAATACCACTCAGTGCCACATAATTACACACCACATAATTACACTCTACTAAATGCAACACACACTCCACACAATACCACATAATTATATGCTACATAATTACAATGCAACATGCACTCCAAACAATAACACTCAGTGCCACATAGTTAGACGCCCCACAATTACACTCAACTGAATACAACATACACTCCACATAATACCACTCAGTGCCACATAATTAAATGCTACATAATTACACTGCGCTCAATGCAAAATACCCTCCAAATAGCACTCAGTGCCACATAATTACACGCCACATAATTACACTGCACTCAATGCAACATACACTACAACACCCACTCAGTGCAACAACATTTTATGCTACGTATTTACACTGCGCTCAACGCAACATACACTCAAAATACCACTCACTACCACATAGTTACACACCACATAATTACACTGCACTCAATGCAACATACACTCCAAATACCAGTCAGTGTCACATAATTACATGCCACATAATTACCCTACACTCAATGCAACATACACTCCAAATACCACTCTGAGCCACATATTTATATGCTACATATTTACACTGCGCTCAACGCAACATACACTCCTAATACCACTCAGTGCCTCATAACTACATGCCACATAATTACACTATCTATCTATCACCCTCACTCTATCTATTGCCCTCACTCTATCTACCGCCCTCACTATACGACTCTACCACCCTCACACCCTCACTCTACCCAGGTTTCAGCAAAAATGCAATGTATCAATGTTTAAAGCTTTATTACAAAAGTACAAAAAAATTTATATTACACTTTTAATCTTGATTTTTTAAAAATATAACATACGCAACACATAATCTTCTCACACATTTTTATTTTTTAAATGTAGTGCCATTATACATTACAAAAATTATTATGTAATTAATAATTACATATAAAATGTATAACCATTAAGATTTGTCATATCAATACATGTAAGACAGGGGAATACTAAACAACTAGCTTTAATAATGCTATAGGTGTCACATTTGAAAATTCTATAAATATTGGCATTTACAATAACAAAATTAATACATTTGCTATTATAAAAACATAAACATACCTTAAAAAATTATTACATTTACAAGACCAATAGCTCCAACTTTTCTAATGCGAGACCTATTGCATTTCCAATGCTTGTTTTAAATCATCCGACCAAGTTGTGACTCGTTTTCATGTTAAGCAATCACTCAACCTCCGCACATTCTTTTCTCTGCCTCGCCCTCGAAAGATTCCGACAACTGGACAAAGACCATTCAGTGGCGGTGCCTGCATACGCGCGGAGGAGCGTCTTCCCCCGCCCTCCCCCTTCCCCACACTGCTGCATAGAAGGCTGGAAAAATAAAATGGTAATAAAAAGGATTTTATTACCTATTTCCTTTTCCAGCTTTCTGCCGAACAGAGAGCGCTGGGCCAGGCCATCATTGCTGGTGATTGATAGCAATGACGAGTGACCCCTTCACTTTGAAGTACTCATGTCTGTTTGACTGGCTACCTTGCTACGGCCAAACCAACATGCACAGTTCAAACTCTCCAGCTCAGCAGGTTGGAAAGCAGACACAGAGCTCCATTGCCTTTCGTAACGCTGAGGCAGCCTGCTCCAGCCAAACCAGACTGTGCTCTGAGCACCGTCTGGATTAGATAAGGTGTAGTTTACTTTCCTACATCACTTCGTGCTCGAAGGAGTCAGAGCTACGAACCGGAGAGCGTGAGGACGTGTGGCAAAGTAAGTTAAACTTTTATGCTTTGTTGCCTTCCTGACTCGCTGTGTGATTGATTGTGTTTGTGTGGGTGTGTTTGATTGTGACTGTATGTGTGTTTGTGAGCTTGTCTGTGTGCCCCACCAGTTTTGAATGTCACCAACTTCCGCTGAGACCATCTGGTGGACGATCAGTTTTTTGTGGCGTTCTTGGGGGGAGGCGGCAAAGAGAGACAGGGTGATGCAGAAAAGAACTTTTTCAAGGTGGATAGTCCTCTACATTAAGATCTGCTCCACCTTAAGCTGTACTGCTTTTGCATTTTATTAAAAAAAATAGAAATATCCATTAGAAGAACAAGTTACTTACCTTCGGTTATGCTCTTTCTAGTGGATACTCTTTAAATGAAAGTAAAAGAATTGAGGCAAATTAATCCCTACAACTTCGACAATGGTTTGGTATGTAGAATTGTTTTATGATTGGTACGATATGGGAGTGATGACAGCATCATTGCTTTGAAATGGAGATTGCCTTTCTTGCATGATAGTAACAATTTTTTTGTTCTCTATGGTTCATATGTCCTGAATGAAAAAAACATTTGTTTTGTATAGAGAGAACTTTAAAGCAGGCATTTCGTATGATAGCTTTATGATACAAATTAATGTCTGTCTGGTTGATGTTGCCAAAGTAGGGACGTGCTCCTTTTGAACGTACTGGGATGTGTATTGCCTGGAAGCAATTGTAGATAGCTACGTAGATTTGAGAATGAAATAAAGCATGTATAATGGTTGCAGTACTTGGTGGCAAATGGCAGTGTTGATATTTTTTTTTAAGGTAGGAACACGAAAATTTAACACCATCACAGTAAAAGCTCAAATGAGCTCGTGTAGCATTGCACATTATTTTATTATCTTGCAAAATGCCAAGATACATGTAATTTGTTTGAAAACAGAATTATGAAAGTTAGTTTTAAGGTAGTTTAGTTGTGCACTATATTAATTAATGATCTTGGACTTTGATATAGAATATCATCACATATTTTGCCGTTGTAGCTAACAAATGCATTTAATACCATTTATTTGTAAAAATTAAGGCTCTGGACTAGATGCACAGTGTTAGGTTGCGCCATCTTCCTCCAAATTGTTTCAGTTTAGTGTTGAAGAAAGTAAGCTACTGAATTTTAGTGCTACATAAGTGCAATGATAGCAAAGAGATTAGTAGAGTGCACTGAATTGGGGAAACATCCTTTACAACGCAACTTTTACCACGCAGGGCCTTTACGACGCAACTATTACAACGCATGTCATTACAACGCATAGCGCTGGGGGGCGCTCTAGGATAGGGAATAGATTTAATTTACTATCCAACACCTTCCCTACTATCCACGGGGACTGGAGTTGGAATAGTAAATTAAACTATTCACTATCCAGCACCCCTAAGCGCTATGCATTGTAAAGGCATGCGTTGTAAAAACTGCGTTGTAAAGGCATGCGTGGTAAAAGCATGCGTTGTAATGTCATACATCCACTGAATTGTTACGACAAGTGATTTAAAAAATGGCTTTGATTGGATGTGCAAGAAGAGTGAATTATCCCATCTCCTAGTAGAAGTGATTTTTCTAAAAGGAGGCCAAAGATTGATTAGACATTGACACCTATCTTTACTCTAGCTCAAATTTGATTTTTTTCAGTAAAGGATCTGAATATTAAGTAGACATACAGAGCACGTCTATCCAGATAGCCAACCAGCATCTTTCTCTGTGTTCTTCGCTCTGTTTTCCATGAGCTTGGCTGTGTCCTGTTTGACTGCAACTGTATGCATGTCTGTATGGTGTGTTTGCCTTGTGTGATAGTCTGTGTTGTTCTTGTACATGAGCACCTGATGTTCCCTCACCTTCCCTAAAACCTGCCTTTCTTAACTCTGCATCAGATCCCGAATATCTCCTATTATAGGAGTCCCCTTTTGATGTACACCTTCTTTTCACTACTGCAGTCTATTTTTTTCTCCTGCAGTCTCCTTACCGACCAGCTACTTAAGGTCAGCTACTGACTAATTGTTTTTTATTTTTTTTATTATTCTTTTTATTAACTTTGCTCAGTGACTCATCAGATACCAAGCAGTGTATAAATGGCATGTGCAAGGATAACAATACAGTCCACATTTGAAGGCATGCAGTACAGTGTCATAGAACAACAATCCTTATCATTCCTGTCCTGCCCCCCTTCTCAAGACTCTGTATTTGCGCCAGGGACCCCAGACCTTCTTCCATTTCTTCACACAACCCCTAGCCTTGTAAACTGTCTCCTCCGCCCTCTGACACCAATCCAAGTCTCACTGCCACTGGTCCCATTGTGGAGGCACCTGCGCTCCCCCCCAAGAACTAGCAATATTCCTTTTGGCCAATCCAGCCGCCAGGGCCAACCAGATCTCATCATACCTTGACCAGTCCATCGGTCCCTTGATCATAAGCAGAAGCCACCTAGGTTCCACTGGGACCATCAAGCCTACTACTGTTGCCATTGTATGTGCCACCCTGGTCCAGAACGGCACAATGTATGGGCAGTCCCAAAGAATATGGAAAAAGGAACCCTCCCCGCGACCCCCCCTTGCACACAAAGGGGATAGACTCCTACCCCTCGCAAACAAGTTAGTGCGAGGGTAATACACCCTATGCAGGATTTTTAGTTGAACCAGGTGGAACCTAACCCATATCGCCACTTCGCGGGGGCTCTGCTGATCGTCCTGCCAGTCGTCGTCTTCCAGGTCTCCAATATCTTCCTCCCATCTCACCCTCAGAGACACCATAGGGTCAGGCATATTGTTTGAGTTTGCGGTAAATAGTGGCCGTGGGTTTCTCTAAGATGGGATCTAGCAGGAGCCTGTCTTCCATGGGCGAGTACCGCGGGATCGAGGTGTCTGTGCATATATGTGTGCGCAGGGCATGCACGAGGTGGAGTTAATGATAGTGCTGGGAATCGCGCATTTGATACTCGTTTTTGAGGTAATCGAAGGATCTTGGGGCATTCCCCTTCCAGTCGTCCCCCAGGTAGTCAATCCCGATCAGTTTCCAACTCTTAAAACCGGTTAGCCGTTTCACCTCCGTTAGCAGATCTTCGGTCCATAGCGGGGTCCTTCCCGTTATAGTGCCTGCCCGCCCCAAGGATTTATTAGCCTCCCTCCAGCATTGGAGCACCACCCCTGTATGGGCGGGCAGATCCCTTTGCTGCTTCCACGAGTACAGCAGGGGTTTGCAGTTGCCCTGTGGCATGACATACCTATCAACCCTGTAGACCGGTTCCGACCTCGCCCCGTATGTCCAATCGTTAATGACCAGCAACTGAGATGCCCAATAATACAACTGACCAGATATGGTGTATTTTGAAGGATATAGAGGAGGCGCGGCAGCGCCAACATCTTCAAGAGCACTGCGCGCCCCATCAGGGAAAGAGGCAAGGACCTCCAGTGGGCAACATCCGATGCCAGCCATGCCAGGTGCAGCTCGAGATTCTTCGTGAAGAACTGCGACGTGTCCCTAGTGACATACACCCCCAGATACTTAAATCCCTCAGTAACTATCGATGCTGGATATCGCGTCGGAACTCACGGGGGGGAGACCCGACAATGAGTAAATCATGGATTTGGCCCAATTAATCGTGTAGCCGGAGTAAATACCAAAGAGTTCAAAAAGATGTAGCGCCTGCACCATTGAATGGTAGGGTCGGGCCATGTAGAGGACGATGTCATCGGCATATAGAGATATACGTTCCTCCCACTTATTGGTCAAGGCCAAGCCCCAAAAAGACCGTTCCCTCCGGATCCAGTGGGCCAAGGCAAAGAAGAGTGGGGATAGAGGACAACCCTGCATGGTGCCCCACCGCAGGGGAAACGTCAGAGACATCGCCCCGTTGACTCTCACCCTTGCCACCGGTTGTGCGTACAACAAACGCACCCAACTGCAGAAGACAGACCCAAAGCCTAATTGCCGCAGGACCATGAATAAGTACGGCCATTCGATACTATCGAAGGCCATGGAGGCGTCCAGCGCCATTAGTGCCGTTTGGGTGTCGCCGACGTCCTCCGTCATATATAGAACTCCATAAAGTCAACATAGATTGTGCCTAGTACTCCTGTGGGGCATGAATCCTGACTGATCTACATGAATCAGGTCAGACAGGACCAAGAGCAGTCTTGTCGCCAAAGCTTTAGCCAACACTTTGGCTTCCACATTAATAATAATAATAATAATAATAATAGGGAAGCTTGTAGAGCGCCTGGTTACTCACATCGGCGTGTCCCTGCGCTATAGTGAATGGAAACAGCAATGCCGCAGCAGTCTACAAACACCAGCCTACTGCACGAATAGATGGGTTTTAAGTTTACCCCTAAACTTCGCCTCTAGCGGTTCGAGGCGCAGTTCCATCGGGAGCTTGTTCCAGCTTCTGGCTGCCAGAAATCGGAAAGACCTGCCCCCCATGCGCGCCCTTTTCACTTTGGGAACTACCAGAAGACCGGAGCCAGAAGATCTTAGGGCCCGAGTGGGCTTATACAGAGTAACCAGGCTCTTTAGCGGCTCCGGTGCTTTGCCAGCAATAATCCAGTGACATGTACACAGGGCCTTGAACTCAATTAAGGAGCGATATTGGGCAGTAAGACGAGCATTGATCCGCCGTTTTCCCGGCCTTGTGTATAACCACAATCGTGGCCTCTCGCTGGTCTGGTGGGAGTCTCCCCACATCCCTCACTTCAAGGAACATTCATCTGAGGGGTTCAATCAGAACAATGGCTTGCCTCTTGTATATTTCAACTGGCAGCCCATTGGGCCCCTGCGCTTTCCCGGCCTGGAGTGCATTGAGGGCTTCCCCAAGTTCCAATGCCATAAGGTCAGCGTCTAGGTCATCGGTCTGCTCCTAGGATAGCGTAGGCAAAGCGAAGTCCCTTAGGAACTCCTCGCAATCCGATTCCGATCTGGTGCATACCGGGGTGTAGACCCTTTCATAGTAGGATGCAAAGGCCACTGCTATTTCAGTCCCGGTGGATACCAAGGATCCCGACTCGCCCCTCACCTCCGTGACCCAGGATCGATCCCGGTCCCTGCGCTCGAGCCATGCCAATAACTTCATGCTTTTATCCCCGGCGTCGTATACCCGATGCTGCGTGGCTAGGGAATAGGCTCGCGCCTCCCTCGCTGCCAGCGCGTGAAGTTCCCGTTGCTTGAGAGCAAGCTCATGGCTATGCTCCACCGAGGGGGCCCCACCTGTCTCCCGTTTGAGCGCTTCAATTTCCCGCTCCAACTGCGCCACTTGAAGTGCCTCTTCCTTTTTCTGGGCCCCAATTAGTTCCTGGGCCTGTCCCCTCAAGACTGCTTTAAAAGCCTCCCACTGGGTTCACTGGGAATCGACTGATCCCTGGTTCTCGGCGAAATACAGTTGGGAACCTTCACGTAACTTATCAGCTATGGAGTCGTCTTTGAGGCACCATGAGTCAATTCTAGGGAAGGCCGCCTTAGTCGTTACCGCCCCTCTAAGAGTAACCCCCACTGGTGAATGATCAGAGATTCCCCGGGCCATGATACAGGAATCCACGAAGTCGCCCAATTGGTCCCCCGGGTCAAAAGATGGTCTATTCTGGAGAAGGATCCGTGCCTTTGTGAGGGGTGGTGTATGTGCCAAATATCGCTGAGGCCCAGTGCTGCGGCAAAGGAACACAAGCCGCTTTTCCCCTGTTTCCCTGCCTCCCCAGAACGATCAAGGTCCGCATCCATGAGGGCATTGGTAACTCCCCCCCAATATCAGATTGCCCCAGGGAAGGTCCGCTAAGTGGGTCCCTGTTTTAACATAGATCTGAACATGCAACCCAGGCGGGATGTAACAGGAGCTAAACACCAACGTGCGACCCTCCCACCTGACCGCCACACCCACCACACGTCCCGAGTCCTCCACCCATGTACCTGTGACCACCATCGGAAGAGCTTTGCGTACAAGGATTCCTACCCCCCTAGATCCAGACGTGAACCCCGAATGAGCCACCATCTTGTAGCCGAACCGGTCCAGAGCCCTGCACGTGTTACCCCTTAGGTGAGTCTCTTGTAAGAGCACTACATCAGGGGTGTCGTTTCAGATACTGCAGGACTAGTGTCCGCTTCATTTTATTTCCCAACTCGTTGACGTTCCATGACCAAATCCTGATATGCATCTGATCACCCATCGAGGTACAACAACTTGTACTGTCCCGGATCCCCCCGCCCCCCACACGTGCCCACCAATACAAAATGTCAAGTAAACAGAGAAAGCAGAGTCGCCATGAGCCAAACATAACCATTCCCACCAAATCCTACCCCCCCAAACTCGTACCCCCCTCCCTGCCTCCCTGCTAAGTGGGCCCCCAACCACCCACCTCTTAAACACGCAGAGTGCATGTCGCCCCTTCAACCCCATAACAACAGTAAGAGGGAACATAAGCCTGCAATCGCAGAAGACATACTTAAGTGGTGGAGTGCACATCCATTGGATGAATCTCGCTGCCTCAACCCCACCCCTCCCACTCCCTCCCCCCAACGTAACAAAGATATACCAGAGACCCTCAGTGCTCAATCACAAACCCAATAGGAGTCCCAGTTTTGCAATTTCAGAGGACTCCGCCGCCCCAGAGCCTCCAGTCCCGACCACCTCCTACATGCAAGGACCCAGGAGGCATGCCTCCCTCGCCCACAGTGCCCTAAGACTTCGTTACCACTACAGTCACTTGAGGGATGTCTGCTCGATCTGTTGGGGCTCTCGTGGTTGACTGTTACTGCTTTGGGTCCCCTGACCAGCAAAATACACAAGATGATGGACGGAATGTTGCACAATGGCAAAACATTCACCCCCAGTCACAGATCTGGGTTTAATCCACCGTTATTTTGCTCACCAAGCCACCCCAGTTCAGACATGGCCATATGCAAATCAGTCTTGACCCTGTGCCTCATGGGAACAGTCCAGCCCGAACTGCCAAGCCATGTCTTCCCTGGACCAGAATCAAGCATCCTAGGACCGGTTTCTGGCTATCAGCCGTCTTCAGCCAGGATAGCTTGACTCCAGTGGCTTAGTGAGCACGGGACCCACGTCTGGGCACACCCTTCCCACATAGGGTGAAAAGCAAAATACAGGAGATGATGGATGGAATGTTGCACAATGGCAAAACATTCACCCCCAGTCACAGATCTGGGTTTAATCCACCGTTATTTTGCTCACCAAGCCACCCCAGTTCAGACATGGCCATATGCAAATCAGTCTTAACCCTGTTCCTCATGGGAACAGTCCAGCCCGAACTGCCAAGCCATGTCTTCCCTGGACCAGAATCAAGCATCCTAGGACCGGTTTCTGGCTATCAGCCGTCTTCAGCCAGGATAGCTTCACACCAGTGGCTTAGTGAGCACGGGACCCACGTCTGGGCACACCTTTCCCACATAGGGTGAACAGCAAAATACACAAGATGATGGACGGAGTGTTGCACAATGGCAAAACATTCACCCCCAGTTAATCCACCGTTATTTTGCTCACCAAGCCACCCCAGTTCAGACATGGCCATATGCAAATCAGTCGTGACCCTGTGCCTCATGGGAACAGTCCAGCCCGAACTGCCAAGCTATGTCTTTTGTACCGCTTTGTTCGCCATAAGATGGCAGGGTATGCTCAGACGTGAGTCCCTTGCTCACTTTGCCACTGGATTCAAGCAAGCCTGTCTGAAGACGGCTGAAATGCCAGAAACCGGTCCAAGGAAGCTTGTTTCCGGTCCAGGGAAGGCATGGCTTGGCAGTTCGGGCAGGACTGTTCCCATGAGGCACAGCTTCAGACTGATTTGCATATGGCCGTGCCTGAACTGGGATGGCAGAGTGGGCTAAAGAACGGTGATGGATTAAACCCAGATCTTTTGACTGGGTGTGAGTGTTTGATTGGTTCAGATGCTCCGTCCATCACCACTCCCTTTTTGTACCGCTTTGTTCGCCATCGGGCTGGACTGTTCCCATGAGGCACAGGGTCAGACTGATTTGCATATGGCCGTGTCTGAACTGGGTTGTGGAGAAGTGTGGCTCAATGGTTAGAGCGGCAGACCCTGATGCTGAGGTCTGGCCCGGGACCAGGGTTCAATTCCCACCTCGGCGGGTCTTGGGCTCAATTTTCCCGGACCTGATAATTCTCGCCTCGGGGCCTATTCTAATCATGGGTCCCACTCTGCAACTCTGGGCAATAGCTTGCTTAATCTTTACAACGGCCCCAACAGCGCTGGGATGCCTGGCTTCACCTTGGGGGTGCCCAGGAGTGGACATTTCACAGGGAAAAACCAGGAAGGGTTCCACAGCGGTATGCGTTACAGCGCCAGGACACCCATGGGTATTAGTGCGCTTTACAAGTATAAATTACAAATTACATTACATTCAAGCAAGCCTGGCTGAAGACGGCTGAAATGCCAGAAACCGGTCCTAGCAAGCTTGTTTCCGGTCCAGGGAAGGCATGGCTTGGCAGTTCGGGCTGGACTGTTCCCATGAGGCACAGGGTCAGACTGAATTGCATATGGCCGTGTCTGAACTGGGGTGGCAGAGTGGGCTATAGAACGGTGATGGATTAAACCCAGATCTTTTGACTGGGTGTGAGTGTTTGATTGGTTCAGATGCTCCGTCCATCACTACCCCCATTTGTACTGCTTGGGTCCCCTGACCATCACGGCCCAGGGTCGAGCGTCGCGAGCCGTTCTGGCGGCCCACGGTCTGCCACCCCTCCATTCAGTCGCTCGCCTCGGACGGTGAGTCAAAGAAGAACACCTTGTCGCCGCCTAGGATCTTTAGGCGTGCCGGGTATAATATAATGTACTTTATTCCTTGATCCCTGAGGGCTCTTTTGACACCTTCAAATGATCTCCGCCGGCACTGCACTTTTAGCGTAAAATCAGGTAAAAGCGAATCGTGGCGTTGTCCAGGTGTAGATCCCCAGACACCCTTGATGCCTGCATGATGGCATCCCGATCCCTGTAGTTCAGGATGCGGGCTATAATGGCGCGTGGCGGGGCACCTTGCTTGGGCCTCCCCCCCAACACTCAATGAGCTCTCTCCACAGAGAAAAAATTAGATAGGCGCTTTGGCTTGAGGTGGTTAAGTATTAGATCCTCCACGAACCAGTCCGTTGACGGGCCCTCCATGCCCTCCGAAACGCCCAGGATTCGGGCATTATTTCAGCACGCCCGGCCCTCCTGATCCTCCAGGCAGGCAGCCATATCTGCCTGGTTTTTAGTAAGTGCTGCCACTTGTTCCTCCAGCCTCTTCGTCTTAGATTGCAAACGGCCAATGCCGCTCTCAGCCTCCACGACCTTATCTGACATCTTTCCCAAGTCAGCGCAGAGTAGGTTGACTTCTTCAGTCACGGAGTCGAGCTTGGGCTCCATGGTACCTCGCATCTCTTTTATCGCGCCGGGCATTTCCATGATGGCTAACATGATGTCCTTAAGTGACTGGTTGGGCCCACTGGCTGTCGTCTCGCTTCTCTGGCTCCCTCCTGGTTGATCATCCTTACGTCCCATGTTGACGGTGTACTTATCTATGTAGTTAGTCTGCCCTGTGTCTGCGCCCTGTTGCGGCCCATAGCCCCGTAATAACCCCAGCAGTAGGTGCAGTCCGCTGTTGCATGCCCCCCCGGACTATCTCAAGATTCCCCCTTCGATGGCCTTCGCACCCTGCGATTTAGTGTATGTCCCACTGGGTGCGGTGCCACCTCGCCACTTACGATGTCCCAGGCTCACTCACTGTCTGTCCTACTACGAAGTACGACCTGTAGCAGGCGCAACCCATGTGGGTCCAGAGACGGGCCAGGCCCTAGGATGCCGGGAAGAATACTGCCCCAAATTAAAAAGTCCACTCTGCCAGACAACTGGACCACAGGCACTGCCGCGCTTCAGATTGGGTGGGCTGGTATCTGTGTTGCTCCGCCAGTGGGGGAAAACCCTTAAATCCCAATCATTACTGGCACTGGGCTCCAGTGCACGTGAATGCTCTAGCCGCCATCTTGCCGCGGCCGATCACCCACCGCCAAGGGCCCCACACCAGTACAGCCTCCTTACCTCTTCCAGGCACTCGAATCTGCCGCGCTGTTAATGCCCCTCTTTGCGCAGAGCCTCCACACACTTCCCTGTAGCCTGGGTTCCGCTGCCGCTCCTGGTCCGCTCCAGGCCCGCGAGCACCCAGGCCCACCAGGCTCTGCCCGCCCGGGCCTCTCCTTCCAGCCGCACTGACCTTCTGTTCCTGCCGTGCCACAATTTACCAACAGCGCCCCCGGTCACCGCTGACCGCCACCACTCCGAACTCCAAGCAAGCCCGGTCGCGGCGCCCTCGATATCGGCTCCACGATGTCACAAGCCTCTGGGGACACGGCCGGCCTTGCAGCATGCACCAATAGCCGTGGGCTCACCGCGCCCAGGACGGGGAACCGCCGCCCAACAGGATACACTCTGCCCCAGTTCCAATCCTCCAGGGTCCCGCAGTGCCACGTAGCAGCCGCCCTGCAGCAGCTCTGCCAGACTCTCCGCAGGTGCCAGGTGTCAGCGACGGGGCTAGGCAGTGACGGACGCCATTTTTTTTACAATTAGACTCGCGGCCCAGGCTTTAGAGCAGCCGCCCGAAAGAACTGCAAAGCGGAGCAGCTACGGGTCTGGAAAGCTGTCTACTGCCTCTTTGCAGTGTCAGCAGATAGTAGATACCATTCAACTGGACGGATGATGCCGGATGGTAGGTGTAGTTTGTGGCTCTGCTACATCAGCTCGTCTAGTGTGCGGCCATCTTCTTTGGCTGCAGGCCACGCCCCCCCACTAATGCTCAGTTTTGAGGAAAATCAGTTCACGAAGCTCCTTCCTCTTCCCTTCTTGTCTAGTACTTTGAAATGCTCTTAGATTAACGTATTCCTGTAGATGCCACTGATAAATCATAAAACCAAAGATGAAATTTGCTCCTCAGTCTGTCTTTGCGTGGCTCTATATCAGGTGGTCCATGTGTACGAAAGACTGTAGGTCTATTGGTCTTCTGGTCTGTACATGGGTGTTAGGTGGGATGTTGGCCTGTGTGTGCACGAGTGGCTAAATATGTTGCCCTGAATGTAAAGTTGAAGGTGTTATTTGTGTTAATGTTGGAATGGATGTTGTATGTCTGTGCATGCATTACGTAGTAGTCAAAATTGTTTGTTGTTTTTATACTGGCTGACTGTGTTAGTTAAAAGCAATTCTAACACAACCATCTTTTATTGGTTTCCATACGCCCGTCCCCTTCAGTACCAAACAAGTGTTTTCCCATTTTTACGTTCTTAGCTTCTTCTGTAGGCCTTAATCTTCGTGCGACAGAAAAAGCATTATAATTTGAATATTTGAAATTCTGCATTCATCGCAAAAGTTTCCTACTTGCCGCCCCCTACGTCTACAAAGGAAATATGCGCTGCCATCTTCCTTCCATCGCTTTCATTGCTCACCGATTAAACTGTTTAGTAAACTGCTTCGCCATCCAACATAGCAACCTTCTGCCGGACAGCACTGCCCACTTAATCTGTACTAATACTGCCACTCATTTTGAGGCATTCATTTTTTGGTCAGACACGTCAACTGTCCGGAGGGCTTTCTGCAAGCACTTTGTTATGGAAATAAAATCTTGAACTTTTGCTCATTTCAGACAAGCAATATTCTTCATTTGTATGTGCCATGTTCAGCTCTGGTTATTCAGCTCCTTCTTTCTGTTTTCTTTCCAGATTTGTAGCCTTTTCACTTATAAGTAGTAGTAACAGCAACTACACATTTACAAGAATATGCTTATCTCTCGTGTAGTAATGTATGCACTCCAAAAGTTCGCTTCCATCTTAACCCAGGGTGCTTATCCTGTCCACAATTACACTACTTGTAAGTGAGTCGAAAATAACTCAGGCAGTGGCATGTAAGGATTAATTACTTTGAGGGGCACTACATGTATTGTGAATGTGAATACCTCACAGCCTTGCTTACATATCTCTATCACATTTTCCATTTCCTGGACTATGGTGGCCCTATTTCCACATTTTTGTTGGATGAGTTGGAGAATTACTTTAGAAGTTGCTACATCGAGTACCATTTGTCAATTGCATCTTTTCACCACATGCTTTAATCTCTGAGGGGGTGCAACTTTTAAAAACGTTATACCGTTACTCATAGAACTTTAGAAGTGTTAGTGTGGTCAAACAACATCATATAGGCTTCCAGAAAGGAGAGGGTAAGAATTGTCTTCTTGCTTTCTAGGTTGAGCCTGGCCAACGCATGCGCTGCTCTATGAGGCATGCTGTATTAGAGTATGCACTTGAAGCTCCACCCATATTTTTCATTGGCTTGTGTCTTAGTCCTCTATAAATGCTGGCTTCTGATTCGGTAATCGGCTTGTTAGTCCCTCCTTAGTACCACCTTGTCTTCATTTGTAACCTCCCATGAGGACTGGCCTTTTACTTCTGTTCTTACAGCGTCTGTGTTATTTAGTCTGTAAGCACTATTTCTATAGTGAGTTTTGTCTTACTGCTGGCACAACATTCAGCACGCTGTCACTTTCCAAGCAGCCGGGACAATGGCGGGTGCTTCTTTGCAATGCCATAGTTTTCGCATTGAGGAGAGTTTGAGTTATTGGCATTGTAAATGACAATAGATTAAATTCTCGTAAATGTGAGACCTACTGCTTTACAAATACTTTTTGGGGGTTGTTTCGTAGCGCCCCATGCCGTGCTTGCACTTAATAGAGGCTGTGCCCCTTTCTTTAGACGCGGCTCGTCAAAGAAGGGGGAGTAGCCTATATTAAGTGCAAGCGTTGCATGGGGCGCTTGGAAACAAACAATATTTGCAATTGAATAGGTCTTGCATTTGCGAGAATTTAAGCTATTGACATTTACAGTGCCAATAGCTAAAGTCTCGTAAATGCGAGACCTATTGCATTTTAAATGCTTGTTATACAGAAGTCAAAGAATGTCCAGGTGAAATGTACTCATTTGCTGATTGTTTTGCCTTTGTGTAAAACTAGTGGATAATCACTCACTTTTCTAACGCAGATGTGAATTTTTACATTTGCCTCATTCTATAGTACTGTTAGTAATGAACTGATGTTCTTTCTTTATGTAGCTGACAACGAGAACAACGTTGCCTCTAATCAATCTCAGTCCTCTCCAACAGTTGTGGAAGAAAACTGGAAACCATCTCTACAGAGAAACAATACCAATAACAGTATGTACATTTTAGATAATTTCTCTTACTTGTACGTACACAAACCCACAACACAGCAATATGCAACTTTTCTATCAATCTTACGATCACCATGCATGTCAGTTGCCAGTTGATGTCCTAGTCATTTTGCAAAATACCAACGGGCATCTTCAGTTGTAAACTTTAAAACCATCTGCTGGGGCTAGATCATCCGTTGTGTTGTGCAGAGGATGTAATGAGCACCACTAAGATGCATTCACTTCATAACCCGTGATCTTCATTATCCTTCTTGGCCCTTCCTGCCTGTTTTTACCCCCCTTCAGGCCTTTTTATCATCAGAAATGATTTCCTCTGGAACTCTCCAGAATATAGCCTCTCACTGTAGCTCTTACCTCATCATTGCTAATTCGCAAATATTCTTTCTTTTTTCCCCACTGAGAATGGGAGTATGTTCTATTATTTGCAATCCATAATGATCTTTAGGGCTATGACCTAATCGGTTGATTATATCCTATGTTCATTAGTTCTTTTTTGTTGTTAATTGTTTTGAGACAAATGGGGGTAGGTTATTACCCTCCTTTCTACTAAACAAAAAGACAATAAGGGGGTAAAGAGGATCACCTTTGCTCCACACTGCAAAAACGAATTCAAAATAATCTAAGCGAATCGGCAGCTGAGCCTTGCTGTGGCAAGAGGTCATTGATGTTTATCATCCTTCAGAGAGAATTGTGGTGTTCCCTGTGTTGATCCATCCATAGTAGTAGTTTCTATGCCCGCATTAGTAGTAGTAGTAATACTTTATTTGATATATTCATATCATAAAAGTACAAACATTTAAACATTTCCAGACATAAAATATTACTTATAAAAATATTCAGACTAATTCTTTGCATAAAAACAATAAAAAGCTATATACAGTTTAAAAAAAAGTAGTTACAAGAGGGTAAAGTGCGATCACAGTACTATATCTATAAGTGTAAAATTTAGTGCATGACCTATTTTTGGTTCTCATTTAACAACCTTGTGCGTATAAACCAAGCACTGGCAAGAAACTTTGCAACCCCACATACAATATACCCGCATTAGGAGTTGAGTCATAAAACTTGATTTGTGCAGAAACATGAGCTGCCACCGAAAGATGTATTATGAGTCCACAGCAATAATCCACATTTATTTACAGGGACAAATCCTTCAAATCGGAACTGAAATATTTTGCTGCATGTGAAAGGCATAAAATTATGGATTTACGTGTGAAATATGGTGCATTACCGTTGCTATCTAGATCTAATTTTATACAGGTCAATATTCTGATCACTTGTCAATACCTTGATATTACCAGTTGTAGGTTTATAGCCCAGCAGCAGCTCCTGTTTGGGTCTGTAGGAAAGTTTCTTTGTGAAAAGCACCACTGAAATCGTCCAACATTTACTAATAGTTGTGAGAAGTTGGCTTGATATATGATGCTCACTAGTTCTAGTGATCACCTTGTATCAGTCCAAACAACCCTTTTGGTGATTGGTTGTAAATCACCCTTATAGACCAGCTATCCTAATGGTAGCATGGACAAAGCAGTCTTAGGCTAAACTCGTTTGGCATGTGAAGCCAGCTGTTTTACCACATATAACCCCTTGAATACCAGATGAAAGGACACCACACAGGTTGTTATGAAAATAAACAATATATTTATTAATAAAAAACACCTCTGAACTCTTTATGAGATCAGAGGGCTAAGCATATCACAATCTCTTAGGAAAAATACGATAAGTTGCACAAAATTACAATGGTGCCCTAGGGGCACGACAAACCATATACTAAGTAAATGGTATAAGGAAATCGATAGAAGGAATGGAGCTGTCCAGAGGCTGGAGGTTCGCGGGGACTACACTATCCTAACCTCAGGTAAGTGATAGGAGGCCCACGGGTTGCGTGTGCAGAGTGTGAACTGACACGCGGGATGCGTAACAACGTCTATGGACAGTACAGTTCAAGAAAAAGGTGAGTACGGACAATCCTGACTGGGTAGGACTAAAACGACTGTGAACCTGGACACTAGGAGAGTAAAGCTTCCCTTGAGCGCCGAAATGCTCTTGTTACCTCACCCACGGGCTGCGGGTGCATAGGTGCGAAGTCGTGTCGGGTTTCTGCGTTGAAGTCTATGGAGCCTGGAAGAAAAGATGCTGCAGGCGACCAGGAGGAAGATGTCCGGTGCGATCCACGGGTGGATCGAGGAAGAAGAGGACCTGAAAGCAGAGGGGACAGTGTTCAAAGTCACTAGCCAGTGACCGGTGTGGAACCAGGAAGGAACCAGGTGCTGTCGTCGCGATCAGGTGAAGAGTGGACGCTTGTCTCTGCAGCCACGTGGACCAGGAGGTGTCTTCGGCGACCAGGATGGAGGCACGAGCTGTCACACGCAGGCTCTCGCTGTCGGCGGTGTCGGATCCGGAATTGGAGTCAACGGGCCTTGTCAAAGGCAACCCACGCGGTGAGTGGAAACGGCGTCTGGAGTGGACCAGGAGGGTCCGGGGTGCTCCTCTTTTGGAAGGAGGCAAGGGCCAGTCTGGAGCAACCAGACCAGCAGTGAAGATTTCAAGGTTCGTCGTCTAGGAGGGCCACTAGCCAGCCGGCAAGTGACCAGACAACGCGTCGAGCAGCAAAGAGGCAGAAGGGCCCCACACAGATCTCGTGGATGCTGGAGGGCTGATCTTTGGTGCAGGAGCTGCTCGGGGCTGGGGCTTCTCAATCCCCAAAGCACTTGGTCGAGTTTACCTCTGGAGTCGTGCTGGAAGCGAAGTGCAGCTTCTCTCAAGATGGCCGGTCCCACGTGTCTCGTCGCACCCACGGATCTCAGCTGTGCTGCAGATGTGAGTTGAGGTCGGAGAGGGCTGGGAATCCGGGTCTCGTTGAGCTCTGAAGTCTGGATCCTCGAGGGAAGACGACAAAGTGAAGCCGCTGGACGCTTGATGGTGCCTGCAGTTGCAGGGTGGACACTCCTTGCCCACAAGGGAGATTCTTCAGTCTTCTGTGGAGCAGAACATCGAAGTCCAGAGTTTCTTCTTGTAAAGTTGTTCAGGATAATCTAATTTGGAATGGGACCAGCTCTTACCTTTATTCTCCTTAAGGGGGCTGCACTAGTGACTAGGTCCCTCCCATGGGCTACAACCCCTATCCTTTGTCCGGTTTCGCGCCAGAGCTGGGGCAGGGATGCCCCAGCAAACTGGTTTTAACCGGTGTATGCACAGGACACCTTGTGTGCCCCAGGCATGTCTCATTCCTTTCAGGCCTGTCCTACCCAATACACAAAATCCTGTCTGGGGTGGTGCTAGCACCTCCCAAGGCAGGAAACCCGTTGTCCAGGCCTCCCTCGCTGGAAGGACTCCCAGCAGCAGGAGGTCAGACTTGTGTCTGTGGTGGCAGCATCCATTTTGTGATGCTTAGGCTTCGTTTAACTTTAACCGGGGTTCACAGTTACATACATGTCGTGTCCCTCTAGAAGGGTGGAATGCTACCCCCGTCGCCAGAATTGGCGAGGGGGTAGTATTCCAATTCGTATGACACCTTACTCGACATGTTTTGATAATGCTATACCAAAGTTAGCATTCGACCGCGAGGATTATAATGCACTTAAAAGTATATGGTATAGCGTTATCATGGAACAGCTATTAGGACTTGGTTCCGCAAGCTGCAGACAGGTTCAGCTCATGCCAGAGCACCATCTCACATAATTCCAAGCACTCTGCCTTCAGGATTGATAAGGCCTGCCATAGGAGTGACTGATAGGAATATATGTGTCCATTTTAGGGTTAGATATAGGCATACTATATCTATAGCAAAGGGTGATTACACCACCTTGCCCCAGCTGTCTTAGCAGCCAGTTGTGTCAGTTTTGGATGGCCAGCCAGGGGTGGCATAATACATGCTGCAGCCCCTGGTAGGCCCTGGGGACACCTATGCCCTGGGTACCTAAGGTACACTGTACAGGGACTGATAAGGTGGCCCAGTACCAATTGGTAAATGCACCTAAAGTACATGGATGTCAATTTAGAGAGAGAACAGCTAGGCTGTGGGTCTGATTAGCAGGCCCACAGCCAGGGAAAGTCCTAAACCAGTGAAGCAAAAAGCAAAAATCTGGTGTGACCATAGGATTGCAGATCCTACTCTCCTACAATAGTGCTTAAAAGAATATAACCAGGTAAAATGTAGAGGTGAGTGTAAACCAAAGGCACCCTTTGTTCAGTGACCCTAAGCTTTGTTTCCATTTTTCTTAGGGCTCCCAGTTCCGTATTTCTCCACGACTGTTTTTGATTATTTTATCTCTATTTATCCATGTATATATTTTCAAAAACCTGAAATTGAAACTGTCACATTTCCTTATACCTTTAATCTATAAAAGTATCTTAAATCTAGAAAACCTGATTTTTTTTGCCCTCTAAGTAACCCTAGAAGCATATGAAATATTAGCATTGCAGTACAAACGCGCACACCTGCATCGGTTTAAGATTATTTAGGAAACTATTGTTCCTATATAACACTACCTGCTGATGACGCGCAGCTCCAGAAATTTTCTACAAACCATCACCTTATCCCCAGTGAACTATTCACACACTACTCATCAGTGGGGCCCATAACACTGCGAGTCATTTATACACACATTCATCCTGCTCTAAGGATTCGGTGAAGGCAAGGAGAGCTGCTGGATTATAGCGGAGAGTCTAAATTAATACTTAAAATTTGTACATTATATACATCTGCAGTTTATCTCTATTACCATGGTTAATTTCCAAGAAAACATTTAAACACACCGGTATGACACTCTTCCGCTTAGAGCATTTACAAGCAAATGGAATCTCCATACCATGAAAAACTGTCCAGGCTGTAATTGCAGGCTTGAAGACGAACTGCATCTAGTCTTCTTTTGTCCCGCATATCGTACGGCCAGGAGGTATTGGATAATCCCTCTATGTAAGAATTTGGGCTTTACTAAATGTTCTGAGGCTTTTAGAATCCTTAAGACCGATCTCTCAAAAGCAACTGTTTTTGCAATGGCTAAATTCCTTGAAGCAGTATGGCATAAGAGAAGGCTTTTAATTTCCAGGTCACCCCATCCTTGACCAGATCATGTATTTCTGATTGAGCAACCGTTTTGCATTGGACTTTTTTAAACTAGAATTTAAAATTTTTATAAATTGTCTAGTGTTTATTTAATATATTGCCAAAATTATTACTCAGTACTGATCCAGTGAGTGTTGTAGTCCTCATGTTTTTATTTATTGGGATATTCTTCTGTTTCTTGTATGCTATCCCGCTACCGCTGTAATACTGATGTTTAAATTTGGTTATTTTTTAAGTTCTATGTCTATCTTTTATGGCAATTGCCGAAATAAAGATTGTTGAGTATGAGTATTTAAACACACCATTATTATTTGTCAATAGATCTGTTAGTAAAAGTTAACTAATAGACAAAAAGACCAGCTTAATTGTCCATTTATTTAATCTTTATTTTAGAGATTAAATCTCATAGCATAACCTTTCTTTTATTCACTCTATTTTAATAGTCATTTAAACATCAATAACCTAAAGACGAAAAGAGGTTAAATCCAAACATTTATATTTATTAGCATAGCAGTTCAGAAATATAAGCAGAAATTCATATTACCAAGATTTCAAGACATGGACATCAGCATAAGGACAGAGTAGTTCCCAAAGACCACCTCTCTATTCTCTCTTGGTGTTCACCTCCCATAAGGACTCCGCACCTATTGAAAAAGTTAAAGTTCAGAAACATTTTAAAGTCCTTGCGCCATAGAGAGATTCAACAGTCCGGCAGCATGTCGGGGTGCAAAGATAAAATTGAAATGCAAGCCTATATCTTACTTTCAAACGTCCTCTTTTATACCCTTTTTCCCTAACTTATCTATCTAAAAGTTGTAACTTTGGGGGTCTTTGACTTTTCTGATTCGACAAGTCGAGGGGTGGATGAGCAAAGCCTCATCACCTTATTGTTTGTATTTCCGCAAAGTCATTGTTATGATTAAAAAAATTAAATCGCTATTGAAACTTAGCAGTCTCTTCCGCTTGTGTCCTTTAAGTCGTAAGTTGTGAAGATTTTCCCAAGCCCACGAGGCTGACATTCAAATTTGTTGGCACCACGTTGGGTGTCTAGGCCACACTGTCCTTGACTCATACTGCACAGGCACAGGCTGCTCGCGCTCTTCTCGAGTTCAGTCACGCATGCATACATCATTGCAAACTCGGAGTCACAGACAGCTTTCATTTTAATGTAGGCCGCATAGGCCACAATGGGAACTATTATAGAAACAAACACAATTAAACGTTAATTCTCGAAATGTAGCCCTTCTGTTTACCTCCCCCCATTCCAAGGTAACTCAATTAGTTATTACCTAGCAAATTCGGCAACACATAAGCATCGTTTACTCACCATTCTCCATCATTTATGCCACAATTAGACAGACAAAAAGCATATTCATTCAAATTTTGATTAGACTATGACAAATACGCACCAAATAAACGTGACAACTTCACTTAATTAGTAGATTATGGTTCGCAACATAAGCAAATTAGTATCCCACGTGTGTATGCTTTCTATTCTATGTTGGTTAATTTCAAAACCACACGATTAATTCAGGTTACTGTTATGAGGAAGTAACTTCACGAGTGGTACACAAAAATATTGTTTGCCAATCAGCTCCTAGAAAGAAGGCCCGTTTTCTTTAGTTTTTAAAGTTTAAAAATAAATACAGATGAGGAAATTGTTGATTTTTCGGTCTGAATTTATCTGTAAACATCAATAACAACACAAAATGTTCAGTACTAACATATGCTGATTCATCAGAATTGGCTGTGGTAGTTTTTGTCAAATTGTCCGAAGGTCAGAAACTTATGTGCAAGCAGCTTGAAGCCTTAAAGTCAAATTCTACCAAAATAAAGGTGCTTTTACTGGGTCCATGTAATCTCATTAATAAATCCTCTGCAATGTATTGTATTGTGATGTTTTACCTTCACTTCACCTCTTATAAAACGGTTAAGAACCTGGGCATTATATGTGATTTTTTGCGTAGCAGTAACCTTGCGCGTCGGTAGGTGTCGTCTGCGGCTCCGCGTCCGTCATCAGGCGCCGAGATGACGTCGTCGGAGTACTTAGACGCCGCCTCCGCGTGCTGACGTCAGTTTTTCTTTTTTCCGCGCCAGCAGCGCAGATCCGGAAAAAGTGGTACCTAAGTCACTTTTTGACTAAAACTTTTTTGACCTTTTTCGAATTCGAACGGTGCCGGTAGGGATGCCAGGTTTTAAGCCCTGTGAGAATTGCGACCGGCTGATGTCGGTCACCGAACCTCACCGTCGGTGTCTCCACTGTCTCTGCGTCGACCACGACGACAAGACCTGTTCCGAGAGAGGTCCCGGTCCGGACGGAGGTCGAGGGACCGGTCGCGGGAGAGGAGCCATCGGAGCTCCGGGAGTCGATATCACTCCTCAGGGTCGAAGTCGTCAGGTAAGCACAAGAAGTCGAAGAGACGTCATCGCTCTTCCGACTCCCCCCGACGCTCACGCGATGCGGCCGGGGGTTCAGGTGACACTGCCCATGCGGCTCCGTCGGAGTCGCAGGCGCCGCGTCCGGCTTCATACCCTCCGGTCCCTGGGCCTAACGCGGCGCCGGAGGAGATGAGCGGTTCCTCATGGCCATGAGGTCCCTCTCTCCTCCGACGGGCTCTGCGGCGCCTTCGGGCCCAGCGGACCCGTCTGGGGGTCCTAGCGGGTCGGGGGCTTCGGCCCGACGCCGTCGGGTGCTTCGGCTCCGACGGTGCCGCAGGGCCCGGCGCCGCAGGGCCCCGCTGGATCCGGTTCAGGATCCGGGTCGTCGCCGGTGGACTTAACGACCTCCCCGGCGCCGGCCCCTCAGGTGTCACCCCCGGCGCCGTCCTCGGGCGGCGCCGTCCCCGATGCCTCCCTCGACCCGGTTCCGGCGCCGCTGGGCGCCGCTTCAGATGCCGTTCGGAGAGTTCACTTTCCATGAACCGGCCCCATCCTTTGCTAACCCTGAGTACCAGGAGATGGGTGATGAGGAGGATTGGGAGGGGTCTGAGGACTCTCTGGCACGTGAATGCCAGTCTCAGGAGGACTGGGCAGGTGAACTTGGGGAGGCCAGTGGTATAGACACTTCGCCTGACGCTGGCTTTGTCTCACCTCCTACCGTGGCTACGGAGGAGGGGGCAACCTATAGTGTGGTGTTGATGAGGGCGGCCAAAGCCTTGGGCCTTGAGCTCCCCGTCGCGGCCGTGAGGACTAACCTCCTCACTGAGGTCCTTAAGCCGCAGTCATGCTCAGCCGAGCCTCTGCTGCCGTTTAACGAGGCCTTGACCGACGTTCTTTTGGGCACTTGGTCCAGGCCCGCTACGGGTTCGCCCGTAGATAGGAACGTGGCCAGACGCCACCGCCCGGCCCCGGGCGACCCATGTTTCCTGTCCCCCCACCCCACCCCCGAGAGCCTGGTCATCCAGGCCTCCAATTCCCAGACCGCATTCCCGTCTGCTCCGCCGGACTGAGAATCCAAGAGATACGAGCAGTACGGTAAAAAGATCTTCTCCTCCCTTAGTCTGGGACTGCGGTCTTCCAACACCGCATGCCTCTTGGGCTGCTACACCCACTCTCTGTGAGATACGGTTGCGGTAGTGCTGCCAGAGTGTCCGTTGGAGGTACGGGCCAAACTCGGCCAAGCCCTTGTGGAGGGCCGGGATGCAGCCAGATATTCTATCTGATGTGGGCTGGATACCACCGACTCACTAGGTAGAGCGATGGCAACGACGGTGGCGGTCAGACGCCATGCCTGGTTGAGGTCCGCCAACTTTTCGGCCGATGTCCAAAACACACTGATAGACATCCCGTTTGATGGCCGTCGGCTTCTTGGTGACAAGGCAGACCATGCGCTTGAGCGCTTTAAGAACTCCAGGGCTACGGCCAAGTCCTTGGGCCTCTCGGCCCCGCGCCAGCAATCGGCTACCTTTCACTCCTTTCGTGGCCACGGAAGGGGTGTACCCACACGTGCTGCCAGTCACGCTCCGCAGGGTAATACCCAACGCGGTGGCGGCCGTGGAAACCGCCGTGGCGGCGGTCGGGGACAACGGCGAGGTCAGTCCACACCTTCCCCCGCAGCATCAAAACCCTCCTAGTCCGTGCTTTCAGGCCCATGTGACGCCAGCGGGGGGCAGAGTTCGCCATCACCTCCTCCACTGGCGCACTGTCACGTCGGACAGGTGGGTGCTGCAGATCGTCCGAAGGGGCTACTCCCTCCCCTTCGAGGCGACTCTTCCAGCCATGCCACCGCAGAACCACCGTGTATCGGGGGATCATTTGCAACTTCTGCAGGAGGAAGTTTCTGCCCTCTTGGCCAAGGGGGCCATCGAGCACGGGGCCATCGAGCACGTTCCTCGGCCAGAAGTAGGATGTGGTTGCTACTCCCACTACTTTCTGGTACCCAAGAAGGGCAAAGGGGGCCTATGCCCTATCTTGGACCTACGGAACGTCAACGGCTTCCTCCGGAAGGAGAAGTTCAAAATGCTGACACTGGCTCAGGTCTTAGCTGCCCTGGACCCAGGAGACTGGATGGTAGCGTTGGACTTGCAGGGCGCTTATTTCCACATCCCCGTCCTGCCGGCCCACCGGCGCTACCTGCGGTTCACGGTTGGCCATGAGCACTTTCAGTATACCGTGCTCCCCTTCGGCCTTACCAGTGCCCCACGGGTGTTCACAAAGGTGATGGCGGTGGTCGCAGCTCATCTGCGCAGGTTAGGGGTTTCAGTCTTCCCCTACCTCGACGACTGGTTGTTGAAGGCGGGCTCGCCCCAGACAGTCGTCAGCCACCTTCAGACTACGGCAGATCTCCTGCACCAGCTGGGGTTCTCCATCAATGTGCCAAAGTCACACCTGTGCCCCTTGTGGAAAAGTAAATTTTGCCATGTTCTGTGTCCCTACGCGTCCTCCATCATATGTTATGTGTGCATGATTAATATGCATATGTATTCCCCATGTTCGATTAAAGACGCAATTACAGTTGTGTCCATCTCTAGTATGCCAGTTTCCAGTTCTCGTGAATACTACGAATATCAGGCCTATGTAAAGTTACGTTGCCACGTTTCTCAGTGTGCACGTTATTCCATTGTAAAGTCCCCGTTTCTAGGCCTCAAAAGGGCCCGGACACCAGATTCAGCTCCTGTCTCCTGAGCCTCGCTGAGGAGCGATACAGCCCCCACCTGTGTTCCTGACCCTTCACTTACTTCCTGCCTCACAGTGCCCGGTTCAGCCTGGCTCTGCCTCTGAGTCTGCCAAGAGTATGTTATGATTCTAGTTATCAGTCCAGCCCTCCTTCTCTGCATTCCTAAGTTACTGAATAGCATCAATAGTTTCCGTCATTGTCTAGCCTTTACGTCTCCATGTAAGAGAAATACTGTATTTATGGTCATTTAATATTCTTCATCACGCACTACATGTAGAATAATGCATGCTCCAGTCTTAGAGTCTGTTAGCCTTTACCCCGATAACTTTTGGATTCTATCAACATGTTCTCTAAACATCAGATACTAGATACTGTTTAGGTACATGTCGCCCTGACTCTCCAGACTTCAGTCTCTGCTCCTAGCACAGAGTTCGTAGCCCCCAGCTTCTCCTAGTAACACGTCATTGCCAGTTTGCGCGCACCACCAGGTTAGAGGTCCCGGCTCCTTAGGTAGCCCCCTCCATGTTTCCGCCCCATTCATGACATATTCTGTTACGTTTGCATCACATGTCTATGTATACGCCTCTGTTACACCTACTTTCACCCTTATCTTTCGCGACTACTACGCGTCACACCCTTTGCTCCACCCACTGCTCCGCCTATCATATGTACTGTAATGCAACTGTTTTACTATATATACTTGTGTATTGTTATTAAATGTTAGCGCGCTCATCCCAGATCCAGCCCCGGCAGCTGCCGGGCCCTGCCATCCTATTCCTGTGCAGGTTGTCCTGTTCCTGTCCTTTATGCTGTAATAAACCTGCAAACTCCTACTACCTCGAATCTTGACTCTTATTTATTGAGCTATCTGTTATTGCTATGCCTAGACAAAAATAGATCCGGTATTATTTATTTATATACCACACCCTCTCAGAAGCTCCTCTTCATCGGAGCGGTTCTCGACTCGGCGCGGTTTCGGGTTTATCCACCCGAACAGCGGGTCCGGGATATTCAGGCTCGGATTCCCATCTTTCAGCTGTTATCCCGGGTCTCGGTCAGGTTGACGCTGCGGCTTCTGGGGCTGATGGCCTCCTGCATCCTACTGTTGCATCACGCCAGGTGGCGGATGCGGGCTCTGCAGTGGGCCCTGAAGTTTCAGTGGGCCCAGCATCAGGGCAACCAGTCCTGAGCTCTGCGCCTCTGGCAATGGCTGGAACACCAGGGCGTGACCCTGGTGGCTCAACACCTGCAGGTTCTCTGAACGCCAGGGCGGACGAGCTCAGCCGTCGGTGCATGATGGATCACGAATGGCGTCTGAACTCGGACGTGGCGCAAGGCCTCTTTCAGCAATGGGGAGAGCCTTGGTTAAATCTATTCGCCACCGAAGAGAACGCGCAATGTCATCAGTTCTGCGCGTTGGAATTTCCAAGGCGGCACTCGCTCTGAGACGCTTTTCGTCGCAAGTGGAGTTGCGGTCTATTGTACGCCTTTCCGCCTATACCACTTCTGCCCAGAGTGCTGAAGAAAATCAAGCGCGACCGGGCCCAAGTCATTCTTGTGGCTCCGGATTGGGCACGAAGGTACTGGTATCCAGAGCTACTCAGTATGTCAGTCGATCCCCCGGTTCGTCTGCCTCTTCGGGAGGACCTTCTGTCGCAGCAGCAGGGGACGGTCCTCCACCCGGACCTGTCCAGTCTCCACCTCCATGCTTGGAGATTGAGCGGCGACAGTTGAGGCCATTTGACTTGCCTCCTGAAGTCTGTAATGTCATTCTGGCAGCCAGGCGTCCCTCCACAAAGTCGGTATACGCCTGCAGGTGGAACAGATTTGTGGCATGGTGCACAGCAAAGGCTGTGGATCCTCTTGCTGCCCCTCTCTCTGAGGTTCTTCTCTTCCTTCTTTCTCTTGCCCAGCAGGGCTCTGCCCTGGGCACTATCAAGGGCTACCTTTCTGCCCTTTCAGCCTTTCTGAGGCTGCCTGATCAACCTTCTTTGTTCAAGTCCCCTATTGTAAATCGCTTTCTGAAGGGCATCACACACACGTTTCTTCCTGTTCCGTTTGTGATGCCTCAGTGGGACTTAAACCTTGTTCTTACGTTTCTGATGTGCGCTCCCTTTGAGCCACTTCACAACTGTCCTCTCCGCCTTCTTACTCTGAAGACTGCTTTCCTGGTTGCCATCACCTCTGCCAGGAGAGTGAGTGAGCTCCAGGCTCTTTCTTGTACTCCACCCTTCCTTTCTGTCCATCCGGACAAAGTTGTGTTGCGTACTAAGCCATCTTTCCTGCCCAAGGTTGTCACAGCCTTCCACATCGGGCAGTCTATCACCTTGCCAACCTTCTTTCCGCCACCGCATCCCTCTAAAGAGGAAGAGCGGCTCCACCGTCTGGACCCAAAACGTGCGCTCTCATTCTATTTGGATCGCACACGCCAGTTCCCGGTGGATGACCAACTTTTTGTTGGTTACGTGGGCGCTAAGAAGGGGAAAGCGGTGCACAAGAGGACCATCTCCCGGTGGATCATCTTGTGTATCCAGGCATGTTACTCCTTGGCTAAGAAGGAGCCCCCTGTCGGATTGCGGGCTCATTCCATCCTAGCCACGGCGACTACAACTGCCCTGGGCCGGGAAGTGCCCTTACAAGACATCTGTCAGGCAGCTACGTGGGCATCGCTGCACACGTTTGCAAGACACTACTGCCTGGCAGCCAAGTCCGGAGGGATGGCTTCTTTGGCCGTTCTGTCCTCCAGGACTTTCTGGTGTGATTATTGGTTCGCAGACCCACCACCGGGGTTGGTATTGCTGGGGTATCTATTCTAAGGTAAGGAATCTATCACTAACGTGTCTCTTTCAGATGCACAAGTTACTACTTGTGTAACGATATATCTGTAAGAGACATTAGTTAGTGATAGATTCCTTACCGACCCACCCATCCTCCCCGTTCTGCGAACCGATATCTAGGGTTATCCCCATTCAGGGCCCTAGTTTCAATGGCACCAGTGTTGGTTTTTAACATGGCTCAGCGCTTCTGGCGCGGAAAAGCTGTGTCTAAGAACTGACGTCAGCACGCGGAGGCGGCGTATAAGTACTCCGACGACGTCATCACGGCGCCGACGACGGACGCGGAGCCGCAGACGACGCCTACCGACGCGCAAGGGTACTGCTACGCAAAAAAATTCCGGATCCAGTCTGACGCCTGGGGATATTCTAAGGTAAGGAATCTATCACTAACTAATGTCTCTTACAGATATATCGTTACACAAGTAGTAACTTGTGCTTTAGATGCTCAGTCATCCAAAAGTTGTATTGTGTAAATGTCCTTTAGGTGTCAGTCATGTGTTTAACAACAGACTACCGAATGTGGCTGGCTATATAATATATTTGGTTGATCTAAAAAGCCCATCATATCTGCTGAGTAGGTCTCTGTATTGCCTAATTGTGGAGCGGAAGAGAGCATTAACAAGCATTGGCATAGCCAATAGGTCTCGCCTTTGGGACCTTATAAGTGTTTAGTTTTCCAGCACAATATCCTTGGTGCAACAACATTAACTGTTGCATGGCTAAATTCTTATAAGGTCCCAATGGCAAGACCTACTGGCTATGCCAATGCTTGTTGAACATGAGCGGGGGCAAGGTTTACTGCAGTTTACTAGTAGCACCAGTGGAGAAATATACCAAGAGGTTTATTCAGAAATTAGCTTAACTAGAATGCCATGTCTGCAGACATGAGTGGCCTCAGTTGAATTCTTGAAGTTACCTTTATGGCTTTAAAAGTGATCAACAAATCTCAGCCCAAAAAAACTTGGTTTGGCTCCGTTAACCAATAAGCAATTGTAAAACCAACAGGTGTTCATGGGCTTTCAGTCTTTTGGCTTTGTCAATGTTAGTTTGGTTTTGTCATGGTCTTTGTAAAACTTTACGGCTTAAAAGGTAGAGAGGCCTGGCTCAGCGGGCATTATTAAACATAAATTAGATGTTTATGGCCTACTCTGTCTGCAGATCGGTCAACAAAGTGCTCGTGAAAAATACTGTTTGTTAATAATTGATAGAGGGATGTGTGAGGTGCTCAGCCATGCACAGCAAAGTGAAAAGAGAAAATACAATTCATTTACCTTGCACTCATGGTAAATAGTTGTATTTATTTATTTACTTACTTTACTCCTGCCCTTCGTTTGTCCGAGTCCACTACCCCCCCCACCCTGCCTCTCCCCCGCCCCGCAGCACTCCCTCTGTGAGCTGCCACTGCTCTTTTACTTACACTGTTGTCTTTTTTACATTCTAGAGCAGGTGCACAAGTAGGGCAAGCTGCGTTGAAAATCTATTTGCTTATTTTTATTCCTATTATTTCTTCCTTTGCAGCTTAGGGAATGAGCTAAGCATTCTATTCATTGCTTATGATTTTTCAATGGAGGCCCCCTAAAGGAGAAGGAATGGCTTCTTACCTTTAATCTTAGTTCTTATTAAGAGGAATTTCCATTGAAATTATTAGCAAACGTCCATTCTGCACGAGAAATAGTATTTGATTTATACTTAACAGTTATTTGCTGCATGAAAAAGAGTCAACTGCCACCTTCAGAGCATTATGGGGCACTGGAGGTCTAGGTGCTTAAATTTCATTGTCATTCTTACGTAGCTGCACCCTGTACAGCTATATTGCCCTGTCCTCCCTTTCATTCCCTTTTAAAAGGAATAAAAAAGTTTTGCGAAGGATCTCACTTTATTTTCTTCTGATGATGTTTTTTAAGGCTTTATGGGCCAGATGTATAAAGAAAAGTGTTTTGCGATACCCTAATTGCGAATCTGTGCAAGTCGCAATTAGGGAATCACAAAACGGCATGTTTGAAAGTGTGTAGTACACTTTCTACAATTCCTAAGGGGTCGCAAATGACCTACCTCATGAATATTAATTAGGTAGGGCGCAATTTGCGACACCCTAGGAATCGCAAAAATCACAGTGGGTGTTGGCCTGCTTAGATCAGCATACCACCATGTCTGTGATTGCTTTTAAATAAAGCAATCAATTTTTTTGTAAAGCAGCCCGTTTTCCTTAAAAAAAAAAGAGATGCTTTGCAAAAAGAAAAATGAAAAGTGTTCTTTGAATTTTTTAAGAACAGGCAGAGGGTTTTGGGCTACTGCCTACTCTTAAAAATGCTTTTACAAACATTCGCAAAGGGGTAGGGGTCCCATCTACTTGAAGTAGGAGGTAAAATGTGAATATTTTGCGACCGCATTCACGGTCACAAAACATTCATGCATACCGTTAGGATTTGCTATTTGGAAGGGACGCCCTAAACACACCCCTTCCAAATATGAATCGCAAACCCATTTTGCGATTTGGTAACAGGTTACCGAATCGAAAAATTGGATTTGATTTTTTGCAACCGCAAACGGACCGATTCTGCGAAAAGGCCCGTTTGCGAAGGAGAAAAATGCTTGATGCATCTGGCCCTTAGTATGGTTTCCGTCTTTTAAAGTAAGTTAATGGAATTGGCAAAATAGCCTGTTTTTAGGCTGCTACATTATTCTTTTGTGTCACATATACTTCTTGGCCTTTGCAAAGTAATGAAAAGATATTACAGAAAATGTGATTTTGAAAAAAGTGTTCTGTGATGCCTGAATGTGGGCTGGTCTAATCAGTCCTGATTAATTTCAATGGAGATTGCCCTTTAGGAGAACTAGAATTACAGGTAAGAAACCATCCTTTTTTTTAACACTATATTTTTTTTAAACTTTATTTTTCATTTTTTCATGACATTAGAACACCAACATTAAAGCATACAGCAATATGTAAGCCCCTTGAAAATGGAATTGCAATGCTCGGGCCACACAAGGGGCCTTATGTAGGTGGTGTAATACCGGTCGGTAACGGTTAAATTCGGGAAATTTCACCGTTACCGACCGGTATTTAGGGATTTGAGATGTAGGTGGCAGGCTATAAGGATTCGGTAATTTACAGATTCGGTAATTTAAGGAATCTGTAAATTACCGAATCCTTAAAATACCGAATCAGTAAATTACCGAAAACTGATATCCTATGTAGGGAGCACTCAAGTGAGTGCATTTTTCATTTAAGGATTCGTTATTTACCGCCAACTACAAGTTGGTGGTAAATATCGAAAACCTTTAAAAAAGCAATTTTGTGCTTTTTTTAAATGTGCCATGTGGCAGACATACATGCCCTTAGGGCATGTATGTGTGCCACATTTGCACACATGTACGATTCAGGGGTGCAACAGGGTGTCAATGTGACAACCTGCCACCCTTGAATATGTTCCCCCTATTACCGATTCGGTATTTACCGAATCGATAATACCGAATATTACTGATTCGGTAAAAGTTACCGAATTTTTACCTACATACTATTTACCGATTTTCAAATACCGAATCGGTAAAATTCAGTATTTAAGAATCGGTAAATAGTGATTACCCACATATGGCCCAAGGTCAATGTGACACCCTGCCACCCTTGAATATGTTCCCCCTATTACCGATTCGGTATTTACCGAATCGGTAATAGTGAATGGCTTCCCATTCATTCCTACTGGCCTCCAGGCCCATAGGAATGAATGGGAATTACCGAATCTGTAAATACCGAACCTGTAATACCGAATATTACCGATTCGGTAAAAGTTACTGAATTTTTACCTACATACTATTTACTGATTTTCAAATACCGAATCGGTAAAATTCAGTATTTAAGAATCGGTAAATAGTGATTACCTACATATGGCCCAAGGTCTTTTGAATTCCACAGAGGTGCTGGTTTACATTGCAGTATCATGTAGGACTTCAATTTAGAACATTTCGCCTTGGGGCTTGCACGTGCAACAGCTAGTCACCCAATCCCTCACTCTTTTGGTGCTCCTCCCTGCCCGTGTCGCTCCCACCACTCTCAGATGTACTTTGCTTGGGCCCTCCCTCTCCTGCTGATAGCCCTGCACTGCATAGTTCTCTCCATTCCTTTAGGTCTTCCTGTAGCCCTTCATCCTTGCGTGTGAGCTTCATGTGCATTTCCTCATCTAACGCCCACTCCCTGATATCTCTGAGCCACACATTACCTCTGGGCCTCTCTGCCTCATCCATGTTATGGCCATCCTATGTCTAGCCAAAACTAGCATCAATTACAGTAATTTATAGGGCAGGTTCCATTTTTTAGGCCTGCATGTGTGGGCCAGTAGGCATTGTAATGGTTCCTCCCTTAGCGGAAGACCTGTGACTGAGCGTACCCTGTCAGCCACCCATGTCAAGAAGTGTCTCACCACAGGGCATTCCCACGCCAGGTGGATAAAGTCTGCCCTTTCGGCAGCGCACCTAGGACATTGACCATCCTTGTTTTGGGAGATGCGTCCCAACTTCACCGGTGTAAGGTAAGTATGGTGTAAAACATTGTAATGTATCAGTTTGAACCTAGCGTTACAGGAGACTGTGTGCTTGAGATTGCAAATGGTCGCCCAACCCCTCACTTCTAGTTGTGTGTTGAGGTCTCTCTCCCAGGCAGCCCTTGGCGATGGTCAAGCGCAAATGTTATGGCACCCAAGATAGCCTGGTATTACTCCACAACTTTGACCCGCACTCCTAGCAAAATACTACAAAGGCTAAATACTCAATCTCATCTTTGTCAATCAGGACACCATAAAAGTGCTTCTGTCCCATTCTACTTGACAAATTAGAACATATTCTCGTTCCCTGGACGGGCCCGGCCCTGCTTAGAAACATAAATAATCTTAACACATTAATACAGTGTAGAGAATTTAAGAACCAACATGTAAAACTGAATATTTTAAAACATTCTGTAAGTCTGAAGGAATTTGAAATTGGAGGCTAAAAATTAAGTTTCTATCCTCAGATTTATTCATGGGAACAGTACAAGTGCATCAACCAGAAAATAATATAAATGGTCAGCGGCCTCAATTGAATTTAGAAAAGCTCCATCCTTTCAATTACAATTAAAATTTTGATTTTTCTCATATGTATAAAGTAAATACAATATTTATCATTTGTGTATTTGTTTGCTGAATGCTAATTCAGGATTTTTATGTATATTGTTTTACATTTCAAATCATCCGAAATGCTTAGGGTGGGGCCACCCTTCTAGTAATGACTCAGTGGGGGCTCCCTGGATTCCAATAATAATTCAGTGGGGGTCCCTGGGTTCCAGTAATGATTAAGTGGGGGCCCACAGAAGTCAAAAGGTTAAGAACCACTTCTCTTGATCGTATGCTTGAAAATATAAAATAGATATTCACATCTTTAGATTCATCTGATGCGACCTGATAAACTAATTTCTCACCCAAGGATTTTTTTCTGGGCTGTTTAAAGATTGGACAAATTAACCCACATTCAAAAACCCTAATCTCAAGATAGGCTTGTTGTCCAACGTGTAACTGATATGTAACTTACCTTGACAATGGGAAGCCATCTACAAGTGCACTGCAATTCAATTTATATCATTGGTGTCGTGTAACATCTACTTGCAGACTACTATTCTGCCTGTAGTCATGGTTTCATCACAGAAACAACAACAGTGAGTATGCAGAATGGTATACACTACATATTCAACAAATTATACAACTGTTTACTACTACCTGTAGACTCGTTCATCTTAGATAGTCTAGAAAACGGCATGGCTGCTCTTGGTCAGGGTCTGAGTTGGTTGACAGTTTTTTACCAACAAACTCCAAGTGGTGGAAGATTGGGAAGATATCTCAGGAAGATCTGACATGTTATGATGTCACCAGGGCTTGATTGTATCCTCTGCCTCATTCCCCCTGTATAAGAGGTCACTGAATGTGATCTTAAAGGATATGGGTATCTCCATACACGTGTATGTACATGACACACCTCTCCCTAGAAATGAATGCATTTGAGAACATCTGCACTCTTTGCGCTTAACTTGACAAACTGCCTACATGGATGTCAGAGTAGTTCCTCATGCTGAACCCACAAAAACAGTTCCTCCTTTTCACACCCTCTCATAGGAATAATATTGAATCATTGCTACTGGGCCTGTTGAAATCAGAATACTTTCCCCCCTCTATCTAGACCAGTTATTACTTTCCCCCCTCTATCTAGACCAGTTAGAAATGGTATAGTAAGTGCTTCAAAGTATTCACTTGTGCCGCTTAACGAAAAACTCAATTTTCCTGGCTGACTGATTATGACCATCAGAAAATTTAGCTTGTCATCACTATTGCTTCATATAAAAGCAATGATTATTATAAAGTATGCTTCCTCTTTTACAAATATAATCACTTGAACAATGCACCATACTTACTGCCCTAGGTGTAAGGTAGGGCCAGTCTGCGGTAAACAGGATGTCTTCTAGGACTCTTAAGAGTTTCCCTTTGCGGGATGTTAGTGTATAAGGCCTCGATGTCGAGGCCTAAAAGAAACTCAGTCCCTGGATCAAAGGGTAAGTCCTTCAGATGTTGCAGGATGTCAAGAGTATCCCTGAGATATGCTGGAAGCTGCTGAACCAATGGTTTTAGATAGAAGTCGCAAAATTGAGACAGAGGTTCCAGCAAATATGGAGTTCTCAGCTGTTTGTTTACCAAAAATTCAGCTTTGTGATCAGAGATCCAATCGTTAGAACGGGCCTCCTCCACTAAGGAAATAATCTCGCTTGTTATTTCCTCCGTAGGGTCCCTAGGTAACTTCTGGTAATTTCTCTCATATATATGTACTCACCTACATATATATGTTTTGTTTGTTTGTGTTGTTTATGTTACCCCCTTCCCTATGTTTCACCCTGTGCGTGGCTACGCCGGGGTGTATTGTAAGCAGACCCGATGATGAAGCATGTCGCACACAATTTTGTGTGTTAGTGAGGGCAGTTTTTTACTAACACTGTGTGTGCTTCCGCATGCTCTATCTAGGTCCTTTTTCCTCTCTACCCCTTTTAGTGTGTGAAGGAGTGGTGATAATGTACCCACGAAGTAGACACGCATGCAAATGTATGTCAAAAGTAATCGTGTGTAAGAGAGAAGGCAACTTTAGACACAGGAGTATATAAACTGCGGTGTTACTGCTAGGCCTGTCCTGACCATGTGGCAGTGTAAGTCTTGTGGACAAGTGTTATCCATTCACTAAAGGTGGGCGTTCACTCTTTTCCTGATTAGGATAGGAACTTGATCATGATAGAAGATTAGTTCATTGAGAGTTGGTCCTGAAGAATTGCCGCAGATCCTTTTGGATAATAAAGGCATGAAACATGTAGACCTTTTCATTGACTAAGCAACCCATAGATAAACGACCGTACAAGCACTATTTAGTGAGACAATACCAAAATCATTTTCTACTTGTATTCTCAGTTCTGTTTTTAATCTTATCATAGACCCCACTAATGAATAAAAACGACCAGTAGGGTTCTATGTTAGTTTTAATCACCCCTTACCATACTTCCTAAACAGTCCTGTTGATGTCCTCCAACACTAGGGATATTTGAGTTGCACTGTTGACAACCTGATATAAGATCTCCAGCAAAGAGCCCCTTTGTGGGGCCTACTGGGCATTGCAGAACCTGCCCAAGGAGGAGCATGGCCTGATGATTAAGCATGCGAACTTAGGGTGGGTGAGAGCATTGGTTCCACTCAGCACATGCTTCCAGTGACCTTCACGATCTGAGCATTGACTACCTGAACTAGGATCGAATATGGAGTGGTATATTTGATTTCTATTTGAATACATTTGGAACAGCTTATACTGGAAACAAATCTCTCTCCACCCTTCTGATTCATGATACTGATGTGTGGGTATGCCATCTCGGTCATCTGCAATGTATTGTTTGTTGCATCATTGAGCGAGCACAGCCTTGCAGTGGACACAGTTAAGGATTACTTGTCGACCCTTTTGTCTATTTGTTTGCCTGGGAACCTCCCTTTTTTTTTTAAGCCAGTGGTTGTGATACATTTTTGGGGGAGACCGCTGATACTTACCTGACACGCCGCGCCTGTCCTGGGAGAAGCCGCCACCGCCGAGAGTCATTCTGCCAGTAAAACCACGCCGCCGCTCCGGGAACCACAACACCCGGCAGGCCTCGCGGCGGCGCGTTGGGTGACGCGCACGGAGAGCGCGAAGGGCTGATAAAGCAGACCACATACCGGCAAAGCGGGGGAGACCGCTGATACTTACCTGACACGCCGCGCCTGTCCTGGGAGAAGCCGCCACCGCCGAGAGTCATTCTGCCA
Organism: Lissotriton helveticus; assembly: GCF_964261635.1. NCBI lineage: Eukaryota > Metazoa > Chordata > Amphibia > Caudata > Salamandridae > Lissotriton > Lissotriton helveticus. Next base: position 263,078,676 of record NC_136065.1, on the reverse strand, counting down.
GTAAAACCGCGCCGCCGCTCCGGGAACCACAACACCCGGCAGGCCTCGCGGCGGCGCGTTGGGTGACGCGCACGGAGAGCGCGAAGGGCTGATAAAGCAGACCACATACCGGCAAAGCGGGGGAGACCGCTGATACTTACCTGACACGCCGCGCCTGTCCTGGGAGAAGCCGCCACCGCCGAGAGTCATTCTGCCAGTAAAACCGCGCCGCCGCTCCGGGAACCACAACACCCGGCAGGCCTCGCGGCGGCGCGTTGGGTGACGCGCACGGAGAGCGCGAAGGGCTGATAAAGCAGACCACATACCGGCAAAGAGGGGGAGACCGCTGATACTTACCTGACACGCCGCGCCTGTCCTGGGAGAAGCCGCCACCGCCGAGAGTCATTCTGCCAGTAAAACCGCGCCGCCGCTCCGGGAACCACAACACCTGGCAGGCCTCGCGGCGGCGCGTTGGGTGACGCGCACGGAGAGCGCGAAGGGCTGATAAAGCAGACCACATACCGGCAAAGCGGGGGAGACCGCTGATACTTACCTGACACGCCGCGCCTGTCCTGGGAGAAGCCGCCACCGCCGAGAGTCATTCTGCCAGTAAAACCGCGCCGCCGCTCCGGGAACCACAACACCCGGCAGGCCTCGCGGCGGCGCGTTGGGTGACGCGCACGGAGAGCGCGAAGGGCTGATAAAGCAGACCACATACCGGCAAAGCGGGGGAGACCGCTGATACTTACCTGACACGCCGCGCCTGTCCTGGGAGAAGCCGCCACCGCCGAGAGTCATTCTGCCAGTAAAACCGCGCCGCCGCTCCGGGAACCACAACACCCGGCAGGCCTTGCGGCGGCGCGTTGGGTGACGCGCACGGAGAGCGCGAAGGGCTGATAAAGCAGACCACATACCGGCAAAGCGGGGGAGACCGCTGATACTTACCTGACACGCCGCGCCTGTCCTGGGAGAAGCCGCCACCGCCGAGAGTCATTCTGCCAGTAAAACCGCGCCGCCGCTCCGGGAACCACAACACCCGGCAGGCCTCGCGGCGGCGCGTTGGGTGACGCGCACGGAGAGCGCGAAGGGCTGATAAAGCAGACCACATACCGGCAAAGCGGGGGAGACCGCTGATACTTACCTGACACGCCGCGCCTGTCCTGGGAGAAGCCGCCACCGCCGAGAGTCATTCTGCCAGTAAAACCGCGGCGCCGCTCCGGGAACCACAACACCCGGCAGGCCTCGCGGCGGCGCGTTGGGTGACGCGCATGGAGAGCGCGAAGGGCTGATAAAGCAGACCACATACCGGCAAAGCGGGGGAGACCGCTGATACTTACCTGACACGCCGCGCCTGTCCTGGGAGAAGCCGCCACCGCCGAGAGTCATTCTGCCAGTAAAACCGCGCCGCCGCTCCGGGAACCACAACACCCGGCAGGCCTCGCGGCGGCGCGTTGGGTGACGCGCACGGAGAGCGCGAAGGGCTGATAAAGCAGACCACATACCGGCAAAGCGGGGGAGACCGCTGATACCTACCTGACACGCCGCGCCTGTCCTGGGAGAAGCCGCCACCGCCGAGAGTCATTCTGCCAGTAAAACCGCGCCGCCGCTCCGGGAACCACAACACCCGGCAGGCCTCGCGGCGGCGCGTTGGGTGACGCGCACGGAGAGCGCGAAGGGCTGATAAAGCAGACCACATACCGGCAAAGCGAGGGAGAGCGCTGATACTTACCTGACACGCCGCGCCTGTCCTGGGAGAAGCCGCCACCGCCGAGAGTCATTCTGCCAGTAAAACCGCGCCGCCGCTCCGGGAACCACAACACCCGGCAGGCCTCGCGGCGGCGCGTTGGGTGACGCGCACGGAGAGCGCGAAGGGCTGATAAAGCAGACCACATACCGGCAAAGCGGGGGAGACCGCTGATACTTACCTGACACGCCGCGCCTGTCCTGGGAGAAGCCGCCACCGCCGAGAGTCATTCTGCCAGTAAAACCGCGCCGCCGCTCCGGGAACCACAACACCCGGCAGACCTCGCGGCGGCGCGTTGGGTGACGCGCACGGAGAGCGCGAAGGGCTGATAAAGCAGACCACATACCCGCGTCGCGGGACGCGAGCGGGACGCCCGGGGCGAAGCCCGGGCAAAGGGCGGGCCCTCTACGGCACGAGGAGGCCAGGCTAGGCCATTCCTCTAAAATCTACCCTTGTGCTCCAGGGAGTAGTTCCTGTTACTCCATAGTCAGTGGGGGTGTAAAAGCCTTTTTGTTGACCGGCTCCAAAATCCTAGCTATCCAGACGGGGGTCGGTAAACCGGCCATATAGCTGACATCGATTCACCCTGGAGCTCGGATAAGGAAGGGGCTATTTCTGCAAAGCGGACAGCAGATAAAACATCTTTACGAACCAGGAAACAAGTCCATTGGAGACCTGCACAAGGCATTGACGTAAGACTTTTGTTTTAAAATATTGAGACTAATACCTTGTTATTTTATTGAGTTGTGGGTGTAAGACTATCACACATCTTGCATAATAATGCCTAAAAAAAATCATCGTTTGGTATCTGAAACACCTAAGAACACTATGGAAAACTATCTTGTCCAAGTGGTTAATCAGATAAACAGCAAGCGCAGACAATCATTGGGTTTGTCCCAGTCACCTGTTCTCCATTCCTTGAGCCCACCTACTTCCTCACAATCAAACGAGTCCTTGCTATTAGACTTTAATAGTGATGTTCTTGAAACAGCCCCCTCAGCAAATGTTAATATTGACATCAGTACAACGAATGTGACGGATATTGAACAACATGCGGACAACGAGTTAGATGCACAGGTTGTCATCGAGGTTGTAGACAATGATGAAAAAGAGGAAGTGGTGGATGAAGTACCTGCAAAGCAGTCTGCAAGGGCAGTCAGAGCCTGTCGCAGATTACAAAACAAACGTGGAGGGCCACGCTCAGGAAAAAGCAAGGCTATACCACTGCAAAATCCAAAAAGTACCCACCAGAACAATGAGGAGAACAATTCGAGGGAAATATTGGACGAGGACTTAATGTTACGAATAGCGGAGCTGTTAGAAATTAAAATTCAGACAATTATCAAACCACTTATTAGCAAGATTGATAAACTTTCTGCAGAGATAAAGAAATTGGGAGGTATTCAAAATGTATTAACAGATGCCATAGGAAATGTTTTAAGTAATGTCAATAACGGCCATGATTGCTCAAAGGAAGATAATGAATCTGGGTCAACATCAGATATTACGCCACCAGGGCCAATTCTTTCAGAATGCCCACAAACTGGCCATATCGTTCATGACCTGCCATTAGAAGCCCCTTTTGTTCAACTAGTTGATCCATCACATGACACAGTGCCCCCGGCGATAGAAGATAACTCTACACAATTTGTAGTTGAAGCATCACCACTAGTGTTAGTGTTAGCTAATACACCCATCCTATCACCGGGTCAAATTGAGTCAGCCTCGTCGCTAACAAGCAAGGCATTATATTGGCTGTCAAATAACCTGCGGATAGCCCAGGGGGGGGAACAACGGCTGGCTGACGAAATTAAAATGGCAAGGAGGGTTGGATGGATAGGGAATAAACAAAAGAAATGGAAGGACGACTGTGTGATACTAACTTTCGCAACTCCATCTGCTCTTCCTGATATTCTATCCAACATACTACCACCACAAAGAAGAAGTAGTTCCATAATCCCCCTCACATTGGAATTCTTTTATAATGATTCGCAAAAAGCCAATAACCATAAGCCCCTGAAGCCAGCTTGGATAGCGAGAGAAAATGGATGGGGTGGGGGACCTACAATGTGTGATACGAACCATGTCTCCAAAGATAGGACTGGCCCATGGCAAGTCAACCAACACAATATTCCTCGTCATATTACCCCAGGACAAAATTTGAATCTAATGGGTAGACGAGGGCTTGGTATACCACCAAATAACTGTGGGATTTTAGGTACTGTTGGTTACAATGGAGGATGGCCAGGTATGCAGCAGCGTTTATTGCACCCTAATACCCCAGCACCTATAGGCAATGGTAATTATAATGGAGGATGGCCGGGTACTTACCTGAATCCACCGTTTCCTATCACACCTACACCTAGATGGAATGTACCTACAAATGGTTGGGGTTTTGGGGCTCCATCTTACAATTGGGGAGTTAGTACCTCAAATAGGTTTGACGCCCTAGCTGGTTTATCCGATTGCGATTGACTTGATGGAGGGGCTTTGACAATGTCATGTGGTGCAAATCATATACATTCTGGTTTGCCCTCTGTAGTTGCACCAAAACAGATTGTACTTGCCGAAAACCCTCAACAGTTAATGCATTCCGTAGACACAATGGTGCGAACACCACATCTAGATGTAAATGGACCAATGACTCCGCAGCTGGTAACAAAGGAACCAGGGGTTTCGGAATTAACAAAAATCATTTGTTGGAATATTGCAGGTCTAAAAAAAATCTTTCAGATCCGGCCTGGCATGATTATCTGGCTAGTGGGGATTTAATTATGTTCCAGGAAACCTGGGGGCTTGAGAACTTTTTTAAGGTTAACTACAGATCCTTCTTCATCCCCGCAGTAAATACAAATGGGGGAAGACCTTCTGGCGGCCTAACAATTTGGGTAAAAATTACAAGAGGCCTGTCCTTTAAGCAAATTGATACAAATAACCCCGACCTGTTACTACTTGAGTTAAAAAACACTATGGGCTGCAGCATTTACGTGATCAATATCTATAGTAGACCACATCGATCATGTAGAGAATCATCAGTTGTAACCCACTTGAGTAATATTGTGACAGGGTTTGATCAAAATGCAAAAATAATTATAGGAGGTGACTTCAACAGAGGTTTTGAACCTATCATAGGTTTAGAAGACATCTATAAGGACGAGGACGGTGCCAACAATATTCCTCTAGTTGATACAAATTATAAAGCACCCTGTACAGTGAGTGCCTTACAACTATTGAACTTAACTCTAGAATCAGCCCTACGTGCCTGTAATGGGCGGTTGCCATCAGACTCCCCCAGTAAACCAACATTTACTAGAGGGGTGACCCACAGCCATTTAGATTATTTGTTGGTTTCTTTAAATCTATGGCCTATGACCATCGATTTAATGGTGGATGACCGTACAGAGAGTGATCACTATCCCCTGATTTTATCTGTCCAGACCCAGATTTTCATAACCCTTGATAAAAGTGTTAGTAGCATAGTATCCTTGCCACAGGACCCTCTAGTGGCAAACAACCGTAGATCCCTGAAGTGGCCAGTGGTATTAGACAATACAAAAATCATTAGTCAAATCTACAATGTATTTGTGAGGCACATGTCTGCCCTCTTAGGGAACAGTACTGCCATCCAAAGTCCGCTTTTGGTAAAATCCCATGAACATCTAATTAACCAACTTGGTGAGATCTTGAGCAGGGCGGTAAAGGGATCACAAAACGCCCGGAAAAGTAAACAAGCCGGGATTACTTGGTATAACCAGAAATGCCGGAAAGCTAAAACAGATCTAATCACAGCGGTTAGGGGGGATTCAGTGAATATTGTGAGAACTAAGAGAGCTCAGTATAAAAGAACCTTGCAAATGGCCAAAAAAGAGTAGGATGAAAGGGTTTGGTCAGATCTGCTGGATGCATGCAAGTGCAGAGACCAGACTTCCTTCTGGAGCCTCATTGCTAGAGGTACCAGGGGGGCTACGGAATGCAAAGATAAATTTCTAGAGGAGAAAACATGGGTCGAGCATTTTACCTTGCTTCATTCTTGTGAAAGTCAAAGTGAGACTGAAAGCTGGGATAGTTTACAGGCTCCCTTTGTAGCCCATGACACACCTCTTGTCTTTTCTTTGACAGAAACAATTTTAGCAATCAAGGCAGTTAAGACAGGGAAAGCCCCAGGCCCTGATAAAATACCAGGTGATCTTTGGAAACACGAAAATTATATTTGGGCTCCCTACATCAATTTATTATCCAATGAAATTGTTTGTGGAGCTCCTGTTCCAGAAACCTGGAAGGGGGCGGAGATTGTAACACTGTTCAAAAAGGGTGACAGGTCAAATCCTTCACACTATCGGCCTATCAGCCTAATTGACGTGTTGCAAAAAAAATTTGCCCGACAAGTTCTTGGTCGTCTCACCTCTTGGATTGAAGAACACTTTATTTACACAAAATACCAGGCAGGTTTTAGATCAAAGATAAGCACTATAGACCAGGTTTTTAGATTTTTATGTTTAGTCTGGAAATACACGATTATAAGAAGTTCCCATATATACGTGGCATTTGTAGATTTGAAGGCAGCTTTTGACATGGTTCCAAGGGAAGCCCTATGGTAGACATTAAATAAGATGGGCGTCCCTGCAAATATCCTTCAAATTTTAATTAGACTTCATGAGAATAATTATGCACGAGTTAGATGGGGACCTAATGGTGAAGTTAGCGAGAAAATAAAAATAGCAAAAGGGGTAAGGCAGGGGTGTGTAATGGCACCTACCTTATTCTCCTTGTACGTTAATGACATTCCCGAAACTCTTTTGGGCTGCGAGCATGACTCTCCCAAATTGAGCGGCCAAGCCGTTCCGGCACTGTTGTTTGCAGACGACACGATTTTAATTTCTCAGACACCTAGGGGACTCCAAAACCTTTTAAATACTTTTAGTTTGTACTGTCATGACAAGGGATTGAAATTAATTCCTCTAAAACAAAAGTTATGACAATCAACCCTCATAAAGGTTTTAATAAGGTCTGTAAGATAAATAATGAACCTATTGAAGAAGTCCCCAATTTTAAATACCTGGGCATTATTTTAGACAGTCACGTTACATGGAAGACACAATTGGAGAACTCAAAACTAAGGCTGACCCAAAATCAGTGTCCGATTTTAAAGAGGCATAAGAATAGCCATTTTAAAGCAGTCTCACCAGCCATTGAATTATTCAAATATAAAGTACAATCATCCTCACTTTATGGTGCGGACCTTTGGGCTTATGCCTCAAAGGATACTTTTCGTGTGAGGGAAAACTCCTTTATTAGGCAACTTTTAGGGATACCAGGGGCAACACCACTGACACCAGTATTATGGGACCTTAATTTTAGACGTACAGATGACTACGCTTCTCTTCGTCCGCTCCTTTATTGGATCCGTTTATGGTCCGTTGAGGAGCTGACAGATTATAGAGAAGCATTGAAAGAGATATTGGCCATAAGGAATAGTACGCATTTGCCATGGTTAGAGTACGTCAAGAAATGGTTTGAAAAATTAGGGCTAAGTGACTTTTGGTTTGATCCTGATTCCCTCACAAATAGTTCAAAAAAGATTTTGAAGCAAAGGTACTGGGATTACATCAGAGACTCAGTGTTATTAAACCCCAGAACAGGGACCCTAACTTCGAAATTTTTCGAAACTAAAATGACTATGTATTTAGAGCCCCTTATGGATGAAATTCACCCCCCACTGGCCAAAAGCCTATATTTAAAGTTCCGGTATGGTATCTTACAACTAAAAGAAAGGACAACCAGCTGGACCTGTAATAAGGGGTTGGCCGGGGCCGCTGGCTCTGATATATGTGAGCTATGCGAGATGAGGTTGAAAGAGGATGAGTCCCATGTTTTATTTATATGCCCAGCTTACCTAAGAGCCAGGAAAAAATGGCTCAAGCCAATCTGTAAAAGGCTAGGCTTCAGACAAATTAAGGTTGGACTTAGAATTTTTAAGGGTGACACTGCACAAACGATTGTGTTCAGCCTAAGTCGTTTTCTCCTATGTGTAGCCTTGATTAGGAGGATGAAAAACCTAAAAACCTAATGAAATAGGCTATTTTACCATGTTTTTACGTTATTGGTCAGCTGCTAAATGTTGTTGCTTACTGTCCTGATGTGTATTCTTCTTTTTAACAAAACAGTTAATTTATTTTTTTATCAAATTTGAATATTTAGTGTTCTGTATACTAGAGGGGCCAATCACGATCTAGTCAATTAAGTGGATGGCTTGAAAAATGAACTGAATTTTAGGTATTTTATGCAAAGGAAATGTGTTGACATTTTACCCGCTGCTATTGCTTCATTATGTATTACACTGTAACATGATGTATTATGATTGTATGTTTGTATCTTACAAGGTTTTTTAAACCGAATAAAGATTGAAAATGAAAATGATGCATATGTTCCCTCTAAACCATTTCTCATGTAGCAGTGGGATCTAAAGCTACTCCTAACATTCCTTACGTGCAAGCCATTTGACCCATGCTCAGTTGTTCGCTACAGCTTCTGAAAAGCAAGACAGTCTTTTGGTTCTCTATCACTTCTGTGTACCATATGAATAAAATACTGGCAATCTCCCTACACATTTTCTTCCTGGACAGATTGGAGCTCAGGACTTTGCTTGCCTAGTATCTCCCTTAATTTCAATCAACTGACATTTTTCACTCCACCACAACACTCGAAGGAGGAAGAGGCGCTCCATGTGCATGATGTAAGAGAGATTAGAGTTTCAGATTGGCCGTATGAGAGCCCATCATGTCGGTGATAAGCTTTTTGTGGGGCTTACTGGGACCATCTAAGGCAAGGCTGTGTAGGTGGATAGTCTTCTGTATTAAAATCAGTTTTAAACTGGCCTGCGGGCTCGTTGTAAGGCTGCTGCTGGTTAGGGGTTTGGGAGGTGTGCCGTTTATTGACATCTGCCAGACTGTGACATGGGTGTTGGTGCTCACATTGAGGAAGTACTACTTGGTTGACTGCCAGGTCCAACAGAGGGGCCATTTGCCCACACGGTCCAGCAAAATGTCCTAAACCAAGTCGATTCATCAGAAGAACAAGTTATTTACCTCTGATAACGCTCTTTCTGGTGGCTACTCTAACAGCTGATTCCTCACATTCCTCCCACCTGCTCTTTCTGTCAAATGGACTACTGAACAAATAGAGTAAAGTTCAAATTTAGATTTTAGCACTGAGGATGCTGCTGGAGGTAGTTGAGGAAACGGACTACAGAACCCCTGTATGGTGCTTCTATGAAGCCCTGTTCTTTCATTTACGGAGGGGTATGAATTCACTAGCTTGAGGTGAGCATTGTTGAACAAACCTCCAGATCCCGTCTTGAGCCTGAGAATATTCTAAAGGTAAGGAACCTGCGTTTAGAGTAGAATTTGAATGCACCACTGGACCAGGCACAGGAGAGTAAATGAATATATTGTGTAAATCTGGGAGTGTATTGATGGAAGCTGTGTCCGAAGAACGTAAGCATTTGATAGCGAAGGAAGATATCAAAACAATGGGGATAAAAGAGTGGCTTTCTCATTTTGTGGTGGTCCACAAACTTTTGAACAAGGTGTATTTGTGTGAATTTGACTGCGTAATGGATGGATTCACATACATTTCCTTTGAAAAGTTCGTTAAAACTAGCTATAGCTAAATACTTTTCTGCTCTGGATCTCACTCCATATAGCACTAGACAGACTGCATTCCTAAAGATGGAATTGGTCATCCTTTAATATTGTTGATGGTGTTTTATTATTAGGCGGATGAAGTGTGACTTGTCAGTATCAATGGATTTCCAATGTTCAATACAGGGTTAATGAAAGGGGTGAAAGGTGTAGTGTTCTTACATGATATTTTGAGATATGGCAAATTGGAGAGGGGCATGTTGGGAATCCACAACCTATTTAGAATATTAAGGCAAAAGAGAATGACAGTGCCCACAAAATCCTTTTTTGAATGTCTTGTAGAAAATATGACCGGACATTTCAGGTGAGAAATGGAGAACAACAAACTTAATGGAACCTATCCTGATGCACCTGCAGCAGACACAAAAATTCATTTTCAGGAATGGCTATGTTCCGGTCAAAGATTGTTAATCCAGTTTACAGATAAGGCAGTTAAAATGAAACAACATGGAGCGGCAGCTAGAACTTACAAAAGGAGATCACCACTGCATCTACTTTAAATAGATTAAGGATTGGTTCAAAACCATTATTGCCAAAAATGTGTGTTGTATCGGCCTAACAACCTTCTAATACAAGTCAGAGATAAGAGTGTTATCAGAAGTGTGTGTCATTATACTTACTGACATTTCATACCTAAGCAATGAAGAGGTAATTCTATGACAATATATTTCTGTGGCCAGGTTGTACTGTAAATTTAAATAGTAACCTATACAGAAATATAATTAATATATTTGTGCCTTGTTTCCTACAGCCGGATCAGTTGCAGCAGTAAATAGTTCCTTGCCTGAAAAAGAACGGCAGCGCATTGCTGAAAGGCTGTTACGGGTGATGTGTGCGGATCTCGGAGCCCTTAGCGTGGTGAATGGAGTGGAGTTCATCAAACTAGCACAAAGCCTTGTGGACGCTGGAGCTCGCTATGGAACCTTTTCTGTGACTGAAATACTAGGCAACATGAACTCACTTGCTCTGAAGCATTTACCTCGTATGTATAACCAAGTGAAAGTAAAAGTAACCTGCGCCCTGGGCAGCAACGCTTGCTTGGGTATTGGCGTCACATGCCATTCTCAAAGTGTTGGACTTGATTCCTGTTTCATCCTAACAGCTTATCAGGTAGAATGCAACCAAATAAAGAGGTACGTCTTGGGGATCAAAGATGTGGACAACAGGGAAAATGGAGATTTCATCCATCAGTGGGTACAGAACGTTCTTTCAGAGTTTGTAATGTCGGACATTAGAACAGTTTACGTCACAGACTGCAAAGTCAATTCATTTGCCTTCTTGAAGGCGGGTATGTGCCTGCGTTGCTCTGCTTGCGCATTGAACTCTGTGGTGCAGAGCGTATTGAATAAGCGGACACTACAAGCACGAAACATGCATGAAGTAATTGAGCTACTGAATGTCACTGAAGACCTAGCAGGATCCACTGGTCTCTCAAAGGAAACGTTCGGTTCTTTACAAGAGACCTCGCCCCCACCCTGCTGGAATTCTGTTACTGACTCCCTTTTGCTTGTTCATGAGCGCTATGAGCAGATCTGTGAATTCTACACCAGAGCAAAAAAAATGACCATCATCCAAAACCTGAACAAACATTTGCTAAGCAACTTGGCTGCCATTTTGGCTCCAGTAAAGCAAGCAGTAATCGAGCTAAGCAACGAAAGCAAGCCCACTTTGCAACTTGTGTTGCCTACATATGTGAGACTAGAAAAGTTGTTCACCTCTAAGGCAAATGATGCAGGAATCATAAGCAAACTCTGCCACCTCTTCTTAGAAGCGCTGAAGGAAAATTTCAAAGTGGACTCTGCACACAAAGTAGCTATGATCTTAGACCCTCAGCAAAAGCTGAGACCAGTTCCACCCTACCAGCACGAGGAAATAATTGGCAAGGTATGTGAGCTGATCAATGAGGTCAGGGAGGTTGGAGTGGAAGAGGCTGAGTTTGAACCAACGAATAAGAAAGCCCGGTCAGCAGATGAGACACCAGACGTCCAGGAGGATGACCGATTTGGGAAAAATGAAGTTTATGATTACTTACAAGAACCTCTTTTTCAGGTCACTCCTGATCTGTTTCAGTACTGGTCTTCTGTTACTCAAAAGCATACAAAGTTAGCCAGACTAGCCTTCTGGCTCCTAGCTGTGCCTGCTGTTGGAGCCCGAAGTGAATGTGTTAGTATGTGTGAACAGACACTCCTAATCAAAAGACGGAGGCTGTTGAGTCCAGAAAATATGAACAAACTCTTGTTTTTGAAGGCAAACATGATTTAAAACCTCATATTTTACATTTGTTTTCTTGAATGAAAAAATTACTTTTCCTAATTAAGACAATAAAATTTAAGTTAAAAACACTGTGGACCTCATTGCGGATGCCCCTGGAAAAGATGTGCTTTAAAAAAATTAAAACTAGGTAATGAAAGATAACATATAATGGTAAATGTCTGTAAAGTGGGCTGACTTTCATGAACTTTGCTGTGATTTCAAAGTGGCCAATGAATAGAGGATAAAGGCTCTCAACGCTAAAGGCAGCTAAGCTCCAAAGAGACTTGAAGTGTATTCTCTCTGGCTCATTCGCTGTGGTAATGAACTATACAGTCAAACAGGCATACAACTCTGAGCGTTTGCTCCTACATTATGAACATTTGTTACACCTTCAGGGCATTTGTGCAGCCTTAATAACACTCGTTGCATGTTAGAAAGGCAGCTGCTTCTAAAGTGACAAGCATCTTCAAAATCAGGAAGGAGAGTGATTTAAACACTTGTTTTTTACATAAAAGAGGAACATTTCAAAATATTGTTACTAATAGTATCTGTCCTCACTTCCTATTTTGTGGTTTTGATATTTTTAGATAGAGGTTTTACTTTTAGATTTGATTTTAGAAATGAAAATAATGCATTAATAATTGAATGTCTTACTGTTCTGTTTTTAGAATTTAAGAAATGTCATGTTTTCTAAATCCACATTGCAGACTACTGTTTGTCATCTCAGTTTGTGTACCTTTCAAATGATCAACTTTATCCGTACAAATACACCAGTCTTGTCAAGGCAAGAAATAACTGTGTTATTTATCAGTATAATCCAGTGCATCCATCTAATAGCCAATGTGCTGTCTCAAAGAGGGCCATGCAAAACATTTAACAATTTTGTAAAGTTATCCCCTGCTTTTTCCCTCCATATTGACATTTATATAGGATTAGTTAGTAACTGAGTAATGCACTCTCAGGTGGGGTTTGCATTCTGAATTACACAATTATTAATATTTAAAAAACTTTATTAGGTTTATAAAGCAAGACATTGGCAATTTACAAATCTTAAATCTGATCTCCCCTCCCCTGGCATGCGTTACACTCATTTAAAAATAGGATCTTCAACGTATACCCATGATACTGTCAATTATAATATTGCAGACTAATCACTGTCCAATCAATCAGAGTCTTCTCTGTCGCTGAGAAAAAATAAACATGGGTCGGGGGAATAATCTCTAGGGCTTAGTGGTACCCCTAAAATAGCCCTGCATCGCTAGTCCTAATAAATCTAAACTAAACACTCTCAACCTTCCCTCCCCCACCCTCCCTCCAGGCATGTCACTTCCAATGTTACGCTGTGCTATCAATAAGCATTAGCAATACTTAGTTGGTGGTCAACAATAATCAACCAATGCAGGCTTGTACAGATTGCCATTCCAAGCTCACGTATCATATATGTGTCAAATGTGGTCTTATGATTACAGCTACATGCTGTTAAGGGCCTACTCTGTTTCCGGCAATCCCGGATCAGTGTAGTCCTCACTATCGGCGTCCGGGTCTTTCAATAATCCCACAATGTGCTCCCACGCCCTAGCTGCCCGCAGCGCCCTCTCACCCCCCGTTCTCTTTGCTAACTGTAGTCAAACTATCCCATCATATTCTGCACATTTGATGAACTCTCTCTTCCGTCTAGCTAGGCCAGGGGCCCTACTCGCTTTCCAGTGCATCGTAATTGCCCTCTTGGCTAACACAAGCCCCATATCTATAAACTCGCTGGTGATAACTTAGTTTTAGCTCTGTGGGGGAACCAATGCAGTATACAAGTCCCTAGTGCCAGCTCCAGCTCTCTTTCCGTCACAGCCGTCAACAGTGCAATTACCTCATTCCAACTAGCTAGTAGCGGGCATCCCCAGATCATGCAAGGAAAGTCCGCCCCCTCTCCTCTGCATCTTGGGCATTCATCTGTGTCTGTGTTGAAGTATGTTTTGATTTTCGCCAGCGTGAGGTATGCACGATGTAAGATATAAAAATTAACCAATTGAAATTGGGCATTCCTGGTACTTTTCCACACTCGCTCCACCACCTCGGCCTAGGTCCTATCCGGTATCCCACCTCCCACATCTACCTCCCACTTTTGCTTGAGTACGTCCAAAGGGTGCAGCTTCTCTTGGATCCTACGCTTGTACAGGTATGTGACCGCCTTATACTTCCCCGCTGCAGTTACTATATATTGACATCCTAAAGAAGCCCTAGGTTCCGCTTGGCCCTCTTTCCAGTGCGCCCGGATAGCTGTAGTGAGTGCCACATTGAGCAAGAAGTACCCCCCTCGCAAATCAAATCGCTCCTGCAGATCACAAAAGGGCAACATGATCCCGTCTTCCTATAAATCCCCAATAGTAGTCGGCACCCTCTCAACCCAGCCACTCAGCTCCCGCCAGGATCCCCACCCACAGGGCAGGACACACACTAGACATAATTTTTACCAACTCTCCCAACATCACCTACAAATCTTCCAGCCCTCTGACATGGTCTGACCACTCTCTAATTGATTTTCAAATTCACTGCCGGAAAGACAACATAGCCCACAACACCCATCTCACTAAGAACAACCGGCAATGGCATAAAATCACTCCCACCAAGTTCCATGAAATATTCATACCCCCAAGATTTCGGACTCCGGCACGACTCAGGAACGCCTAGCGTCCTTTACAGCCAGCATGATAACCACTATTGATTGCCTAGCACCTCTGAAATCACAACCTATCAAAACCAAACGTCTTCAGGCCCCATGGTACACCCCCGATTTGAGATCCGAAAAATTTCAATGTAAGAAACAGGAACGGCTATGGTGCCTTTCCAGAGATCCACGAGAAAAGGAAAAATTCAAAACTGTATTAGCACCATATCACAGAAATGTAAAACTCATGCGGAAAACGCACATTATAGCACAACTCGAAAGCGCCGGAAATTCCTCTCGCACCCTGTTCCAAGTGTTGAACTCATTTATCAATCCTAAGGCCTGTCACACCGAAGCAGCCCCCTCTCAAACTTTGTGCAACAGCTTGCAAGGGACTTTTCAGAAAAAATCTAAACCATCTACCAAAAGATCAGCTCCAACCCCCATCCTCAATCAGGCCCTAGCATAGACCCTCCCCCTATTGCTACTGACACTCAAAGCCTTGAATCCTTTCCAGCCCTGACCGCAATCGAAGTGGAATCATTGCTGAAAGTGGTCAAATCTGGATCACCCCTAGATCCCATACCTGCCAAAACCTGTGCCCTCTTATCCAAGACGCTAGCCGCTCCCATTTGCTCAATTCTCAATAGATCTATGGAAGAAGGCAGCCTCCCATTAGAGTGGAAAGCAGCACAGATCATCCCCATTAGGAAGAACCCTAAGATCATCATGGATGACGTCTCTAATTATCTTCCCATTTCCCCGCTCCCTCTACACAGCAAGCTCCTAGAGAAACATATTAACAAGCATCTGTCAGAATTGGTTGAATCCTCTAACTGCTTAAACCACTCACAATCAGGATTTCAACCTAAACACAGCACCAAGTCGGCCCTTGTGGAAGTAACGGACAATATCCGCATGCTGGCAGACGAAGGTCGAGCGGTACTTCTGGTGCTGCTCGACCTGTCCGCATCATTTGACACCATCTCCCACCAGATTCTACTCCAGCGACTCGAGGACATAGGCATCCGAGGGACAGCCCTGAAATAGTTGACCGATTTCCTAACCAACAGAACGCAGACCACAAATTTAGGTCCATTCAACTCAGAAACCACCAAGGTCACCAGGGGGGTACCGCAGGGCTCATGCTTGAGCCCCACATTATTTAACATCTATGTTACCCCCCTGGCTGGCCCTCTGAGGCAACTCAGCTTTATCCCTATTTCCTACGCCGATGATACGCAACTTCTTCTCTCCTTTGATACAAAGGACACGAACATACAATCCACCTTCTCGGAGGGTATAAAGGGTATCGCACATTGGGTGAGAGACAACCTCCTTCAGATAAACTCTGATAAATCTGAAATTATGCTGTTCGGAGAAGCCACAATGAAATGGTCTCCCAACTGGTGGCCTGAGGAACTAGGATCAGCCCCATCCCCCAAACATGTGGTGAAAAACTTAGGGGTGAAACTCGACCAGAAACTTACACTAGAAGAACATGTCAACCACACTGCAGGGACATGCTATCGCACTCTAGGCCTCCTCCATAGGACTTTCCCCCCTTCTACCCACATCCACACGCAAAACTCTAGTCCAGGCCTTAATACTTAGCCGCCTGGACTATTGCAACGCCTTACTCATCTCTGCCGAGGAATCCTCCTTCAGTAAACTGCAAGTTGTTCAAAACATTGCGGCCCGATTGGTGAACAACGCCTCTCCCAGAACCTCAGCTGCTCCGTTACTTCGAGAACTTCACTGGCTTCCAGTAAAACAGAGAGTAAAATTTAAAATATGCTGTGTGGTCCACAAATCCCTGAACAACATGGGATCCAGCTACCTAACCAAGAAATTGGTTAGATATATGCCACCCAGAACCTTGCGATCAAGCAACCAAGGATTCCTCCAGGTTCCATGCTTCAAACTAGCCCGCATGGGTGGTAAAGCCTTCTCCCACCTCGCCCCGCGGTACTGGAACCAGCTCCCTTCCCAGTTGCGTCAATGCCCCAACTTTTTAGCCTTCAGAAAACTGTTGAAAACAACACTGTTCTAACCCTCCTTGGTTGGCCTTAACCTGTTCGATGCTAATGACAAGGCCAGCTTGTCATGAGGCACGGCTGAGCTGTGCTTATGACGAGCTGGCCTTGTCATGAACAATGGTATTCTAAGAATGTTAGCGCAGGAGGGGAAAACCCCTTAGCAGCCAAGGTGTTAAACAGTCACAGCGCTGAGATACCCCAATGGGGGTGATTTGGGCGCTATAGAAATCATTAATCAAATCAAATCAAATCCCACGTGAGGGAGTGCCTCGCACATAGTGAGCAGTATATATGGGGCATACAGCACTTTCAGACCTGCCCTTTTTAAACTCCGCCTCCCAACATTGTTTTGCCGTCTTAAGGTCCTCGGGGAGAGTACCCACCCGAATAGGGAGGTCCAATACTATTTGAGAGAGCAGCTGCACCTCCGAGACTCCCGCCCTTTCCTCTTCCATGTCACGCAGCCTCAGCGCCACGCTTTGCATCAACCCCTGTAACTACGCAGCTATGTAATAGGTTTTGCAATCAGGTACTCCCCACCCAGCCTCTGATTGTGGACGCATCAGTACTTTTAGGGCAATCCACCGTCTCCCAGTGCCCCATAAGAACCCCATGATCATGGACGTACGTTGTTTAAAAATCCGCGCTTGTATCCAAATCGGCAGGGTTCAAAAATAGTACAGCAGACTGGGTAGGGCCACCATTTTAAGTAAGGCCTCACACCCAGCAACCGACAGTGGCAACAATCCCCAAAAATCAAAACTGCCCACCAGGCCTCTTACCGCTCTGACGATGTTGCCCTCCAGTATATCTGACCTAGAATGATATGTATGGACCCCCAGATAGGGGAGGCATCGACTTTCCCATGGCACTCCCGCTATATCCTGCAAGCCGCTCCTATTCCCATCCGTGGGGAACAAGCAGGATTTAGTCCAGTTAACTCTGAGGCCAGACATCTCTTCTAGTTCATGCAGTAACATCCAATAATTCCCTCTATGTGTTTCCTAGGAACATGAGCAGATCGTCTGCATACAGGGCTATATGGTGAGCTTGACCTTGTATCTGCAGACCCCGATAATACCTCCCTGTCCTAGCCTTCGCCGCCACTGGTTCCATGGCCAATGCGAACAGAATGGGGGATATCGGGCATCCTTGTCTCGTGCCCCGGGTTACCTCACAAGCTTCAGAAATTAACCCTCCCGTCCAAACCCGCGCGGTGGAGAACTTGTAAAGTAAGGCCGTCCATGCTATAAAGTTGTCCCCAAGCCCAAATCGGGTCATGGCATGAAAGAGGTAGGGTCATTCCAAACTGTCAAATGCCTTCTCTATATCAACGGCAAATATCACAGCATTGGCTTTGGGGTAGGAGTCCGCCTTGAATATTTGCAGCAGTCGCTGAACGTTTAAGGCCATATTCTGAGTAGGAATGAAGCCAGACTGATCTCGATGGATTATGGCTGACATGTGGGGCAGTAGTCGGGTGGCTAGGATACGACTCAGTATCTTGTAGTCCATGTTGAGCATGGATAGCGGGTGGTAAGCCGTCCTATCCCTGCTGATTTACCAGGTTTCAGTAGCGGAATGATAACCGCCTCTCTTGTGGACACTGGGAGATGGCCCAGGAGTCTCGCCCTGTTATACAAAGTCATTAGGCACGGCACCAACTGCTCAGAGTAAGTAGAGTAAAACCCGATCGGGAGGCCATCTGTTCTCGGTGTTTTATTCTGTGTTTAATAGCCGCCCGCACCTCTCAATTCAATATCCCCGCCGAGCGCCTCCGCTTGGTCGTCATCCAGTTGTGGGAGCTGGAGCTCGCGTATAAACCCACCTAGATCGTCCCCCCTCTTGACTGTCTTGCACCTGTATAGCTCCTTATAGTAGTCATAAAAAAGGTTTTTTATACCTCCCTGAGTGAAGCAAGCGTACCCCCGGGCATCTCGGATCTCCAACATCGGTGTGCCCCTACGCGATGGGTTGGCCAGCCAGTCCAACAAGGCTCCCGACTTATCTCCCTCGACATGTGTGCATGCGATATAAGCCTTGTGATCAAAACATCTTAAACGCTCCACTTGCCCTGTCACTGCTTCTCTCGCCTCTTCCAAGTCCCGCTGTCTATTAAGTCTTTCAGGACGAACTTTTTTGGCATCTCGCAAGCGTTTTTCAGCCTCTTCTACCTCTTCTAATAGTACTCTGCACACTCCCACCACTTCAGCTATGCAGCGCCCCCAAATCACCACCTTAAAGGCGTCCCATTCTACTAACGGCATGGAGGTGTCCCCTTGTTATCTCCGAAGTATTGGGTGATGGATGTACCCATTGTGTCCCAAAACACCAGGTCCTCCAATGCCTCTGGGCGCAGACGCCAGGTCGGTATCCGGGCCTGGGTTCGCGACCAGTGCATCCAAAGCAATACAGGGTTATGATCCGACAGTGTTCTGGCAAGATATCCACTACACTGCACACTAGCATTCACGTCAGGAGTGCATAACCGTGAAAGTCGTGCAACGCAGAAAAATATGAATAATCCCAGTCGACTGGATGTTGAGTCCTCCAGGTATCCACTAAGCCCCATTGGACCTGCCAATTAGGCCTGGCCTCCGCAATCTTATGAGTGGGGGCATTAGGGAGCTATCTAAAGTCACATCAGTTATACAATTAAAATCCCCTCCCAGTGACACTGACCCAGTAAGATGAGGTGCCAACTTCGCTGACAGCTGCGCAAAAAAGGCTGGTTTGCTCTGTATTGGGAGCATAAATACTCCCCAGCGCAAAGTTACGTCCAGTTTCCCATGTACCACTACAAACCTGCCCTCTGGATCAATAAGCTTTTCCCTGCATTGGAAAGGCACCCCAAACCAACACTCACCGTGCAAAAGCAGAGTAGGTTGAGTAGTATAATTGACCTCGCCAGTGCCCCTGCATAGCGGTCCCTTCCTGCGCCTGCAAATGAGTTTCTTGTAACAATGCAATATGAACTCCCCTCCGCACTAGATATGCATGAAGCTTTTGTCGATGTCACATATAGTGCATGCCCCACACATTCCACAATAGACACTTCAAATCATTGGCAGAACCCATCCCAACTGCTTCCGGAAATCAACCTCGGAATCTATTCTATTGACATGCCTGGCCCTATTAACCCCCATTACTAAGAAACAACCCCAACTCCCCCTCCCCAGGACAGCTACTATAGACCTAGTACCCATCCAAACCATAAAAACCAAACACTCAAAAACCTCTGACGAATTCAGAGGTGCTGGGGACAGCAGCTGGCTCCAGCAAACACCCAGGTAATGCACATCATCCCCAGTTCTACTAAGCCAGTCCGGGCCTTTCGCCAATCTGCCACTGGTAGTACCATTCCGCTGGTTGCTAGCTTGCCACAATTCTGCATCCTCGTTCTTCAGGCAAGGTCATCCGCTGTCTGTGGTGTCACCACATGCATCTGCTCCTCGCCAGTTTGCAACAGAGCCTTCTATGGTATCACCCTTCTCCTCTCCTGATGTAGGAGCTCGCACTTGCGCTAGTTCTACCACTGCATGCAGCGCCGCCGCCCGCTCACACGCCATCTGAGTAATCGTGGGCTTCTTCTGGGTCCTATTGCGATTGCGCCGTCGTGGTCGTATAGTTCTGTGGAGTACTCAGACTTGCATCTCTCCTGGGGCCTCTGCTCTCGGCATGTTCTTCCTGTAGTTCTCCAGCCAGTACCAAGCTTCTTGGGGAGAATCAACGTAGTGTGTGCTCCCATCCAGAATGATACGTAACCGGGCCAGGAACATCAGGGAGTACTGAAGGCCCTCCTCTCGCAGAGCCTTCTTGACCACTATATAAGAGGCACGCTTCCTTTGCACCTCCATCGTATAGTCCGGAAACAGCATGACTCTGGCATTGTCCACTGTAAAGGGGACATCTGCTCTTTCTTTTTGTAATAGTATGTTCCTGTCTCGGAAGTGGAGCAGGCGGATCACCACCGGCCTTGTGGGAGTCCCTGGGGCCAGCGGTCTGGCCGGCACTCTATGGGCCCTCTCAAGAGTATAAAAGGCATTGAGACCCTCCGGTGCAACTACGTTTCTGAACCATGTCTCCAGGAAGGACACCATATCGCCCCCCAACGATCCTTCTGGCAGTCACATGACCCTCACATTGTCCCTCCGATTGAGTCTAACTGCATCTTCGGCTCTGCGTTCTAGTGTCGTGCCCTGTCTGTTAAGGCCTGCACTTGCTGCGCTACATGTTCTTGTGCTGGCCCTATTCCCGCAATGCTAAATTCTTGACCCTCTCAGAGAGTTTCTTGTGCTCGTCCGGCAACTGGCCAAGCCCCACTGCCACTCTGCTAATGTCCTGATGAATGGTTGCTTTTGTGTAGTCTATGGCAGCCAGGATCTGCTGTAACTGCTGCTACACCGGGTTGTCCTGGGCACTTCGCGCCGTCTCCTGCGTTTCTTCCTCCTGGTCCTGGGGGACCCTTGTCTGGCGGTCCCTAGGCTTGTCCATAATTGGAAGGATTCCCCCGCTCTCATTGTCTCAGTTCTCAGTCGTGGACGAGTGCCCTGCAGAGTCACCGCCGGTTCTTCTCCCTACACAATGGGGGCTGTCGTCCCGTTGCTTGTAGTAGGGGTCCAGTCTTAGTTGTCCAGTAATCTCAGCACAGCTCAGCCCGCCAGTGCCAGGTTCCTGCTCTCCCCCCTCTCAGATCTGCTTCCTGCGTGTCATCCTCAGTAACAATGTTGGGGATGTAAAACGGATCCTGGGTCGTTCCACTCTCCGCCAGCCAGGAGGCCCATTCGATTCTGTTTTACACGATCCACCGGCGCCAAGGTTGCAAGCAGAGCCTAACCGTGTCTTCCGATAGAGAATCTGGCGCCTCCCAGGCGAGAGCCGGCCACCTCATAAGCAAATCTACGAACGCCCAGCAGGGGCCCTCTCAGGGATTAACTTCAGGGCTGTCGGTGTCCCAACCATCAGTTCCCCCCCCAAAGTTGTTCGGAGGCCCCTCAATGAGTGCGGGGCTCTCCGACACCAGGGTCCCTTCCAGGAGGCCCAGAAGTCACTTCCAGGCCGCCTCCGATCTCCGTAGCAGCCCCCGCTCTCCCGGGGGGGTCTGCCAGCTCCCAGCCGCCTCGCTTCTGTGGCCTCCCAGGGGGCACTCTCAGTCAATGGAATGCGGCTCTCAGGTAATTCCAGTCCGCGGGTCTTGATTACTGCCCATGACCGGGGTCAGGGGTTCCCAGCACAGTCCCTTAGGCCACCCTGCCCCACGTACCTTCTGCAAGCCATCCGCTCGCTCTTCTCTACCGGGTCACCAGTCCAGTGGCCGACATCAATTGACAGCCCGGCCCCTCTCCAGGGGTCTAGCAATCGCCCACAACCGCGTGGGGCACTCGCCGTTGTCAGCAGTCCGCTCCACCGCCCCCCTGAGCCAACAGGAAGGCCTACGCACCTCGCCAAAGGGGATGAGTTGAGCCACGGCCACCCGACGCACTCCTATAGCCCCACTCGCTGCCAGATCTTCGGTCGCCGCACTGTTTCTATAGGTCTGCCTCAATAACAGCTGCGGGCCCACCCATATCTTCAAACCGGAGCTCAGATCTCCATGGTTGCCGCTGCGTTCGTTGCCGTCTCCCCAACCGTCCTTTTGTGAGCTCCCATCCTCTCGGGATGATCCCCCCGTCTCCGCTAGGTTCTCGGCCATGCTGCGCTCTCTGGTCTTCCCGCTCCTCAGCACTAGCGTGCAATCCCCTCAGAGGGCTCCAGTAGCACGAAATTCCACGCCGGACGTCCGTTAGATCAGAATAATCGAGAGGCTGATGCGAAGCTCTCTTCTCACGTGCCTGCCATCACTGCTGGCTAAGCCACGCCCCCCCTGAATTACACTATCTTTCACATATTTTAAAATTTCTGATGGATACTTGTAACCATGGGTGCTTAACCTTAACAATATCCCCAGGTGCCAGATTTGTTCTGGAGAATTTTCACAGCAATGCTCCTTCGTGCTGATAGGTACCGTATGTTCTGCAGTGACTTTCTCCCGCTCTGGAAGTGACAGAGCAGAGGCACATGTTAGTAACACCCTGCATGCTGATGTCGGTACCTTTCTTTCCACGCCATTCTTGGATCCAAAACTCAGCTCCTCATTTCTTGGTTTTCCAACATCAAATATTACACTTAGACAATGTGCCAAGGACGATATCTTCCCTTAAAATGACAGGATTTGTGCTATAACATGAATGCTGAAAGCAGATGTCTGTCATGGACCCTCACAAGTGCCTTAGGTGATTATGCTTCAGTTATGACTCCGAATTTGTGCAATAACTGCACCCTTTCCGCTTCTTCCCACCTGTCCTTTCAAGGGGAACCGGATGTGGTTGGCAACACTCTACATCACTGAACACAAGCAGTCAAAAAATAGACCCTGCTCTGCTCCAAGTCGTGGGGCCATTTGCGATCCTGTTCAAGGAGTCATCCTGGGTGAAGTCTTGTTTCCGATCCGTCTCACGGTAATTCGAAGACACACAAGAAGGGCAAGCCACTAGAATCCGGCAAGAAGGTGATCAAGAGTGTCAATGAAGGGCTCATACCCCTTTGGCCTTTTCTAGTCTCGCACTTGGTCCCAGTCCGCCTTGAATTCCCCATGCCGCCGTCAACTCCTCAGCAAATTACGTCCTTCAAGGAGAGGGTGTACTTCAGGTTTGTTAGTTGCTTTCAACTCCCTCTGGTGCATTTGAGCCTCACAGTGCTGCAGGGGACTCCAATTGAACTTCCACTGCTCGGCCCTCTCTCAGCGTCAACAAACCACTTGAAAGCCCATGCCCGTACTGACGCTGGATCATGCTTCCACTCTGGCCCCAGGGTACATGCTAGTCCCTTGTCTGTCGAGGCCAACTCCACTAGTACAGGGACAGAACCTGATTCTGATGCCAGTTTCTGACCCTCGAGCCGTCATTGGCTTGCCCCAGGCCTCACAAGATCACAAAGGTGCAACCAGACTATAATCCTCGACCTCATCTGCCTACAATCCAGTACTATCAGAGGTTGGTGGCCTTATTTGGATCTGACTGATGTATTTTAGGGTATGCAAAATTCCTATCGCCCCTCGCTCTTTAGTGAATATGTGCTAGCCTCACCACCTGGACCATTAGTGGAAGAGAGTGCCACTTTTGCAGTAGTTGTGCGAAGGGCTGTAGAATTACTCTATTTAAAGACACCTATTGTTAAAACTAAGGCAAACTTGTGATGCTTCAGCCAGAACCAACTTCCTTTGAGCTATTATTGCCATTCAAGGAGGCTCTTACTGACATCCTTATGTCCACTTAACTTCAAGGTATGCTTGGGCCTTCCAGTCAGTCGAACCTTTTGCCAGGCAACATAGGCCGGCATTAGGCGACCCCATATTTTCTAATGAGGCACGCTAAATGTGAAAGCTTGGTGGTTCAGACATCGACATATTCCTACTGGTTTTCTGACTAATCTTCCGAATAAAGAATCAAAACTTCGGAAGAGATATTGTTCTCTTACAGCCAGTTTGGCCTTGAGATTTTTTAATGTGGTATGACTTCAGGGCATATACACCATTGCTTTATGGGACATGGCAAGCAAATTCTGCTGGCTGTCACAGAAAACCTCATGACCTTGATGGCTCAAAGGATACATGATGGCAAGGATGTGGCTAAGTAGGGTTTACATGCTGGTTTGGACACCAAGTAGTGTGTGGACAGCGCGATTTGCACCAGTATTTTGCTTCAAAGACACATGAATGTGATTACCTTGGGGGTAACGACATTGTGTTTTATGTATATGCTTTGTGTATTTTACTACACCCCTGATTACTCAACTGTTTACTAGTAAGATGTTAATAAAAAAATATTTTGCATTAAAAAAATGTGATTACCTGAGCTTTCAAGGTGTCTCCAGGTGTCACTTATAACATGCCTTTTGATGGCTCTTGATTGTTTGGTAAGAAGAATCTTCTATGCTGCCAATATGCTCCATCGACAGAACAGGATATTTAGAGGCTAATGCCGGACATTGCCAGCCTTCCCAACTTGTGCAGTAGCAGGCCCAGTTCTTCTGAGGCAGGGGTTGTGGCAGTCTTTCAGGCCTTCCGCACCAACTGTGACAGTTCTCCTCTGCAAGCTGCTTTAACTTGTTCTCCTTAGTCCATGTTCAGCCGGTAGGAGGCCGTATCCAACATATACGTAGCTTGTGTTGACTGCAGATACACATGCTATGCACACTCCTGCCATCTAGTGTTGGGCCCGTACTCTGCTAGTTGTTTTTCTTTATGAAGTTTTATGGTTGGCATCATCATTCCTCCCCCTCGAGGTACTGCGCATGTTAGATAGGTTTTTCTCGCCTTTAGGCTCGAACAGAGTCTGTTGGGCTCTTCAGGTTTCGACACCTACATGGCCTACGTAGAAATAAAAACATGACTGACATGATCCCGAATTGATATCTGACGGATCCAATACACTGGGGATCGAGTATCCAGTGAGCGATGTGCACCCGTCTAGAATGCCTGTCTCCGGGTAATGGAGACACAAAGAGATAGCCTCTTTCAAAGGTGTCCTCGGTGCAGTTCCAAGCACGCACATTCAAACATGCACCAGGTGTGTAACCTGTAATTATATCCTGAGCACAAGGAGGACGAGTGCGCAGTGTGCAACGTATTGAAAAACAAGAAACCGTTTTGGACATTGATAGATAGACACATGGCACATACAATGGACCTAGCAGACGAGACGGAGTGCTTGCACGATAGCAAATAAGACATAGACCGGTGCACTAGCAGTAAGTGGGGTAGTCATCGCCATCCCGTACTATGTCGCCTCCGATGCGTCCTCTGGTGATGAAATCGCTCTGGTGCAGGTCTAGGACCCAACACCAAAGTCTCCGGTACCTATGTCAGAAAGAAGACCAGGACAATGCCACTCACCTTGAGTACTATTGACCCACCACATGCCAGGAAAATCTTGCACACCTCCTCCACCACGCCACGGTGCGCCACAGCGAGCATGCCTCGGAGCTGAGAAGGGACAAGAATGTTCTTGAGCCCCATAGGGTGACAAGGCCAAAATAAGAGGATGGCTCCAGCACCATACTGTCCCCAAAGCCCAAATCGGCCCGAGGGATACTTCTGTACCGAAGTCTTCCAAATAGGCTTCAACCCCAGAAAAACTGTTGGGTCCAAAGAAACACTCGGGATCGAGCAGCTCGGAATCAAAGCAGGCCTGGACTCCAAGAATGGATATAGAAAATGGACATGCTTCTGGACAGAAGAAAAGCCATGCTTCACGGGTAGTCAAGCCACATACGATTTCAGTGGCCAAAGAAACATAAAACACAGACTCAAATGTGACCTGAGGAAGAGGGCAATTACTTTGAGGGACTGCACAAATACATGCAGAAAAAAACACAAAGACTCTGCCCAAAGGCAGGCACAGGACCAAGATAAGCCACAGCCTCCAACATAAAGAGTGGCAATTGAGCACAGGGCCACAAGCCCAATGACTTTTAGTCCACCTGACTCCCAAGAAACACACTCGCCATCACCAACATAGGAAGAGGGAGATATACCATGAAGGAACATGAAGACACCCACCACAGCCCAGACCCATGGGATGACTACGATGTGGTTTTGCCGTACTCTGACATTAAGCCACCAGTGACGACCAAGGCAAAACAAAGACACCTCACAGTGTGTGAAAATGTAGACCTTCACCAGCTGACCCCGTATACATCAGGGGTCACACCCCAGCAGACTCCCTAGATGTCACCACTGCCAGAAAGAGAGCAGCATCACAAGACACTTCCTCCTGACAAGAGCAGGTTGGTTGATGTCGTGGGCAAAAGGGTGGCAACAGGGCACACCAACCACTGGCAAATTGCCAACTCATCTGACTTCTCTATTGATACAAAAGTGCAATCAGTGATGAAATGCAGGATCTCATGCAACATCTCCCAGAGGAGTTATAAAACGAGGAGAAGACTTGGTCAATGAAGGAAGACCAATATCCTGTGTCACAAGCAAATGTGATGTGGACACTGCTGCTGGAGGCATCAATAGCTTCATCATGCTACTTAAACACACGTGGGTACGCGTCACTTGGTTCAAACCGGAAGTGCAGCAGCGCATTTTGAATGTTACCTTCGATGGTGGACTCCTAATTGGCCCGGAGGTAGATACACAGCTAGAAAAAATCAAGAAAGAAACAGAAGCTACAAAATTCATGGGTGCCTTACTGACAATAATTCAGAAGCAGCAGCCCTTTCGGCACTATGAACATAGAGGGGCCGTCAAACCTTCCACCAGTGACAGTACTTCATACCAACGCCAACAACATTACCGCCAGTAAAATCGTGAGTACTATGGAGGCGCACGCAAATATAGAGGACGAGATAGAGGAACACCCATTAAAGCTGCCTCTACACCCAAACAATGACCTCCTCAAACTCTCTCCCCCCCCCCCCTGGTAAGGCTGCAACAATTTCACTAGCTGTGGCCAGACATAACATCAGACCAATAGGTACTATAAATCGTCAGGCAGGGATATTGCCTAGAACTTACACAACCACCAACATATATCCCACCAACCATACACAAGCGCATATTAAATCCACAGCATCTACATCTGCTGAAGGAAGAAGCAAAGGCATTACTACTAAAAGGGGCCATAAAACTGGTAAAAAAAACATTGCAACAAGGATGTGTACTCCCTTTATTTCCTGATACTAAAAAATTATGGCTCACTGTGTCTCATGTTGGACTTGCATCCACTCAATCAATACATACTATCAGAACACTTCCATATGGGGACGTTACATGACGTAATACCATTGTTATAAAAGGCCAACTTTATGACTGCGATAGATCTGAAATACGCATACTTGGACGTCCCCAATCCACCCTGCGCATCGCAAGTATCTACGGTTTGTGGTAAGTGGACGTCACTATCCTTTCATAGTGCTGCCATTTGGGGTAACAACAGCTCCAAGAGTGTTCACAAAATTCATAGCAGCAGTAGCAGCAAAGTTAAGAAGGAAAACATGTATATCTTCTCCAACTTGACGATTGGCTCTTTTTCAGCCATATCGTCGTCTACCAGTCAAAACAGTGATGTGACTTTTAGGGATGATGGCTACTTGCACAGCAATACTTCCTCAAGCAATACTACATATGAAAACCCTCCAAGAGTACATAGCGTCACGATGGTCACAAGTGGGGCTGGCATGTACGGTCTTGTGTTGGTTTCACCCAAATTCCACCATGCACAGAAAAGGGAAGAGCCCAATCCTTCATGTGACAATCTCAACCAATGCATCACTCATGGGTTGGGATGCTCATAGGGACGACATTGTGGTTCAGGGGCAATGGTCCACACAACAAGAAACATTGCACATGAACATGTTGGAACTCTTAGCCATCCACATGGCTGTCAAAGTATTCCTTTTCAACAAAGGTAGGAAAAAAAGACCTATGAACAGACAACATGACAGCAATATACTACGTTCAAAACCAAGGAGCTACCCATTCCATACAACGGTCAAAACTAGCACAGATCTTATGGTAATGGGCCAACAATCACAAAGTCCACCTCCTAGCTCAATACATACCAGGGAAGCTCCATAGCGGACCTGTTGAGCCGGACACAACAACAGGTTAACGAGCGGGAAATCCAAATTCATTTACTATAAAAATACTTCCAAAGGTGGGGAACCCCAACAATAGATCTCTTCACTACTGTTGAAAACTCAAGATGCCAAAACTTCGCATCCAGGCACCCACAATCCAAGGAGACTGCAATATGGATGAACTATTCGGGGATCTTTGCATACACTTTTATGCCACTCCCACTCATTCCTTACGGGGTCAGGCAGACTTCCTTACCTGTGATACTCATAGCTC
Source organism: Lissotriton helveticus (assembly GCF_964261635.1). NCBI lineage: Eukaryota > Metazoa > Chordata > Amphibia > Caudata > Salamandridae > Lissotriton > Lissotriton helveticus. The sequence goes on along the minus strand of NC_136065.1, from coordinate 263,050,397 downwards.
CCTCATGAGCCTCACAACCAGGGTACACAACACTACTAGAGCTGTCCTCATGAGAAACTACCCAATGATCCAAACCTTCTCACTCACAGCAGGGGTAGAGTCAGACACCCCAATATTCAACAACTCAATCTTGCGATCTGGCTCCTGAAGTCATAGAGTTAGGATACTTAAATGTACCTGCTGAATGCATGGCTATTTTAAAAGAGGCCAGGAGACCAACGACAAGAGCATGCAATGCTGGTAAATGCAAACATTTAGTTCACTATTGTGCTTTCAATAACATTAATACATCCTCTCCAACAGAACAACAACTAATTTGTAACTTGTTGCATGTGAAAAAGCACATTTAACGTATACTTCCACTGCAGCATACCTACAAAACAGGTAGCATCAATCCCTTTTCCATATACCGGTCATTAAAGCTTTCATAGAAGGCTTAAAAAGAGGTATTCGACCACGTACACCACCTGTACCTACATAGAATTTAAAGATGCTGTTCACAAGACTCATGGGGCCTCTATTTGAGCCATTACACAAATGTCAAATACAATTTCTAACATGGAAGGTTGCTTTCCTTGCAGTAATAACTTCCCTAGGAAGGGTCAGCGAAATACACACACTCACCATTGAAGAACCATATTTTCAAGTGTTCCAAGACAAAGTGCGTTTTATGCAGGAATCCAAAGTTTCGACCAATGGCCATATCGCCTTTCCATTCAAATCAATCTTTGGATTGCCAATTTTCTTTCCAAAACCATCAGAATGAGCATTACACACACTTGATGTCAAACGTGCCCTTATGTACTATTTGGAACCAACAAAAACCTTTTTTCTTAAATCCACACAAAGGTAATGCTATTTCTAAATCAGGATTAGCACAATGGATAGTCAAATGTATACAAAGTTAAACAAACGCTAACAACTATACCTAAAGCCCATTCAACAAGGAAAAAGGAGCAACAATAGCCTTCCTAGGGAATATCCCTCTAATTGACATTTGCAAAGCAGCAACATGGATAAACCACACACCTTTATCAAACATTTGTGTGTACATGTGCAAGCCAGACAACAGGTTGTAGACGGGCAAACAGTCCTACGCACATTATTTCAAGCAAATCCGCCATCATATGCCTAAAGCCACCGCAAGAGGCCTACTGCTTTGTAGTCTAATCATAGATTGTGTATGTGCACCCAACACATGCTACGAATGGAGTACTTTACCCTGTAAGCGTCTGTTCGTAGCATGTAGAGCTGCAGATTCACATGCACGTTCCTGCCTCCCCGGCAGGTATTATTTGGTGACATGTACACAAAAATACAGCATTTTCAACAGCAAAGCTAACCTAGAAGACTATATCCCCACTTCCTATATGGCGGGGGAAAACATTATTTAACAAAGGAGTCGATGAACATGCACAATTCCTCAAGAAGGAAGAGACACGACGCCGACCAATGAACCTCCTTGAGAAAAACTACTTGCATAGTCCAGGCCCAATAGTAGATGGCAGGAGCGTAGCATGTGAATCTGCAGCATTACACACTTCAAATAGATGCTTACAGGGTAAGTAACATACGCCTTCCTTCTCCAGGTGGTGATGTCTCATGTCAGACAGATCAGTCTTACAAATCATTCAAATGGACTATACCCTGACTTTCAATTTCGCCCTGTTCCGTTTCCCCCCCACATCACAGCAAGTGTCATCAGCCCTTTCCGCAATCTTGCCACACTAAGTTTCCCTTCTGCTGGTAAAGAGTGTCATCAAGTGGTTGCTAGCTTAGGAGAGGGGATAAAAGTACTATGCCCAATACTTCTAGTGCCGAAGGAAGATGGGGACCTCAGGCCTTATAGTGGACCTCAATCCACTATCTGCTTTTCTTCAGAAAGTCAAATTTAGGATCGTCATCCTGTACCCCAATTCTTTCTGCTTTTGAGACAGAGCAGTGCACCTGTACTTGCAGAGCACGTATTTCCAGGTACTGGTCTTGCTGTCACACAGGCGTTAGCTGAGTTTTATGATGGGGTTAGAAAATGTCCAATATATTGTGCTCTCCTTCTGCCATACCTTGGCCCCTCAGGTGTTCACAAAAGTGATGATCGTGGTCACTGATCACCTTCAGTGGTCAGGGATACAAGCTTTGCCTTATTTTGACTGACTGCTCAATTTAGGCTCACCACAGTCACTGGTACACCACTCCGGATGACATATGAATTCCTGCTATCTTTGGGGTTTTTCATCAACGAGCGCAAGTTCCACATACACCCCGTTCAGAACATTTCCTTCATTGGTACAGCCCTGGACAGGGTGGCATTCAAGGCTTTTTCACCGCCACAACCAATCTGTGACATTCAGGATATGATCCTGATGTTTTGAGCTGATGAAGATGGCTCAGAGGCTTCTTGGACTCCAGGGGCCTCATTTATGAGGCCTTGCGTCAGTTTTGCGCTTCCGATGCGTCACTTTTTGTGACGCATCGGCGGCGTAAAACATGCCTCCTGTTGCGCACTATTTACAAAGTGACGCATCTAAGCAGATGCGTCACTTTGTAAACCCCAGCGCTACATTATACCTGCGTCAGGTATAATGTATGCGGAGGGGGCGTTCCCCCGCAAAAAGCCTCGTAATAGTGACGCAGTGAAATCTATGAGATTTCACGGCGTCACTTTTAGGACACTGTTGCGTCAAAATCTGGCGCCTGCCTCACAGCAGGCGTAAGACTGACGCAAGCCCTTTCACATGGGGCTTTCCCCATGTGAAAGGACGCATTGCTGGAGTTGCGTCACTTTTGTGACACATTCCAGCAATGCGTGACTTTTGCGCTTACAGATACTGTAACTCCTTGCGTCATGATGCGTCATACATTAAATATGACGCATCAGGTATGCCGCAAGGAGAGCGCACTGAGAAGTCACACATCGCTGCTTTCACGCAGCGATGCGTCATTTCTCTTAAATGAGGCCCCTAGTCTCATGCATTCTCCTTGTCCTGAATACTAGATGGCATATGCAGGCCCTATAGTGGAACCTCAGGCTCAGGGCTGCCTCTCCAACTTTGTCTAGATCTCACAGGAAATTTCTCAGTGTCTTCTCTGGTAAAAGACAAAACTGTGGGAGGCTAATCTACCTCCCCCACCCATAATTCAAAGTGGTGACAGATGCGTCACGGATGTGGTGGTGGGTTTATCTGGCAAAGTTAAAGATCAGAGTTCTACAGTGGAGAGCCACCTCAACATCAGGCCTAAAAGTCTTCCCATCATCCATCAAGGTAAAACTGGTGCAGGTCCTTCCAGAGAGATTTAGATCCAGTGTCAGCAGGCCCTACTCTTATGAGAGTTGCTGGAACCTCCGATCAACTTTCTGATTGCCAACCCTCTGCCAGGGTCTTTGAATGCTAGGGCATTTGAGCTGAGCATACATTGACTGGTGGACCAAAAGTACCATGTCTCCTCCGAGATGGCAAGGGGCATCTTCGGCCAGTGGGGTATAACCTGGTTAGATGTGTTAATCAACCCTGAAAACATACCGTACCAACTCTACTGCATTGTAGACTTTCCTGCAGGAAAGTCACGAGGAGGGACATTCAGACTTTGATTGGACCCTGGTCTCTTGTTCCCGCCTCTATCACTCTGGCCTCGAGTTCTGAGGAAAGACAGTCATCTTAATTTCCCCAGACTGTGCCAGAAGCGTATGGTATCCAGCGGTCATGAGCATTTGTCCTCCAATCCAGCTACCACTTTGAGAGGACTTCCTGTTTCACCAGTACAGTAGGGTATTGTACCCGAGTCTCCGCAACCTACACCTCCATGCATGAAGACTGAGCAGCAACAGTTACATGCGTTTGATATGCCAACTACAGTAACCAATGTTTCCTTTGCAGTCACAACGCTCTGCAACAAAAATTCCATCTACGCTGGGTGCTGGGTTAAGTTTATTGAATGGTGGAGTGCTAGTCATACTGATCCTCTGCAGGCCAAACTTGTGGATGTATTATTGCCCAGCAAGGCCTTGCAGTTGGAGTAGTCAAGTTGTATCTGTAAGCCCTTTCGGCCTTTTGTGTTTACCATTTGATGCATTTTGGCAAAGGTCTAACTCGCAGGTTTCTCCCAAAACGGTTCATTATGCCATAATGGTACTTGACACTAGTGGTAACATTTCTTAGGTGCATACCTGTTGATGTAGTTGCTCACTGAGGGTTCCTGATGTCAAAACAGTCTTCCTGATCGCCATCACATTTGTGCTGCCATGTGAGTGAACTTCAGGTGCTCTTGGTGCAAGTTTTTTTTTTTATAAACCAAATTTTGTTCCTTTTTTGAATGGTCTAGAAATACAACACAGTGCAGCATTAGTAGCAAGGTTTTTCGATATTGTTACATACAGAGACACATAGCATTATTTGTTAGGTGTTCCATAATAGTCTGCCACAGTCACCACATTTTAATTATAATTATAAGGATATCCTCTGGTCTTATAGATGGGGTTCTCTATCTTTGCAGTTATCCATGACCTACCACACCAATTTAGGGATAGTGATAAGGGATTTCCAATACCAAGTGTTGTTCTTCTTTGTGATCACTGTAGCAGTACGACCCGGGCACGTTCCACCCTACTGCGACTCAGTTCTTCTATAATGGCCACTGAAGAAATACAAAGAGAGCAATCCACTGGCCTTCTCTCTAGAGAGAGTAGTAGGAGTTTTAATATAGTATTTTACAATGACAGGGCAGCCCCAACCAACATTAAAGAAATCAACTCAGTAGTGTCACATAGAAATCACAAGGGTGAGTGGATCCTGCAGGCATGTCCATCAGTACTTAGGTGTAAAGTAAGATGTCGGTAATTGAGCTGCATGAGTCCCAGAAGGGTGGGTATGACAATTTCACGTGTGGCTATTTTCGTGTTTCTTCACTCACACTCATTAAAGGGAGCCACCCAGCCCTCCCATTTTTCTTAAGAACCCAGAAATGATCTGGGGGCATTGATGGTAAAGGACTTGTACATGCACCGTATCCAACTTTCTCAGTAGGTCAAGAAAAATCTTGGACCCCAAGGGCTATATTCTGGGAGGTCAATCAGGGCTGCCTAGTGAGAGGCCAGTGAATGACAAAGCTGATGGTATTTACGGAATTGCATTTTTTTTTATAATCAACTTTATTAGTTTTATAAGAACAAAGAAAATGTATTGGTTGCATTCAATAGGCTTCAAAGGAAATATGACAGAGTTGATTGATGACAAAGATTGGTCAAGTCCTTCAAAGTCCAACACATCAGTCCGTGCAACAGTTACATTGTGACATAGATTAAAAGGAAGACAGAGCATCATGGTGGCAGCATGTTAAACCATTTACCCCACACTTTGTTAAATAAGTCCGGACATCCCCGAGCTTCGAAAAGGGCCTCCTCCTGGATCCCACACCAGTCCACCCCCCTCCTCCATCTCTGCACAGTAGGTGCCTTAGCCTGCGACCAAAGTACTGCTATATCCCTCTTGGCCACCGCCAAATCTGTCCCTAAGAGGCGTTTGTCCACCCTAGAGCCATCCAGGCCATCAAAGACCCCAAGCAACATACGCAGTGGGTCGTGTGGAACTTCCCATCCCAAGGCCTGCGTAAGCTAAAGCTCCACCCCCCTCCAAAACGGCGCCAGCACCGGACAACACCATACCATGTGATAGAAATCGGCAGAGGCTGAGGAACACTGCGGGCATGCTGGAGAGGGCCTCAACCGGGCCTGGAATAGACGTGCCGGGGTGAGGTATGCCGTATGGAGGTAGTAGAACTGGACCAGGCGCAGCTTGGAGGATGTGGTCATGGTTCTGGGTGCCATGAGGGCACCCCTCCAGTCTGCTTATTCTAGGGGGCCCAACCAACCCTCCCAGCGGGCCCTGAGCCGGCCTAGGGAAGCGGGCCATTATTCACCAGGGAGCGATATATGCGGGATACTCCCCCTCTGCCCAGGTTCCCCATCATCACCTGCGCCTCCAATGGGCTGAACTCTGGAAGGGAGACAGGAGGTGAGACATGCGTGTAAAGGGCGTGTCTGAGTTGCAAGTACCGATAGAGTTGGGAGTGAGGAAGAGCGTGGCGCTGCTGCAGGTCTGCGAAGGAATGGATATGGTCCCCCACCCAGACATCTCCGAGCACTGAAACTCCAATGAGATGCCACTTGTGGAACCCCTGCAGGGACGAAACCTCCCGCATCCAGGACCCATGCCAGAGTGGCGTCTGTCGAGTGAGTTTCCGGTCTCACCCCACGTGCCGTAGGGCCGTGCGCCAGACCTGAAACACCGTCCTGGTGACCGGGGCCATCGCCTGTGGCACTGGACTACCATACAGAAGTGCCTGGACCTGTGTAAAGTCCAGCGCAGTGAGTTCCACATGATAGGCAGGGTCGGACCAGCCGCCCGCATACCAATCCTGGATGACGATAAGTTTCGTGGCCAGGTAGTAGAGGTGAAGATGGGTCACACCCACACCCCCATCAAAGGGGGGAATGCGGCAGTGTGCCAGTGATACGCGTGGTCTCCCGCCCCCCCAAGAAACCGGGTGAGGACGCCGTCAAGCTCACGAAACCAACTACCCGGAAGGTGGACAGTGATGTTCTGCAGTATGTAAAGGAAATGGGGGAGGACCATCATTTTGAAGAGCGTGCTCCTGCCCAGACGGTTCAGGGGAAGAGTGTGCCACCTCTTGAGGTCCGCCTTCATGCGGACAACCAAGGGCGTGACATTCAGGGCCCACCTAAGCTCCGGTAGAAGAGCCACCCAGACGCCGAGGTATTTGACCGAGTGCCTCCTAAGGGGGATAATCGACTGCCAATCGTAGCAATCTCTGGAGGGTTGCAGTGGGACCAGAGTGGACTTTGCCGCGTCCAGAGACCCTCTCGAAATCCGATAGAACCTTCAGGCACCTGGGGCCAGAACTTTCGGGATCCGCCAGATAGAGTAACACGTCATCCACATAGAGGGCTATTTTGTCTACTTGGCTCGAGTCCCAGGCCCAGCCCCGAATAAGTGGGTCCTGTTGGATGAGCGCCGCCAGGGGCTCCATTGCCAACGTGAATAGGAGTGGCGAGAGAGGGGCCCCCTGACGCATGCCCCTTTGGATCGGGAAGGCCTCGGAGAGCTCTCAGTTAATGAGTACACAGGCTCGGGGCTGGTGTAGAGAGCTCTGATGAGATGGCGGAACGAGGTAGCGAAACCCATCCTGTCCAGCACATCTTGTAGGTAGTCCCAATTCACCGTGTCGAAGGCCTTTTCAAAGTCTATGAAAAGGAGGGCTAGATGTGGGGTTAGCCGATCACATTGGGCTATGGCCAGGTGGAGGCGACGGATGCAGTGGCGGGTGCCTCTCGCCGGCATGAACCCGCATTGGTCGGGGTGGACCAGGTCCTGCAGGAGGGGCTGGAGTCTCTGAGCCAAGACAGTGGCGAAGAGCTTAAGCTCCGTATTGATCAACGAGATCAGGTGGTAGTCTGCGGAACTCAGGGACGGCGGCTGCGTCTTCGGAGTAACCACTATCGTGGCCAAATCCGACTCAGGTGGGAATGCGCCGGTCTCTGCCACATGGCGGAAGAGATCTAGCAGGCGGGGGGCCAAAATATCTCGAAAGACCGCGTAGTACTCCTGAGGGTACCCGTCGGGGCCAGGCGTTTTTTCAGGGTGCAGGAGGGAGATGACGTCCTGGACCTCCTCCAAGGTGAAGAGGCTGTCCAGAGTGTCTGCAGTCTTTTGAGAGAGAGAAGGCAGTTGGGTACCAGTTTCATCCATCAGAGTGGCCAGAGGAGCACTCGAGAGTCGATCAGCGTAGAGGTGCGCATAGAAGGTAGCAAAAGTTTGTGGTATAGCCGCGGAGGTCACTTGGGGGGGGGGTCCCATCGGCTGAGCGTACCTTAGGAATAATACGGTTGACCTTGGAATAAGACACAAGGTTGTGGAGGCAGCTTGCCGTTCTTATCCCCCCACCCATAAACGCGAGCCACCGATGAGCCCCAGAGCATTTTGGCCGATTCCAGCGAGATTTGGCGAATCTCTTCGCGAACCGCTGCCAAATGCCGGGAAGAATCCTCCAGCCCGCCAGAGAGTTGGGCAGCTTCCAGCCGTGTCGCCCGGGATTCCAACTGTGTGAGTTGGGCCGTCTGTTCCGATCGTTTTGCGTGGACCAGTCCTCTGGCCACTCCGCGGACGACAGCCTTGCCTGCCTCCCATAGCGTCCCCGGAGAGGGACCGGAGCCCGCATTGGTGGAGAAATAGTGATTGAGTTCTTGGCCAAGCGATTCCACCAACTCTGAGTCCTGCAGGAACCAGGCGTTCAACCGCCAGACCGCTCGTGGACCCGTCAGAGAAAACCCCAGCCGGAGGGAGACGGGAGAATGATCTGATATCCCTCTGGGCAGGATCGCGGCGCTGGAGACCAGCCGGCAGTCGGTGGCCGGCATCAGGAGGAGGTCAATGCGGGAGTGAGTATGGTGGGACGCTGACGTATGGGTGTACTGATCCGCACGGGGGTTCCAAACCCGCCACACGTCACAGAGTCCCAAGGCCGAGGTCCAGCTGGATAGGGATTTAGCAGAGATAGCTCGGGCCTCGGACGGGGTCCCCGTCGTATCACGCAGGGGCTGCAGAACGGCATTAAAATCTCCCCCAACCACCGTAAGACCCTGCGGGAGGGAGGAAATCACCTGTGTGAGATGGCAAAATGTTGAGGGCAGGAGGGCAGGGGGAATGTACAGGCTCAAGAGGTTTAGGGGGCGCCCCTCCATAGAACCTGAGACCACCACATAACGGCCCTGTATATCTGTCTCAGTGGCAGCCAGGGTAAAGGGAAGGCCTTTCCTAAGTAAGATAGCCACCCCCCGGGAGCCCCGTGTGAAGCCGGAATGCCAGACCCTGTCAAAGCCATAACGGGCGAGGAAGTCACATTGTGTATCCAGGAGGTGTGTCTCTTGAAGGAAGAGGATGTCTGGCGTGTGGCGGTGGGCAGCGCGGAGGACAGCCGTGCGTTTAATGCGGTCCAGGAGGCCATTGGCATTCCAGGAAAGGATGTGGATCGGCCTAGTGGGAGTGTTTGTCATCAGAATGGATGGGATGGGGAGGGTCGGGTAACCACAGGGGACCACACCAAGCCGGAGGAGGGTATCCACCCAAATGTAGGCTCATAGAGGGGGCATTGGATATGGTGATCTGTTCGGCAATGGTGAAGGCCCAGGGAGAGGAGGGGAACGACTGCCCGCAGCCGTTCCCAAAGGCGGCCCGTAGGCGGCCAAAAATAACAAACTGGTGGAGGCAATGAGCTGCGTGTCAGCTGTGGACCTGCCCGTGAGAGAAAGCTACTAAGGAGAACTGCAACCAGCGACCCGTAGGCGGCGCAAACAGCGGCCCGTAGGCAGCTAAAAGTAACAAACTGTTGGGAGACAATGCCCCCCAACCCTCACCCCCCCCCCCCCAACTCCCCCACCCTACACTTCTGAAGCGGAAGCATCTGTCGCCCCATAAAACCCCAACCGTTAACTACCCCTCCAAGAGGCTATTCACTAATCTAAAACGGTTAGCAAGAAGAACCAAACCAACAGGTGCGTGGCGGAATTGCATTTTATGCAGGTTAACTTCACTGTGGAAGTCCTGACACAGCTTCATTTGTTTGCCTGCCAAAACGTCACTGAACTTGGTGGTTCCAAAGCTCAATTTTAGCAAACCCAGCACTTTATAGAAGTCATTTCCCATGTCAGAAAGTCATTTTTTAAGTCTGTGATTTAAACCAACCAATCTAACAGCGAGCAGATCACCAGCAGTAAATGGTCACTTTAGTTACTTCTGGGAGCAAGTGCAGAATAGGAACACTGTACATTAGGCCCAGTATGTGACCTTAACCGATTAGAAAACTTTTGGTTCAGCATACTGGGTCACGGTACTTTCTGTGAAACCAATTATTCAAGACCAGGATATGTGAGGCCCAGTAATATTCAGGTCTCTACCATACCCATACCGCCATCCCATTAAGATTATGTACTATTATCAAACAGAATGCACAGGTTTGCCCAATGAAAAGAGCGTTTCCGGGCTCCCAGTACCCTGTGGATTTGTAGGGGGAAGTTTTTAAGTACTTTTAGCAACCTGAGTAGAGACATCATCTTGAAGAGGGCTAATCTCCCCCAGGATATTGAGCTGGATGTTTGACCACCCATTTATATACTTACATGTTTTAGATAGCAGTTGGGATAAGTTAGACTACAAGTAAGTTCAAATCTGGTTTCCAGTGCAATTCACATGCCGAGGTACTTAAAACTGAGTTTGTGGATACAGAAATGGGATTGCCAGTTAACTGATTTCAAGCTACCTCTGATCAGGGTCGACTTGACCATCAGGGCAGATGCTTTGCCGTACAAGTCTAGCATTTTAATCAGCTGTGTGTCTCAGGAACAACCCACAAAGACTAGCATATCATCAGGATCGAGTGTGATGCAGTCCTCAGTGCCTCTGTCCTATTGGAACCCAGTCATCTGAGTGTTACACCTGACTCCAGTCACCAAAGGCTCCATCACCAAGGTGAAAATAGTGGGGAGAGGGACCATCCCTGGCTGGTACCTTGTTAGCTCGGACAAGTGAATGTCACAGTGCTATTCACTTTAACCTGAGTTTGAGGGTGGGCATATGTAGGACATAAAGCTGGATCCAAGCCCTTTGCATTGTAAAGAGAAAGGTCCAGTCAAGAGTCAATTTCTTTCTCAAAACCTATTTGCATGATTGCATATAGGTTTTGGAAGGTACCAGTCTGTTCAAGTGTGACATGGACTCTATGGATGCATTGTCAAGTGCTACGGTTAGAGGTTAATCTACACTGGGCTGGGTGAATCAGGGAAGGGACATCCCACAACAATCTTGCAGTAAAGAATTTATCAAAAATCTTAGTCTTCATATCTATGAGGAAAATCAGATGATATGAGGAGCAAAGCAGTGGATGCTCTGAGTTGGGTATTACCAAAATTGTAATCAAATCAAGTTTGGGTGACACCAGGCCTCACCCAACGCCTCGTGCAACATATTTAATAATTGATGGCAAAGAAGCGATTTAAATGTAGCATTCAAACAGGAACCCACCTGGGTGGGGCTTTTTGCCTGGGAGCATGTTGCTAATAGCTGCCCAAAGTTCATCCTCTTTCATCTCCCAACATTTCCCCATTGCGCCTGTTCAGAACTCGGAGGGAGAGATGGTCAATGAGTCCAGTGGATTGCTTGCTGTTAGAAAGTATTTTTGCATAGTGTTTGATAGTAGGAGGCAAAGATAGAGGGAATCGTAGCAGTATTGACCACAGTTGGATCTGAGTCTATCTCTGCGGGATCAACCGAGATACAGTGTCCCTGGTGGCCAGCCAGTAAATCACAGATTTGTCTCCCATTTCAAAGACCCACTGTCTTGCTTTAGACTCTCAAATAAAAGAAATGTAGCACTCCCAGGAAGAGGCACTCATCAAACAAGAAAAAACACCTGGAAAGGAGGATCAGCAATCACCAAATGAGGCAAATCAAGATGCAGTTCCAAAATAAAGCGTGTGGTTTTACTAATGCAAACTCTCTCTAACAGAAAGGCTTTCCCAGAGGTCAAATCAAACAGGTAAAACAACATACAAGTGTGTGTGTGTGTGATATAGTATATATATATATATATGAATGAACAAAGTTCCCAGCGCTATGAGTGAGCACTCGACAGTTCCCAGCCCTCCGGCAGTGTGATGCAGCCTGCTTCTCTGCTCTGAAATTATTAATTAAGCCAACGCGTTTCACAGCACTCAGCCGCTTCTTCCTGGGCTGCTCCAAGCACAAAATGAGGCACGCATTCATTACCATTTCCGGCTTCTTTATTTGATTTGCATGCTCGCCCTTAAGGGGCGTGTGCTAACAAGCAAGTTTGTTATGGTGCATGCTGGACTGATTAGTTTCCAAATGCGATCACATCACAGTGTGTTTGTTCTTTAGAGCACAATTTTTCAAACCTTGAGTAGGTGTCAGGGCGTTGTAGCAGGCTTAATCCGCATATCGGGTCCTGCGCTGTCTTGATCACGAAAGGTTCGCAATCACAGCCTCTTTCAACTGGATTGGCACTTTCCTGTCCAGCTGAAGATGGTGCCCACTCCACGGCAGGGATGCCGTGTGAAAGATGAATGAACAAAGTTCCCAGCGCTATGAGTGAGCACTCGACAGTTCCCAGCCCTCTGGCAGTGTGATGCAGCCTGCTTCTCTGCTCTGAAATTATTAATTAAGCCAACGCGTTTCACAGCACTCAGCCGCTTCTTCCTGGGCTGCTCCAAGCACAAAATGAGGCACGCATTCATTACCATTTCCGGCTTCTTTATTTAATTTGCATGCTCGCCCTTAAGGGGCGTGTGCTAACAAGCAAGTTCGTTATGGTGCATGCTGGACTGATTAGTTTCCAAATGCGATCACATCACAGTGTGTTTGTTCTTTAGAGCACAATTTTTCAAACCTTGAGTAGGTGTCAGGGCGTTGTAGCAGGCTTAATCCGCATATCGGGTCCTGCGCTGTCTTGATCACGAAAGGTTCGCAATCACAGCCTCTTTCAACTGGATCGGCACTTTCCTGTCCAGCTGAAGATGGTGCCCACTCCACGGCAGGGATGCCGTGTGAAAGATGAATGAACAAAGTTCCCAGCGCTATGAGTGAGCACTCGACAGTTCCCAGCCCTCCGGCAGTGTGATGCAGCCTGCTTCTCTGCTCTGAAATTATTAATTAAGCCAACGCGTTTCACAGCACTCAGCCGCTTCTTCCTGGGCTGCTCCAAGCACAAAATGAGGCACGCATTCATTACCATTTCCGGCTTCTTTATTTGATTTGCATGCTCGCCCTTAAGGGGCGTGTGCTAACAAGCAAGTTCGTTATGGTGCCTGCTGGACTGATTAGTTTCCAAATGCGATCACATCACAGTGTGTTTGTTCTTTGGAGCACAATTTTTCAAACCTTGAGTAGGTGTCAGGGCGTTGTAGCAGGCTTAATCCGGATATCGGGTCCTGCGCTGTCTTGATCACGAAAGGTTCGCAATCACAGCCTCTTTCAACTGGATCGGCACTTTCCTGTCCAGCTGAAGATGGTGCCCACTCCACGGCAGGGATGCTGTGTGAAAGATGAATGAACAAAGTTCCCAGCGCTATGAGTGAGCACTCGACAGTTCCCAGCCCTCCGGCAGTGTGATGCAGCCTGCTTCTCTGCTCTGAAATTATTAATTAAGCCAACGCGTTTCACAGCACTCAGCCGCTTCTTCCTGGGCTGCTCCAAGCACAAAATGAGGCACGCATTCATTACCATTTCCGGCTTCTTTATTTGATTTGCATGCTCGCCCTTAAGGGGCGTGTGCTAACAAGCAAGTTCGTTATGGTGCATGCTGGACTGATTAGTTTCCAAATGCGATCACATCACAGTGTGTTTGTTCTTTAGAGCACAATTTTTCAAACCTTGTTTAATCACATTTCTCACGGCATCCCTGCCGTGGAGAGGGCACCATCTTCAGCTGGACAAGAAAGTGCAAGTCCATTTGAAAGAGGCTGGGATTCCGAACTTATCGTGAGCTAAACAGCACAGGACTCGAGATGCAAAATTGAGCCTGCAACAACGCTCTGATACCTACTACAGGTTTGAAAAATTATGCTCTGAAATTAAAGAGACTTTGAGACCATAAACTTTGCTTGCTCTTCGGAACTAAAAAGTCCATCATGCATTAAATGAGCGTGCTCATCAGCACACGCCCATAGGAGGCAAGCATGTAAATGAAATAAAAAGAGCCGGAAAATGGCAGGTAGAGGGTGTGCCTTATCGTGTCTTTGGAGTAGCCCATGAAGAAGCGGCTTTATGCTGTGAAACGCGTTGGCATTTAGAATTAACTCGGAGATGAAATGCAGGCTGCATGACACTGCCGGAGGGCTGAGATCTGTCGAGTGCTCACTCATTGCGCTGGGAACTTTGTTTAATCATATATATATATATATATGTACATATATATGTATATATATATACACAAGCAAATAATCATACCACACTCACAAGTAATCAAATGTACAAGATAAAACACCACCAGATAATAATTGTAAAACACACGCAAATAATAATGAAATACTGATAAGTTAAAATCTTATTGATCATTCACAAATCAAATATAAGGTAGCAAAACATAAGCAGATAATAATGGACGTCCAGTGCAAGAAACAAGCACTGTCAAATGCCAGGAATAAACTATGTTATACAAAAGAACCCATTATAAAGAGCACAACTTGAAAACATCCTGAGCAATAAAACTCATAGCTCATACATCACCCTTTGAGTGGCACACAACATTCTGGTCATCTCGACGTGAAAGCACTTTCAGTCTTTCAGAAGTCTCAATGCGACAACAAAACTGTCCCTGTGACGGAGCATCCACCTCATGAGTGACCTTCTGTATGTGCGCCAAAGCTTTCTGTCTTTAATACTTTTTACTAAAACTGAGAAACTTTTAGAAATTTCCCATCCATTCATCTATTGCAAAAACAAGGCTGACCGTGCTGTCTGTTCCAAGGTCAAGACGGAAGCTGGCTGCACCTCTGTGTTTTGACTCTGAGACAGAGAAATGCATTCCTCCCTCCCGCTTTCAAACACACATCCCACATGTTCTGTTCCAGCAAGGCTGTATTCCTCTGTGCTGAGAATACATTAATAAATCATACTCTGAAGCTGCAAGAATGCACAAAATGAGAGCGCAAAATGATGATGTACATTCAAATTGAAGTCAGTAAAAAAAAGTCAAAGGTTACCACAATCTCACAATTATTTAGCATTACACTCCACTCCTTGACCTTTGACCCTCATAAAATGCATATCAAAAATCAACTTCTTTAGGTGAAAGAATTAACCCAAAATGTGGCACACATTAAAACAGCAACATAATAAAACCATGACACATATTACTATGATTATTCCACCTAAAATAACTTGTCGATCTAATAATAATTCCGGCTACAGAAATAAATGTGTGACAAATACACAAACCATAAAATATTTTAACTTATTAATGCTAGTGTTATGAATGGCTAATCCTGAAACTTCTACTATAGAAGCAGCTAAACTTATATATTCTGTCTCAGACAAAAAGTGAATCTCAGAATAATAAAAACAGCATTTTCATCAAGCTGAACTGTTTCTCTTGTACTCTGGGTATACAATGCTGGAGTCAATGAAAACAACATAATTCCAAACTGTGTGAATGTACACGGCCCTCCTGTTATATTTAAGGCAATATCCTTTCACATTTGTCATTTAAAAATACGCTTGGAATCCCCGCTTTCATCTAGCTGGACATATATTTCATTTTCAGAGTCAGACTTATTTGAGCACATTAAATATGACCTGTAGAAAGCCGTCTGTATCATTTTGTTGGTTTGCGAAAGGCATCAGCCAAGGCGTCAGTCTGCGCTGTCAGGTGGTCACTTCGGGTTTGGGGGCTCCGGCTCCCTCATGGCCCCACTCAGACAAAGGCAACCACATGCCAGGAAAGGACATCCAACGTACCAACACTTCGCAGTATCTGGCAATATTTAGTTCCAAATCCCAGAAACACCCTCTTCTTGTATTGGCCACACATCTAAAGCATATTGCATAGCCTCTTGTCAATTCAAAAGCACATTGCCCGTACTCTCCCCACTCAAAATCCTGTTTAAAAATGGTATTTCTCCAACGACTTGAAACCCCCAACGGTGAGTAGTGCGCTTACAATTCCCCTGATTGATTGACCATTTCTCATAATTTCTTCCTTAAGACTCTGCATAGCATCCCTCAATGTAAACCAGGGGTTATCACTCTCTGGCCAGTCGAACTTGTGACTGCACCCAGAAACCGCTATTTGTAACAGGCTGATTTGATTATCTTCTCTATAATTTTTTTTATTGGTCCTGTACAGTGGAGTCAACGCTAAGTGCACAAAACTTTGCTGTATTTGCTCGGTTTAACATCACTTCAAAGGCTCCTAGATCAAACAAACGCACAATCTATGTTAGCAAAGCCTTCCCTGGTTTCTGTTGAAATCTATCTAAAATGCCATTAATCTCTTGCTAAGTAATGTCCTCCAGAGAATTAATTAAAACCTGTGAGTATTGTGAATTAACCTGCAGCTTTCGTTGAAGCACTGGCTGTATGTGAACAACATTCCTGTCCTCCAAATCACTGTGGCTATCTGAAAAGTCTGGTAATTTATACTGCTTCACACACTCGGTATCTCGCTCTTGCACTGTCTGGTATCTCTGCGGTTTATTTTTTAACAATTTGTTTTGTTTTAACTTCAACTAACTGCTATTGTATTTGATCCCGTTCTTTTTCTAACTGTCCACGTTTTTCATACATACTACGAAAGGCACTCAAAAGAAATCCAGCCTTTTCTCCCTGAAGTGCTAAGCTCTTTTTCCTCTTCGAAGGAGACTTTCTGCAATCATTTAAATATCTGTGTCAAGTCAAAGGCATTTGTATCGCGCACATATCACATCCAAAGAGTCTCATGGCGCTTGCAGATGGCTCTGACGAGAGAGTAGAGAGGCTTAGTTTGCAAAAAGCCATGTCTTCAGCTTCTTGCGAAAGCAGCCGTGTTCAGAGATAATGCGGAGGTTGAGAGGCATTTTATTCCATGAGGCGGGGGGAAGAAAAGAAAAAGCGCGACCTCCATTCCTGGAGGTTTGTATTCTAAGAGGTGTAAGCAGAGACTCGGTGCTAGATCTGAGTTCTCTTTGAGGCTAGTACCATGTTAACTTTTGAGACCAATATTTTGGACCCTTTCCGTACATATGTTTGTGGACTAGACATAACGTTTTGAACAGGATTCGCTTTTTTACCGGGAGTCAATGAAGGCTCTTCAAACAAGGGGCCGATGGGGATCTTCGCAGTAAATTGAGAACCAGCCGAGCTGCAGTGTTCTGAAGAACCTGGAGTCTGTTCAGGTGGTGCTCATTTATGGCTAATAAAAGCGCATTCCCGTAGTCCATTCTATTTATGATTAGACCCTGAACTAGGGGTTTCCGGGCCTCAGCGGGGACCCACTTAAAGACCTTTCTAAGGCTACGCATAAGTCTAAAACAGGTGCCTACAATATGGTTGATTTGGTTCTTCATGGACAGTTTATTGTCCATGTAGAAACCTAAATTCCGCACGGACTCCTTGGGCATTGGACAGTTGCCCAGGTTGGTTGGCCACCAGTCATGTGCCCAGTGTTCTGCAGCTTTGCCAAAGAGCATGATTTCTGATTTGCTGCCATTTAGCTGCAAATGGTTTGCGCTCATCCATTTCTCAACCTCAATCATACAATTTTTAAAACGCTGTCTTGTCTCATTTGGATCTGGGCCCAGAGTGAATAAAATCTGTGTATCGTCTGCGTAAGACAAAACATCAAAGCCGGAGGCTCTGATCACTCTGGCCAGGGGTGTCATATAGACATTAAAAAGCGTAGGGCTTAAAATGGAGCCCTGTGTAACAACCATCTTAACAGGTCTTTCACCTGCTATGTTTTTTCCAATTTGAACAGCTGTTGTACGATCAGTTAAATAGCTGGTGAACCATTTTATAGCATTTCCTCTGACACCAATCTCCCAAAGCCGTTGAATTAAAATGCGATGGGAGATGGTGTCAAATGCCGCGGACAGATCAAGCAGGACGAGGATGGTTGATTTGTGTTTATCTAAGGCCATCCTAATATTGTCAGCGACCTCGACCAGCGCTGTCTCCGTGCTGTGTGATGCCCGGAAACCCGATTGAGAAGGGTCTAAAATCCCTTGGTTTTCAAGATGGCTCACAAGCTGTTTGTTGACAATAAATTCAAGTATTTTCCCAAAATATGGGAGTAATGAAATCGGTCGGTAGATTAAGAGAATGTTAGGGTCGGCAGAGGGTTTCTTTAATATTGATCTTATTCTTGCTGCCTTCCATGTTGTGGGGAAGTCTGCCTCCGAGAGAGATTTGTTGAGGAAACCGATCAGGCATTCCACCAAAACCGGGGCAAGTATGGAGAATAATTTGGGGAAAACATGGTCGGTAGGAGACCCAGATTTTATTTTCAGCCCGACTGACATGGTCGTATCACTGTCAAATTTTTCAAATTCACTCAGGATATAAGTGACAAATTTGCCAGAGCTTCAGGCTGCGTTGTAATTTGATGGGATCGGAATGAGATGTGGATAGCAGTTATTTTTTCCTCAAAGAATACTGAAAGAGCTTCGGTCCACTCTTGGGAATTAGGAGTTGATAACGGGTTGCTAGAAGTGGTAAACTCCTTTAAAATTTGGTACAGTTCTTTGGAGGAATTTTCAGCTTTGTTTATTCGCTCCGTAAGAAATGCTCGCTTTGATGACCTTATGTCACGCATATAACCAGTGTGCAGTGCTTTATATGCCTTGCGGTCAGTCTGATCTTTGCTATTCCGACATTTTTTCTCCGCGACTCTGGTTAGAGATTTGATGATTTTTTGTTGTTCAATGAACCATGGGGCATTTCTGATCTTACGTTTGATATTACTCCAGGGGGCGATTTTATCCAATGCTGTCTCAATGGCTTTGTCAAAATGATGAGCTGCTATACTAGCACTCATGGTAGGGGCTATCGAATCAGGGTGAAAATGTTTGGAAAACGAAGATAATGTAATTTTTTTCAAGGACCTACGTAATATGAATTCATTTTCGAGAGTCCCTTCAGATGTTTTAATAGGAATGGTAAATATCAATAGATAGTGATCTGTCCAGAGCAGTGGAATGGGGTGCTCCACCATAATATCAGGAGAATTTAAGAAAAGTAGGTCAAGGGTATGGCCGGCCTGGTGAGTGGGGCCTGTGACCTTCTGAACGAGATCAAGGGTGTTCATATTAGAAATTAGCTTTTCAGTATCCATATTCAGCTGTACTTCCGCATGATAATTAAAATCACCTATCAAAAGGAATTTGTCAGAGGTCAGAACATGAGGGGCAATAATCTCTAGCAACTTGTTAGCAAACTCTCCGTTAGCTCCAGGAGGTCGGTAGAGTAAAGCTCCTTTCCAGGCGCTATTTGAGGGTCCTTTAATCTTGAGCACAATGATTTCGGTACGGTCGAAAACAAGGTTTTCCACACTGATAACGCTTACATTTTGGTTGGTTGCAATTAATAGTCCGCCCCCTCTGTGCTTGCACCTCATCTGTTACACATGCATAAGGGGCATCTTCTCACCCCAATATCTTAGTTGGCATCTGGGAATCTTCTACTGAAAACATTGTCTTTTAGGAAAACATTTTTCTCCTTTCCCTTTTAAAAATCATACCAAACTCCTGGTACCAAAATGTCTTGCTTTACACTCCCAAATGAAAGAAATTAGTGCTCCCAAGAAGAGGCACTCAGTAAAATAAGAAACAAACACCTGGAAAGGAGGCTGAGCACTCACCAAATGAGGCAAATCAACAGGCAGTTTCAAAATAAAGCATGGGGTTTTATTAATACAACACTCTCTAACAGAAAGACTTTCCCAGATGTCAAATGTTACAGGTAAAATAACATGCAAATGTATATAGATATATATACGTATATGTGCACAAGCAAGTAATAAGACACTCAGAAGTAATCAAATGCAGGTGATAAGACACCAACAGATAATAATAGTGAAACAAACACGAATAATAATAATTAACCACAAGTCAAATACTAATTGAACTTTCACAAGTCAAATATAAGGGAGCAAACCATACGCAGAGAATAATAATGGACGTCCAATGCAAGAAACAAGCACTGTCAAACGCCAGGAATTAACTTTGTCAAATGAAAAAAACAATAATAAAGAGCACAACATGAAAACATCACAGAGTAATAGACCTCATAGCTCATACATCACTATTTGAGTGGCATACAACATTCTGGTCATCTTGACTGTGAAGCACTTTCAGGCGTCCAGAAGTCTCAATGGGACAGCAAAACTTTCCCCATGACGGTGATTCTACCGCACGAGTGAGCTTATGCATGAGCGACAAAACGTCCTCTCTTTAATACTAACACAGAGAGAGACTTCCAGAAATTCCCCCTCCCTTTATCTATCACCAAAACCAATGCCGACCATATAGATCTGTTCCAAGGTCAAGATGGAAGCCAGCCGAACCTCCGTGTTTTGACCGAGAGACAGAAAAGTACATTCCTCTCTCACACTTTCAAACGCACGTTCTGTTCTGTTCCAGCAAGGCTGTTTTGGTCTGTGCTGAGGAGAAATGAAAACATCATACTCTGAAGCTGCAAGAAGGCACAAGCTGAGAGCGCAAAATATGATAAAACACGTAGTCAAAGGTCACCAAAATCTCACAATTATGTAACATTACAGACGCTAATTAGAGGCGATCCAGATTAACCTGGCCTCATCTAGATAAAATTGCAGCAAGAAGGCCTTGTCAAAACCGAGTTGGCGCTGAACCCACTCCTCATGTGTGGCCTGGTGTTCACGTTCTAGACGAAGTATTCTTGCTTCCAGTTCAGAAATAAACTGTTTTCTTTCCCTCTCAGGAATGCTTTGTCACGAAGGGTGGCTAACCACACTGTCAAAGCATTCCCGGTGAGTTCAGCTAAAAATATGATTTTAGTTGCTAACTATAATTTGGGATAACTACATCCACTTTCAGATGCCCGATTTGAATTACTAAAGGAGAGTGATCTGACGTTCCTCAGGGAAGGATGTGTGCAGCTTTTTGTCCACAGGACATCGGCAGCTGGTAGAAACATTAAATTACTTTTCAAAATGGTTTTTCGTATGGCTGAGATGTGGGTGTATTGCTTTGTGTGGGGCTCCATACTGGCCGGACATCACACAGAACCATGGAGGCAACCCATCTGCAAGGGCGGTGTCCCTCTCGGGCAAACATCTTCAAACATTTTGATGCCAAGACCCCCTTGCCAAACTTCTTTAGACGTAAGCACCCCCTTATGAAAAACATTTCTAGAACCTGGTTCTCCTCATCATCGACCAATATCGACAACCATAAATGCCCCAAATTCCCACAGCAAATAATTTTTACTGTGGGGAAATAATATTAATAATATTAAACAGTGTTCAGCAAACCAAAGTCAATGAGCGTGGGGGTGAAGTCAAAGGTGTAGCTAACAAAGGGCCTCATTCATGAGGAATTGGCGTAGAGCAGCGCTGTAAGTCTTCGTGTTGTGCTGCCCTATGCCAATGTGAAAGGGCTCAAATGCACCATATTTATGAAACATGGTGCATTCCTGTCCTTTTCCCTTGTGTTGGTGCACAAATTGCTGCGTAGCAACAACATAGGCAGGATTATTTCCGCTTTCTATGTAAGCTGCTGAATGAAAACATTTCTCCTTGTTATGCCTCTGCTGGGGAGGCGTCCTTTTTTGGAGCTGCCCCAGGGTTTCTTGAGTTTGTAAATATGGAGCAGCATCAAAGTCATGGGTGTTGCGTGGGAACCCCATGAAACACTTCCTTGACACACAGTAAGACAACTCAGTGACTTGCACTGCTAAGTATTACTTCATATCTATGAGGCAATGCAAAGCGATGCAAGTTGACTTTGCACTTCCTCATGGGTATGTGTGAGATGCTTGCGCAAAAAAGTGATGATCTGGCGACGCAAGCCTCTGATAAACAATCCCCAAAATATTCAGTTTTTTAGCTCTTTCACCATCAGCTATCTACATATGAATTAATGGGCAGCAGAATGAAACGACATTTTAAAAGTTGTTACTCCGTGGGAAATGCACTGTACTACATTATGAAACCTCAATTAGTTAATGCACTGCAGAGGTCTATGTATAACCATAGAGCCACATAACTAAATCTTGATTGGTGCAGTGGAGAATAGTGTCATGTATTTTTATTGCTACAAGGTCACTGCCTATGGCAGAAAGCACTGTGACTATGTAAGTCATTATTTCATACTAGCATTACACACAGTGTAAGATAGAGGGCTGCAAAACGTGCAAATAGTTTTACAACAAAATGGTGCTTCCAAAATGTAGATTTTTGTAATAACAGAACGTATGTAATGCAATTTTTCTTATATTACTGTCCCTTCAACACCTCTTTAGGGGTACTAATTGCTGTGTAAATGCAGTTAAAATGAAAAACAAGCACTTCACAGTCCGGTTAGTAACTCTTTGTACTACCACTCAAAAAATACAAATCTTTGTCATTTCAAAGTTTGGACTGGTTTGATCAATTAAAGCCAGAACCGGCTCCCAAACACCCTTTACACTTGCATATTAACTCATAGGCACATTTGCATTTCATTCTGGAAAGCAGGCACCCTGGCACAAAAGCAGTTCACAGCACTAGAGACTCAATTGATAAAACTTCAGCTGAAAATGATTTAAATTAGCCGTGCCAGGACGGCGGTCTCTTTCCAAAACTAAAGCAAACATTTAGGATTGCAGGTACAAGTGAAGCTGGGGAATGCGCGTGCCCCCTTCCCAGGACTCCACGCCCCCCCCTGGGGGTAGCTCCCCACAGATTGAAGACCTCTGCTCTAGGGGCTCATTGCTCTTCCATCAGCTTTAGCGAGTTCAGCATTCATTACCGTGTTTAATCTCCCTTCCATCCTCCATGCTTCCCCCTCCCCAACCATCCTGTCAAAACAATCTTAAGGTCGTTGAGGGCCTGTCTGGAAATTGGAGACGGAATGTAGCCACTAATACATTTAAACTGTTTCCACTCTCGTCCTCCCAGCACTGTCCCAAAGAGTCCCTGTGCATGGGACTTTACATGAGAGATAGATAAAGGGAAGGATCTCTGCAAGGGGGTTTCTTGAAGAAACAGGACTGCTGTGGCATGGCACTTTGCAAAACGTAGAGCAGATCCCCTATTAATACAGTCATTAGGTCTGTTGTTCCATTATATCGCTCTAAAGGAGGCCGTGGGCACCAGGGTGTCACAGTAAGCAATTTAAAGCTTCCGAAAATAGATAGCAGAAGTATTAAGTGCTGTAAGCTGGAGTAAGACAATCATAACAAAAACAGTGCAAAAACACATCCCTGACCCAACCAACAACCTTAGCCCATACTTTCACCCCTGAAGCATCTGTTGCCCTAATGAACCCCATAGAAAATAAGTATAGCTAATGTAGTATGTAACAAAACCTCCCCTATACGGATAAGAGAGGATTGCAAGTGGCTGGCCAAGCAATAGATAGGTAAAGTTAGACTGGCGGTTCCATCCCATTTGTCTTCATGAGATACTAAGTATGTCTCATCAGATGGGGTGGATGATATCACACAGTCCCCCTTCCAGGTATGTAGCCCTGGAGTCGGAAGGCTCGGTGTTGGTGCAAGGTCTCCTCCTATGAGCTGAGTCTTTCACCAAGGAGTTCACCCAACCCACCTGTGAGTCCACTGACATCCCTCCCTCACAAGACCTCTGCGACAAACTCAGCACCTTTTTCCACCACAAAATCAAGAGCATCTACAACAAATTTGACGAAGACAACCAACACACTGAACGCTCACCAACCACCCGACACCCGGAAACCAGAGATTGACAACTGGACAGCCCTCCCCACTGAAGACTATTAAGTCAATCCACTCAGGGCCCCCCACAGACTACATGTCCTACCATATCTTCAACAGAGCCGCCACCTGATGACACCCAACTCATCCTCTCCCTATCCAACTAACCCGCCAGACAAAACTTTCGAGAAGGCATGTAAGCTGTCGCCAAATGGATGAAAAACAGCTGCCTACAAGTACACACCAACAAAACAGAAGTACTCATCATGGGCCCAAACCCGACGCCTGGAGCGACACCTGGTCCCCTCCCCTCCCCACTCGGAAACCCACCAACCCCCACGGACCACACACGCAACCTGGAAATCATCCTGTACTCCGAGCTCAAAATGGACCACCAGATCAACTCTGTCTTGTCTTCCTGCTTCCACACCCTCCACCTCCTTCGTAAGACCTTCAAATGGATCCCCCTCGAACACAGAAAGACCGTCACTCACGCCATGTCACCAGCAGACTCGACTGTGGCAACATACTCTACGCCAGAATAAACAAAAACCTCATACGCAAACCACAGAACATCCAGAATGTTGCTGCAAGACTGATCTTCAACCTGCCAAAACACTGCCACATCTCCCAGCACCTGCACACACTCCACTGGCTCCCCCTCAAGGCAAGAATCACCTCAAGATACTCACCCACGCACACAAGGCCCTCCACGGCACCAGACCAGCATACCTGAACAGCTGACTTAAATTCCACGCACCCCAAAGGACCTTCCGATCAGCCCAGCTCCCCTACGCCTTGGTCCCCATACCAGAAAGACCAGATCTGGAGTGTGCTTCTTCTTCCTTGCGGCCAAAGCACGGAACGCCCTTCCGCTCCACCTCAGACAGACAACATCGCTCCCCATCTTCGCAAGAAACCTCAAAACCTGGCTCTTTGACAGCCCCCCTCCTTGGTGGAATGGAACCTGCACACCCCCCTCCCCCACCCCTAGCGCCTTGAGACCCTTATGGGTGAGTAGTCGCACTTTAACAAACTCCTGAGTGCTTCGGTGTCTGATGCGTCTGGGGGTGGCCCTTCTATCTGACTAGTGCGCCACCTGTCCCACGGGTACACACCACCTGTGACCCTGCCACTGCTCAAAACAAGGTCTCCACCAAGGCAACCTGGGCACAGCTTTAGATCTTTCCTCTCTGCTACCCAGTCCTAATAAGCCTCAGGTGAGTCAAAGAAGATAGTGCAGGACTTGTGGATGTCAGTCTGGCTGGAAACATTTGCATATATTAAATATTCATAGCTCGCCTTTTTTACTTGATGTCATCAAAAATGTTATTTGTTTGCATGAGTGTAATCTGGAAAACTAGACTGTGGGAGGACTACAAAGACAAGCTTTCCCTGGCTCTAGCTAAGCTAAGTTTTGCGTCTCTGTAGTTCCAGACGGGGTAACATAGGGGGGAGGTCTCAGTACCAAAGCCCTGTGGGCTCTCTCCAGTACAGCACCAAGTGAGAGCGTGTCAATCTGCATCTACAAGGCGATCCAGGCTTTGAAAAGTTTTTCAGGGGCGGCCTCTTCGGCATACTCAGGAAAACCTCATTATCAAGAATAATCTCCTCATCCTACCTTTCTTCGTCTTCAGCACTTTCTTCCAGGGTGTTGGAAGCTGTGGTGAGGTGGGACGCAACAGTCTTGAGTTCAGAGACCATTCTTTCTAATTAGGAGATACTGCCCTCCATCTCAGAAACCCTGTCTCTGCGTTATGCAGATCCTTTCAGAGTAGTTTGATGTCCAGCCCCACCTTGCCAATTTTGGTTTCGAGCACTTTGCTAGATTTCTCAATGACTTGTAGTACATTGACAGTGGAGGATGTTTCGGAAGTCAGTGGCCTGGCATGTGGCCAATTAGTGGAGGCTGGCATCTCTAATGTGGGGGTAGTGCATCTGTCCATTTTGAGATTTGAGTTTAAGGGGGGAAAGGGCACGGGCTTTTCCCACTTTAAGTATGTTTCTGGGTATTAGTCATAGTATCTCAAAGACTGTCAGCAGCTTGGAATTTCATGGCCTTTAGAATATGCATATCACCTGTTAGTTTGGTGCTTGGAGAGGTTGGGATAACCAGGAGCTACCTGGAGACAGTTTGCGAATGTGACCGATGTGTAGGAGGTCAAGGAATCTCTCACCTTGGAGCAGAACCAGGTGATTGGGTTGTGGAGTGCCAGGTCACACCAGCAGGTTTTGGTGTCACGGTAGGTGATGGCTCATAAGGGTGGACAGGGTGCAGTCATTGTGGAGCAGCTGAGTCACATTGTCTGACTCATTACTGGCAATGGCAGAGGAGGTGTGCAGGGTCTCTTTCCAGAAGACCATGACCAAGGTCCGCTGCAGGATGGCATTGCGCCCCAGGTAGGGAGGCAAAAGGGGCCTGACCCACCCCGGGCCCCACCACACCTACATGCCATGCAGATGGGCTTCTGTTAAAGACTTCTAACCGCAAATTCTGCACCTTGTGAATTTCCTCGGGTATCAGACTGGATTCTGAAATGTTTTGCTAGCAATCATACGTCAGGTTGCTCAGTGTAGCTCCATATCAGAGCTGTTCTGCCCTGGATGTGACATTGGGGGCCCCATATATGCAGTACCTGTGCACACTGAACGTCAGCTCCTTTCTTTCTGTGCCTCCGACATGGATTGGAAGCATCTTGAATACTGTTGCTCTGATAGAATTTTCTTCCACAAATTTCTACTGTGCAAACATGTCCCTTCCAAGACTATAGGGTCTATGTGGTCATCGACAAATATCAGTGACCGTCACCCATGACCTCTGTCTTTGGTGTCTTGTATCTGAACACAAGTCGGTGTTGTGAGTTTGGTGTACGAAAATACATTTCAAGCCATCCGAGATCACAAACAAATCTCAGTGTCTCCAAACTGTAGAAGAAGGTGAAAACACGATCCCAATCGAAGTCAAGAGTGTGGATGCACTCCAGAGGCTACTATAACAAGTCATCACCAAAGTCATTGAGTTCAGGTGGATTGAAAAAGTCACAAAAACATGAATCTCTGTAGTCCCACCATTCCCACCTTTAGGAGTTGTGCAACATCCCAGTCACCTTGAGGCCACGGTGTGTTTCCCCCACTTCTGAGCCTATTGCGACATTGATCCTGATGCTGCCTGACCTTCCCGGCCCATTGGCAATGCCACAAACATTTAGAGAGATGAAACCGGCTTTAGACACAATTTCTGGTACCCCACCAGATTTCTCTGGCATGCCCTCTGGACCCAAATGCATTGTCTCTTCCACCAGCCTTGCCCTCAGGTCTTTGAACACTTCCACTTGCATGTGTTAAGCGATGGAGTGGCAAACCTTTAACCAGAAGTCCCAAATGACTTCCGACCAACCCTGAAATGACTGATCACAGATGGTCAGAATGCTGCAAAATATTCCATCTGTTCAGACTTGAACACGACTGACTGGCTGGATATGGCAGTCGGGATCAGCATAGTGATGTGGCTCTTCCTGGATTCACTCCACAGGCTTTTCATCAGATTTCCAACAGTCCCTTAGAAACATGCCCTTCAACAGTTCTATGCTTTTTGGAGCATAGCCAGACTAAGCCCTAGACAGATTTTAAGAACAAAGTAACTGCTCGCTCTCTGGACCTAGCTCCACCTTGTCAGTAGACATCACAGCAACCCAGCCCTCTTTGAGACTTTGGCAGGGGATATCAGCAGAGGTAGCATCAATACGTGACTCAACACAAACAGGCCTCCCACTCCTTTTTTGGGTGCAGGCTGTAATCCAGCTGCAAGTGTTAATGCCTCCAGTGGCAACGTCCTACCTAACCATCAGCCCCACTCATCAACTGCCCCAAAACTGCTTGAGACTGACCTTGGCAGCTGACGATTGCTTGGTGGAAGAATGTGTTACATTTTACCTCCCTGGGTGACGGAGCATCACATCAGACCAATGGGTGCTCCAGATTATTCCCTACCCATCCAGTCCTACCCACTGGATATGCCTCCCACACCGCACCACTTACCAGAGGACCACTTGATCATACTCCGCAAAGAAGTTCAAGCCCTTTTTCCGTGGGGATCAATAGAGAGGGCTTCAACGATCAATACTGGCTGTTATTCCTGCTATTTCCTGGTGCTGAGAAATAACGAAGTCCTTCATTCCATCCTCGATCCACCCTATCTAAACCTCTTCCTCTGGAAGGACAAGCTCAAAATGCTTGCCCTGTACCAAGTGCTTTCTGCTTTGGAGACTGGATGGTGGCATTGGATTTGCAAGACACCTTTTCCATGTCCCTGTGCAGTAGTCCACAAATGCTACAGGCAGTTTCAGGTGGGCCACAAACATTTTCAGTTTACTGTGCACCCCTTTGAACTTACCGATGCACCTCTGTTGTTAACAATGGTGGTGGTTGCATCCCATCTGCAAAGTTTGGGAATACCAGTCTTCTTGTAACATGACCACTGGCTACTGAACGATTCAGAAAAGGGGGTGGTGATGAACAGAGCGTCTGAATTAAGCAGACCACTCTTACCCAGTCCAAAGATCAGGGCTTGATCCATCACCGATATTTAGCTCACTGCCCCACCCCAGCTCAGAACCTGGCTATATGCAAATTAGTCTGTCCCTGGCCCAGTGCATCATGGGAACAGGGCAGACCAAACTACCAAGCCAATTCTTCACCAGAAAGGATACAAGCTACCGGGGACAGGTTTCTGGCATTTCAGCCTCGTCGGCCCGGCTTGCTTGAATCCTGATGGAGCAGTGAGCAAGGGACTCATGTCTGAGTATACCCTGCCACACCTATAGTGGCCAAAAACGATTCAGAAAAGGGGGTGGTGATGAACAGAGTGTCTGAAATAAGCAGACCACTCTTACCCAGTCCAAAGATCAGGGCTTGATCCATCACCGTTATTTAGCTCACTGCCCCACCCCAGCTCAGAACCTGGCTATATGCAAATTAGTCTGTCCCTGGCCCAGTGCATCATGGGAACAGGGCAGACCAAACTACCAAGCCAATTCTTCACCAGAAAGGATACAAGCTACCGGGGACCGGTTTCTGGCATTTCAGCCTCGTCGGCCCGGCTTGCTTGAATCCTGATGGAGCAGTGAGCAAGGGACTCATGTCTGAGTATACCCTGCCACACCTATAGTGGCCAAAAACGATTCAGAAAAGGGGGTGGTGATGAACAGAGTGTCTGAATTAAGCAGACCACTCTTACCCAGTCCAAAGATCAGGGCTTGATCCATCACCGTTATTTAGCTCACTGCCCCACCCCAGCTCAGAACCTGGCTATATGCAAATTAGTCTGTCCCTGGCCCAGTGCATCATGGGAACAGGGCAGACCAAACTACCAAGCCAATTCTTCACCAGAAAGGATACAAGCTACCGGGGACCGGTTTCTGGCATTTCAGCCTCGTCGGCCCGGCTTGCTTGAATCCTGATGGAGCAGTGAGCAAGGGACTCATGTCTGAGTATACCCTGCCACACCTATAGTGGCCAAAAACGATTCAGAAAAGGGGGTGGTGATGAACAGAGTGTCTGAATTAAGCAGACCACTCTTACCCAGTCCAAAGATCAGGGCTTGATCCATCACCGTTATTTAGCTCACTGCCCCACCCCAGCTCAGAACCTGGCTATATGCAAATTAGTCTGTCCCTGGCCCAGTGCATCATGGGAACAGGGCAGACCAAACTACCAAGCCAATTCTTCAATAGAAAGGATACAAGCTACCGGGGACCGGTTTCTGGCATTTCAGCCTCGTCGGCCCGGCTTGCTTGAATCCTGATGGAGCAGTGAGCAAGGGACTCATGTCTGAGTATACCCTGCCACACCTATAGTGGCCAAAAACGATTCAGAAAAGGGGGTGGTGATGAACAGAGTGTCTGAATTAAGCAGACCACTCTTACCCAGTCCAAAGATCAGGGCTTGATCCATCACCGTTATTTAGCTCACTGCCCCACCCCAGCTCAGAACCTGGCTATATGCAAATTAGTCTGTCCCTGGCCCAGTGCATCATGGGAACAGGGCAGACCAAACTACCAAGCCAATTCTTCACCAGAAAGGATACAAGCTACCGGGGACCGGTTTCTGGCATTTCAGCCTCGTCGGCCCGGCTTGCTTGAATCCTGATGGAGCAGTGAGCAAGGGACTCATGTCTGAGTATACCCTGCCACACCAATAGTGGCCAAAAACGATTCAGAAAAGGGGGTGGTGATGAACAGAGTGTCTGAATTAAGCAGACCACTCTTACCCAGTCCAAAGATCAGGGCTTGATCGATCACCGTTATTTAGCTCACTGCCCCACCCCAGCTCAGAACCTGGCTATATGCAAATTAGTCTGTCCCTGGCCCAGTGCAACATGGGAACAGGGCAGACCAAACTACCAAGCCAATTCTTCACCAGAAAGGATACAAGCTACCGGGGACCGGTTTCTGGCATTTCAGCCTCGTCGGCCCGGCTTGCTTGAATCCTGATGGAGCAGTGAGCAAGGGACTCATGTCTGAGTATACCCTGCCACACCTATAGTGGCCAAAAACGATTCAGAAAAGGGGGTGGTGATGAACAGAGTGTCTGAATTAAGCAGACCACTCTTACCCAGTCCAAAGATCAGGGCTTGATCCATCACCGTTATTTAGCTCACTGCCCCACCCCAGCTCAGAACCTGGCTATATGCAAATTAGTCTGTCCCTGGCCCAGTGCATCATGGGAACAGGGCAGACCAAACTACCAAGCCAATTCTTCACCAGAAAGGATACAAGCTACCGGGGACCGGTTTCTGGCATTTCAGCCTCGTCGGCCCGGCTTGCTTGAATCCTGATGGAGCAGTGAGCAAGGGACTCATGTCTGAGTATACCCTGCCACACCTATAGTGGCCAAAAACGATTCAGAAAAGGGGGTGGTGATGAACAGAGTGTCTGAATTAAGCAGACCACTCTTACCCAGTCCAAAGATCAGGGCTTGATCCATCACCGTTATTTAGCTCACTGCCCCACCCCAGCTCAGAACCTGGCTATATGCAAATTAGTCTGTCCCTGGCCCAGTGCATCATGGGAACAGGGCAGACCAAACTACCAAGCCAATTCTTCACCAGAAAGGATACAAGCTACCGGGGACCGGTTTCTGGCATTTCAGCCTCGTCGGCCCGGCTTGCTTGAATCCTGATGGAGCAGTGAGCAAGGGACTCATGTCTGAGTATACCCTGCCACACCTATAGTGGCCAAAAACGATTCAGAAAAGGGGGTGGTGATGAACAGAGTGTCTGAATTAAGCAGACCACTCTTACCCAGTCCAAAGATCAGGGCTTGATCCATCACCGTTATTTAGCTCACTGCCCCACCCCAGCTCAGAACCTGGCTATATGCAAATTAGTCTGTCCCTGGCCCAGTGCATCATGGGAACAGGGCAGACCAAACTACCAAGCCAATTCTTCACCAGAAAGGATACAAGCTACCGGGGACCGGTTTCTGGCATTTCAGCCTCGTCGGCCCGGCTTGCTTGTATCCTGATGGAGCAGTGAGCAAGGGACTCATGTCTGAGTATACCCTGCCACATCTATAGTGGCCAAAAACGATTCAGAAAAGGGGGTGGTGATGAACAGAGTGTCTGAATTAAGCAGACCACTCTTACCCAGTCCAAAGATCAGGGCTTGATCCATCACCGTTATTTAGCTCACTGCCCCACCCCAGCTCAGAACCTGGCTATATGCAAATTAGTCTGTCCCTGGCCCAGTGCATCATGGGAACAGGGCAGACCAAACTAGCAAGCCAATTCTTCACCAGAAAGGATACAAGCTACCGGGGACCGGTTTCTGGCATTTCAGCCTCGTCGGCCCGGCTTGCTTGAATCCTGATGGAGCAGTGAGCAAGGGACTCATGTCTGAGTATACCCTGCCACACCTATAGTGGCCAAAAACGATTCAGAAAAGGGGGTGGTGATGAACAGAGTGTCTGAATTAAGCAGACCACTCTTACCCAGTCCAAAGATCAGGGCTTGATCCATCACCGTTATTTAGCTCACTGCCCCACCCCAGCTCAGAACCTGGCTATATGCAAATTAGTCTGTCCCTGGCCCAGTGCATCATGGGAACAGGGCAGACCAAACTACCAAGCCAATTCTTCACCAGAAAGGATACAAGCTACCGGGGACCGGTTTCTGGCATTTCAGCCTCGTCGGCCCGGCGTGCTTGAATCCTGATGGAGCAGTGAGCAAGGGACTCATGTCTGAGTATACCCTGCCACACCTATAGTGGCCAAAAACGATTCAGAAAAGGGGGTGGTGATGAACAGAGTGTCTGAATTAAGCAGACCACTCTTACCCAGTCCAAAGATCAGGGCTTGATCCATCACCGTTATTTAGCTCACTGCCCCACCCCAGCTCAGAACCTGGCTATATGCAAATTAGTCTGTCCCTGGCCCAGTGCATCATGGGAACAGGGCAGACCAAACTACCAAGCCAATTCTTCACCAGAAAGGATACAAGCTACCGGGGACCGGTTTCTGGCATTTCAGCCTCGTCGGCCCGGCTTGCTTGAATCCTCTTGACTGGGTGAGAGTATTCTGCTTAATTCAGAGACTCTGTCCATCACCACCCCTTGTTGTAAATATTTTTGTCCACCCTAAGCGTGGAAGGGTATACTCAGATGTGAGTCCCTTGCTCATTGCACCATCAGGATTCAAGCAAGCCGGGCCGAAGACGGCTGAAATGCCAGAAACCGGTCCCCGGAAGCTTGTTTCCTTCCCAGTGTAAGAATTGGCTTTTGTAGTCTGGTCTGCCCTGTTCCCATGATGCACTGGGCCAGGGACAGACTAATTTGCATACAGCCAGGTTCTGAAACTGGGATGGTGCAATGAGCTAAAAAACGGTGTTGGATTTAGCCCTGATCTCTTGACTGGGTGAGAGTATTCTGCTTAATTCAGAGACTCTGTCCATCACCACCCCTTGTTGTAAATATTTTTGTCCACCCTAAGCGTGGAAGGGTATACTCAGATGTGAGTCCCTTGCTCATTGCACCATCAGGATTCAAGCAAGCCGGGCCGAAGACGGCTGAAATGCCAGAAACCGGTCCCCGGAAGCTTGTTTCCTTCCCAGTGTAAGAATTGGCTTTTGTAGTCTGGTCTGCCCTGTTCCCATGATGCACTGGGCCAGGGACAGACTAATTTGCATACAGCCAGGTTCTGAAACTGGGATGGTGCAATGAGCTAAAAAACGGAGTTGGATTTAGCCCTGATCTCTTGACTGGGTGAGAGTATTCTGCTTAATTCAGAGACTCTGTCCATCACCACCCCTTGTTGTAAATATTTTTGTCCACCCTAAGCGTGGGAGGGTATACTCAGATGTGAGTCCCTTGCTCATTGCACCATCAGGATTCAAGCAAGCCGGGCCGAAGACGGCTGAAATGCCAGAAACCGGTCCCCGGAAGCTTGTTTCCTTCCCAGTGTAAGAATTGGCTTTTGTAGTCTGGTCTGCCCTGTTCCCATGATGCACTGGGCCAGGGACAGACTAATTTGCATACAGCCAGGTTCTGAAACTGGGATGGTGCAATGAGCTAAAAAACGGTGTTGGATTTAGCCCTGATCTCTTGACTGGGTGAGAGTATTCTGCTTAATTCAGAGACTCTGTCCATCACCACCCCTTGTTGTAAATATTTTTGTCCACCCTAAGCGTGGAAGGGTATACTCAGATGTGAGTCCCTTGCTCATTGCACCATCAGGATTCAAGCAAGCCGGGCCGAAGACGGCTGAAATGCCAGAAACCGGTCCCCGGAAGCTTGTTTCCTTCCCAGTGTAAGAATTGGCTTTTGTAGTCTGGTCTGCCCTGTTCCCATGATGCACTGGGCCAGGGACAGACTAATTTGCATACAGCCAGGTTCTGAAACTGGGATGGTGCAATGAGCTAAAAAACGGTGTTGGATTTAGCCCTGATCTCTTGACTGGGTGAGAGTATTCTGCTTAATTCAGAGACTCTGTCCATCACCACCCCTTGTTGTAAATATTTTTGTCCACCCTAAGCGTGGAAGGGTATACTCAGATGTGAGTCCCTTGCTCATTGCACCATCAGGATTCAAGCAAGCCGGGCCGAAGACGGCTGAAATGCCAGAAACCGGTCCCCGGAAGCTTGTTTCCTTCCCAGTGTAAGAATTGGCTTTTGTAGTCTGGTCTGCCCTGTTCCCATGATGCACTGGGCCAGGGACAGACTAATTTGCATACAGCCAGGTTCTGAAACTGGGATGGTGCAATGAGCTAAAAAACGGTGTTGGATTTAGCCCTGATCTCTTGACTGGGTGAGAGTATTCTGCTTAATTCACAGACTCTGTCCATCACCACCCCTTGTTGTAAATATTTTTGTCCACCCTAAGTGTGGAAGGGTATACTCAGATGTGAGTCCCTTGCTCATTGCACCATCAGGATTCAAGCAAGCCGGGCCGAAGACGGCTGAAATGCCAGAAACCGGTCCCCGGAAGCTTGTTTCCTTCCCAGTGTAAGAATTGGCTTTTGTAGTCTGGTCTGCCCTGTTCCCATGATGCACTGGGCCAGGGACAGACTAATTTGCATACAGCCAGGTTCTGAAACTGGGATGGTGCAATGAGCTAAAAAACGGTGTTGGATTTAGCCCTGATCTCTTGACTGGATGAGAGTATTCTGCTTAATTCAGAGACTCTGTCCATCACCACCCCTTGTTGTAAATACACTGGCTACTGAAATCAGACTTGCCTCAAGTAGTCATATGTCACTTCCACATTAGGACCGACTTGTTAACACATCGGGCTTTTACATCAATTTGCTGAAGTCACATCTTACTCCTGAGCAACGACTCCCCTTCATTGGAGCCTTACTTTCACCTCAACTAGTCCAGGACATTCAGGCTATGATCCCAACATTTCAACCCCTGACTGGGGTGTCAGTGATAGCAGCTTTGAGGCTCTGTGTCTCTAGGCCTCCTGCATGCTGTCTACGCCAGGTGGCCCATGTGGGTTCTGCAGTGAGATCTGAAATCTCAGCGGGCTCACTATCTAGATGTTGAAGGAGACCGAAAGGCCAGCATTGGTGGCTGCTTGACTGCAAAGGAATGAGCAGCAGAGCCTCTTCCTTACCCCTCCCAGATTTAATGGTCATGATCGCTGTAGCATATCTGAGTTGGGAAGGCTACCCGGAAGAAGTGGATATGAGAGGACTCTGATCTCCAGTGAGGCTTGTCTCCACATCAATTTGTTGAAGTTGCAAGTGATTTGCTTGTAACAAGAGGCATTTCTCCCGACCATCAAGGGAGAATGGATACAAATTCTCATTGACAATAACTGATGTTGTATTGCTATAAACAGGGCAGTATGGGGTCATGGGCCCTGTGCCAGGATGCGCTAAGTCTCTGGAAGTTGCTGAACATACAGGGAATATACTTGATCTCAGGGCCGTCAGTCCAATCAACAACAGCAGTTTCAGGGGTCTTTTCAACCGTTTCAGAAACGCCAGTTGCGAGGACGGTCCAACCAGCAGTCGGCACAATGGAACAAGGTCCCTGCTGGTTCCAAGCCCTGAAGGGTTCTTTCCCTCTTCCGTTACCCACTCCAGTGGGGGGAAGCATTCCAAATTATCTGGCAGAGTGGCAGAAAATAACTTAGGACAATTGGGTACTGAATATTGTTCGCAGTGGATACTCGCTATGTTTCACAAGCCCTTCTCCGTGGATTCCTCCAACTCGCTCACGCTACATGCTACTCGAGTTACAGAGGTAGGCCAACTTCCTCTTACAGAAAAGGGCAATAGAACCAGTTCCTCTTGCACAGAGAGGAGCAGGACTGTCTTCTCGGTTCTTTCTAGTCCGCAAGAAAGACAAGAACGAGTTCAGACCCATCCTCGACTTGTGACAGATAAATGGGTTTGCAGAGAAATGTTTCGGATGTTGTCCTTGCATCATATCTACCCTCAACATCATCAGGGAGACTGACTATGCGCAATAGATCTGCAATATGCATATTTCCACATGCCCATAACATCGCAAGTTCCTGTGATTCACCGTAGGCCACAACCACTATCAATACTCCATGCTTCCCTTCGGCCTGAAGTCAGCGCCACAGACATTTTCCAAATGCATGGCTGTAGTTGCTGCACATCTAAGGAAGAACAAAATGTTTGTCTGCCCATGTCTAGACGACTGGCTGATCAAGGCAGCTATGTCTCAGGAAGAGCAAAGGCCTTTCAATTGGCCCTTCATTTGGGCCTCCAAATCAACCTCACGAAGTCTGCCTCGACTCCTGTCCAATGTCTACAGTACCTGGGAGCCACCATCTCTACACGCACAGCAACCATGTGTCCTTCGGATGAGAGACGCTTATCGATCCTTCGGAAGGCTCAGGCTCCACTGACCATACCCTCCCCGACGGTGAGGAAGGTGTTTTCTCTCCTGGGCTCCATGGCCTCCTGTATCTTCCTCACTCCAAATGCACGCTTCCATATGAGATCCCTGCAAGAATGTCTGGAGGATCAGTTGGACCAGAAACTGGTGGATTGGGAAGACAGGATTCCGCTGTCGCAGCAGGCTCTCCAGTCCATCCGATGGTGGTGTTCTCCCCGCAATCTCCTCCAGGGGATTCCCTTTCACAAAGAGATACCGATGCAAACCATAGTGATGGATGCTTCTCTCCTCGGCTGCGGTGCACATTCCGACCACCTTCAGATTCAGGGCACGTGGTCCCGGGAAAGAGGCCAAGTACCACATCAACTTCCTGGAACTTCGAGCAGTTAATTTGGCGCTGAAAGCCTTTCAGTCGTCATTTCACACCAGTTCCCTGCTTGTCCAGAAGGACAATACAACCACAAATTTCTACCTCAACAAGCATGGGGGCTCGAGATCTCGAGTGTTATTTCGGGAAGACCAGACTATCTGGAAATGGCTATTGGCCAGAAACCTGACCATCACAGCAACTCACCTCCCAGGTGTTCAAAATGCTCTGGCAGACGCTCTCAGCAGACTCATTCAAGAAAATCATGAATGGGTCTTAAACAACAAAGTGGTGCGATACATCTTCGGAAGTTGGTGTACTCCAGAGGTCGATCTGTTAGCTACCATGGAAAACAGCAAATGCTGCGATTTCGCCTCCAGGTTTTACCAACCAGGGGACTCTGGGGAATGCACTGTGGATCAACTGGCCAGGCAGCTTTCTCTAAGCTTTTCCTCCAATTCCCCTGATCCCGACAGTACTGATCAAGCTCTCACAAACGTCCTTTTTTTTTAAATCCCAGCATCAGAGATTTTCTTGAAGGATTGGAAAAAGGGTTTCCTCCCATTAGGCGTCCTTCCCCTCCTTGGGAGCTCAATGTGGTTCTTTCTCGACTGATGAGGGAACCGTTTGAACCCGTTCATAAGGCTTCTCTTCAGCATCTGTCGTGAAACATGGCTTTCCTTGTGGCCATAACTTCTCCCTGCAGGGTTAGCGAACTTCAGGCACTATGTTGTAAAGAGCCATATGCAGTTTTTCATTCCTCTAAGGTAGTTAAGAGGACTCAGCCTAAGTTCTTCCCTAAAGTAGTTTCAGAGTTTCATGTGAACCAATCTATTATATTGCCTACATTTTTTCAGAATCCCTCTTCTCCCACTGAGAGGTTGCTTCATTCCCTTGATGTCAGGAGGGTCTTGAAGTTCTATTTGGACAAGACTAAGGATATCCGTAGATCAGACCAGTTATTTGTAAACTATGGCTCCGTCCGGATTAGTCTAGCTACCTCCAAACAATCCATTTGTAGGTGGATTGTTTCCTGTATTCACTGTGTTACTAGAAAGCCAACAAGACTCTTATTAGTAAGCTTAGGGCTCACTCTACCAGAGGTAAAGCAGCTACAGCGGCTTTACTTCGTAACATACCTATTTCGGAAATCTGTAAAGCTGCCACTTGGAAGTCAGTCCATATATTTAGTAAGCACTACTGCCTAGACACTGATGCTAGGGTAGATGCTCAGGTTGGGCAGGCTTCACTTCGGAATCTATTTGCACAATAGTGTGGTTATTCTCTGTTTCTTCCACCGCTGGGGAGTTGTTTTGGGATGGAATTGCTAGTCTATTCACATGATTATGATTATACACGGAAATCCCCTACAAGAAAAGGAGTAGTTTCTTGCCTGTAACTCCAGTTCTCTTGTAGGGGTATTTCCGTGATAGTCATTAGCAACCCGCCCCCCTCCCCTGTGGCAGAAACAGACGTACCCAGGACTCAGCAGGCATTGCTTCTTTACGCCTTCAAAAAGAACTGAAAGTAACTGCCTCTGGCCGTGCATCATGGGACACCGGGGGTCTCTGGAGACTCTTAAAGGCACGGTATCCATTTGCAGACACATTATGGCAGCCTATGGGGAGCTTCTCTGTCCAACCCTTTCATCTCTATCCTGAAAAAAGGAGTTTTGTGAAGGGAGTTTACTATGTGTGGAAACTCAGTAAAATTGCTAA
The DNA here is from genome assembly GCF_964261635.1 of Lissotriton helveticus. NCBI lineage: Eukaryota > Metazoa > Chordata > Amphibia > Caudata > Salamandridae > Lissotriton > Lissotriton helveticus. The sequence continues at coordinate 263,012,472 of NC_136065.1, read as the reverse complement.
ATTTAAACGTTAACTGGCTATCTTTTTTCATTTCAAGATGAAGTAATGGCCAGTGTAGCCTAGTTGGTTAGGCTGTATTATTGTCTTTTTATCTCTTAAGTGTCTATGCAGGCCTTCCTGAAGAAAGGCAGAAGATAACAACTTAAGAAGATTTATCTAATGAAGTGCTCTGGGGTCCACGCACATGGGCGGGACTATTCACGATTATGACTATCATGGAAATACCCCTACAAGAGAACTGGAGTTACAGGTAAGAAACTACTCCTTTTACCCACTTCGTTAGGACCATCTTCGGTTTGGGTTCCTAGGCCCTAATTATGCAAGGGCATTGTTTTACTCTTTTATAAGGAACATCTAATTTTTTTGCACGTTTTGATGTACAGATAGGTAATAAATAGAGTTTCACAATAAACCTTGATTCCAAACATAAAAGTAGTAATATTGTGCCCTGTATTACTTCACACAATGTTTGGTACACATCAACCATTTGTTGAGGGTGAATACTCTATCACCTCAGCTTTGGTAACAATGTAGAGCAGCCCTATGTCGTAGAAAATCTCCATATGCCTCAAGGCTGAGGGGCAGGTTTACAAGCCCCTTGCGCCGCTGGTGCATCACGTTGGGTGACACACCGGTGGCGCAGCCTGCTAAGTGATATTTACAAGAACAGGTAAAGTCACCCTGCGTGACTTAACCTGTGCTTGTAAATATCACCCCTGTTCACACAACACTTTGTGTGTTAGGGGCGTGACATGTGTGTTTCTGTGGGTGTTCCCACTCAACACCCATGTCCACTGATGCATTTCCAGATTTACGAGAAATCGTAAATCTGGAAATGCGTCAGAATGCTACGCAACCCTTGGGGTGGCATAGCGAGGTGCAACGAGAAGAAACTTTTTAATTTCTCGTTTTTTTCCTCTTTCAATGCGTGCTGCATTCTACAGCACACATTGGAAGAGGAAATCACCTCAATTGATTGTTTTTGGGCAGGAAGATGCCCCTCCCTGCACAAAAACAATTTCCCCACAACACAGACATCCTTGCACCATGGTGCAAGGGTGTCTGTGCCGGCGCATGGCAGCAGTTTGTGCGCCAGCGCAGGAGGAAGCGCAGAGATGCAACATATTGTTGTAAATACGTCGCATCCCTGTGCTTCGAAACTAACGCAGCGCAGCAAAATGACTTGCTGCACCGCGCTGCGTTAGTTTCTTGTAGATCTGCCCCTTCGTTTAGAAATTTGTATGGACAAACGAAAAGCAGTGTGTGACTCAGGGGCAACTGACCAGTGGGGGCCCTTGAAATCATTATTGGAGATTAACTTGCTAAGTATAGGCAAGGCTCGAATATATACTCTACTATATATGAGGTTATAGTGTTGGTCACAGGAAAATAATTCACACAGAGATAAAGCAGGCGCCAAGCTGAGCTCCGAGAACGACCATGACTAGTAGCAAAAATATAAACCATTTTTATCCGAGCAAACGACTCCATTGTTTTCATTCCCCAAGAGCCAAAATGCACAAGAGATGGTCACTTCTTATGGGCAATGGTAGCCTGAGCAAGAAAATATTAATAACGCCGGTTACAGTTGCTCAGATAGAGCCAAGTGCATTTAAAGTTTTTCACAATTCTTCCCTACTATGCTAATTGTTTTTTGCACAATTCAGTAAACTTGAAATACTCATTAATCAATATGCATCTTGATCCACATCTATTTTCACGAAGTTGCAAATAACTGTAATCACTTTTCCAATCATCAGATTCATTTTCATTAGTCTGAATATAACGAGTAAGAGGATAAGGTGCCCGTGTCTTTGGTAATGCTTGAGGTAGTGGTAATACAGACTCATAAAGCAGTAAATAAGCGACTACATCAAAAACTCCCATCCTCCAAAATGCTTTTCAACCATGATCAACTAATCCACCATTAAAAAACATCACTTTGGCAATGCTATGAAAGTAAACCCCATTTCTGCATCAATTTCATCATGGATACTCACTGAAATATAGATGCAACATTTGACACCGTTAAGGCACATATGTCTTCCTTATCAGAACAAAATCAAGAACGATTTGATTTTGCAAAAATATAGTTTTCTGAGCTACTTAATGGGTGACAATAAACACTTGGCTATTTGTAGTTGAAATTGCTACTTCCTCTTACCCTTTTCAATTCGGAGTACCCCAACGATGGAGAGACTTATTCCATAGCTTGGAATTAATATGACAAAGAATTGTGCAGTTTCTGAAATGTCCCTGCTCTGTCTCGTATGCACGACAGAAGGTTGAGAAGGAATATGTCTAGCGGGTGCAACATATACACAACAACATGATCCAGACCAGTTCTTGGGTGACCACTTGCGCTCTGTTATCACTGATGTATTAAGTTCCAGTATGTTGAGGAGTGCTGCTGCCGATTAATAATATTGTTGGAAATGCCCCTCTCTGCATGGTCACCTTCAAAGTTTTGCCTTTCTACTCCCTTTTTTGCTGAATTCGTTTTTGTTGGCCTTAGGACTCTGTGCCTGTTACTAGTGCTAAAGTGCTTGTACTTGTGCTTACTCCCTTAAACATGCTAGAATTGGCTTATACCCAATTGGCATATTTAATTTACTTATAAGTCCCTAGTAAAGTGATACATGTGCCCAGGGCTTGTAAAGTAAAGGCTACTAGTGGGCCTCAGACTGATTGTGCCACCCACTTAAGTAGCCCTTTAAAGATGTTTCAAGCCTGCCATTGCAGAGCATGTGTGTGCAGTTTAAGCTATCACTTCGACCTGGCAAAATAAACCTTTTGCCAGGCCCAACCCAACCCTCCTTTTTAATACATATAAGTCACCCCTAAAGTATGCCCTGGACTGCCCAAGGGCAGGGTGCAGTGTATTTAAAAAGTTGGACATGTACCTTACGTTTTACATATCCTATGCAGTAGTGAAAAACTACTTCACTACTAGGACAACATTGGAGTTACCTTATAACTTTTTAAGGGTAATTTCCAAATGGAAAGATGTAATTGATTCAAGTATGGTGTCTTTGGAATCCTAACGTAAAATCCTAACTTATGGTGAAGTCGGATTTTAAATTGCAATTTTCAAAATGCCCCTTTTAGAAATTTGAAAAAAGATTTACCAAAAGTCCTATTCTTTGATTAGAAAAATCACACTATATACTTTTTGTGATTTGGGTTATTTATTCACCCATTCTTTACTTATTTCTTCTTTTTTTGAAAATACAAAAAGATTTCCTCTTATTTTTAGAGAATCCCACATAAAATTTACACTTACATTTACTACAAATTACAAAGACAAATTTGCACACCATGAAACAATCACATAATGACCACATGGAACATACGATATGTCAATGGGCTATTCAATATTAATTACACCATATACATGTAATGTATATAAGTTCTCACATACGCCAACACCTATTTAAGCAAGTGTAAATTTTATGTGTGATTCTTTAAAAATAAAAGGAAATCTTTTTGTATTTTCAAAAAAAGAATAAATAAGTAAAGAATGGATGAATAAATAACCCAAATCACAGAAAGTATATAGTGTGATTTTTCTAATCAAAGAATAGGAATTTTGGTAAATCTTTTTTCAAATATTTATTCCACGGCCCTACCAAAGTCCTGTCCAAAAGGGCCTTACTCCTCTCTTGGGTTCACCTTTTAGAAATTTGGCATTTATTTAGCCATGTGGTGCCTGCAGCCTGTCATGACTGGGTGTAGTTAGCAATTGGTTTTTGTGTATTCCTCCTAGACATCCACACGCAAGATAGCTTAAATTTAACTTGCTGGGCCATCCTGGCGGAGGGAGGAGCAGGGCACAACTTCACACCTGAATAGGCTGTGTCCTGTCCCTGCACAGAATTGCATACCCCCTTTAGTTAGTCTGGAGCTAGGACTGGCAGGGCAGGGCATCTGTGCATTTCAAAAGCATGCCTTGAGAAGCTTCTCCTCAATTAAAAGGCACACTTGGGTATAAAAGAAAGACCTTAGATACCACCACTTCAGAACACTTCTGAACCTGTGGATACTCTGTCAGGAAGGAGGTCTGCTGTGCTACTGAAAGGACTGCCACTCTTCTGGCTGGACTAGTGCTTTGTTGTGCTGACCTTCTGCCCTCTTGCCTGGGTGAGAAGGACTGGACCTGCATCTCTTGAACCCAGAATGACTCCAAAGGCTAGTTGACCAGTCTCCTGTTCTGAAGCCTCAGGGATATAACAGGCTTCCGACAACCTTGCATCTGTCCGTGGACTATGTCATCTGTGGCTCTACCCTGCTAAATTGTGCCACCCTAGTCCTGGACCTTCGGAAATAGGTCTAAGGTGCTTACCAGTGGAACCAACGCATCTTTTCTGCTGAATGGTGCATCCTTGAGCCAAACTGATGCTTCTCCTCAGCTAAGTAGTGCATCCTCGAGCAGAACTGATGATGCTGCATGGATTGGACCTGGTGCTTAAGGCCCACATCGCCCTCGCAGTCCTCAGAACTGATGTGTGGTTGAAGGCACAGGACATCTCCGGCCCAATTACTCGCATCTCTCATCAACGCCAGTCTAAACGAGTGGCTCCGCATCACAGCCTCACAGCTCTTCGGAACCGATGCATCGCCTGTTGCGTGCCACATCCCTGACACCAGGTCTTCCCATTACAAGCCTCATGGACAGGATCCTAGAAAAATGCAACAGAACCTCGTGCCACAGCCTCACTGCATCTTGGAACAGACGCATCACCTCAGCTGCGTTGCGCATCGACCCAGATCCACGCAACGCAGCCAGGATTTTTAAGGTACTTTGGCATGCCGGGCCTGACTGAGTCCCTGTAACCGGCCCGCGTTCTATTGTGGTCGGCCTGAAGTTGTGACTTTGTCCCGGTTCGGCGCAACGAGATGTCCCCTGTTGGTCCTTTGTACTTTTTGGCACTATTTCCCCTTAAAACGTTGAATTTTAATATCTCCGGTGATACGAATTGGCTTCTTGTTGTTTTGGTCTTGTTTTGTTTTTTTTAATTAAATGTTACTCTATTTTTCTAAATCTGGTGTGGGATTTTTTTTAAAAAAATTTAAACAATTTTTATTGAAACAGATTGCAGAGCATTTCAATGATAATATTCCGTTCATCGCCTGTAAAAACCTTATTACATTAATCACATATTTTTGCTACAGGTTATATGAACCATCACATCTATTCTCCCCTCTATCAACCCTCCCAACCCTACATGGTGGTGTGGGATTTTTGTGTGGTGTTTTCAGTTTTACTGTTTGAAGTGTTGCTTACCTACTTTACACTTTGCCTTCAAGTTAAGCCTGACTGCTGTGTGCCAAGCTACCAGAGTGTGAGCACAGGTTAATTTGGGGCTTCCTTGTGCCTTGCCCTGACTAGAATAGTGGTTGCTGCTTGACTAGGGCTCACAACCTAATCAACCAGAAATCCAATTTCTAACAAATATACCAGTTGGTGAACACTGGAAAAGGGATTGGGGAAGTACATTTGGGAACGTGCACATTGCAGTTGCCACGCCCCATGAAGATACTGCAGTTTCTAACCTCACAAACCATTCTCATTTAAAACAAGATGCACAGCAGGGAGCAACATTTGTTGATCGGGCATAGGCATGGTATGGTTGGCAATAATAACAGAGGTGTAGCTGTTGCTTTTAGGAATAATGTGTCTTTGCATGTGTAAGTCATTGCAATGTGCCTTACAGGTGAAAGGAACTGTGATCATTGGCACTCTGACATTAGAGTCAGTGGGCACATGGGAGCACAAGTAAGAACAAACGTTCAGATCTTGCTTGTACTGATTTAAAACCTGGAGAAAATTGCCTTTGTAAATTGAGTGTTTGTTCTGCAATTGGGCTGGGGTGCCTGCTGTTGACCTACCTTCCTCTCCTTTCTGACTCAGCAACATGTTGATCCAACCAGACAATCTTGGAGTAGGGATGGCCAGCTAAAACCATTAAGGAATGAGGTAGCTGGGAGTTTCGCATTAAATGGGTCACAGGGATTCGCTGTCGGCAGGAACAGGGACTGAATTCGGATGATGTCCTCACAGTGGACTTTCAGGAGTATGAGCGCCTCAGTCAGTAGATCCAAGATGTATATTGTGGTGGCATCTTATAATGTGATGTGGGAATGTAGGCAGGCAGTCTGCAAAACTTAAAAGTAGTGTTGGTGGTGAGAAGGAACATAGGCCTCACACCCTGGGTTGGAATGTCAAATTTGAACCTGGATCTAAACCTCACTGCTGTTTCTTAGCTACAGTAATTGCATCTGTTCTAGCACATGATAAGCCTCCATCCACCATGAACGCATACACACTAATACCAGTACATAAACGAAAAAACAACACCAATGCACTGGACGAAATCAACCTGTTCATGGGTCCTTGGACCCCGTAGGCAGAGTCAGGAGATGAAGTATCATGTTTAGTAGCATGGTCAGCAGACGTGTTACCTTTGGAAAGCTCATTATGAGTAAATTGGAGCGTGGTGCACTCTTGTGAATAATTTGAGGGCATCAAGCACGCCTCCGACATAGGACTGGTTTTGTATTATAGTCCCTGCTGACTTGAGGAACCCTTTCTGCATCCAGAGGAGTCCAAAATCAATCCCACATATATGCATTTTCAGTGAGTAAAACTATTTACAGCTTTCTGAGGTGCTAGAATACATGTGCATATATGGGAACTCGGTTCAGCTGCTTTAACAGAGTGCGCCTTCGTAAGCAACTCTCGGAAACGTCATGTGTAGTGCAAATAGCATAAGCATCAACCAGAGTTACCCTATTTCTGAAGCAAGGTTCAAACAGCTTATGAGGAGTAGTGATAATGCAGTCATGTGGTTTGCCATCCATTGAAGCAAGAGTGCTGCAGGGTTTAGCACCTTACACATGCCAAAGTGAGATGGAACACATAGAGCAATAATACTTTAGTGTTTTTTGGTTAGCAAAAGTCCCACCACAGCATGATGTACAACAACGAGGGGTGACCCACGTACAATATTTTTTGACACTTCCATATTCGAAACATGCTGTATCTACACTGTGGGCTTTCACAACGCCCTTTCCTTTTCATTTGTGTGTCCTTTATACGCTGTGGCCAGGGGTGGTCGCTCCATTAGTGCGGAGGAGCGCCGCCGCCCTGCCACCAGCAGAAATAAAACTGGTTGTCGAACTGTTTTATTATCATTTGAATTTAATCTCCTGGACCTGCCCCCAGGACTCTGACTAGTCTTGGGGGCGGGCCACGGGATGACATTGCTGGTGGCGGAGTGGTGGGCACCCCTTTCACTGAGCATGAGGGGTTTGTCCAGTCTTCTCAGGCCGGCCAAACTCCTCATGCACAGTGAAGCTCTCTCCAGTCCCAGCTGCCTTGCTGGGGCTGGAGAGAGCAAGCACAGGTTCCCAGTCTGCCTGGGAGCGCAAGTTGTCAGTGCTGATGCCAATCCTGAAGCTGCTCTCTTTAAATAAAACAGTCAATATTGGATAGAGTAGGGGTTAAAATTACTATTCCAACTCCAGAGGGTGCAACAGTAGGGAAAGTGTTGGATATCATGGGGGTTAAAATTACTTCCAACTCCAGAGGTTGCAACAGTAGGGAAAGTGTTGGATAGCGTAGGGGTTAAAATTACTATTCCAACTCCAGAGTGTGCAACAGTAGAGAAAGTGTTGGATAGCATAGGGGTCAAAATAACATACTAATAATCAAAAGAATATTTTTTTTGTAAAAAATATTGATGTATTTATTAAATGAAAACAAATTAATTTAACAATACCAATAAATAATTATTTAAAAATAATTACCAATTAATAACTAATTAACAATTAAAATAAATACAATTAAATAATTATTATTTACAATGTATTACCAAATAATAATTAAATAAAAAAATAAAACATTTTAATACCAAAAACAATAATTATTATAAATCATTTAGCAATTAATAATTCATTAATAATACATTGATAAATACCCCCAAATTATAACAAATCTAATTTAATTATCAATTAATAATTAATGGACAATAAATATATATATTTTTTAATTATTAAACATTTATTTCCGATTAATAACTGATTAACATTAATTTAATTATCAATTCTCAACACACAAAAAAATGACTTAATTACAATTAACTTACTTCCCACCCTATTACCCTATAATCTCACAACACACTTCAATAATACATGAATACACTTAATATAATTACCAATTAATCAATTAATAAAAATGTATTACCAATTAATACAAATGAATTACCAATTAATAATTAACATAAATATATTTATCACTACCAATAAATACAAATTAAATATTTACTTAATTACAATTAAATTAGTTCCCCCCCATTCCCCTATAAACCCACAACCTGCTACAGAACTAAAACGCAACATTTATTTAAAAATATTTAATAATTCCTAAGAAATATTTGATAAATGTACTATAATTAAATTACTTCCCACCCTATTCCCCTATAAACCCGCCACTGTATAAAACGCATAATTAACTTAAAAAACGTATTACTAACTTCTAAAAATGTAATACAAATATTTTAAAACTAGTAAAATAATTAACAAAAATTGTAAAAACAATCATATAAAATAGATAATAAAATACATAACACTAATATTAATATCGGTATTTGTAACATCGAGATTTTTGCTATCGATATTACTAACTTCGATATTAACAAAAATATTTCTTACCTTCAGGTCGATATTCTGGGAGTCAATATTCTTAATTTCGATATTCTGTCCCTCCGAAATTTTTAACTCGATATTATTGTATGTCGAAATAAAAAAGTCGATATTTAGACAGTTTACCACTGTGAGATATAAAGCAGCACGCATAGGATGTAGCTAAATGGGTCCTGCACTGCTGGACTATAGTGCAGTCCTCCGAATAGCCAGCTTTGTGTCAGATGAATATATATTATATATATAATTTTAGCAAAATCAAAAGGTCTTGGCTAATGTGAGACCTAATAAATTGTGCCAATGTGCATGGGCAGGTACATTTGCTGTTAATGATGATGGCATTGCACCCCCAGTCTGAAAAATGAAAATTGCACCAAGTCACTGAACTGCTGTTGATCTCATATACAGCAGAAGAGAGGACAAGGATAGTACCATATCTCTCCTGCCCCATGCGTTCCTATTTCCAGAGCACTGAAAGTATGCTTTGTCCTAAATCCATACATTGTGCATGAGAAAGTAAAAGCAGACTCTGGGAAAAATGAAACACGCACATTCTCTTCGTAAAATGTCTAGCCTGGCAGTTTATTTTCTTTCTTTCAGTTGTGCAGACTGCACTCAAACCGGCTTGAGGGATCTGTAAAATGAATATGGAAGGGTGGGGGAAGCACATGATAAACTATTATGGCGCACTACACATTAGATTTCCCAGTTGCACGAGTGCAGAGAAACAATTTGCGAGCGCCGTATGAAGTTTTGTCATAATAGGAGTAAACATTTAGAAGGATGACATTAGCATAGAAACGGTAATCATTGTACCATGTCAACGTAGATGTACAGAAAGTGTATGATATGAAAGCATGACAAGCGAATTGCCCGATCAATGCTAACCTTGAGTTATTCAAATGTCCTGTCCAAAAAGATGCCAGCAAGATATAAACTAGTAAATCTGAGCGTAAGCAAGAAGAGTGGGCGAAAGTAGGTTAAAGGTAGGAGAGCAGTATAGTTATACCAAGAAGCTGAGGATCACAGGTCTGGCAGTATAGCCTTAAGTGTCATGCCCCCTCCCGTGTAGCTTGTTTTATGTGTCAGCAGCTGTACTGATGTGATATCATGCAAACCCCTAAGGTTTACGTCTCCAGTGACTCTAGCTTGCAGGACACATATGACCTCAAATGGTGCATGATATCTTTCTGCTGACTGCTGTAGTAAAATGATGAACAAGAGCTACAGGTGAGCCTAATGTACAGTACCTAGTACAAGGCTTTTAGTGGGATGAAAAAGCTGGGGGGTCTGTCAAAGGGGCTTGGCCGATATAACTAAGGGCATGGCTCAAAAACACGTAAGCTAAGAAATCTGTGCTTTGCATATTTTGCCGCCCGACTGGTAAATTTGCTGCTTCTGTCAGTGCATCCAGATAAATAACATAATAGGTAACATTCCACCTAGATGTCAATGGTTGTTAGTTGCATAAGACAAATAAGCAACAACTTTGGCTTTGTTGTAAATAACATTGAAAATGCTTCAGTTCTAATATTATGAGACTGTGCCAGAACTGTTACCAGTGTCTTTGAAGTTACATCAAAGGCAATGAAGGGTGGCACTGCTGCAGAGTTAAGATATTGTTTCCAACCTTGAGGATTAGGGCAACATTGGCGAGCCCGATAGGGACCCGTCCCAGCACCTGCTTTTTAGGTCTCGCCTGACCCAGCGCATGCGTTGGTCTGGCGAGATATTTAGTGAGGGCTCAAAAAATGCTACCTTGGCCAGCCTAGAGCTACAGTGCATGTGCACGGGCGCGCACTTAGGAGCAGAGGCGCCTAAAGGCAAACCTTGTCATACTCATTAAGCACCCGAGATCACTTTCGCCCGCGATCACTTTAGCAGCGCTTCTTTGATGTTCTTGTTGAAAGAACATGAAACATCAAAGAACATGTTGTTGTGTTAATGCTTTGTTGCGCCCGTTTGACTTACAACATGCTTTCACATGTTAATGCTTTGCTGCGCCCGTATGACTTACAACATGCTTTCGATGTTTGTGTTCCTTTATTTTGAGTTGCTTTAAGTATTACTGTCACACACACAACCACACACACAACCACAACCACACGCACAACCACACACACAACCACGCACACACAACACCACATACACACAACCACACATACACACAGCCACACACACACAGCCACACACAACAACCACACACACAACCACACAGAACCACATACACAACCCCACACACAACCACACACACAACCACACAAACCTACATAACCACACCCAATCACACAACCACACATACAACCACACACACAACCACAACCACACACACAACAACCACACACACAACCACATACACAACCCCACACACACAACCACACACAAACACACAACCACACAAACACACACAACTACACCCAACCTGTTGGACCCGGCCTCGTGGCGTGGTCCTACCCCTCCCGCATGGCGGGCCCTGGACGACACCGGCCCTCCATCGACCCGCTGTCGCCCCCCTTGACACTACCCTCCATGAACTCTCAACGAGAACAGCCCCCCCTGGCAACCAGGGGCTCTCCCCCCTGGACCCCGGCGAACCAGGCTCGCCCCAACTCTGCAGGTCCGGCTACCACTCCGGGCCGCCATTTCAGGCCCGACTCCATCTTGGGCCCATCAAGTCCCGAGCACGTGGCCTCGGCCCGACCCCGGCCGCGGCCCCAGCGAAGCCCCGACATTGAGGCACCAATATCAGCCCAGGTGGTAGAGTGGCCACTTGACAGATCCGAGAGGAGGGGAGTTTCGATGGCCCTCCAGCCGTCCCCGGATGCCTGGTATCGATCGCCCTCCGGCCTCCCTGGGCGTTGACTCCACCCCTCTGCTGGGTGTCTGGACACCTTCATCCCGGCCCCTCTGACCCCCAGGCGCGAGGCTCCGCACATCAAAGGACCGCAGTCCTATATCTGGGCCAGCCCTGGATTAGGACTCCAGTTGTATCTTGGAGTCGAAGCCCTGCTGACCTCGTCGCGGCTGATCCTGATAAGAACTCTTGTGCCTGAAACCTGGACCCTCGGAGCCCTGCTGACGCTGTCGCGGCCCGACCAAGCTGAATTATCCTCGGAGCCCTGCTGAAGCTGTCGCGGCCCGACCAAGCTGAACCATCCTCGGAGCCCTGCTGACGCTGTCGCGGCTCGACCAAGCTGAACCATCCTCGGAGCCCTGCTGATGCTGTCGCGGCCCGACCAAGCTGAACCATCCTCGGAGCCCTGCTGACGCTGTCGTGGCCCGACCAAGCTGAACCATCCTCGGAGCCCTGCTGTCGCGGCCCGACCAAGCTGAACTATCTTCGGAGCCCTGCTGACGCTGTCGCGGCCCGACATCGCTGAACCAACCTCAGAGCCCTGCTGACGCTGTCGCGGCTCCTTGCACCCTTCAGCTCGAGGATTGAGAGCTGTGCGCAGGGTATCCTAGTACCAGTTAGTACCAAGACTGTCCTGCTACTCCCTTCCCCCTGATACCGAGACTTAAAGGATCTCTCGATCCCTTTGTACATATTGCTGCGAGAACCTGCCTTTATTCCTGATAAAGACTCTTAAGAATCTACTCTTGTGTGGTGTCCCTTTGTAGTGGTGTGATTGCTCGGCTGTTACGATTGTAGGAGAGGAGTCTCGCCCAGGAGGCCCCTCGACGGCGCTCGGCCAATTCCATAAGGAAAGGTGGGTCTCGGGGTGGTCAGTCAGACATCTTCTGTCTCCCCTGGGATCGCCCTTCTAACACAACCACACACACAAACACACACACACAACCACACACCCAACCACACACCCAACCACACACACAACCACACACACAAAACCACAACCACACACAACGTTCGATGTTTGTGTTCCTTTATTTTGAGATGCTTTAAGTGTTACTGTCACACACACAACCACACACACAACCACAACCACACACACAACCACACCCACAACCACACACACACAACCACACACACACACCACACATACACACAACCACACATATACACACACAGCCACACACAACAAACACACATACAACCACACACACAACCACACACACAATCCCACACACAACCACACAAACATACATAACCACACCCAATCACACAACCACACATACACCACACATACACAACCACACACACACAACCACACACACAGCCACAAACACACACAACAACCACACACACAACCCAACACACAACCACACACACAACCACACACACAACCACACACACACAACCACACACACACAATCACACACACAACCATACACACATAACCACACACAACAACACACACATAACCACACACACAACCACACACACACAACCACACACACACAACCACACACACAACACCACACACACAACCACACACACACAACCACACACATAACCACACACACAACCACACACACAACCACACACACAACCACACACACAACCACACACAACCACATGCACAACCACACGCACAACCACACATACACAACCACACACACACAACCATACACACACAACCACACACACATCCACACACACCCAACCACACACACACACACAACCACACACAACCACACACACACATGCACAACCACACCCAACCACACAACCACACACAACCACTCACACACCCACACACAACCACTCACACACCCCCACACACAACCACACACACAACCACACACACAACCACAATCACACACAACCACACATCCCACACACACCACACACACAACCCCATACACAATCACACCCCCCCACAACCACACACCCCCACAACCACACCCACAACCACACACACACACAACCACACACACACACACCACACAACCACACACAACACACAACCACACACACAAACACACAAAAACACACACACAACCACACACACAACTACACACACACACACCAAACTCCACCCATACACACAACCACACACACAACCACAAATACCTAACCACAGACACACACACACACATACACACACACAACCACACACACAACCACAACCACACACACAACCACACACACAACCACACGCACACAACCACACACACAACCACAAACACAATCACTCACACAACCACAACCACACACACCTCACACAACCACACATAGAACCACACACACATACACACACACACCACACACACAACCACACACACAACCACACACACTACCACACACACAACCACACATAACCACAACCTCACACACAACCACACACAACCACACACACAACCACACACACAACCACACACACAACCACACACACCCACACATACAACCACACACACACGACACACACACAACCACACACACAACCAACCACACACAACCAACCACACACAACCACACACACACACAACCACACACACACACACAACCACACACAGCCACACACACAACCACACACACAACCACACACAACCACAACCACACACACAACCACACATACAGCCACACACACAACCACACACACACAACCACACAACCACACACACAACCACACAACCACACACCACCACACACAACCACACACAACCACACACACACCTAACCACAGAAACACACACAACCACACACACACAACCACACACACACAACCACACACACAAACACAACACACACAACCCCACACACAACCACGCACACACAACCACACACACAGCCACACACACAACCCCACACACCACACACACCTCACACAACCACACACAACCACATACACAACCACACATACAACCACACACACACACACCACACACAAAACCACATACACACAACCACACAACCACACACACACAACCACAACCAAACACACAACCACACACACAACCACACACACACAACCACACACACAACACCACACACACATAACCACACATACATAACCACACACACAACCACACACACAACCACAACCACACACACAACCACACACACAACCACTTACACAACCACACACTACCACACACAACCACACACTACCCCACACACAACCACACCCATACACAACCACACCCACACACAACCACACCCAACCACACAGCCACACACAATCACACACAACCACACACACACACACAATCACACACACACATAATCACACACAACCACACATACAACCACACATACAACCACACACACACAACCATACATACAACCACTCAGACAAACAACCACACACACAACCACACACACAACCACACACACACACACAACCACACACACACCCACACACAACCATACACACAACCACATTGGCAGCCACACACACACCAGAACCACAAACACACCCACACCCACCCACACACAACCACACACAACCAGCCACACACACTACTACACACACAAACACACATCCACACACACAATCACACACACAATCACACACACAACCACACACACAACCACACGCACAACCCCACACACAACCACACACACAAACACACAACCACACACACAACTATACACAACCACACACACATACACCAAACCACACCCATACACACAACCACACACACACACAACCACACACACACCTCACTCAACCACACACACAACCACACACACACAACACCACACACACACAACCACACACGCAACCACACCCACAACCACACCCACAACCACACCCAACCACACACACAGCCACACACACAACCACACACACCACACACACACCTCACACAACCACACACACACAACCACATACACAACCACACATACAACCACACACATACACACAACACACACAACCACATACACACAACCACACACACAACCACAACCACATACACAACCACACACACAACCACACACACAACCACACACGCAACCACACACATAACCACACACACAACCACACACACAAAACCACACACACAACCACACACACACAACCACACACTACCACACACAACCACACACTACCCTACACACAACCACACCCACACACAACCACAACCACACACACAACCACACCCAGCCACACAACCACACACACAACCACACATACAACCACACATACAACCACACATACAACCACGCACACACACAACCACGCACACACACAACCACGCACACACACAACCACACACACACAACCACACACACACAACCACACACACAACCACACACAACCAACCATGCACAACCACACATACACATCCACACATACAACCACACACACAACCACACACACACAGCCACACACACACAACCACACACACACAAACACAGACACACACACACCACACACACAACCACACCCACACACAACCACACACACACAACTACAACCACACACACAACCACACACACAACCCCACACACAACCACACACACAACCACACACACAAACACACAACCACACACAACTACACACAACCACACACACACACCAAACCACACCCATACACACAACCACACACACCTAACCACAGACACACACACACACAACCAACCACACACACAACCACACACACAACCACAACCACACACACAACCACAACCACACACACAACCACACATACAACCACACACACAACCACACATACAACCACACACACACAACACCACACGCACAACCACACACACAACCACACACACAACCACACCCACACACACCCACACACAACCACACACACACAGCCACACACACAACCACACACACAAACGCACATCCACACACACACCCACAACCACACACACACCAACAATCGCACCCACACCCAAACACAACCACACACAACCACAACCACACTCACAATCACACACACACACAACCACACACACAACTACACCAAGCATTGGCATAGCCAATAGGGCTCGCCTTTGGGACCATGTAAGTGTTTAGTCGTGCAACAGTTGATGTGGTTGCACCAAGGATATTGTGCTGCATAACTAAATACTTAGAAGGTCCCAAAAGCGAGACCTATTGGCTATGCCAATGCTTGTTAGAACTGCACCCAGTGCTGAGGACCTGGCCCACGGAAAGCCCTGACCTAGTAAAGCATCCTGATTCATGAAGCACCAGCACACACAATATCACATCCCATCTCTGATTTATTTTGATGTTAGGTGCAAGGTAACATTGATATATGTAAATTTACTGCAGCTAATAATCTACCACTGTCCAGAGTCTGCATTTCCACAGTGAAAAGTGCAAGAAGAAAAAATTCTATTTAATGCACGAAGAATGCTGTCAGGTCAATCCACCAGAGGCCGCATGTCATAAAGGCTTTTTTTTAGTTGCAGAGTCTTTGATTCACACTTCCGATAGCAAATCATCTTTTTACAATGCACAGAACCCATTTTAAGAGTGAGGAAAGTGTTTCTGAATTGTGAAAGGGGTTTTGCGACTTCTAAACAAGAGACAGCATGAAAGAGCTATTCGCATGCTTTAGTGAGTCGAAGTGAAATGTATCTGTGGTTTGTAACCTCAGTTATAGTTGCCTTCACAATACCATGGAAAAAGAAATATTTCACCTTAGGCATCTTTAGGTCAACTAACAACTATTTAGTTCTCAGTCAAGCAGCCTTTATATGCCCAGATTAAACAGTCCCCACATTTACATTCATTTGAAGCAGCCAGGCATCTTGGCTGCCCCTCCCGCTGAATCACTGCACAGGAGACCCCCCTCCCTTCTGCCTGAGCTGAGTCATCTCAACTGCTGAACTTTTGCCATTTGCCACCAAGGCTAAATTTACGGACAACAGAAATGACAGTAAATTCACAGCCAGTCCGTGAAAATTACGGACGGTTGGTCACCCTACATAAAATGTGGAGCATTAAGTCACATAATTTGCCGCAAAATTTAGCCAACACTGCTGCATAATTTGATTCTTCTCAGTCACATTAATTCTGACCTGGTAATAAGTTTAAAATGCTTGTTGAGGGGTTCCCATTCAGTGTAAGATATGCTGTTACATTTCCAATGCATCTGTATGGATTTAATCAATCACGTATCTCTAGAGAACACCTCCCCTTCATTTACTCAATATCCAGGTGACACCATGAATGCATTTAATCATGTCAAAAAAGGCTATAGCTGTCTGCTTCCAGCAGTCCTTCAACAACAGATCCCTGGGCACGGCACATCTGTGCTAAAGTCATTGGCAAAAAGGCAAGTGTTGGAGGAGATTCTATTGCAAGGAGGGGGTCCACCTCCTTACATCTCACCCACCACAATCACCCTTTCATAACTTTACCACTCATACAACATTATTGCTATACTTTTTACGCTGCCTGTCTCCGAGCGGAGTCCTGGTCCTGTTTCTCGAGTTGCACACATCCTCGGCTTAGGGTTGACACCTAGCTTGTTTTATACCTGCGTGACTGTTATTTTAATGTCCCAACCAATAAAGAAAAGTGCAAAATCACCTAAAACACTTTGGAATTTGTTCTACAGCAGCCCTAGTAACCTATGACTGATAATTTAAGTAAACAAAGACAGAACGGCCATATTAAAATGAATACAGGTGATGGCATAGAATGTTCTACTTAAGATTCATGTCGGGGAGCCTTTGCAGAATATTAAAATCTGAACAGAGGATGGTATTTGTCTCTGGGAAAGGTGGCAGCCCCACCTCTGCTCCAGTAATTTTTTGGCTACCTTTTCCCCTTTCTGACAGAGGTGTTCTGTGGCGGATGCTCCCTCTCAGGTGCCCCCACCCACTCTTTCATGGTGCATGGCAGGTTCAGACTTGGAGAGAAGCAAATATATTTATTTTGTTTCTCTTCAATCATGAGTCAGTCCGTGTCAGCTCAGAGCATGCTGCAAACTGCAGCTTTTTTAGAGAGACTCACAGATCGCAGACAAGCTGAGGGACTGCATTCATGTAAAGAAGACTGGGGGCCTCCCTGCCAGGTTGTCGATTACACCCTTGGGAGTAACACATCACCTAGCTCAAAATCAGGCCCTTAGTCTCTGCACCATCCTTTTCACTGCTGATTGACATCCTTCTACTGCTCACTTTTGGGAACTACTTTTTTCTTTTTGATTAACCTCTTTAGTGCAGGAGCCGGCCATTGGCCGACACTCGCACTACCTATTAACTGCTTGAGCCGGCCATTGCCCGACACCGAGGAGGGCTGAACATGATCCTCCGGTACAAAGCACCACAGGATTCCTTTTTAGGTCTCGCTGGTGTTGCAGCACGAAAGCGCTGTCGCCAGCGAGTTCTTTTGTTACTGACTTGCTTCCCAAGTGGTACAGACAAGTGCACAAGCCGATTGGGGTCTGTGGACGCGCTTACATATAAACGGCGCACTTATGCCGGCCACACGCACGCACACACACAGACATGCGCACACACACACACAGACAGACACACACAGGCGCATACACACCCCCGCCCCCCGTGCACACACACCCCCGCCCCCCCACGCACACACCTCCCCGCCACCCCACGCACACACACACCCCTGCCCCCCGCGCACACACACCCCCGCCCCCCGCGCGCACACACCCCCGCGCACCCCTCCCCCTACAACTAAGCCCCACTTACCGCATCAGCGGCCTCAGCCGCCACTCCTGACTTCTGCTGCCACCCGGGGCTCTCCCTCAGGCATGGGAGCCCCGCGTCACCACTGCTCCTTTGGGCCAGCCGCTCCTTTGGGCCAGCCACTCCGTGGGCGAGGGCTTCTCGCAGAAGACGGAAGTCCCGCCCCACGACAGGCGTGACGCTCCCGAACTTCCGGTTTCGGAATGTGCATGCTCACGGCTTGTTTACAACAAAGTGCAACGTAGAACTAAAGGAAGGCATGATCAATTATGGTAACGCATTCGTTTTAAAGTGTAATAACATTGTCATGTTATGTATTTCGCTCAAGGAGTTTATCACTCGGTCCGACCACAAGTACATTTTCAAAAAATGAATTAACGTTGAGTTAGCGTTTTTAGTCTGGCAGTCTTCGTGTTCTTAATTACACTTTTTTATGTTTGGGGGCTGATAACAGTGTTATATAAAAGCGTATTTTTATTATAAAAATAACATGACTCATACGAGGGAAGTCGATGGAAGGTTCAAGAGGAACTGCGCTATTCGTTGAAGTGACAGTTGCCGCTTTTAGTCTGCCTTGGCTGTGTGAGTCACTGCTTATGTCGTGCTAATGATGCGACCGGGAGAGAGAACGTGCATACAACATACCTTCATTAGACTTACCGGTGGGGCCTGCGAGATGGGATAACCGAGCACCCTTGAGTCGGGTAATATTGTTACAAAGACTGGTTCAAAGCCTTTACGTTCTTACGATGTGCCTAAGATCATACAGCAAGTTTAGGGTTACAAGCAGTAGAGCTAGGACTTGGCTCGTTCGGTTAGTTTACATACAATAACCGCTGGGCCACATTTTCAGAAGGTGGGAATGACAGATACGATCCAGCAGTAAACAGCATGACATCTAGCACCAATCACCAGATTCGCGCCCGTTTCGAAGAGCTGCTGTTCCTTGGCAAAGAGCGGAACCGAAGCATTAAAGAATGTGCCCAGTATCACACAGTGTGCGGGGCACCATGCCGGGATTAAAGCTCAAGTTTCCCAATTCATCTGTCAAACAGTCACTATCAGGCGTCTGCTTCCAGTGCCTACAGAGCGCCTAGTGATTCAGCAGTTTTACACCAGGCTCAGCACGTCCACTAAACCCCGCCCACCTCTTGTACGTGCACTGTCGCCAGGTAATCCACCATGTGTCTGCAGACTGCTCTAAGTTTAAGGAAGCCGACTTTATGTTACTGTAAATAAGTTCCTTATACTATAATATGAACTCTTCTTACAGCCGAAAATTAACCTATTTTTCTCTCGAAGCTCAAAGCGCTAACTGGTTAATGCCCGGCGAGGAAAAATTAACTGATCACCTTGACGTTAGGACCCCTCCACTCCAAGCTGAAAAAGAGAACGCATAATATGGGGAAGGGCCATTAACAGTGGTTAACACCCCACAGAATGTGAGCAATGAGTCCATCAATGCCCGCCCCTACTCTCGCCCAAACACAGATGTAGAAACAGGAAAACTGTCCCATCCGCTCTATATCCGACCTGCATGCTTTGCTTTCATAGAATAAACAAAAGTAGTGAGCGCCAGCATCCCGACGGTCCTGACCAATCACAGCTTTCGGTTCAGCGGCCGTGCCAAGGGTGTTGCTACCTACATCAATGCTTCTCGTTTCATCACCCTTTAAATAAAGAAAGACTAAGGGCCTTATTTATGAAGGCCTTGCGCCACAGGTGCGTCACTTTTAAAATGGGAAAAAGTGACGCACCGGCGGCGCAAGGCCTTCATAAATAAGGCCCTAAGTTATCTGTGCGTGCTGATTATCATTACTAACCAGCTTAGTGGTACTCATCTCATCATCCTGTAACTATAGACACACGGAATCTACTCAGAGTGCTCAGGAGCACTGCTACTCAACTCACTGGGACTCGTTTTAGCAACAGGTAAATTAGAAATGCCGAGTCTATTCAGCATGCTGATGACCATTGTTATAAAAAACAAAGTGACCCTAGACACAATTGTTTAAACACAAATAGATGAATTATTCATTTTTTACTTTTTTCGGACTTAATCCTGAAAAGGAAGGAGACAAAAAAATATAACACAACAAGCCAAATGCGTTTAGCAGTATTATCCTAAATACCCAAAACAAATTATATAACACTGAGTTTATATGTAGCAATATAAATTCACAGTTTATTTCACAATCATATATACATATTTACAAAAAAAAAAAAATTGGGGGAATTCTGCCAGGCACAGTAGAAAGTGCAAAGGTTTTTGTGCTCAAGTGAAAGGTAAAGAGAAAGTGAATAAAAAAGGGACAATCAAATGATTTCGAAAAAGGACTAAGGTTCTGTTCCCTTAGTATTATGCCAGCCCCTCGTATATTAATCATACGGTTTATTTAGTTTTCAAAAAAGGGCATGGGAAGGGGTGCAGGCATCAAGTAATGGGGGGATCGTCGACGTTTCAACCCTGGCGCTGTGGAGGGGGTTTTCAACACCTCAGCTACGGGTCTTCCTCAGGACGGAAGGGGAAAGGAGTGGGGGGAACCTATACTGCAGAAAGACAGCACCCCAAGAATGAGGGTAGCCAACACCGAAGAAGGCTAACGCCGAAACGTTTGTTTGCTGATTAAAATCACTGTGACTGTTCCCGCCGGAGTGCTGTTCCCTTTCTTTAACATGGAGGACTTTGAGCGTTTTATATATATTTCCACGGAGCTATCACAAGCTACATCCATTAATCAATGCGCCCGGACTTCATCTTGTAACAGGCGCAATTGTAACCGGTGCTATGTTCTCAGAGACTGAACGCCGCACAGCGGCACAAGATATATTTAAGCATCGTGATAGAAGAGAAAGAGCTAATGAAAATGTGCCATCAGTAAATCCACAAAACATGAAACTAAAAGAGATGATGGTTAAACTAGAAAGACTGCACGAACGCGAGACACGCAAGTGGTGGGAAGCAACCAGCCTCACTAGCTATGTGGAGGTAAAAAGAGTGCCACGCGGCTTGAGAGTCCATACTGTGCCGTCGTATGAGAACCCAGACCCACAGCTGCTAACGGACTGGGAATTGCATACAGCCGCTTACACGGAAGGAACACTAAAGATACTAATCCAATACGCTTGGAGTGATCGAGAGAAAGCATTGGAGGAAATAAAAACTTTGGAGGACGAGCTGGAGAAGGAATCGGACAAAGAGCTGGTGCTCCAGCTCAAAACGCAGATGAAAGCCCGCCTGACAAAATACGAACAGAAAATTCGTACAAGGAAACAAGAAAAGTACGAAAGGGATGGGGACGATTACCTACAAGGTCGCATATTAACATATGCAAAAAAATACGATGCCTCGCGTCAAGCACTCCAATCCAGTACTTCCTTAACATCTGAAATTCCCACATCAGAGTCTGATGTGACCGAGAATGAATCCGGAGATGAACATCAGAACACAAGGGCACCAGCCAAAATACGACAAAGAGCACGGCCAGACACCACTAATGACAGTGAAAAAACTCCTTTTCACCAGGAATTCGATGTCATCAAGGGGGCCTGGCTACGAGGCGGAAAAACGAAACCACCAGACACGGCCCAACAACAACAAACAGCAAAAAAACAAGGCGGACTAGGAGATCAGGCGGCGGCCAGCGGCGGCGGAAGGGGCAGAGGCAGAGCGAAGCCCAACAATTGGGGCAATCGAACTCGCAGCAACATAAAGTGAATCTCAGCCAGGACAACGCAAGTCAGAATTTAACGGTGGTCAATTTAACGAACAGAATTCTAACGGACTGCGAAAAGAACTTACTCAGCCTCGGACTCACCTTTTGTCCCAGCACACCTCTTGAATATACCCAGACTCGTATCGACCTTTTTAGATTTACAAGAAAGCTCAAATTACATAAATACTTCAAATTACGACCTCATTTGAAAGAAAGTGGAGACAAGGGCATTAGACTTACAGCAACGGATGCCCTCACGGGCAGAGAAATAGAAGCTCTAGAAACCCTTGAGGAACTGCGGGAAGGCAATCCCACATATAATTCATCTGAAACTCTCAATAGAGAACAGAGAGCACAGGCCCTTGGTATTGAGCAAGATCGAGAAGAGAGTGGGTATAAACCTCCTTCAGTATTTATCCCACAGATGCCCTGGGATGCAATTGACGCTTTCACTGAGGCCATGTCTCAAGAACTAATGCAGTACAGAAAAGTGAACCATCCTGTGAAACATAACATCACAGAGCAACAAAAACTTGCTCTACATGACCTCATGAAGGATGACAACATCATAATCAAACCTTCGGATAAGGGGGGGAATGTGGTGTTACTTACCAGAGACTATTACATATATGAAGCACTACGCCAGCTCACTGATACCAACTTTTACGTCAAGTGCACTAATGATGTATACCAAGAGAGTATCCGGAACTATGACAAACTTATAAGGAAATGGCACGACTAACATGTTGAGCAAGGATGAATTTCTCTTTCTCCGGAACAGCCAACCACTCATACCGACATTCTACCATCTGCCCAAATTACATAAAGACAATGTACACCCACCGGGCCGTCCGATTGTGTCATCCATTGGCAGTCTCACCGAAAACATGTCCCGTTTCATTGACAAATTTTTATTTCCCTTGGTACTCACTTTATCTTCATATGTCCGGGATACCAAGGACTTTCTTAACAAAATTCGAAACGTGAACTGGGACAATGACTGCCAGTTAATTGTGCTGGACATCACAAGTTTGTACACAGTCATAGATCACCAGCAAGGCCTAGAAGCTATTCAGCACTTCCTGAACTTGAGACAATTAAGATTTACTAAACATAACACCATGATCCTCGAATTCACTGAATTTTGTTTGAGTAATACAATTTTTTTATTTGAGGATCAATTGTTCAGGCAGGTGTCCGGAACGGCGATGGGTACCTGTTTCGCTCCCAGCTATGCGAATCTTTTCGTTGGCTGGTGGGAGGAGCAGGTACCCAGGAGCTGTATGGCAGATGGCTTAGAAGGAAGGACTGAGGGTTGGTTCAGGTATATCGACGACCTGTTTATCTTCTGGCGTGGCTCATCTAAAACAGCACATGCCTACATCAACCTACTTAATGAGAATGACTACAATTTACATTTTTCAGGGACGGTGAGTCCGGTAACCGCGGACTATCTCGACCTAAAAGTATTTTCAGAAAACCATCAGATTCACACAGCCCTACACAGAAAAACTACTGCTGGTAATTCCACACTCTTCGCCAGCAGTAGCCACCCCCCGCAACTCATTAAGAGTATTCCATACGGAGAGCTACTCCGACTCCGGAGGAACTGCTCGAGACTAGAGGATTTTGAGGTGGCAGCGAGGGAGTGTGTGAGTAGATTTATGGCCAGGGGGGTATGGAGAAGTCCTTTTGAATAAGACCTTGAAAAGAGTAAGGGCTATCCCTAGAGATTCCTTGTTGACAACTAAATCGACCAAAAGGAACGACCCCAAGACAGCATTAGCTGGTAAAGGAAAGTTCAGACTAATAACTCCCTTTTCCGCTGGAGCTGACGATTTAAGGGCCATGCTCCGAAAAAATTGGCACATTCTCAAAACAGATAACACACTCAAAGATGACCTACCTACCCACCCACTTATAACCTTCAACAAAGCCAGATCTCTAAGCGACTATCTGGTAGCTGGTCACATGGAGAAACCACTTTCAAAGAGTAACACCTTAAAAACCATGAGTGGGTTTTACCCATGTGGCAAATGCAAGGCGTGTGCCGGGAGTAGAAGGGTGCTCTCCATTGAGGTACCTGACACTGGTAAGAAACTGCAAATTAAGCAGTTTATTACATGCAGCACACCTTTAGCGGTTTATTGTTTGACCTGCCCGTGTGGCCTTCGCTACATAGGGAGCACAATCAATATGCTCAAACTACGCATCCTAGAACATCTAAGAGCGATTGATAAAGCAGACCCATCTTATCCAGCCGCCCGGCATTTTGCCGAGAAACACAATAGAGACCGTAGTCAGCTGCAATATTTTGGCCTCGACACCATCAAGAAGACCATCAGGGGAGGAGATCACCTGCGACGATTACGCAGGCTGGAATCACGCTATATAATAGACCTCTCCACAAAATGGCCTAGAGGGATGAATAGTGGTGAGGAGATGGTATTTCATCTAGGTAAATGATGTAGGTGTTACCTGTAAATCGTACTGTATAGAGTGTATCTCTGTCTGCTGAATTTTTGTGGATTACTTCATAAACCATATATACTCACTTCAGGTGCTTAGGACAATGGCTAAACCGAAAGTTCGGATGAATTTTGGATTAAATATCCACTTGTCGTATACTAATTTTTGCACTTGTATGCCAATCTATGGTTCATAATATTTGTTATAATCACTTATAGGTTCACAGGGCTCTTTGATTCCTAGTCGAATATGACGTTTATATTTAAAATATGATGTAGTTATGGCACTTTTTCCTTTCCTTTGTTGATTTCTTTTAGGTTATACAGGATGATATAGACTTTTTTATCAATTTTGATGTATAAACTCTAGTGTAAGAGTGGGACCCACCTCTAATGGCCTTGTATATTTCCAGGGGACTTTGCCGATCCACGGCTGTATCAAAGAGTGCAACTGTAGCACAATTAAGTAATTAATTTTTGTACCTCACTACAGCGCGCTCACCTATCTGTAGGTTTCATAATGCTTACTACATTTGTTATGAGCACTGAGCATTGTAAATGGCGAATATTTTACCATTACAAAATGGAGCCCGCGTTTGTTGCGAGGTCTCTAGTCCTCTGTTGATGCCAATTAAGAGGTGTAACCCCTGCACGATGTCAATGTTGATTGTGATAAATGTACCGGTTTGTGCGTGTGGATACACACACTGACGAAGGCAAATCGCCGAAACGCGTCTGTGGTATAGCTTGTAGTTAAATAAACTACTCTGTGAGAAGGAACCTCCCGAGTGCTGTCTTTCATTCCTGGGGATCTGCCTGGATTTGACGAGCGTAATATATATATATACAATGCACTTTATCGCGAAATTTGCACAGAAAGATGAATTGAATATGTACATATTACTGTATAAATGTGTCTTAAGGTATTTATACCGATATGAAATGTATGTGAATATGCAATGTGGAGCCAAGGATGCTTCTATAGCGAATGTACAGATTGGTTACTACAACTAGAGCACTGTCACTTTAAATTGCATCACTAACAAAAAAGAAAAAAAAATGCAAATGTTGGTATATAAGAAACCAGGTGACCATTTACTGTGTCATGTGATCAAGGTACGTCAGTACCGAAACGCGTAATGGCCGACTGAGTAGCAGCTAATAAACCAACGATTTTTTCTACTAACCTGGGTCTGTGCTCCATGTGTCTCTTCGGGAGAAGAGAGCGCCTGCGTCCTTGCTTGCGAAGTGGAGTGGCGGCAATATATATATATATATATATATATATAACCTACTGGCGGTCGCCAGTAGGTATATATAGTTAGGATTGGCTACCATAGGAAATCCGCAACATTCCATTGGGAATAACTCTGGCGCCGGTTGAGGAATTTGTGTGTAACTTTCCAAAATTCAGGACGGCTCTGCTGCGCTCCTTCACTGAAAGTTTCGAGGGGATTCGTGAAGTGGGGGCTGAGAAAAAAGGGGGTCCCAAAACGTGTTTTCCCCATGTTAATTTCCATAGGACGGTCTGACAAGTCTACATCCCGAACCGCTGAACGGAATTACGCCAAACTTTGCAAGATTGTAGCGACTGGTACGCAGATGTGCCTTTGCTATATTTGGTGAAAATCCCTCCAGTAGTTCCTGAGAAAATCAAAAGAGAAAAAATATATATATATGTATAGCAGTTTACGTGTAAGCTTACTGTAAGCTTACCTTTGCGAGCATGAGCTGCATTCTGATTGGCTGCCAATGTCTGTCAACAATCCAAACCTGAAAGTGTTGGCAGCCATCTTGTGCCTCAGTAGACTGAGGCACAGGAAAGCAGAAAAACAAACATGTAGAACTCAAAAAGGGGGCAGGGTAGAAGCAACCTGACCCCCTAGACCTGCTCAGGGGTCCCACAAGGACCTCCAAGGAAAAAAAAATTGTTTTCAAAATTCAAATTCTTCATCCAAGAAGTGTTGGCAGCCATCTTGGGACCAATATACATGATAGCACCTCATTAAAAAGCATTGTAGTTAATAGAGGGTTTTAGGACTTTAGTTACATTATAAATCATTTGTTGATGGTACCATACTCATTTTAGGAATTGTGGTGTGTTCTAAGGTGATTTTACCATGTGAAAAAGCCTTCTGCTGGGATATCATGAATCATGTTTGAAAGAAAACTATTATCTCATGCTTTTCCCACAGTGGTTTGGAAGGGGATCTATAAGCTAAACTGAAAGCATATTTTCTGTAAATTCACATTATCTTTCTCAGTCATGTGAGAATGAAGTCTGACATTCTCAGTAAAACATGTACATCCAACAAGGACCGAGACTGTCAGTTGATTCCTTTGTGTTCTACTGCAGCTTCCCAGAGTGTTCTAAAGAACAACTAGAGCGCTAACAGTCTTACTTATGACAAAAGTATGGCACACCAGAAGCCATCTTGATTGGAATGAAGTGGTAAGTCTGAAAACATTTAATTTAAAAAGGAACAAAATGAGGGGGTTCATTTTGCCATAGAAAGTATGATTAGTGCTTCAGAAAGAAAAATTAGGGCACATTTTGAGTAACTTCTCAAATACTCTTCTATTTCATTAAACAATTCTGACATGCAGTCTCCCAAGATAGCCACCAGAGACAAAAGAGCCCAAATGTAGCCCAAATAGCACCCAGATGTAGCCCAAATATAGCCCAATGACAGAATGTCCCAGAGTGTTCTAAAGAACAACTAGAGTGCTAACAGTCTTACTTATGACAAAAGTATGGCATACCAGAAGCCATCTTGATTGGAATGAAGTGGTAACTCTTAAAACATTTAATTTAAAAAGGAACAATATGAGGATATATTTTGCCATAGAAAGTATGATTAGTGCTGCAGAAAGAAAAATTAGGGCACATTTTGAGTGACTTCTCAAATCCTATTCTATTTCATTAAAAAATTCTGACATGCAGTCTCCCAAGATGGCCACCAGAGACAAAAGAGCCCAAATGTAGCCCAAATAGCACCCAGATGTAGCCCAAGTATAGCCCAATGACAGAATGTCCCAGAGTGTTCTAAAGAACAACTAGAGCGCTAACAGTCTTACTTATGGCAAAAGTATGGCACATCAGAAGCCATCTTGACTGGAATGAAGTGCTAACTCTTAAAACATTTAATTTAAAAAGGAACAATATGAGGATATATTTTGCTATAGAAAGTATGATTAGTGCTGCAGAAAGAAAAATTAGGGCACATTTTGAGTGACTTCTCAAATCCTATTCTATTTCATTAAACAATTCTGACATGCAGTCTCCCAAGATGGCCACCAGAGACAAAAGAGCCCAAATGTAGCCCAAATATCACCCAGATGTAGCCCAAGTATAGCCCAATGACAGAATGTCCCAGAGTGTTCTAAAGAACAACTAGAGCGCTAACAGTCTTACTTATGACAAAAGTATGGCACAACAGAAGCCATCTTGATTGGAATGAAGTGGTAACTCTTAAAACATTTAATTTAAAAAGGAACAATATGAGGATATATTTTGCCATAGAAAGTATGATTAGTGCTGCAGAAAGAAAAATTAGGACACATTTTGAGTGACTTCTCAAATCCTATTCTATTTCATTAAACAATTCTGACATGCAGTCTCCCAAGAGGGCCACCAGAGACAAAAGAGCCCAAATGTAGCCCACATATCACCCAGATGTAGCCCAAGTATTGCCCAATGACAGAATGTCCCAGAGTGTTCTAAAGAACAACTAGAGCGCTAACAGTCTTACTTTTGACAAAAGTATGGCACAACAGAAGCCATCTTCATTGGAATGAAGTGGTAAGTCTGAAACAATTTAATTTAAAAAGGAACAAAATTAGGGGGTTCATTTTGCCATAGAAAGTATGATTAGTGCTTCAGAAAGAAAAATTAGGGCACATTTTGAGTGACTTCTCAAATCCTCTTCTATTTCATTAAAAGAATTCTGACATGCAGACTGAACATGCACTTTGAATACCAGCAGCAGACTTCCCTGGTGAGCAGTAGCTTTACTACAGTGATATAATGAGCAACTAGAGTGCTAACATTCAGAATTTATGGCAAATGTGTGACACATCTGAATGCCTTCTTGATGGAACCAAAGTAAACAAGCATTGAAAATGCAATAGATCTCACCCTCGTTTAAGTTAAATCCCTTCTGTTTGTAATGTGGTGGCTTTTTAGCTTTGCTTTTAATAGTGTTTTTCAAACTTTCATGTAAATAACATGCATATGTATGCATATATGCATATGTATGCATGCATTTATATTTGTATTTATATAGATATGCAGATTATATATGTATGTATATGTGTGCGTGTAGATAGACCGAGGCACATGAAAGCAGAAAAACAAACGTGAAGAACACAAAAAGGGGGCAGGGTAGATACACCCTGACCCCCTAGGCCTGCCCAGGTGGTCCTACAAGGACCAAAAAGGCCCACATTTCTTTTAAAAAAACCTGGTCTGTTTTTTTAAAAATGACCCCCCGGGGGGACCAAATCGCGGCGGCATAGTGATAAAAAAGTGTGGGGGGTCCACAATCCCCCCAACACTGCCCCGGGGACCGCAGCCCCCGGGGCAAAGCGACACAGCCCCTTGGCGCATACTGGAGGCTCATGGTAGGCTACTTGGCCCCCAGGTACCCCCAGTATGCAAGGGGAATTAGTTCCTATTCTGCAAACAATCCAGGGGTTGCGCTGCAGAGAGGTGTTAAAAAGGGTGAGGCCTCATTACACCTCTCTGCAATGCAGCCCCCTGGCGCATACTGCAGGTTCCAGGTGGGCTAGTTGGCCCCCAGGGACCCCCAGTATGCAAGGGGAATTAGTTCCCCCTCTGCAAACACGCCCAGGGGCTGTGTTGCAGAGAGGTGTAAAAAAGGGTGTGGCCTCATTACATCTCTCTGTAATGCAGCTCCCTGGCTTATACTGGAGGCTCCTGGTGGACTAGTTGCCCCCCAGGGACCCCCAGTATGCAAGGGGAATTAGTTCCTCCTCTGCAAACGCGCCAGGGGTTGCGCTGCAGAACGTTGTAAAAAGGGGGCGTGCCCTCTGAACACCTGCCTGCAAAAATGTAGTAAATCAGTATAAAAAAAATAACAATTAATAGATTTAAAAATTGTTATTTAAAAAACCTTCGAAATTCAATGAAAAAACCGTAGGTTTCAGGCCTTATATAGTTAGGAATTAGCATTTAAAAAACCTTGCAAATTCACTGAAAAAACCATAACTTTCAGGCCTTATATAGTTAGGAATTAGCATTTAAAAAAACCTTGCAAATTCACTAAAAAAACATAGGTTTCAGGCCTTATATAGTTAGGAATTAGCATTTAAAAAACCTTTGAAATTCACTGAAAAAACCATAGGTTTCAGGCGTTATATAGTTAGGAATTCGCTTTTAAAAAACCTTTGAAATTCACTCAAAAAACTATAAGTTTTAGGGGTGTTATAGTTAGCTGGACATTTCACTCATACAAAACCATTGAAATTGCTCCTATGTAGTTAGTTGTACTAACTATATTTCGCGCACCCGCAATCCACTGCTGATGATGTCACATATTAGATCATTCATGACATGGTTAGGGACATCACTGATGACATCTCAAATGGCATCACTAACGACATCATTGATGACTTCATCCATGTGACAACCACATACACCTTTTCATACACTATTACAATTTTTCATCACTCTTTGTAAAATACAGAGTATCATATTTGAATCCATTGTCACAGCAATACAAGTATCTAAAAATCCACTCAGTGATTCATAGATGTATACACACACCTAATCACTTACCTGTGGATTCACTCATACATGCTGTCAATGAACAATAGAACACTATCAAAAATACTTATACACCTATATCGACATTAAACAACAGCACACATCCTATTCACATATGAAGTCATCCTACTCACTTATGCAAACAATGGATCATACTTACATATTTACTTAGCAAAACACTTATACAAACACCACTTCATCTATTCATTTAGATAGTAAGTCATACTTAGTGAATTATAAAATCATTATTACAAGTATACAGTTATCCATACAGTCACTCACACAAGCATTGAGTCTTATGTATACTTATTTATATACAACAACTGACACATACACTGCCTTTTATTTTTCTAGTTTGTTGGAAGTGTACCATTGAGAAATATATTTGCTCATCACCACACCCATAAAGAGATTCACTCACCCAAACTGTTAGAACATGTAGTTTTAACTTCATATATCTACTGAATCAACTATT
The DNA here is from genome assembly GCF_964261635.1 of Lissotriton helveticus. NCBI lineage: Eukaryota > Metazoa > Chordata > Amphibia > Caudata > Salamandridae > Lissotriton > Lissotriton helveticus. Next base: position 262,980,788 of record NC_136065.1, on the reverse strand, counting down.
CATATATCTTTGGACAGTCACACACACCCCACCGAACCACACACACTTTCACACTCCCATACAAATACTCAGTTAACTAATCAATAACTAATATAGACTTTCACATAGCTAGTAACCAACTGTAGAATCAGTTTACACAACAACTGACAAAGTGATACAGATATTCACACAGTTTAGTCACTATCCACTATATTTAGTGAGACATTATACATTGGTCAAGTAAACAGTCAATTACACTGCTACTAAATCCTCCATCCAAATATTTATTTATATATATCCATTCATTCTTCAATGCAAATTGCTATATATATAATGCATATTTAAATAACGAAGCAAACCACATTCACTGGATGATGTCATCAGTGATGTCATCAGTGATGTCATTTGAGATGTCATCAGTGATGTCACTGACCATGTCATGAATGATCTAATATGTGACATCATCAGCAGTGGATTGCGGGTGCGCAAAATATAGTTAGTACAACTAACTATATAGGAGCAATTTCAATGGTTTTGTATGAGTGAAATGTCCAGCTAACTATAACACCCCTAAATCTTATAGTTTTTTGAGTGAATTTCAAAGGTTTTTTAAAAGCTAATTCCTAACTATATAACGCCTGAAACCTATGGTTTTTTCAGTGAATATATATATATATATATATATATATGTCCAATAAAGTCCAAATTGGGAATCACGTACTCTCAGGACGCAATATGAGTTGTATGGTTCAGGATTTAATCAGCTTATCACCATTTGCTCACGCTACGCCACAACCGTGTACCAGTGAGTGTTATGTGGACGATGTTGTGTAGGTAATACCCTGCTCATTTACAGTCCTCTTTATGTTTGCCATTTACTCCAATTTGTTTCCCACTTGTATGGGCAGCCCCTGCTAGTGTATATAGTTTTCTTAGCTAAACTGCACCAATCCAGGTCAGACTTCCAATCCGCTATTTTTGGTGGAGGAGCCATCCCCCAGCATCTTGCAACATTTTGCTTTGCCACGACTGCCGCCAGGGATAGCCAGATTTCCGTGTATCATGGCCATGTTTCCTCTCCAGCAATTTGTAGTAGGAACCATTTGGGCTTGATTGGGACTGGTTGACCCACTATACTGGCCATAAACCTTACAATCCCTTGCCAATATTCCTGTATGATTGGACAGCCCCATAGTATGTGATAGAAGGTCCCTTCTTGGCCACATCCCCTCTGACAGTGGCTTGTCCTCAAGTGTCCTATTCGATGCAACACTGTTAGGGCATAATATGTCTGGTGGAGTATTTTTATTTGTATCAATCTGAACCTGGATCTTATTGCTACCTCCCTTGGACTTTGTAATGCCTCCACCCATTCATCATCATCTAGGTTTCCGAGAATGCCTTCCCATGAGGTCTTTAGTGGACCCAGAATATCTGGGGAGTGTTTATTATTTTTTTGTATATTAGTGATATCACTGTGGAGGTTAACAGGTATGTGAGTAGTCGATCTTCTAAATGAGAAGGTTCTACGAGGGGTTCACCTTCAATGATGTGAGTCCTGAGGGCATGGCCAAGTTGTAGGTATTTTAACCACTCACCCTTTCCTTATTCGTATTCTTGCTGTAACATTTCAAATTTAATATAGGCTTGGTCTCTCCACGCGTCCCGCAGTTTCTCTAATCCCAGTAGTTCCCACTTACTAAAGTTCTCCTTTTTTTTTACTGTGGAAGCCCAGCATTGCTTTAGAGTGGGGTCATTTTTGTCACTCTTCCCTACCAACCTAGATATTTGTTAACCGTGCCCCATACTGTTATTAATGTGCGAGTGTGTGTGGGAAGCTCTCTTATCTGCCTTGTATCGTAGACTAATGGAAGACACCCCTCTACACCCATCGTCACTCTATCTACCCTCCATGCCGGGTCTGTTCGGTCTCTGTACATCCAGTCATTGACTGTGACCAGCTGCGAGGCCCAGTGGTAGCTGTTAATGCCTCGAACGGCTAAACCGCCTTCATAGACTCCTTTCTTCAACTTGCGAAGTGCTATGTCCGGAGCGCCTCCACCTCAGAGCAGGGAACGTAGCTCGGTTTCCACCCTCTGGAAAAAGATGTGGGGAATTCCATAGGGCATGGTTTTGTATAAAAGTCGGGGGAGTGTCATCATTTTATATAGGGCTGCTCGGCCCATCAGTGTAAGAGGAAGCGATCGCCACTGTTTCACATCTTTTATGAATCTATTCAGTTAGGGTATTAGATTTAGATGATGGGATTCTTGTGGGTCTCTAGTAACTTCTATTCCCAAGTATTTGAAATTCCTAGTTTCTATTGGAACTTTGCATCTAGAGGTCAGACTGGGGATGCCCCCCGTCAGTAGTACTAAGAGGGATTTGTCCCAATTAATCCGGTAGCCTGAATAGTCTCCAAAAATGCAGGCAAATTTGGAGTATTCGGTCTACTAATTGCCACGGTTTGAGTAAATATAATAAAATGTCATCTGCGTAGAGGGAAATGCGTTCCTCAAAACCCCCCCATCCCCCTCCACCGCCCTCCCACTGGAATGCCCTATATCAGGGGGTCTTGCCATGTCCATGCCGCTAGTGGCTAAAATGCCAGGACGAATAATAATGGTGAGAGGGGGCAACCCAGCCTCATTGCTTTCACCAGGAGGAACTCCCTGGACCCTGTGTCATTGACTCGTACACTTGCTAGCGGCCGGTGGTAGAGCAGCCTTATCCAGCCGATAAATTTATGTCCGAACCCCAGATGACTAAGTAGTGCAAAGAGGCAGTCCCACTCTACACTGTCATGTTTTTTTTTTATCAATAGCAAACAGATAGTTTTCAATAGAGCGGAACTAATAACTCCATTTAGTTTCTGGTTTACCAGGCGCAGGAAGAACCATGGAACCCTGACTAACTTGGTGCAGACAAGCCATGCCACTGCCACTATAAATAACTCCATTAAATGGTTGGTTTGGAATGGATAAGAAAACAATGACCATATCTGTACTACTAAGGCTTTAAGAATCTAGAATTAATCCATGCTGCTTTTACACATGCGGTAACTGCAAACACAACAATGATGGACAGAATGTGGATCAATGTCACACATTCACCCCAGTCCAAAGATCTGGGCCCAAATCCATCGTTTTTCCACTCCACACCACCCTGGGTTAGACAATGGCGATATGCAAATCAGCGCTGACCCTGTGCCCCATGGGAACAGTCCAGTCCGAACTACAAAAGCCATGTCCTTCCCAGAACGGAAACAAGCATCCGAGGACCGGCCCGGTTTCGAGGTAACACCTCTCTTCAGCCCGGCTAGCTTGATTCCAGTGGTGTGGAGTGCCTGGGACTCACGTCTGAGCATCCCCAGTACACTTAGAGCGGTAACTGCAAACACAACAATGATGGACAGAATGTGGATCAATGTCACACATTCACCCCAGTCCAAAGATCTGGGCCCAAATCCATCGTTTTTCCACTCCACACCACCCTGGGTTAGACAATGGCGATATGCAAATCAGCGCTGACCCTGTGCCCCATGGGAACAGTCCAGTCCGAACTACAAAAGCCATGTCCTTCCCAGAACGGAAACAAGCATCCGAGGACCGGCCCGGTTTTGAGGTAACACCTCTCTTCAGCCCGGCTAGCTTGATTCCAGTGGTGTGGAGTGCCTGGGACTCACGTCTGAGCATCCCCAGTACACTTAGAGCGGTAACTGCAAACACAACAATGATGGACAGAATGTGGATCAATGTCACACATTCACCCCAGTCCAAAGATCTGGGCCCAAATCCATCGTTTTTCCACTCCATACCACCCTGGGTTAGACAATGGCGATATGCAAATCAGTGCTGACCCTGTGCCCCATGGGAACAGTCCAGTCCGAACTACAAAAGCCATGTCCTTCCCAGAACGGAAACAAGCATCCGAGGACCGGCCCGGTTTCGAGGTAACACCTCTCTTCAGCCCGGCTAGCTTGATTCCAGTGGTGTGGAGTGCCTGGGACTCACGTCTGAGCATCCCCAGTACACTTAGAGCGGTAACTGCAAACACAACAATGATGGACAGAATGTGGATCAATGTCACACATTCACCCCAGTCCAAAGATCTGGGCCCAAATCCATCGTTTTTCCACTCCACACCACCCTGGGTTAGACAATGGCGATATGCAAACCAGCGCTGACCCAGGGACGGCATGGCTTGGCAGTTCGGGCTGGACTGTTCCCATGAGGCACAGGGTCAGACTGATTTGCATATGGCCATGTCTGAACTGGGGTGGCAGAGTGGGCTAAAGAACGGTGATGGATTAAACCCAGATCTTTTGACTGGGTGTGAGTGTTTGATTGGTTCAGATGCTCCGTCCATCACCACCCCCTTTTGTAACGCTTTGGCCGCCATAAGTGTGGCAGGGTATGCTCAGACATGAGTCCCTTGCTCACTTTGCCACTGGATTCAAGCAAGCCGGGCTGAAGACGGCTGTAATGCCAGAAACCGGTCCTCGGAAGCTTGTTTCCGGTCCAGGGAAGGCATGGCTTGGCAGTTCGGGCTGGACTGTTCCCATGAGGCACAGGGTCAGACTGATTTGCATATGGCCATGTCTGAACTGGGGTGGCAGAGTGGGCTAAAGAACGGTGATGGATTAAACCCAGATCTTTTGACTGGGTGTGAGTGTTTGATTGGTTCAGATGCTCCGTCCATCACCACCCCCTTTTGTACCGCTTTGGCCGCCATAAGTGTGGCAGGGTATGCTCAGACATGAGTCCCTTGCTCACTTTGCCACTGGATTCAAGCAAGCCGGGCTGAAGACGGCTGTAATGCCAGAAACCGGTCCTCGGAAGCTTGTTTCCGGTCCAGGGAAGGCATGGCTTGGCAGTTCGGGCTGGACTGTTCCCATGAGGCACAGGGTCAGACTGATTTGCATATGGCCATGTCTGAACTGGGGTGGCAGAGTGGGCTAAAGAACGGTGATGGATTAAACCCAGATCTTTTGACTGGGTGTGAGTGTTTGATTGGTTCAGATGCTCCGTCCATCACCACCCCCTTTTGTACCGCTTTGGCCGCCATAAGTGTGGCAGGGTATGCTCAGACGTGAGTCCCTTGCTCACTTTGCCACTGAATTCAAGCAAGCCGGGCTGAAGACGGCTGTAATGCCAGAAACCGGTCCTCGGAAGCTTGTTTCCGGTCCAGGGAAGGCATGGCTTGGCAGTTCGGGCTGGACTGTTCCCATGATGCACTGGGCCAGGGACAGACTAATTTGCATATAGCCAGGTTCTGAACTGGGATGGTGCAGTGAGCTAAAAAACGGTTTAACTTCTTAAAGGTACAGTGTGACACTGAATCCAGTACTGTATCGAGTACCAGATACAGAGGCAGCTTCATTACAATCCAGAAGAGTGCATACCTTGCACAGATGAATTCTATGAGTAGAGGATGGGCCTGACACTAACCAACAACAACCATTTGAAACTTGCATGGTAGGTTTCATTTTAAGGACCTGATATGTATTGAATCGCAAATGGAGTTGCGCAAGGAGGGACTCGATATCATAAGGCAGGACAGCCAACTATGAGGGACAATATGCTAAAATAAGATATAGATAAATATTGGACAACAGCTAAATGGGTGGAGAAGTGAAAATAAGATATTATTCTGCATTGCAATTAAACCTTGACCCTTTTTCAGCTGAAAAGAGAATAAATGACAGTCCCACATTGTTTTAACCACGAATAGTACAATGATTCTACAAAATATTATGTATGTTTTATAACTATCTGCACATATGTTTAATTGAAAAGTAATAACAATGGTACATCTATATGGTTGTTTCATACACTGTAGCTTGGTATGTGTATTATGCTGTATACATGATAAGGGGAAGAACAGTCACCAATGATACTTATGACTGAACAATGCTTGGATTAGTGAGGAATTGATCTGCTGAACAACATGATTTGTCTGTTTCCCCTGTTTTATACTGTATCATCACTGCTTAAATGCTAATAATGTGCAAAGTAAGGTGTTATTGATTTGTCCGACAATTCGGTCTTCATTTTTCTTTCCCAAACCAAAATGGCCACCATGCTAGGTCATTCACTATATAGTGAACCGGCAAACTTATAATCATTAATTCATTAGCAATCAATACAAAAATATGGTCGGAGGATAATGATAACATATATAAAAAAAGTCAGAACATATTACAGACAAAACTTTTTGTAAAACAAATTAATGTTTTAAGGATCGAACAAAACCGAAACACTTCCGGAACCACAGCTCCGAGTATTGTTCCGATGACTTGATACAAACTAGATTAATTCGTTCTAAATCTAAAATTAGCATCTGTGATTAAATCAGGCAAGGTGAATGATAAGTATACATAAAATAAGCATGTAGCTGCGGCTTTGTATGTTAACCGACGCCATCACTTCCGGGTTAGACCGGGCAGAATCAGAATAAAAATGCATCCATTTCACGTGTCATGTCACTTCGGATTGCGAGAAGTGAGACGACACGGAGGAACAGGGAGGCCGACTTGAAGCAATAAGGTACGTGTGCATACGAGCCCCCGGGAGAGTAGCACTTAGAACGGGAATAGGCTATATCTTGATTGCCTAGTAAGCGAACGAGGGAGAGAGTTACAACTGCTCCAGGACCCTGCTATAGAACGTGCAAATGGGGTGGTGGTGTAGCCAGACTCTCATTAGAGACTCTCATTAGAGACCGCTTCACATGCAATTTAGAATATATAAATACGGCATCATGTAACAATCTTAATTATTGCTGTCCATAATTTTGGTTTAAAGACTTAAAAGAGTAAAAAATGGATGCTCTAAATTTAAATGATCTAGACAGATGCAGACAATGGAGTTAAATTTATGGAACATAAAGATAAAATAGCAACTCATGGAGTGAAACACATTGAGAACGTTAATTCTTTAAAATACTTATGTTTGTAGACTCTGAACTTCCTGGTTGCACATAAGAAAAGACCCGGACAGGTGCGGATAACCTTCATAGCCATAACCTGAATATCTACCCACATCTAATGGGTGAGTAATGAAACGGGGAACCTTCTGGCACAGTAGTGATAACGTAAAATAATAGTAGACCCCTAAGACTCAAAAAAACTTTTTTTGTATTAAGGATAAGAATAAAGAGAAAAAGACTCTCCACAAATGAACTAATCTGTCATAAAAAGGAGCCCCCTCTATCAACAACGGTGGTTCCTCCGTGCAAACAGACAATTTTCAGTCTGGAATATAAGGTAAATATATCTGCCACTGCCCCAAGTGTTTATGGCAAGTGGAGTATTAGCAATATAACTAAGGAGCGGCATTTTCCGTTTTTTTATCCTATCTAGACTTCTCACTTGTGTATGAAACCCTATGAAGAAAATCTGGTGATAAGTAATCATCAAGAGAGATAGCAATTGACAAGATTCTCTAAGATAAGATAAAGGTACATATGGATTTTTTTGACTAACCCAGATAGGGTAATTGTTAAATTAACTTTGTGTCGTGCAAGACTTATACCATTAGTCAATAATGGATTTGAGGCTGTCAATGGGATTAGTGTAAAAGTATAAAAATGTAAAAATCAGACAATGAGTGAAACCAGAGCAGGGCATGTAGAAAACGCGAACAGACAGAGTATATTGTGATGTTAAAATCTTGTTATTTGTTTGTAGATAAGAAGTCAAATGTTTGTGTCCTGAAGAAGGTGTCAAGATTGAGTAACACCGAAACGCCGCGTCGACTTGTTTACAACACTTTGACTGTGTATAATTTTAATAAGGTCACCATCTTAGATGGTATTTTATATTTTACATATTGTTTAATTTTTAGACTGTAACCCAGTTGGGAGGCTTTAAATAAATTTTGTACATCTTTATAATTAATCAGCAGCGTTTTTTACTTTTACATGTTGTGTGAGTCTGCCTAGACTTAGTCCTGTATTCTTGTCTGATGTGTCCATTGGACAATTTACTGAGTATCTGAATACCTCAATATCCCTTGTGCAGCTTTTTTCTCAGCGATCCTAGTCTGCCACTACTTGAACAGGGATTTGTTGATTGTGTATGACTGAATATTCCCCCTCCCTGAAAAATAAAACAGGGGATCCTCCACTCTTTTTTAACTTGAATTGTACAGCTTGTCAGCTGGGAGGCACACATTTTGATCAATCTCGATCGAGGCATAGACCCACGTAAGCATCCCAATTTATGAATGGATGCTTTAAAAACCTACGGGTTCTCCGAAGAGGAGTTTAATAAAATCGTTAATGGCACCTCAAAAAACTTCACATCCATAGCCACCTCGAATAATGATGAGGAGAAATGGAAAGAACTGTGGAATAACAAAAAGAAACTCGTTCGCACAGAACTCCATGCTGATTTTTTAATTGACTATCTCAAAAAAGGTATAATTCCTAGTGGCCTACAGGTTAAAAATGAACCTGGAGTGTTCATACGGCACGACAAGTTCATTGAAAACTGGACCCTGATTGCTAATAGATGCAGCAGGGATTGGATGCTGTTAATAATTGAAACAGCTAATGCCATTTTAATAATAGAAAGAAGAGAGATAGAGGAACTAGAAGCGAAATTGGACACATCAGCATATGAAGACGCCAAGAAAAAACTTGACGAAATCCAAAAAGACGTCTCTGGTTACAGGGACTATCTTTTTGGGAAAAAAAGTAACAAATTCAACAAAGATGTGGCCAATTACAACACTGAGATAGTCTACCCATACACCCAAAAAGACTTCTTTGATCGCCCTAGGGATAACTACTCTAATAGAAACCAATGGCAACAACCTAGACATAGATACCCTAAAAAAAGAGTGACATTTACAGATTCATCTTACACTAGTACGGATTCTGAAAATGACAACACAAACGAGAAAAATAAATCAGGAGAATCAACCTCAACTCCTAACAGAGATTCATTATCTTTTTTAGGACAACGAGGCAGAGGGAATCCTCAACATCACCAAAACCAGTCACGAGGCAATAGGAGGGGCAAGTTTTTCCCTCAACCTCAACAACAAAGGAGGTATTACACAAGGAGTCAACCCAAGTGGGACTAGATCAAAAAGCTGCCATCATAAATCTTTTTTTTTTTTTCTTTAAGCAAAACAGAAAAGGATGTCTTAGAAAAAGGTCTCGGTTTCGCCATAAGCACAAGAGTTGACAAATATAACTTAGAACGAGACCTACAGGGCTTTTTTAGAAAAATACGCCTCCAAGATTACTTTAGAGATAAACCTCCAAAGGAAGGCCCCATTAATAAATCGGGTTTAAAACCTAAATCCGAGTGGACTCCAAACATAAATATGGTGCACAAACAAGTAGATCTTTTTGAAAAGGTTGTAGAAAGCAATATCTCTAATCTCCTAACACACTCAATGGCAGGTTTGAATAACTTAAACACTGCAGAAAGATCAGCACTTACAAATTTGGAAAACAACAAAAATATCACAATTAAACCAGGAGACAAAGGGGGCAGTATTGTCCTGATGAAAACGGAAGACTATAACAACAGGATGATGTATCTTCTAAATAATACTGAGCATTATTGTTCATCTTCTAGACAGGAATGGAATGCTTTAATTCTAAAAGTAAATAATTTACTGGACTTTGCAAAAGAAGACGAGATAATCTGTCTAGATGAATACAAATTTTTAAAAAACGAGGCCCCTGTCATCCCAGCTCTTTATGGACTTCCAAAAGTTCATAAGAGTCTAACTAACCCTCCGATGCGCCCTATTGTCTCGAGTATTAACTCTGTGACTGAGCCACTGAGTAAATACATTGACAAATTTCTTCAACCCATGGTAACGAGGCAAAAAGCGTACATAAAGGATACTACCTGTATGATCGACAAAATCGAAGGGTTAGTATATGATGTAAATAACCAATGGTTAGTTACCCTAGACATAGAGGCCCTCTACACCAATATCCCACAGGATGATACCATCAAGATGTTGGAGGGCCTCTTACAAATAGGACAAGAAGATCTTAGCAATCACGCAACATTTATTTTGGAATGTGCCGAAATAATTTTAAAAAATAATATTTTTTTATTCAAAAATGATTTTTATAAACAAATTAAAGGGACCAGCATGGGGGCTACCTGTGCCCCAAGTCTGGCATGCTTATATGTGGCGGCCTTTGAGGACCAACATATTTTTAACGATATGGCACCATTTAGCGAGAATGTGACATGTTGGTCGAGGTATATCGACGACATTTTTTTTATTTGGACGGGCGACCTGGACACACTAACGGAGTTCATCGCTTGGCTAAATTTAGGCGACACAAATCTTCGCTTTACCTCAAACTACAATAAGGAAAGCATTGAATTCCTGGATATTAAAATCCGTGTAGAGAATGCAGTTTTAGGTGTTGATCTTTACACCAAACCCACTGACAGAAACACATTACTGCATTATAAAAGCAACCACCCTAGATGCCAAAAGGACAACATACCATTCGGCCAATTTTTAAGAATCAGGCGTAATTGTACGAATATACAGGATTTTAATAGACATGCTGACGCCCTATCAGATAAATTAAAGAACCGAGGATATCCCAAAAGCCTAATTAAGAAAGCCTATAAACGGGCGAAATATTATGACAGGGACGCACTGTTTGATAAAGACAAACAGAAACATGATAAGAATCAGGACAAATTAATTTTTGTCACAAACTACAGTACAGCAAGCAACAAGATTAAAAATATCATTAACCGAAATTGGCCGTTGCTCAACGATAGGCAGGAAGTAAATATCCCAAAACCCATGTTCAGCTTCAGAAGAAATAAGACCATAAGAAACTGTTTAGTTCATACCTTTACAGAAAAGAGCAAGGACAGCCAAGGAACAATTGATAACAACCCATTGCCCACTGGCAATTTTTGCTGCAATATGTGCACAAATTGCTCATCACTTATGAAGGGCAAGGCGATTACCTATAATGGAATCGATCATAAAATCAAAAGTTTTATCAATTGCAAAACCAAAAATTTGATTTATATGATAAAATGTCCGTGTGACAAGGCATACATAGGGGAAACCGCTAGAGAAATAAAGGTGAGGATAACAGAACACAAATCCGCAATCAGAACCAAAAAAATTACTGCTCCCTTGGTCGAGCATTGGATTAAACACAATCATAAAATAGAAGATCTTAAATGGGGAGGTGTAGAAGCCATATCCCATAACTTTAGAGGAGGCAATGAGAACATTAAAAGAAAGAAAAGAGAACAGTTTTATATGTCCCTTTTCAACACTTTCAGAACAGGACTCAACAATAGAGAGGAGTGGGAAAGATTAATTCTATGAGTAGAAGATGGGCCTGACACTAACCAACAACAACCATTTGAAACTTGCATGGTAGGTTTCATTTTAAGGACCTGATATGTATTGAATCGCAAATGGAGTTGCGCAAGGAGGGACTCGATATCATAAGGCAGGACAGCCAACTATGAGGGACAATATGCTAAAATAAGATATAGATAAATATTGGACAACAGCTAAATGGGTGGAGAAGTGAAAATAAGATATTATTCTGCATTGCAATTAAACCTTGACCCTTTTTCAGCTGAAAAGAGAATAAATGACAGTCCCACATTGTTTTAACCACGAATAGTACAATGATTCTACAAAATATTATGTATGTTTTATAACTATCTGCACATATGTTTAATTGAAAAGTAATAACAATGGTACATCGATATGGTTGTTTCATACACTGTAGCTTGGTATGTGTATTATGCTGTATACATGATAAGGGGAAGAACAGTCACCAATGATACTTATGACTGAACAATGCTTGAATTAGTGAGGAATTGATCTGCTGAACAACATGATTTGTCTGTTTCCCCTGTTTTATACTGTATCATCACTGCTTAAATGCTAATAATGTGCAAAGTAAGGTGTTATTGATTTGTCCGACAATTCGGTCTTCATTTTTCTTTCCCAAACCAAAATGGCCACCATGCTAGGTCATTCACTATATAGTGAACCGGCAAACTTATAATCATTAATTCATTAGCAATCAATACAAAAATATGGTCGGAGGATAATGATAACATATATAAAAAAAGTCAGAACATATTACAGACAAAACTTTTTGTAAAACAAATTAATGTTTTAAGGATCGAACAAAACCGAAACACTTCCGGAACCACAGCTCCGAGTATTGTTCCGATGACTTGATACAAACTAGATTAATTCGTTCTAAATCTAAAATTAGCATCTGTGATTAAATCAGGCAAGGTGAATGATAAGTATACATAAAATAAGCATGTAGCTCCGGCTTTGTATGTTAACCGACGCCATCACTTCCGGGTCAGACCGGGCACCCCCTTTTGTACCGCTTTTACACATGCGGCATGCACAGGCTGATGTCCGTGTACACAGTATTTGTATTGTCAAATCCACACTTCAACACTTGTGTGCTGTCAGACTCCGACATTATGCTCCGTCCATAATGACCAAAGCACCCCCTTTTACAGTCAGGATAAAGTGCAGATGTTCATTAGTTATTAAGGCCTAGTTTTATCAAGGTTTGTGTTCACCGTTGGGCCACGAAAGGCTACGCAAAACCTAGAATGAGATTTATCATGCCACGCAGAGGCACCTTGAGTGGCCCTGCGTGGCTTGGTAAATCTGGTGTAATGCAAGGCAGTGCTCTGAGAAGGCATTACAGAACACGTGGGTGTTCCCATATATCCACCCACATATTCTGAGGCATTCTAAGATCTACCAACCAGTGGTTAATTTATAAAAAAAATAACTACTGGGGCTCCCGTCAGGAGGCAGCTTGCACCAGCCCATTTCTCCTTTCAGCGCCACCTAAAACAGAACCAACTACTAACCATGAAAGTGGGGAGAGGATGTGGCATAATGGCCAGATCTGCAGACTTCGTAGCTGGGAAACCAGGTTTGAGTCTTGGCGTCAGCTCCACATCCTGTGTTTGTGGGCAAATGACTTAATCTCCCCGTAAATGAATGTGTCCTTAATTGGTGCTCATGAAAAGTGCTTGTGTTGGCAATTAAGTGCTGGAGCTGACCACCGGAAATCACAGGCTCAAATAAAGCACTGTTACCAGCACTGATAAACCTGGGAATGCGTCAGAATTTTCTGCCTTTACAAAAGAGGTGCCACGAGGAGAAATATCTTTATTTCTCCTTCTTGTTCCCTCGTACTATGTGTGCTGCATTTTACAGTATACTTAGAAAAAGGAAAATGTCTCTAAGGATTTTTTAAGTGCAGGAAGGTGCTGCTTCCTGTACAAAAACAATTGTGCCTGTAGCACAGGCAGTCTTGCACAACGGCACAAGGGTGCTTGCCTTGGTGCAAGGCTGCACTGAACGCGCCAGTGTAAGGAGAGGACAGGAATGTGCCATATCTGGATAGAAGTGGCACATTCCTGCCCTCTCCCTGTCTTGCAACCTAGCGCAGCAATTTGGAATTTGGCTCGTGAGACTTTTCATAATTAGAGCCTCCATTAAATCTAGCATTTTACTTGTGACCAGATTTGCAGGGATTGTGAAAAAGAATATTCTGAGTTTGTCTTCTCATTTTCTTACACACCTCAATTTTCGTTTGGAAGAAATGTGTGTAAACTGCTCGTGTAAAGGTGGCTTTTTGTAATTTTGGTCTTCCTCATTGAGTGAATTATAATCCGATAAATTATTTCCCACGATTTCTTTTTTCCCACAATTGGATCTACTCCTCCACTTTTACCATTTTTTCTGTCATCGAAAAGGCACCACCTGGTCGCCGCCTTCCTCTGCCCTCTCACCACTTCTTTGAAAATGTTCAGAATCTTTACTACGTCCTTAAAATATAAAAATAGCTCTCGTGGGACATTTATTCTCAGAAATATTTTCTAAAAATGTACACGCTATTTTATTCTTTGAATGATAAATGTCTTGTATATATTATCTATTTTTTCTTGCTTGAATTTCATCCCGGTATTTATCAAATTGCTGAATATTTCCTTTGAACAGTTTACTTTCAGCAGTATTAGGTAGTCCTCCCTCTCCTGACACAGGGCTTCCCTTGTGCCATGTTAGAAATATCAATCTCAACCCTGGGGATGCTGACAGACAACAGCTTTTGACCGCCTTCATCCTCATTGTTTGACGGTGAAGGAGTCTTGAGACAGTTAAAAAAGTAACAGTAAGTTTAAATATGTCTTCCCTTCTTATTCAATGCCTCCTTGGGTTTCTGGCTGTAATGTGGAGGATAGCTGTGTGTCTGTCAACTGTGAAAGAAATCCCTTTTAAGGATGAAAGCCATCACCCACCGACAGGATGACATGCTTCATTTGGCGCAGGGTACCAGTGTGTGCTGCAATCCCATTGAGAGGGACCGCTTGGGGAGATGTAAATGCGTGTAGCTCCAGTTTCAGGTGAGGAGGGTTCTGGAACAAATTATCGCTCAAACTACTCACTGTTTACAGAAACTGACCACTCGGTCACTGCACACTGTTTGAATTTTAGGATAGGATCTTTCAATCAGACACTGCCTGGCTATTTCAAAATTACCACGACAAGCCCATGGGCCAGATTAGCTATTTGGACTGGTTCTATCCTCTTTAGATCTGGATGTGTATTTGGGTAAAGATCTGGGCAGAGCGGCCAGTGCTCTGGCAGGGGAATTGCAGGCCCTCTAGAAAGGGAGGAATCTGACACCACTGCCCAGAGGACACAGCAGCTGTCCAAGACACTCCAAGAAGGAAAGAAATGCAAAAGTGCTGGCTCCCCTGTCGCAGGCTTGACCAAGACTTGTATTGACATGCACAGGGAAGCCAGGTTCCACACTCACAGTGTACATATACCTTTCACTCATTAGGATTGTTTTTTTGTGCAGAGTTTTAATCAGGTATCAGAGCACTTTACATAGTACCAGTTACATTACATGTGGACACACATTCATTTTTGTTGGGCACGGGGAGATTAAGTGATTTGCCCAGAATCATGGGCTGTTAAGTGTCATTGCCGAGACTCAAACCCAGTTCACCAGATTCGAGGTCGACCGCCCTAGCCATTAGGCCAACTCTTCTCAGCGAAAGACCATGGTCAATAGAGAAGGGAACAACGTTTTAAAACAGGGGTTGCCTCTCTTCCGTAAGCAGATAGGCAAAAAGGCCTGCGCCTTCCCTATAAATGACACTGCTTCCGCCCCCTTCTCACATACCTCTAGTAGAGAAGGCAGTAGCCACTTTCTCAAAGAGGGGACATATTGGGTGCCCGCCTCGACCTCAGAGTACTTCTGCGGTCTAAAAAAAGAAGAAGGGCCTCACAAGGAGTGTAAATTTACTTGGGTATAATCAAATCTTGGGTATAATTTACTTGGGTATAATCAAATCCACAGTGAGTGCACAAGAAGGAAAAGCAACAAAGGGCAGGGGAGCGTGTGCTCTAGAGACATGGGAGTGACTTCTTATCCCAACAGGATACCCCTTTAAGCAATGCAGAGGCCAATAGAACCCTGCTTGTTTTTGACAACACGGAGGGCAAACAGGTAAACCCCACCCCAATGGGCATAGGCAAAAGTCACAAAATACTCCCCACACTTTGACTAATAGTGGCCTACCAAATACAGTCCCTACCCCTGTTCAAGGTAAGAAATGTACAGCATCCCACCTTGCCCTTAGGCAAGTTAGAGGAACTCCCATCGATCCACACCATTGTCAAAGCACGACAGGCACTACATACATTCACACTGCACTTGGGCAAGGCAGGGGGCCATGCAAACACCATCCCTTCTTCGCGCGGGGTTCACCCTGGGCAAGACACACCTTGGTCAAGGTGGGGAAGGGTACTAAATACCCTCCTCCCCTGGGAAAGGCAGGAGATCTATCAAACACCTACATGTTATTGGACAATGCAGGGCTTTCAAATCATTCCCCTTCCTTGGAAGTGATATACACCCACCATCAGTAGGAAAATACCGGAGACTCGACTCTTAGGCAAGGTGGGGGGCACTAAATGGTTCCCTTCCCTTGGTCAAGGAGGGAGCTACCAAATTCCTCACCACTGAAACTTGGCAAGGCAGACTCCAAAAAACACCACCACTCTAGCCTTTGGCAGGGAGGGTGGCCATACTCTACAAATAAAACACCCCTACATTTGGGAAAAGTGGAGCGAACAAGATTTATTACAAACAATAATTAAAATGACTAGAAATTAGTGTTAAATAAAAATTACGATTAAAGGAGTGTCACTACTCAAACCTAGAAACCTTGTTTAAAAAACGTTCTTAAAGTAACAATACTCAGAAAGTTTCTTTGTTCAGTGAGAGTGAAATCTTTGATGCAATGTAGAAGAAATAAAAATGAGAGAATCAATAAATATGTAGGTTGTGTCCCGCTCTGTGGACGAGATGTGATCCCACATGTTAAATCGCACTAAAGCATCAAGGTTTTATATTCCACTTAACTCGTTTCTTTCAGCCTATGTAAACTTCCAGTTACGGGATGTAGTATCCCCTACTCTAGTCAATGGAAACTTTCCCCCATACGTTTAACTAAAATGTTTCTCAAAAGCTTACAATCCTCTTTCCTTGTTTCTCCCCACTCTTATCCTAAAATGAACTAGGGGACACATCACTGAGCTCTCCTGGTTCATGGCATTCAGGACTACCCTCTGTTTCTCTGCCCAGTGACCTCGCATCTTGAGACAAATAGTTGATGCTCCACTTGTCTAGGCTGCCTTAGTACATGATCTGCACAACAACAGCTTGAATTTAACTTGGGAGCCTGGACTCTCACACCCTTGCGATCATTTGCCTTCCCTGCAGTGTAGGACGCCCATAGAATTCCTGCAAAATGCTGGCTCTAGTGTCTAGCTGAAGACTTTGAATCTGACCTTTGCCTAAACTGTGATGAGGCTTTACTGCTTGGTTTCCTGTAGGCCTGGGCGATAAATTCCGTTCCGCTTGTAGAATTTGCGGAATTTGGGTAATTTCGCGTTCCGCAGAGAACGTGGAATTGCCAAAAATTCCACGCTTCGCAGAATTTTTTGCTTGTTCGCGTTTTCACAATGCGTGTTCATAAGATATTTCTCCCCGAGCACGCAAACAGCGTTCGCAAACAGGAAAAAAGCATTGCGAACAGGCGAAACAAGGAATTAAGCGTGTTCGCGGAACTTTTGCGTGCTCGGCGAGATTTTTTACAATTTCGCAGAGCTTTGCGTAGCGCGACTACACACATTCCGCCCACCCCTAGTTTCCTGGCAGTGCTCACTGTTTTGGATAAATGCTGACCGACTGGAGACAGTTGCTGGCATTTGCTACAACTTCTTCCGGAGGATCTACGTCTAGAAGGATGGGGTCTTGCTCCCTTTTACAGTACGGGTGGATGATAGCAGACAGCATGTCTGAACACTCAGGGGGCATATTGGTTGATTGGACTTGTCATACTAGTCCGGTGCCTATATACAGCTAACATTGGATTCATTCAAGCAGGGGTTGTACAGGTTTTCAGCCCAAGAAGCATAAAAAGTGGTGCCGCTGGATGCATAACTGACCATGTATTCAATTAGCAACATGAAAGCAAATAATAGGTGAAAAAACGTACTCCAGCCTTTAGGATAGTTCTGCATCTTACTACATGAGCATGCGCAGTGTGTGCGGTCCATGCTTAGGATTTTGAGGAAAGCAGAGATGCCACTGACCTCTTTGCCTCACATCTTGAAGTAGTCAGACCACTGACAGGGTCAAGGTTCAAACCGCCAGGTAACCGATAAGGGATGTTTGCCTTCATTGTGACCCTAGGTGCTCATTACAGGTTCCCTGGATTTAGGTGCCTTCACCAGAAGACCAGAGTCTCCGAGTCTAGGCGGTAATATTACACCTAAATCTGGGGATTAAGAGTTATTTTTCTTGGATGGGGCATAATATGGATTTAGGGGGTCCAAAGATGCATATTTGTTTTCTTTCCAGGGGACCAAATAGGCCCAAATTCACAACAATTTACCACCCGTTTGAAGAAGCTGGTAAATGTGTGGGGTAGATTCAGGGCAGTGGTGCAGGTGGTGAGGGAAGGGCAGTGTAGATGGGAGAGATATTGAGAGCATTTCCTTCTCCTCTGTTGTGCAGTAGGAGCAGAGGCACGCGCAGCAGCTGTCCACAGACCCCACAATGTTTGGGGTTCGATGCCTCCGGGCCTGAGATTACTGGGTTTGGTAATTTCAGACCCAGTAATCCCAGACTTGGAAACACTGGACTTCTCAGAATGGCCCGGTGTGTGATGCCCCCTGGGGTTAATGCTACGGACCACTTATAACGAGGGTCTTCAATTTCAGTCTCTCTCTCTCTATCACCCTATTCCTATGACCAAATAGAGGGATCAAAAACTGCTTCTAAGCACTTTCAGCACTGTGCTTTACGTGTCGGTACCATATACACATGCATACATCTTAGGCAATACATCCCATCCCCATGTGTCTGCGTGACCTTGTCAGCTCCCTTGACTTTTAAAACTGACGCAATCAGTAGGTGTTTTCTGACCTGTTGATGAGTTTCAGCTGGAGGGCATCCGATCATGGGAGCCAGTCCAGACAGGGTCACAAAAGGGAAAATTCATCCTAATCTTTTCTGGCTCTTTGCCATTCGCAACCTGTGGCTAGAGTTCACAACAATTGAGACCAAGAAAGGGACTAGAAAATGGCAGCACAGGGCAATTTATACATATTCAAAGAGGTTTTGCAGAACTTCTGACCCAACTTTGTAGCCTCTAGTAAAATGCTGGTACAATGTGTGTGGGGTAGTCCACACAGCCAACAAGCAAACGCCACTTGCAGACATATGCCTAAAGAATGCCATAGATGCTTGTCTGAACTATGGTCGAGTGTGCCTTGACAACAAACAAAGATTGGTTTCCAGACAAAATGTAGCAATGGGTGATGTGATAACTCTGGCAATGGTGGCCTTAGGAGCTGCTTGGCAAACCTCATTGTCCCCCAAGAGTCACAAAATGTTTATCTATCAAAACTGATCCCTCTGCAACTGAAACGAGATAACTACAAGACCTTAGCGATGAATAAAGCCAAGGAATTGGGGAGGGAAACTCAGGGTAGAATCTATGACCAAGGGGGCAAAGCAGGGAAACTAATCGCATGGTTAGACACAAAAGAACTAGCGAGCAGACTGGTGCCTGAGTTGACTGACAGGGAGGGACGGTACAACCCCAGACCCCCCAAGAGATTGCCAACACATTTGCAACCCACTTTGCGGAGATATACTCATCGCATACACCATATACGCGCCAAGTCTCCCACAGTCTCTTACAAGACATTACGTTACAGAAACTCACGGCCCCGGAGCTAGAGTATCTGGAGGTCGCTCTTACAACAGATGAGATAGCACAAGCAGTTAGAGGCCTAAACTCTGGGAAAGCATCGGGTCCCAATGGCTTGCCGATCGAACTCTACAAACTTAGGCCCGATATACTTGCTCCACACATGCGAGCCATGTTTGAAGAGAGCAAAGAAAAGGGTGAATTCTCACGGTACCAAAGAATAGAGACTTTAGACTTTAGTGATGATCCATAAGGAGGGTAAGACCCGGACAGAATGTACATCAAAAACGCTGTGTCCTCCAACGGATCATCCACGCAACTCTTACACCTGCTGACAGCCTGCTACTGCCGCCACGCCTCGCCGGACCCGCTCCGCGGGTCCCGCTTCGCGGTTTGTAGCGGCTTGTGAATTCTAGCAAGGGGCCTCTCCTGTTGTGACCGGCAGGGCTGCGAGCAACAGCGGCGGACTCCAAGGACCAGGAGTCCCCGCCCGCCCGTGTACAGCTGGGCTGCTCTCCCTGCCGGCCCCGCCCCGCCACCTCCACATAACAGGTCAAATAGCGTGCTTTACCTGCCTCCAGCGGACTGTCTCCAAAAACGCTGTGTCCTCCAACGGATCATCCACGCAACTCTTACACCTGCTGACAGCCTGCTACTGCCGCCACGCCTCGCCGGACCCGCTCCGCGGGTCCCGCTTCGCGGTTTGTAGCGGCTTGTGAATTCTAGCAAGGGGCCTCTCCTGTTGTGACCGGCAGGGCTGCGAGCAACAGCGGCGGACTCCAAGGACCAGGAGTCCCCGCCCGCCCGTGTACAGCTGGGCTGCTCTCCCTGCCGGCCCCGCCCCGCCACCTCCACATAACAGGTCAAATAGCGTGCTTTACCTGCCTCCAGCGGACTGTCTCCAAAAACGCTGTGTCCTCCAACGGATCATCCACGCAACTCTTACACCTGCTGACAGCCTGCTACTGCCGCCACGCCTCGCAGGACCCGCTTCGCGGTTTGTAGCGGCTTGTGAATTCTAGCAAGGGGCCTCTCCTGTTGTGACCGGCAGGGCTGCGAGCAACAGCGGCGGACTCCAAGGACCAGGAGTCCCCGCCCGCCCGTGTACAGCTGGGCTGCTCTCCCTGCCGGCCCCGCCCCGCCACCTCCACATAACAGGTCAAATAGCGTGCTTTACCTGCCTCCAGCGGACTGTCTCCAAAAACGCTGTGTCCTCCAACGGATCATCCACGCAACTCTTACACCTGCTGACAGCCTGCTACTGCCGCCACGCCTCGCCGGACCCGCTCCGCGGGTCCCGCTTCGCGGGTCCCGCTTCGCGGTTTGTAGCGGCTTGTGAATTCTAGCAAGGGGCCTCTCCTGTTGTGACCGGCAGGGCTGCGAGCAACAGCGGCGGACTCCAAGGACCAGGAGTCCCCGCCCGCCCGTGTACAGGTGGGCTGCTCTCCCTGCCGGCCCCGCCCCGCCACCTCCACATAACAGGTCAAATAGCGTGCTTTACCTGCCTCCAGCGGACTGTCTCCAAAAACGCTGTGTCCTCCAACGGATCATCCACGCAACTCTTACACCTGCTGACAGCCTGCTACTGCCGCCACGCCTCGCCGGACCCGCTCCGCGGGTCCCGCTTCGCGGTTTGTAGCGGCTTGTGAATTCTAGCAAGGGGCCTCTCCTGTTGTGACCGGCAGGGCTGCGAGCAACAGCGGCGGACTCCAAGGACCAGGAGTCCCCGCCCGCCCGTGTACAGCTGGGCTGCTCTCCCTGCCGGCCCCGCCCTCTCGGTGGCCAATTGCTTTGTACCGAAGATAATCGCTATATAGAGGAAGTATCTTCCCGCTGCGCGGGAGCGCGCGGGGGCGCCGGGAGAAGCCCGGGACAAGGGCGGGACCGTTTGAGGCCGTTCGAGGCCTAGGAGGACTGGCCTGGCCCTCTCTCTTTCGCCCTTCCTACTCCACCAAGTACCCACTTAGGTCTGTGATTTACTTCTACCTGCCTATTCATAATCTCACTGTTTTCCTCACTTTTGTTACGACATGTGTTCTAGGCTAACTAGGAGTAAAACCTCTAAAGGTGGTCATCCAATCAGTGGCCCCATGGATGATTTTATTTCCCGTACCAACTTCGCCATAGATCAGGAAATATCGAAACTTCAAGCTCGTGTATCCTTAGAGTTGGTAGCGGCTAGAAGACTGCCGGAGGTTATTGCTACCTCTAAAAGATCCTCCCTAGGCCCCATAGCTGCCGCGGTCACTCCAGAGCGAACAACCATACCCCGTTGTGTAATTACTCAGGCCGAAGTCCATCCAACCCTGCTCCCACACACCCTTACTTCGCAACCTACACTATCACTCAAACCAAGCGATACGAGTGTACCTGCCATTGCCTGTCCCGAGAATCCTATTTCTAACCTTCCACCCCCAGTGATATTCAACGCCCCCAGTGTATCCCAAACCAAACCAAAACATCGTTCTCGTTCTGCTTACTCCCGGAAGAAGGCGAAGATCGTTGCTTCACACGATCTGGTATTGCCTGAAGGCCGGACCACTCTAATCCAAGGTGGTCAGGCTCCGGAGGTACAGCCTAAAATGATGGAAGGTGGGGTCGGGTCTACCGCTGTATCAGCCAATGTGACTGTAGAGGCTGAGGGCTTGCAGGCGATGGGTTGGGTAAGAATGACAGAGAATTCATAGAGCTGGTGTGGGAAACCCTAAAACATCTCCTCTCTCCCCTAGATCTCAGACTCTTGCGGATCGAAAATAATCTACTTGAGATGGAAAAGAGCATTATTGCTCTTGCCACTCTCGGTCTGAGAAGTCTTGAGAATAAGGGCGTCCCTGACGCTGATTTAACACCTCCAGCTCCCACACCGCAAGTCCCCCTACCTCCTCCTACTATTTCACGTACTACACGCCCGGTCCCTAAACCAAGGACTGTGGCTGTGGATAAAATTTCAACCATTTCAAACCCTAGGGCCCCCAAACGTGCCCCTACACACCCTCCGGTTAACCACAAACCTGGAGTCACCACCAAACCACAACTTAGTAAACCGGCCAGCCAGCACACCCAGGACTTCTCAGTTAAGAACAACTTTAGAGGGGGTTACATTGACCTTCCACCGGAGGCCAATGATTTTGTGGTTGTCCTGACGGGAGTTCCCCAGATAGGTATCGACCAACATGAGAACCACTGGTCCCTGAACAACAAAATAATGCATTGGCTTAATGTCAATAGACCCATCCCTAATGGCCATAGAAGTAGAGTCTTGATGGTGCGCAGAACGTCATGGGTGGGCCCAACTAGGAAATCCATTCCTGGGGACTGTATAGTCGTAACATTCGATGACCCCCACACGGCGCAGCATATATGTTCATGGCCCTGTAGCGAAGGTTCCTCTGTTATCCCCAGGCCATTGTCCTTTTTTTATCCTCCACGCCCCACTCACAACCAAATTAATAATTGGTCACTAGTCCACCACCAACCAAGGAAAGGCCATTTTAAGAATGTGGATCCCTACTCACACTGGAACGGCTTCCCTACCTCTAATAGATTTGGAGGCCTAGAGGAAGTAGATTGACTCCTTAAGCACTCTGATCACCACACAGGGGGGATTGTAATATCACCACAAACCGGAAGGCCCTGTGAATCCCCCTCTGTCTCTAAGGAATCCTTAGCCATCGAACGCCCTTCTGACTTAATAGGAACACCTAACATTCTACTGCTAGAGGGTGGGATGACAGACATGAGCAAGGTTGCATTGGCTGATTCGACCATCCTAGGTGAGCCTTGTCATTATGGTAGGGAGTCCCAGTTGGTCCCCTCCCATATTCCACTGTCTTCATTACCCCGGCTCACCCCAGCACCGGCTTACCCACTGGAGGATATTATGGCTCCTAACAACTCTAAAAATGAGCCCTTAGATAGGCCACCGTCATTGGCTGTGTCCTCTCCATTTGCACTTACCCATTCCATCAACCATTCCTCCTTAGAGGTATCACTGTTAAAGATTGTAAGCTGGAATGTGGCAGGGCTTGCTCGCAACCTCGATAACCCGGAATGGAATGCGTTCTTAGAGCCTTTTAACATCTGCATTTTGCAAGAAACCTGGTCTCAGGAACCAAAACACAGGGTAGGGTTCACAACCTACTTTGTCCCAGCTCACCAGCAAAGTGGATCTAAGGGTCGCCCATCTGGCGGCCTCTTGATATGGGTCAGTATTGCTCTGGGCCTAAAGGTGAGTCATAGGCCCACCCAATCTCCTGACCTACAGAGGATTTCAATTCATTGTGATGGGGGAAGGATGCTAGAGGTTTTTAATCTGTACTTGAGAGGTGCTAGAAATGGGTCATCCAGCTTGCCATCAACAGGCCTAAGTAAAGATCTGGCTGCTTGCAATATCAACTCCTACGTCCTCCTTGCAGGCGACTTTAACTGTTGCTTTGAACCACTGGCAAGGGAGGACATTTTGGAGTCTTTCGATGAGGACACTAAAAGAGGAATACCGATTTTGACTCTCGACCCAATTCCAAAATGGACGCAAAGTGCGATAGACATCACTGCACTTTGCATGGAACACAACCTGCGCTCAACGAATGGTCGATCCAAATCGGATCCTGGGGGTGCCCACACATATAATAGGACGGGCCATACCTCCAGAATAGATTTTATCATGTTGAACTATAACCTCTGGCCTCTCCACCATGACATGGAGGTCATCACGTCTTCCGACAGCGACCACAACCCCCTCTCCCTAACCTTGTCTTCCCCGTGGCAGATGAAGAACCAGGTCAAGCCTTCCCACATCTGGAAATCATCCCATAACATTGTACCAACGAACTGTGGCAGACGATTGAAGTGGGCTAAAGTTAAAGATGACGAGGCTAGACTGATGCAAGCTGGGACCATCTTGTCTGTGGTGGTATCCCGGCTTGACACCTTATGCCCACCGAACACTAAAGTACTACCATTATTCATAGAGACCGTAGTATCCTTGAGTGATTTGTTTGTTATTCCTCAACCCAAGGTCAGGTCTGTAGCTAATGGTGCCAACAAAGCTAGAGCTAAATGGTATTCCGCCAAATGTAGAGCTGCTAGGGGGGATCTCATCACTGCAGTAAAGAATAGGGATCCAGTCATTATCAAATCCGCAAGGAAATTCTATAACAAAACGGTGACTGAGGCCAAGGAGAATTATGAATATCATTTTTGGTGTGAGTTAACTGAGGCAAGTAAAAGGAAGGACTCGAAGGGTTTTTGGGATCTTTTAAGAGCAAGGGACAAGCCCATTGACCAGCAGATAACCTGCAACATTCCCGGTGACGTTTGGTTTGCTCACTTTTCCAAACTATACTCTGAGACTCAGGGGATATCCCTTGCATGCCCGGGCCCGGGCCTCTTGAACAGCCCAACAGTCTTTTCCCCTGTCATCGTCGACCCCTTCACTAACCAGGAAGTTGAAAGGGCAATCGGTGGTATTGTTTCTAACAAGGCACCGGGCCCCGATGGAATCCCAGGCGACCTTTTGAAGTCCCATCCAGCAGTATGGAGCAGATTAATTGCTTCACTGCTAAAAGAGGTCTTGATGGGAGGCTCCTTTCCTGACTCTTGGAGGGGCGCTGAAGTTGTGCCAATATTTAAGAAAGGCAGCAGGGACGATCCAGCCAACTACCGTCCCATCAGTTTGCTGGATTCAACCCAAAAGGTGGCAGGCAAGGTAGTTATGGGTAGGATCCTGCAGTGGGTTGACGAGGGAAAAATTCTGTCTGATTTTCAGGCAGGATTCAGATCAGGGACAGGCACCATCGAGCAGACATTCCGTCTCCTAATGATATATTGGAAGGTGGTGGTACTGGGAGGGGGCAGTTTGTACCTAGTCTTTATAGACTTGCGTACTGCCTTCGACCTGGTCCCACGGGCACTACTTTGGAATGTCCTCGATGGACTAGGCCTACCACCCTACTTGCTGCTTTTGCTCAGAAAATTCCACGTAGACAATTTCGCCCAGATCAGATGGGGTGTCCAGGGAGAAAAAACATCTCGTATCCCAGTAGACAGGGGTGTCCGCCAGGGGTGTGTGCTTGCCCCCACTCTGTTTTCTCTTTATGTAAACGGAGTGGTGGAGCATCTCTTGGAACATCCAGCAGATGCACCCACCCTGGCGGGCAGAAAAGTTCCAACTCTCCTGTTTGCGGACGACACCCTTCTGATATCCAAAACACCTGCGGGCATTCAGAAATTGCTCACAAGTTTTAAATCTTTTTGTGATTCAAGGGGATTGGCAATAAATATAGGCAAGACTAAATTCCTTGTCCTTAACCCTCCTAAGAAATCCGTTACCCCTCCTGCCTTAGACTCTATCCCCCTTGAAAGAGTCAGGGAATTTGATTACCTCGGAATACGGCTCTGTGATACCATGAGCTGGAAGGCACACCACCAAAAGGTATTCCTGACTCACAAAAGGGCCACAGGAGCCTTGCTTAAGGAACAGCGAGCCTCATCCTTAAAACCAATCGGGGCATTGATAGATATCTACAGAGCGCGGGTTGTGAGTGCCGCCCTGTATGGGGCTGAACTGTGGGGCCTACAGAAAGTTGATACCCTGGCCCACCTTGAAAATAATTTTCACAAGGATTTGATGAGGTTGCCCCATAGTACTCCTACAATCCCACTACTGTTAGATACAGGCACTCGCCCAATCTGTGAGCAAGCTAATTTACGACCTTTGCTTCTCTGGTCCCGGATCTGGAACGTCCCCGAATTGTGCAGCTACGCTGACGCCCTAAAAGACCTTCTGTCGTTTCCAGGTTGCAGTAAGATACCCTGGTTTAGGGAAGTCAAACGCCTGCTTTATGAGCTGGATTTGGGTGACGCCTGGGTCAACAAAACCGCACCCCCCAAGCAGTTCCTGAAGAGGGTGTATTGGCTATGGGTACACAATAAGAGAATACACAATTCCAACCACTGCAAATCTGTCGCCAGGTTCTTGTTGGTCAAAGAGATCCCCTATAGGGAACCCTATCTGGACCTGATTCACAATTCTGGAGACAGATCCCTGTATTTTAAATTTAGAGTGGGTGTGCTCCCCCTAGGCTCGTTTACCTCTACCTGGAAACCTCCACTTCAAACGCTTCCACATTGCCCGTTCTGTGCTTCAAGGGTTGAGTCCATCGCCCACTTACTGTTTGAGTGTAAGGCTTATGCAGCACCTAGATCGAAATGGTTAAAAACATTGTGTAGGAGCCTAGGAACAAGATCACACTCAGAAGCCCTACGCATACTATGCTCAGATGCCCGCCCATTTTTTGCATGTTGTATGGCAAAATTTTTAGGTTGGGCCTGGCGTATAAGAACCTCAAGGAAGCTGCTGCTCCAGTAAAGTGCCCCTTGATGAACTATATTCCGTATGGGTGTTCAAATGTTAATGCTACCCTTATTTGCACATCTCGCTCTTATTGCTTTTATTGCTTTTATTATCAAACCTGAAGGTATTTTATATTATGTAAATTGTATTGTTTTATTTGATGCTCTGTATTGCTTTTAGGATATGTACTGTATCGAAATAAAGCTTACTTACTTACTTACTTACATCATATAGACCAATCTCTCTGCTGAACGCAGAACCGAAAATCTTGGCTAAGTTATTAGCCACACGTTTGGTCAAAGAAATCAGCAATTTGGTACATCCGGGCAAGTGAGGCTTTATGCCCCAGCGCAACACAACGCTCTAAACATGCGCAGAGTACACAGGGTATTGGGGAGAGCAGCCACCATTCAAGAAGAGGCGATACTTGTGTCATTAGATGCAACGGTGGCATTTGACATGCTTGAATGGCCTTACCTCTTCGCGTTCCTTGACAAAATGGGATTTGGGCCCGATTTATCCAATGGGTACAACTCCTCTATTCGAAGCCCCTAGCCCAAGTGGTAGTGAACAACAAGAAATCGGGAATCTTCATTCTGAGTAAGGGCACTCATCAGGGATGCCTTCTTTCCCCTCTTCTATTTGCTCTAGACCTAGATCCCTGGCATCCTGAATAAGGAAGGACCCGGTAATACGAGGATTAAAGTGGGCAGACACCTGGGAAGATCGTATCTCCTTATATGCTGACGATGTCCTCCTCTATTTAGCCTCCCCAAAGAAGTCCCTCATAGCTGTACTAGAAATGTTTGCAATATTTGGCAGATATTCTGGTTATTCGATCAACTGGAGTAAATCCATATTGTACGTCCTCAAGGGACCCCCACCGGACCTTCCCAGGGGCTGTCCGGTGCAAATCACCACAGAGGGCTTCAAATACCTCGGCATTTATGTCAGCACAGAGTCCAGAAGAAAATTCAACCTTATCCTCCTCCCACCTCTACAGAGACTAAAGAGGGACACGTAGTGATGGAAGACACTTCCGCTCGCATTGCTGTGTAGAGCATCCTTATTTAAAATGATGTCCTTGCCCCGGTTTCTTTATGTGTTAGAGAACTCCTCGGACTTAGTCCCAGCGAGTTATTTTCAGGAGATTGAAAGTTTGCAAAAGAGCCTGCTTTGGAGTGGGAAGCCTCATAAAGCACTTTCCAAGCTCAACCTCACCTGGTACGATGGCAGTATAGGCCTCCCCAACCTTAAATAATATTACTGGGCTGCACACCTAGCTGCCATTAACCATGGCACATACAGGCGAGCCGAAGACCCGGGCTAAGCAATAGACAGATGGCTGCTCCCAGGAGGGAACTATAACAGGGCCCTATACACAAAAGCAGGGAAACGATATCGGACAGGACCAACTGAACACTCGGTACAGGTTTGTCAAGCAGCCACCAAACGCTTGGGATGGGAACGTAGAGTAACACTAGCCACCCCACTGTGGGATTCCGACTTGCTGGGCAACCTGTGGAAATCGAGAGGGTTCGACAAATGGGACCTCATTGGGATATCCAAGACAGGTGACCTGTGGGTTAAGGGGGAAGTTAGATAATTTTCCTCCTTGCAACAGGATCACAAATTGACCAACACTGAACACTTCAGATATAAGCAGGTGTGACATGCACTACAGATATGCCTCCAGAAGGGTGATGCCCCTCCGGAATCCTCCCCTCTTGAGGATAGACTTTTGGATGGGTACTTGCCAACAAAAGCTACCTCCCTCACATATAAAAAGTTAGTAAACAATTCCAGTGAACCTCTCCAACAGCTAAAAGAAAAATGGGAAAGGGATGGTGTTATTATTGATGACGAAGATTGGGCAATAGCGGTTGCCTCCCCACGAGAAGTAGCGATCTCGGCTAGGCTGAGACTGGCAGAACTAAAAAAACTGCACTGAATCTACATAATAGGCCATGCCTAGTGCGAATGGGGAGGGTGGTTGACGGCACATGCAGGAGAAACTGGAAGTGAGGGAACATTCCTGCATATACTCTGGGAGTGTCCACACATACAGAGATACTGGAGAACAATACACAAGGTAATGGGTGAGGTACTTAAACAGACTATCCCCTTAGAGGTCAAACGATGTCTCTTTAATGTGTGGGAACCTACAGATTTACCCAACAAAAGAATAACGTGGGTCACACTGGTACTAATGGTGGCGAAACACAGTATTTCCCAAATTTGAGGAGCAACTCAGGCCCGAATGTGTCAGCCTGGAAGAGGGATATGGACTGGTGCATGTTCCGGTAAAAAACTGTGGGGCATATTATCAAGGGGGTTTATCTCCGCTTTTTTGGCTTTAAAAGCCAAGAAAGCAGGGATAAAATTATCTCCCTATTACCTAGTTGTCGCTAACACCAGTTAGCGACAGCTAGTAGGAGATAGCGACCATCTTGGGCCCCACTTTGCATGTCAGTGATATTTATCACTAATGACATGCAAAGTGGGCGTGCCAAGATGTTAGCGACTGGAAACGGTCGCTAACATCGCTATCTCCTATTACCAACTTATGGAGATATTCGCGCTAAGCGCGAATATCTCCAAAAGCTAACACCTGCCCTGAGCAGTTCTTAGCCATGTTATCCAATGGGAGGTGGATAACATGTCTAAGAGCATTAGCTCGGTAATGCATGAATATCGCTGACTTTTCAGCGATATTCATGCATTGCGGCCGATTTTGGTAATACCAAGGTTTATTTGCAATAAAAATCGCCGCAGCTCAGCGGTAAATTTTTGTCTCTAACCAAGCAATAGCGATAATTATCGCTATTGCTTGGTAATATGCCTCTGTATATGTAGCAAGGAGAAGCCCGAAAAAGTGGTCTTGCATATATGAATTTATATAGAGGTGAAATCTGTACTCCACCGACACCACCAGCTCAAGATGATCAAGTAATGTCATGAAAACAATCACTAACGAGATGTAACAACTCATATGTATTAGGAACCATTGATATTGCACCAAAGAAACTTAGTATA
The DNA here is from genome assembly GCF_964261635.1 of Lissotriton helveticus. NCBI lineage: Eukaryota > Metazoa > Chordata > Amphibia > Caudata > Salamandridae > Lissotriton > Lissotriton helveticus. The sequence continues at coordinate 262,951,098 of NC_136065.1, read as the reverse complement.
ACATGAAAATGCACCTTGTAATGTTGATTTTATTGTTTTATAAAAAGAAATCTATATTTTTTTTAAACGGATCCCTGATTCAGTCAACTAATAAGTTCAATGCATGCGTAATGGCCAATATGAGATAATATGATAGAAGGCCCTGTAATGTAGAAAACTGTCAGTAGAACAATGTCTTTCTTCCGATGGAATTCAGACAAGGATTTTAGAAGCAAAGAGGAGAAGGTTAGGAGAAGCACTGGTCATGTCAGGAGAGCACAAGGACCCTGCCGACTGGAGTCCTCCCAGGTCCACAGCAGGAACACTTATCCCCAAAGAACATTGTGAAGGGCCCTGAGGTACAAAGGGCTCGTAGCTATCTAGCATGCGTCAATGTTGAAGCCACCCAGAAAGCTGGGGCTGTAATGTATTGTTACTATATCTTTAGCCTATGTCCATATAATGTTTACTTCGCAATCCATTGTGAAATTCTGGTCTTTCGGTCTGTTAGTTTTTGACCTGACTGGATGTATTGAGACTGAGGACTGTATGTTTTGTGTGAAACACTTTGAAGACACGTACACTCACTTGGCATCGGGGACGTTGTGCAACTTCTCAGTCCAGAACTCAGAAGACAGCTCCATGGGGTATTCAAGAGCTGCCGCTACGAAGATATGCTCTTTGTGATGGAGCCATTTTCATGTGTGGGCAAAATGGGTATTTGCCCATGGACCCTCACCCAGGGCTTTAAAGGGGGAAAAAATGGGGGTGCTCTAAAAGGGGTTGGGCAAACATCAAAGGGGTGTGGCCTATCTAAGTAGGGGCGAGGTCTAAATAAAGATAACTAGTGTAGCAGTACCCCCTGCTCTGACAAGCCGTCAGCTCTAGGACTCCTGAGAGAACAACTGCAGTATACACAAACATAGACATGACACAATATATTCCACCTAACCTCAATGCCGGTAGAATTGTGACACAGGTTGTCGAAGCACTTTTACTTCAGTACAGCCTGCCGTACACCTCAAATCACATCTACCACAACCCAGCTGGGTCTGTAAACACGGATTAGAGCACTTCCTACTTTACTCGCCATGCAGAATCAACATAAAACTTTCGCATCAGTACTATTACATTATCATTCTTTTAAATTAATAACTTTTTATTGCATTTTTGTTTTCATCTTTAACAACAAATATTATTATTCGCGATGAAGATAATATTAATAATAGCAGGAGTAATGGAGCAATAGTAATTATAATAAGCAGGTTAGACAATATTTACTTCATAAAATCCGATATACTGCATTCTTATGTGATCCGTACCACTGTTTCTCTTCCTCATAATCACCAAATTAACAAAGCTTGATAATATATCGATATTTCGCCTCGCACTATTCGTTTTTCATAATAGTATAATTGAAGCTGGACTGTGACGTGTACCCAGAGGAGCCACAGGGGCTGCTCTCTTCCTGCTTTCTCTCTCCCACGTGGCTGGCATTGTGTGCCCTGTTGTTTCCCTGTCTTCTTGCAATTACGGTCCATGGGAGGGGTCCCCTCCCTGGGCCTCTCAGGGATGGTGTCTGGAGGCCTAGGGGAGGGAGACGCTTCCTTTTATCCAAATTGCAAGGAGACCATTCAGAGACACTGCAGGAGGCCCATTATACAGGATTTCAGCGCCCCCACAGTGTTAATTCTCAGCCCACAAGCAATTCTTACACCCATCAGGCTGAAGGTGTGAGAATTACTTGTGGGCTGAAAGTTAAAACTGTGGGGGCGCTAAAATCCTGTACAACGGGCCTCCCGCAGTGTCTCTGAATGGTTGCCTTCCAAGGGGTCACTTAAGTAAATTAGAGGGGCCACGCACATTCCCTTTTGTCCCACAAATCATAGAACTGGCCCTGCTCTCCCAATTGCAGGGGGGATTCTGGAGAAAGCCGTCATGATGAAAAGAGTTCGCACGAGCTACCTAATTGCCAAGTATATATTAAAAAAAAATGTTGACGTAGTCTTATTTTTGCACAGAAAATATAGCCCGATAGAGACCCGTTTCGAGGCCCCCTGAAAATAACTGCCAGTGCGCAGACCCGGACAGACACGCACACTTAAAGCCCTGCCCTCACCCCTCCTTCGAAGGGCCTCCCGGTAAAATGTTTTTTCTGCCTTTATCGCCTCTCCTTCTATTAGCCTACCTCTCTGTCAGAATCTACCACATCACTATACCTCTCTGTCTGACTCTACCAAATCACTATACCTCTCTGTCGGAATCTACCACATCACTATACCTCTCTGTCTGAATCTACCACATCACTATACCTCTCTGTCTGACTCTACCAAATCACTACACCTCTCTTTCTGACTCTACCACATCACTATACCTCTCTGTCTGAATCTACCACATCACTATACCTCTCTGTCTGACTCTACCAAATCACTATACCTCTCTGTCGGAATCTACCACATCACTATACCTCTCTGTCAGAATCTACCACATCATTATACCTCTCTGTCTGACTCTACCAAATCACTATACCTCTCTGTCGGAATCTACCACATCACTATACCTCTCTGTCAGAATCTACCACATCACTATACCTCTCTGTCTGACTCTACCAAATCACTATACCTCTCTGTCGGAATCTACCACATCACTATACCTCTCTGTCTGAATCTACCACATCACTAAACCTCTCTGTCTGACTCTACCAAATCACTACACCTCTCTTTCTGACTCTACCACATCACTATACCTCTCTGTCTGAATCTACCACATTACTATATATCTCTTTCTGACTCAATCACATCACTATACCGCTCTGTCTGAATCTACCACATTAATATACCTCTCTTTCTGAATCTACCACATCACTATACCTCTCTGTCTGACTCTACCAAATCACTCTACCTCTCTCTGGCTCGTTCTACCACATCACTCTACCTCTCTACATTCTCATGCATCTCTCACTCTGTCGTGTTACCTTCCTCACCCATTTTACCTGTCTCTGTACTTCTCGTTCTATCGTTGGCTAACATACTTTTCACCTCACCTCACCTACCCTTCCTTTCCTTCCACTCCCCTCAACCTAACCCTTTCAACTTCACCTCTAGTTTGTTATACCTCCTCTCTCTACCTGATCAATCACTAAATACCAGTCCTCCTCTCTACCTGCCTTTGCTGTCTACCTGTCTTTCTGACTGCATCTGTCCCCTCTCTTGGCCTCTCTTTCTCAACTGTCTGTCTGTCTCGGGTATCTCTCTCCTTACTTCTTTCCATCTATCCCTATATCCCTTCTCCCTCTCAACGCCTCCTCTCTCACCTCGCTCTCGGCTACAGGTCTCTACCTCCCTCTCGCACCCTCGTCTCCTTTTCTCTCTCTACCCCTCTATGTGTCAGTCTCCAGGTCTGTCCCTCGACCTAGCCTCTCTCTTTCTCACCAGACCCCACTGTCTGTTTCCATTTCACCTCCCTGTCTATCTCCTCTGTATAATTTACATCTGTCTAAGCCGTAACCCTGTTTATCCCCCCCCCTGTGTCTAAATCCCTCACCTCTTTACCTTCCTCTCACCCCTCTCTCTACCATATCATTCGGTACCTCACCACTCCTTACCTCATTTCTCACTCTTCCTCACATCTCATTTACTACCTCATCTCTACTTATCCCATCTTTTCCACTACCTATCCTCTAAATTCACTTCACCATTCCTATGCTGCGTCTCCTCTCATTACACTCTTTCTGTGTCTTCTGCTTCACCTCTCCTTACACCTCTTTCTGTGTCTTCTCCTTCACCTCTCCTTACACCTCTTTCTGTGTCTTCTGCTTCACCTCTCCTTACACCTCTTTCTGTGTCTTCTACTTCACCTTTCCTTACACCTCTTTCTGTGTCTTCTGCTTCACCTCTCCTTACACCTCTTTCTGTGTCTTCTACTTCACCTCTCCTTGCACCTCTTTCTGAGTCTTCTACTTCACCTCTCCTTGCACCTCTTTCTGAGTCTTCTACTTCACCTCTCATTACACCTCTTTCTGTTTCTTCTACTTCACCTCTCCTTACACCTCTTTCTGTGTCTTCTACTTCACCTCTCCTTACACCTCTTTCTGTGTCTTCTACTTCACCTCTCATTACACCTCTTTCTGTTTCTTCTACTTCACCTCTCATTACACCTCTTTCTGTTTCTTCTACTTCACCTCTCCTTACACCTCTTTCTGTGTCTTCTACTTCACCTCTCCTTACACCTCTTTCTGTGTCTTCTACTTCACCTTTCCTTACACCTCTTTCTGTTTCTTCTACTTCACCTCTCATTACACCCCTTTCTGTGTCTTCTACTTCACCTCTCCTTACACCTCTTTCTGTGTCTTCTGCTTCACCTCTCCTTACACCTCTTTCTGTGTCTTCTACTTCACCTCTCCTTGCACCTCTTTCTGAGTCTTCTACTTCACCTCTCCTTGCACCTCTTTCTGAGTCTTCTACTTCACCTCTCATTACACCTCTTTCTGTTTCTTCTACTTCACCTCTCCTTACACCTCTTTCTGTGTCTTCTACTTCACCTCTCATTACACCTCTTTCTGTTTCTTCTACTTCACCTCTCATTACACCTCTTTCTGTTTCTTCTACTTCACCTCTCCTTACACCTCTTTCTGTGTCTTCTACTTCACCTCTCATTACACCTCTTTCTGTTTCTTCTACTTCACCTCTCATTACACCTCTTTCTGTTTCTTCTACTTCACCTCTCCTTACACCTCTTTCTGTGTCTTCTACTTCACCTCTCCTTACACCTCTTTCTGTGTCTTCTATCTCACCTCTCTTTACCTAACTCTTTCCTCGGTGCCTTTCTCCTCCTTTATCTTTTTTGTAGCTATCGTTACCCCCTCTCTCCCATTTCTTTCTCTACATCCTCTATGTCAGCACACACTCTACCTCTCTCTTTATACATTTCTCTAATTACTTTCTTTCTACCTCACTGTTACCTCGGTATTAATCACACTCTTTATCTACCTCACCCATCTCTCTTCTTTACCTTCTTTCCTCCGTCCCACTCATTCTTTCTGCCTCACTACTCTCTTTGCCTGGCCTACCATTCTATACATCACCTTCCACGCATCTCTCCGCAATTCTGACTAAATCACCTGTATATCTGTCTACCTCTCTCTATGCCTCTTGCCCTTTCTACTATGCCGCCTCCCTGTAGTTGACCACTCTGTGAACCCCTCTCTACACCCCCTGCCCCTATCTCTAGCTCGCTACCTATTTTCCTCTCACTGAAACCTTGCATTTTGCTAACACCTCTCCCCCCTCTCGGGATCTTTCTTTCTCTCCCACCTGTCTGTTTTTACTTTGCATTTCTACTAACCCCACCTAACTCTCCATCATCTTGGTTCTACTTCTCTCTCTCAGTATGAAGTCTCATTTCTCTCCTGTCTCTTATTTCCAACTAGCTAAAGCGGCATGCACATGGAAAGAGTACAGGAGGGGCAAGCAAGGCAATAGAAGAGAATGAAGGAGAAAATGATCAGATTTCACACATCGAGATGGTGAAAATCCTTAAGGCACTGCTTTGATTTTCCAATTTGTTGCAGAAATTTCACTTGTGAAGGGTGGTTAGGGTTTGATTCCAAATTAGTGGCAATACAGCTACTATTTCTAGTACTATGTGCACGTGCCTAATGTGCCTGTTTCAATATTATGCGCAAAGTATCCACCGAGTGACTCTTAATGTCTCTTTCGTACAATTGGAGAAAAAGGCCGACCAGATACTACATTCCACGTAAAATATTGTTGCTGAAATCCCCAAAAATAGTCGCGAGCAAAAAAAAATGTCATTATGAATGCTTCTTCAAGCTTTTTTTGCCAGCTTGCTATTCTACTATTTTCGCATCCCCCCCCCCCCCCTTTTTGAAATTCGAGGGTACTTATTCATTATTTGCCTGCATCAGGTTAAACATGGGGTACTATATTCAATGTTCTTCAGAAGAAGAGCTAACTCCAAAGGTTTGGTTTGAAAGACAGTGCAGTATTGTTGTACGCGCATAATCTGCCATCTGGTGGACAGTATGCAGTATTTACCTGTTTTATATGTTAATCTGTGAATTGCGTTCACTGTTTTGAGTGTAAATCTTCTGTGGTTTTCAGACTTTCTTTTTAACAGAGCCGGATATTTTTGGTGAAACAAAACCTGACACTCTTTTGGAGAGGTACACGTTCTTCTTCATCGCATTCAAAAATTGTCAATACGTGCATTGTGTCATGCGTGACTTTCTTAATACAGTGTAAATGTAACATACATGTGTACAGTATGAGTATTTACACAATCAGTTACTGCTACACTGTGTTATGGATGTGCTAGTGCTTTGCAGAGAAATGACCCTACTTATGTGGAGAGCTGCCGCAGGACCAGGTAGAGAAACGCCACAAGCATTGAGAGCTTGGGCAACTATACTAAAATTTTATGTTTCAGACTTAAAGGGGAGAGGAGTTGGCCTAACGGCTAGGGGTTCGACCTCGGATCTGGGCTCGAGTCTCGGCAATGACGCTGTGATTCTGGGCAAATTACTTATGGCCAGATGTAGGTAAAATCAAATTTGCGAATCCTTAATAGCGAATTTTACCGATTCGCTATTAAGAACTCGCAAAATTGAATGTAGGTAGGAATCGCTAAGGTATTAGCAAATCCTTAATATTCCTTAACAGCGAATCACAAATTGAGATTTGCTAATAAGGAATACCTACCAATTCATTCCTATGGGCTAGGAGGCCCCTAGGAATGAATGGGAAGATATTCTCCATTTGCGATTCGCTATTAGAGAATCGCAAATAGTGGGCGCAATTTCAAGGGTGCCAGGGTGTCAAAAGGACACCCTGTTGCACCCCTGAAATGTGCATGTGTGGCACACATACATGCCCTAAGGGCTTGAATGTGTGCCACATGGCACTTTAAAAAGCCCGAAAAAGTGTTTTTGTAAAGGAAATCGCTAATTACCACCAACTTGAAGTTGGTGTTAATTAGCGATTCCTTACATTGCAAGAGCAAAATAAGGAATCACAATTTTGCGATTCCTTATTTTCCTAGTAGGTTTAAACTCACCTACATTGCTCGCAGCCACATAGCGCTCGCAAACGCTGAAATACTGCGAATTTCAGCATTAGCGCTCGCTATTTGGCCACCTACATCTGGCTCTGAATCTCCCCATGCCTAACAAAAAATATATGTGTCCTTGTGTATTGCAACTGGTGCTATGTAAAGGGCTTTGATACCCGATTCGGGTCAAGGTCGCGCTACAGATATAAAACCGTGTTTTAAAGAAAAAGGCAAAGATCTCATGCTGCAGTAGGTCCAGTCTAAAGGACAGGCCCGTTTTTTAGGTCTCGCCTGGCGTTGCAGCGCGAAAGCGCTGTCGCCACGAGACCTATTGTTGTTGTTTAGCCTCCCAAGTGGTACACACCGGTGCACGAGCCGATTAGGGTCTGTGGACGCGCTTACGCATGCACACACACACACAGCGTTACTTAGGCCAGCCGAAGGCACGCACACACGCGCATACACAGACAGAAAGATGGACACATACACACACACCGCCGCCACCCCCCCACGCACACACACAGACACACAGACACACATACACACAAACCGCCGCTGCCGCCCCACCCCCTCGCCTCCCATGCCCCCCTCCCTCCCACAACTAAGCCCCACTTACCGCATCAGCCGCCACTCCTGACTTCTGCTGCCACCGCGGGGCTCTCCCTCAGGCATGGGAGCCCGCCTCACCACTGCTCCTCTGGGCCATCCACTCCGTGGGCGCGGGCTTCTTGCAGAAGACGGAAGTCCCGCCCCACGACAGGCGTGACGCTCCCGAACTTCCGGTTTCGGGATGTGCACGCTCACGGCTTGTTTAGCAATAGGCTTGCTTTATAGTTTAACCGTTATTGGTGTTATGCCTATTTGATCTTGATAAAGAGCTCTTAACGGTGGTACATATAAATTCCTCCTGAAACATTATTTTTTGGGTTCTTAATAATATTTTAACCATCTAGCTTTATTATATTGAACAAAAAGAGAGTATCTTTTAGTATTGTGTTGCGTCAACTTTCTGTAGATTCAATCATGCTTGCTGACCCCCGCTTTGTCCGATTATCCGTGTTTTACAATAAATCAGCTCTCAGGTGTGATGTTCAGGTCCTCGTACGTTTCATGGAGCTGACACATGTTACACAGATCTCGTCCTGAAATCTTCAGGTTGGTTAACAGCAATCCAAGCATGCATGGTTTCAGTCACGGGCACGTCATAAATCTTAGTTCTCAAATTGCAGCATAAACCCTCAGGCATTTTAGAAAAGTATGTAGTGGTTGTTATCGTGTTAGTATTATGTCAGAAACACTCAGTCACATTAAAATCAGCAGCAAATTGTGTTAGACTGTTATTAGTGCTAAGCAGCGCGCGGACGCTGGCACGTGCCCAGTGACAGCCTGTCCAGAAGTTAGGAACAGAAGAGCGCGTGCGCGGGATGTTCCTCTTGAGCAGCACATGAAGTCTGCAGCACATGAAGTCTGCTCCTGTAGCTAGGCGTCGACTGTAGCTCTGCTTCCTCTCACATATTACAATCCCATTTCTAAAGCATTTTGCAAATGGAGACCAGCCGTGGAGAACGCTTAACCAATTGAGTGTTTGACAAATGTCACTTGCGTACAAGACCATAAGATAGTAGGTGATATGTCAGCTGAAGTTTGCTTCCTACAGTTTTCATCTTATTGCTGTTTTAATCTTGTCTCATGTTCCTTCTTTGATTTTACCTGAGCTACTGCATCTTGTTTTATTCCTGGTTTACCCTAAGAGAAGGCCTTACTTGCCAGTTGGCTATCTTCGTTTTGTAGTTGGAAACCCATCCAGGCCCCTGTGACTCAAAAATAATGTGCACATAGCCTATATAGCAACACTGTTACGACTGCCGATGATCACCCATTCCGCTGCCTGAGTGATGCTGCACTTTAGCTGGTAAAAGATGGCTGCCGACCAATTCACAGGTAACGGCTGCCGTAAACTCTTTTATTCTAGCGTTTAGGCAGACTACAAGACCCTGATTTGTGTCCGAGTGGTATAGAGGATGTGAGTTCCCGCCATGTTTCTTGTAATCCTGACTGCGTTTATTTTCTCTCCAGTAGTGCAAGCTAGACCCAAGGGCATCAAAGCGCTTTAAAAGAGTTTGTTCCTGGCTTGAAAACTAATTGACGCCTGTGCGTTTATTTCAGGCACATATACAGAGCGCTTACTTCAGACAACTCCATTGATTGCTTTGTTCCTTCTTGTCATTAGAAATTGCAATGAAATGTGCACGCTGCGCCGACCGAGCCGTTTGTTATGAAAAGGGCATAAACAACCAGTAAAGGCCCGCTTTGCACAACGTTGAATCATGGACCATTATTCCATCACCCAGTCAGAGTGTGATTCCATTCCACTTGTTGCTGCTGCTAAACGCATTACAAAAGTGCATTTGACACCAACTCGCAGAATTTGTTTTTAAACTACATACACATCAGGGGTAACAAGCCCTATAAAATTGCACAAGGGTAGTAATAGCCATATAAATGCAATTACAATACAATACAATACAATACAGAAGGATGTTTCCGAACCCGTGCTGCTCCTACCATTTAAACATATTATAACAGCAAATGTTCTAACGGACAATGAATTTCACAACCACCTGTCATCATCGTTAAGCGCTATCGCCCTTGGGCCTGTACATAAAGTGACTGGGCAGTTATCTTTTGATAATGCCCTCTGGGACTTCTATTAATGACATAAAAAGCCCCCTTTATAGCTTTCTTCCGAGTATGTGGGTAGGTTCAAAACACCTAACAGGTTCGGAAAGCACACACAGGAAGCACTATAAGTGTCCGATATTAGCAGGCAATGTAAAGACACTATGGGCCTCATTTATGAGGCCTTGCGTCAGTTTTGCGCTTCCAATGCGTCACTTTTTGTGACTCTTCGGCGGCGTAAAACATGCCTCCTGTTGCGCACTATTTACAAAGTGACGCATCTAAGCAGATGCGTCACTTTGTAAACCCCTGCGCTACATTATATTTGCGTCAGGTATAATGTATGCAGAGGGGGCGTTCCCCCTCAAAAAGCCTCATAATAGTGACGCAGTGAAATCTATGAGATTTCACTGCGTCACTTTTAGGACGCTGTTGCGTCAAAATCTTGCGCCTGCCTCACAGCAGGCGTAAGACTGACGCAAGCCCTTTCACATGGGGCTTTCCCAATGTGAAAGGACGCATTGCTGGAGTTGCGTCACTTTTGTGACACATTCCAGCAATGTGTGACTATTGCGCTTACAGATACGTCAGTGTTGGACCCGGCCTCGTGGCGTGGTCCTACCCCTCCCGCTTGGCGGGCCCCGGACGACATCGGCCCTCCATCCAGCCCGGGTCGGCCTCGGGCACACCTCTGCACGCCCTCCACACCACCAGATCCGCCACCCGGCGGCCCACAACCACTGACACGGCACCCTCGGGCCGCCCCAGCATTACCGGTCCGGTGCCCACCCCGGACCCTCATTCCAGGCCCGACGCCATCTTGGGCCCAGCACGTCACAGACACGTGGTCCCGGACCGGCCACGGCCCCAGCGAGCCTGCCATCGAGGCACCAAGAACCCTCCGGGTGGTAGAGTGGCCACTCCACCAGAGACAAGGCAAGGGGAGTTTCGATGGCTCTCCAACCATCCCCGGATGCCTGGTTTCGATCAACCTCCGGCCTCCCTGGGCTCTGGCTCCACCCCCCTGCTGCGTGTCTGGACACCATCATCCCGGCCCCTCTGACCCCCAGGCGAGAGGGCCCGGACATCAAAGGACTCCAGACCTATATCTGGGCCAGCCCCGGAGTAGGACGGGAGTTGTATCCCGGAGTCGAGAAGCCCTGCTGACGCTGTCGCGGCTGACCCTGAGACGAACTCCCCTTGCTGTTCTACCTGGAACCTGCTGGCGCTGCCGCGGTCCATCTTCGCTGTAACCTCTTTGGGACCTGCTGGCGCTGCCGCGGTCCATCTTTGCTGTAACTATCTTGGAGCCTGCTGGCGCTGCCGCGGTCCACACTCGCGGAACCATCTTGGAACCTGCTGGCGCTGCCGCAGTCCATCATCGCTGTAACCACCTTGGAGCCTGCTGGCGCTGCCGCGGTCCACACTCGCTGAACCACCTTGGAACCTGCTGGCGCTGCCGCGGTCCACACTCGCTGAACCCTCTTGGAACCTGCTGGCGCTGCCGCGGTCCACACTCGCTGAACCATCTTGGAGCCTGCTGGCGCTGCCGCGGCCCAACCTCCCGGAGCTCCCCAGCTCGAGGATTGAGAGCTGTGCGTAGAGTCTCCTTGCAACCGACCATCTATAAGACTGTCCGCTACCTTGCCCCTTTGTCACGAGACTCTCCAGATCTCGGGATCTGCTGTATATATTGAAACGATACTTATTGCCAGATAAAGATTGGAAACTCTATCTACGTGTGGTGTATATTTGTAGGGGTGTGGTTACTCTGCTGTACGATTCTAGGAGAGGGCCCTCCCGTCGGAGGCCTCCCGACATCGCTCGGTCCCTTCTCTGAAGGAGGGGTAGACCTAGGGGTGGTCAGTCAGACTCCTTCTGCCTCCCCCGGGTTCGCCTTTCTAACATTGGTGGCAGGCGCTGCGATCCGAGCCAACGCAAAATCGTACAGAGAGTGATCTACCCGCTACGATGGAAAAACACACAGAGACCATGACGACCCAAGGAACCAACCTACCTGCCGAATTCCAGAAAGAGAAGATAGAAGAATACAGCCACAAAGAACTAAAACAATTCTGTAAAGACATGGGTATCGCTACCACTGGCCTGAGCACAAAAGAGGACTTCAAATCGGCCCTACAAGCATGGGTGGAAACCCGAGACAGATCACCCCAAGAGGAGAATAGCCCGAACGGGCAACAGGAAACCAGCGCACCCCGGACGGGGGAAAGAACCGCAACACTAAACGCGGACCTCATCTATGAAGACGCTCGAGAACGAGAGCGCAACCGGCTACACGAATTGGAGCTTGCACGACTCCGGCTAGACGGAGAACTCCAGCTAGCGGAGAGAAAGATAGCCCTCGAGCAACTACGGCTGGAGGGGGATCTAGAAGAGAAACGGAGACAACGTGACCTCGAAGAAAAACGACTAGCATATGAACACGAACGAGGCCAAGAGCAACGAAGATAGCGCGGCCGGGGCCAAGACCTCGGCCCCTCCCGTGGACACCAAGGTTCACCTACCGAAAGATGTAGTTAAAGAATACTACAAGAACGATGATATCCAGCAATGGTTCAAAGCCTACGAGGTGGCCATGGCCGCCCATCGGGTGCCCCTGAAGGATTGGGGCGCCGGCCGTGGGGAAAGTTCGTCAACGAAGGGAGGGACGCCCTGCTGGAACTCCCTGACACCGAAATGACCTCCTATGAACACATGAAAACGGCCCTACTCACGCGCTACAGACTCACCCCCGAAATGTACCGGCAGAGGTTCCGAGACTGTAAAAAAATCCCCGGTACCACTTGGGTGGAATATGTGAACTTTTTTAGCAGAGCCTTCGAGGGGTGGGTCAAAGGCAGTCAGGTCACTACCTACCAGCAGTTGGTCGACCTTATGTTATGGGAGCACCTCTCCAACAACTGCTTCATTGAACTACGACAGCACCTCCTCAACAGCAAGTTGACCGAGCCGCGAAAACTAGCGGTCGAAGCAGATCGGTGGGCGAGCAACCGCGTCCACCGGAACACCACAGGAGAATACGGACGAGGGTCCCCGGGGAACCACCGGCCACGAGTCGGCGGGTCTGGCATCAGCCGAGGCCGAGACCTCCCGCCGGGGTCTTCGCCCGCCTCCTCTACACCAGCCTCCAGCCCGAGGGGGGCCCATCCAGCCCGGCCGGGGCCACGCCCCAACGTTACGTGCCACAGATGCCAGCGGCTGGGTCACTATGCCAATGATCCTCTCTGCCCCATGAACCAGCGGCCCGGCACCACCGGGCACCACCGTGCCCCCGGTCGACAAATCACTGCAGCTGCTCTGAGCGAAGAAAGGGACGAAGAAGAAGAGGTCCCTATGGAACCAGAAGAATGGGAGTCCGCGGCCATGTGCCTCGCCTCCCTGGGCGACAAAGACCTGATCCCCCGAGACCAGATTCCGATCAACACCCAGAAGTACCGCCAGTGGGTCACCATCAACGGACGCCGGGCCGAGGCTCTCCGTGACACAGGGGCCAGAATAACCGCCGTCCGCTGCCATCTGGTGACCCCAGAACAAATCTTGCCCCACGTTCTGTGCCCTGTCCGGTCAGCGGACAATTCCGAGAGCCTGTGCCAGATGGCCCGCATCCCCTTCGAGTGGGGAGGAGTGTCCGGCATGCTGAAAGTCACCGTCCGAGACGATGCCCCGGTGGACTGCCTCCTAGGGAACGACCTGTAAAGTTCCCCCTGGGCACAGATCGAGCGAAGAGAACATCTGGGGATGCTAGGCCTTCCTGAATGGGTTTGCGTAATGACCCGATCCATGTCCACCCAGGACGCCGTCCCAACCGAAGACAATCTGCCCGAAGAACCTGAATGGCCGCCACTGCCACGGCCGAACCCGAACTGGGGTCGCAGGGCCCCCGCCATGAAGAACCTCCCGAGCTCGGGCCCCTTCCCGAACTAGCCCAGTGGCGCCAAGAAGGGGGCCCCACCCGTGAGCAGTTCCGTCGGGAACAAAAGACATGTCCTTCCCTTGAGGGACTCCGACAACAAGCCGCCACGCAAGCCACAGGAGACTCCTCGGGGTCCCACTGGATCTATTGGGACCAGGACCTCCTGTACAGTGAACAAAAGATCGCCGAGCTGGGGGCCGGCCGAGTGCTAGTCGTCCCCCTCCACTTCAGAGACTTTCTCTTAAACCTGGCACATGACGTGCCCCTCGCCGTGCACCTGGGGCAGGACAAAACCTACAGCCGCCTGGTGACCCACTTTTATTGGCCAAAGATGCGCCGCGATGTGTACAACCACTGCCGAACCTGTCCGACCTGCCAAGCCAGCGGAAAGAGTGGGGGGAAAATCAAGGCCCCACTCCAACCGTTTCCCGTGGTGACCACTCCCTTCGAGCGAGTAGGAATCGACATCGTGGGGCCCCTGGATCCTCCCACCTCTCAGGGGCACCGTTTCATCCTCGTCCTGGTGGACCATGCCACCCGCTACCCAGAAGCTATCCCCCTCCGGACTATCACAGCCCCCGTAGTGGGCCGGGCGCTAATGGGGATCTTCTCCAGAGTCGGCTTCCCCCGAGAGGTCGTCAGTGATCGGGGCACAAACTTTATATCGAAATATATGCGGTCCCTGTGGCAACAGAGCGGGGTCGCGTATAAGTTCACCACCCCGTATCACCCTCAAGGAAATGGACTGGTGGAGCGATTTAATAGGACCCTGAAAGGAATGATCAAGGGCCTGGAAGAGCCCCTCCGGCGCAAATGGGATGTTCTGCTGCCATGCCTCCTGTTCGCCTACCGGGAGGTACCCCAGAAGTCCCTGGGGTTCAGCCCCTTTGAACTATTATATGGACACCCGGTGCGAGGCCCCCTCAGCCTGGTCAAGGAAGGCTGGGAGCTGGCCGCCTCCGATACTCCGCCCGATGTCTTCCGATACCTCTTGACTCTCCGCAACCAGACTCGGAAGTTCCGGGAACTGGCCGAAACCAACCTGAAGGCCAGTCAAGAGGAGATGAAGCGCTGGTATGATGAAAATGCCTCGTCCATTGAATTCGAGCCGAGCCAGCAGGTCTGGGTCATGTCCCCGGTCAACCCCGGCGCCCTCCAGGACAAATGGACGGGGCCCTTCAAAGTGGTGGAGCGCAAGAGCCCCGTCACCTACCTAGTAGACATGGAGTCCCCCCGGAACCCCCTCAGGGTCCTGCACGCCAACCGGCTCAAGCCCCACTTTGTCCGCACCGAACTGAGCCTGTTGTTGGCTACCGATGACGGTGCAGAGGACGACTCCGAGCCTCTACCAGACCTCTTGGGCACCTCCGAGAAAGATGGCTCCGTCGAGGGAGTCTCCCTCTCTCCCGCGCTGACACCCAAAGAGCGCCAGGACTGCCAGAAACTGCTGGGTCAATTTGCGATCTTATTTTCCCTCACCCCCGGAGTCACCCAGTGGTGTGTTCACGACGTCGACACCGGGGACAGTCCGCCCGTGCGGCACCGAGCCTACCGAGTCTCCGACCGAGTCCGGGCCTGCATCCAAGCCGAAGTTTCCAAGATGCTAGCCCTAGGAGTAGTCGAGCCCTCAGACAGTCCATGGGCCAGTCCCGTCGTCCTGGTCCCTAAGGCCGCCGCCCCTGGGGTGCCCCCGGAGCTGCGGTTCTGTGTCGACTACCGGGGACTGAATGCCGTCACCAGGACCGACGCCCATCCCATTCCCCGAGCGGATGAACTGATCGATCGCCTGGGGGCCGCCAGGTACCTCAGCACCTTCGACCTCACGGCTGGATACTGGCAAATCGGCCTCACGCCAGGGGCCCAAGAACGATCCGCTTTCTCGACCCCCGATGGCCACTTCCACTTCAACGTGATGCCCTTCGGCATGAAGAATGCTCCGACCACCTTCCAGAGACTAGTGAATCGGGTGCTGGCAGGACTGGAAGAGTTCAGCGCCGCCTATCTGGACGATATTGCGGTGTACAGCCTCTGTTGGGACGAGCACCTGACCCACCTCTGGAAGGTCCTGTCGGCCCTCCAACGGGCCGGACTAACAATAAAAGCCAGCAAGTGCCAGATCGGTCAAGGGTCCGTGACCTATCTGGGACACCAAGTGGGGAGCGGCCAAGTGGCTCCCCTTCAACCCAAGATCGACGCCATCCAGGCCTGGGAGCCCCCCGTCACCCAGACTGCCGTCCGAGCCTTCCTGGGGCTCACTGGATACTATCGGCGGTTCATCAAGGACTATGGGAGCATTGTGGGGCCCCTCACAGAACTAACCTCCAAGAGACTACCCCCGAAGGTGCACTGGACCCCCGAGTGCCAAGTAGCCTTTGAGACACTAAAGACTGCCATGTGCACCGCCCCGGTGCTCCAGGCCCCCGACTACAGCCGAGAGTTCATCGTCCAAACTGACGCCTCGGAAAACGGCATTGGGGCCGTACTGTCCCAAATGAACTCTGACGGAGTTGACCTTCCTGTGGCCTTCATCAGCCGGCACCTGCTGGCCCGAGAACAACGATGGAGCACCATCGAGAGGGAAGCATTCGCCGTCGTATGGGCCCTAAAGAAGCTCCGGCCCTACCTCTTCGGCACCCACTTCCGAGTACAGACCGACCACCGGCCCCTGCGGTGGTTGATGCAGATGCGGGGCGAGAACCCGAAGTTGCTACGTTGGTCCATCTCCCTCCAAGGGATGAACTTCACCGTGGAGCATCGCCCTGGCAACGACCACGCCAACGCTGACGGCCTCTCCAGATTCTTCCGCCTTGGCGAGGAGAATCCCCAAGAAGATGGGTGACTCTCCCCTGCCTTCAGCTGGGGGGGACGTGTGTTGGACCCGGCCTCGTGGCGTGGTCCTACCCCTCCCGCATGGCGGGCCCCGTACGACATCGGCCCTCCATCCAGCCCGGGTCGGCCTCGGGCACACCTCTGCACGCCCTCCAAACCACCAGATCCGCCACCCGGCGGCCCACAACCACTGACACGGCACCCTCGGGCCGCCCCAGCATTACCGGTCCGGTGCCCACACCGGACCCTCATTCCAGGCCCGACGCCATCTTGGGCCCAGCACATCACAGACACGTGGTCCCGGACCAGCCGCGGCCACGGCCCCAGCGAGCCCGCCATCGAGGCACCAAGAACCCTCCGGGTGGTAGAGTGGCCACTCCACCAGAGAAAAGTCGAGGGGAGTTTCGATGGCTCTCCAACCATCCCCGAATGCCTGGTTTCGATCACCCTCCGGCCTCCCTGGGCTCTGGCTCCACCCCCCTGCTGGGTGTCTGGACACCATCATCCCGGCCCCTCTGACCCCCAGGCGAGAGGGCCCGGACATCAAAGGACTCCAGACCTATATCTGGGCCAGCCCCGGAGTAGGACGGGAGTTGTATCCCGGAGTCGAGAAGCCCTGCTGACGCTGTCGCGGCTGACCCTGAGACGAACTCCCCTTGCTGTTCTACCTGGAACCTGCTGGCGCTGCCGCGGTCCATCTTCGCTGTAACCTCTTTGGGACCTGCTGGCGCTGCCGCGGTCCATCTTTGCTGTGACTATCTTGGAGCCTGCTGGCACTGCCGCGGTCCACACTCGCTGAACCATCTTGGAACCTGCTGGCGCTGCCGCGGTCCATCATCGCTGTAACCACCTTGGAGCCTGCTGGCGCTGCCGCGGTCCACACTCGCTGAACCACCTTGGAACCTGCTGGCGCTGCCGCGGTCCACACTCGCTGAACCCTCTTGGAACCTGCTGGCGCTGCCGCGGTCCACACTCGCTGAACCATCTTGGAGCCTGCTGGCGCTGCCGTGGCCCAACCTCCCGGAGCTCCCCAGCTCGAGGATTGAGAGCTGTGCGTAGAGTCTCCTTGCAACCGACCATCTATAAGACTGTCCCGCTACCTTGCCCCTTTGTCACGAGACTCTCCAGATCTCGGGATCTGCTGTATATATTGAAATGATACTTATTGCCAGATAAAGATTGAAAACTCTATCTACGTGTGGTGTATATTTGTAGGGGTGTGGTTACTCTGCTGTACGATTGTAGGAGAGGGCCCTCCAGTCGGAGGCCTCCCGACATCGCTCGGTCCCTTCTCTGAAGGAGGGGTAGACCTAGGGGTGGTCAGTCAGACTCCTTCTGCCTCCCCCGGGTTCGCCTTTCTAACAGTCAGTAATACTGACGTATCTGTAACTCCTTGCGCCATGATGCGTCATACTGTAAATATGACGCATCATTGGTCTCGCAAGGAGGGCGCAGGGAAAAGTGACGCATCGCTGTTTTCACGCAGCGATGCGTCACTTTTCATAAATGAGGCCCCTTGTTTTACAACCCCTTTCAGTGCTTTACACGGCATAATTAGCCCTTTGTTTGCCTCATAATTTTGTCATCTCTGCTGCGTAATTTGCGCTTCCTCTATTAGTAATTCCAGACCATGTATCCTCCCCACCTCACCCCCCGCTGGTGCACAGCAGACCCTGGGGCCTTGTAAGCCCACAGTTACAAGAGCCGACAAGTTGCTTTCTCAGTCACTCCGTCATGCTGCTGTCAGTCATCCTTTTAACGTTTGTGCTGTCATTGCTTTGAAACCTTGTGGTGTTGCCGGGCTGATGCGAACAGGTTGCCTCACTCTAATCCTTATCAGTACCACGCACTCCCACCCCACGGCTTCCTGCACACCCTGTACTTTAATTTTGTTATTTGACAGCTATAGTTGTTTTATTTGTGCCTTCCCTCTTTTTACTGCTCTAAAGCGAGCAGAGCTGCTGGTGGTTTCCTTTGCCCCCACATATAGAAAGCTGTGGTCTTGTAATGCTTCTGCCCTGGCGTGCCAGCCAGCAATGCAATAGGTCTCGCGTTTGCGAGAGTTTAAGCTATTGGCATAGTAAATGGCAATGCCTTTTATTTATGTTTTAAAAATCAACACACAAATAAATGCATTGTCATTTACAATGCCAATAGCTCAAACGTATCTAATGCGAGACCTATTGCATTGCAAATGCTTGTTATATGAAGGTGAGAATATATTGCTCTTCCTTAGTAACTCAGCCCCAGAGACGTTGAAAAAGAGGGGTGCCGTGGTGTTGTCGGTCAGATAGAGATTCCTGGCACAGGCCATAAAGGCCGGCTTACTGCAGCTGAAAAAGCTTCCGGTCACACAGAGTGAAAAAGAAAAATATTACACACAGTTAAAAAATCTGTCACTATGAACAGCGGATGGTCTGTACAACAGAGTGAAAATGGTGAACTGGGTTGAGAGACAAGGGTGGATCAACATGGGTGAACTACATATTCCCTTTTCCACATCTGCTGGGAATTAGTATGGGTCTTTGGTTACTTTTTAATGCTGTACCAGTACTCTTTTTAAATGTTCAATTACCCCCTAAGGGCCACAGAATAACGAGGCAATGAAGAGGAATACTACTGCTATCTAGTTAATAATGTGTACCCTTCCTGCCCAAATAAAGCAGACTTATTCAGCTACACCTTATCTTAATTAAATATCTTCACTTGCTGGAGTGCCTTATGTCTCTGGAGACCTGTGGACTTATTCATGTTGCTGATCTCTCCCTGTTTTTTTTTTTTAATAAAGGGGAATATATATATGTTACCTACTGGCGGTTGCCAGTAGGTAGTTATAGTTAGGACCGTGTTTCTATTCAAAAAGCATTTTTTCTTTTCCCAATAACTTTGGCGCCAGTTGACAAATCTTTGCGAAATTTTCAAAACTAGTGGCCCACTCCGGTCAGCTCCTATCTTGAACATTTTGGGGTAATTCGGCAAGCGGGGGCTGAGAAAAAAGGGTGGTCCCACAACGTGTTTTCTTCATGTTAATTCCCATAGGAAACTTTAGACACGGCTACATCCCGAACTGCTGAACGGAATTACACCAAATTTGGCAAAAAGGTAGCCCTTGGTTCAGAAAGAACTCTGTGTTAAATGGTGTAAATCCGTTCGGTAGTTGCTTGAAAATCAAAAAATATAAATATCGATATATATAACGGCGCAATGGATCCGCGCATCCTGCCGATCACTAGCTGCATTCTAATTGGCTGTCAACACTCCAAACCAGGAAGTGTTGGAAGCCATCTTGTGCCTTGGTAACCGAGGCACAAGAAAACATAAAAACAAAGTGGTAAAACAAAAAAAGAGGGCAGGGTAGAAACACCCTGACCCCCTAGGCCTGCTCAGGGCCAAAAAAAGCATGCTTTTTTTTTTGTAAATCGGCAAAATCCACGGATCCGGACAAGAAAAAATAAATAAAAAATGAAGTGCCGGCTCCTGCGCTTCGTTATTATTTAGACCCATGATGCGCCAGGTCCCGGGGGCAGTGAATAAAAAGTGTGGGGGTCCCAATCCCCCCCACACTGCCCCAGGGACCGCCACCTCCCTGGTGCAAGATAATTGAGTTGCGGGGGGTGGCAACCCCCCGCAGCCCCGGGAACTGCCACCCCCGGGGCTTCTTTTTTAATCTAGGGGGGGCCATGGAGGCCCCCCCTAGATTAAAAAAGAAGCCCCGGGGACCGCCACCCCAGGGACTTAAAAAAAATATTTGCAGGGGTAGATGGCCCCCCCCGCAGCCCCAGGGACCGCTACCCCCGGGGCTTCTATTTAAAAAACAAAAACAACCTGTGTGGGGGGGCTCAAGCCCCCCACACACCCCGGGGACCGCCACCTCCCCGGGGCACTAATTATTCAAATTCGGGGGTCCGTAACGGACCACCGGGGACCACCACCCCCCAGGGCTGTGCAGACGCTGGGCCCCCCTCCTGGAGCCAGTGATGGCCCTTGGGACCGCCACCCCCCAGGGCTGGCTCCTTAAGTGTCCCGGGGTGCCCACCCCCGGGACACTGCAGATTGCTATGGCAGGGCGGGAGCCGTGCTGCTCCCGCCCTGTCATAGCAAACTTGGTTTGGGTTTTGGAAGAGAGAGCAGGAAACCTGATCTCTCTTCCAAAATCCTAACCAGATTGCTTTTCCACACTGATAGCTGCATGTCAGCAGCTCCCCATGTGGAAAAGCAATGCCAGCTCCCACATGATGCGGGGAGCCGGCAGGGACCGTGGGGGAATTGGGGCTCCCCCCACGGTCCCCAACGAGGTGGACAGGCCCCGGGTGATGGGGTACCCGGGGCCAGAAGTTGCCAAGGAGGGGGGCCGTGTGGCCCCCCTCCCCAATTATAATTTTTTTTTTTAAATCACACAAAGTCCGGCCCCGGGGAAGGGGTCCCCGGGGCCATAAATGGCCCAAGAAGGGGGGCCACGCAGGACCCCTCCATAATAATAGAAAAAAAGAATTTGGCCATGCCCCGGGGGATGGGGTCCCCGGGGCCCGGATTGGCCACGGGAGGGGGGCCCACGCGGCCCCCTTGCTGTTAATATATATATATATTTTTTTTTTAATGGGGGTCAGGCCCTGGGGGATGGGGTCCCCAGGGTCCAAAAAAAGTAAAAAGAAGGGGGGGCACACAGCCCCCCTTCCAAAAAAAGAAAATTAAAAAAATCTCGGGATCGTGCCGGAGGCTCCGCCCCCTCCCAGCAACACTCTGCAAACGGCCCCCTGGCGCATTGTAAGATGGGGAAGTAATTCCCTTTGAATACTGGGGGTCCCTGGGGGCCAACTAGCCCACCAGGTACCTCCAGTAAGCGCCAGGGAGCTGCATTGCTGAGAGGTGTTCAGAGGCCATGCCCCTTTTTACACCTCTCTGCAACGCAGCTCTGTGGTGCTTACTGGAGGTACCTGGTGGGCTAGTTGGACCCCAGGGACCCTCAGGATTCAAGGGGACTTAATCCCCCAACTTAAAATGCACCACGGGCGTGTTTGCACAGTGGTGAAGGGAGGGGGCAGGGCCTGAGGTGACATGTGTACAAACACGCCCTGTGGTGCATTTTTCAAGTTGAGGAATGAATTCCCCTTCAATTCTCAGGGCACCTGGGGGCCAACTAGCCCATCAGGTACCTCCAAAAAGTGCCCAAGGCCGGTATTGCAGAGAGGTGGTCCAAGCCACCTCTCAGGGAGGGGGTAGGGCCTAAGGTGACATGTGTGCAAACATGCCCTGTGGCCGGTTTAAGTTGGGGAATTAATTCCCCTTCAATCCTGAGGGCTCCTGGGGCCAACTAGCCCATCAGGTACCTCCAAAAAGTTCCAGAGGCCTGCGTTGCAGAGAGGTGGTCCAGGCCACACCCCTTTTTTACACCTCTCTGCAATGCAGCTCTGTGGCCCTTACTGGAGGTACCTGGTGGACTGGTTGGACCTCAGGGACCCTCAGGATTCAAGGGGACTTAATCCCCCAACTTAAAATGCGCCATGGGACGTGTTTGCACAGTGGTAAAGGGAGGGGGCGGGCCTAAGGTGATGTGTGCAAACACGCCCTGTGTCGCGTTTAAGTTGGGGAATTAATTCCCCTAAAATCCTGAGGGCCCCTGGGGGCCAACTAGCCCACCAGGTACCTCCAGTAACTTGCAGAGACCTGCGTTGCAAAGAGGTGGTCCAGGCCACACATCTTTTTACACCTCTCTGCAACGCAGCTCTGTGGCGCTTACTGGAGGTACCTGGTGGGCTAGTTGGACCCCAGGGACCCTCAAGATTCAAGGGGACTTAATCCCCCAACTTAAAATGCGCCACGGAAGCGTTTGCACAGTGGTGAAGGGAGGGGGCAGGGCCTTTCTGCACCTCTGCCTTAAGAGGTAGTTTTAATGCCCTAGCCCTATTATGTACTAGGGCCTTACAGAGGAGGTCATGCTAATCACAGGGGTACTCCAACGCATAGTGTTCCCTAGTGTATGTAGGTGTTTTCACTGTATTTGATAAGATCACAAAACATGCGATAAGGCACGTTAGCAGCAGGAAACTAA
Organism: Lissotriton helveticus; assembly: GCF_964261635.1. Taxonomy (NCBI): domain Eukaryota; kingdom Metazoa; phylum Chordata; class Amphibia; order Caudata; family Salamandridae; genus Lissotriton; species Lissotriton helveticus. The sequence goes on along the minus strand of NC_136065.1, from coordinate 262,928,560 downwards.
CCCCTGCTCTGACCTGGTGTAAAGTCGGACCACAGCCTGCACCACAGCCTGCACCACGAACGGGAGCCCAACCCAGAGCCACACCTGAAGAACAACAGATGCCATGGAGCCACTCATTATGCAGCCTGGACACCCAAGAGGGCCACAACACCCACCGCCACCACCCCATAACCCCCCCGGACAAAGACATGCCACATCAACTACACAGAATCATGTACCAATCATTCCGCCTGATGACGCACAATCACATCTGGTTACATGCAAGTGCCGACACAAAAATGAACATCACACATTCACCTTTGAAGCAACAAATTAAAATGTATTAAAATAAACAGAACAGAAATGAAGACACATGGCAGCACCCCTCGGGACACTCTGTAGGTCACAGCCTGCAAGACAAAAACCATGATGAGAACGTGTGTCCTGCACACATCAAGGGACAGAGAGAGAGCGAAGGAGAGAGAGTGAGAGGGAGAGAGAGTGAGAGAGAGAGAGGGGGGAGAGGGGAGGAGAAAGAGAGATAGATGGACAGAGAGGGGGAAAGAGAGAGCTAGCGGACAGAGAGAGGGAGAGAGAGAGATAGATGGACAGAGAGGGTGAGAGAGAGATAGACGGACAGAGAGGGGGAGAGAGGTAGACGGACAGAGAGGTGGAGAGAGACACAGAGAAAAGAAGAGAGGGACAGGGAGAAAGAGGGCCGACACTGCGCACCCAGGCCACACTGCTCAACTGCTGCCACCGGTGTGTCTCCAACCACGTGCCGGTAAGTAGCACAGTTCACCAGGTGCAACACATCTGAGACAGACCTGTCAACTGAAACAGAGTCCAGATACCTGAATGGCAAAGTACATACAATTGCACACGACATCATAGCCTGTCCGCCCCTGCGTACCGAGGCAGCTGCACCCCAGCCCCTGCGCACCCAGGCAGCTGCATCTCAGCCCCTCCCGTGGTCCAGTGGTGCATGCCCACCCCTGCGCACCCAGGGTATCACTGCTCACCTGCCGCCATTGGCATGTAGAAATGAAGGCTCACCACGTGCCGATGCAAGCCCGGGTCCCGTGGGCATGGTACCCTCCACATCATGCAGCTCTGCTCCGCGGGCCCCCAGGTCTCACATTTGGTGCTGGGTCTTGATTTCTCCATGGCAGAGGACACCAGTGCACCCCACATCATCGCAGGCTGCACACCCGCTCAGCCTCATGGGTGCCACTAACTCTGTGATCCAGGAGGCGACGCCACGTGGCGGTAGGCCGACGCTGCACGCTGGCTCAGGCCTACACTGCGGTCCAGCAGGGCACACAAAACCTGAGCCGTCTGGACCACTGGGACGGGGCATCATCGCAGGCTGCACACCCGCTCAGCACTTAAGGTGCCCCTACCTCACTGCACCGAAAGTCTCCATCCTGTGGCGGTGTGCCTGTGCCGGCCGCAGTGTATCTGGTACCACCAAGTCTGTGCCCACTAGTCATGGACTCTCTACGATTGAGTATCGTGGTGCGGACAACATCATGTCACCTCCAGGCCTGCGGAATGTGATGTCACAGGCCCCTGGGCCCCCATGCCTACATGTACACCACACGGATACACCCCGAGAGAGGTTCGAAATGGCATTGTGCACGTGCGCCCGGCCCTTTTTATGTGCTGTGACTTGTGTGCTGGATGGGTGTGGTGTGGGTGTAAACCAGCCGTGAGGGAGTGGCTGTGGCATGCTGACAACTAGACCTGACAACAGCAGATCACTACAGGGAAGACCTGGCACACGTAGCGTTGTTATCCCCCCAGAGCGTAAGCATAGTGGGCTGGCCTGGCGTAACAGTTTGAACAATGGCTCTGAGTGTGGTTCCGTATGGGTCTGGACAAGGAAGGAACTAATGCGTGTGTCCCTGTTGTCGCATCAGCGCCACCCGGACAACATTCGGCAATGTGTCACCCTGTGACCCAAGTCCAACGACATGAGCCACATGGACGTAGGGGGAATTCACTGACACTACATTCATCAATACTACCACACATGAAAGACCATAGACACAACACATCTGTGTGAGTCGGCATGTTTAATGCACATTCAGTGGAGTGTTGCATCTGGAGCAGCACAGGGCCAAGCAAACCCCAAATGACGATGTTGGCCAGTGGAGGGCCAGCCAGAGTTCTTCAGGGAATGACAAGTCCAAAGGACGAGGAAGAGTTCAGCCCACAGTCTGATTGCTGTGTCATTGGCGATCAAACACAATAAGGCAGTCCATTGCGAGGTCTAGGGTGAGTGTTGCAGAGTTTATCGGGGAACAGTGGAAGGTGATGATGCAGAGGACAGAACCAATCTGAAACCGGCCATATGGCGGAGATGAATGCTACTGCGTCCTTCTTACCACCATGGCGCTTTCATCCGCCTCTTCGTCTTCTGCTGTACCATGTGGCTCAGGTGTGGGTGGTGCTGGCCTTTCTCCAGCACTGTCTGGCAGTGACACCTCAGGGGCCGGAGGTGGAATGTCTGCCGCACTGTGTGGCACTGACATTTCAGGGTGCGGAGATGTTGATGTAGTGGTACCAGCAGCATGCAGCAATTCCATGAGGATGGTTTTGAGGTCTTTGAGGAACCCAGCTACCACTCGCTGGTGTGCAGCTGTGGCAGCCGCTCTTCCCGCATTGGCCGGCTCGATGGTCTCCATCAGCCTCCGCATGTTTGCCACCTCCCGGCAGAGCTCAATGGAGCCACTCCGACTAGTCAGTCGTTCTTGTCTCGGAGTCAGGACTCTGGCGATGTCAGCCATGGTTCATTGGAGAGCATGGAGCGGACTGTGGGTGGCAGTTAGGGACTGTGAGTGGTCCCTGATGGGACTTAGACACCCACGTATGGCCTCTAGTTTGTCTGCCATGCGGTCGAAGCCCACCCACCTCTGTTCAGCCAGCTGCTCCTGGCATCCCAACACACGGCATTGGAAGGCCATGTGTTCTTCGTTGGGGTCCTGGGAGGCAGCTGTGGTGGTGGGTGCTGCCTGCTGTGTGGTCTTTGCAGGGGGTGGGGTGTCCTTGTTGCAGCCGGGCTGCCCTGCTCCTGAAGGTGGGTTGACGGAGCTGTCAATGAACTCTTGAGGGCTTCGGGTCGAAGCTGTGGTGGACCTCTTCGTCATCAGAGAAGAGAGGGTCTGGCTGCTCTGCAGGAGGTGTTGATTGTCCCTCTACAATGTTAAGGGGAGATGCAGTTTAACAATGTTTTCACATGTGTGTTGTCACATTGTACATGTTTACATACATACTGCATGACGGTACATCATGGCTGTTTGGGAGGAGCTGTCTATTTGATGGGGGACAGTGGACATTTCGACAACAGACGTGTGTGTGTTCGTACTTGTGGATTGTCGTCTCACATTTACCTGCAATGCCACTTGTGCTTGGCCAGTGTTTTCACCCAGTTGGCACCAGTTGTGTCCTGTGTTCTGTTGTGGACCTGTTGCGGTTTGTGCCACATTGTCGTCAGTGTTGCTGTGCTCTGCATGTTATGTGTATGTGCTGCATTTCGGGGGTGGCCCCTGCTGCTCTGTTTTGTTGACCCTTATCCCTTTCCTGCGATGTGCCTTTGCCTATTGATGTAGACATGTCATACTTGGGTACATTGGTATCTTGGTGGGTGTTGGGGGTCTGGAGTATGGTTTGTCCATAGATGTGCTCTACTTAATTGTGCATGGGTGCCATTGTGACCATCTCCCCCCATCCCCCAAGTCCCTGGTCGTTACTCACCCTCTTGCTGTTGTGTCCGGTCTTTTGAGCAATGTCAGGTCCCCCGACTCCAGTCACCGTCTCCCCACTTATGACTGTGGACACCATTTCCTCCATGTCGTTCAGCTCCTCCTGTGGCGCAGGACTCCCACCTCCAGTCTACATTGCTGCCTTCCGGTTGTTGGCGAGTTTCAGCTTGGTTTTGCTTTGACGTCATTCCAGTACCTCTTGATCTCTTCAGTTGTCCTCATCAGCAATCCCACTGCATTCACCTTGTCCACGATGGAATGCCATAGTCCATTTTTTGTTGCCAATGACACAGTGGAGGTGACGAACAGTTGTTGATGGTGTTCGACCACCTCTGTCATCAGGATCCTGTTTTCCTACGGACTGAAGCGCTTCTTCCTACACTTCTTCACCTTGGCCTTCCCTGACCCTGGGGTCCCAGGCAGGTCCTCCGGGGGTGTGTGGGGTTCTGGTTCTCCTCCGTCCTTGCTCCGGCAACGTCCATTGTGCTTTGCTGTTATTTGGCATTGTTTGTATGTTTTTTTCTACTTTTATGGTGATTTTTCCCACCTGGCGCGTGTAATTTGCAGGCCTTTAGCTGGTTTTGGCTGATTTCAGTATCGCGATTGGCCTCATTGCAGATTTTTTTGCGTTTCGCATTTTTGCGGCGTTGATTTTAACGAGGTCAGTCGACACGTTATCTGGAGACTATTGCATGGTACCGCCGTGTTGAGAATGCTTGGTTAACACAACGTAATTTTCCCACGATGTTGGAAGTTGCGTTAATTAACTTTTGCAATGGTTATCACACCTTCTTGAGAATATGCCCCCTTGAGTTTCAAGTTCTACACTGAGGGCCTCATTTACAACATCTTTGCAGAGGACAGCACCGCAAGGCTTCTTGCTGCCCTGCATCAAAAGGAAAGGGCAGGAATGAAAAACAGAGCATTCCTGTCCTTTCTGCTTGCGCTGGTCCACAAATTAGTGCCTAGTGCCAACAATGAATGGAATGCAGAGCAAATCAAACATTCACGCCCCCAGTCAAGGGATCTGGATTAAATCCATCGTTCTTTTGGTCATCATGCCACTCCAGTTTAGACCCAGCCATATGCAAATCAGTCTTGACCCTGTGTCTCATGGGAACAATCCAGACTGAACTGCCAAGCCAGCACCTCCCTGGCCTGGAAACTGGTTACGGGGCATCACCCCTCATCAGGCAGGCTAGCTTGAATCCAGCGGCACAGTGAGCCCTGACCCACATCTGGGCATACCTGGCACACTTAGGGCAGGAAAGCAAAAGACGCACAGATGATGGACCGAATGCAGAGCAAATCAAACATTCACCCCCACTCAAGAAATCTGGGTTAAATCAATTGTTCTTTTGCTCATCATGCCACCCCAGTTTAGACCCAGACATTTGCAAATCAGTCCTGACCCTGTGCCTCATGGGAACAGTCCAGCCTGAACTGCTAAGCCAGGTCCTCCCTGGACCAGAAACAAGCAGACTGTGACCGGTTTTGTGGCATCACCTCTCATCAGCCAGGTTAGCTTATTCCACGGACTTGCCGCTCTCAGGTAGAACAAGTCTGGAGTGTGATCTTAGATTATATAACGCATTGGTCATACAAGCTTCATGGTCCTGCATCACATCAAATCGATCGTGTTCCGGTGGAGAAGAGGTGCATCATGGAATTTGTGGTTCAAATCTCTTACGTTTTTGTCTCTGAGTGGCCCTGATGTCTGTCATCATATATGGAGTTTGTTTATTAGTTATCTGATCATGAGTTGGCACTGGTGTCAATCAGTCTCTGGAGATATGGTGGCAAATTTGAGCGACCTACTGCAGCATGGTTCACGAACATTGTCATATTGCAGTCTCAAAATTGAAGGTTGGGACACGCGACCACTTCCAACATGTCTGCCTCGACAGCCCGCAGGGCCGAAATACCTGCCTTTACAAACTGACTCCATCAGCTGCCTGTGGGTGCCTGTGGGTGCCTGTGGGTGCCACGGGTGCAACAGCTCTGTTCGCGGATAAACACCTGACTGTCTCGGGTCACATGTATACTGTCTGACCCACAGGAGAGGATGTGGTCCGTCGGCTAGACTGCCGACTTTGGTGCTGGAGACCAGGGTTCGAGCCTCGGCATCGCGTCCACATCCTGTATTTCTGGGCAAATCACTTAATCTACCAGTGCCTGAATGTGTAATGTATATACAGTGATCATGTAAAGCGCTGCAATACCTTCGGGTCGAGTTCGCGCTATATAAATATGCAAACAAAAAACAGGTGCCTGGGAATGTTTATCAGGTCTCAGCAGGGGCTGCAGTCACCTGCCTCCCCCTGCTGATCTCTGAACATCTTACTTCACATGTGCCCCCCTTTTTGTGTACTCCACACCACAGAGCACGATGCACACAGGAATAATAGGGTAAATTATTCACCCGGAAGCCTAGAGCCTTCAAAGTATCAACAGAGCACAAGTATTTCAGAGTGAAGAACCCTCAATAAAACGTTACCCCTACCCAGAAGAATCACAGGGTCCTTAGGGCCCTTTACTTGACACCACCCCAAACTCCTCACTTCAAACGTACAGAGTACTGATACTCTGCCTCCCACCCCAGTACCATATACCACTGTACCCTGAAAACATGCTTACCTATAGTGCTTTAAATGAGCCGGTATTCTCGGGTACTGAGTGCCTGCACTTTTATGATTTTAAAGAGTCTTCTCACAAGGGGGTTAATGGGAGAGTGCCTGCAATACTCAGTGGCAAACTGGTGCTCTGTGATAGTGGGTACCTGCACGTGCATACTTCTATTTCGAGCACGGTTTATAGCCTTAAACATCCCAGGGCACTGCCGCGAGACCGACCCCCACCTCCTGGTCTGTGCTTCGGTAAGAACGTTTATTTTTTAAATGTTTGTTAATGGTAATCTTTTAATATTTATTTACAAAGATAAATTAAGGTCACTAAGATGAAGGGACAGTTTGCAAGGGTGGTAGGGGTTTAGGGAGAGTGTTTTATTTTGCAGGGATTATAAACGTTTTGAAAAATAGTTTAATTAAAAAATATAAATGTTTAAATGTTTCAACAATGTCCACTAGGTACGGAAAGTGGTGAATTTAGGTGGTTTAGGTGGGAGAAGTGTATTGATACTCATGTAGTTAATGTAATGAAGGCGTATGAATTTGTGGATTTTTTTTAAACAAATATATATATTTTTAATTTTACAATTAGATATAATTTTATTACATTTTCAACATTAACTTTGTGGGACAGGATGCAGGGGAAATAGGGGGATTGGGTGGGGGAGTGTATTACTACTCAGGCATTATTTTATTGCTCGAGTGTTAATTGGAAGGTAATTATAAAAAAAGTATTTTTATATTAATATTTTATTTTTACATTTATTAAATAAAGGGCACTAGGGCTTGCAAGGAAAATAGCGGTTTTGGGTGGTGGATTGTAGTGATACTTTGGTATTAATTTAAATACCTAAATATTAATTATTCATTATTCATTATTTTAAAATAATTATTTATAAAAAATATACTCAAAGTACACTAAAAAAATAAAAAAATTAAAAAGTATCTATGTTGTTTTACAAGTATTTGTTATTAAACTAAAACATTTACAGTAGTGCCACAAGTTAGACAGAAAAAAGACGTTAGAAAATTCAAATATTTATTTCAAATTAAAAAAATGAATCAAAATATATTTATTAAATCACATTTATTTTTTTACAAATATTCTATTTTTTTTACATGCCAAACCATTTTTTTCACATAAAAAAACATTTTCCCATGCTTTTGCATTGATTCCAATATTGTAAAATGTCCTTTTTAGGTCGAGCCTAGAGGCAGCACGCATGCGTTGCTCACTCTACGAGTCTGCTGGAGTAGAGTATGGGAGAGAAGCCAGCGTCCACTCTCCACCCATATTTTTCATTGGCTTGTCATTGTCTTTCATAAATGCTGCCTTCGGATTCATTAATAGGCTTGTTAGTCCCTCCTTAGTACGGCTTTGTCTTAATTTGTAACCTCCCTTGGCCACTGGCCCCTTTACTTCGGTTGTTACACTAGACCTGTTATTTAGTCTGTAAGCACTATTCACTTGATTGAGTTTCTCCTACTACAGGCTGGACACGCGCTACTTCAGCTGAACCCGCTTGTGTCTTTTTTAAGCAGCACGGCCGCCCCGTAACACGGGCATCCTCTTTCAATCACTTAAACCCAGCATTATCTTGTGTCTGTTTCAACCCCCCAATTAAAATGGATTTTTAAATGATTTGCGAAGTCATGTGAATTCCAGGTAGCACATAATCGTGTGCTAATGGGCGGAAGCTGACAACAGCACATCTGTGTTACATGTTATCTGCACTAAAGTCAACTGACAGGGTTGTTTTCAAAAGCCTGTTTTATTAACACCACCACCAATACCACCACCACCACCACCAGCACCAACACCTCCAACATCGAACAAATACTGCCACCAATCCAATACCAACACCACCAATATCACCAATGTCACCACCACCACCAATACCACCTCCACAAATACCACCACTACCAATACCCCCACCACCATTAATACCAATACCACCACCACCAATACCACCACCAATAACCCCACCACCAAAAATACCAATACCACCACCACCAATACCACCACTTTTACCATCACCAATATCATCACCATCAATACCACCACCACCAAAACCATCACCACTACCAATACCACCACCACAACCACCAATCCCAATACCACCACCACCAATACCACCACAAATATCACCACCACCAATATCACCATCAATACCACGACCACTACCACCATCAATATCACCACCACCAATAGCAACACCTCCACCACCACCACCAATTCCACTAATACCACCAATACCACCACCACCTAAACTAATACCACCACCACCATTACCACCACCACCATTACCACCACCACCACCATTACCACCACCACCACCAATACCAGGACCACTACCACTAATACCAACACCGCCACCACTAATACCACCACCACCACCAATACCACCAATGCCAATACCACTACCACCAATACCATAGGATGTGCTTGTGATTCCTGTGCCCTGTTGTGCTTGGTTACCACTGTACCACCGTTGTCTTCTCTCCCGTGTGGGTTGTGGACCTTCATTTTTAAAGGTTGACCCTGGCTCTGCATTAGCGGAACTCGCTCAATGCAGCAACAGCCTGGTGGGACTTGTTGTCCCAGGGTGCACCGCCTTCCACTAATCCGCCACAACTGCTGCTAGGAGAGGCGCGGCCATCGCGCTTTAAAGCGCTGCCTTGCCCCACGCAGCGCAGGATGTGCTTGTGATTCCTGTGTCTTGTTGTGCTTGGTTACCACTGTGCCACCGTTGTGTTCTCTCCCGTGTGGGTTGCAGACCTTCATTTTGTAAATCTTGACCCCGGCTCTGCATTAGCGGGACTCTCAACCCAGCAACACCCTGGTGGGACTTGTTGTCCCAGGGTGCACTGCCTTCCACTAATCCTCCACAGCTGCTGCTAGGGGAGGCGTGGCCATCACACTTTAAAGCGCTGCCTTGGCCCACGCAGCGCGTGATGTGCTTGTGATTCCTGTGCCCTTTTGTGCTTGGTTACCACTGTGCCACTGTTGTGTTCTCTCTCGTGTGGGTTGCGGACCTTCATTTTGTAAAGTTTGACCCTGGCTCTGCATTAGTGGGACTCTCTCGATGCAGCAACACCCTGGTGGGACTCGTTGTCCCAGGGTGCACCACCTTCCACTGATCCGCCACAGCTGCTGCTAGGGGAGGCGTGGCCATCGCTCTTTAAAGTGCTGCCTTGCCCCACGCAGCGCGGGATGTGCTTGTGATTCCTGTGCCCTGTTGTACTTGGTTACCTCTGTGCCACCGTTGTGTTCTCTCCCGTGTGGGTTGCGGACCCTCATTTTGTAAAGCTTGAACCGGCTCTGCATTAGCGGGACTCTCTCAATGCAGCAACACCCTGATGGCACTTGTTGTCCCAGGGTGCACCGCCTTATACTAATCCGCCACAACTGCTGCCAGGGGAGTCGTGGCCATCGCGCTTTAAAGCGCTGCCTTGCCTGACGCAGCGCAGGATGTGCTTGTGATTCCTGTGCCCTTTTGTGCTTGGTTACCACTGTGCCACCGTTGTGTTCTCTCTCGTGTGGGTTGCGGACCTTCATTTTGTAAAGTTCGACCCTGGCTCTGCATTAGTGGGACTCTCTCGATGCAGCAACACCCTGGTGGGACTCGCTGTCCCAGGGTGCACCACCTTCCACTGATCCGCCACAGCTGCTGCTAGGGGAGGCATGGCCATCGCTCTTTAAAGCGCTGCCTTTCCCCACGCAGCGCGGGATGTGCTTGTGATTCCTGTGCCCTGTTGTGCTTGGTTACCACTATGCCACCGTTGTGTTCTCTCCCGTGTGGGTTGCGGACCCTCATTTTGTAAAGCTTGACCCGGCTCTGCATTAGCGGGACTCTCTCAATGCAGCAACACCCTGGTGGGACTCGTTGTCCCAGGGGGCACGGCTTTCCACTAATCCGCCACAGCTGCTGCTAGGGGAGGCATGGCCATCACGCTTTAAAGCGCTGCCTTGCCCCACGCAGCACGGGATGTGCTTGTGATTCCTATGCCCTGTTGTGCTTGGTTACCACTGTGCCACAGTTGTGTTCTCTCCAGTGTGGGTTGCGGACCTTCATTTTGTAAAGCTTGACCCCGGCTCTGCATTAGCGGGACTCTCTTTTTGCAGCAACACCCTGGTGGGACTCGTCGTCCAAGGGTGCACCGCCTTCCACTAAGCCACCACAGCTGCTGCTAGGGGAAGCATGGCCATCACGCTTTAAAGCGTTGCCTTGCCCCACGCAATGCGGGACGTGCACGGGCGACGACAGGGAGAAACCCGGGCCAAGGGCGGGCTCGTCTGAGCCCGTCAAAGACTGGAAAAGGCTGGGCTGGGCCACCCATTAATGTCTGAACTGTAAGTCTCGGTCGTATGAAATAGAAATAGAGTTTTAGTGTGAATATTGGCTGTCAGGGACTGATAATATGAGCAAACGTAAGACAGGTGTGGGCATGGGGTTTTGGGTACACTTGACTCTTTTCTTTCCAGGGCAGAATCAGCGTTAATGCACAAGATCCAATTAACCGAGCGTAGGTTATCGCTAGAACCACAAACATCTCTTGGTACCCTTAGCACTAATGCATTTTCTTCCCAGAGCCTGCTAAACCACAATGATACCACACTGCATTCCAGCCAGCTTCCCACAACGCAATCAGATTTAGCTTTACTTACTCTATCCAGCCTGGTTTGTTCTCCCAGTATCTCTATGGTTACTACCAGGGGCCAGACGTCCAGTCAGGCTACAGGCAGCGAACCGCCCCTAAAAAAAAAAAGGAAAGCTCGTGGGCGACAGAAGTTCAACCTCTTGCCTTCCAGAACAGCCAAACGTAAGGTAGCTGCAAAAGAAAATAAAGGTAGCCAGCAATCCAAAAAAACGTCAACCAATATATGCCCTCCCACTTGTACTACTGATCCACTTCTCCCGCCTAATGTGGATGAGTTCTGTACACGACTACGAAAGGAAACTTTCGGTCTTGATCGATCCTTTACTTAAGAAGTTGACCTCGATTGAAGAAAGACTTAATAAAATAGAGCAGGGTATTTTTAGCAGCCCGTCAACTAACTCTAATGGGCAGAGGGTGGCGGGATTGTATCACAACTGGCAAGGGGAGTTGAAACAGTGCTAAGGGGTTCCCTAGAAAATGTATGCTGTTCCTCACCTCCAATAGTGATAACCCCGGAGGTAATCCAACCTACTAATTTACCCCAAGGAGGTGCGTCCTTGCCCCCGACATTACAGCATGGGAAGAGTGGTATTTGTACACGGTCCTCCCAGCTTCATGCTGTTAGTACTCAGGATTCCCATACTTTTTTACACCTCCCCCCAAAAGCTACACCACACACAGTTGTTTTGGCTAATGTTCCAGTGCTCTCTCCTAATGTACGAGAGCACTGGTCAACGTTAAGAAACAAGAACCTATATTTGCTGAGGAATAGGACTGGCATAAAAGATCATCTTTTTTCTTAATTTAAAATGGTTCCCGGAGTACCCTGGGTCGGAAAATCACACAAGTCTCTATCCGGTGACTGTGTGGTCCTAAGTTTTAGGTCGCCAAGCCTGGTCCAGCATATATTGGAGAGGGCCGGGAACTGCTTCACTAAGGTGGATGATATTAGTATTTTTCCCTTGGGTTTCTTCTATCAACTGAACAGCGTTTTTAGGTGCCGTGAGAGTAGGGGTGCATCCCAAGTTCATGGCCAATATAATTATCCGGTCACCACAAGTAATGGTTTTGAAATCTTCACCTCTTTGGAAGACATAGGTTGACTTGGAACATCGGCTTGTCCCTTTTTTATTAGAACCCAAGGCCTTAAGGGCGAGTGAGGGCCCGACTTAGGATTGCTTATTTCTGATCCTATTGGACCGTCTAAACTTGGGGCGTCTCAAAGTAGAAGGCTGTACACGACTGTAGTTCAGATATTTCTTGAGGTGCATGTTGAACAGAGGTGGAAATGAGCTCTGGGGTGGGAGAGAAAGGCCTAACTAAAATCCTACTTGTAAGAACTTCTATACCATCTAGCACTTCTAGTTTGGTAGCTTTGGATAACAATTACGTATCTAACCCCCTAGCAAATAATAACAATACAATCCAAGGGATCCAAACTCATACATGCCTATAGTTTCCTGGAATATAGCGGGATTATCCTCCAAAACCACCTCAGCAAAACGGTCAGCCTATATTGACAACCATGATGTTTGGGTATTTCAGGAAACATGGTCCATGGTCCAAATCTATCATCCTGGATTTTTAAACTACTCAAAAGCTGCACTGGGGGGACCAAAAGGTAGACCCATAGGTGGATTTACCTGCTGGGTCAGACAGCAAGTGGGTTGTATGGAGGAGGAAGTATATATTGATAGTCCGGACATCATGGCCATACGGCTTCGGAGGGCGCATGCACCTATTGTTCTGATTATTAATGTCTATGCAAGAGGGATGCTGGGTGGCAGGGGATCCAACGTGGTTACCCTCCTCGATAGCTTCTTAGAAAGTCTACAGGCAAGTTGTTACTTGATAATAGCAGGCAATTTTAATTGCTCTTTTGAGCCATTGGATTATGACGATGGTAACCTTAGCACAGAGGAGGATGTACAGTGGAAAATTCAGCAATTGAATCTACGCCCCATTAAAAGATGGACTGAGGCCGCATTACAGTTAAAAGGGCTGTGTCTGGAAAGGGGACTGAGGGCAGTTAACGAGAGGCCGCAGTCGGACAGAAAGGGCGCACATACCTTTGATAATGGCTTGAGAAGCAGCCATATAGATTATATACTTCTTAAAATAAAATTCTGGACATCCCTTTTGGACATGCTGGTCCAGGAGCGGATTGAAAATGATCACAACCTGCTGGTACTACTACTGCAGGCACCAGGTTTATATAATTTTAATAATAGGGCTGTTGAGTATGTCACATTGACAAATGACAAGTGGAGAGGCAGATGGGCTAGGATTATGGATAATGAAGGTGATCTGGAACAGATGAATAACTAGTATCCTTAATTGTGATTCCCAGGAGGACATTAATTCTATTGTCCTCCAGGATCACAATGATTTGTTTAAGAAACTAAAAATCCTTTTTATTAAAACTAATAAACCTAGGAAATACTCCTGCGTAAAGGCAGCTTCCTGGTATAATAAATCTTGTAGAGAGGCCTGTAAGTTATTATCTAGGCCCATTAGATCAAAAGTTATGGGTGATATCAAAAAGGCAAGGGTCGCGTATAAGACAACTCAACTACAAACAAAGAAGAACTGGGATGAGACCCGTTGGCAAGATCTGCTTGCAGCCAGTAAAGCGAAAAACGTGGTCCAATTTTGGCAGCTTGTAAAATGGGGTAGTGGCGAATTAATTCAGGGACCAATAAATCATGTTGCTCCCGAAATGTGGGTTTCATACTATGAGGCACAGTTTACTGCCACTAATTGTAGTGATGATCTACTCCAATGGCCTACTCCAACCACTACTCTATGATTTACCAGTCTTGAGGTTGAATATGTATTACGATCAATCCCGAGAGGTAGGGCCTAAGTCCGGACTGTATACCGGCAGACATGTTTGTGTATGACAAAGAAAATTGGGTAACCTACTGTCAGGGGGTCACTGACACGGACGAGCGAGGTGCGGACATTAATCCATGTTCGTTTCCGCCCCGTCCGCAGGACCCTGTCGGCCCCTTTAACGTTTCTTGGGTAACGTCACCACACTTACCCTCGGCTGCAACGTCATCTCTTGGGAGCCAATCAGCGGAGCCGACGTCACCACCATCTGACCAATTGGGAGCGTCGAGGGCGGATAAGGAAGCTGGTTCTTTCCTGGTGAGCGCAAACGCCGCGAACGGAGCTGAAGCCGGAGAGGAGAGATTTTCAGTGACCAACGGAGTGCCTGACGCCGCTGTGGACGACGACCCGGTCCTGCCTGCCGACAAGCCAGGAGGCCACCGATACCACGCGCCGCCCTGCCACGCTTCTGGAGAAGTGTGGCTGGACAAGGTACGGGGCCGCTTAAGGGGTCTGTTCTCTTCACGGGGTGGGACGGGTTAGGGGTGGGTGAGGGAGGTCACGGGGCTGTTTTTTCGTTGGTCTTCCTTACCACCTCTTCCTTCACGGCTACTTTGCGCTTTGCTTGTTGGTGGTTGTTGGAACCCCGGTGATCCCCTCACGTCCCCCCACCCCTCCTCCTTCTACATTGATTCCCCAAAAACCCCACACTAAAACAGGGTGTTCTTTTCCTTTTCTTTGAGCCAACCCTTCGGAGAAGTATCCGGAATTCCCGAACCGGCTGTTGTCATCAGAAGCCTCTTCAGGATCCCCAACCCGAGCCAAGAATGGAACTTAGTGTGGAGCTCATTCCTTTCTGTGCAATTGTTTCGCTTATGTTTTGACACCCTTGCTTTCACAAAAATAAAACAAAAGACGCCACTAAAGACTGTAGTCTGATTCTTAGGTCCCTACCCCAGTCAGAATCTCACACCTACATAAAGATACTTGCAAATGCTATAGTCAGTGGTGCTCCTATACCTGACACATGACCAGGTCTTCAAATCCTACCTATATATAAAAAGGGAGATCGTTCACTACCAGGCAACTATAGGCCAATAAGCCTTATAGATTCTATTTCGAAGATTGTTGCCAGGCTAGTTTTAGGTAGAACTCAGGCCTGGATAGAAGAGACAGATATTCTGACAACTGAAAGCGGGGTTTCGACCACATACCAGTATCATAGATCAGGTCTTTAGGTTTGTGCTCATCTATTGGCGGGTAGTTATCATTGGAGGGGGCTCAATCTACGCTGCTTTTATTGACCTTAAATCCGCATTTGATTTAGTCCCTCGTACCAAAATGTGGAGAGCTTTTGTGGATATGGGGATGCCATCGGAACTGTTGGCCATTTTAGTAAAACTGCATGATCCAAATTATGCACAGGTTAACTGGGAATGCAGGGGAATATTACAGATAGGTTCCATGTTTCTAAGGGGGTTCGACAAGGGTGTGTTTTGGCACCCACCCTGTTTTCTTTATTCATCAACAGGGTTGTTCTGTACTTTTCCACTCACCCTACAGATGCTCCAACATTAGCTGGCATGAAGATACTCCTGCTCATGTTTGCGGAGGATACCTTGATAATATCGAAAACTCAAAAGGGTTTGCAGGCTGCTTTGTCACGCTTCGAGGTGTTTTGCCGCGACCATGAGCTAGTCGTAAATGTGGACAAAATGTATGGTGCTCCACAAACATAAAGCTATAACAGGGAGAGTGTATATGAACAACGTCCCCCTGGAACAGACCGACGTATTTACATACCTGGGGATAACACTAGGTAGGAAATTAAATTGGGAGCCCCAGATTGATATGCTGGCCCTTAAACATGTACAATTAGCTGGTGCATTCATAAAATAGCAAAGGCTCTCACAGACCAAGCCTATTGCCCCTGTCCTAAAGACCTACAAGTCGAAAATCAGTACATCAATATTATACAGTGCTGAACTTTAGGGCTTCGAGGACTTCTCATCCTTGGCACTAGCCCAAAATAAATTTGTGAGAGCACTAATAGGCCTCCCACAATCTACACCACTCACGCCCCTATATCTAGATTTGGGTTGCCATAGTATAGAGGACTTAACCCGTTTTAGAACCATAGCATTCTGGAGAAGGCTTTGGACTACTCCTGAGCTTTCTCTGTATGCCAAAGCTCTCTCTGAAGTAAGGGCATTGGGTTGATTACGTAAGATGTCTTGGTTAAATAACATAAAAATTACCTTGATTAATATGGGGATGAGCATTTCGTGAGAGGACCCAGCTGGCAACTTATTCCCATTGAAAAAGAATTTTACAGCAGCATACTGGAATACGGTTAAAACCAAGCGTTTTACATCCTTCACGAGGTCCACCCTGGTAAGAGAATATTTGGAGTGCAAACATGAGAGCAAGTTGGAAACCTATTGAGACCTCATCACCAGACGAAATGATAGGAAGTTGTATCACCAGTTCAGGGTGGGTTCACTTCTTATAAAGCACTCACTAGTAGATGGCACCCCCCCCCCCCAACGGATAACAAATGTTTTTCATGTCCCGCCCAAACTGAGACATTAGCACACATTTTGTTTGTTTGCTCAGCCTATAAGTCACCTAGGAACAAATGGCTTAAACCTATTTGTGTGAACCTGGGCACAAGATTAGCTATGGAGGCACTAAGGATTTTAAAGACAAATACTCAGGAATCCATTGTGTTTGCAGTGGCAACATTTTTGAGCTGGATGTGGGCCAATCGAGCTAATAAGATGAGGGTCTATTAATTCTGCCAGACTTTCTGCATGAGGCTTTAGATATTATGGTCTGGTGTCATCGTCCCATCATTTGTTTAGGTTTTGGTAACTGTTACCCAGGAAATTACTCTGTGCCCTAGCTGAAATACAGGCCCGATAGTATTGGCAAAAAATAGGAAGCATCTGTTTGTTATTCAATTCTTGTTTTTTAGTATTATATGTAATATATATATATATTTCAACCAAAATTTTAATCATGTTTTAACACTATGTGTTTTGGATTTATCGTATTCATCCTTTTAATAATATATGTTTATATTATAGCGGTTTTAAAAAAAAAAGTTTAGAAGTTCGTGGAAATATTAGAATATTTTTGTATTACAAATTTTCCATGTCATTTTTAATTGTAGATGTATTCTGTCTTTTAAGATTGCGACAATCGAAATAAAGACTATATTGAATTGAATACCAATACCACCACCACCAATACCACCACCGCCAATACCACCACCATTACCACCACCACCTCAGCAGCTCTCGCTCACTAGTAATAGCAGGACACTGTACGAGGCCAAAGCTGCAGCCCGAGACCATCCCTCCCTCCCTCCATACCTGCCATAAAGCACAGCCCGCCCTGCACCAGGAGGTGAAGCCAGGGCCCTACTACAGCTGGAGTGTTTTTAATTAGGCGAAAGATAGCAATTACATTACACAATGCCACACTGCACACTCAAATCACGGCGAGGGCAGGAAATAGCCTCCCCTCCCGCTCTTACTCCTGAGCCGTGACAGTGCAATCACAGAGCGAAAGGTGTTGGAACGATTTGTTAGTGTTTATAGCTCAGATAATATGTAACGCTCACTTCACACTTTGTGTCTGTGTAATTTACAACACTTACACATAATCCTTACTGCACTATTTATCACTATTTTGAAGACGTCGCATGCCGTTCTCTTCCTCTGATATTTACAATCTAACAAGCGGTCGAGAAGGCCCTTCATTGCAATGCAATAGGTCTCGCATCTGTGAAAGTTTAATCTATTAGTATTGTAAATGACAATGCCTTTTATTTATGTTTTAAAACCCAAAACATAAATAAAAGGCATTGTCATTTACAAAGCCAATAGCTCAAATTCGCGTGAATGCAAGATATATTGCATTGCAAATACTTGTTCTATTCAGCAGCCAGGCCTTACATACATGGTTGAACGATTTAAAATACATATTTCTAGTACATTGCTTGTTATCTTTACCGTAAGGGAGAGCCGGGGAGGAACTTAGTATGTAGGTGCTTTAAAAATGTATGTTATGTATGTTTTAACCACAAAATTCATTCCCATACAGGTTGCAACAGTTTTCCCTCATCGCAGTGGTCGATTTAAACGCAAAATAGGTTTAAAATGTCATTAATTCATTGAATAGGTTTTTAAAACATTTTTGAATCTAAAACATTTTATTTTTTGTATGAGACAAGTTTTTGAACGAGTTGGGTGTAAAAATGGCACAAAGAGTACATTGCTAATAGGGAAAGATGTAATTTCTCATTAACAAGAGCAAAACAAACGGTTTCATTTTTCTTTTATAAATCCTACTGTATTTTTGATTTTTAAGCATGCATTTAAAAAAAAATAAGATGTTCAGTTCGAGTTGATGATTTTGCAGTGCATATTTGACCATGGCTCTATTTTTGGATTCTCCCAGAGCCTAGGGACGGTGGTGAGCCCACTTCTGCTAGTGATCAGTTGTTCAGCCATTCACTTTAGTATGGCGACGGTATCAAGGAGGTCATGGTGGGTGGGCTGACTCGTTACCCTATGCTGTGGTGAGTGGAAGGAAAATGTGAATGGCTGAATAATTGAGCAGCGCCTTTAGTGGATTCAGCTACGCTGGTTAGACTTATCTTGTGACTGGTACAATAACTGATAAATGACTGAAGTGTGCACACCCTTTTGCACAATGTTATATGCTGTGCTGGCTGAAAGTAGAATGTGAATGACACAGAAACGGATCAGTGCCTGACATAGGTTGTGGTGGGTAGAAGCAGAGAGGCAAATGGCTAACTTCATTGACAGTCACCTGCATTCTTCTCTTTCACAAGGAGCACGTCTTGCTAAGAATTTTCTTTTCTCCAGGCACCGGAGACAAATGTAACATGATGCTCTTGTCTTATTATGTGCATTGTAACATCAACACATTTTGTTTCTCATCTTTTTCTTTTAGCTCGGTTAAAGACATTTTTGACAGCGTTGGCTCGTTGGAAAGGTTTTTGGCAGCATTTGATTCTTGGAGAAGTTCATTGTGTCAGATAAGTACAAATTTGAGAATGTTGTGATCACGTTTTACTACACTTTCACAGCAATACATTGTTTCTTTTTTAGCACCCCCTCCCCATAGCTATTATTTCTACAAATATCTCTGCAGTCAACCTAGGCCAGAACGTCTTAGTTATCAAACAGATGGCATCTTATTGGATGACTGCTTTTTCTAACTCAAATAATGGAAGAGAGCTCTGAGGCAGGGTCTGGTACTGGGACCGCATCAGAGTGAGAGGGTCATGGAGCAGGATCTGGGAGTCTGAGTTTCTTCAGATGACGACTCATCTGCCAAGGATTCAGGGGAACATGGCCCTGTTAATCGTTATGTCCCTTTTCAAGCACTAACTGTGCATCAAAGAGCTAGAGACAGTGTAGACCAGTGTAGAGTGCAGGCAGATATGGCACAGATCACAGACAGAGTACTCACTTGGCAGACTCCTACTTTATTTCAGCCAGTAATTCCCCCAGTCACCGTAGATGGTGGATGTAAGGTCAATACACAAAATGTTGTGCCTATTGACTACTACATCTTTTTTTAGATGCCGACTTCATTGAGGAAATTGTGTAGCAAACATTTGTATGCTGAACAGTTTCCGAGGGAGCATGGAGGCGCTCTGTCGCCTCACTCTAGGGCACATGTATGGACTCCCACTTCACATGAGGAGCTGACAAAATTTCTGGTCCTAACACCAATTATGGGAATAGTCCACATACCATCCGTGCACTACTACTGGTTTACACGTGTTATTTGGGTAACACCATGTTTTGTATTGGGCATGTTCAGAGACAGGTTTTTTATTTTGCAATGTGTGTTGCATTTCAATGACAATTCTGCTATTTTGTCCCGGGACCACCCAGAGTTCGGCAGTTAAGTCGAAATTTTGCCTTTCGTTGAATATTTGTCTGCCAAGTTGCCAGCAATTTATAGTTCTGGAAAGATTATAGCAAATGATGAGTCCTTGATATTGTATAAAGGGCGACTGCAGTTCAGGCAGTACATACCTAATATAAAGGCTCATTAGGGCATCAAGCTGTACATGTGCGAGAGCTCTATTGGCTACGTGTTCAGCCTGAGAGTATGCAGGTTGTCCTTCCACATTAGTGAGACGATTACATGGGAGCTTGCCTAATCTCTTTCATAAAGTTCTTAACCTTTATGTACATAACTTCTGTACAGTAGTCCATCTTTTTAGTGAACTGTACAAAACTGGCACTGTGTCCATTAGAAAGCAGCGCAAAGGATTACCTCAGGAGTTTGTTGGCAAGACTCTCCAAAAAAGACAGAGCAATGCGTTGCATTGCAATGAACTGCTAGATGTCAAGTTCTTAAACAGGTGGGAAGTACATGTGCTCACTACACTTTGCACTGAGAACACCTCCCTTGTCACCATTTGAGGACAGTTGGCAGAAATCCACAAGCCCACCTGTATGCTTGATTACAACAAGTACATGATAGAGTGGGTAAAAATGCCCAAGTTCTTCAACCATATAGAGAGTTGTAAAACTCGCACATGGTATAAGAAATCGGCTACTGACTGGATTCAGTTGGCAACATACAATGCGTATGTTGTCTATCTGTAGACCACCACAGGAAGACTGATGTGCTTCATTGACTTTGTATTGTCTGTTATTGAAATCCTTACTGTTGCAGAAGCAGTAGACTCTACTTCATCCGGTGTGGAGGACGTTGCAAGGCATCAGGGTCGGCACTTTGCTGACCGCATTCCTGCAGTAGAGCAAAAGAGTTGACAATATTGTAAAGCAGAGTTTGTGCTCGGCACGGAAATAGGTAGGAGAGTAGATATTATTGTCCCCAATACCCCTCTCAGCTTGGCCTGTGTTTGCTTACTTGCTTGATTTTGTACCACACAAAAGTGAATTTCTGGTAAACTGACTGATGTGGAACACATGGATTAGGAGTAACTGACTTCCCCAAATGACGGTTCAGGTGGGTACATAACCTTCCATGTGCCATTGTGTGAGTAGCTGTGTAGCCTTGGAAAGTAGTCTGTTTAATTTTGAAAGAAGAACCTAAGCTAAGATTTTTTTCTTTCTAAATGAGATTTGAACCACCATGTATTACTGACTCTAATGAAGAAGCACACGTTGGTCTTGCTTTTGACTGCTTGCCACGTTCATCTCCCATCAAAAATGTGGCAGAGGTTCTGTCCACCATATTACAAGTGCATTTCTTTGAGTGCACTGTACATAATGACCTACCGGACATGTGCCATGTTTTCACTGAGTACCCAGTCCACCAAACCCTAAGGCTCTTAGACTTTACAAAAGTGCTCTTTAGGAAATTTAGCATAGTCTGCCCTAGAATGGTTTGCCCCATTTTCAAATGTAGATTAAATGCCCCCAACTTACTTCCACACACTGGAAGGAGGTGGATTTAATGCATTAAGTGTGCTGAAGGTTTATGAAAGAAAAGTCTTTCTGAATCCAATCAGGCTTCCATTGTGAGGCTTTAGTAAAGATGCACCTGGTACTTGGCAATTTTAGGAATGCAGGTGAGATGGACATGAAAATGTAGTCCACCCATAACCTAGGTTTGTTTTCATGGAGATCTTATGTAGGTAAAGGCAGATGTTCATGCTTAAAGTGACTGTTCAACGCACTAGCCCAACCACAGCAGGCGGTATGTGTGTAGTCATGACTGTTGGCTGGCGTAATGTGTGGCTTTTGCCTGGTGGAATGTGTGGCTGTTGGCTGGCGGAATGTGTGGCTGTTGGCTGACGGAATGTGTGGCTGTTGGCTGACGGAATGTGTGGCTGTTTGCTGTCGGAATGTGTGGCTGTTGGCTGGCGGAATGTGTGAATGTTGGCTGGCAGAATGTGTGGCTGTAGGCTTGCAGAATGTGTGGCTGTTGGCTAGCAGAAGTGTGGGTACTGGCTGGGGGAATGTGTGTATTAGTTTGCAAGAGGTGTGTTCCTCTAATAAGCTGGCTCATAAGTAGTTGACTGACTGTATGGTTTGTATTTTAGTGGTATTCCATATGAGTGTGATGGGCCATTGAATGGTGGCAGTTTGTTGGTGTTGTGTGTGTCGGGTCCATGGCAGGTATTATTCATGGCTTTGGGTGACTATAGTAATAGGAGTGTGACTGGACCATATAATTGTTGGTGCATTGACATTGCTTAAGGTTCACTAACACAAGTGATCAGTTCAATACCTGGCCCTCACAGCATTATAAAACAAAGCAAAGCACCGCTACTTAGCGGGTCCGGGCTCCCGGGTTCCTCGCGTCACGTGACCATTTCGTGACGACGCCATCTTGGGAAGGCTGGTTCCTTCCTGCTGGGGGTTAGCGCGCTAGCGCTTGTTCCGCCAATCGCCTATTTAATGCTCGCTTCTGACGTAGCGGTCTAGCGTAGCGGTCGCGCCTTCGCTACGCCTGAGTCTCGCCAGAGTCCCGCCCGCCGCTCCGCCCGCCTCCGGGACGCTGAGTCTCGCCAGAGTCCTGCCCGTCTGCGCCCGTCAGCGTCCCGGAGGCGGGCGGAGCGGCGGGTGGGACTCTACCATCAGGGATGTGTCCCCCTGGGACCCCCGTTTTGCGCTATTCTTCTGGCGAACTTCGCATTTTCCATCCTCATGTTTCTGGCTGTCGCACTGTTTTTCCCGGTCGATATCATGGGAAATCCCGTTGCCCGGGTTGTGGCTGGTACCCGACCCGCTCGCTCACCTTACGGCCGAGCAATGACACCTTTAGGAGGGGCTTCGGATGCATGCTATTAAACACCAGGTCAGCATGCAAACATGCGCAGGATATCTATGAGCTTCTCGACACAGAGAAGCCACTATGCCTCATGCTTACTGAGACATGGTGGACCGACTCTTCTAATCCTGACGTCGCTATGGCAATCCCGTCTGATTATAACATCTTCAGAAAGGATAGAGCCAAGGGAAGGGGAGGTGGAGTGGCGTTAGTGGTCCGGAAAGGAACGCCTTGTGCGATCCTGCCAGCTATTGACATTCGAGGCTCCGAGACCCTAGCCTTTTCTATCACTCTATCGCCCCATCAATCTTTTAAGGGACTGCTCATATACAGGCCACCTGGTGCACCCGGCACCTTCTTTGAAGATCTGGATTTGGTGCTGATTGAGTTGGCCCTGAAAGCTGAACATTTTATCGTGGCTGGCGATCTCAACTTTCGGTTGGATGATCCATCCGATCCGGCTGCCACTAAACTCTCTGAGGCGCTAACCCCTTTGGGACTTATCCCTTACCTTCGGGAGCCTACGCATGAGAAGGGGCACACCCTTGACCAAGTTTTCTCGTCTGTCCCTCTTGAGGGTATAGAGGTTACTCCTGTCCTTTGGTCAGACCACTTCCTTGCCAAATTTGTGATCAAGGGCATAGGTAAGTCAGTGCCTACCCCGGCACATCAACAGGGTCGTGCCCACAGGGCATTCCATCGAGTAACCCCAGAGATGCTGGCGCAAGCAGTTGTGGCCCATCCATGCCTCTTTTCAGGCGATTTAGACAGGGATTTGCAGACCATGCAGGACTGGTTTTTGGACAGGCTAAACGATCTTGCCCCGGAAGTAACATCTCGCCCGACACCGAAACGGGTCTCCGCGCCTTGGTTTACCGCTGCACTGTCGGCTACGCGGCAGCAGTGCAAGGTAGCCGAAAGAGCTTGGCGGGCACAATATGACACTGTTGCCAAGCTGACCTATAAAACGGTGGTCAAGGCTTATCACCGGGACATTCGCCTGGAAAAAAAAGCGTATCTAGCCAGGAGAATTGATGCTGCTTCCAATTCTTGCAAGGAGATATTCTCCATCGTGAGAGAATTTACCTCACCTTGGTCGAACACCTCGGACCAAAAACCATCTGGTACCTGGGCTGCGGATCTTGCTGATTTCTTTACGAGCAAGATCCAACGCATCCAGGAGTCATTCCTAGTACCAATGTCTGTGGGCCAAACTGAATGTGACATCAACACACTGCCACAGGCTGGGCCTAGGGTGACGTTGAGTGTGTTTCCTCCAATCTCTGCTCCGGACTCCCTGGCTTTAATGGGCAAATTAAAATCGGGTTCTCCCCTTGACCCATGCCCGGCTAAATTTCTAGCGAAAGTCGCGGAGGTGATCAACCCGTTGGCTAATCCGCTTTTGAATCTTTCACTGAGGCTAGGTGTGGTCCCGCAAACCTGGAAGCAGGCGATGGTGATACCCTTGCTTAAAAAATCTGGCCTAGACCCGAAGGCCCCAGTTAATTATAGGCCCATCTCCCTGCTGCCGGCCCTCACGAAGATTCTGGAAAAGCACGTTCAAGGCGTGCTTTCCAATTTTCTGGAATCTAATGAGATCTTGCACGCCACCCAATCAGGCTTTCGTCCCCATCTTAGCACGGAGACTGCGCTCCTGGAGGTTTCGGAAACCATTAAAGGGGTTCTGGACTCTGGGGGCAAAGTCATGCTGGTAATGTTAGACCTGTCGGCGGCTTTCGACACCGTTCCCCATGATGGTCTTCTCGCAAGACTCCGCGAGATAGGCATACGGGGGACGGTGTTCGACTGGTTTTCTTCCTTTCTTGCCGGCCGCCGGCAGACGATCTGGGCCCCGCCTGATTCCGCCGTGATGCCGCCTCTGGGAGTTGGGGTCCCTCAGGGCTCTGTTTTGAGCCCGACCCTCTTTAACATCATTATGACCCCGTTGGCGGCACTGGTGGAGTCGCATGGTGCCCAGATCGTATCCTATGCGGATGACACCCAGCTCCTCTTCTCGTGTACGAGAGGAGGCAACTTTGATGGGGAGAGTATTCGGGATTGCCTTGGGGCTGTTTTCCATTGGTTCCATCTAAACAGCCTCAAGTGCAATTCCGACAAGTCCGAAGTACTGTTCTTTGGGTGTGACATCGAACCCGTCTGGCAGACTTGGTGGCCACGGGATATGTTCCCTCCATCCTGTTCCTCTCAGGTTGCAAAGAATCTAGGGGTGAAGCTGGATAACAGGTTAACCTTGAAATCTCAGATCCTAGGGGTGTCGGGCATGTGCTTTGGCATCCTTAGGATGCTGCGGAGGTTTCTTCCTCTGTTATCCGTGGAACATAGGACGCTGACAGTTCAGGCTCTGATTGGGTCCAGGTTGGATTATTCCAACATTCTCTACCTGGGCCTTCCAGAGTACTTGCTGCAGCGCCTTCAAGTGGTGCAGAACGCCGCGGCTAGGGCAATCTTCGGCCTTAGTAGGCGCTCTAGTGCCTCGGGCCTGCTGGTAACGTTACATTGGTTGCCCATCCGCAAGAGGATTGCCTTTAAGGCTCTGACCTTGGTCTATAAAGCTCTTCACAAGGGGGGAGCTAAGTACCTTCAAAAGAGACTGGTCTTTTATCATCCGACCAGATCTCTGAGGTCGGAATCCCTGCACCTTGCTGTCGTCCCTCGGGTAAAGAAAGCGCGCCTTGGTGGGCGCTCTTTTGGATTGCTGGCATCTCAGCTATGGAACTCTTTGCCGCTGGCCCTGCGGGGAGCCACTAGCTTGCTGGTTTTTAGGAAAGGCCTTAAAACGTGGCTTTTTACTCAGTAGCCGTTCTCTCTTGAATTCCTGGCTTACTGCTCTTTTAGTCTTTCTTCTGGTGTTATGTTATTGTGTTGCAGCCTCTTTGCCTTCTCCAATAAAAGCGCCGGGACACTCTTTTTGAGTAGCCGTGCGCTATAAAAATGAACTAATAACATAACATAACATAACATAACAATATTCTGCTACTGTTATGAATATTGACAGTTTGACCCTATTACTACTGGTAGTGCCAAAACCAACTATTATGAATTTTTGCTTAAGTTGTGGGTAGATTCAGAAGAAACATTTACATCCCTGCATATTTCTAAAAACTGAACAGCTAGGGGAGTCCAGGGTAGCATGTCTTGTGTGCATCCCACAAAGTTTTCTACATCCCCCTCCCAACCAATGTTCTGTAAACTACAACATTTGGCTCACGTTTCTGAGTTGGAAACCACAAATTTCCTACCACCCAGCACTTCAGTGGGTAGGCATAGTGGCCACGACAGGAATGGGTCCAAAACACAACATGGAAACACCCCATTTTTCCTTTGAAACCTGACCTTTTTTTTGCAATGTGGGTAGCTGCTGATTTTGGACAGTAGCTCAGAGATCACCTAGAGAAACGTAGCAAACCTGCACATTTTTGATAACTAGACACCTAGGGGAATCCAGGATGGGGTGATCTGCATGGTTATCACCCAAGTAATGTTACCCATGAGCCTTTTCAAACCCCACAATTTGGCCAAAAAAACCACATTTTCCTCACTTCTGTGACAGAAAGTTTTGGAATCTGTCTGGAGCCACAAATTTCCAGCCACCTTGAGTTCCCACATGTCTCCTGAAAAGAAAACTTCCTCATTTGTGTGGGCGAGTCAGTAGACCACCACAAAAAATGGCCTAGAGCACTAGGTTGAAAGATGAGCAATAGGTTTCTTATACACCGTACTCCTCAAACCTCCAACTTTCCCTAAAAATCACCCATTTTCCTTATATTGCTGTGAAAATATCTACGATCCAGTGTTACACCCCTTGATCCAATGAAAATACTGGCCAACTTGTGTGGCTGGTCTACAATTGGTCATAATGATCACCACAACAGATTCACAAAATGGATGTATGCTGGAACAACAAAAGCCTTAACAACAAAGGCTTTTACAACAGCAGCTGAATAACAACAATGCCTTAACACCTGCTTGTACTTCAACCCCAATACCACACCGGCACATAGGGAATCATAAGTACTGCTACAATGAATGTATTTATTGTAATACCTTGTGTTTTTAATATTGTCTTATGTGCTTTTAGTTTAGGATGGATCTGTTCAGAACTGCGATATCTAGGATAGGAATGTTAGATCTGATGCAAGATGAGTCCTGCATCTGCCATGGACCAACAACTTTCATTTGCAGAGTGATATGCATTATATTGTTTGACTAGTTCTACCTTGATGTGCCGCCTTTCTAGGCGGCAAAAAAAGCAAAGGTAAGCATGATTATATAATCCAAAACAGTGCTTTGAGGAGGCATACTGAAAATGACCGTCTTTTTTTGGCAACCTGTCTGCTAGGTGCATTAGTTGCCACATTAGTAGTAAACTGTTAGGTAGGCTTTGTGCTCAATTCTGTCCAGAATGTCACCTAGAAATGTTATCCTTTTCAGTGGCTGAAGGAAAGATTTGTGCTTGTTGAGAGCAACGCCTAAACAGTTGAAAAGTTATAAGTAAGCTATGTTCAACTCTTGGTTGTACAACAGGAGAAGCCTTTACAGCCAATAGTCAAGGTGTGGGAAGACCTGGTGACCTCCCTGCCTTAAATATGCGGCCACTTGGGGGAGGAATTTTGAAGATACAAGGAGCTGATTTTAGGCCAAAAGCGGATAACTCTGAACTGATAACAGCTGCCGACTACTTCAAATCTTAAGTATTTGCTGTACTTTAGGTGTATGGGGATATGAGAGTGGGTGTCTTGGAGATCTATTGATACCATGTAATCTCCATAAAACAGGAGCTGCAAAATGTCTTTAAGCGTCATTACGCAAAATTGGTTTATGAGGCATTTCTTTAATTTTCTCAGACTAAAGTTGGTCTTACTCTTTCTTTACAAGAAAAAAGCGGGAATAGAAACCTACATTACTCTGAGATAGAGGTACTATTATATAGCTCCTTTGTTTAGCAGTGTAACATCTTGGGATCTTTGTAGGTGGAGAATGAGGAGGTTTTTAGATTAACTCCAAGGTGCGGCCTGATATCAGGTGTAAGACCCAACAGTTTACCAATTAGCTAATGAACTGGAAAATTATTGCAATTTGACTTACACCAGCATTCGGGGACAGGTTTTCTGTGACCGGTGCGGTGCCTTTGTCTTCGGCCAGTGACATTCGTTTGAGGCACTCGCTTGATCCAAGGGGCTGGTTTAATAGGTGGCCGATTCTGTATTGTTGAGGGCAAGCTTGTTGATGGTGCCGATAAAGCTGGTATATATAGGATTAAAATCCTCCTCTGAAAGTGAACTCCCCTCTGCCTTATCCTCCTCGAAAGGGCGGACAGCTCTGTTGAAAAAGGCAAGAGACCCTGCAGTGTCAGTTTTAATCTACTTTAGAGCATTATCGGCATGCTCATTAAAGAGTACCTTTCCATCATGACAATTCCAAGATTTTACTTTGGACTTCGGGTCTGAAACATGTGGATTTTAATCATTCTTGCCTCCAGAGAACAGTTTCTCCTGCTAGTTGTCGAAATCCAGTGGATGATGCTTGCTTTCCCTCTTGAAGAATTTTCTATGCTTTTAACTTTTGTCTTCAGGTAAAAGGTCCAGGTAACTGTTTATATCTGACCACATATGCCTATCAAAGCACACAGGGATGACTAAGGAACTAGCTGCCTTGACTGGTTGCTGCTGTGACAGATAATCTATTGCCTATTTTGTTCACCTTCCTTCTCCGTCTGGTGGAGTGCTGCAGTAACATGTTACAGCAGTAAAGTGTATTTCATGCATATTTCATTAAAACCACTACATGTACCTAAAAAACAAGTTAAAATATATTTCCATGGTAATCTAATATAGCCATTAAAACATCTTAAATTAGACTAACTGCATAACAGTGAAAGTTATCAAACTGAACGGTTGAGCCATAGAGGCACACACAATAATAATTTAAGACAACTGATTAAAATAGAACCTCCAGTATAATAAGTCAAGGCCAGCTTCAAGTTAGAAACCCTTCCAACAAGGGAAAGTAAAAGTGTAAACATGTTGCCATAGATGATTTTTATGCAACTTTATGGTGGACTGAATAAAGTGCTTTTTTCCTGACAGGAGAATCTACGGAAATGACAGGTCTTTTTTGTAGGATACTACAGTGTCCGGCCAGGAAGCATAATTTATTAGAAAGGTAAAATATTGGCAAGTACCAAAGTGCACAAGTGCTGTGTGCCTGCTATCTCAAAGAGAACCCATTGATCTGACTACGAACACAAGACAGAGTTAGGTACTGCAGTTTCCCAGCTCCTTAGCAGCAAGGTTCAAGAATCTCATGGTCTTGCATTCCAGTAGCACTAAAGCTCTCCCCAATAGAGAAAAAAACAGCTGGACGACATGACCCGATTTGCAGAACTCTTGGAGATGGACATATGAGTCTTTGTCTGTGTTTTAAAAAAGGCCGGGCAAACGCACAGTAGATGGAGCAACGATTCCTTATTTTGGCCAAAGAGCTGGCATTCTGAAGTGGCCAAGTGCGGTTTCGCAGGGGGCATAAGATCTTTAAATGTGAATAAGCCCAGATGTATAAGCACGAGATAGTGTTTATTAGCCTCGGAAAAGTGCGCAGATACATATGGCTGGGATCTCCAAGGGGCGTTTGATGGCATGACCACCCACGCATGCCCTTGGCTTGCTACCCTAGCCATCAATAAATAACAAATGCTGGAAATTCACCAGTTTCATTTGTAATACATTTAAAAGTAGCATAGTCCAATGGGGGTGTGCCAAGCAGCGTCTAATCAGAGGGCTGCCATTGAGAACTGTAGCGCAGGAAATGTAGTTCTTTATATGGGCCTGCCTTTCTATATCCACCCAACACTGGTGTGTTGGCGAATTTTCTTCGGCTGCCCTCTTCCCTCAGCAGAATTGTACCAGGGCACACTACTTGGATGGGCCCTGGTGGAGCAGAACAACCTACAGCCTGTTTTGGGCTTGTGAGATACTGGGGAATTGCAAAGATTTTTTTTTAAAGACGCTAGATTGGAATATGTTTATGTCTGCAGCGTTGTTCCCTTTAAGCAATTCGAGCCGTAAGATATTGAAATGAATCAATAAAGGGTTCTGGCCCTTAATCACCAAGGATGGACCAATCTATAATCAATACAACACAAACGCTCCCAATACTGATAAGTATTTACCATCTCATTCCTAGTAATCACACGTGGCACTCAGTGATTGAGAAAATAAAATAAATATTTTCTTTTGAAGTGTTATATATCTTTATCAAAAGAAACTCGTTCATGTTATTTTCTTTTGAAGGGTTATATATCTATCAAAAGAAACTCGTTCATGTTATTACTTTCATGAACATTACAAAAAAAATTTGCACCACAAGACACAATACAATCATATAACAACAATTTTTGCACTTACAATTGAGACATTACAATACATGTAGTGATTCACAACATTTTTCAAATCTGAGCAAGCTCAAATTCCATCAAACACTGAAAAGAAGGAGAGCGATGAAAAGAACCCAAGGGAAAGGTTTGGAAGAAACACCACAGTTGTAGTTTGAAATACAACACTAACCCAGGGAAAAATATGGCCAAACAGTTAGGTATTCATGTCATAAAAAAATGAAATTCATTAGTTATTTATACACTTCTATGGACCCGATACTCAACATTTATCAAGATTACCCTTTTGAACACAAAATAAAGGTCAATGTCAAACTCATTTTTTATTTAAGGATTATCCTCAGGACATGGAAAATGAGCTATAAAAATAAAAAGTGCATGTTTTACCATCACTTCAACCTTGCAAGCACTCCCACATACCTCCGATATTTTTCGACAATTATAGCGCTTTACCTCCTGTGTTCTTAGTACTGGCACCTCTTGTGCCCCACCACGTTTTTGCCACTATGAGCGTCAATGCTAATGTCACTATTAGAAACCAAGGAAGTAAAAAAAAAAGCCTTTTAGTTTGAAAAGTTCCACTTCCACATGAACGAGTTTCATTTGAAAAAGATATAGAACACTTAAAAATAAAAATAAAATATTTATTAATTTATTTTCTCAATCACTATGAGTGCCACGTGTGATTGCTAGGAATGAGATGGTAAATACTTATCAGTAAGATATTGAAGGCATTTAATTTGACTCCAGGACCTGAAGGAGTTGAAGCGAAGTGCTGCATGGAGTGGACAGATCCTTTAGTGACCCAGGGCTGCTTACATCATCTTTGGGTGTCCTTTCAGACAGGCAGGTAAGTCACAAGGAGCTCTATATTTCTCCAGATGAGGTATGACAGACAAAACTGTGGAAGGATTTTTCGAGTTAGATACCCTCACTCAAAATAATATCAATTATGGAACTTGACAGACTTCCGGGAAGGCTACTTGAAGTCCTAAAGATGGCAGTTGGATTGTTTTACTGGAATAGGTAAGTCTAATCTCTGAAGCCCTTTCCAAGAACACGTGGAACCCACTAATGTCATCCAGATGTAAAATAGTTGATAGGGAGATATGCAACAGGCAGTCATCAACATCCAAGCCTACATCTCTGATATCAGGAAGAAAACAAGTTACGTACCTGTAACTGTAGTTCTCCAGTATTGGAAGCTTTCATAGATTCACATACCTGAATCATTTCTCAGTCGTCGAGACGGGAGTCTACGGTATATAAAAAGCAATGCTTAGCAGTATAGCTAACTGAAAAAAGGCCTAGGCCCATTTCTCTTTTGCAACCCATAACCTTTGGTATGTAAAAAAAGTACCAAACTGTTCCCTTATCCAATCAGAGCTCCTCACCCTCTAGAACACTCCTGAGAGAACCTTTTGCCCCTCAGATTTTCGCGCACTTGTGCTGTAATACTTTTTGTGCCAAATCCGAGGTGAGCCGCTCAGGGGAGGAATCTATGAAAGCTTCCAATACTGGAGAACTACAGTTACAGTAAGTAACTTTTTTTTCTTACTCCAGTATTGGAGCTTTCATAGATTCACATACCTGAATCAGAATAGCGAGCAGTAAATCATAGCACATTTTGTTTTTTGTCACTTACTTCTCACAAATAGGCAACACATGATACTTGCACATAATGGTAACTGTATCAAAATATTCATAGACATATTGCCCATAAATGACATATCCAATAGTATACAACAATAAAATGTGCTTCTCTTACCAACCAAAGGAAGGAGGGATGACAAAGGCGGCTCACCGTTATTGGAAAAGGTTCCTCAGCACAGCTTGTCCCACTGCTACATCGCTTCTTGCATGAGCATCCAGGCAGTAATGCCTGGTGAAGGGATGCGTACTCCTCCAGGTAGCTGCTCTGCAGATGCCCTGAATAGAGACGCCTGAAAACAGAGCAGTAGAGGTTGATACCGCTCTTGTGGAATGTGCACGAACACATGCTGTCAATGGCTTCCCCGCCGCCTTACGACAGAATTGAATGGTATTCGAGATCCATCGTGCAATTCCCCGTTTTGATAACGGGAAACCTTTTCTGGGGCACTAAAAGCCACAAATAATTGTGTAGATTTTCTGAAAACTCTTGTCCTTTGCAAATAAAACTTCAGGCAACGCTGGACATCCAGAGTGTGGAGAGTCCTTTCCGTCGCCGTAGATGGTTTAGGAAAGAATCTTTTCAGGATTAATGGCTCATTTAAGTGGAAATCCGTTGGTACGTTCGGAATAGATTTTGGATTCATTCTAAGCACCAACCTGTCCTCCCTGAATTGCAGAAAAGGTTCTTGCGTTGTAAGGGCCTGTATGTCTCCCACCCTTCTGGCTGATGACCGAGCTATTAAAAGAGCCAACTTCCAGGATAGCA
Organism: Lissotriton helveticus; assembly: GCF_964261635.1. Classification (NCBI taxonomy): domain Eukaryota; kingdom Metazoa; phylum Chordata; class Amphibia; order Caudata; family Salamandridae; genus Lissotriton; species Lissotriton helveticus. The sequence continues at coordinate 262,896,061 of NC_136065.1, read as the reverse complement.
ATTTTAGATCAGTTTTGTGAATTGGTTCAAATGGTGGTTTCATCAGTTGTGATAAGACAATGTTCAGTTGCCATAGAGGCGGTGGAGGCCTGATAGGTGGGTAAACTCGAAACAACCCCTTCATGAACTGTTTTACAATTCTCTCCAACCACAGAGAAGGACCTGCTGAGTTTCTCCTGTATCTAGAAATCGCTGCCAAATGCATTTTAATAGAGTCATGGGCCAATCTAGACTTTGCCAGCCTTAGTAAATATGGGATGATCTGATGTGCCTCTGCTCGCAGGGGATGCAAGTCGTTCTCTTGACACCATAAGCAGAATCTTTTCCATTTCATCCTGTATGTCTTATTAGTGCCTTCAGCGCTTGCCTTTGCCAGGATTTCTCTGCATTCCACCGGAATGTTCAAGCGATGAAATTCTCCGTAGTCAGGAGCCAGGCCGCTAATTGCAGTGATGTCTGGTCTGGATGTCGCACTTGTCCCTTCTCCATAGTCAATAGTGCTGGTATTGGCTGTAAACGTATTGGTTCTGTTTCTGATAAAAGGAGCAGCTCTGTGAACCAATGCTGCCTGAATCATCCTGCACGGTTCCTTCTTCATCTTCGTGAGCACTCGTGGCAGGAGGGGAATCGGCGGAAAGGCGTAGGCAAAGACGCCTGACCATGCCATCGAAAACGCATTCCCCCATGGTCCCCTTTGGTGACGCCAGCTTGCAAAGAATTGGCATTTCTTGTTATGGGCTGTGGCAAACAGATCCACCGTTGGTATTCCCCACTTGGCAAAGATGGTCAATAGCGTGTCCTGAACCAGCTCCCACTCGTGACAGGTCTTTTTTTGCCTGCCGAGGGTGTCCGCTGTCGTGTTTTGATCTCCTGGAAGATGTATGGCCTTCAGAGTTACTCCGTGATCTATCGCCCATTTCCATATTTTCTGAGCTTCTTTTGACAGAGAGAGAGAGATCTTGTGCCCCCCTGTTCGTTTATGTAGTGCATTGCCGTGGTGTTGTCTGTCTGCACTAACACTGATCTCCCTTCTATTCTTGGTAGGAAGGCCAACAATGCCAAACCTATTGTCCTTAGTTCAAATAGGTTTATGTGAAGGTGTTGTTCCTGTTTGTTCCATCGGCCGCTGACTTGTAACTCTTGCAGGACTGCTCCCCATCCTTCAAGAGAGGCATCCATGGTCCCTACTATTGGAGCTGGTTCGGTCAGGAAGGTCAGACCCACCGAGATATTGTTTTTGCGAATCCACCACTTTACCGCCTGCAACATTGGTTGCGTGACTTTTATCTTGTCCTCGAAGGATCCCTTTGCTTGTCACCGCTGAAGGTCTAACTCCTCTTGTAACGGCCGCATTCTCAAGCGACACAGGGGAATGAGTGGTATGCATGAAGACATCGTCCCCAGAAGCGATTTGTATTTTCGGACTGAAAGACACTTTCTCCTCCTGAATCCTTTGGCTAGACAGATAAGTTCCAATTACCTCTCTATGGATGGGAATGCCTTGTTTTGTGATGTATCTAGGATTGCACCTAGAAACTTGATCTTCTGGATGGTTGAAGAGATCATTTTTCCACATTTAAGGTCAGGCCCAGATCTGCAAACAACTCCATGCAAGCCAAAGTCGAAGCGTGAGCTGCCTCCTGCGATGGTGCTTTTACCAACCAGTCGTCTAGGTATTAGAATATTTGGTGTTTGTGTCTTCGGAGATAAGCTGCCACTGGCTCCAGACATTTTGTGAAAATTCTCGGTGCAGATTTGAGGCCCAATGGCAGCACTTTGAATTGGTAATGGTCTTTGGCCACTGTGAACCGAAGTAACTTTCTGTGGGAAGGATGGATGGGGATATGAAGATATGCATTCTGTAAATCTAGGGAGGTCATTTGATCTCCTGGGTTTAAGAGTAGCAGAATATCTTGGAGGGTCATCATTCTGAATGACTTTCTTGAGATAGGCATTTAGAGACCGTAGGTCCAAGATCGGACGCCACTTGAGAGCATCCTTCCTGATCAAGAAGAAACGAGAATAAAATCCTTGCCATCTTTGGGAGTTCGGCACTGGTTCTATTGCTCCCTTTCGGAGCATTGCCTGAATCTCCCGACGCATCTGAGATCGGTGTTTTACTTCTTGATATGTAGGTGGCGTGGGAGGAGGGAAGTGGAGGAATTCCAGAGTATGTCCAGATTTTGTTATGTGAAGGACCCATTTGTCCGATGTTATTCTCTGCCATTGTTGTAAATAAGTCACTCTTCCACCCAGGGGAACACTTGACAGGGTAGGAGGATAAGAAGCCTGAACTTGCAGGTTGTCATTGTCTTTTATTGTTATCTTTCCCTGAACGACCTTCTCGTCCTCTGGGAGTGGACTTAGAGTAGCCTCCAGAGTGTTTCTGGCCATATTGCTGCCAGTAGGGCTGCGAAGAGGAAGAATAAGAGGTGTATCTTCCTTGCTGGTATCCACCTCTATACGAAGGTTGTCCTCTTCCACGGGCGCCTCGAAAGGGCACCTTCCGGTACTGTAACGTACCCAAGGCTTTTGCCGTATCTGTGTCCTTCTTAATACTCTGAAGCGTCTCATCCACTAGACGCCCAAACAGATCTTCCCCATAAAAATGTAGATCCAGGATCTTATTTTGGACCTCTGGTCTAAAGGCAGTGGCCCTCAGCCAACCCTGGCGCCGTAAAACTGCTGCACCTCCTAGGGAACGAAAGGCTGTGATAGCTATGTCCATAGCACAATCGATAATTTCAGCTGAAGTCCTCTCCCCTTCCTGCAGAATTTTCTTCGCCTCCTGCTTACTGTCTTCCGGAAGGAGGTCGACATATGGTGCTATATCGCACCACATCTGCCTGTCATATCTGCCCAGGATGGCAAGGGCATTAGATGCTCGGACCAGGAGAGCTGACATTCAAGGAGAATCTTTTACCTGCATTGTCTAAACACCGTCCTTCCCTGTGCGGCGGTGAAGAAATAGGCGCCAACGGGTTTTTTGATTTTTGTTGATCTGCCTGCGATATGATAGAGTCCGGTTTAGGATGGCCAGTAAACACGCCGGAGCGTCCGCGGGCGCCTTATATTTTTTGTCCAACCTCGCTAGCACCGGTGTAACCGCTGCTGGAGTAGTCATCACTTGTAACCCTTCCTTCCATACGTGGTTGATGATTGGTATGAATCTGACTGATTTTTGATACGGCTCTTTAAAGTCCTAAACAAAAGTTGCTGTTGGACCTGAGGTGTCTGCGGAGCATTGTCCAGTAGGCTTTCCCTGCAGCAGACTGGAGTGGTCCGAATAGAGCGAGGACGTGAAGGTGGAACTTCTTGAGGGACCACTGATGGAGAAAACCTTTTCTTATAGTCCAACATGAATTGCAAGTCCATCATCATTGAAGATGGCATTGTGACCATCTCTTCCTGAGGCTCTTGTTGGTAGCGATGGTGTGAGAGGCTGTGGTATTCTTCATAACCCTCTTCATCGTCATCTTCTTGACATTTCACGTGGAGTTCCGATGGGCTTCTGGCATACCCAAAGGGTCCGTCATCCTCCTCCTCATCCGACTCTTCCTCCTCCAAAAGGTGCGATGGGACCAGAGGAGTAATCTTGCTCGGGGAAGTCACTGCTGGCGTGATCTTCTGGGGTTTGTCTCGTCGACGAGCCCGTCGACGAGATCGCAGTCGACACTACCGTCGACAAAGTTGTCGTCGTCGTTGACAGTGCACTAGAACCATTCCTCACCGATGACATAGTAATCGTCGTCAACGTTCCCGTCGACGACCCTGCTGTCATCACCGTCGACGACGATCTCGTCGTCATGGCCGTCGACTATGTCGTTGTCGATGTTAGTGGCGTTGACGCTCCAGTCGACACTGACTTTAATACAATCAATGGTAGCTTCAGTACCTCTGTGGTCGTCGCCGTAGACGATGACTTAGTCGACGGCCTTTCCGACTGTCGATTTTTTGTTTTCTCCTAAGGAATACTAGAGGATGGCTTCTTGAATGATGCTGGAGCCAAAGTTGGTGTCTATGAAGGCTCAGAAGAGGCTCTCTTGGATACTTTTTCTCTCTAAGTGTGTCCTTTGCTCTCCTTTACTTTTGGCTGAGGAGATTTGGAAGGACTACGCCCTGAAGACCATTGAGTGGTCTTTTTTAGGGCCATCTCAGGACGGTCCCCTGAGGAACGAGCCTGCGGAGATCTTGATCTTTTTTTAGATCTCCTGGACGAAGAGGAGGATTCCTGGTCACTATCACTAGAAACCACCTCCTTTCTGGCCTTGATCTTCTGAAGCCAAATTAAAAGGCGTTCCTCACGATCTCTAAGGTTCTTGCTAGAGAAAGTGCGACATACCTTGCAATCCTTTGCTTGGTGGTCCGGATAAAGACAGTAAATGCAGTCTTCATGTGGGTCATCAGTGTAGAGTCTCTTTTTAGAGCGGGTGGCACAGGCTCTAAAAAGACCCTTTTTCTCTTTTCCAGACATTCTCTAGGATGTAGATGAGAAATAGATTACCAAATTCTCAAATCCACAAGAAATAGATTGAAATCAAGCTTCTACAAAGATGGAAATCCAGAGTTTGAGCAGAGCTCAAAGGAGACTCCGTAGCACAACATGCCTGTAGAAAATCTGAAGGGCAAAAGGTTCTCTCAGGAGGGTTCTAGAGGGTGGGAGCTCGGATTGGCTAAGAGAAAAGTTTTTTTTTTTTTTTTACATAACAAAGGTTATGGGTTGCAAAAGAGAAATGGGCCTAGGCCTTTTTTCAGTTAGCTATACTGCTAAGCATTGCTTTTTATATACCGGAGACTCCAGTCTCGACGACGGGGAAATGATTCAGGTATGTGACTCTATGAAAGCTCCAATACTGGAGTAACTTCACCTTTTCTGTAATCACCAGAATGCATAGTTTTGCTTGTGAAATTATTTTAATTGTAGTATTTGCAATGGTTGTGATTTAGGGGTTGTGAAGGATGGAAGAGTGTGACATGTAAGAGGAGTTTGACGTTGAACAATCAGAGAATGCGCATGCATGGAAGGTTGTTTTTGAGATGTTGGTTTTGAAGACTTTGAAAATCTTTTGTAGTAATCTACCAACATAAACCTTAGGTATTTATCCAAAGCCCTTGCATTGCAAAGTCATCAAGTGCCCTGGGCAGCCCCCATCTTTTTTGCTGAATGGTACTGGTGGTAACTGACTCAGACTGACCCTGGGCTCTGCCTAACCAGGACCAGGGCCAGTGCTATGCTGAAGGAGACATTATAGTACAGTTAAAACACCTACATACACTAGGGTACACAATGGTATGGTGGGGTACCCCTGCGATTGGCATGACCTGCCCTAGTAGTGGTAAACTATGTTCTTCAAAGAGGAGAGTAGAGGCCAGTGTCATTAACAGCTATGAACTTCCCACCTTAGGCAGATGGCAGGATTAAGGAAGGTATGAGCAGATGCAGGGGGGGAGAGTCTAAGTATATTAGCCATCCTAGGTGTGTGTTTAGCCAGCATTACCTCCGTGGTGGAAAATCAGCCATTATGGATTTGAAAGATTTGATGCAGTCTGGGACAAAATAATGCCACACTCTACAGGATGTGGTCATATATTGGAGGAGTTACCCTGCCCCCATTGGTCAGAAGTGACCTACTGCTTGACCCAGAGAACTAGGAATAAGTATCTGAGAGGGGCAGAGCCCTCCAGATCTGCTGCTTGAATTTTACTGAAGCTAGAAGTGCCCTCTTGAGAGGTTTTGCTGTGCAAAGATTTCCAAGGCCTGTCCTCTGAAGACTGCACCATCTGAAACTACTGCCCTGTGGATTATCTTGCTGGAAAAGAAGTAAAGAGTGGACTCCCTAAAAGCTACTGGTTAAAAGAGCTAATCTGGAACATCACCAACTAAATCTACACCTTGGAGAACCATCAGTGGATTTGTAAGGGTTTTGTACCAGTGGATTGTGGGAACTTACTTCCTCAACTTTCAAGGACCATCTTGGAGCTTCCAGACCCTTGGTGTGAGTTTGAGACACTTTGGGAACCCTTGAGGAACTTCAGAAAGATGTTAAAGAACTTTGGGGGACTTCTGAGCAACTTTCGAAAAAAGCTCCATAGCGGGACCGACTCAACCTGGCCAGCCAGGCCGCCTGCCTTCAACCGCGAGCCGGCCAAGCCAACCAGGTTCATCCCGCTAAAAGCTTCATCTCTCCAACTTTCAGGGATTGACCAGAACTACAAGAAAACTGAAGCCGGGGCACCCTCGCTGGATCCAGCTACATGAAGAGCAGAGAGACCCCGCGACAAAAAGCTCCAGAAAAGTTTCTAAGTCCGCTCGTAGAAAAGGTGATTTGGAGCAACCGCGAACGCCAAGCCGCCTGCCTTCCATCCTGTGCCGGCCTGGATTCCTGGGTTGCCCCGCTGAAGCGATCTTGATACATTTTCTAAGTCTGCTCCAGGGAAGTTGACCGGGACCTCGTCACAACTCAAGCCGGCGTGCCCTCAACAAATCCAGACTGGCTGGGAGCTTCGAAGGGCCTCAAGGAGAAAAGCTCCGGAAAAGTTTCTAAGTGTGAAGGTAGAAACTGAGACCGGGACCTGCCGCTAGCTGTAGCCGCTCAGGGCTCCATCACGCCCGGCCTGAAACTTTGACTTTGCCCCGGTCTATCGCGAGCAGGTATCACAATATGGTGCTATAATCTTCAAAGTGCTATATTTTTATGAAATCTTTGAAAATTCATATCTCCGGTTCCCTACATTGGATCTTTGTTGTTTTGGTGTCATTTTAAAGATACAAATATTTCCTATGTTTGGGGGCGCTAGAGGGCGCACTGCAGAATGGCCGCCTAAGGGTGAGGCTCCTGCAGCCTGGTTAATAATCCTGCACCTATCCTTGCTGTCCGGTGTCGGAGCCTGCTGAAATTGGGCACGCTGGTACAAGATGCCCTAATTATCACTCGCTGAAAATTTCGTGGCGATTGGATGCCGGGAACCAATACTTCGTAGCCACTGAAGTTCCCCCGGGACTACCGCTGGAGGACTGGGAGTGACTGCTGCCGGGGACCGCGGCTGGAAACACCGAGGCTGCACACGTGGGCAGTGGGCCGTTCCGCGCTGAGATCGCATTGTGGACGGAGGAGACGGGTGGCGCTCGTACCCTGCCTGTAACCGGGAGGAGCGCTGTGCACAGGGCACCCGATCTCTGGTTGATACGGCGTGGACGCTGGGAGAGGTGCGCCCTTGAAACCTGACGGGGCCTGAGAGCGGACTGCGGCAGTGGGCTGAAGGGAGCCATTTCTGTCCTGCCCTGAGGCTGTGTACGGCGGGTGGAATCGGCCCCCGATATCAGGTCAGTGGCTCAGAAGCACCCTGTGAATCCTGGCGGGGGAACTTATTCAGCGCTGAAGTGCAGGCAGAGCGGAAAGGGGGCTGTGAGTAGCAGCACTAGTAGAGTGGATGTGGAGCGGTGGCCGGCACACCGATATTCTGCACATGTTGCACTGATGCATGGCTGAACTACATACCGCATATTAATACTGGGACTTCGGCGGTCAATCATCCAAGAAGGGGGCATAGTGGTGACAATATTGCCCAGATCGAACTGGATTGGTAGCCATAGTGCATGGTGAAGCAGTGGTTAGTCATAGTGGAGTGGTGTTCACGGCCTTCCAGGCGGAGCTTGATCAGGATCACGGCATAGCGGAGTCTTATATATTGATTGGTGAACGAAAGCGCACTGGTCCACCTGCAGTTGCGAACTGGGCGACAAGGCTTTGATCTATATAACACTGCCCAGCACTACGGTACTGGGATCTGCAGCTCTGTCTTCGACGTTTCTTACAATAGGGATTGACTTGCTGAACTTGGAATAGGTGACCAATCACGTTACTGTAGAGACTGTAGTGCAAGATCAGTGTGATCTGCACGAAGCGCCCACAGAGTGCTTGGCACGGGTCAGATCGCAGGCATGGGGCGTCCGGATTCCCGTTAACCCAAACTTACATTTGACAACTCTAAGAAAGGGTCGACTACGAGTCAGGACAATGCACAATTGCAAAGTGTTGACCAGGCGGCAGGTGGGTCATTTACTATGGAGCAGAATAACCAGCAGATCTTATCTGAAATCAGGCAAGGCTTTGCTACTGTGGTGGACAAGGTGGATCGAATGTCCTCCCGGATGGACGCGATAGTGCACAAAATGGACCAGCATGAAGAATGCTTTGTCGAAACGGAACGTCGGATATCACCACAGGCCACACGACACAACTACGAACCTATTGCGGGTCATAGCGACAAAGAATGAGGATTTGGAGGCCCGCAGTAGGCGCAATAATATACGCCTAACGGGCGTGCCGGAGTCCACAAACACTGGGCGCATGGAGGAGTATGTGGAGAAGCTGCTGCAGTCCGCGATTGGTGCTGACGCTTTTTCTACTCAATTTATAGAGGAGAGAGCTCACCGCTCTCTAGCACCAGTGCCAAAACCTGGAGCGCCGCCTAGGCCAATTATAGCACGCCTACTGAACTATAGAGATCGGGATGTGGCGCTGCGGGCGGCCCGCACTAAACAAACGCTAAGCTACGATGGAGTATCCTTTTCTATATACCCAGATTTCACTCCGATGGTTCAGGAAGAAAGACGTAAATTCCTTGAAGTGAAGAGGAAATTGAGAACTGCTCAAATTGACTATGCTCTGCTATACCCTGCTAAGCTAAGGATTACCCATCAAGGAAAACAGAGGTTTTTCACAAATCCACAGCAAGCGGAGGATTATCTGCGCTCTTTGAAACTGCCTAAGCGGGGGCCGACGGATCGGGGAGCAGCAGGACAGGCGCAGCATCCTGAGGACGGTGACGAAGCTTAAGATTCCTCTGAATGAATGGGGGATGTCCCCCCGTGATGGCAATACACTGCTGCAGGGCAAGGATTTGTCTTTGTTATAGAGAAACAACTTTTCGGCGGACTATCTCAGCTTGCGGGCTCCGGCTATACCGGTGGTAATGTACACCAGGCCCCCACCTTCCCCTCTCACACAGGGCCTGGAAATGTTCTGGGTCGTAGGGCTTGGAGAGGGGAGGTGGTTGTGTTGCCGACTAGTTGTTGTCCCCCAACGGGTGATCCCCCCTTACTACGAACAGCTGGTTGTGTGATGTTGAGATATTGTTTGAAGGTGTGGACTAGTGGGAGGATATGTTATATCGAAAAGTTGGGGCTGGCTGGGAGGGGGAGGAGTGGGAGGAGGCGAGGGAGTTTAAAACATAGTGGACTATCACTGAGGTGTAGTTTCTGTTGGTCGTTTAATAGGACTGGGTTGGGAACAGTTGGGCAAGGAATGTGGACTTTGGGAGGGCGTTCTGACAAGGTTGGGGTATGTCAGTGGGTGGAGGGTGGAGGTGGGATGGGCAGTTACACTGTTAGAAGGATTAAAGTGTGGGTACATGTCTCTATGCGACTGTTTGCTGTTGGAGGCGACTATGAGTCAGGTCTTAAACGAATATCTTACTTTGATTTTGCAACTACCGGTCATGAATGATGAACGTGGAGGGAGTATCTCGGTGATGTCCTGGAATGTGCGGGGCTTGAATGACGCCAGGAAATGCAGGAATGTGCTGGCATATTTGGATAGGCATGGGGTGCACATAGCCATGCTACAGGAAACACATCTACCCCCACACTCCAGTCCCACTTTTGCAGCTAGATGGGCCTCGATTAGAAGTTTTTCATCATACTCTTCCTATGCCCGAGGTACTGTAGTGTTGATTAAGAATTCTGTCCGATTTCAGGCTCTGGGGGACATGGTAGATCCTGAAGGCCGTTATGTGATACTGTGGGGTAAGCTGGGAACTGACACGATTACCATTATCAATTGCTATGCTCCTAATGTGGATACTCCAGAGTTTTTCACTGCCTTGTGGGGTAAAATTGTCAGTATTGGGTCGATGCATGTCCTTTGTTGAGGTGATTTTAATGTGGCACTAGAGCCGGGCATTGATAGTTCGAATGGACATACGCAATATAACAGGAAAGCCAGAGAGGTGTTGCATGGAATTATTGACGAAGGAGGGTTGGTGGATGGCTGGCGATTTACGCACCCCTTGCGCAGAGAAGGTACACACTTTACGACATATGCCAATACCTGGGCTCGTCTTGATTACTGCCTACTGTCACGAGGGCTGGTTGCAGATTTGGGTACAATTGCACATCTGGCTAGAACTTATTCGGATCACTGTCCAGTATTACTACAGATGGCTGTGCCCGGTTATAGCAGAACGAGACCTCAATGGAGGCTTATACCTACGGCACTGCTAGATCACGTTTTTAAGACTGAACTTGGTGAGGAGATCGAGGCATTCTTCCCTCAAAACAAGGGTTCAGTTGACAGTGTGGAAGTGATTTGGGAGGCTTTTAAGGTCACGGTGCGGGGATACTGCATAGCTAAGAGTTGTGGAGTACTAAGGGACATACAGAACACTATCAGGAAACTGGAGATAGATCTGAAGGAGCTTGAATTACAGATTGCGCACAATGCAGGCGCAGAGGTGCATAAACAGTTTAGAGACAAATTGTCACTTTAAGAAGGAGGCTGCCAGGGAAGTGAAACTTAAGGGTAAAAACTGGACTGCGAGACAGTACTGTGAGGGGGGCTGACCGGGTAAGGTGTTAGCGACACTCACAAGACACCCACGAGGTAGTACACACATATTGGAAATTCACACTGAAGATGGTGGTAGATGTCAGGACACCAGAGGGATACAAGATCTCTTTTTAGCGCATTATGGCCGCCTTTACACCACTCACCAAACAGGAGAAGAGGACTGCGGGAAGTTCTTAGATGACATAGCATTATGCTGGCTGAGTGATCACCATAGATCATTCCTAAGTGCCCCACTGGAAGTGGAAGAGATAAGGGATGCGATAATGTCCTTAAGTAATGGTAAGGCAACTGGACTGGACGGGATTCCAGTTGAGTTCTATAAATGCTACATTGATATCATGGCACCAGTATTGAAAGAAGTATTTGAGGAATCATTGGAGGTGGGGGTGCTGCCATGCTCTATGCGGGAGGTGGCGATAACTTCGCTCTTGACAAGGATCCCGCGGAATGAGATTCCTATCGTCCGCTTTCACTTATTAATTGCGATGCGAAGAAACTAGCGAAAGTCCTCGCGACCCGACTAACCCTCATAATGCAGAAAATTGTTCTGCCAGATCAAGCAGGTTTTGTCCCAGGAAGGTCCACCAACCATAATTTGCGCACTCTTTTTTCTTTGATCCACACTATAGCTCCGGAGTTGCAGGTAGCTGCTGTATTCCTTGACGCTACCAAAGCGTTTGACTCGGTTGAGTGGAACTACCTATTCGCCATCCTACATAGGATGGGATTTCCTGCAATGTTCATAGCTTGGATAAAATTGCTATATACTGCACCTGTGGCAAGAGTGGTTATTAACGGAGAATTATCTAGGCAGATGTCCATCACGCGGGGCACTAGGCAGGGGTGCCCACTGTCCCCCTTGTTGTTTGCGATAGCGATTGAGCCTTTGGCGTGTCGTATTCGGCAATTACACAAGGAAAGTGCCTTTCGATGCTTACAGCGACAAATAGGAGTGTCGTTGTATGCGGATGATGTGACCCTCTGTTGTGAATCCGCAGACTCACCTTAACCCTATCCTACGAGAAGTTTTGGTGTTTGGGCGCCTTTCAGGTATACATATCAATTGGAAAAAATCGCTTTTCTTTCCACTCACGCCAGCGATTACGCGATTTCCGCTGGATTACCCGATTGAGTGGTGTGATTCAGACCTGCGCTATCTGGGTATAGTGGTGACATTGGATCGGGAGGAGACTCTTCGATTGAACTATGGAACTGCTATCACCAAGCTGGCAGATAATATTACACGTTGGATGACGATGCCTCTGTCTATGGCGGGCAGAGCGTCTCATCAAGATGGTCATATTGCCACGTTTTTTGTATCTATTTCAGAACATCCCCTATTTTCCGGGTACCTATTTTTTTAAACGGTTGAGATCGGAACTCCTTCGACTATTTTGGGGTGGCAAACAGCCGCGGCTGCGCTGGTCCGTTATTACGCAACCATATAGCAAAGGGGGATTTGACGTTCCGGACTTTGAAATATATTATGTAAGTGCGCAAGCACAATACGCCTATCACTGGTTCAATCCGACACCATTTATGCCGCAATTGGCTGTCGAGGACTGGATAGCGGAGCCCCTCCCGCTCTGCGGGCTGATACATGGATCTATAGATGTCATTGAGACTCCGTTTACTACGGTAACTTGCACTATTGACGCCTGGAGGAGGGTGGCAAAGACATTGAAAGCTAAATTGTTGTACTCGCCACGTATGCCACTTGCCTATCATCCCCGGATAGCACTTTTGCAGGAAACAGGCTTCCGCCTACTATGCAAACAAATCAAAATTTTCACGTGGGGGGACCTGTTCTTAAACGGGAAATTTCGTACACAAGACCAATTATTTCAGGAGATGCACCCTACACCCTTAGAGATTTTTTATTACATACGGTTACGGCAAGCACTTAAAGAGATCTTGCCGCACTTCCCAGACGAGCCGGAAACAGTGATGCCGCTACATATTATGTTAACGCAAACAGGCGGGAGTCATATGGTTTCTAGACTATACACAGCCATCAGACACCAGCGCGCTAGTGTAGAGAGCGATATTTGTCAATTGTGGAGCATTGATTTGGGTAGCGAGATTTTAGACGAGCAATGGGCATACTGCTGTGGCATTACTGCTAACATTTCTTCCAGTTGTGGACTTAAGATAATTCATTACAAGTTCTTGCAGAGGTTTTATTACACGCCTGCTAAGAAACTGAGATTCCGGCTATCGGAAAATGATAGATGCGACAGGTGCCATGCAGAGGGGGCAGGTTTTTTTCACTTGGCCTGGGAGTGCCCGGAGGTGTATGCGTATTGGACCCAGGTACATGCTGCACTGCAGGTCATGTTGGAGGGGCAATTGGATAAGGATCCCCTCATCATGCTCTTGGGATACACTAGGCATGCGCCTCGTGCCAACAGAAAATTCCTTGATATTGTGTTACTGCTTGCAAAACGAAGGGTTGCATGCAGGTGGGGGAGGGGAAGAGCCCCGAAATTTAAGGACTGGTTGCGAGATGTTATTTACTGTCAGGACCAAAATGCTGTATATGCTGAGCTCCAACCAATATGCAGTAGGCCCAAGGATATTTGGGGCCCACTACGGGTCTATCTACAAAAATGTGCTGAAGAACAGTCAAATGAAGAGCTTATTGATGTTTAGGAGGGCGTGCGCATATGATTCCCTGTATCCTGCATGGACAGGGTTCCCCAGAGGCACATAATATGGACTGGACTCAATTGGAGTGTGATGCTATGTGTGAATTACTGTAACCCTTATGTATCATTGATACGGTGTACTAGGACTGACCAACAGTGGACTCATGAGATACCTCCATAAGTTACTATACTACAGGTATTGTTATAGACCTGATAGTGCTGCTTCCTTCTAGAATAATATCATTCATGTGAGTGTACCTTACATATGTATTTGACTGAAGAGACAATGCAATGTTCTTGTTTTTTTTTCTGTGTATTATGCCATAAACGCAATAAAAAATAAATAAAAACAAATTTAAAAAAATATTTCCTATGTTTATAAATTGGTGTTGGATTTTTATTGTGTGGTGTCTTAATTATTTACTGAATTGGTGTTTTTAAATGCTTTACATACCGGTCTTTGAAGCGAAGCCTCTCTGCTCGGAGCCACGTTACCAAGGGTTGAGCAAAGGAATAATTTCCTAAGACCTATGCCGAGTCCTATCATGAGTTAGTGGCCTTATTGCCAGTGGCAGACTTACATTTGCCCCTACCAATAACCCACTTTCCAACATTTGGTGCTCAAAGTACACCTTTCAGTGAATGATTTAAAATTATAAAAAAATCCTCTAAATTGCCTTAGAACAAAACTTTTGAGTTTGATTTTTGATCAAACTGTTTTTAATCCATTGTTTTGATGTTTCCAAATTGTTCTAAGTCTGTTGTGCCTAGTTTTTTTGTGACCCAAAACTAGGTAACCATGGAGCTGGACCTGGCTAAACTGTCCCAGTTTAAGCTTTCTGAGCTTAGTGAACCCTTCCGAAAGCCCCCTTGTTCTAAAGGAATTCTCTTCGCTTCAATAGCCCATTCTTCAAGTTTGGCTAGAATAATCTTGGAGAATTTCTTTAATGAAATGTCCAAAAGGCTTATAAGCCTGTAATGCATTGGGTCTGTACCGCTCCCTTTTTTTTTTTTTTTTTTTAAATCGGTTTCACAATAGACCCCTTCCAGGTAAAGGGGTAAAGGCCAGACCCTGCAACCCAACTGAACAGAGTAGAGTAAATTTTAGCCCACCAAACACGATTTGTTTTAATTATTACCGCCGGGACATTGTCGGGACCGGCGGCACAAGAGTTTTATTCTCTCAATAATTGCCTTAACTTCCTTCACTGAGAACCAGTTGGCTGGGAGGGTTTGCCCATAGATGTGCTGAGGGCCTTCTATGCCTAAGGGTCCCCTGTATAACTCGGATGAGTGGCCCACTGTGCTTCCGGTATCATACAGGTCAAAAACCCCTACATTGGCCATTAAACTCTTTGACCTTTGTCCAGAATTTTTGCTGATCATTTAATAGTATAATCTCCTGCATCTCCTCCCACTTCCCATGATAAAAATCTACCTTTTTCGACTGCACAAGGGATTTATATTGGCGTTTAAGTTTAACCAACTCTTGGGTGGCTAAAGGAATGAAACGACACCTAACACTCCTTGCTTTCTGTCTCACCAGTCTTTTCAACTTTTGGCAGTCCTGATCGAACCAGCCCGGGACACCCTTTGTGCGGGATTTTGTATGTCTACCCTTCCCACTTATTTTCACTAAAATGCAGCCCAAAACTCGTTGCACAATATTATTATACCATGCAATAACATCATCAGCATGAGTAGGGAGGATAGGAACCGTCTCCTCTAACTGGAGAGGAGTTAATTGTTGAAGATGCATAGTGTCTAAACGTGTTGTGAGCCTGCGCAGATAGGACATCTCTAAGGCAAACACTCTCTCAGGGGATATTGGCTCACACAAATCAAGAACTGCTGTGGTTGCCCAGTGGTCACTGCCCTCATATTTTTCCACCTCAAAGCTCTTAAAGAGGCCAAAATTCCAAAGGGACGTGAATATATAATCAATAGGGCCAAGAGTGGCCCTGACGAGATGTCGCTCTAGCTGGTGAATCCTTTTTAAAACGTCCGTTTAAGTAAATCAGACCATGACTTGCCAGCCTTTCACTCAGCACTTTGGCCTCTTTTTTGATGGTACCTGCTGGAAACTGTGCTAAGGGAATGTTGTAGGAATCCAACACTTCCTCCAAGTGTTGGTCTAGCTATACAGGGAATAAACGAGCATTTACATCCGCCGCCCCCAACTTCACCCAAGAGGGGGGTGAGGATGAGACCTCTTCCATTGTGACTAGTGTTAGCCAGGTGAATCAAGGTGGTGGGAGTGGAAAAGGGGTCTCTTACTGAGGTACCACTACTGTCCCTTGCAGAGAGACCGCTTCAGGCTCAATTAGAGTTGATTGCCTTGGAGAAGGAGACATTCTAATTGGCTAAGAGAAAATGGGAGAGGGAGGAGGAGAAGAGGAATGGTGGCCGCGAAAGTGAAGAAGATGCTGAGATGTCCAGGGGTGGTAGATTTGAACCTAAACCTCCCAAGGGCATCGTGCCCAAGTACACAGAGGGGGATGACATTGACAGGTGGCTAGCAGCTTTTGAGAGGGCCTTTAAATGAGTGGGGTCCACTCTAGGTATTGGGGTGCACTCCTGTAGGAGTTGATTCCAGTAGCTAGGAGGGAGAGGCTCCTGACCCCGAAGGGAGAGGATGCAGAATCATACCAGCAGATGAAGGCATGCTTAGTCAAGAGAGTAGGTCTGACTCCCGAAAAGCACAGGGTAAAGTTTAGAGGCACCCAGAAATTGAATTCAAATTCTTGGGTAGACTTTGTTGACGTTTCAGTAAAGGCACTAGCAGGCTGGATTGTTGGTAACAAAGTTGACACATAGGAGGGATTGTATAATTTGTTTTTGAAGGAACATATGTAGATTCATTGTCTAGAAGAGAAGTTACGTCAGTATCAAGTGGATTCTAAGCTGACAGACCCCAGAGAGTTGGGGGAATCCGCTGATGAGTGGGTGAGAACCCAGGTTTCCATTCAGCACCAGAGTGGTGACCAGAAGAAAGGAGGACAGTTCCCTTCCCAAGGAAAAACCCCCATGGAAATGAAGGTCAAAAACCTAAGAAGTCCTCCAAAGACTCAGAAAAACCTGCACATGGAGGGGGGCCCGAGCCAACCCAAATTCAAAGGGAGGGGGTTTCAGGGAAAGCCAGGTAGGGTCTTTGATCCCTCAAAGGTGGGTAAGTGCTTTGACTGTAACCAGCCAGGGCATAAGCAGGGAAATGCTGTCTGCGCCAAGAAGCTCCCCCCTTGGGGCCATCCACAGGGATTGCCAGTGTCAGTGTAGGGGTGTAGAGTGGTGCCCCAGAGAGGGGTAGTCAGGTGGTGGAAGCAACCTTAGTGTCCCTGGGTGGGATGAATATTGCCACCCTTGCTGCCTTACCTCCAAACATGGACAAGTACAGGCAGAGGCCGAAAGTGAATGGGACTGAGGTTGAGGCTATCAGGGACCATGGGGCTAGTGTAACTATGGTCCTGGTTGAACGGGTGCCTCCAGAGAAGTTATCTGGTGAGTTTCACCAGGTGACTTATGCAGACAGCACTACCAAACTTCATCCTATGGCTGTGGTGGATTTGGAATGGGGAGGTGTAACAGGCCCTATGAAGGTAGCTGTGTCAGAGGTGCTCCCGTTCCAGTGTTTACTGGGCAATGATCTTGAAGTCTCTGTGTGGTCAGAGGTGGAGAGAGAACTCCATATGAAAATATTGGAGCTCCCAGAGTGGTTATATGCTGTGACTGGGTAACAGACTAGCCAGAAAGGAGGGGCTGGGCACTTGGACCCAGGAACAAAGGGCCAGGCATCCAAGCACAAGGGTACTGGGCCTGGTGAGATAGCCCAGGGAACTCCAGAGGTGCAGGAAGAACCTAACCCTTATGGGGAGCATCTGGCCTCTGAGGGAGAGACTCCATCCCTGCCAGAGCTGTCAGATGTGACAGAACCGACAGGAGCAGGTGGACCCTCCAGAGAGGAGTTCAGTCAGGGACAGCATGACTGTCCCACCCTTGAGGCAGATTGCTTCTAAGCAAGAGGAGGGGGATGACAGTGGGTTCACAAATTCTACTGGGAAGGTGGACTGCTTCATACTGAGGCCAGAAACCTCAAGTAGGGGGCCACCAGGAGGTTGGTGGTGCCCCAGAAGTACATAGTTCATCCTGACTTTGGGTCATGATATCCCCTTGGCAGGACATTTGGGACAGACATGGAACCTGTTGGTGAACCATTTCTACTGGCCCCATATGTCTGAAAAGGTAAAGGAGTTTTGCAGCTCCTGTGTCCTGCTGTCAGGCCAGTGGCGAGGAAGGGGGCAAGACAAAGGCTTCTCTAATACCACTGAAAAGTGGTTGGGGTTCCTTTTGAAAGGGTGGGGGATGGACATTGTTGGTCCCCTGAACCCACCTACTGCATCAGGGAATAGGTGCATCTTAGTGGTAGTTGACCATGCTACTATGTACCCTGAAGCCATACCTCTTAGAAACATTGATGCTCCTGCGGTGGCTAGAGCACTGCTGGTGTGTTCACCAGAGTGGGGTTTCCAAAAGAGGTGGTGTCAGATAGGGGCACAAACTTCCTGTCCAGCTATCTGACTGCTATGTGGGATGAGTGTGGTGTTAACTACAAGTTCACCACCCCCTATCACCCACAAGCAAATGGTCTTGAGAGATTCAACAAATCCCTGAAGGGCATGATAAATGGGTTGTAAGTAAAACTCAGGAGGAGATGGGATGTTCTCCTATCATGCTTATTGTTTGCCTACAGGGAGGTGCCACAGAAAGGGGTTGGTTTCAGTCCCTTTGCGTTGGTGTTTGGACACCATGTGAGGGGCCATTGAACCTGCTGAGAGATGCTTTAGAGAAGCCTCTTAAAGAAGCAAAGGACAATGTGCTGGACTATGTGCTAGGCCTGAGATCTAGAATGGCAGAGTACATGTACAAGGCAAACAAGAAACTGGAGGCCAGCCAGGGGCTCATGAAACACTGGTATGATCAAGAGGCTACTATGCCAGAGTATAATTCAAGACAATTCGTCTAGCTGTGGCTCCCAGGGCCCTCAATGACAAGTGGAGTGGGCCCTATCCAATTTTAGAAAAGAAGGGTGAGGTTACCTATTTGGTTTACCTTGGCACCCCTAGGAACCCTCATAGGGTCCTGCATGTGAATAGATTGAAAACCCCACCATGACAGGGCAGATATGACCATGTTACTGGTCACTGATGATGGTGTGGAGGAGGAAACTGAGCCTGTGCCTGACCTCCTCTCCACTACTGTGCAAGATGGGTCAGTGGAGGGAGTTGTACTCTCCCAAATTGACAGACCAGCAGCACAGACTGTGAGCAAGTGCTGGAGCAGTTTGCTGGCCTGTTTTCTTTGACCCCAGGCATCACTGAGTGGTGTGTGCACCAGATTGACAATGGTGACAGCCTACCTGTCAAAAATAAACTGTACAGGTTGTCTTACCATGTCAGCATTCAAGCTGAGGTTGCGAAGATGCTGGAACTGGGGGTAATTGAACCGTCTGAGAGTCCATGGGCCAGACCAGTGGTGCAGATACCTAAACCTAATCCTCAGTGGGGACCCAAGGAGTTATGGTTCTGTGTGGACTACAGAGGATTGACTGCAGTCTCAAAGACTGACTCTCACCCAATACCTAGAGCGGATGAGCTCATTGATAGGTTAGGGGCTGCTAAGTACCGGAGTACTTTTGATTTGACTTCAGGATACTGGCAGATTGCCCTCATTGATGGAGCAAAAGCAAGGTCAGCGTTCTCCACACCAGAGTGACATTATCAGTTCAGGTAATGCCCCTTGCATTAAAGAATGGACCCGCCACCTTCCAAAGGTTGGTGAACAGGGTCTTATCTGGGTTGGAAAAGGTTCAGTGCATCTTACCTGGACGATATAGCTGTATATAGTTCTACCTGGGGTGGGATCACTTAAGCCACCTAATGGAAGTGCTTCAGGCCATGCAGCAGGCAGGCCTGACTATTAAGGCAAGCAAGTGCCAAATAGGGCAGAATTCAGTAGTGTACCTGGGCCATCTGGTAGGTGGGGGCCACGTATGGCCTCTCCAAGCTAAAATCCAAACTATTTTGGATTGGACAGCTCCTGTTACCCAGACTTAGGTCAGGGCATTCCTTGGACTGACAGGGTACTATAGAAGGTTTGTTCATAATTATGGGACCATTGTGGGGCCCCTAACAGAACTCACTTCTAAAAAGAGGCCCAAGAATGTGATTTGGACCCCAGAGTGTCAGAAGGCTTTTGACACTCTGAAAGCGGTCATGTGTTCAGCACCAGTGCTACTGGCTCCTGACTACACAAAATAATTTGTGGTTCAGACCGATGTTTCAGAGCCAGGGATTGGGGCAGTGTTGTCACAGCTAAATAATGGGGGCCTAGATCAGCCAGTTGCCTTTAATAGCAGGAGGCTTCTTCCCAGAGAGCAGAGGTGGAGGGCCATTGAGAGAAGCTTTTGCTGTGGTGTGGTCTCTGAAAAAGTTGAGGCCATATTTGTTTGGGACTCACTTTTGTGTTCAAACTGGCCACAGACCTCTCAGATGGCTCATGCAGATGAGAGGGGACAATCCCAAGCTATTAAGGTGGTCCATTTCCCTTCAGGGAATGGACTGTACAGTGGAACACAGACCTGGGGTTGCCAATGCAAACGCAGATGGACTTTCCAGATGTTTCCACTTAGCTGATGAGGACTACCAGGGTGTAGGTTAGTAACCAATCACCTTTTGTTTGGGGGGGGGCTATGTTGCAAAGTCATCCTGTGCCCTCGGCACCCCCAACTTTTTTGCTGAATGGTACTGGTGGTAACGGACGGACTGACCCTGGGCTCTGCCTAACCAGGCCCAGTGCTATGCTGAAATACATTAGAATACAGTTAACACCTACATACACTAGGGTACACAATGGTAGTGTACCCCTGTGATTGGCATGACCTACCCTATAGGCCCCTAGTATATAATAGGGCAGGGGATTGAAACTACCTAGAAGTCCCCAGTACTCTGGGGTATGGCAATTTAGAGGCCAGTAGCCTTTTCTGCACTTGCATGTGTGCCCTGCTGAAGCCTGAGGTCAGTTTAAAAACAGCCCTGGGTGTCAGGACTGCTTTTAAAAAGTACATTGTGCCCAAACTCTACTTTGGTGCACTTACAAATGGATAACCTGCAATGTTGTGGCATATTAGGGATCCCCAGGGTCTCCCATAGGTATCACAGGGGTGGGGCTCAGGTATTTATAAGGTACGCCCTTATAAAATGAGTTTTTTATATGCCTAGGTAAAGTGAAATTTCACATTTCACTCCCCACATTGCTGTAAAGTGCTGCTCAAATTCGACTTTGATGCTATGAGCACTGTGGAGGGAGAATCTGCAACATTTCTACAGATTCAGAACCCCTAAAGTCTCCTCTAGTTGCACATGGGGTGGGGTTCCTGTAGCTATAAGTCCTGGTGCTGGAAAAATGGCAAAAGTCCTTTTTCCCATTCCCAATCCTGTTACATAGGTTAGCATGGTAAAAAGGTATTGATTAATAACTTGATATGTGAGGGATAGAAATGCCATTCAAAGACTTCCCAGAATGGTATTAATAAATCCAACAGTATCTTTGTTGAATTTCTCCTAAAGCGTACATACAAGACGTTATAAGACTTTGTCTGTAAGTCCAAATTCAGCCTTCCAGTGGTCTGCCCCGATTGGTCAGAGTTAAGTGGATTATCCAGGCTACCTTGTGGAGGTGATAAAGAGCCCCTGGGGTTAACCAGCTCTGCTGGCAGGGCAGTGTGCTGTTCCATAGGAATGCCAGGCCAGGGGTAAGGAGTCGTAAACTATGTTCTTCAAAGAGGACAATAGAGACCAGTGTCATTTACTGCTCTGAACTTCCTACTTTAGGCAGATGGCCGGTTTAAGGAAGGTATGAGCAGATACAGGTGGGAGAGTAAGTAAATTTGCCATCCTAGGTGTGTGTTTAGCCAGCCATTACCTCTGTGCTGGAAAATCAGCCATTATGGATTTGGAAGATTTGATGCAGTCTGGGACAAAATAATGCCAGACTCTACAGGGTGTGGTCATATATTGGAGGAGTTACCCTGCTCCCATTGGTCAGAAGTGACCTCCTGCTTGACCCAGAGAACTAGGAATAAGTATCTGAGAGGGACAGAGCTCTCCAGATCTGATGCTTGAAACTTACTGAAGCAAGAAGTGCCCTGTTGAGATGTTTTGCTGTGCAAAGATTTCCATGGCCTGTCCTTTGAAGACTGCACCATCTGAAACTACAGCCCTGTGGATTATCTTGCTGGAAAATAACTAAATAGTGGACTCCCTGAAAGCTACAAGTTAAGAGCTCATTTGGAACATCGCCAACAAAATCTTCACCTTGGAGAACCATCAGTGGATTTGTAAGGGTTTTGTACCAGTGGATTGTGGGAACAGACGTCCTCCACTTTCAAGGACCATCTTGGAGCTTCCAGACCGTTGGAGTGAGTTTGAGACACCACTTTAGGTCCCCTTGAGGAACTTCAGACAGAAGTGCAAGAAGTTTAAAGAACTTTGGAGCAACTTTAAAAAACAGCTCCATAGAGGCCACCTGCCTTCAACCGCGAGCTGGCCAAGCCAACCAGGTGTGTCCCGCTTAAAGCTCCATCGCTCCAACTTCCAGAGATTGGCTAGGACTAGAAGAAAACTGAAGCCGGCGAACCCTCACCGGATATGGCTACATGAGGAGCATTGAGACCCCGCGAGAAAAAATGCTCCGGGATAGTTTCTATGTCCCGCTGAAGTGACCTTGAGAAATGTTCTAAGTCCGCTCCAGGGAAGTTGCCCGAACCCTCACCGAATCCAGACTGGCTGGGAGCTTCGAGGAGAAAAGCTCCAGAAAAGTTTCTAAGTGTGAAGGTAGAAACGGAGACTGGGACGTGCCGCGAGCTGTAGCCGCTCAGGGCTCTATCGCGCCCGGTCTGAATCTTTGACTTTGCCCCGGTCTATCGTGAGCAGGTATCGCAATATGGTGCTATAATTTTCTAAGTGCTATATTTTATTAAATCTTTGAAAATTCATATCTCCTATTCCCTACATTGGATTTTTGTCGGTTTGGTGTCATGTTAAAGATAAAAAAACTTCCTATGTTTACAAATTGGTGTTTGATTTTTATTGTGTGTGTCTTCATTATTTACTGAATTGGTGTTTTTAAATGCTTTACATACTGGTCTTTGAAGTTAAGCCTGTCTGCTCGCAGCCACGTTACCAAAGGTTAAGCATAGGAATAATTTTCTAAGACCTATGTTGAGTCTGATCATGTGTTAGTGGCCTTATTGCCAGGGGCAGACCTACATGTGCCCCTACCAATAACTCACTTTCCAACACCTTGTAACCTGGATCATCTCCCTGTGGGATAAAATATTGTCCCTCCATAAAGTCATCATCCTCCACCACCTACTATTCAACATGGAGGTTCTTCAGACTATAGGCTGGGCCAAAACTACTGGGTTGTCAATGTATTGTAAATTTGCTTGGTGGAAGAAGTGAAGCTTTACTAGATAATGTATGCTCTGGCATTTAAGGTATTGGAATGCCTTTTTCTGATATTAGAGTGACTTTTTCCTCTTGTTGACAGTACAGTCAACAGTTTTTTCATCTGCATTAGGAGTTGTTTAAGTAATCATCGACAAGAGGACAGACAACGGTGACGTGACCATCACTGTAGTATCTTCCATCAATGGTTGGGTCATCACAGCCGCAATTGTGAATATGAGCAAGGTTGATTTTGCAGACAAAGTTTTCATATTCAATATTCCGGTCTGCAAAACTTGCTGGTGCAGACTATGGTTTTCTAACTGAGGGGTACCTTACTGGAAGGTGCTGCAGGTTCAGATATTTATTCTTAAAAGAAACGACTGTTTAAGCATTTGTGAGAGCTCCCATCACGGACTTTCTTCCTTAGAAAGCCAAAATCATTTCCATCACTACCATCACCATTTCCAGGATTACTACTGTGGAAGCAAATTAAACGACTGAATGTTCTGCTTTACTAAATGTTAGAAAAATGTAAACAATGTGTTTTTTCTGTATTTAATAGAACAACGTGCTAAGCTGACTAAACTACTTCTAGGTTTAATTGTTTTTTTAAACTACACATTTAAAATGAGTGCGAGATGCAGAACAGCATAGTACATAATTGTGTTTTCTCTTTTCCTGAATTTACACTGAGGAGGTTCAACTGTGACCGCCAATATTTCATTAAATGTAGGAAAATCTGTTAGTTCTATGGTCTTGCTTGCACTGTAACATTTTAAAGTGTACTGCTTTCTGTTCATGATGTTCCTGGAGAGAACGGATAGATAACTTTAAGGCCAATTCATTTGGCCAAACGGAGATGCGGTTTGTTTTCAAATGTGCCTTTGTTTCTGTTGAGGGTCATTATATAGGGTTATTCTACGGATTTGGAGTAAAAGCCAAATTATCATGTGATGTGTTTTCTGGTTTGCTATAGGGTACTAATATGTAACGTCCATGTCGTGTAACAGTGACTGTACAGGTAACCTGTCCACAAATGTATAAAATCTCCTTATGAGAGATGAGCCAGAGACTTCCCCCGTGCTCCCTAGAGGCAGGCTGCACATCAAGCCATATATTTATCATAATGTAGAATATTTACAATGTTCCTTTCCCCCTGCTAACTGATTAGTCCTTATGGCAAATGCTCATTAATTTTTATTCTATGTGTACAGTATTCGGTTCTGGCTGCTGATTATATTTGGGGACAATATCCAATGCAGAATTATTTTAATTTTTGAGCATTTCAAATGTGACTATCCTTTACCTCATGCCTTCGATTCTTAACTTTAAAAAACCTTCCTGGTTGTATTTTGAACCTTATCCTGTGTGGATTTTCCCCAAGTAATTTGTCTGGGTTTATACAGCTCTGTTAGGGCTCTCGTCTTTAAAGAATCCACCTATAGTCCTTTTTTGAAGTAGAAAAGCACAGACTGAACTACCAGCATCATTATAATGTGTGTATTTGTAAAGCACATGATCATCATTTGGGGCATCTTGTTGCTGGATATCAGATATCCAACTTGATGGTACTTGCTCTAGTACTACCACCACTGCAATTATCAGAAGCAATTTAACCATTACCACTTCTTTTGCCAATATCATTCACCACCAAGAGGACTAGCACAACCAAAATCATTGCTACAATCATCGACTTCAATAGTCACACCACTACCAGTACCTCCACAGCACCACTATTACCAGGACATCTAACACTATTGTGTGTGTGTGTGTGAGAGAGAGATAAAAGGGTGATGCTGACGTTATACAATATTTGTAGCCCTGGGCGGTGAGCTCCATTCGCAGTTCTTTGCACTCTGCGCAGCTCACGCAGTTCAGAAAACTCCAAGCCGCGTAGTGCAGTGGAGTTCTTTGCCCGCTCGCGCACAGTAAGTTTGCAAGCACAAGCTGCCGCTCGGGTAGAATTTCTACCCAAGCGGCAGAAAGACCAGCGCGAATAGCAGTTCGCACTGCACTCCGCCACTTGCAGAACTTCTAAGAGGTTTTTTGTCACTCCAAAACTACACCCAGGCCCGATTGTTTGCCATCATTAATTCTAAAAAAAACTCACAATTATTGGCTTTGCCAATGCTACTTGTCCATTCTAGTGAGTATGCCCTGACCATATGAGCTCTAGGGATAAATATGGTATTTCCTCAAACTGATTCTGCAGCCTCGACATGTGAATCGACAGAATCCACGCATGTAGGACGTGCCTCATCCAATCATTTCAATGTATATAAGATTTTATGGCAATATACAAAGACCAGAACTATGTATTTAATATAATTTTATTTGTACAATATCAATATCTAAAAATTTACATAATTTCAAAAATATATTCAAAAATATTTAATGAAAACGTTGTTTAAAACTCCATATGCTCTGAAGCTGCAAGAAACACTTCACATGAATGTCTAGCTCAAGTGTTACGCAGAAGTACAGTTCACAGACAACATTTTTTGCCATTTCTCAAAGGCATACAATTAGGGGTACAATAATTAGCCTTGTAAGAACAAAAATACAGTAACAATAACAAGACGGCAAAGTCAACAACATCTGATCTCCCGTAACCTGCAATAATCTAATACATTTGCTTATGTTGAACCATTTCACATGATCATATTTGAAAACCCAACACTGATTTCAAGGATACTATGAAATGGTCACTGATTTGATGTTAAAAGTGTCCATTCACTGCAACCAATAAAATGAAAATCAGGCATGAAGTGTGCAGATTACAATTTTGGGGAAAAATTGTTTTTATCTTCAATGCCAGTCAGTGTATTTCGAAAGGAGAATGTCAAATACTGAATCACAGATGATACAGATTGGTTTATGTTGAGCATCATCTTACTGGGGACATCCTTACTTTGAGGAGGATCAGCAGGAACACATACTTAAAGCATAACACAAACTATATGTAAAAAAAAAAAAAAAATGCAGGCAAAACGAGCATTTGAAAATGCACATTGCTGAACAATACATTACATATGCATCGGTGAATAATGGGGATTGGATTTGTTTCAAAGCACATGGCACTTCAACACTGTCTTGTGTAGAACAATCGACTAAAATGAGTAACATAAAACCAAATATCTTGCCTTCACCTAGACACAGACAGGTCAAATGACTTGATACTTATGAACTGATTCCTACTGTTTAAATTAGTAACAGGTATAGGGATAAATAATATTTCCAACTACAAACAGCTCTATCTACAGAGCAGCAGAGGTGGTGGTGGTGGTGGTAGTAGCAGCCAAAATAGGGAAGCACCAGACAATAAGTTTCGATAGGCAACCAGATGGTTAATTAGGGTTGGTAACCCATGTGACACAGAAAAGAATTAGGGGGGGGAAAGAGTGTTAAAACGTTGATATCTTCCCAAAAAAAAAAGCCATGATGCCATTTTTGGAAGACCAAAAACCCATACTTCTGTATTAAAGACAGGTGAAGAGGAGTTTTGCATCTGGCGAAGAACTTATGTAGTTGTCGTCAAGGTGGAGTTTGTCCTACAGCTAGAGATAAATAAGTGGGAGGCACAGACACTGAAAAACTAAAGTAGGTGAATAGGGAGAATTCAGTTAATTTTTTAGGTAATTGAACCTGGTATTTGGTCCTCTGTCACAAGAAGTTAAAGCTGCCATCTTCCAGCTATTAAAAGAAACGTTGATGCTGGTCAGATACGAGATTACGGATTGTTTACGAGATTACGGATTGTTTAGGGTAAGGAAATGTGTGGACATTTTTAAGTTTTAGCTTTCAATCTTTAAGGCTTTTTTTTTTAGGGCACATGTATTTTGATATCAAAATTCTAGTTGCACAGCTCAAGAGAGTTTCCCTCGTATGAGCTATTACAGGAAAAGATTCTACTGAAGAGGTGGCATAATGAGATGGAGTCAAGGCCAAGTCGAAATTTTACTGAGCCTTTTTCCAGGTTCCTCATTAAATGGCTGGCAACACAGTAGTTTAACCAAATGACATACCTGATCAAGCAAGTTAGGAATGTACTGCTCATGCGGGGGCATATGTAAATTGCAGAAACAAACACTTGGACTACTAGGGAAACAGGCAAGTTTAATTTAAGAAACCAATATCAAGTATGATCAATTAACGGCCGTCTATCTTGCCAATACGAGAATACAGAGCAAGTGTCTTAATAGTTAAAAGTTTACATATCAGGGTTTTACACAATTGCAGAAACCTACAATGGAGTGTTTGATAACCTGGTTCCAAGGCAGGGCAGTCTGCAAGTGAGACCTTTGGAAATACGAAACTTCCATTTACTATGCTACTTAGATGACGAACATATGTGTTACTTTTGACTGGTTTCTCAAAATCAGCAGTTCCATTTCGGAGGTCAAGAGGCCCATAAGTCTAGAACAACAGTTAGCAGCAGCGACAAAGATATAGCAATCGGTTCTTTCCATCATATAGCAACTGGTTCTCTCCATTTGCAAGAGCGAAATGAGAAAATGGCGTGTCCATTCCACTGTCCTTTAACAACATCCCACTAAAGATACACAGCGTGTCTGGAGATTACAGACAAACAAGCAAATCCGCTTAGTTCTGACGAACAGACATTGAACCAAAACTCAGATACTGCAATAGTGAGTGTGTGAAATACAAATACATAATGCACACGTACTTATGGGAGTTCAATGCACTACAAAATATATATGTCGTCATAAATCAAGGCCAAAGAAAAGTAGCCCTCCAAAGAAACAATGAATGCGAAAGCCAGGATCTGATGTAGCAGTGTCTTGGTTGGGAGAAATATTGTCTTGGTGGCGCAAATTAGTCAACACAATGTGTGTCCTCAGCATACTGAATCCACCCATCCGAGAGAAGTGCTCCCAAAAAAAAGAAATAAAAAGTATAGATAAGGGGGCGGGGGCTTGGGGAAATACATCAGGCAACAACCTTACACATTCTTCACTGTTACTTTACGACCTTCATTACTAGTAATTAGGGCACCGATCACAGGAGAAGAGCATGAACAAAAAAGATTCTTAGAAGGAGTGTGAACTCTCTGGCCATGTGAGATTACCACTCTAGTAATCATCCTCAGATTTTTCAGTGACCAAATGGGACTTGCAGGAAAAAGTACACATTATGCTCTTAAGTGCAGGTACAAATCTTTAAAGAGAAAAATGCACGCACGCCATTTTACTACATTTACTGTTCGCAGCATCACACACAAACAGCCAGGGCTACATTTCCCTCAGCCGATATGTTCGGGTGAAGTGAAATGCAAATAAAAGGATACATCAACATACGTAATTCCTAGTTGGTTAGAGAATGGCTCTCTGTTAAACAGTTGGTGTCCTGTTTTCTAACCTCGCACTGTAAATATAGTAACACTAGAGTGCCTTGAAGAAAAAGCAAAGCCTCTTTTGTACATAGTCAGTTTTGAGGACAGCCGTTCTCGATTAACACCAGCACGTTCAATCGGTTTGTGTAGGAAGCGGTTTGTTGCTGCCAAAGTTGGTATCTGTCGAATTTTCTCCCTGGTGACAAAGAACCTCATCTGAGAGAATCATACTGTAGTTCTGCGAAAGAAGCAGTCCTGCCACCCACTTTGGCATTTTTGGGAGAAACGTACTTCCATATTCCTTCACCACTCTATCCCTTCACGTTGAAAATAAAGTTGTGGACTATTCTCACTATAAAACTGAGAATACCAGCGCCTGTGCCTCTGTATAGCAGAGTCTTCTTTCACCAACAAAGGTTTTGAAATATACTTCTTATTATTCCAAATCATTACATCGCGTTCAAACTGCAAGAAAGAGAAACACTGTTTAATTCATGCACACACTGGAGAACTTCTGAATTAACTTTGTTCACTATTTTTACTTTTTAGTTCTTTAATTTACTAGTGATCACTAAGCATCTTTTATTGCAGTACGTAGTCCACACCATACAGCGCACAATGAGAAAAACAAATAGGAAATTGTTTTAAATGGCCTATGCATTAACATGTAAGTAAATTAATCGTTAGGCATTGTAGTGGTGGTGCCTTAAAAACAAAACACTTCCAATTAGTATTTTCTTTGGATAACACTTAACATTTGATTTTGTAGGAGTGCTGGGAAACCTGCGATTATTTGTTTCAAGTGATGCAGTAATTCGCAATTTAGAAGGGTTATATTTGTGTTTCTAGGTTTAAACTGAAAGCTGGAAAATGTAATTACATCTCAGTTAGTGACAATATTACATTTGATAATGTCAGTTACAGCTCATTTTCTCTTGCCAGCTACATTCATGTACATTTGAAGCATCGTGCCTCCTGCTGGACTAATGGAACTCCTAGCGTTAGCTTTCTCTAGATGGATTTCTTGCTTGGATGGCCTCCCTTGCTAGAACCCTTGACCTCCGGAAGGTATATAAGAGGGAGGAATCTCCTTGACACATCCTGTAAACTGCCAAGCACAATGGACCACCTCCACCAGACCCCTCCCCAGGCCCCTCCCCTTCCACCAGGCCCCTCCCCCCACATCCCGACAACTGATATGAGGAAGAGAAGGTCATGTAATGCAGATTAGTAATATTAGACGTTACCCCCCACTTCCATTCATGTATTTATTGGGGATCTGCACAAGATAAAACCAAACCTTCAACCCGAAAGATGTCAAGGAAGATATAGAATGAGCAGAAGCAGATACTAACAAGGCACATAGGACTCAAAGGGGAAGCAACATACAAGTACTACCCATTACCAGCTCAGCCCGACTAGTGATGTAAAGGAGAAGCCAAGCAGTAGTTCAAGAAAGTTCAATTGCTGTATCCTGAAGCACAGGTGGTCATCAATCCAGAAGTTAGGGAGACCTCGACATACCTACATTGCTATGGCTGATGATGCCATGTATAGCAGAGTTAATAGAAGGAAACACTAGCAACCAAAGTCCGGGAAGCTGCCACAGTCCAAGTGGAATGCCTTCAAAAGAAATGTACATTAAAGTACACATAAAATGTGATGGTGGAATGCTCAACTTGATCTCAACCACCGGCAATCACTTGGGCTACATCTCAGTCCATCATTATTTTGCACACCATGACAATTCAGTTATGACCCAGCCATATGAAAATCAGTTCAGTCTTAACCCTGGTCCAATGATAACAGTAAAGCCAGAACTGGTAGGTCAGGTCCCTCTTAAACCTGAACACATGCAACACAGGGCTGGCTTCCCCCCATTTAAGACTCAGACAGATCTAGCTTGGTTTCGTGACAGTGTGTGCACAGGACCGTCATCTGGCATACTTGTCCCACTTGAGGCAACATGCTAAAGTACACAAAAAAATGATGGGTGGAACTCTTGAATAATCTTGAACCACTGGTTATCACAGTGGGCCTAATACTAGTCCACCATTATTTTGCACACCACTACCTCAATACAGACCCAGCCACATGCAAACCAGCCTTGACCCTTCGCCAGTGGAACAGCCCAAACTGCCAGCTCCTTCCTGAACAGGAACCAAGCTTTAGTTGGCAGATGAGCCCTATCTGGGGCAAAACCTGTCCTGTGGGTGCCAGACATTTTATACCATTACATTTAATAACTATACAACTCATGTAAACCATAGATCAGTCATTATTAACTTATCTGCCGGATGAAAGTAATTTGCTGGTATGGTTATTTTCACTTTGTAAGCTGAATACTAAATTTAAGAGTGCGACTGTCTTTCCAGGTTCTGTTGCCAGAATGTGTGGTGGTGTAGTAGTTGTGGAAATAGTCACATTTTTAAGTGTCTAATGCAGTGTATATGCTTCTAATGCTCGTCACAGCGAGTTCTAGAACCTGTTGGCTTGTACCGAGAAGCAGTGCCTCTTATGGATTTCTTATGTTAAGGTAGTATGAGAAGTGGTGCAAGCCTGGAGCGCAGGGTCCTGTATTGTTTACATTGCTTGAAATCAGTATGCAGGTATTGCGATCCTTTCCCTTGAAGGCTCTGTGGACAATGTAAAGTGCCTTGCATATATCCCTTCTTGCTCCAGGTAGCCAGTGGAGTGATTGCAAAACTAGAGTCATGTATTCTCCTGGATAAAGGTGGAGAAGTCTTTCCACAGAATTTGGGATGAGTATTTTACGTATGTTGAATGCAAGTGCATCAAGGTATAGGATGTTGGCAGTCAAGTTTAGAGATTACAAGTGTGAGAATGGCTTGCAGTTTCTGCTGGTATTTAAGGTATGGGAGGACTCCGCCTCGTGTTTTCATTTTGTAGAAGGCACTCGAACGATATTAACATTGTATCAAAACAAATCTAGATCTATAGTTAACTATTGGTTTCTAACACCTCTTGATACTGTTGGAAGGGCTTCAATTTCCTTAGTCCATGTGGTGGTATGCTGGTATTTTTGTCATTGTCTGCTGGTCATAATCTCCGCCTTTGTGGTATTGAGCTTTAGATGGTTATTTATCATCCATGTGTTGATAACTCAAGGCGGTCATCAGGTTTTAAATTGTAGAGGCCTTTCAGGTCATCCATTTAAAAAAAATTATTTGGGTGTGGCGTCATCTGCATAGTTCTAGTAGGTGAGGTTAAATAATTTAATGAGGTGAGGTTAAATAATTTAATCAGGTTTGGTAAAGGGATTAGGTGGACGCTGAATAATAGCAGGGATATGATGGACCCCAAGGGACACCATGGTGTTGTGTGTGAGGAGCTGATGTGACATGTGGTACCAGCACTAGCTTGTAGTCATAGCTGAACTCCCTTCTTACCTTTCACATTTGGTGTGTTAAACAAGAATTTTCTGGGTGAAAATTTTACAACACTGTACAGGACATGGAGTCTTGTTCTTAAGCCAGCAACTTTCAGGACTTTTCCTATTACCGATACAGAAGTTATAGTCCTTACCTAAACCTATCAGCCATTCAGAAGCAATGTCTAATCAGGAAACCCCAGATTCCAAAATCTCAGTGCTTTGATTAGCTTATTGTGCTAGGGCATAGTCATCACAACTCGGGTACAATTTACATTTGACTGACACTGCTACAGCAGACTATGGCCTGCTGTAAAATATATCTTGGTGCGATAATGTATCTGCTCTAGTGATTTTTATTTTGTTTGCAAGAGTAAGATAGCTTGTTAGGTTAATGTGCCTGCTGCAGACCGCTGCAAATACGCTAAGTAGCAATAGCGCGACCAGCCTTCTTTCAAAAAATAGTTTAATATCTAGATAACCCTGCCTTGGTCAACATGCTAAGGATTAATTCACCTTGAACTAAATATTGTGGAAACCATAATCAGGGCATTTGAGGATGAAAGCATTTGTATTATAATGGAACACTCTAGACATCTCCACAGAACATAGGCTAACATTTTCTGATATTTATATAATGTAAATTGTGATTTGTCTTGTATAAATCAGCTTTATGACATTTGACACCTTTGAAATCCTGCATTATCCCCATCTAATTTACGGCAACTAACAATGTTATGAGGTCATATGTAATTAATGTACTAAATGCATAATAGTTAGTGAATACTTGGGGTCGCATTTTTATTGGGAAAAGAGAATGCTGGGTGGTAGTCATTTTATGGATCCTCACAAACTCCACAATTTTCAGCAAGTATTGACCACAACCTGCAGGGATACAGCAAAAGAAAATAAGTTACTTACCTGTAACTGCAGTAATCTAGTACTGGTGTATTTCATAGATTCACATGCTTGAATTATTCCCAATTGTCGTGATGGGAGTCACATGGTACCAGAGTGAAGCAGTTTTGCCATGGCTATAATGGACCATAGGCTAAAATGGACACTAGGCCATGAATTTAGTAGCCTATCTCCATTTAAAAAAAGGAACAAACTTAATATATAACCAATCTGTAGCTACTATACTCTAGAACATTCCCAAGAGAGGCTGAATCCCTCAGATTTTCTAGCACAAGTGTGGATAGACAATCCCGATCTATAAGGGACGTCTCTCAGGGGAGGAGAGTGGGTTGCATGTGAATCTATGAAAGATACCAATACTGGATAACTACAGTTACAGGTAAGTAATTTATTTTCCTATTCAGTATTGGGTACCTTTCATAGATTCACAAGCTTGAATCAGAATAGCGAGCAGAGTCATAGAGATGTATTCCTCCTTAACAGACAGTGGGTAGAAACTATATACATTTGCTGAAAAATGCATTCCAGAATAAAACAATTATACATGTGTATATAAAATTCATAACTACAAGCATAACATAGGTAAGCATAAAAATCATTAATAAGGACATGGAGATGAGAATGCATGAACAATAACTAGTACAAGTAACTAGTAGAATCAGTCAGTTTATATATGTAATGCAAGTTAAACACCAGTATTTAAAGAGGTTCACCTTATGTGAACAAATGTCGAAGCACTGCCTGACCAACAGCTGCATCACTGCACTGCGCTCCGCTAATTCCAGGCAGTAGTGCTGCGTAAACATGTGGGTGTTCTTCAACTTTGCAGCGTGGCATATCTTATCCAGTAGAATGGCAGTAAAGAGGAGCAGATGTGGAGACTGCTTTCGTAGAATGTGTCTTCGCCTTTCTTAACTCCTTGAGTGCTCATGACGAGGTCAGCTCGTCATGAGCTACGGCGCTCCGGTGCTCATGACGAGCTGAGCTCGTCATGACCGCGCCCGTTACATGGAACGCTCGCATGCTGGGCTGATTCCCCTGCTGTGCTGAGCGTTCCATTGGAACGGGCGTGGTCATGACGAGCTCAGCTCGTCATGAGCACCGGAGCGCTGTAGCTCATGACGAGCTGATCTTGTCATCAGCACCGGGGCGCTGTACGCGCCCTCCTGCCCCCAGCACAGCGGGGGAAACAGCTCCGCACGGAAGGGGTTAACAAAGGCTGGCCAGCCTTTATGTGACAAAATTGAATTGCAGCAGAAATCCATATGGCTAGAATTTGGTTTAGACACTGGCGTTCCTTGACAGCCCTGACCATAAGCCACCAGCAGTTGGTCAATTTTGCGGATTTCTTTAGTTCTTTGCATTTAAAAGTTAAGCCATCATTTGATGACGGACGTGTAAAGCACATGCTGAGCTGGCATAGTCTGATTGGGAAAGAAAGTCCGCAGGATGACTGGTTCATTAAGGTGAAACAGGGTGGGAACCTTTGGTACAAATTTGGGATTAGTTCTGAGAAGCACATATTCATCTGTGAAGTGTAACAAGGTTTCGTTAGTAGTGAATGCCAGTATCTCACTAACCATTCTGGTGGATGTGAGAGCGAGAACTGCTTTACCAGTCTGGAAGAACAGAGCGACAAGGCATGAGAAGAGCATCTGTACCTGAAAATGGCAGCAAGGTGTACCCTTACTGATGCGAAAACTAGGCCTGACTTGGCACGAGTGAGCAGATATGGTAAGATTTGCTCTGGCGAAGCTTGAAAAGGATACACATTCTGTGTGCACCAAATACAGAATCTCTTCCATTCCAGTTTGCAGGTTTTGTTGGTGCTTTCAGCCCTAGATTTAGAAAGAATGTTACTGTATTTTTGAGCTATTTCTAGGTTCCGAAACTCATAGCATTCAGGAGCCAGGCATGTAGGTGGAGAGATGGTGGTTCCAGATGGCATATCTGACCGTTGTTCCTGGTTGGCAGCGATGGTGTTGGAGAGGAAAACAGGTTTGGCCCCTGGGATGAGAAGCTCTGAAAAACAGTGTTGCCTGGGCTACCTGGGTGAAACAGCAGGAGACAACCGCATTCTGTCCTCATTTTGGTGAGGACCCAGGGTATCAATGGGATGGCAGGAAAAGCGTATGCATATAGCCCAGACCATCGCATCGAAAGGGCATTCCCCCACTGTGAGAAGTTGGCCTGATATGCAGTGCTTACTATTCTAGTGATCACTATGTATCATTCCAAACGACCCTTATTGATGATTGGTTGTAAGTCAACCTGATAGACCAGCTATCCTAGTAGCATGGACAAGAGCAGTCTTTAAGCTAAACTCTAGAGGGCGTGTTAAGCCAGCTGTTTACCACCACATATACCCTTTGAACACCAAGTGAAAGGACACCACACAAGTTGTTATGAAAATAAAAGTATATTTATTTATAACAGTACTACCCTGAACTCTTTATGAGTCAGGGAGCTAAGCACAACACAAAACTCTTAAGAAAATACTTAAAGTCGCACAATTTACACAAATGCCCGAGGGGCACGAAAAACCATATACTACAAAAGTGGAATGCGAATTACTAGCAGGTAAGTAACTATTCTCAGAGGCTTTGGGATCGCTAGGACTAGACTACTGAACCTTTAGATTACTAGCAGGAGGCCTAGGGAGATCGGGTGCAGAGTGTGCACTCTCACGCGGGATGCGGAACAAAGTCTATGGAGGCTAGTAAATGCAAAGTTAGTGTTAGCGGGCGAACCCGACTAGGTAGAGCTGAAACGAAAAAGGATCTGGACACTTCGATAGTTAAGCTATGCTGGAGCACCGAAATGCTCAGGTTTCCTAGCCCAGGGGCTGCGGCTGCATAGGTCTGAAAAGACGTCGGGAATCCTCGTTGCAGTCTATGGAGCCTGAAAGAAGAAGTTGCTGGCAGGCGACCAGTGATGAAGTTCGATGTGATCCAAGCCTGGATCGATGAAGATGGAGACCTGTAAGCAGAGGGGACCAAGTTCTGAATCACTAGCCAGTGATTAGGTGGGCACCAGGATGGCACCGGACAAAGTCACCTCGACCAGGTGAGTGGGCGACGCTGGGCTCTGCAGTCTCTCGGACCAGGAGGCGTTGTGGGCGACCAGGATGGAGGTGCGAGCTGTCCCACGGTGGTATCTACTGTCGACGTCGCTGGACCCAGGATTGGGGCAACAAGTCTTGGCAAATGCAAGCCCACGTGGTGGACTCAAAATGGCGTCTGGAGTGGACCAGGAGGGTCCGGGGTGCTCCTCTGTTGGAGGGGAGCTAGGGCCAGTCTGGAGCAACCAGACAAGCGGTGTTGTCGTCGTGGTTCGTCGTCAGAAGGGCCACTAGCCAACGGGCAAGTGACCTGGACAACGCAGTGAGCAGCAAAGAGCAGAAGGGCCCCACGCAGATCTCGTGGATGCTGGAGGGCTGGACTTCGGTGCTGGAGCTGCTCAGGGTTGGGGCTTCTCAAACCCCAAAGCACTCACTCAAGGATCCCTCGGTGGTGGTGCTGGGCAAGCGTCGTGCAGTCTTGAAGATGGCCGGTCCCTCGAGGTCTCGTCACACCCACGAATCTCAGCTGGGCTGATGATGCAGGTAGAGGTCAGAGGTGCCAGGGAAGCCGGTTCTCGTCGAGCTGGGCAGTCTTGATCCGGAGGAGAGACTTACAGCAAACCGCGATGCTTGGTTGGTGCCTGCTGCTGCAGGGTGACTACTCCTTAGTCACAAGGGAGAAATCTTAGGAAGAAGTCTTGAGTTCCTTTCGTAGAAAGTAGTTTCAGGATTCAAAGATGATCTAATTTGGAAGGGGGCCTGCTCCTACCTTTATCCTGAGAAAAGGGGCTGGCACGCGACTAAGTCCTGCCCTATGGGTGGGACTAGGAGGGGGGTGGTTACCCCCCTCTCCTTTGTCCGGTCTCTCCCCAGCTCAGGGGCTGGTGTGCCCCAGGAACGGGTTTGAGCCGGCATATGCACAGTGAGCACCGGGGTGCCACTTGCAGTCACCTTCCTCTATAGCCCTGCCTACCTGGGATACACAAAACCCTGTCTGGGATGGTGCTAGCACCTCCCCTCACAGGAAACCCTTTGTCCAAGCACTCCTCGCTGGAAGGACTCCCAGCAGCAGGAGGTCAGACTTGTGTCTCGGTGGCAGCATCCATTTTGTGGAGCTGAGGCTATGTTCAACTTTAACCGGGGTTACAGGCTACCAACATGTCTTCTCCCTCTAGAGGGGTGGAATGCTACCCCCGTCGCCAGAACTGGCGAGGGGGTAGTATTCCAAAGCGTATGACACCTTACACGACATGTTTAGATATTGTCAGACCAAAGTTACCATAACCGCGAGGCTTATAAGGCACTTAAGAGTATATGGTCTGACGCTATCATGGAAACGGCTAAGGGATAGATCCCGAAAGCCGCAGACAGGCTCAGCTCATGCCAGAGCACTATCTCACACGATTCGAAGCACTCCATGCCATACCATAGGCCATAGGAGTGACTGATAGGAGATCTGTGTGCCCATTTTAGGTTTAGATATAGGTATACTATATCTAGAGCAGGGGTGATTACACCACCTTGCCCCCAGCTGTCAAGCAGCCAGTTGTGTCAGTTTTGGGATGGCCAGCCAGGGGTGGCATAATACATGCTTCAGCCCCTGGTAGGCCCTGGGTACACATATGCCCTGGATACCTAAGGTATACTGTACAGGGACTGATAAGGTGACTCAGTATCCAATTGGATATGTACCTAGGGTACATGGAATCCATTTTAACAGAGAGAGCAGTGGGCCTGGGGTCCTGAATAGCAGGGCCTCAGGTCAACTAAGTCAGAAAACCAGCAAAACTCCAGGCAAAAAGTTGGGGGCAACCATAGTCAGGGATCTACCTTCCTACATAACCCCCCCCCCCCCCCCAAACGAAAGGAGATAAGGCTATCCTTGACAGGTAAGCCTATATTGCCTAACTGGCCATATAAGGAAGTACCAGCACTGGCATGGTTACCCCCTATCTCATGGTCCACTAAGCAATGCCTCACCCTAAGGGTATCTGAGGGCCTCACCCTAAGGGTATCTGAGGGTCTCCACCATAGGGAATCTCTACCTGTGGTGTGTTTTGGCAAAGTAAAAGGCTGGTGCTGAAATGGAGTACTGAAGTGAGGCTCCACTAATTTTGGGCTCAGCTTCCTCCAATCATTATCCACCATAGAGGCCTTTCTTTCCAAGACTGAGTTGTTTTGAGCTCTCAGGGTCAACCTCTGGCTACCTACAGCTGGAGGTTGGGTCCCTCTGTTTGGCTTACTGGAGGGACAGGTCAGGTTTGGGGCCCTTGGGTCCCAGGTTTGGCTGTGCCCAACAGTGTCCATCTGTGGGAGGTCCCTAACTAAATTTAAGGGGGATCCCTCAGGAGTTGGTTTTATTTTCACTTGGCTAGGACTACTAGCTTCAGTGCCCTTAATCTGCTGATTGGGGAATTCTTTTGGACAGGGGGCCCTTTGGGGTCCATCACTGGCCTCCCTGACCTCTACAGCCCTGGGCTGACTGAGGCAGGGTAGAGAGGGGCAGGTTACCTGCTCCAGACTGGGTCCCACCTTGGAAGGGTCCACTGACATCAGAGGCTCTGCCAGGCTAGGCCTGACTACCTCTGGGGCAGTTTCTTCACAAGGGGTCAGATCAGTTCCCTGAGGAGGCTGATCCTTTCCTAAAGTCTGGTGGGAGGGAGATTTCTCTTCCTCCTCAATGCCCTCTGTCTGAGTGGAGTGATCCATAGCTTCAGGCTTCACAACACTATTATCTGTCTGAGTTTGAGCTGTGGCCATCACAACTCTCCCAACCTTTTCAGGAGGGGACTCAGTTTGGGTATGGGCTGTTACCATCACAGCCTTGCCAACCTGTTCTGGGAAGGAATTTGTCTGAGATTGGGCTGTGACTGGCACAACCCTCCTGACCTGTTCAGGGAGGACATCTTGGACTGGGGCTGTGGCTATCACTGCCCCACTAACCTTACCATGGATGTTTACCATTCTAAAATGGGTTTCTTGCTCTACCTCAGCCCAGGCTGAGATCTCTAAATCATTCCCCAGTAGGCAATCTACAGGCAAGTTTGATGACACTGCCACTCTCTTGGGGCCAGTGACATCTCCCCAGCTGAGATTTACCAGTGCCATAAGATGATCTCTCTGTACTCCATCAATATTGGTCACCTGGTATGTGGCACCAGGTAAAAGTTGCCTTGAGGGGACTAGACTCTCAGTCACCATGGTGATGCTAGCCCCTGTATCTCTATAGGCCTCAACTTTTACACCATTGATGAGGGGCTCCTGTCTGTACTTGCTCAAAGTGTTGGGACAAGCAGTGAAGTTGGCAAACCCCATGCTATTTTCACAGACAAGAGTATCTAAGTCAGGGGACCTGGTTAGGCCAGAGTCCCCAGGAACTCCCAAAGTAAATGCACCCAAATTCTTGGGGGCACTCCTACCACCTGGGGGATTACTACTAGTAGTAACAGGTGGCTTGGAAGTGTTACTTGGGGGTATGTTTTCCTTATTGGGGTTCTTTGGGCAACTGATGTCAGTTTTCCAATGACCCACCTGCTTGCAGGTTTGGCAATAAGGTTTCTTTTGGGTATTGGAAGGATTCTGGGACCCACCCCCTTCTGAGGATGTTTGGGGCCCTGATGTGGTCTGATCTAGAGATGTATTCCCACCCTTCTCTTGAGGCTTGGTTGATTCCTTTTTCTGGTCACCACCCTGGTTCTTAGGCCTAATCCTGGTTCTGACCCATTTGTCTGCCCTCTTACCCAATTCCTGTGGAGAGGTCAGATCAGAGTCTACCAGGTGCTGGTGTAATAACTGGTTCTGACAATTATTTAAGACTTGCTCTCTCATAATTAGATTATACAATCCTTGGTAATCAGTAACCTTGCTACCCAGTAGCCAGCCTTCCAAAGCCTTAGTGGCACAATCAACAAAGTCAGCCCAATCCTGAGACTGAATTTTCTGGGTGTCCCTGAACAGCAACCTGTACTGCTCAGTGGTTTTGCCAAACCCATCAATCAGTGTATTCTTCAGGACTTGGTAATTGTTAGCATCCTCAACCCTAGTAGTGAGGAGCTTATCTCTACCTTTGCCTTCAAAGGAGAGCCACAGTATAGATGCCCACTGACTCTGGGGGATGCACTGGACAGTGCAGGCCCTCTCCAAAGCAGCCATCCACTTGTGGATGTCATCCCCTTGTTTAAAGGGGGGCACTATCTTACTCAGGTGTTTAGTGTCTAAACTCCTTTCTTTATCTCTAGGGATATTCCTGCCACCAGTGGGGACTACCCCACTCATCTGCTGCTCTCTAGCAAAGGCAAGCTTCTCTTTGGCCAGGGCAAGTTCTTGCCTTTCAATCCTTAGATTAGCCTGTTTCATCCTTGCTTCATGTTCTCTTCTCTGAGGGGAAGTCAGTCTCCTCTGGGGAGAAATCCTTCTCCTCTGGGAAGAGGCATTAGAGTGCAGAGATCTATTGGAGTCCCTAGAAGGAGATCTATCTCTTCTAACTCCAATGTTAGGCCTCATTAGGGTCAGTACTGGGGGTCCCCCAGATCCTTCCCTAAGTAGGTCTAAGTTGGCCCTAGTAAGTCTGTTGACTAGCTCAGGCCTGTTGTCTGCCTCATCTCCAGAGAGTTCCTCTTCTTCCTCCTCCTCAACTGCTTTTTCAGTGTCAAGGAGGTCTGGATCACCAAGGGTACCCTCTAAGGCTGGCATACTCCCATCTGTATGAGAAGCTTTCCTAGCATCATATGTCTCTAAGAGACCTAACAGAAAGGGAGTGGTGGGGTTAGACCCCTGTTTCAATTTCCTGGAGGTACACAAGTGTCTCAACTCCTGGAAATTGAGAGCTGCATATCTTGAGATGACCTGTGGAGGGTCACTAGCCACTAGGGGAGTCTCTGAAGACTCTCCATGGGTAGACATGCTTCTAGTGTGGTGTAAGTGATGCACTTACCTACACTATGGGTATACCTACTGATCCCTTGCTAGAGTTGTAGTTTAGGGTGTGCTAAGCCCTATGACACTACAACAGCTGTTTCAGTATAACTCAGAGTATTCTAAGCTAAGTTATATGTACCTATGTGATCTTTCAAATGATATTCTTAGGATACGTGGGTGGTAAAACAACAGCAAGCTCAAATCCCAACCGCTGCTCACCAATGTGAGAAGTTGGCCTGATATGCAGTGCTCACTATTCTAGTGATCACTATGTATCATTCCAAACGACCCTTATTGATGATTGGTTGTAAGTCAACCTGATAGACCAGCTATCCTAGTAGCATGGACAAGAGCAGTCTTTAGGCTAAACTCTAGATGGCGTGTTAAGCCAGCTGTTTACCACCACATTTACCCTTTGAACACCAAGTGAAAGGACACCACACAAGTTGTTATGAAAATAAAAGTATATTTATTTATAACAGTACTACCCTGACTCTTTATGAGTCAGGGAGCTAAGCACAACACAAAACTCTAAAGTCGCACAATTTACACAAATGCCCGAGGGGCACGAAAAACAATATACTACAAAAGTGGAACGCGAATTACTAGCAGGTAAGTAACTATTCTCAGAGGCTTTGGGATCGCTAGGACTAGACTAGATTACTAGCAGGAGGCCTAGGGAGATCGGGTGCAGAGTGTGCACTCTCACACGGGATGCGGAACAAAGTCTATGGAGGCTAGTAAATGCAAAGTTAGTGTTAGCGGGCGAACCCGACTAGGTAGAGCTGAAATGAAAAAGGATCTGGACACTTCGATAGTTAAGCTATGCTGGAGCACCGAAATGCTCAGGTTACCTAGCCCAGGGGCTGCGGCTGCATAGGTCTGAAAAGACGTCGGGAATCCTCGTTGCAGTCTATAGAGCCTGAAAGAAGAAGTTGCTGGCAGGCGACCAGTGATGAAGATCGATGTGATCCAAGCCTGGATCGATGAAGATGGAGACCTGTAAGCAGAGGGGACCAAGTTCTGAATCACTAGCCAGTGATTAGGTGGGCACCAGGATGGCACCGGACGAAGTCACCTCGACCAGGTGAGTGGGCGACGCTGGGCTCTGCAGTCTCTCGGACCAGGAGGCGTTGTCGGCGACCAGGATGGAAGTGCGAGCTGTCCCACGGTGGTATCTACTGTCGACGTCGCTGGACCCAGGATTGGGGCAACAAGTCTTGGCAAATGCAAGCCCACGCAGTGGACTCAAAATGGAGTCTGGAGTGGACCAGGAGGGTCCGGGGTGCTCCTCTGTTGGAGGGGAGCTAGGGCCAGTCTGGAGCAACCAGACCAGCGGTGTAGTCGTCGTGGTTCGTCGTCAGAAGGGCCACTAGCCAACGGGCAAGTGACCTGGACAACGCGGTGAGCAGCAAAGAGCAGAAGGGCCCCACGCAGATCTCGTGGATGCTGGAGGGCTGGACTTCAGTGCTGGAGCTGCTCAGGGTTGGGGCTTCTCAAACCCCAAAGCACTCACTCAAGGATCCCTCGGTGGTCGTGCTGGGCAAGCGTCGTGCAGTCTTGAAGATGGCCGGTCCCTCGAGGTCTCGTCACACCCACGAATCTCAGCTGGGCTGATGATGCAGGTAGAGGTCAGAGGTGCCAGGGAAGCCGGTTCTCGTCGAGCTGGGCAGTCTTGATCCGGAGGAGAGACTTACAGCAAACCGCGATGCTTGGTTGGTGCCTGCTGCTGCAGGGTGACTACTCCTTAGTCTCAAGGGAGAAATCTTAGGAAGAAGTCTTGAGTTCCTTCGTAGAAAGTAGTTTCAGGATTCAAAGATGATCTAATTTGGAAGGGGGCCTGCTCCTACCTTTATCCTGAGAAAAGGGGCTGGCTCGCGACTAAGTCCTGCCCTATGGGTGGGACTAGGAGGGGGGGTGGTTACACCCCTCTCCTTTGTCCGGTCTCTCCCCAGCTCAGGGGCTGGTGTGCCCCAGGAACGGGTTTGAGCCGGCATATGCACAGTGAGCACCGGGGTGCCACTTGCAGTCACCTTCCTCTATAGCCCTGCCTACCTGGGATACACAAAACCCTGTCTGGGATGGTGCTAGCACCGCCCCTGACAGGAAACCCTTTGTCCAAGCACTCCTCGCTGGAAGGACTCTCAGCAGCAGGAGGTCAGACTTGTGTCTCGGTGGCAGCATCCATTTTGTGGAGCTGAGGTTATGTTCAACTTTAACTGGGGTTACAGGCTACCAACATGTCTTCTCCCTCTAGAGGGGTGGAATGCTACCCCCGTCGCCAGAACTGGCGAGGGGGTAGTATTCCAAAGCGTATGACACCTTACACGACATGTTTAGATATTGTCAGACCAAAGTTACCATAACCGCGAGGATTATAAGGCACTTAAGAGTATATGGTCTGACGCTATCATGGAAACGGCTAAGGGATAGGTCCCGAAAGCCGCAGACAGGCTCAGCTCATGCCAGAGCACTATCTCACACAATTCCAAGCACTCTGCCTTCAGGATTGTTAAGGCCTGCCATAGGAGTGACTGATAGGAGATCTGTGTGCCCATTTTAGGTTTAGATATAGGTATACTATATCTAGAGCAGGGGTGATTACACCACCTTGCCCCCAGCTGTCAAGCAGCCAGTTGTGTCAGTTTTGGGATGGCCAGCCAGGGGTGGCATAATACATGCTTCAGACCCTGGTAGGCCCTGGGTACACC
The DNA here is from genome assembly GCF_964261635.1 of Lissotriton helveticus. Taxonomy (NCBI): domain Eukaryota; kingdom Metazoa; phylum Chordata; class Amphibia; order Caudata; family Salamandridae; genus Lissotriton; species Lissotriton helveticus. The sequence goes on along the minus strand of NC_136065.1, from coordinate 262,852,925 downwards.
TATGCCCTGGATACCTAAGGTATACTGTACAGGGACTGATAAGGTGACTCAGTATCCAATTGGATATGTACCTAGGGTACATGGAATCCATTTTAACAGAGAGCAGTGGGCCTGGGGTCCTGAATAGCAGGGCCTCAGGTCAACTAAGTCAGAAAACCAGCAAAACACTAGGCAAAAAGTTGGGGGCAACCATAGTCAGGGATCTACCTTGCTACACCCACAACCCTGGGAGAGGGAATCTGCTGGCATAAAACCGGCATTTACTTATGTCGTTCATCACAGAGATCCAGAGTTGACTTTCCACACTGAGAAGATCTTGTCCAGCTGATGCTGGTCCAACTCCCACTCATGGCAACTGGGTGTTTGTACTACTGAGAGTGTCTACTAATGATTTGTGAAGACCCAGGACATGTTCAGCTTTCAGGGATATGCAGTGATCCATGGGCCAATGCCAGAGCTCTTGGACTTCTTATGAGAACTTTGTTCCTCCCTGCTTGTTGATGTAATACATGCTTGTCATATTGTCCGCACAAACCAGCACAGCAGATCCTTTGATCATTGGTAGGAAAGGGTTAGAAATATTGCTTTTAATTCCAGACTGTTTATATGCATCATTTGAGAATACAAATTGCCCTGGATATGGAGGTCTTGCAAATGTCCTCCCCATCCATAGACGTGTGCATCAGGACTATGAAATCTGGGGTGGCGGGGAGAAATGTGAGGCCTTACGACAGGTGTGACTTGTGACACCACCCAGTCAATGATTCTCGCATGTTGGGGGTAACGGAGATCAGGTCCTCGAAAGAGCCTGTTGCCTGAATCCACTGCCCTTAAAGTTCCTCCGGTACCAGTCTCATTTTGAGCCAAGCAAAAGTCACTAGATTTATTACTGAAGAAGGCCTACCTAGGTGCGATGTGTACGTTCTGACTGAAACACACAGTTTTCTTGATATGTTATGTGCCAAGTGGACCAACCGATCTTGCCGCTCCTGTGACACAAAGACTTTCTTGTGAACTATATCCAGATTGACTCCCAGGAATGCTACTGTTTGTGTAGGGAGGAGAGAAGATTTGCGATGGTTTACAGTAAGGCCTAATTTGCAAAATAGGGCTAGCCAGTCCTTTGTAGCTGCTGAGGGGAGTAGCGGAATGCCTGATGACCTTTCTTTCTGAGCGTAGCCGCCACTGGCAAGAGGCATTTGGTAAATATCTGTGGGTGGATTTTTATCCAAATGATGGGGCGTTGAATTGGAAATTTTAACCATCTGAAGGTCTGTTTCTTGAGGAATTTGCTGAGTTTCCTGAGGGCTAATATAAGTATCCACTCTCCTGATTTTTTGTGAATGAGAAACAATCGGCAGTAGAATCCCTTCCCCCTGTGCAGTGTAGTAATTTCCTCTATTGCCCCTTTTAGGAGCACAATGTTGGTCTCCTTTCCTAATGAGTGACGAGTAGGAGAGTGCACTCCTTTGGGAGGGGTGTTGGGTGTTCATTGAGTAAATTCTAGGGTGTGGCCATAGGCAACTAAGTACAGCACCCATTTGTCCGATGTTATGCTGATGGATGTGGCTGGATATTTTTGCACAAACAGAACAGGAAAGGGTCGTAGCTGGTACCTGAGTGAGGTCATTTTTTGCAACCTCTGTCTCTGCCTTGAGACTGTGTTCTCCTTCGGGATCCCTGTTTGGAGAAACCAGCCATTGCTGACTGTTGATTAAGAGGGCTGCTGGTACCCTGTCTGTACTGGGAGTGGTAAGCGTGATACTGCGGGTATCCACCCTTATAGCATGAGAAGCCTCGACCTTGTCAATCTTGAAATGGCAGTTAACAATTCTGCAGTGTGCTCAGAGATTTGGCAGTATCAGTTTTGATGGTCAGTAAAGCCTCATCAATATGTTTGCCAAATAACGACTCTCCATCATACGCCCTGTCCAGGATTTTGGTCTGAACCTCCGGTCAGAATGTTGTTGCTTTTAGCCATCCCTAGCGTCTTAGAACTGCTGCTGTGTCTAGCTGTTGAAAACCAGTTGTGGCTATTTCCATCGCACAGTCAATTACTTCCGATGCTGCTGGCTCTCCTTCTTGTAAGATTTTTCTTACTTCTTGTTGTTTGTCATCCAGAATGAGATCCAACATAGATGCCATATCGGACCACATCTGCCGATCATATGGACCCAGAACGGCCAGAGTATTGGCAGCCCGAATTGTGATGGCACACATCGAGGATAAGCGTTTCCCAATAGTTTCTAATCTGCTTCTTTCTTTATTTCAAAAGTTTTATATAGCCCGAATGTGACCCAGGCGAGTATCAGAGTGCTTTGCAATTAGGATAGGGGGTACAGAGGTGGGAAGGACAAGCATAACTTGAATATACATAAAACAAATAAGACACAAATGAGCAGAGCAGGCGAGTCTTGCGAATCAAAGGTGCACAACAATCTAGTAGTCAACACGCAGTGGGGCCAGAGCTGTTTAAGGCAAGAACTTAGTCAATAGGATTTTTTTTAACTTCATTTCTGAAGGAAGCAGAGGGAGAACTTAGTCGGACTTCCGGTGGAAGAGTTCCAAATCTTTTGGGCAGCGCCTGAGAAGGCTATGGCTCAGTCTCGTTTTGTGGAAGAACTGTAGTTTTAGGAGCAATGAGCTTGCACTTCTTGACTGTCTGCAAACTCCAGATAGTTATAATGTTTGAGCCAGATAAATGGGAGTCTTGAGATGTATGGCTCAGTGGATCATGCAGGCAATTGTATGCTTGCTTCATATGGCAGCTAGTTTAGGAATTTGAGGGCTGAGGAGAGGTGAACGTTTTTTTGTATCCATGATCAGTTTAGCTGCAGCATTACATTTTCTTTTTTACTGAGCTTTATATAGCGCAAACTTGACCCAAAATGTCGTGTATCAGAGCGCTTTACATAGCACCAGTTTCACTACACGAGGACACATTCATTTTTGTTAGGCACAGGGAGATTAAGTGATTTGCCCAGAATCACAGTATGCTCAGCGTCATTGGCAAGCCTCGAACCCAGTTCCCCAGACTCTACTTAGACCACCCTAGCCGTTAGGCCAACTCCTCTCCCCAATTAACAGAGGCTCTTAGTGGGGCCAAGTTATATTTGGGAAGTCCACAGAGCATGGAGCTACCATAGTCTAGCCTAGGCAGTACCAGAGCTTGTACCACCATCTTTAAGATCTCCTGTGGAAGGAATGGTTTGAGGTTCCTTAGTATGTTCATCTGGTGTTTAGCACCATTGCTTACATGATTCTGCATGTTCAAGTTCTTCTCTACTGGGATAACGAGGGATTTTGCAGAACTGATAATGCGGGGAGTGCAGTTGAAGGCCGTAAAGTATTTCAGCCAGTGGTTGATGTTGGGGGTTTGATTAGGTGGAGCAATGGGAAGGTAATCAGTTTGAGGTGTTGCACATGAGGTGGTTATCAGTTAGCCAGTTTTGAGTATTTATTAAGGTAGAGTTGATTGAGAGATGAAGTCATCAGGAGAGGCGATTTTCAGATAAAGTTGAGTGTCATCCGCATACATATGGAAGAGAATGTCAGTGGAGCTCGGAGCATTTGACAGCAGGTCCAGGAATACATTGAAGAGTATCAGTGGTAGTGCAGACCCCTGTGGAACCCCCCCATGGAAACGGAGGAGGGCTGGGAAAGGGAGGGCTTTTTGTGATCTTTTTTGGAGGATGGAAGTAAACCATTGTAATACCAGTCCTGAAAAGCCCATTGTGTGTTCTAGGATGGATAAGAAATTGTCGTGGTTAACAGTGTCAAAAGCCGAAGATAGGTCAAGAAGAATGAGGAGGCATGATTTGTTTTGGTCTAGCATTTTAAAAATGTCATCCATAATGTGAGTGAGCAGATTCCATGCTAGGATCTCTGTGAAATCCTGATTGATGTTGGTCCAGAAGTTGGAAAGGCTCCAGGGGTGCACAAAGTTGTGTCTGCACGCTTTTTCAAGGAACTTAGCCAGCTTGGAGATGGTGGAGATATGTCGGAAGTTATTGAGGGCAGAGCTGTCTGCGTTAGGATATTTAGGATGGGGGGAGACATGTGCTACTTTTAGGCAGTCTGGGATCGTGCCTTGTAACAGCGAGGCGTTGACATGTCTATAAGGGGGGTGGGGGGATGGTCTCTTTGATACCTTTGAAGATGGGCTGTGGTAGCAGGTCCATGAAATGATTAAAAGGATTGATCACCAGCAGAGTGTTGTAAATATGTCTTTCGCTGAGGGGAGTAAAGGCGTTCCAAGAGGCGTTGTTCTTGGTGCCAACTCTGGAGGGAATGAGCTACTCATGGTGAGTTGGAGGAGAAGCCAACACAGGGGTTGGGAGAAGAGCCCTCTTTGCTTCAAGGTCGAGACTGATGCTTTTTGTTTTCCCAGTGTAGAAGGCAGCCAATTTGTTGCATGATGGAAGGCCATCACCGAGGTCAGAGCTGTTGGATGTCTTTGCTTATTGTTGTTTAACAATTTCTTGGGGTGGTTTCTGGCTTGATTGAGGTGGGATCTAAAGAAGTCAGGCTTTGCATTCTTGATTTTTCTGTTGCAAGTGTTCTTGACAGATCGAAGGTGAATTTGATGTTCAGTGGAGGGTACTGATCTCCAGGATCTTTCCGTTACCCTTAGGTTGTGGGGTTCCGAGTTTAGGTTGTTGTTGAACCAGGGTTTGGTGACTTTGGAGGAGGCCATTTTTGTTGTTGTCGAGGGGCTAGATCTTTGTAGGGTGGCGCGGCAAATGGCGTTGACGGATTTCTGGATCGTCTGTTTAACTTGAGATATAACAGTCTGCCTTGGGATGCCCAGTGAGGCATGCCAGGGAATCCTCAGGGGTGCTGTATTTTTTGTCAATTTGAGGCAGGACAGCAGTTACCGAAGCTGGCGTTAGCCCCTCCAAACAAATATAAAATTATCGGAATGGAGCGTACCGATTTTCTTGTTTGCTCGTTAAAATCGTATAAAAAGTAGTCTGACTGATTAAACACCATTGGAAGGTGAAGTCTAGTGGCCACTCTCCATTAAATTGTGGAAACATCCAATATCTTACGGTTGGCGAGTCAGCTGAGTGATGTGGACTAGGTAATCCTCCCACTCATTAGCAATCAATAGAGGATCATGAATCTCTCCCTCTGTCAGGGAAGGATGATCTTTTCTTGGAGGTAAAGACGCTGAGGTGTGCAGAGTTATCCTTGGTGTGGGTTGAGGTGTCGCATTTGGATTCAGAGTCAGCACGTTGTGTTGGTGGAGTTACAGACATTCGAGAAAATCTCTCTGTAGTCTGACAGCATTGTCTGTAGGTCTTCAATTAAAGATGGCAATAGATGTGCAGTATCCTGCCTAGGATAGTACCCATAAGGCTCAAACTGTCTTTGGGGAGCAGGGCAGTGATGAATGTGTTCATTTGTAATGAAACAGGTGCTCATGTAAAGCGCTCTGATATTTTCAGGTCTAGTTTGCTCTGTATAAAAAAAACTCAAAAAAATATATATGTTGATAATACTACTCTTCATCATCATAATCCTCTTGTTCGTCCTGATATTTTACATTAAGTTCAGACGGGTTGTGTGCTGTGCCAAAAGTCCCCTTCTCATCAGAGTCCTGCAGATCCAGTAGAAGGCTTGGTGGTAACGGAGACACTTAACTTTGTGAAGTGATCTCTCTGCGTAAAAACATCTTGTGCACTTTGATGTGTACGCTCGTCAGTGTTGTCCTCTGTTGACTGGTGTTGTCTTCAGAACTACAGTGGACTGTTCCATTGTCAATGGATCTCTTGTCGATGAGGCACCAGTCGAAGATGGGACCACCGGCAGTGGTGATGCGCTCGTCAACAGGATCAACAATGCTGAATCTAAATGCGCCGTCGACAGGGACTTAGTCGATGGACTCTTCGTTGATGGTGATTTCAATGAGGCCGTCGTGGACAGTTGAATTGCTGTTGAGATCAGAACATTGACGGCAGCTGTAGTCGACGCTATAAATGTAGACTGTCTCCACCACGAGATAGAAATGCTGGTTCTTGTCAGCGCATGCAAGGTCAATAGAGATGGTGTCGCTGACAGGGACTTCTGAGAGGATGTGTGTTTCCCTGTGTTAGAAAAGGAGGCCTAAGAGCTAACCTTCTCCTTGTGAGAAGGAGTAATTGGTACAGATAAGGTGGCAGAGGAGACTTGAGTGTTTCCCCTTTTTATGAGAGTCCTTAGTCCTGGAGGTTTTTAAACATCCTTATGGGACCAGGCTCTTTCGTGAGACCTACTAGAGGCCTTGTTGTCCTCATCAGAAGAGGTCATGTGTGACTGTTTGTTGAAGCCACAAGAGTAACCTCCCCTCTCTATCCCTTAAGGTTTTAGAGGAAAAGTGAGACATATTTTACATTGTTTTACCTCCTGCTGGGGATGGAGGCAGTAAATACAATCCTTATGTGGGTCACCCACAGGAACCCTTTTCTTCCTATAGGTCTTGCAGGAACGAAACAGGACTTTTCCTTCAGACATGGTAGTAGAAATATAAAGCTGCAGTAGTTTGAAGAAAAACTTAGCAGCACTCCGGGAGACTTGCCTTACACACGACGTGAGGTGAAAGGAGGGATTCAGCCTCTGGGGAATGTTCGTGTGCAAGTTGGTGGCTGCGCATTCGCGAGGGGGTGTCTGAGTGGCTCTATGGTTGCATGTTTGCAGGTGGGTGTGCGTCTGAGTTGCTGTATGGGTGTGTGGGGGGGTGTCTGTGTGTGTGTGGCTGTGTGTGTGTGTGTGGCTGTGTGTGGCTGTGTGTGTGGCTGTGTGTGTGTGTGTGGCTGTGTGTGTGTGTGGCTGTGTGTGTGTGGCTGTGTGTGTGTGGCTGTGTGTGTGTGGCTGTGTGTGTGTGGCTGTGTGTGTGTGTGGCTGTGTGTGTGTGTGGCTGTGTGTGTGTGTGGCTGTGCGTGTGTGTGGCTGTGTGTGTGTTTGGCTGTGTGTGTGTGTGGCTGTGTGTGTGTTTGGCTGTGTGTGTGTGGCTGTGTGTGTGTGGCTGTGTGTGTGTGGCTGTGTGTGTGTGGCTGTGTGTGTGTGGCTGTGTGTGTGTGTGTGGCTGTGTGTGTGTGGCTGTGTGTGTGTGGCTGTGTGTGTGTGTGGCTGTGTGTGTGGCTGTGTGTGTGGCTGTGTGTGTGTGGCTGTGTGTGTGTGGCTGTGTGTGTGGCTGTGTGTGTGTGGCTGTGTGTGGCTGTGTGTGTGTGGCTGTGTGTGTGTGGCTGTGTGTGTGTGGCTGTGTGTGTGTGGCTGTGTGTGTGTGGCTGTGTGTGTGTGGCTGTGTGTGTGTGGCTGTGTGTGTGTGGCTGTGTGTGTGTGGCTGTGTGTGTGGCTGGCTGTGTGTGTGGCTGGCTGTGTGTGTGGCTGGCTGTGTGTGTGGCTGGCTGTGTGTGTGGCTGTGTGTGTGTGGCTGTGTGTGTGGCTGTGTGTGTGTGGCTGTGTGTGTGTGTGGCTGTGTGTGTGTGTGTGGCTGTGTGTGTGTGTGTGGCTGTGTGTGTGTGTGGCTGTGTGTGTGTGTGTGGCTGTGTGTGTGTGTGTGTGTGGCTGTGTGTGTGTGTGTGTGTGTGGCTGTGTGTGTGTGTGTGTGTGTGGCTGTGTGTGTGGCTGTGGCTGTGTGTGGCTGTGTGTGTGTGTGGCTGTGTGTGTGTGGCTGTGTGTGTGTGGCTGTGTGTGTGTGGCTGTGTGTGTGTGGCTGTGTGTGTGTGGCTGTGTGTGTGTGTGTGGCTGTGTGTGTGGCTGTGGCTGTGTGTGGCTGTGTGTGTGTGTGGCTGTGTGTGTGTGGCTGTGTGTGTGTGGCTGTGTGTGTGTGGCTGTGTGTGTGGCTGTGGCTGTGTGTGGCTGTGTGTGTGTGTGGCTGTGTGTGTGTGTGTGTGTGTGGCTGTGTGTGTGTGTGTGTGTGTGGCTGTGTGTGTGTGTGTGGCTGTGTGTGTGTGTGTGGCTGTGTGTGTGGCTGTGGCTGTGTGTGGCTGTGTGTGTGTGTGGCTGTGTGTGTGTGGCTGTGTGTGTGTGGCTGTGTGTGTGTGGCTGTGTGTGTGTGGCTGTGTGTGTGTGGCTGTGTGTGGCTGTGTGTGTGTGTGGCTGTGTGTGTGTGTGGCTGTGTGTGTGTGTGGCTGTGTGTGTGTGTGGCTGTGTGTGTGTGGCTGTGTGTGTGTGGCTGTGTGTGTGTGTGTGTGTGTGTGTGTGGCTGTGTGTGTGTGGCTGTGTGTGTGTGGCTGTGTGTGTGTGGCTGTGTGTGTGTGGCTGTGTGTGTGTGGCTGTGTGTGTGTGGCTGTGTGTGTGTGGCTGTGTGTGTGTGGCTGTGTGTGTGTGGCTGTGTGTGTGTGGCTGTGTGTGTGGCTGTGTGTGTGTGTGGCTGTGTGTGTGTGGCTGTGTGTGTGTGGCTGTGTGTGTGTGGCTGGCTGTGTGTGTGTGTGGCTGTGTGTGTGTGGCTGTGTGTGTGTGGCTGTGTGTGTGTGTGGCTGTGTGTGTGTGTGGCTGTGTGTGTGGCTGTGTGTGTGTGTGGCTGTGTGTGTGTGTGTGTATGTGGCTGTGTGTGTGTGTGTGTGGCTGTGTGGCTGTGTGTGTGTGTGTGTGTGTGGCTGTGTGGCTGTGTGTGTGTGGCTGTGTGGCTGTGTGTGTGTGTGGCTGTGTGGCTGTGTGTGTGTGTGTGTGTGTGTGTGTGTGTGTGTGTGTGTGTGTGTCTGTGTGTGTGTGGCTGTGTGTGTGTGGCTGTGTGTGTGTGTGTGGGTGTGTGTGTGTGTGTGTGTGGGTGTGTCCGAGTGGCTGTGTGTGTGTGTCCGAGTGGCTGTGTGTGTGTGTCCGAGTGGCTGTGTGTGTGTGTCCGAGTGGCTGTGTGTGTGTGTCCGAGTGGCTGTGTGTGTGTGTCCGAGTGGCTGTGTGTCCGAGTGGCTGTGTGTGTGTGTCCGAGCGGCTGTGTGTGTGTGTCCGAGCGGCTGTGTGTGTGTGTGTCCGAGTGGCTGTGTGTGTGTGTGTCCGAGTGGCTGTGTGTGTGTGTGTCCGAGTGGCTGTGTGCGTGTGTGTCCGAGTGGCTGTGTGTGTGTGTGTCCGAGTGGCTGTGTGTGTGTGTCCGAGTGGCTGTGTGTGTGTGTGTCCGAGTGGCTGTGTGTGTCCGAGTGGCTGTGTGGGTGTGTGTCCGAGTGGCTGTGTGGGTGTGTGTCCGAGTGGCTGTGTGGGTGTGTGTCCGAGTGGCTGTGTGGGTGTGTGTCCGAGTGGCTGTGTGGGTGTGTGTCCGAGTGGCTGTGTGGGTGTGTGTCCGAGTGGCTGTGTGGGTGTGTGTCCGAGTGGCTGTGTGGGTGTGGGTCCGAGTGGCTGTGTGGGTGTGGGTCCGAGTGGCTGTGTGGGTGTGTGTCCGAGTGGCTGTGTGGGTGTGTGTCCGAGTGGCTGTGTGGGTGTGGGTCCGAGTGGCTGTGTGGGTGTGGGTCCGAGTGGCTGTGTGGGTGTGGGTCCGAGTGGCTGTGTGGGTGTGTGTCCGAGTGGCTGTGTGGGTGTGTGTCCGAGTGGCTGTGTGGGTGTGTGTCCGAGTGGCTGTGTGGGTGTGTGTCCGAGTGGCTGTGTGGGTCCGAGTGGGTGTGTGTCCGAGTGGGTGTGTGTCCGAGTGGGTGTGTGTCCGAGTGGGTGTGTGTCCGAGTGGGTGTGGGTCCGAGTGGGTGTGGGTCCGAGTGGCTGTGTGGGTGTGGGTCCGAGTGGCTGTGTGGGTGTGGGTCCGAGTGGCTGTGTGGGTCCGAGTGGCTGTGTGGGTGTGGGTCCGAGTGGCTGTGTGGGTGTGGGTCCGAGTGGCTGTGTGGGTCCGAGTGGCTGTGTGGGTGTGTGTCCGAGTGGGTGTGTGTCCGAGTGGGTGTGTGTCCGAGTGGGTGTGTGTCCGAGTGGGTGTGTGTCCGAGTGGGTGTGTGTCCGAGTGGGTGTGTGTCCGAGTGGGTGTGTGTCCGAGTGGGTGTGTGTCCGAGTGGGTGTGTGCTCGAGTGGGTCTGAGCGGCTGTGTGGGTCTGAGCGGCTGTGTGGGTCTGAGCGGCTGTGTGGGTCTGAGCGGCTGTGTGGGTCTGAGCGGCTGTGTGGGTCTGAGCGGCTGTGTGGGTCTGAGCGGCTGTGTGGGTCTGAGCGGCTGTGTGGGTCTGAGCGGCTGTGTGGGTCTGAGCGGCTGTGTGGGTCTGAGCGGCTGTGTGGGTCTGAGCGGCTGTGTGGGTCTGAGCGGCTGTATGGGTCTGAGCGGCTGTATGGGTCTGAGCGGCTGTATGGGTCTGAGCGGCTGTATGGGGGTGTGGGTCTGAGCGGCTGTATGGGGGTGTGGGTCTGAGCGGCTGTATGGGGGTGTGGGTCTGAGCGGCTGTATGGGGGTGTGGGTCTGAGCGGCTGTATGGGGGTGTGGGTCTGAGCGGCTGTATGGGGGTGTGGGTCTGAGCGGCTGTATGGGGGTGTGGGTCTGAGCGTCTGTATGGGGGTGTGGGTCTGAGCGGCTGTATGGGGGTGTGGGTCTGAGCGGCTGTATGGGGATGTGTGGGTGTATGGGGATGTGTGGGTGTATGGGGATGTGTGTGTGTGTGGGTGTATGGGGATGTGTGTGTGTGTGGGTGTATGTGTGTGTGTGGCTGTATGGGGATGTGTGTGTGGCTGTATGGGGATGTGTGTGTGGCTGTATGGGGATGTGTGTGTGGCTGTATGGGGATGTGTGTGTGGCTGTATGGGGATGTGTGTGTGGCTGTATGGGGATGTGTGTGTGGCTGTATGGGGATGTGTGTGTGTGTGGCTGTATGGGGATGTGTGTGTGTGTGGCTGTATGGGGATGTGTGTGTGTGTGGCTGTATGGGGATGTGTGTGTGGCTGTATGGGGATGTGTGTGTGTGTGTGGCTGTATGGGGATGTGTGTGTGTGTGTGGCTGTATGGGGATGTGTGTGTGTGTGGCTGTATGGGGATGTGTGTGTGGCTGTATGGGGATGTGTGTGTGGCTGTATGGGGATGTGTGTGTGGCTGTATGGGGATGTGTGTGTGGCTGTATGGGGATGTGTGTGTGGCTGTATGGGGATGTGTGTGTGGCTGTATGGGGATGTGTGTGTGGCTGTATGGGGATGTGTGTGTGGCTGTATGGGGATGTGTGTGGCTGTATGGGGATGTGTGTGTGTGTGGCTGTATGGGGATGTGTGTGTGTGTGGCTGTATGGGGATGTGTGTGTGTGTGGCTGTATGGGGATGTGTGTGTGTGTGGCTGTATGGGGATGTGTGTGTGTGGCTGTATGGGGATGTGTGTGTGGCTGTATGGGGCTGTGTGTGTGTGTGTGTGGCTGTATGGGGGTGTGTGTGTGGCTGTATGGGGGTGTGTGTGTGTGGCTGTATGGGGGTGTGGGTCTGAGCGGCTGTGTGGGTCTGAGCGGCTGTATGGGGGTGTGGGTCTGAGCGGCTGTGTGGGTCTGAGCGGCAGTATGGGGGTGTGGGTCTGAGCGGCTGTATGGGGGTGTGGGTCTGAGCGGCTGTATGGGGGTGTGGGTCTGAGCGGCTGTATGGGGGTGTGGGTCTGAGCGGCTGCATGGGGGTGTGGGTCTGAGCGGCTGTATGGGGGTGTGGGTCTGAGCGGCTGTATGGGGGTGTGGGTCTGAGCGGCTGTATGGGGATGTGTGTGTGGGTGTATGGGGATGTGTGTGTGTGGGTGTATGGGGATGTGTGGGTGTATGGGGATGTGTGTGTGTGGGTGTATGGGGATATGTGTGTGTGTGTGTGTGGGTGGGTGCATGGGGATGTGTGTGTGTGTGTGGCTGTATGGGGATGTGTGTGGGGGTGTGGGTCTGAGCGGCTGTGTGGGTCTGAGCGGCTGTATGGGGATGGTCGTGTCCCAGCGGCTGCATGGGGATGGTCGTGTCCCAGCGGCTGCATGGGGATGGTCGTGTCCCAGCGGCTGCATGGGGATGGTCGTGTCCCAGCGGCTGCATGGGGATGGTCGTGTCCCAGCGGCTGCATGGTTGTGTCCGAGTGGCTGCATAGGTGTGTGGGTGGCTGTGTGTATAGGTGGCTGTGTGTATAGGTGGCTGTGTGGGTGTGTGCATAGGTGGCTGTGTGGGTGTGTGTGTGGGTGGCTGTGTGGGTGTGTGTGTGGGTGTGTGTGTGTGTGTGTGGGTGTGTGCATAGGTGTGTGTGTGGGTGTGTGCATAGGTGTGTGTGTATGGCTGTGTGTGGGTGTGTGTATGGCTGTGTGTGGGTGTGTGTATGGCTGTGTGTGGGTGTGTGTATGGCTGTGTGTGTGTGGCTGTATGGCAGTGTGTGTGGGTGTGTGAGTGACTATGGGTTTGCACGGACGAGCAGGTGTGAGTGGCTGTATGGGGGCGCAAGCGGGTCTCTTGAGTGGCTGTATCAGGGCTCGACAAATCCACTCGACCGCTCGCATTTGCAAGTTAAATTTTATGAGGTCGAGCTATTTTTAGCTCCTACTCGCCCTTTCTGGTGAGTAGGAAAACATACTAACTTTTGTCCTCCATCTTTGAAAACTGAGCAAATGTGACAAGATAACAAGATTTAAAGGCCTTTTTATTGCTCACAAAAAGTCTGAGTGGCTGTATGGGTGTGTGTGTGTGTGTGTGTCAGAGTGGCTGTATGGGTGTGTGTGTGTGTGTGTGTCAGAGTGGCTGTATGGGTGTGTGTGTCAGAGTGGCTGTATGGGTGTGTGTGTCAGAGTGGCTGTATGGGTGCGTGTGTCTCAGAGTGGCTGTATGGGTGCGTGTGTCTCAGAGTGGCTGTATGGGTGTGTGTGTGTCAGAGTGGCTGTATGGGTGTGTGTGTGTCAGAGTGGCTGTATGGGTGTGTGTGTGTGTCAGAGTGGCTGTATGGGTGTGTGTGTCTCAGAGTGGCTGTATGGGTGTGTGTGTGTCAGAGTGGCTGTATTGGTGTGTGTGTGTGTGTGTCAGAGTGGCTGTATGGGTGTGTGTGTGTGTCAGAGTGGCTGTATGGGTGTGTGTCAGATTGGCTGTATGGGTGCGTGTGTCAGAGTGGCTGTATGGGTGCGTGTGTCAGAGTGGCTGTATGGGTGCGTGTGTCAGAGTGGCTGTGTGGGTGCGTGTGTCAGAGTGGCTGTGTGGGTGTGTGTGTCAGAGTGGCTGTATGGGTGTGTGTGTGTCAGAGTGGCTGTGTGGGTGTGTGTGTGTCAGAGTGGCTGTATGGGTGTGTGTGTGTCAGAGTGGCTGTACGGGTGTGTGTGTGTCAGAGTGGCTGTACGGGTGTGTGTGTGTCAGAGTGCATGTACGGGTGTGTGTGTGTCAGAGTGCATGTACGGGTGTGTGTGTGTGTGTCAGATTGGCTGTATGGGTGTGTGTCTCAGATTGGCTGTATGGGTGTGTGTGTCAGAGTGGCTGTATGGGTGTGTGTGTGTGTCAGAGTGGCTGTATGGGTGTGTGTCAGATTGGCTGTATGGGTGCGTGTGTCAGAGTGGCTGTATGGGTGCGTGTGTCAGAGTGGCTGTATGGGTGCGTGTGTCAGAGTGGCTGTATGGGTGCGTGTGTCAGAGTGGCTGTGTGGGTGTGTGTGTGTCAGATTGGCTGTATGGGTGCGTGTGTCAGAGTGGCTGTATGGGTGCGTGTGTCAGAGTGGCTGTATGGGTGCGTGCGTCAGAGTGGCTGTGTGGGTGTGTGTGTGTCAGAGTGGCTGTATGGGTGTGTGTGTGTCAGAGTGGCTGTGTGGGTGTGTGTGTGTCAGAGTGGCTGTGTGGGTGTGTGTGTGTCAGAGTGGCTGTATGGGTGTGTGTGTGTCAGAGTGGCTGTATGGGTGTGTGTGTGTCAGAGTGCATGTACGGGTGTGTGTGTGTCAGAGTGCATGTACGGGTGTGTGTGTGTGTGTGTCAGAGTGCATGTACGGGTGTGTGTGTGTGTCAGATTGGCTGTATGGGTGTGTGTGTGTCAGAGTGGCTGTATGGGTGGGTGTGTCAGAGTGGCTGTATGGGTGGGTGTGTCAGAGTGGCTGTATGGGTGTGTGTGTCAGAGTGGCTGTATGGGTGTGTGTGTCTCAGAGTGGCTGTATGGGTGTGTGTGTGTGTCAGAGTGGCTGTATGGGTGTGTGTGTGTCAGAGTGGCTGTATGGGTGTGTGTGTGTCAGAGTGGCTGTATGGGTGTGTGTGTGTGTCAGATTGGCTGTATGGGTGTGTGTGTGTGTCAGATTGGCTGTATGGGTGTGTGTGTGTGTCAGATTGGCTGTATGGGTGTGTGTGTGTCAGATTGGCTGTATGGGTGTGTGTGTGTCAGATTGGCTGTATGGGTGTGTGTGTGTCAGAGTGGCTGTATGGGTGTGTGTGTGTGTGTGTGCCAGAGTGGCTGTATGTGTGTGTGTGTCAGATTGGCTGTATGGGTGCGTGTGTGTGTCAGATTGGCTGTATGGGTGTGTGTGTGTCAGAGTGGCTGTGTGGGTGTGTGTGTGTGTCAGAGTGGCTGTATGGGTGTGTGTGTGTCAGAGTGGCTGTATGGGTGTGTGTGTGTGTCAGAGTGGCTGTATGGGTGTGTGTGTGTCAGAGTGGCTGTATGGGTGTGTGTGTGTCAGAGTGGCTGTATGGGTGTGTGTGTGTGTCAGATTGGCTGTATGGGTGTGTGTGTGTGTCAGATTGGCTGTATGGGTGTGTGTGTGTGTCAGATTGGCTGTATGGGTGTGTGTGTGTCAGATTGGCTGTATGGGTGTGTGTGTGTCAGATTGGCTGTATGGGTGTGTGTGTGTCAGAGTGGCTGTATGGGTGTGTGTGTGTGTGTGTGCCAGAGTGGCTGTATGTGTGTGTGTGTCAGATTGGCTGTATGGGTGCGTGTGTGTGTCAGATTGGCTGTATGGGTGTGTGTGTGTCAGAGTGGCTGTGTGGGTGTGTGTGTGTGTCAGAGTGGCTGTATGGGTGTGTGTGTGTCAGAGTGGCTGTGTGGGTGTTTGTGTGTGTGTGTCAGAGTGGCTGTATGGGTGTGTGTGTGTCAGAGTGGCTGTATGGGTGTGTGTGTGTCAGAGTGGCTGTATGGGTGTGTGTGTGTGTGTGTGCCAGAGTGGCTGTATGTGTGTGTGTGTCAGATTGGCTGTATGGGTGCGTGTGTGTGTCAGATTGGCTGTATGGGTGTGTGTGTGTCAGAGTGGCTGTGTGGGTGTGTGTGTGTGTCAGAGTGGCTGTATGGGTGTGTGTGTGTCAGAGTGGCTGTGTGGGTGTTTGTGTGTGTGTGTCAGAGTGGCTGTATGGGTGTGTGTGTGTCAGAGTGGCTGTATGGGTGTGTGTGTGTCAGAGTGGCTGTATGGGTGTGTGTGTGTGTGTGTGCCAGAGTGGCTGTATGTGTGTGTGTGTCAGATTGGCTGTATGGGTGCGTGTGTGTGTCAGATTGGCTGTATGGGTGCGTGTGTCAGAGTGGCTGTATGGGTGTGTGTGTGTCAGAGTGGCTGTATGGGTGTGTGTGTGTGTGTCAGAGTGGCTGTATGGGTGCGTGTGTCAGAGTGGCTGTATGGGTGCGTGTGTCAGAGTGGCTGTATGGGTGCGTGTGTCAGAGTGGCTGTATGGGTGTGTGTGTGTCAGAGTGGCTGTATGGGTGTGTGTGTGTGTGTCAGAGTGGCTGTATGGGTGTGTGTGTCTCAGAGTGGCTGTATGGGTGTGTGTGTCTCAGAGTGGCTGTATGGGTGTGTGTGTGTCAGAGTGGCTGTATGGGTGTGTGTGTGTCAGAGTGGCTGTATGGGTGTGTGTGTGTGTGTGCCAGAGTGGCTGTGTGGGTGTGTGTGTGTGTGTCAGATTGGCTGTATGGGTGTGTGTGTGTCAGATTGGCTGTATGGGTGTGTGTGTGTCAGAGTGGCTGTATGGGTGTGTGTGTGTGTGTGCCAGAGTGGCTGTGTGGGTGTGTGTGTGTGTGTCAGATTGGCTGTATGGGTGTGTGTGTGTCAGAGTGGCTGTATGGGTGTGTGTGTCAGAGTGGCTGTATGGGTGTGTGTGTCAGAGTGGCTGTATGGGTGTGTGTGTGTCAGAGTGGCTGTATGGGTGTGTGTGTGTCAGATTGGCTGTATGCGTGTGTGTGTCAGAGTGGCTGTATGGGTGCGTGTGTCAGAGTGGCTGTATGGGTGCGTGTGTCAGATTGGCTGTATGGGTGCGTGTGTCAGAGTGGCTGTATGGGTGCGTGTTTCAGAGTGGCTGTATGGGTGCGTGTGTCAGAGTGGCTGTATGGGTGCGTGTGTCAGAGTGGCTGTATGGGTGCGTGTGTCAGAGTGGCTGTATGGGTGTGTGTGTGTGTCAGAGTGGCTGTATGGGTGTGTGTGTGTGTGTCAGTGCATGTACAGGTGTGTGTGTGTGTCAGATTGGCTGTATGGGTGTGTGTGTGTCAGAGTGGCTGTATGTGTGTGTGTGTGTGTGTGCCAGAGTGGCTGTATGTGTGTGTGTGTGTGTCAGATTGGCTGTATGGGTGCGTGTGTGTGTCAGATTGGCTGTGTGGGTGTGTGTGTGTGTCAGATTGGCTGTATGGGTGTGTGTGTGTCAGATTGGCTGTATGGGTGTGTGTGTGTCAGAGTGGCTGTATGGGTGTGTGTGTGTGTGTCAGATTGGCTGTATGGGTGTGTGTGTGTGTCAGATTGGCTGTATGGGGGTGTGTGTGTGTGTCAGATTGGCTGTATGGGTGTGTGTGTGTGTGTCAGATTGGCTGTATGGGTGCGTGTGTCAGATTGGCTGTATGGGCGCGTGTGTCAGAGTGGCTGTATGGGTGCGTGTGTCAGAGTGGCTGTATGGGTGCGTGTGTCAGAGTGGCTGTATGGGTGCGTGTGTCAGAGTGGCTGTATGGGTGCGTGTGTCAGAGTGGCTGTATGGGTGCGTGTTTCAGAGTGGCTGTATGGGTGCGTGTGTCAGAGTGGCTGTATGGGTGCGTGTGTCAGAGTGGCTGTATGGGTGTGTGTGTGTCAGAGTGGCTGTATGGGTGTGTGTGTGTCAGAGTGGCTGTATGGGTGTGTGTGTGTCAGAGTGGCTGTATGGGTGTGTGTGTCTCAGAGTGGCTGTATGGGTGTGTGTGTCTCAGAGTGGCTGTATGGGTGTGTGTGTCTCAGAGTGGCTGTATGGGTGTGTGTGTGTCAGAGTGGCTGTATGGGTGTGTGTGTGTCAGAGTGGCTGTATGGGTGTGTGTGTGTGTCAGAGTGGCTGTATGGGTGTGTGTGTGTGTCAGAGTGGCTGTATGGGTGTGTGTGTCAGAGTGGCTGTATGGGTGTGTGTGTCAGAGTGGCTGTATGGGTGTGTGTGTCAGATTGGCTGTATGGGTGTGTGTGTCAGATTGGCTGTATGGGTGTGTGTGTGTGTGTCAGAGTGGCTGTATGGGTGTGTGTGTCAGAGTGGCTGTATGGGTGTGTGTGTCAGAGTGGCTGTATGGGTGTGTGTGTCAGATTGGCTGTATGGGTGTGTGTGTCAGAGTGGCTGTATGGGTGTGTGTGTGTCAGATTGGCTGTATGGGTGTGTGTGTGTCAGATTGGCTGTATGGGTGTGTGTGTGTCAGATTGGCTGTATGGGTGTGTGTGTGTCAGATTGGCTGTATGGGTGTGTGTGTGTCAGATTGGCTGTATGGGTGTGTGTGTGTCAGATTGGCTGTATGGGTGTGTGTGTGTCAGATTGGCTGTATGGGTGTGTGTGTGTCAGATTGGCTGTATGGGTGTGTGTGTGTCAGAGTGGCTGTATGGGTGTGTGTGTGTCAGAGTGGCTGTATGGGTGTGTGTGTGTGTGTGCCAGAGTGGCTGTATGTGTGTGTGTGTGTGTGTCAGATTGGCTGTATGGGTGCGTGTGTGTCTCAGAGTGGCTGTATGGGTGTGTGTGTGTCAGAGTGGCTGTATGGGTGTGTGTGTCAGAGTGGCTGTATGGGTGTGTGTGTCAGAGTGGCTGTATGGGTGTGTGTGTGTCAGAGTGGCTGTATGGGTGTGTGTGTGTCAGAGTGGCTGTATGGGTGTGTGTGTGTCAGAGTGGCTGTATGGGTGTGTGTGTCAGAGTGGCTGTATGGGTGTGTGTGTCAGATTGGCTGTATGGGTGTGTGTCAGATTGGCTGTATGCGTGTGTGTGTCAGATTGGCTGTATGGGTGCGTGTGTCAGAGTGGCTGTATGGGTGCGTGTGTCAGAGTGGCTGTATGGGTGTGTGTGTCAGATTGGCTGTATGGGTGTGTGTGTGTGTCAGAGTGGCTGTATGGGTGTGTGTGTGTGTGCCAGAGTGGCTGTATGTGTGTGTGTGTGTGTGTCAGATTGGCTGTGTGGGTGTGTGTGTGTGTGTCAGATTGGCTGTATGGGTGTGTGTGTGTCAGATTGGCTGTATGGGTGTGTGTGTGTCAGATTGGCTGTATGGGTGTGTGTGTCAGATTGGCTGTATGGGTGTGTGTGTGTGTCAGAGTGGCTGTATGGGTGTGTGTGTCAGATTGGCTGTATGGGTGTGTGTGTGTCAGATTGGCTGTATGGGTGTGTGTGTGTCAGATTGGCTGTATGGGTGTGTGTGTCAGATTGGCTGTATGGGTGTGTGTGTCAGATTGGCTGTATGGGTGCGTGTGTCAGATTGGCTGTATGGGTGCGTGTGTCAGATTGGCTGTATGGGTGCGTGTGTCAGAGTGGCTGTATGGGTGCGTGTTTCAGAGTGGCTGTATGGGTGTGTGTGTGTGTGTGTGCCAGAGTGGCTGTATGTGTGTGTGTGTGTGTCAGATTGGCTGTATGGGTGCGTGTGTCAGATTGGCTGTATGGGTGCGTGTGTCAGAGTGGCTGTATGGGTGCGTGTTTCAGAGTGGCTGTATGGGTGCGTGTGTCAGAGTGGCTGTATGGGTGCGTGTGTCAGAGTGGCTGTATGGGTGTGTGTGTGTCAGAGTGGCTGTATGGGTGGGTGTGTGTCAGAGTGGCTGTATGGGTGTGTGTCAGAGTGGCTGTATGGGTGTGTGTCAGAGTGGCTGTATGGGTGTGTGTGTGTGTCAGTGCATGTACAGGTGTGTGTGTGTGTCAGATTGGCTGTATGGGTGTGTGTGTGTCAGAGTGGCTGTATGTGTGTGTGTGTGTGTGTGCCAGAGTGGCTGTATGTGTGTGTGTGTGTGTCAGATTGGCTGTATGGGTGTGTGTGTGTGTCAGATTGGCTGTGTGGGTGTGTGTGTGTGTGTGTGTGTCAGAGTGGCTGTATGGGTGTGTGTGTGTGTGTCAGATTGGCTGTATGGGTGTGTGTGTGTGTCAGATTGGCTGTATGGGTGTGTGTGTGTGTCAGATTGGCTGTATGGGTGCGTGTGTCAGATTGGCTGTATGGGCGCGTGTGTCAGAGTGGCTGTATGGGTGCGTGTGTCAGAGTGGCTGTATGGGTGCGTGTGTCAGAGTGGCTGTATGGGTGCGTGTGTCAGAGTGGCTGTATGGGTGCGTGTGTCAGAGTGGCTATATGGGTGTGTGTCAGAGTGGCTGTATGGGTGTGTGTCAGAGTGGCTGTATGGGTGTGTGTCAGAGTGGCTGTATGGGTGTGTGTCAGAGTGGCTGTATGGGTGTGTGTGTGTCAGAGTGGCTGTATGGGTGTGTGTGTGTGTGTCAGAGTGGCTGTATGGGTGTGTGTGTCTCAGAGTGGCTGTATGGGTGTGTGTGTCTCAGAGTGGCTGTATGGGTGTGTGTGTCTCAGAGTGGCTGTATGGGTGTGTGTGTCTCAGAGTGGCTGTATGGGTGTGTGTGTCTCAGAGTGGCTGTATGGGTGTGTGTGTGTCAGAGTGGCTGTATGGGTGTGTGTGTGTCAGAGTGGCTGTATGGGTGTGTGTGTGTCAGAGTGGCTGTATGGGTGTGTGTGTGTCAGAGTGGCTGTATGGGTGTGTGTGTCAGATTGGCTGTATGGGTGTGTGTGTCAGAGTGGCTGTATGGGTGTGTGTGTGTCAGAGTGGCTGTATGGGTGTGTGTCAGAGTGGCTGTATGGGTGTGTGTCAGAGTGGCTGTATGGGTGTGTGTGTGTCAGATTGGCTGTATGGGTGTGTGTGTGTCAGATTGGCTGTATGGGTGTGTGTGTGTCAGATTGGCTGTATGGGTGTGTGTGTGTCAGATTGGCTGTATGGGTGTGTGTGTGTCAGAGTGGCTGTATGGGTGTGTGTGTGTCAGAGTGGCTGTATGGGTGTGTGTCAGAGTGGCTGTATGGGTGTGTGTCAGAGTGGCTGTATGGGTGTGTGTCAGAGTGGCTGTATGGGTGTGTGTGTGTGTGTCAGTGCATGTACGGGTGTGTGTCAGAGTGGCTGTATGGGTGTGTGTGTCAGAGTGGCTGTATGGGTGTGTGTGTCAGATTGGCTGTATGGGTGCGTGTGTCTCAGAGTGGCTGTATGGGTGCGTGTGTCTCAGAGTGGCTGTATGGGTGCGTGTGTGTCAGAGTGGCTGTATGGGTGTGTGTGTGTCAGAGTGGCTGTATGGGTGTGTGTGTGTCAGAGTGGCTGTATGGGTGTGTGTGTCAGAGTGGCTGTATGGGTGTGTGTGTCAGAGTGGCTGTATGGGTGTGTGTGTCAGAGTGGCTGTATGGGTGTGTGTGTCAGAGTGGCTGTATGGGTGTGTGTGTCAGATTGGCTGTATGGGTGTGTGTCAGATTGGCTGTATGCGTGTGTGTGTGTCAGATTGGCTGTATGGGTGCGTGTGTCAGAGTGGCTGTATGGGTGCGTGTGTCAGAGTGGCTGTATGGGTGCGTGTCAGAGTGGCTGTATGGGTGCGTGTCAGAGTGGCTGTATGGGTGCGTGTCAGAGTGGCTGTATGGGTGTGTGTCAGAGTGGCTGTATGGGTGTGTGTCAGAGTGGCTGTATGGGTGTGTGTCAGAGTGGCTGTATGGGTGTGTGTCAGAGTGGCTGTATGGGTGTGTGTGTGTGTGTCAGTGCATGTACGGGTGTGTGTCAGAGTGGCTGTATGGGTGTGTGTGTGTGTGTGTGTCAGTGCATGTACGGGTGTGTGTGTCAGAGTGGCTGTATGGGTGTGTGTGTCAGAGTGGCTGTATGGGTGTGTGTGTCAGAGTGGCTGTATGGGTGTGTGTGTCAGATTGGCTGTATGGGTGTGTGTGTCAGAGTGGCTGTATGGGTGCGTGTGTCAGAGTGGCTGTATGGGTGTGTGTCTCAGAGTGGCTGTATGGGTGTGTGTCTCAGAGTGGCTGTATGGGTGTGTGTCTCAGAGTGGCTGTATGGGTGTGTGTGTCAGAGTGGCTGTGTGGGTGTGTCAGTGTCAGAGTGGCTGTATGGGTGTGTGTGTGTGTCAGAGTGGCTGTATGGGTGTGTGTGTGTCAGATTGGCTGTATGGGTGCGTGTGTGTCAGATTGGCTGTATGGGTGTGTGTGCCAGAGTGGCTGTATGGGTGTGTGTGTCAGAGTGGCTGTATGGGTGTGTGTGTCAGAGTGGCTGTATGGGTGTGTGTGTCAGATTGGCTGTATGGGTGTGTGTGTGTCAGAGTGGCTGTATGGGTGTGTGTGTGTCAGATTGGCTGTATGGGTGTGTGTGTGTCAGATTGGCTGTATGGGTGTGTGTGTGTCAGATTGGCTGTATGGGTGTGTGTGTGTCAGATTGGCTGTATGGGTGTGTGTGTGTCAGATTGGCTGTATGGGTGTGTGTGTGTCAGATTGGCTGTATGGGTGTGTGTGTGTCAGATTGGCTGTATGGGTGTGTGTGTGTCAGATTGGCTGTATGGGTGTGTGTGTGTCAGATTGGCTGTATGGGTGTGTGTGTGTCAGATTGGCTGTATGGGTGTGTGTGTGTCAGATTGGCTGTATGGGTGTGTGTGCGTGTCAGATTGGCTGTATGGGTGTGTGTGTGTCAGATTGGCTGTATGGGTGTGTGTGTGTCAGATTGGCTGTATGGGTGTGTGTGTGTGTGCCAGAGTGGCTGTATGTGTGTGTGTCAGATTGGCTGTATGGGTGCGTGTGTGTCTCAGAGTGGCTGTATGGGTGTGTGTGTGTCAGAGTGGCTGTATGGGTGTGTGTGTGTCAGAGTGGCTGTATGGGTGTATGTGTCAGAGTGGCTGTATGGGTGTGTGTGTCAGAGTGGCTGTATGGGTGTGTGTGTCTCAGAGTGGCTGTATGGGTGTGTGTGTGTCAGAGTGGCTGTATGGGTGTGTGTGTGTCAGAGTGGCTGTATGGGTGTGTGTGTGTCAGAGTGGCTGTATGGGTGTGTGCCAGAGTGGCTGTATGGGTGTGTGTCAGAGTGGCTGTATGGGTGTGTGTCAGAGTGGCTGTATGGGTGTGTGTCAGAGTGGCTGTATGGGTGTGTGTCAGAGTGGCTGTATGGGTGTGTGTCAGAGTGGCTGTATGGGTGTGTGTCAGAGTGGCTGTATGGGTGTGTGTCAGAGTGGCTGTATGGGTGGGTGTGTGTGTGTGTCAGTGCATGTACGGGTGTGTGTGTGTCAGAGTGCATGTACGGGTGTGTGTGTGTCAGTGCATGTATGGGTGTGTGTGTGTCAGAGTGGCTGTATGGGTGTGTGTGTGTGCCAGAGTGGCTGTATGTGTGTGTGTGTGTGTCAGAGTGGCTGTATGTGTGTGTGTGTGTCAGAGTGGCTGTATGGGTGTGTGTGTCAGAGTGGCTGTATGGGTGTGTGTGTCAGAGTGGCTGTATGGGTGTGTGTGTCAGAGTGGCTGTATGGGTGTGTGTGTCAGAGTGGCTGTATGTCTCAGAGTGGCTGTATGGGTGTGTGTGTCAGAGTGGCTGTGTGTGTGTCAGAGTGGCTGTATGGGTGTGTGTGTGTGTCAGAGTGGCTGTATGGGTGTGTGTGTGTCAGATTGGCTGTATGGGTGCGTGTGTGTGTCAGATTGGCTGTATGGGTGTGTGTCAGAATGGCTGTATGGGTGTGTGTCAGAGTGGCTGTATGGGTGTGTGTGTGTCAGATTGGCTGTATGGGTGTGTGTGTGTCAGATTGGCTGTATGGGTGTGTGTGTGTCAGATTGGCTGTATGGGTGTGTGTGTGTCAGATTGGCTGTATGGGTGTCTGTGTGTCAGATTGGCTGTATGGGTGTCTGTGTGTCAGATTGGCCGTATGGGTGTCTGTGTGTCAGATTGGCTGTATGGGTGTGTGTGTGTCAGATTGGCTGTATGGGTGTGTGTGTGTCAGATTGGCTGTATGGGTGTGTGTGTGTCAGATTGGCTGTATGGGTGTGTGTGTGTCAGATTGGCTGTATGGGTGCGTGTGTGTGTCAGAGTGGCTGTATGGGTGCGTGTGTGTGTCAGAGTGGCTGTATGGGTGCGTGTGTCAGAGTGGCTGTATGGGTGCGTGTGTCAGAGTGGCTGTATGGGTGCGTGTGTCAGAGTGGCTGTATGGGTGCGTGTCTCAGAGTGGCTGTATGGGTGCGTGTCTCAGAGTGGCTGTATGGGTGCGTGTCTCAGAGTGGCTGTATGGGTGTGTGTCTCAGAGTGGCTGTATGGGTGTGTGTGTCAGAGTGGCTGTGTGGGTGTGTGTCAGTGTCAGAGTGGCTGTATGGGTGTGTGTGTGTGTCAGAGTGGCTGTATGGGTGTGTGTGTGTCAGATTGGCTGTATGGGTGCGTGTGTGTCAGATTGGCTGTATGGGTGTGTGTGTGTGTGTGTGCCAGAGTGGCTGTATGGGTGTGTGTGTCAGAGTGGCTGTATGGGTGTGTGTGTCAGAGTGGCTGTATGGGTGTGTGTGTCAGAGTGGCTGTATGGGTGTGTGTCAGAGTGGCTGTATGGGTGTGTGTCAGAGTGGCTGTATGGGTGTGTGTCAGAGTGGCTGTATGGGTGTGTGTCAGAGTGGCTGTATGGGTGTGTGTCAGAGTGGCTGTATGGGTGTGTGTCAGAGTGGCTGTATGGGTGTGTGTCAGAGTGGCTGTATGGGTGTGTATGTGTGTGTCAGTGCATGTACGGGTGTGTGTGTGTGTGTCAGAGTGCATGTACGGGTGGGTGTGTCAGAGTGCATGTACGGGTGTGTGTGTCAGATTGGCTGTATGGGTGTGCGTGTGTGTGTCAGATTGTCTGTATGGGTGTGTGTGTCTCAGAGTGGCTGTATGTGTGTGTGTGTCAGAGTGGCTGTATGGGTGTGTGTGTGTGTGTCAGAGTGGCTGTATGGGTGTGTGTGTGTGTCAGAGTGGCTGTATGGGTGTGTGTGTCAGAGTGGCTGTATGGGTGTGTGTGTCAGAGTGGCTGTATGGGTGTGTGTGTCAGAGTGGCTGTATGGGTGCGTGTGTCAGAGTGGCTGTATGGGTGCGTGTGTCAGAGTGGCTGTATGGGTGCGTGTGTCAGAGTGGCTGTATGGGTGCGTCAGAGTGGCTGTATGGGTGCGTCAGAGTGGCTGTATCAGAGTGGCTGTATGGGTGTGTCAGAGTGGCTGTATGGGTGTGTCAGAGTGGCTGTATGGGTGTGTCAGAGTGGCTGTATGGGTGTGTGTCAGAGTGGCTGTATGGGTGTGTGTCAGAGTGGCTGTATGGGTGTGTGTCAGAGTGGCTGTATGGGTGTGTGTCAGAGTGGCTGTATGGGTGTGTGTCAGAGTGGCTGTATGGGTGTGTGTGTGTGTGTCAGTGCATGTACGGGTGTGTGTGTGTCAGAGTGGCTGTATGGGTGTGTGTGTCAGAGTGGCTGTATGGGTGCGTGTGTCAGAGTGGCTGTATGGGTGCGTGTGTCGGAGTGGCTGTATGGGTGTGTGTGCCAGAGTGGCTGTGTGTGTGTGTGTGTGTGTGTGTGTCAGAGTGGCTGTATGGGTGCGTGTGTCAGAGTCTGTATGGGTGCGTGTGTCAGAGTGGCTGTATGGGTGCGTGCGTCAGAGTGGCTCTATGGGTGTGTGCGTCAGAGTGGCTCTATGGGTGTGTGTCAGAGTGGCTCTATGGGTGTGTGTCAGAGTGGCTCTATGGGTGTGTGTCAGAGTGGCTCTATGGGTGTGTGTCAGAGTGGCTCTATGGGTGTGTGTCAGAGTGGCTCTATGGGTGTGTGTCAGAGTGGCTCTATGGGTGTGTGTCAGAGTGGCTCTATGGGTGTGTGTCAGAGTGGCTCTATGGGTGTGTGTCAGAGTGGCTCTATGGGTGTGTGTCAGAGTGGCTCTATGGGTGTGCGTCAGAGTGGCTGTATGGGTGTGCGTCAGAGTGGCTGTATGGGTGTGCGTCAGAGTGGCTGTATGGGTGTGCGTCAGAGTGGCTCTATGGGTGTGCGTCAGAGTGGCTCTATGGGTGTGCGTCAGAGTGGCTCTATGGGTGTGCGTCAGAGTGGCTCTATGGGTGTGCGTCAGAGTGGCTCTATGGGTGTGTGTCAGAGTGGCTCTATGGATGTGTGTCAGAGTGGCTGTATGGGTGTGTGTGTCAGAGTGGCTGTATGGGTGCGTGTGTCAGAGTGGCTGTATGGGTGCGTGTGTCAGAGTGGCTGTATGGGTGCGTGTGTCAGAGTGGCTGTATGGGTGCGTGTGTCAGAGTGGCTGTATGGGTGCGTGTGTCAGAGTGGCTGTATGGGTGCGTGTGTCAGAGTGGCTGTATGGGTGCGTGTGTCAGAGTGGCTGTATGGGTGCGTGTGTCAGAGTGGCTGTATGGGTGTGTCAGAGTGGCTGTATGGGTGTGTCAGAGTGGCTGTATGGGTGTGTCAGAGTGGCTGTATGGGTGTGTCAGAGTGGCTGTATGGGTGTGTCAGAGTGGCTGTATGGGTGTGTCAGATTGGCTGTATGGGTGGGTGTGTCGGAGTGGCTGTATGGGTGGGTGTGTGTCAGAGTGGCTGTATGGGTGTGTGTGTCAGAGTGGCTGTATGGGTGTGTGTGTCAGAGTCGCTTATGGGTGTGTGTGTCAGAGTCGCTTATGGGTGTGTGTCAGAGTGGCTCTATGGGTGTGTGTCAGAGTGGCTCTATGGGTGTGTGTCAGAGTGGCTCTATGGGTGTGTGTCAGAGTGGCTCTATGGGTGTGTGTCAGAGTGGCTCTATGGGTGTGTGTCAGAGTGGCTCTATGGGTGTGTGTCAGAGTGGCTCTATGGGTGTGTGTCAGAGTGGCTCTATGGGTGTGTGTCAGAGTGGCTCTATGGGTGTGTGTCAGAGTGGCTCTATGGGTGTGTGTCAGAGTGGCTCTATGGGTGTGTGTCAGAGTGGGTGTGTTTTTTTTTTATTTAAAGTTTTCAAAAAAACCTTTATTAATAGTCGAGTGTGTACACAGCTCAGTGCCTACAACCATAGTGTGGCCCGTCGCGCCTTAGAGTGATCATCAGGCATCAATCAATAAACCACAATTCACTGCACATTAACACAACAAGCCGCCTACAACCACATCGGGCCGGCCGCGTTCAAAGGAATAGTAATACGACAGCTGCCGGCATTGGTAAGAAGGCACAAAAGAAAAACTCTGAAAAAGGAAAATCAAGGAAGTGCATAGTAAAACATGAGGTTGGAGCATGTAGTTACTGCTCACCTGTCTATACCTCACCCAGCACTCAATAACACCACATGGCATGAATAATCACAAGTGAGTCCGGGCAATAAACGTGAAAAAAGAAAGGAGTAAGGGGAACCTCAGGGAGCTCTTACAGGACGCAGCACCCGACTAGCGTGGACATAAGTTCTGACAATAGTTCAGTGTAGTCATTGTCCCCAGTGTCGGTCGTCCTGTGGGCAGGTATGTATAAGAAGAAAACAGGGGTATCTACATAGGAGCATGCGAGGGAGACCCCTCCACGGGTCTGGACAGCAAATAGGATGTTAGTGGGGACCATATGTCTCTGGGCCGAGAGGCGCTGGGTAGAAGCTCAGCATAGAGAACAGATTGTTCTTGGCAATAAATCATATTAGTAAGCTAATCCTTAAATTTGGGCACCCTTCCCCTGCCCCACCTACAGGCTATGCGTCTCTTGGCCATCAGTAATGCCAAGGCCGTATAACAACGGTATGCCGATGGGATCTGCTTGACATAGCTCAATAAAGCAAGCAGTGGTGTAGCCTCCATATGCATGTTGGTCTTCTGATTGAGTGCTGTAAAGACATGCCCACAATATTCGTGTATCGCCGGGCAATCCCAGGACAAATGTAAGAAATCAACACGCGGCGCGGCGCGTGGCACCTATCGCACCTGTCTATATTGCGAAGCTGGTGTCTATGCTTACGGACCGGAGTGTGGTATAACCTGTGTAAATATTTGTAATGTACGATTCTAAATCGGCTGCTGGCTGATTTGCGCTCAGTTTGTGAACAGCAATATCCCCATTGCTCCTCTGTTAGTTCAATCCCCTGTTCTGCTTCCCATTTAGAGCGCGACGGTGAATTGTCTACAGGGCGCTGAGTGTATCACTCGATAAAGCAGAGAAGCCAGCCGTCGGGGTGAAGGCTGCTGTAACCGGACCTGCAACGGCAGGAGCACTGGGGGTTCGGCAGGAAAGTCAGCATGGAATGCTCTCATTCCTTGCTTAAGGCGTATATATAAAAAGAAATCTAATGAGGTGCATGGTGTTCCCTGAAACATTATCAGTCTCGAAATAGACCATTCTCATAGAAGTTCCCCCATGTGGTGATGGACGTGCATGCCTGTAGTTTGTGAAATATGGTTTCTTGCAGAAGGGGCATGCCTGGGTGATATACCAATGGAAGTAGCGGTGAATAGAGTACAGGAGAGTCAAGGAGTTGCGCAATCCTTTGCCAAGCCGTGATCGTGGCGTTTACAGTGGTCGATGTGCGCTTTCAGGCGCTAAGGACCATATATATGGAGCCCTCTAACGGTATGGGATGTAATAGCCAATGTTTAGCTGCCACTTGCGGCATATACTTGGGTTGTTTGATCCAAAAATATAAATAGTGTGCCTGTGCGCTGATGTAATAGAGCTCAAAATCCAGGATGCCAAACCCACCCAACACATAAGGCCTGGTCAGAACAGACCATTTCAGTCTGGCCTGTTTTCCTCCCCACACTAATCGGATCATTTCAGATTTAAGGGATTTAAAAAAATGCCGCCCTGGAAAGTATGGAATGTTTAAAAACAAGTAGAGCAGCTGGGGCAAAATCACCATCTTTATCAGCGAAGCTCTTCCTGCCATGGAGAGCGGGAGCTTTATCCAGCGGTCTACCCTGTCAGTTATGCGGGCCAGCGCCACCCCATAATTAAGCCTCATAAGTTCTTCCTTATTTCTGGTAATTCCAATACCCAAATATCGTAGCTCATCTTCGCACCACTCCAAAGGATAATCGAGAGGAAAGCCCACAACCGAGTGTCAATGGGAAGAGACAAGACTTCCTCCAGTTTATCTGGACTCCGGATAAGCGACCGAAGACAATGAATTCTCTCAAAAGGGTATTTAGGTTACGTTGTGGGTCTCGCACATAGAGGGTAATATCATCAGCATACATGTAGATCAATATCTGCCGCAAGTTGCATTGTAGGGCCATGTCGTTGTGGCGTTGGCGCAATCGCGCCGCTAACGGCTCCGTTGCCAACGCAAATAACAATGGGGACAGTGGGCACCCCTAGTAATCGAGAACCTCTGAGATAACTGTCCGTTAATAAGTACCTTTGCTCCCGGTTGGTGATACAAAAGGTGTATCCAGGACAAAAAAATAAAAAAGGAGGCGGGAAGCCCATGCGGGTCCTTATCCCAAAAATGTACTTCCATTCAAGAGAATCGAAGGCCTTCGTAGCATCTAGAAAAATTGCTGCTAAGGGTAACTCAGGGGCAACGTTATGTAACAACGTAAAGAGCGTCCTCAAATTATGGGAGGTGGCCCTACCAGGGGCAAACCCAGACTGGTCTTGGAGTACCAGATGTTCCAGCCGGTTAGCAACTAGCTTCGCAAGTATTTTGGCGTCACAATTAAGGAGGGAGAGGGGTCGGTACGAGTCGCACAAATAGGCTGGTTTGTCCGGTTTCAATAATGAAATAATGAGCGCTTCTCTCATTGATGGGGAAGAGAACCGACCTCCAAGGACTCCTCGTACACTTCGCGAAGAATGGGGGCCAAGAGATCTATATAAGTTTTGCAGAATTCCACAGGTATGCCATCCATTCCTGTGGCTTTCCCGGATTGGAGGTCCACTATGGCTTCCCGAACTTCATCCAGTTCGAACGGTGCGCATAGAAATTTGCGATGCACATCACTCAGCCAGCCAAGGGCAACATCCCCCAGGTAGGTATCTAGATCCATCTCCCGGGGGCCAGAGGTGGCATAGAGGGTCTCATAGTGATTAGTGAAGCCCTCCAGTATATCCGTGGTGTCGCAGAAAGGCGTTCCGTCCGGTCTTTCTATTTCTATTACGTAGGTAGCATGTCGCAGCCTCCGGATTATATCCGCCAGTGCTTTACCAGGACGCTCACCCTCCCCATAGCGGCGAGCCTGCCAGTGCTTACCCCTAAAGTGTGTTTCTCTCTGCGCCTCCTCCATGTATTCATTAAGCTTAGTCCTGAATTTTTCCTGTGTATCCCCGTCCAGTGTGCGTGCCAGTGTCGCCTCTAGTGTCTGCAGTTCACGCTCCAACCGAGAAAGCGTGCTGATAATGTCTCTGAGCACGCCCGACCCCTTCGAGATGCAGAACCCTCTAATGGTAACCTTGAAGGCTTCCCATATGGTTTCTACGCTTTGTACCGATCCTTTGCTGTGTGTGAAAAAATCATGTATTTCATCCGGCAATTCTTCTTGGAAGGCCATGTCTAACAGCATGCGTGTATTGAGGCGCCACGCGCTACTCGGCGGGCTGAAGTTGGCTGCAGAGAGCGCAAGCCAAACAGGGGCATGGTCGGAGTACGTCCTAGCCAAGTGTTGTACTTTACAGATTGCAGGTTCAAGCCTGCGGGATAGAAACCAATAGTCCAGCCGCGCCCAAGTAGCAACGTATGCCGTGAAATGTGTTCCCTCACTGTCTGAAGGGTGTATGCGTCTCCACGCATCTAATAAGTGATTTTCCATAATATCTTTGAGCACTGTGCTAGCTTTAGTACGATGATGTGGGGCGGGATGTGACCTGTCACGGGCCGGAGCATATGTAACGTTAAAATCTCCTCCCCATATTATAAGGTTGGACCCAATATTCTTCGCCGCCTCCTATAAGGAGATGAAAGATTCTGGAGCATCTAAATTTGGTCCATAGCAACACACCAATGTCACTGATTCTAGGCCCAGGCGTCCCCACATCAGACAGTACGGTCCCTGATCATCACTATACGATCCAGCCAGATGAAATGGCACTTGTTTCTTGATCAATATGGCCGTACCCCTAGCATAGGTGGAATATGAGGAGAAAACTCTATGCATGGCCCATCTGGACGCGAATGTAATATCCCTTTGAGGTGTAAAGTGCGTTTCCTGCAACATCGCTATGTGCGTGTGATGTCTGTCTAAGTATGCTAAAACTTGCTGTTTCTTTCTAGGATCTCCCAGCCCCCTGACATTCCACATGAGGATGTTTAATTGCGTTCCTGGGCTGTTAGCCATAAATATACAATAACAAAAATACTAAGCATGCAGTGTAGTGTCATGTCAATGCGCACAATGCAATATTCAATAACCGTAACAGCAGCATGTACTTCCTTATCCTCAAATGACGTGCACTAATCACTCAAAACTGTCAATGCCCAATCCCCCCCTCCTACCCTCCCACTGAAGCAACCCCAACATGCCAACATAATTCACCCTCCCCGTCCTTTCACCCAACCAAACAAGAAGAGCATCTCCTGTCTTCTCTATATGGCGAGGCCTCTGGGGGAAACTCCCAGTGGGGGCTCTATCTAGGTGGCAACACAACTACCCCTTGCCCTCGGATCAAACACAGCTCCAACGAGCATAAAGGGGGCCCGGCGAGCTAGTTATTAGCGACCCGAGGTACATCTGGTAATGATTACGCATATTCCTACAGCAGTGACCCTCAGCATTCATGATACTACTCACAGTTACCAAGGTCCATTTTAAGGTCTACAACAGTTCAAGGTACAGCTACTGGTCGCCTCCATCCGCTCCCGGCAACGGCGACCGCCGACTTTCTTCCTCTTCATCGCCAGCTCTGGTTGAACGTTTAAGATGCTTAAAGAATTGATCCACTTGCTGTGGCTTAGTGAAGAACCGTTGCTTTCCCTGATGTGTGACACGCAGCCTTGCCGGGTAAAGGAGAGCATAGTCAATTTGTGCTTTGCGCAATTTCGCTTTGACCTCAAGGAACTTCCGCCGTTCCTCTTGAACCATGGGCGTGAAGTCAGGATACACAGTGAAGGTGTTGCCGCCATAAGACAGTGACTGTTTGCTGCGAGCTGCCCTCAGCGCCACATTTCGGTCCCTATAGTTTAAGAGTCTAACAATTATGGGCCTCGGAGTGTCTCCCGGCTTGGGCCTAGGGCCTAGTGATCTGTGCGCCCGCTCTACAATAAATTGGGAGAGCAATTTTTTCAACATACTCCTCCATGCGGCCAGTATTGGTCGACTCCGGAATTCCTAAAATGTGTATGTTGTTACGCCTGCTCCTCACTTCCAAATCCTCGTTCTTGGAGGCTATGACCCTCAGCAAGTTATCCATTCTGGAGAGCTGCAAGGTATGCCTGGCCGTCGCGTCGTCCGAGTCCGATATGCGCCGTTCCGCCTCTGTAATCTGTTCTTCATGTACGTCCATTTTGTAGACTATGGCATCCATTCGCGATGACATCCTGTCTACCTTGTCCGCAATCGTGGCAAATCCCTGGCGCACTTCCCGCAGAATGTCCTGTACCTCTGCAGGTTGTTCCGATGGGGCACCATGTGGACCATTGCCCCCAGCTTGTTCCGGTGGCTTGTGCCCCGTACGGGTTTGTCTCCTGGGGGTCTCAAAAGTGAGTTTGGGTTGGCGCGCGTCGGTCTTGCCCATGGTAGGGCCCGGTCAGTTGGCGCAGCTATAACCCGCTTCGTTAGTTGACTGTAGGGGATGGTGCAGTCTCAGGATGGGTGTCGGCGAAGTGTTGTGGCGGCAAACTCAACTAGGCTCAGGTACTCTCATATAGTGCCCCCGCTGCTCCCAGGATCAAGACGGGCACGCTGGGGTTCAAGTTGCAATGGGGGCCCTTCTCAATTCAACCCGGCAGGCGAGCTGTGTGTTACTGGGTGCGTGCCGCTAGTCAGGCAGAGCATTCCATCAGGCCTCGGCAGTCGCTCCGCAATCAGCTCCGCACATAATCTACAGACCAGGCCAGTGTCCGCGGCCCACTGCTGCCCCCTCAGAGGATTGAGTTACGCTGTCCGCTGTGGGGCCCTCAGAGTACGCCAGGTATTTACAGGCCCACGGCGAGAGGAGGCATGAGGAGGGAGGAGGCATGAGGAGGGAGGAGGCATGAGGAGGGAGGAGGCGGGTGGGCGCCAAGGGCCCAGGGCCCACCGCAGGGCCGCCGACCGAGAAAAACACGTGGGGTGGTGGAGCCCCCCTTGCTCACCGACTGTCCTCGATGTCTGCTGCCAGTCCTCTCTGACCCCACGAGTGCCAGGGGGGTCCGCCGCCGATGTCTGCGCCAGACCTGTTCGCCCAGCGGCGCTAGTTGCAGGCACATAGGCCTTCCTCTCCTGAGGCGGAGTTGTGTTGCGGAGCCGCGGTCCGGCGTAAGCTCCCCAGCCGGTGTGTCTGTAGTGCGAGCTCCACAGGCGTGTCCCGCCGAAGATTCTCAAGCGGGCCGCGTACGCAGATCGCAGTCAATCAGGCTGATTTTCGGGCGGCAGGTGCCGGAAGGGCACATCGAGCCAACGCAACAGTCAGATGCCCCCGGGGTGCCAATTAATAGGATAAATGCCGGATTAAAGTCGCCGGGCGGCGAGAGCCTCACGCAGTGGCAGCCATTCGCAAGTGCGCCACCTAGCGCCCCGTGTGTGAGTGGTTGTGTGAGTGGTTGTGTGAGTGGTTGTGTGAGTGGTTGTGTGAGTGGTTGTGTGAGTGGTTGTGTGAGTGGTTGTGTGAGTGGTTGTGTGAGTGGTTGTGTGAGTGGTTGTGTGAGTGGTTGTGAGAGTATGGCTGTGGGTATGGCTGTGGGTATGGCTGTGTGTGGGTGTGTGAGTGGCTGTGTGGGTGCACATGCGTGAGCTGGTGTCTGTGGGTGCATGTTAGAAGGGGCGATCTCAGAGGGCCAGGTTGTGCTCACCCGGTCACCCCAAGATCCACCTCTCCCACAGAACTTGCCGAGTCTTGAGTGGGAGGTCCCCCCCGGGGAGGACTTCGGGTCTAGGATCGTACACACGGAGCTCACACCACACTATGAACAGACACCACACCGTTGGATTCTAGTAACACGTTCTTTATATAGCAAATAACGAAGGAAGCACTCTTATATACACAGTGGTCAGGGGACCACAAAGTCTTGGAGGATTCGGGAAGGGGGAAGCGGGACAGTCTTTTAGTCTCTGGGTCAGTACGAGGCGTACCCTACGCACAGCTCTCAATCCTCGAGCCGGGGGGTACGGGATGATGGTCGTACTGGCTGCCTCACCTCCGTCGAGTCGGCTCGGTCGTGATGGTGGTCTCGATGGTCCAGCCGGACCAGAGTACTCCTCGAGCCGCGACGAGGTCAGCAGGGCTCGATCTGGAGAGGTTCGTGAGAGCCGCGACAGCGTCAGCAGGGCTCCGATGGTCTTAGAGGTCGAGCCGCGACAGCATCAGCAGGGCTCCGATGGTTGCAAGTTCAGCTTGAGCCGCGACAGCGTCAGCAGGGCTCCGATGGTTGCAGGTTCAGCTTGAGCCGCGACAGCGTCAGCAGGGCTCTGAGGGTTGCAATTTCAGCTTGAGCCGCGACAGCGTCAGCAGGGCTCAGAGGTTCAGGATGAGTCTTCTTAGGGTCAGCCACAATCAGATCAGCAGGGCTTCAGGTCCAAGATACAACTGCCCGCTAGTTGTCGGGTGGGCCCAGTTATAGTCCTTTTGCTCTTTGATCTCCGGACCCTCGCAGGCAGAGGTCTCCTGCCCGGGGGGCTGGTCGTTGGCGGGGTCCGGCGGTCGGCTCTTTGATCCCTTTGAAAGAGGGGTCCGGGAATTCCCAGAGACCAGCGGGTCTGGAGCCAGCCCTCGGGGAGGCCAGAGGGGTGATCGAAACTGGCCCACAGGGGAGGGCCAAAGGTGTGACAGAAACCAGCCCCTCAGGGGAGGCCGGAGGTGCCATCGAAACTCCCTGGCTTATCTCACTCGGGGAGCCCTTTACCCCCCAGCCGGGACTGGCGCGCCTTTGGAGTCTGGGGTTCGCTGGGGCCGGGGTCACGCTAGGCCCAGGGAGACAGGGATGACGGGAAGGGAAGATGGCGTCCGAACCTTGTGGGGCATGCCATGTTAGGTGCTCGGAGCCGGACGGGGAGCGGGAACGGCAGGCCTGGTCGAGGTTCTAGGGGGATCTTGGCTTAACTGGAGTAGGACGACCAGGCTCGGGGTGTAGGCTACACTAGCGGGGAGGCTGCGCAGGGGACTCGGGGTACAGGCCTACGCTCACAGGGTGTGGAGGGACAGAGAAGGACCACGCCACAAGGCCGGGTCCAACAGTGCACATGCGTGAGCTGGTGTCAGAGTGGCTGTGTGGGTGCACATGCGTAAGCTGGTGTCAGAGTGGCTGTGTGGGTGCACATGCGTAAGCTGGTGTCAGAGTGGCTGTGTGGGTGCACATGCGTAAGCTGGTGTCAGAGTGGCTGTGTGGGTGCACCAGCGGGCCTCTTGAGTGGCTATATGGGTGCGCAGGCGGGTGGCTGTGTGTGTGGGTCAGAGTGGCTCTATGGCTGTATGGGTGTGAGTGGCTCTATGGCTGTATGGGTGTGAGTGGCTCTATGGCTGTATGGGTGTGAGTGGCTCTATGGCTGTATGGGTGTGAGTGGCTCTATGGCTGTATGGGTGTCTGTGTGAGTGGCTCTATGGCTGTATGGGTGTGAGTGGCTCTATGGCTGTATGGGTGTGAGTGGCTCTATGGCTGTATGGGTGTGAGTGGCTCTATGGCTGTATGGGTGGCTGTGTGAGTGGCTCTATGGCTGTATGGGTGTGAGTGGCTCTATGGCTGTATGGGTGGCTGTGTGAGTGGCTCTATGGCTGTATGGGTGGCTGTGTGAGTGGCTCTATGGCTGTATGGGTGTGAGTGGCTCTATGGCTGTATGGGTGTGAGTGGCTCTATGGCTGTATGGGTGGCTGTGTGAGTGGCTCTATGGCTGTATGGGTGTGAGTGGCTCTATGGGTGTGTGAGTGGCTGTGTGAGTGGCTGTGTGAGTGGCTGTGTGAGTGGCTGTGTGAGTGGCTGTGTGAGTGGCTGTGTGAGTGGCTGTGTGAGTGGCTGTGTGAGTGGCTGTGTGAGTGGCTGTGTGAGTGGCTGTGTGAGTGGCTGTGTGAGTGGCTGTGTGAGTGGCTGTGTGAGTGGCTGTGTGAGTGGCTGTGTGAGTGGCTGTGTGAGTGGCTGTGTGAGTGGCTGTGTGAGTGGCTGTGTGAGTGGCTGTGTGAGTGGCTGTGTGAGTGGCTGTGTGAGTGGCTGTGTGAGTGGCTGTGTGAGTGGCTGTGTGAGTGGCTGTGTGAGTGGCTGTGTGAGTGGCTGTGTGAGTGGCTGTGTGAGTGGCTGTGTGAGTGGCTGTGTGAGTGGCTGTGTGAGTGGCTGTGTGAGTGGCTGTGTGAGTGGCTGTGTGAGTGGCTGTGTGAGTGGCTGTGTGAGTGGCTGTGTGAGTGGCTGTGTGAGTGGCTGTGTGAGTGGCTGTGTGAGTGGCTGTGTGAGTGGCTGTGTGAGTGGCTGTGTGTGTGGCTGTGTGTGTGGCTGTATGTGTGGCTGTATGTGTGGCTGTATGTGTGGCTGTATGTGTGGCTGTATGTGTGGCTGTATGTGTGGCTGTATGTGTGGCTGTATGTGTGGCTGTATGTGTGGCTGTATGTGTGGGTGTGAGTGGCTGTATGTGTGGGTGTGAGTGGCTGTATGTGTGGGTGTGAGTGGCTGTATGTGTGGGTGTGAGTGGCTGTATGGGTTCGCACGGACGAGCAGGTGTCAGATTGGCTGTATGGGGCGCAAGCGGGTGTCAGAGTGGCTGTGTGCGTGTGTGTGTGTCAGAGTGGCGGTGTGGCTGTGTGGGGGTGTGTATAGCTGTGTGTGTGTGGCGGTGTGGCTGTGTGTGGCTGTGTGTGACTGGGCGTGGATGTATAATATTAATTATTTATTATTATTATTAATTTATTTATTTATGGGTGTGTGAGTGGCTGTAGGGGAGGGGGCAAGTGGCTGTAGGGGAGGGTGCGAGTGGCTGTAGGGGAGGGTGCGAGTGGCTGTAGGGGAGGGTGCGAGTGGCTGTAGGGGAGGGTGCGAGTGGCTGCATGGGGAGGGTGCGAGTGGCTGCATGGGGAGGGTGCGAGTGGCTGCATGGTGAGGGTGCGAGTGGCTAGGGGTGTGTGTCAGTGGCTGTGTGGGTGTAGGGGTGTGTGCGAGGGGCTGTAGGGGTGTGTGCGAGGGGCTGTAGGGGTGTGAGCGAGGGGCTGTAGGGGTGTGTGCGAGGGGCTGTAGGGGTGTGTGCGAGGGGCTGTAGGGGTGTGTGCGAGGGGCTGTAGGGGTGTGTGCGAGGGGCTGTAGGGGTGTGTGCGAGGGGCTGTAGGGGTGTGTGCGAGGGGCTGTAGGGGTGTGTGCGAGGGGCTGTAGGGGTGTGTGCGAGGGGCTGTAGGGGTGTGTGCGAGGGGCTGTAGGGGTGTGTGCGAGGGGCTGTAGGGGTGTGTGCGAGGGGCTGTAGGGGTGTGTGCGAGGGGCTGTAGGGGTGTGTGCGAGGGGCTGTAGGGGTGTGTGCGAGGGGCTGTAGGGGTGTGTGCGAGGGGCTGTATGGGTGTGTGCGAGGGGCTGTATGGGTGTGTGCGAGTGGCTGTATGGGTGTGTGCGAGTGGCTGTATGGGTGTGTGCGAGTGGCTGTATGGGTGTGTGCGAGTGGCTGTGGGGGCGTGTGCGAGTGGCTGTGGGGGCGTGTGCGAGTGGCTGTGTGGGTGTGTGAGTGACGGTGTGGGTGTGTGAGTGACTATGGGTCTGTGTCAGTGGCGGTGTGGGTGTTTGTATGGGTGTGTGAGTGGCTGTATGGGTGACTGTGGATGTGTATGGGGTGTGTGAGTGGCTGTATGGGTCTGGGTGTGTGAGTGGCTGTATGGCTCTGTATGGGTGTGTGAGTGGCTGTATGGGTGTGTGATTGGCTGTATGGGTGTGTGAGTGGCGGTGTGGGTGTGTGAGTGGTGCTGTGTGGGTGGGTGCGCGAGTGGCTGTATGGGTGTGTGCGCGTGGCTGTATGGGTGTGTGTGTGGGTTGTGAGTGGCTGTATGGGTGTGTGTGTGGGTTGTGAGTGGCTATATGGCTGTGAGTGGCTGTGTGAGTGGCTGTATGGCTGTGAGTGGAGGGTGTGAGTGGCTGTAGGGGAGGGTGTGAGTGGCTGTAGGGGAGGGTGTGAGTGGCTGTAGGGGAGGGTGTGAGTGGCTGTAGGGGAGGGTGTGAGTGGCTGTAGGGGTGTGTGCGCGAGTGGCTGTAGGGGTGTGTGCGCGAGTGGCTGTAGGGGTGTGTGCGCGAGTGGCTGTAGGGGTGTGTGCGCAAGTGGCTGTAGGGGTGTGTGCGGGTTGTGAGTGGCTGTAGGGGTGTGTGCGCGAGTGGCTGTAGGGGTGTGTGCGCGAGTGGCTGTAGGGGTGTGTGCGCAAGTGGCTGTAGGGGTGTGTGCGCAAGTGGCTGTAGGGGTGTGTGCGGGTTGTGAGTGGCTGTAGGGGTGTGTGCGGGTTGTGAGTGGCTGTATGGGTGTGTGCGGGTTGTGAGTGGCTGTATGGGTGTGTGTGGGTTGTGAGTGGCTGTAGGGGAGGGTGTGTGCGCGAGTGGCTGTATGGGTGTGTGCGCGAGTGGCTGTATGGGTGTGTGCGCGAGTGGCTGTATGGGTGTGTGCGCGAGTGGCTGTATGGGTGTGTGCGCGAGTGGCTGTATGGGTGTGTGCGCGAGTGGCTGTATGGGTGTGTGCGCGAGTGGCTGTATGGGTGTGTGCGCGAGTGGCTGTATGGGTGTGTGCGCGAGTGGCTGTATGGGTGTGTGCGCGAGTGGCTGTATGGGTGTGTGCGCGAGTGGCTGTATGGGTGTGTGCGCGAGTGGCTGTATGGGTGTGTGCGCGAGTGGCTGTATGGGTGTGTGCGCGAGTGGCTGTATGGGTGTGTGCGCGAGTGGCTGTATGGGTGTGTGCGCGAGTGGCTGTATGGGTGTGTGCGCGAGTGGCTGTATGGGTGTGTGCGCGAGTGGCTGTATGGGTGTGTGCGCGAGTGGCTGTATGGGTGTGTGCGCGAGTGGCTGTATGGGTGTGTGCGCGAGTGGCTGTATGGGTGTGTGCGCGAGTGGCTGTATGGGTGTGTGCGCGAGTGGCTGTATGGGTGTGTGCGCGAGTGGCTGTATGTATGGGTGCGCGAGTAGGGGAGGGTGTGTGCGCGAGTGGCTGTATGGGTGTGTGCGCGAGTGGCTGTATGGGTGTGTGCGCGAGTGGCTGTATGGGTGTGTGCGCGAGTGGCTGTATGGGTGTGTGCGCGAGTGGCTGTATGGGTGTGTGCGCGAGTGGCTGTATGGGTGTGTGCGCGAGTGGCTGTATGGGTGTGTGCGCGAGTGGCTGTATGGGTGTGTGCGCGAGTGGCTGTATGGGTGTGTGCGCGAGTGGCTGTATGGGTGTGTGCGCGAGTGGCTGTATGGGTGTGTGCGCGAGTGGCTGTATGGGTGTGTGCGCGAGTGGCTGTATGTATGGGTGCGCGAGTGGCTGTATGGGTGCGCGAGTGGCTGTATGGGTGCGCGAGTGGCTGTATGGGTGCGCGAGTGGCTGTATGGGTGCGCGAGTGGCTGTATGGGTGCGCGAGTGGCTGTATGGGTGCGCGAGTGGCTGTATGGGTGCGCGAGTGGCTGTATGGGTGCGCGAGTGGCTGTATGGGTGCGCGAGTGGCTGTATGGGTGCGCGAGTGGCTGTATGGGTGCGCGAGTGGCTGTATGGGTGCGCGAGTGGCTGTATGGGTGCGCGAGTGGCTGTATGGGTGCGCGAGTGGCTGTATGGGTGCGCGAGTGGCTGTATGGGTGCGCGAGTGGCTGTATGGGTGCGCGAGTGGGTGTGTGAGTGGCTGTGTGTGGGTTGTGAGTGACTATGGCTGTGTGTGGGTTGTGAGTGGCTGTATGGCTGTGAGTGGCTGTATGGCTGCGTGTGGGTGTGTGAGTGGCTGTATGGGTGTGTGATTGGCTGTATGGGTGTGTGATTGGCTGTATGGGTGTGTGATTGGCTGTATGGGTGTGAGTGGCTGTTGGACCCGGCCTCGTGGCGTGGTCCTACCCCTCCCGCCTGGCGGGCCTGGGACGACATCGGCCCTCCATCGACCTGCTGTCGCCCCCCTGACACTACCCTCCACCTGCTCTCGACGAGAGCAGCCCCCCTGGCAACCCACGGCTCCCCCCCGGGAACCCTGCTCGCCCCTACCCTGCAGGTCCGGCTACCACGCCGGGCCACCATTTCAGTCCCGACGCCATCTTGGGCCCCTCACGTCCCGAGCACGTGGCCTCGGCCCGACCCCGGTCCCAGCGAAACCCCGACATCGGGGCACCAAGATCCGCCCAGGTGGTAGAGTGGCCACTTGACGGATCCAGGAGGAGGGGAGTTTCTATGGCCCTCCAGCCGTCCCCGGACGCCTGGGATCGATCGCCCTCCGGCCTCCCTGGGCGCTGGCTACACCCCCCTGCTGGGTGTCTGGACACTCATCCCAGCCCCTCTGACCCCCAGGCGCGAGGGTCCGGACATCAAAGGACTTCAGTCCTATATCTGGGCCAGCCCTGGATTAGGACTCCAGTTGTATCATGGAGTCGAAGCCCTGCTGACCTCGTCGCGGCTGATCCTAATAAGAACTCTTATACTTGGAACCTGGAACCTCGGAGCCCTGCTGACGCTGTCGCGGCCCGACCACGCTGAACCATCCTCGGAGCCCTGCGGTCGCGGCCCGACCCCGCTGAACCATCCAGGGAGCCCTGCTGACGCTGTTGCGGCCCAACCACGCTGAACCATCCTCGGAGCCCTGCTGACGCTGTCGCGTCCCAACCCCGCTGAACCATCCTCGGAGCCCTGCCGACGCTGTCACGGCCCGACCCCGCTGAACCATCCTCTGAGCCCTGCCGACGCTGTCACGGCCCGACCCCGCTGAACCATCCTCTGAGCCCTGCTGTCACGGCCCGACCCCGCTGAACCATCCTCGGAGCCCTGCTGTCGCGGCCCAACCACGCTGAACCATCCTCGGAGCCCTGCTGTCGCGGCCCAACCACGCTGAACCATCCTCGGAGCCCTGCTGACGCTGTCGTGGCCCGACCCCGCTGAACCATCCTCGGAGCCCTGCTGACGCTGTTGCGGCCCGACCCCGCTGAACCATCCTCGGAGCCCTGCTGTCGCTGCCCAACCACGCTGAACCATCCTCGGAGCCCTGCTGTCGCGGCCCAACCACGCTGAACCATCCTCGGTGCCCTGCTGACGCTGTTGCGGCCCAACCACGCTGAACCATCCTCGGAGCCCTGCTGTCACGGCCCGACCCCGCTGAACCATCCTCGGAGCCCTGCTGTCGCGGCCCGACCACGCTGAACCATCCTCGGAGCCCTGCTGACGAAGCACGTGGCCTCGGCCCGACCCCGGTCCCAGCGAAACCCGACATCGGGGCACCAAGATCCGCCCAGGTGGTAGAGTGGCCACTTGACGGATCCAGGAGGAGGGGAGTTTCGATGGCCCTCCAGCCATCCCCGGACGCCTGGGATCGATCGCCCTCCGGCCTCCCTGGGCGCTGGCTCCACCCCCCTGCTGGGTGTCTGGACACTCATGCCGGCCCCTCTGACCCCCAGGCGCGAGGGTCCGGACATCAAAGGACTCCAGTCCTATATCTGGGCCAGCCCTGGATTAGGACTCCAGTTGTATCATGGAGTCGAAGCCCTGCTGACCTCGTCGCGGCTGATCCTAATAAGAACTCTTATACTTGGAACCTGGAACCTCGGAGCCCTGCTGACGCTGTCGCGGCCCGACCACGCTGAACCATCCTCGGAGCCCTGCGGTCGCGGCCCGACCCCGCTGAACCATCCTCGGAGCCCTGCTGACGCTGTCGCGGCCCAACCACGCTGAACCATCCTCGGAGCCCTGCTGACGCTGTCGCGTCCCAACCCCGCTGAACGATCCTCTGAGCCCTGCTGACGCTGTCGCGGCCCGACCCCGCTGAACCATCCTCGGAGCCCGACCCCGCTGAACCATCCTCGGAGCCCTGCTGTCGCGGCCCAACCGTGCTGAACCATCCTCGGAGCCCTGCTGTCGCGGCCCAACCACGCTGAACCATCCTCGGAGCCCTGCTGTCGCGGCCCAACCACGCTGACCCATTCTCGGTGCCCTGCTGTCGCGGTCCAACCACGCTGAACCATCCTCGGAGCCCTGCTGTCGCGGCCCGACCCCGCTGAACCATCCTCGGAGCCCTGCTGTCGCGGCCCGACCCCGCTGAACCATCCTCGGAGCCCTGCTGTCGCGGCCCGACCCCGCTGAACCATCCTCGGAGCCCTGCTGTCGCGGCCCGACCACGCTGAACCATCCTCGGAGCCCTGCTGACGAAGTCGCGGCTCCTTGCACCCCCCAGCACGAAGATTGAGAGCTGTGCGCCGAGTATCCTAGTACCAGTTGGTACCCAGACTGTCCCGCTACCCCCTTTTCCCGATACCGAGACTTTACGGATGGCTCGATCCCCCTGTACATATTGCTGCGAGAACTTGCCTTTATTCTTTATATAAAGACTCTTAAGAATTTACTCTCGTGTGGTGTCCCATTGTAGTGGTGTGATTGCTCGGCTGTTACGATTGTAGGAGAGGAGCCTCGCCAAGGAGGCCTCTCGACGGCGCTCGGCCAGGTCAGTCAGACATCTTCTGTCCCCCCTGGGATCTCCTTTCTAACATTGGTGGCAGGCGACAGGATCCGAGCCGACGCAAATCGTACAGCGAGTAACTCGCCCACTACTACCAGAGACACACAGCAACCATGAGTACTAAAGAAGCCGGAACGACCGCAGAGTTCCAGAAGGAACTATTGGAGGAATACACCCATAAAGAACTCAGACAATTTTGCAAAGACTAAGGTATCGCTACCACCGGACTAACCACCAAAGAGGATTTTAAAGAAGCGCTGCAAACATGGGTGGAGGCCGAAGCGACACCACCCCAAACCTAAGGCGACGTGGTCCCAGACGGGCCCCTGGAAACAGCACCAGCGAAAGAAAGAACCGCCAACAGACACGGGCCTCTCCCACGAAGACGCCCGAGAGCGAGAGAGAAGCCGGCTCCATGAGTTGGAGCTCGCCCGACTCCGGCTGGACGGAGAACTAAAACTAGCGGAAAAGAAAATGGCCATTGAGCAACTACGGCTGCAAGGAGACCTGGAGGAGAGACGGAGGCAGCGAGAATTGGAATAAAAGAAACTCACGTTCGAGCACGAGCGTGGCCTCAAAGAACTAGAGATCAAGGCCAAGAGCGAAGAAGCTGGCGCCGCTGTGAACCGAAGCCCCCGCCTCCTGCCGACACGAAGGTCCGCATTCCCAAGGACGTCGTCAAAGAATACTATAAAAATGACGACATCCAGCAGTGGTTTAAGGCCTACGAAGTCGCCATGACCGTGCACCGCATACCCCGAAAAGATTGGGGTGCCGGCTTATGGGGGAAGTCCGTCAGCGAAGGAAGAGACACCCTGCTGGAACTGGCCAACGACATGATGTCCTCCTATGATCACATGAAGGACGCCCTGCTCACCCGTTACGGTCTCACTCCTGAGATGTACCGGCAGAGATTCTGAAACTGTAAAAAGATCCCCGGTACCACATGGGTGGAGTACGTGAACTTTTATAGCCGGGCCCTGGAAGGGTGGATCAAGGGCAGCAAAGTGACCACCTACGAGCAGCTGTTCGACCTCATCGTATGGGAGCACCTCTCCAACAACTGCTTTGTCGAGCTCAGACAGCATCTACTCGACAGCAAACTGACCGAGCCACGGAAACTCGCTGTCGAGGCCGATCGATGGGTGAGCACCTGGGTCCCCCGGGCCCCGATAGGAGAATCAGGACAGAACCCTCAGGGGCACCTCCGCCAGCGAGGCGGCCAGAACCGGAACCGAGACTTCCCGTCTGCGCCACCCCGGAGTCCGCCCCAGAACAACCCTTCGCCATCCATGACCAGAAGAGGGGCCCCCCCCAGCACGGCCGGGGCCCCGCCCGAACGTTACCTGCCCCAGATGCCAGCGGCTAGGTCACTTTGCCAGTGACCCCCACTGCCCAATGAACCAGCGTCCCGGCATCACCGGACCTCCGACTCACCAGGTCGCGGCCGCCGCCCTGGGGGAAGGAGGAGAAGAGGAAGAAGAGGCCTACGACGAGGACCAGACCGAGTGGGAGCCGGCCGCCATGGCCCTAGTCTGTCTGGGCGAAAGACATGATCCCCCGGGCTCCACTTCCGCGCAACACCCAAAAATACCGCCAGTGGGTCAAAATTAATGGGCTACGGGCCGAAGCACTCCGTGACACTGGAGCCAGTGTGACGGCCGTCCGCTGCCACTTAGTGACCCCTGAACAGATCCTACCGAATGTGCTGTGCCCCGTGCTGGCCGCCGACAATTCCGAGACCCTGTGCCAGATGGCCTGGATCCCCTTTGAGTGGGGAGGGGTGTCGGGCACACTAAGGGTGACCGTCCGGGACGACGCCCCCGTGGACTGCCTCCTCGGAAACAACCTCGAGTTCCCCCTGGGCCCAAGTCGAGTGGAGAGAGCACCTGGGGATGTTGGGACTACCCGAGTGGGTCTGCGCGACCACTCGATCCATGGCAGCCCGGGCCCCGGCGTCGACCGAGGCCGCCTCGACCGAAGAACAGGAGCGGGCCCGTGCCGCCGCCACCCACCGTCGAGGAAGACACCGACCCGGAGTCCGGGCCCCTGGAGCCCAATGGCGAAGACATCACCGAGCTCGGCGACATCCCCGAACTAGCCCAATGGCGCCAGGAAGGTGGCCCCACCCGAGAACCATTCCGGCAGGAACAGAAGGCCTGTCCCTCCCTCGAGGGAACCCGGCAGTAAGCCGCAGCTCAAGCCGCCGGGGACACATTGGGGTCCCACTGGGTCTACTGGGACCACGACCTCCTATACAGCGAACAGAAAATTGCCGAACTGGGGGCCAGCCGAGTGTTGGTGGTCCCCCTACGATTCAGAGACTTGCTCTTAAACCTGGCACACGACGTGCCCCTCGCCGGGCACCTGGGGCAGGACAAAACCTACAGCCGCCTCGTGACCCATTTTTACTGGCCAAAAATGCGCAATGATGTGAACAATCACTGCAGGACCTGTCCGACCTGTCAAGCCAGCGGAAAGAGCGGGGGAAAAGGCAAGGCCCCGCTCCAACCCTTCCCCGTGGTGACCACCCCCTTCAAGCGAGTAGGGAATCGACATCGTGGGGCCCCTGGACCCCCGAACCTCTCAGGGGCACCGCTTCATCCTCGTCCTGGTGGACCATGCCACCCGCTACCCCGAAGCCGTCCCCCTCCGGACCATGCCGGCCCCCGTGGTGGGCCGGGC
Source organism: Lissotriton helveticus (assembly GCF_964261635.1). Classification (NCBI taxonomy): domain Eukaryota; kingdom Metazoa; phylum Chordata; class Amphibia; order Caudata; family Salamandridae; genus Lissotriton; species Lissotriton helveticus. Next base: position 262,808,584 of record NC_136065.1, on the reverse strand, counting down.
GCTGATGGGGATCTTCTCCCGAGTGGGATTCCCTCGAGAGGTTGTGAGTGATTGGGGCACGAACTTTATATCCAAATATATGCGGTCCCTGTGGCAACAGTGTGGGGTCACGTATAAGTTCACCACCCCGTATCACCCCCAAGGGAATGGACTTGTGGAGCGGTTTAACCGGACACTCAAGGGGATGATCAAGGGCCTGGAAGAGCCCCTACGCCGCAAATGGGACGTCCTGCTGCCCTGCCTCCTGTTTGCCTATTGGGAGGTGCCACATAAGTCCCTGGGGTTCAGCCCCTTTGAACTATTGTACGGACACCCTGTCCGAGGTCCTCTCAGCCTGGTCAAAGAAGGCTGGGAGACTACAGTCCGAGATGCTCCGCCTGATGTCTACCGGTACCTCCTGACCCTCAGAAACCAGACTCGGAAGTTCCGGGAGCTTGCCTAGGCCAACCTTGAGGCCAGTCAGGAGGAGATGAAACGCTGGTATGACCAGAACGCCTCGTCCATCGAGTTCGAGCCGGGCCAACAGGTCTGGGTCATGTCCCCGGTCGAACCTTGTGCCCTCCAGGACAAATGGACGGGGCCCTTCAAAGTGATGGAGCGCAAGAGCCCCGTCATCTATCTAGTGGACATGGAATCCCCCAGGAACCCCCTTCGGGTTCTGCACGCCAACCGGCTCAAGCCTCACTTTGCCCGCACGGAGCTGAGCCTGCTGCTAGCTACAGATGACGGAGCGGAAGACGACTCCGAGCCCCTGCCCGACCTCCTGAAGTGCTCTGAAAAAGACGGCTCCATCGAGGGAGTCACCCTCTCCTCCGCCCTGACCCCCGAACAGCGCCAGGACTGCCAAGAGCTGCTGGGGCAGTTTGCGGACCTGTTTTCGCTCACTCCCGGGGTCACCCCATGGTGTGTCCACGATGTCGACACCGGGGACAGCCCGTCCGTGCGACACCGGGCCTACTGAGTTTCCAACCGAGTTCGGGCCTGCATCCAGTCCGAAGTTGCCAAGATGCTAGCCCTGGGGGTGGTCGAGCCCTCAGACAGTCCCTGGACCAGTCTAAAGCCGCCGCCCCCGGCACCCCTCCGGAACTCCGGTTTTGTGTCGACTACCGGGGACTGAATGCCGTCACCAGGACCGACGCCCATCCCATTCCCCGTGCCGATGAACTGATCGATCGCCTGGGGGCCGCCAGGTACCTCAGCACCTTCGACCTCACGGCCGGGTATTGGCAGATCGGCCTCACCCCTGGTGCCCAAGAGCGATCTGCCTTCTCGACCCCCGACGGCCACTTACATTTCAAGGTGATGCTCTTCGGTATGAAGAACGCCCCGGCCACCTTCCAGAGATTGGTGAATAAGGTGCTGGAGGGGCTAGAAGAGTTCAGTGCCGCCTATCTGGACGATACTGCGGTGTACAACCTCCACTGGGCCGAGCACATGTAGCACCTCTGAGAGGTCCTGACGGCCCTCCGACGGGCAGGACTAACAATAAAAGCCAGCAAGTGCCAGATAGGCCAAGGGTCTGTGACCTATCTGGGGCACCAAGTGGGGAGCGGCCATGTGGCTCCCCTCCAACCAAAGATTGACGCCATCGTCGCCGGGGAGCCCCCAGCCACCCAGACAGCAGTCCTAGCCTTCCTGGGGCTCACTGGATATTACCGTCGCTTCATAAAAGACTATGGGAGCATTGTGGGGCCCCTTACTGAACTCACCTCCAAAAGGCAACCACAGAAGGTGCACTGGACCCCCCCCCCCCCCCCCCCGAGTGTCAGACGGCCTTCGAGACTCTGAAAACTGCCTTGTGCACCGCCCCTGTGCTCCAAGCCCCCGACTACAGCCGAGAGTTTGTGGTCCAAACCGACGCCTCGGAGCACGGCATCAGGGCGGTCCTATCGCAAGTTAACCCCGAGGGGGTTGACCATCCTGTGGCCTTCATCAGCCGGCGACTGCTGGCTCGAGAACAACGATGGAGCACCATCGAGAGAGAAGCCTTCGCCGTCGTGTGGGCCCTAAAGAAACTCCGGCCCTACCTCTTCGGCACCTACTTCCGGGTCCAGACCGACCACCGGCCCCTGCGGTGGCTAATGCAGATGCGTGGCGAGAACCCGAAGCCGCTGCGATGGTCCATCTCCCTGCAAGGGATGGACTTCACTGTGGAGCATCGCCCTGGTAACGACCACGCCAATGCTGATGGCCTGTCCCGCTTCTTCCGTCTCGGCGAGGAGAACCCCCAAGAGGATGGGTGACTCTCCCTGCCTTCAGCTGGAGGGGACGTGTGTTGGACCCGGTCTCGTGGCGTGGTCCTACCCCTCCCGCCTGGCGGGCCCGGGACGACATCGGCCCTCCATCGACCCGCTGTCGCCCCCCTGACACTACCCTCCACGAACTCTTGACGAGAGCAGCCCCCCTGGCAACCCACGGCTCCCCCCCGTGGGAACCCTGCTCGCCCCAACCCTGCAGGTCCGGCTACCACGCCGGGCCACCATTTCAGGCCCAACGCCATCTTGGGCCCCTCACGTCCCGAGCACGTGGCCTCGGCCCGACCCCGGCCGCGGCCCCAGCGAAACCCCCGACATCGGGGCACCAAGATCCGCCCAGGTGGTAGAGTGGCCACTTGACGGATCCAGGAGGAGGGGAGTTTCGATGGCCCTCCAGCCGTCCCCGGACGCCTGGGATCGATCGCCCTCCGGCCTCCCTGGGCGCTGGCTTCACCCCCCTGCTGGGTGTCAGGACACTCTCATCCCGGCCCCTCTGACCCCCAGGCGCGAGGGTCCAGACATCAAAGGACTCCAGTCCTATATCTGGGCCAGCCCTGGATTAGGACTCCAGTTGTATGATGGAGTCGAAGCCCTGCTGACCTCGTCGCGGCTGATCCTAATAAGAACTCTTATACTTGGAACCTCGGAGCCCTGCTGATGCTGTCGCGGCCCGACCACGCTGAACCATCCTCGGAGCCCTGCTGACGCTGTCGCGGCCCGACCACGCTGAACCATCCTCGGAGCCCTGCTGACGCTGTCGCGGCCCGACCCCGCTGAACCATCCTCGGAGCCCTGCTGACACTTGTAGGAGAGTGGGGTCTGCAATCCTATGGTCACCCCAGATTTTTGCTTTTTGCTTCACTGGTTTACGACTGTCCCTGGCTGTGGGCCTGCTAATCAGACCCACAGCCTAGCTGTTCTCGCTCTAAATTGACAACCATGTACTTTAGGTGCATTTACCAATTGGTTCTGGGCCACCTTATCAGTCCCTGTACCCAGGGCATAGGTGTACCCAGGGCCTACCAGGGGCTGAAGCATTTATTATGCCACCCCTGGCTGGCCATCTAAATCTGACAACTGGCTGCATGACAGCTGGGGCAAGGTGGTCTAAACACCCTTTGCTGTAGATATAGTATACCTATATCTAACCCTAAAATGGACACATATATTCCTATCAGTCACTCCTATGGAAGGCCTTATCAATCCTGAAGGCAGAGTGTTAGAAAGGCGACCCCGGGGGAGGCAGAAGATGTCTGACTGACCACCCCTAGGTCCACCTCTCCGTCGAGAAGTAGCCGAGCGTTTACTGAGAGGCCTCCTGAATGAGGGTCCTCTCCTAGGATCGTACAGCAGAGTAATCACAACACTACAGATGGACACCACACAAGAGGTCAAGTTCTTAAGCTTTTATAGCTAGTAAAAGGTCGCGGGTTTTTGGTAGTATGTACAAGCAGATCGAGGGATCTGTAAAGTCTCGTAAAGAGGGGTAAGGTAGCGGGACAGTCTTACTCTGGGCGGAGGACGGGATACCCTACGCACAGCTCTCAATCCTCGAGCCGGGGGGTTCCGAGAGGTCGAGCCGCGGCAGCGCCAGCAGGCTAGCAGATGGTTCAGCAAGGTAGGCCGCGGCAGCGCCAGCAGGCTCTCGGAAGGTTCAGCAAGGTAGGCCGCGGCAGCGCCAGCAGGCTCTCGGATGTTTCAGCAAGGTAGGCCGCGGCAGCGCCAGCAGGCTCTCAGATGTTTCAGCAAGGTAGGCCGCGGCAGCGCCAGCAGGCTCTCAGATGTTTCAGCAAGGTAGGCCGCGGCAGCGCCAGCAGGCTCTCAGAAGGTCGTCGGGTTACGGATGAGTTCGTCTGGTGTCGGCCGTGACAGCGTCAGCAGGGCTTCCAGTCCAGGATACAACTGGCGTCCTACTCCAGGGCGGGCCCAGATATAGGACGGAGGTCCTTTGATGTCCGGACCCTCGCGCCTGGGGGCCAGAGGGGCCGAGATGATGGTGTCCAGACACCCATCAGGGGGGTGGAGCCAGCGCCCAGGGAGGCCGGAGGGCGATCGATACCAGGCGTCCGGGGACGGCTGGAGGGCCATCGAAACTCCTCTCCCTCCGGGATCTGTCGAGTGGCCACTCGACCACCTGGGTGGATCTTGGTGCCTCGATGTCTGGGCTTCGCTGGGGCCGAGGCTGGGGCCGAGGCCAAGCGGTCGTGACGTGGTGGGCCCAAGATGGAGTCGGGCCCGGCCTCGTGCTTAGGTCGTGAGGGGCCTACGCTGGGGCCAGGCCGATGATGGGGGTCCGGGATGGTAGCCGGATCGGTGATGTTGGGGCGTGCAGGGTCGGGCAGAATGGGCCGCCCGAGGTCCGGAGGAGGGCTGATGTCATCCTGGGCCCGCCATGCGGGAGGGGTAGGACCACGCCATGAGGCCGGGTCCAACACGCGTCCCCCCCCCCCAGCTGAAGGCAGGGGAGAGTCACCCATTTTCTTGGGGATTCTCCTCGCCAAGGCGGAAGAATCTGGACAGGCCGTCGGCATTGGCGTGGTCGTTGCCGGGGTGATGCTCCACAGTGAAATCCATCCCCTGTAGAGAGATGGACCAGCGCAGCAGTTTCGGGTTTTCTTCCCGCATCTGCATCAACCAACGCAGGGGCTGGTGGTCGGTCTGGACTCGGAAGTGGGTGCCGAAGAGGTAGGGCCGGAGCTTCTTGAGTGCCCACACCACGGCAAAGGCTTCCCTCTCGATGGTGCTCCACCGCTGTTCTCTTGCCAGGAGGCGTCGGCTGATGAAGGCCACAGGCCGGTCGATTCCTTCGGGGTTAACTTGGGACAGGACTGCCCCGATGCCGTGCTCCGAGGCGTCGGTTTGGACTACAAACTCTCTGCTGTAGTCGGGGGCCTGGAGCACAGGGGCGGTGCACATGGCAGTCTTTAAAGTCTCAAAGGCTGTCTGGCACGCGGGGGTCCAGTGCACCTTCTGGGGTAGTTTCTTTGAGGTCAGTTCTGTGAGGGGCCCCACAATGCTCCCGTAGTCTTTTATAAATCGCCGATAGTATCCGGTGAGCCCCAGGAAGGCTCGGACGGCGGTCTGGGTGACCGGGGGCTCCCAAGCCCGGATGGCGTCTACCTTTGGTTGGAGGGGAGCTACTTGACCGCTCCCTACTTGGTGTCCTAGATAGGTCACGGACCCTTGGCCTATCTGGCATTTGCTGGCCTTGATGGTTAGTCCAGCCCGCCGGAGGGCCGTCAGGACTTCCCAGAGGTGGGACAGGTGCTCATCCCAGTGAAGGCTGTACACCGCAAAGTCATCGAGATAGGCGGCGCTGTATTCTTCTAGTCCGGCCAGCACCTGATTTACTAGCCTCTGGAAGGTGGCCGGCGCATTTTTCATTCCGAAGGGCATCACTTTGAAGTGATAGTGGCCATCTGGCGTCGAGAAGGCCGATCGTTCTTGTGCACCAGTGGTAAGGCCGATCTGCCAATACCCCGCCGTGAGATCGAAGGTGCTGAGGTATCTGGCGGCCCCGAGGCGATCGATCAGTTCATCCGCCCTGGGGATGGGATGTGCGTCGGTCCTGGTGACTGCATTCAGTCCCCGGTAGTCAACACAGAACCGGAGCTCGGGCGCTGCTCCGGGGGAAGCAGCTTTCAGGACCAGGACAACGGGACTGGCCCAAGGACTGTTGGAGGGTTCGACTACCCCCAGGGCCAACATCTTGGCCACCTCGGATTGGATGCAGGCCCGAACCCGGTCGGGCACTCGAAAAGCTCGTTGTTTCACAGGGGGGCTGTCTCCGGTGTCCACATCGTGGACACACCACCGGGTGACCCCCGGCGTGAGGGAAAACAGATCCGCAAACTGCCCCAGTAGCTTCCGACAGTCTTGTTGCTGCTCTGGGGTCAGGGTAGAGGAGAGCCGGACCCCTTCGAAGGAGCCGTCTTTCTCGGTGGTGCTGAGGAGATCTGGTAGTGGCTCGGAGTCGTCTTCAGCTCCGTCATCGGTCGCCAGCGGCAGGCTCAGTTCGGTGCGTGCAAAGTGCGGCTTGAGCCGGTTAGCGTGCAGAACCCGCATGGGGTTCCTGGGGGACTCCATGTCTACCAGGTAGGTGACGGGGCTCTTGCGCTCCACCACCTTGAAGGGCCCCGTCCATTTGTCCTGGAGGGCACACGGTTCAACCGGGGACATGACCCAGACTTGCTGGCCCGGCTCGAACTCGATGGACGAGGCGTTCTGGTCATACCAGCGTTTCATCTCCTCCTGACTGGCCTCCAGGTTGGCCTCGGCAAGTTCCCTGAACTTCCGAGTCTGATTGCAGAGTGTCAGGAGGTACCGGTAGACATCCGGTGGGGCATCTCGAACTGCTGTCTCCCAGCCTTCCTTGACCAGGCTAAGGGGGCCTCGAACCGGGTGTCCGTACAAGAGTTCGAACGGGCTGAACCCCAGGGATTTCTGGGGTATCTCTCGGTAGGCGAACAGGAGGCAGGGCAGCAGGACATCCCATTTGCGCCGGAGGGGCTCTTCTAGGCCCTTGATCATTCCCTTCAGTGTCCTGTTAAAGCGTTCCACTAGTCCATTTCCCTGGGGATGATACGGGGTGGTGAACTTATATGCGACCCCGCACTGTTGCCATAGGGACCGCATATGCTTCGAGATGAAGTTGGAGCCCCGATCACTCACGACTTCTCGGGGGAAGCCGACTCGGGAGAAGATGCTCATGAGGGCTCGGCCCACCACGGGGGCCGTGATTGTTCGGAGAGGGATGGCCTCAGGATAGCGGGTGGCATGGTCCACCAGGACGAGGATGAAACGGTGCCCCTGCGAGGTGCGAGGATCCAGGGGTCCTACGATGTCTATTCCCACTCGCTCGAAGGGGGTGGTTACCACAGGGAACGGCTGGAGCGGGGCTTTGACTTTCCCCCCGCTCTTCCCGCTGGCTTGACAGGTCGGGCAGGTCCTGCAGTGGTTCTGTACATCAGTGCGCAATTTTGGCCAGTAGAAATGGGTCACCAGGCGGCTGTAAGTTTTGTCCTGGCCCAGGTGCCCGGCGAGGGGCACATCATGTGCTAAGTTCAGGAGGAAGTCTCTGAACCGGAGGGGTACAACCAGCACCCGGCCGGCCCCTAGCTCGGCAATCTTCTGCTCACTGTAAAGGAGGTCGTTGTCCCAGTAGACCCAGTGGGACCCCGCGGGGTCTCCAGCGGCTTGCATAGCGGCTTGCTGTCGCATCCCCTCGAGGGAGGGGCAGGTTTTCTGTTCCCGCCGGACCTGTTCGCGGGTGGGGCCACCTTCTTGGCGCCATTGAGCGAGTTCCGGGAGGCGGTCGATCTCGGTGAGATCTTCTTGGTCGGGCCCGTGGGGGCCGGGCCCGGTGTCGGCGTCCTCGGGGACGACGGGCGGCGGAGGTGCGGGCCATTCTGGCTCCTCTGTTGGAGCTTCCCCCGCTGGGGCGGAGGCTCGGGCGGACATGGAGCGGGTGGGCGCACAGACCCACTCGGGAAGGCCTAGCATCCCCAGGTGCTCTCTTCGTTCGACGCCAGCCCATGGGGAACTTTCCAGGTCGTTTTAAAGGAGGCAGTCCACGGGGGCATCGTCGCGGACAGTCACTTTCAGCACGCCCGACACTCCCCCCCCACTCGAAGGGGATGCGGGCCATCTGACACAGTTTCGGAGTTATCTGCGGATCGGACTGGGCACAGGACGTTAGGAAGGATCTGTTCCGGGGTCACCAGATGGCAGCGGACCGCTGTCACGCTGGCCCCAGTGTCACGGAGGGCTTCAGTCCGGCGACCGTTGATGGTGACCCACTGGCGGTACTTCTGGGTGTTGCCGGGGATCGGCCCTCGGGGGATCATGTCGTGAGTACCCAGGCAGGCTAAGGTCATGGCGGCGGGCTCCCACTCGGCCTGCTCGGGGTCGTCGTCCTCTTCCTCCCTTCTTTCTTCACCTAGGGCAGCTGCCGTGATCTGGCGGGCTGGGGGCCCGGTGGTGCCGGGTCGCTGGTTCATCGGGCAGAGGGGGTCATTCGCATAATGCCCCTGTCGCTGGCATCTGTGGCACGTAACGTTCGGGCGGGGCCCCGGCCTGGCTGGGGGGGCCCCCTCTCCGGGCCAGGGATGGCGACGAGGAGGTAGGGGATGACCCCTGGGGGGTGTCTCGACCCCGGCTCTGGCCTACTCCGCCACCTCGTGGTCGGTGGTTCCCCGGGGACCCCCGGCCGTAATCTCCCATCATGTTCCGGGGAACTCGGGTGCTGGCCCATCGGTCTGCCTCGACAGCGAGTTTTCGTGGCTCAGTCAATTTGCTGTAGAGGAGGTGCTGCCGGAGTTCGACGAAACAGTTATTGGACAGGTGTTCCCATAGAATGAGGTCGACCAACTGCTGGTAGGTGGTGACCTGGCAGCCCCGAGTCCACCCCTCGAAGGCTCTACTGTAATAGTTCACGTATTCTACCCACGTGGTACCGGGGATTTTTTTGCAGTCTCGGAATCGCTGCCGGTACATCTCGGGGGTGAGTCCGTAGCGAGTGAGGAGGGCGGTCTTCATGTGCTCGTACGAGGTCCTCTCGGCATCAGGGAGCTCCAGCAGGGCGTCTCTCCCTTCCTTGATAAACTTCCCCCACAGGCCGGCACCCCAGTCCCTGAGGGGTACTCTATGGGCGGCCATGGCGACCTCGTAAGCTTTGAACCACTGCTGGATGTCGTCGTTCTTATAGTACTCTTTGACGACATCCTTGGGTATGTGCACCTTCGTGTCCACCGGGGGAGGTGAGGTCTTACTCCCGGAGGTGGTAGTCTCGCCTGCCTTGGCTTTAAATTCTAGTTCTTTGAGGACGCGCTCGTGCTCGAGCATGAGTTTCTTCTCCTCGAGGTCTCTTTGTCTTCGCTTTTCTTCCAGGTCTCCTTCTAGCCGTAGCTGCTCGAGGGCTAGCTTCCTTTCTGCCAGTTGGATCTCTCCTTGTTTGAGTCGAGCAAACTCCAACTCGTGGAGCCGGTTCCTCTCTCGTTCTCGGGCGTCTTCGTGGGAGAGGCCCGGGTTTGGGTTTGCGGGTCTCTCTCCCGCTGGGTTCAGCTGAGCCTCCGGGCCTCCGTTCGGGCCCGGGTTATCTTCACTCAGGGGTGGCGCCTCCCCGGCGTCCACCCAGGCCTGCAGGGCCGATTTGAGCTCTTCTTTGGTGCTTAAGCCAGTGGTAGCGATGCCTAGATCTTTGCAGAATTGCTTCAGCTCCTTGTGACTGTAGTCTTCCATTTTCTCCTTCTGGAATTCTGTGCTCATGGTCGCAGTGGGTTTTTCTGGGTAGCGAGTGAATCACTCTCTGTACGATCTGCGTGGGCTCGGATCCCACCGCTGCCACCAATGTTAGAAAGGCGACCCCGGGGGAGGCAGAAGATGTCTGACTGACCACCCCTAGGTCCACCTCTCCGTCGAGAAGTAGCCGAGCGTTTACTGAGAGGCCTCCTGAATGAGGGTCCTCTCCTAGGATCGTACAGCAGAGTAATCACAACACTACAGATGGACACCACACAAGAGGTCAAGTTCTTAAGCTTTTATAGCTAGTAAAAGGTCGCGGGTTTTTGGTAGTATGTACAAGCAGATCGAGGGATCTGTAAAGTCTCGTAAAGAGGGGTAAGGTAGCGGGACAGTCTTACTCTGGGCGGAGGACGGGATACCCTACGCACAGCTCTCAATCCTCGAGCCGGGGGGTTCAGAGAGGTCGAGCCGCGGCAGCAGGCTAGCAGATGGTTCAGCAAGGTAGGCCGCGGCAGCACCAGCAGGCTCTCGGAAGGTTCAGCAAGGTAGGCCGCGGCAGCGCCAGCAGGCTCTCGGAAGGTTCAGCAAGGTAGGCCGCGGCAGCGCCAGCAGGCTCTCAGATGTTTCAGCAAGGTAGGCCGCGGCAGCGCCAGCAGGCTCTCAGATGTTTCAGCAAGGTAGGCCGCGGCAGCGCCAGCAGGCTCTCAGAAGGTCGTCGGGTTACGGATGAGTTCGTCTGGTGTCGGCCGTGACAGCGTCAGCAGGGCTTCCAGTCCAGGATACAACTGGCGTCCTACTCCGGGGCGGGCCCAGATATAGGACGGAGGTCCTTTGATGTCCGGACCCTCGCGCCTGGGGGCCAGAGGGGCCGAGATGGTGTCCAGACACCCAGCAGGGGAGTGGAGCCAGCGCCCAGGGAGGCCGGAGGGCGATCGATACCAGGCGTCCGGGGACGGCTGGAGGGCCATCGAAACTCCTCTCCCTCCGGGATCTGTCGAGTGGCCACTCGACCACCTGGGTGGATCTTGGTGCCTCGATGTCTGGGCTTCGCTGGGGCCGAGGCCACGCGGTCGTGACGTGGTGGGCCCAAGATGGAGTCGGGCCCGGCCTCGTGCTTAGGTCGTGAGGGGCCTACGCTGGGGCCAGGCCGATTATGGGGGTCCGGGATGGTAGCCGGATCGGTGATGTTGGGGCGTGCAGGGTCGGGCAGAATGGGCCGCCCGAGGTCCGGAGGAGGGCTGATGTCATCCTGGGCCCGCCATGCGGGAGGGGTAGGACCACGCCATGAGGCCGGGTCCAACACAGAGTGCTTGGAATTATGTGAGATGGTGCTCTGGCATGAGCTGAGCCCGTTTGCAGCTTGCGGAACCAAGTCCTAATAGCTGTTCCATGATAACGCTATACCATATACTCTTAAGTGCATTATGTACCTCGCGGTAAAATGCTAACTCTGGTATAACATTATCAAAACATGTCGAGTAAGGTGTCATACGATTTGGAATACTACCCCCTCGCCAATTCTGGCGACGGGGGTAGCATTCCACCCTTCTAGAGGGACACGACATGTATGTAACTGTGAACCCCGGTTAAAGTTAACTCGAGTCTCAGCATCACAAAATGGATGCTGCCACCACAGACACAAGTCTGACCTCCTGCTGCTGGGAGTCCTTCCAGCGAGGATGGCTTGGACAAAGGGGTTTCCTGCCTCGGGAGGTGCTAGCACCACCCCAGACAGGATTTTGTGTATTGAGGTAGGGAGGCCTGAAAGGAATGAGACATGCCTGGGGCACACAAGGTGCCCTGTGCATACACCGGTTCAAACCAGTTGCTGGGGCATCCCAGCCCCAGCTCTGGTGGGAAACCGGACAAAGGATAGGGGGTGTAACCACCCCCCTTCCTGGTCCCACCCAGGGGAGGGACCTAGTCAGTAGTGCAGCCCCCTTTAGGAGAATAAAGGTAGGAGCTGGTCCCATTCCAAATTAGATTATCCTGAACTATTCATCAAGAAGAAACTCTGGCCTTCGACGTTCTGCTCCACAGAAGACTGAAGAATCTCCCTTGTGGACAAGGAGTGTCCACCCTGCAACTGCAGGCACCATCAAGCGTCCAGCGGCTTCACTTTGTCGTCTTCCCTCGAGGATCCAGACTTCAGAGCCCGACGAGACCCGGATTCCTAGACCTCTCCGACCTCAACTCACATCTGCAGCAAAGCTGAGACCCGTGGGTGCGACGAGACACGTGGGACCGGCCATCTTGAACGAACCTGCACTTCGCTTCCAGCACGACTCCCGAGGTAAACTCGACCAAGTGCTTTGGGGACTGAGAAGCCCCAACCCCGAGCAGCCCCTGCACCAAAGATCAGCCCTCCAGCATCCACGAGATCTGCGTGGGGCCCTTCTGCTTTGTTGCTGCTCGACGCCCGGCTGGCTAGTGGCCTCCTAGACGACGAACCTTTGAATTTTCACTGCTGGTCTGGTTGCTCCAGACTGGCCCTTGCTCCCTTCCAAAAGAGGGGCACCCCGGACTCTCCTAGTCAGCACCAGACGCTTTCTTCACTCACCGCGTGGGTTGCCTTTGCATAGGCCTGTTGAGTCCAATCCCGGATCCGACACCGCCGACAGCGAGAGCCTGCGTGGGACAGCTCCTGCCTTCATCCTGGTTGTCGAAGACACCTCCTGGTCCACGTGGCTGCAGAGTCAAGCGTCCACTCTTCACCTGATCGAGACATCGACATCTGGTTCCTTCCTGGTTCCACCCCAGTCACTGGCTAGTGACTGTGAACATTGTCCTCTCTGCTTTCAGGTCTCCTTCACCAATCCACCCTTGGATTGCCCAGGACATCTTCCTCCTGGTCGCCTGCAGCATCTTTTCTTTCAGACTCCATAGACTTCAACGCGAGAACCCGACGCACTTTGACACCTATGCACCCGCAGCCCGTGGGTGAGGTAACGAGAGCATTTCGGTGCTCAAGGGTAGTTTAACTGTCCTAGTGTCCAGTTCCACAGTCGTTGTTGTTCGAAGTAGTCAGGATTGTCCGTACTCACCTTTAACTTGAACTGTACTGTCCATAGACGTTACGCATCTCGCGTGTGAGTTCACACTCTGGACACGCGTTCCGTGGGCCTCCTACTACTTACCTGAAGTTAGTGTAGCGTGGTCCCATCGATCCTACAGCCTCTGGACAGCTCCATTCCTCTTATCGACTTTCACATTCCACTTACTTAGTATATGGTTTGTCGTGCCCCTAGGGCACCATTGTAATTTTGTGCGACTTGTAGTATTTTTCGTAAGATTGTCATGTGCTTAGCCCTCTGACCTCAGAGTTCAGAGGTGTTGTTAATAATAAATATACTGTTTATTTTCATAACAACCTGTGTGGTGTCCTTTCATCTGGTATTCAAGGGGTTATATTGTGGTAAAACAGCTGGCTTCACATGCCAAAAGAGTTTAGCCTAAGACTGCTTTGCCCATGCTACCATTAGGATAGCTGGTCTATAAGGTTGACTTACAACCAATCACCATAAGGGTTGTTTGGACTGATACAAGGTGATCACTAGAACTAGTGAGCATCATATATCAGGCCAACTTCTCACAACGCTGTCGCAGCCCAACCACGCTGAACCATCCTCGGAGCCCTGCTGACGCTGTCGCGGCCCGACCACGCTGAACCATCCTCTGAGCCCTGCTGACGCGGTCGCGGCCCGACCCCGCTGAACCATCCTCGGAGCCCTGCTGACGAAGTCGCGGCTCCTTGCACCCCCCAGCTCGAAGATTGAGAGCTGTGCGCCGAGTATCCTAGTACCAGTTGGTACCCAGACTGTCCCGCTACCCCCTTTCCCCGATACAGAGACTTTACGGATCGCTCGATCCCCCTGTACATATTGCTGCGAGAACTTGCCTTTATTCTTTATATAAAGACTCTTAAGAATTTACTCTCGTGTGGTGTCCTGTTGTAGTGGTGTGATTGCTCGGCTGTTACGATTGTAGGAGAGGAGCCTTGCCAAGGAGGCCTCTCGACGGCGCTCGGCCAATTCCATACAGAGAGGCAGGTCTCGGGGTGATCAGTCAGACATCTTCTGTCCCCCTGGGATCTCCTTTCTAACAGTGGCTGTATGGGTGTGAGTGGCTGTATGGCTGCGTGTGGGTGTGTGAGTGTCTGTATGGCTGTGTGTGGGGTTGTGAGTGGCTGTATGGGTGCGCATGGGTGAGTGTCAGAGTGGCGGTGTGGGGGTGTGTGTGAGTGGCGGTGTGGGGGTGTGTGAGTGGCGGTGTGGGGGTGTGTGTGAGTGGGGGTGTGTGTGAGTGGCGGTGTGGGGGTGTGTGTGAGTGGCGGTGTGGGGGTGTGTGTGAGTGGCGGTGTGGGGGTGTGTGAGTGGCGGTGTGGGGGTGTGTGAGAGTGGCGGTGTGGGGGTGTGTGAGAGTGGCGGTGTGGGGGTGTGTGAGAGTGGCGGTGTGGGGGTGTGTGTGAGTGGCGGTGTGGGGGTGTGTGTGAGTGGCGGTGTGGGGGTGTGTGTGAGTGGGGGTGTGGGGGTGTGTGAGAGTGGGGGTGTGGGGGGGTGTGTGAGTGGCGGTGTGGGGGGGTGTGTGAGTGGCGGTGTGGGGGGGTGTGTGAGTGGCGGTGTGGGGGGGTGTGTGAGTGGCGGTGTGGGGGGGTGTGTGAGTGGCGGTGTGGGGGGGTGTGTGAGTGGCGGTGTGGGGGGGTGTGTGAGTGGCGGTGTGGGGGGGTGTGTGAGTGGCGGTGTGGGGGGGTGTGTGAGTGGCGGTGTGGGGGGTGTGTGAGTGGCGGTGTGGGGGGTGTGTGAGTGGCGGTGTGGGGGGGTGTGTGAGTGGCGGTGTGGGGGGGTGTGTGAGTGGCGGTGTGGGGGGGTGTGTGAGTGGCGGTGTGGGGGGGTGTGTGAGTGGCGGTGTGGGGGGGTGTGTGAGTGGCGGTGTGGGGGGGTGTGTGAGTGGCGGTGTGGGGGGGTGTGTGAGTGGCGGTGTGGGGGGGTGTGTGAGTGGCGGTGTGGGGGGGTGTGTGAGTGGCGGTGTGGGGGGGTGTGTGAGTGGCGGTGTGGGGGGGGGTGCGAGTGGCGGTGTGGGGGGGGTGCGAGTGGCGGTGTGGGGGGGGTGCGAGTGGCGGTGTGGGGGGGGTGCGAGTGGCGGTGTGGGGGGGGTGCGAGTGGCGGTGTGGGGGGGTGCGAGTGGCGGTGTGGGGGGGTGCGAGTGGCTGTGTGTGGGGGGGTGCGAGTGGCTGTGTGGGGGGGTGCGAGTGGCTGTGTGGGGGGGTGCGAGTGGCTGAGTGGGGGGGTGCGAGTGGCTGAGTGGGGGGGTGCGAGTGGCTGAGTGGGGGGGTGCGAGTGGCTGAGTGGGGGGGTGCGAGTGGATGCGGGTGCGAGTGGATGCGGGTGCGAGTGGATGCGGGTGCGAGTGGATGCGGGTGCGAGTGGATGCGGGTGCGAGTGGATGCGGGTGCGCGAGTGGCTGCATGCGGGTGCGCGAGTGGCTGCATGCGGGTGCGCGAGTGGCTGCATGCGGGTGCGCGAGTGGCTGCATGCGGGTGCGCGAGTGGCTGCATGCGGGTGCGCGAGTGGCTGCATGCGGGTGCGCGAGTGGCTGCATGCGGGTGCGCGAGTGGCTGCATGCGGGTGCGCGAGTGGCTGCATGCGGGTGCGCGAGTGGCTGCATGCGGGTGCGCGAGTGGCTGCATGCGGGTGCGCGAGTGGCTGCATGCGGGTGCGCGAGTGGCTGCATGCGGGTGCGCGAGTGGCTGCATGCGGGTGCGCGAGTGGCTGCATGCGGGTGCGCGAGTGGCTGCATGCGGGTGTGCGAGTGGCTGCATGTGGGTGTGCGGGTGGCTGCATGTGGGTGTGCGGGTGGCTGCATGTGGGTGTGCGGGTGGCTGCATGTGGGTGTGCGGGTGGCTGCATGTGGGTGTGCGGGTGGCTGCATGTGGGTGTGCGGGTGGCTGCATGTGGGTGTGCGAGTGGCTGCATGTGGGTGTGCGAGTGGCTGCATGTGGGTGTGCGAGTGGCTGCATGTGGGTGTGCGAGTGGCTGCATGTGGGTGTGCGAGTGGCTGCATGTGGGTGTGCGAGTGGCTGTTAGGGTGTGCGAGTGGCTGTTAGGGTGTGCGAGTGGCAGTTAGGGTGTGCGAGTGGCAGTTAGGGTGTGCGAGTGGCAGTTAGGGTGTGCGAGTGGCAGTTAGGGTGTGCGAGTGGCAGTTAGGGTGTGCGAGTGGCAGTTAGGGTGTGCGAGTGGCAGTTAGGGTGTGCGAGTGGCAGTTAGGGTGTGCGAGTGGCAGTTAGGGTGTGCGAGTGGCAGTTAGGGTGTGCGAGTGGCTGTGCGAGTGGCAGTTAGGGTGTGCGAGTGGCTGTGCGAGTGGCAGTTAGGGTGTGCGAGTGGCTGTGCGAGTGGCAGTTAGGGTGTGCGAGTGGCTGTGCGAGTGGCAGTTAGGGTGTGCGAGTGGCTGTGCGAGTGGCAGTTAGGGTGTGCGAGTGGCTGTGCGAGTGGCAGTTAGGGTGTGCGAGTGGCTGTGCGAGTGGCAGTTAGGGTGTGCGAGTGGCAGTTAGGGTGTGCGAGTGGCAGTTAGGGTGTGCGAGTGGCAGTTAGGGTGTGCGAGTGGCAGTTAGGGTGTGCGAGTGGCAGTTAGGGTGTGCGAGTGGCTGTGCGAGTGGCAGTTAGGGTGTGCGAGTGGCAGTTAGGGTGTGCGAGTGGCTGTGCGAGTGGCAGTTAGGGTGTGCGAGTGGCTGTGCGAGTGGCAGTTAGGGTGTGCGAGTGGCTGTGCGAGTGGCAGTTAGGGTGTGCGAGTGGCTGTGCGAGTGGCAGTTAGGGTGTGCGAGTGGCTGTTAGGGTGTGCGAGTGGCTGTTAGGGTGTGCGAGTGGCTGTTAGGGTGTGCGAGTGGCAGTTAGGGTGTGCGAGTGGCAGTTAGGGTGTGCGAGTGGCAGTTAGGGTGTGCGAGTGGCAGTTAGGGTGTGCGAGTGGCAGTTAGGGTGTGCGAGTGGCAGTTAGGGTGTGCGAGTGGCAGTTAGGGTGTGCGAGTGGCAGTTAGGGTGTGCGAGTGGCTGTGCGAGTGGCAGTTAGGGTGTGCGAGTGGCTGTGCGAGTGGCAGTTAGGGTGTGCGAGTGGCTGTGCGAGTGGCAGTTAGGGTGTGCGAGTGGCTGTGCGAGTGGCAGTTAGGGTGTGCGAGTGGCTGTGCGAGTGGCAGTTAGGGTGTGCGAGTGGCAGTTAGGGTGTGCGAGTGGCTGTGCGAGTGGCTGTTAGGGTGTGCGAGTGGCTGTTAGGGTGTGCGAGTGGCTGTTAGGGTGTGCGAGTGGCTGTTAGGGTGTGCGAGTGGCTGTTAGGGTGTGCGAGTGGCTGTTAGGGTGTGCGAGTGGCTGTTAGGGTGTGCGAGTGGCTGTTAGGGTGTGCGAGTGGCTGTATGGGTGTGCGAGTGGCTGTATGGGTGTGCGAGTGGCTGTATGGGTGTGCGAGTGGCTGTATGGGTGTGCGAGTGGCTGTATGGGTGTGCGAGTGGCTGTATGGGTGTGCGAGTGGCTGTATGGGTGTGCGAGTGGCTGTATGGGTGTGCGAGTGGCTGTATGGGTGTGCGAGTGGCTGTATGGGTGTGCGAGTGGCTGTTTGGGTGTGCGAGTGGCTGTTTGGGTGTGCGAGTGGCTGTTTGGGTGTGCGAGTGGCTGTTTGGGTGTGCGAGTGGCTGTTTGGGTGTGCGAGTGGCTGTTTGGATGTGCGTGTGTGGCTGTATGGCTGCGTGTGTGGCTGTATGGCTGCGTGTGTGGGTGTGTGTGTGGCTGTATGGCTGCGTGTGTGGGTGTGTGTGTGGCTGTATGGCTGCGTGTGTGGCTGTATGGCTGCGTGTGTGGCTGTATGGCTGCGTGTGTGGCTGCGTGTGTGGCTGTATGGCTGCGTGTGTGGCTGTATGGCTGCGTGTGTGGCTGTGTGTGGCTGTATGGCTGCGTGTGTGGCTGTATGGCTGCGTGTGTGGCTGTGTGTGGCTGTATGGCTGCGTGTGTGGCTGTGTGTGGCTGTATGGCTGCGTGTGTGGCTGTGTGTGGCTGTATGGCTGCGTGTGTGGCTGTGTGTGGCTGTATGGCTGCGTGTGGCTGTATGGCTGCGTGTGGCTGCGTGTGTGGCTGTGTGTGGCTGTATGGCTGCGTGTGTGGGTGTGTGTATGGCTGCGTGTGGGTGTGTGAATGGCTGTATGGGTGTGCGAGTGGCTGTGCGAGTGGCTGTGCGAGTGGCTGTGCGAGTGGCTGTGCGAGTGGCTGTGCGAGTGGCTGTGCGAGTGGCTGTGCGAGTGGCTGTATGAGTGCGTGTGTGGGTGTGTGAGTTACTGTACGGGTGCGCGAGCGGGTCTCAGCGCGGCTGTACGGGTGTGCGAGCGGGTCTCAGCGCGGCTGTACGGGTGCGCGAGCGGGTCTCAGCGTGGCTGTACGGGTGCGCGAGCGGGCGACAGCGCGGCTGTACGGGTGCGCGAGCGGGCGACAGCGCGGCTGTACGGGTGTGCGAGCGGGTCTCAGCGCGGCTGTACGGGTGCGCGAGCGGGTCTCAGCGTGGCTGTACGGGTGCGCGAGCGGGCGACAGCGCGGCTGTACGGGTGCGCGAGCGGGCGACAGCGCGGCTGTACGGGTGCGCGAGCGGGCGACAGCGCGGCTGTACGGGTGCGCGAGCGGGCGACAGCGCGGCTGTACGGGTGCGCGAGCGGGCGACAGCGCGGCTGTACGGGTGCGCGAGCGGGCGACAGCGCGGCTGTACGGGTGCGCGAGCGGGCGACAGCGTGGCTGTACGGGTGCGCGAGCGGGCGACAGCGTGGCTGTGCGGGTGCGCGAGCGGGCGACAGCGTGGCTGTGCGGGTGCGCGAGCGGGCGACAGCGTGGCTGTACGGGTGCGCGAGCGGGCGACAGCGTGGCTGTACGGGTGCGCGAGCGGGCGTCAGCGTGGCTGTACGGGTGCGCGAGCGGGCGTCAGCGTGGCTGTACGGGTGCGCGAGCGGGCGTCAGCGTGGCTGTACGGGTGCGCGAGCGGGCGTCAGCGTGGCTGTACGGGTGCGCGAGCGGGCGTCAGCGTGGCTGTACGGGTGCGCGAGCGGGCGTCAGCGTGGCTGTACGGGTGCGCGAGCGGGCGTCAGCGTGGCTGTACGGGTGCGCGAGCGGGCGTCAGCGTGGCTGTACGGGTGCGCGAGCGGGCGTCAGCGTGGCTGTACGGGTGCGCGAGCGGGTGTCAGCGTGGCTGTACGGGTGCGCGAGCGGGTGTCAGCGTGGCTGTACGGGTGCGCGAGCGGGTGTCAGCGTGGCTGTACGGGTGCGCGAGCGGGTGTCAGCGTGGCTGTACGGGTGCGCGAGCGGGTGTATCAGTGGCTGTATGGGTGCGCGAGCGGGTGTATCAGTGGCTATATGGGTGCGCGAGCGGGTGTATCAGTGGCTATATGGGTGCGCGAGCGGGTGTATCAGTGGCTATATGGGTGCGCGAGCGGGTGTATCAGTGGCTATAAGGGTGCACGTGGGCAGGTGCGTCCGTGCCTGCGCGGGTGTGTGAGTGGGTGTGTGAGTCACTATGTATGAATGAAAGGATAAGCGGGTGTCTGAATGGCTGTGAGAGTGACTGGGTGTGCAAGTGGGTGTATGGGTAGGTGGATGACTGTGGGTGTTTGGTTAAGTGAGTTGGTGTGTGAGTGGCTGTATTAGAGAGTGAGAAGATATGGGAGTGCTTGTATGGATGTGTGAATAGACATGCAAGTGGGTGTGAATGCTTGTATGGTTGAGTGAGGGGCTGTGTGAGAGGGTGAACGGGTGTGAGGGCTGTATAGGTAAATGTTAGAAAGGCGATCCTGGGGGAGGCAGAAGAGGTCTGACTGACCACCCCTAGGTCCACCCCTCCATCGAGAAGTAGCCGAGCGTTATCGAGAGGCCTCCTGGGTGAGGATCCTCTCCTAGGATCGTACAGCAGGGTAACCACAACACTACAAACGGACACCACACAAGAGGTTAAGTTCTTAGGCTTTATCAAGAATAAAGGTTGCTGGGTCTCAGCGGTATATACAGGCAGATCGAGGGATCTGTAGAGTCTCGTAAAAGGGACAGGGTAGCGGGACAGTCTCGGTATGGATGCAGGAAAGGATACCCTGCGCACAGCTCTCCATCCTCGAGCCGGGGGTTCCGAGAGGTCGAGCCACGGCAGCGCCAGCAGGACTCGACAGGTGGTCTTAACGGAGAGGAGGCCGCGGCAGCCCCAGCAGGCTCTCAAGATAGTTCAGCCGCGGCAGCGCCAGCAGGCTCTCAAGATGGTTCGGCCGCGGCAGCGCCAGCAGGCTCTTAAGATGGTTCGGCCGCAGCAGCGCCAGCAGGCTCTCAAGATAGTTCAGCCGCGGCAGCGCCAGCCGGCTCTCAAGATGGTTCGGCCGCGGCAGCGCCAGCAGGCTCTTAAGATGGTTCGGCCGCGGCAGCGCCAGCAGGCTCTCAAGATGGTACAGCAAAGGTGGGCCCCGGCTGCGCCAGCAGGCTCTCAGGGTCTCTTCAGGTTACAGGCAATGAGGTCTTCTGGTGTCGGCCGTGACAGCGTCAGCAGGGCTTCCAGTCCAGGATACAACGGACGTCCTACTCCGGGGCTGGTCCAGATATAGGACTGGAGTCCTTTGATGTCTGGACCCTCTCGCCTGGGGGTCAGAGGGGCCGGGATGATGGTGTCCAGACACCCAGCAGGGGGGTGGAGCCAGCGCCCAGGGAGGCCGGAGGGCGATCGATACTAGGCGTCCGGGGACGGCTGGAGGGCCATCGAAACTCCCTTTTCTCCGGGATCTGTCGAGTGGCCACTCGACCACCTGGGGTGGATCTTGGTGCCTCGATGTCTGGGCTTCGCTGGGGCCGGGGCCGGGGCCGAGGCCACGTGGTCGTGACGTGGTGGGCCCAAGATGGGGCCGGGCGCGGCCTCATGCTTAGGTCGTGAGGGGCCCACGATGGAGCCAGGTCGGTAGTGGGGGTCCGGGATGGTGGCCGGACCAGCAATGTTGGGGCGTGCAGTGTCGGGCAAAAGGGCTGCCCGATGCTGGGTGGAGGGCCGATGTCGTCCTGGGCCCGCCATGCGGGAGGGGTAGGACCACGCCATGAGGCCGGGTCCAACACGCGTCCCCCCCAGCTGAAGGCAGGGGAGAGTCACCCATCTTCTTGGGGATTCTCCTCACCGAGGCGGAAGAATCGGGACAGGCCGTCAGCATTGGCGTGGTCGTTGCTGGGGCGATGCTCCACAGTGAAGTCCATCCCTTGCAGGGAGATGGACCATCGCAACAGTTTCGGGTTTTCTCCCCGCATCTGCATCAACCACCGCAGGGGCCGGTGGTCGGTCTGGACCCAGAAGTGGGTGCCGAAGAGGTAGGGCCGGAGCTTCTTTAGTGCCCACACGACGGCGAAGGCTTCCCTCTCGATGGTGCTCCAGCGCTGTTCTCTGGCCAGCAGCCGCCGGCTGATGAAGGCAACGGGAAGGTCGATTCCCTCAGGGTTCACTTGTGAGAGGACCGCCCCAATGCCGTGCTCCGAGGCGTCGGTTTGGACCACAAACTCTCGGCTGTATTCGGGGGCTTGGAGCACAGGGGTGGTGCACATGGCAGTCTTTAGAGCCTCGAAGGCTGTTTGGCACTCTGGGGTCCAGCGCACCTTCTGGGGTAGCCTCTTGGAGGTCAGTTCTGTGAGGGGCCCTACAATGCTTCCATAGTCTTTTATGAAGCGCCGATAGTATCCTGTGAGCCCCAGGAAGGCTCGGACGGCTGTTTGGGTGATCGGGGGCTCCCAGGCCCGGATGGCGTCAATCTTTGGCTGGAGGGGAGCCACCAGGCCGCTCCCCACTTGGTGTCCCAGATACGTCACGGACCCTTGGCTGATCTGGCACTTGCTGGCCTTTATTGTTAGTCCAGCCCGTCGGAGGGCCGACAGGACCTCTCGGAGGTGGGTCAGGTGCTCACCCCAGTGGCGGCTGTACACCGCAATGTCGTCTAGATAGGCGGCACTGAATTCTTCTAGTCCGGCCAGTACCCGGTTCACGAGTCTCTGGATGGTGGCCGGGGCGTTCTTCATGCCGTAGGGCAGTGGTTCCCAAACTTTTGACTCCTGAGGACCCCCACTGAATTACTACTGCAAGCCAGGGACCCCCAAGCAATTTGTACGATATACATTTAAAAAATTAGAACAGTAATTCGCAAAAAATACACAAAACAGTACACACCAAGCAAATACTTAAATTACTAAAGCATTTATTATTTTATATTGAAAAAATATACAAAAATCAAAACATTTCAATGGGACGGATGGTGCTGCATCTCGGCAACTAACTTTTCAATGTCTGGTTTTATTTCGGAAAGTTGAATCCTCAGGTCCGATTCTATGTTTTCCAAACAATTTCTATATTTATTTTTTAGATACATAAGATCTGAGAACGCTTTTTCACATAAATATGTGGTGGGGAAAGGAAATAAAATCATAACTTCAATACAAAGATCTGGGCCTAAATCCATTGTTCCTTTGCTTCCCATGCCGTTCCAGTTTGAACCCAGCCATATGCAAATCAGTGCTGACCGTGCACCCAATGGGAACCATCCAGCCCAAACTGCCAGGCCAGGTCCACCCTGGACTGGAAACAAGCATCCTAGGACCGGTTTCGGGGTTTTGCCCTTCATAAGCCAGGATGAAAGCTTGACCGCACATATAATTCACCCAAGGGCTTATGGAAAGTGGGCAAACGGACAGCAGTGTGAAAACCCTACTGCTGATACTGGCTGCATCTATTTTTACCTGCCTGCCAAGTAACAGTAACTGACACTCTGAATATGTGCCTTTCCCCCGCAGCAGCCATAGACCCAAAAGAAAACATAATTCAGCCCTGATGCACCATTTTCTTGCTAATTTTCTTGCTGTAGATGAGAAGCCATGCCAACAACGATGCACCTTCATCTTCTTGAGATCGGACACTGATTTTGTGTAGTGCAGCGTAGTAAGTTATTTTAAGTGCATTGTGTACCCATAAATGTGCAAAATACAAGCAATACAGATTAGTAAACCAGGTGATAGTTTTCCAGTCGTAACATGAGGTACTTAACTCATTCATGGCAGACAAAGCAGTTGGCATTAGTGGCAGGCTTTTGGTTTCTGTCTATTCAAGAGAAGCATTAATGTTTTTATTTCATGAGCTATGAATGACAAATATTCAGGAAAGGTAAATCTACCTCAGTGACTGAGTCACCCATAGCGAGCAAATGAAAATACGCGCACTGCCCCTTGAAGTCATGGGTTCCATTTATTCAGTGATGGGGCGGAGCAGGAAGTAGATTAACAAGACCATCTTAAGTGTGTTTCTTAAGACGCACTTCTAGAAAAAGCAACTTGGATTTTCATAGTATTTAATGCGTGCGTTCGCTTTAAACTTAAGCATATGTCATCAAGGCAGGGTTGTGTTTCCTACAGGGGAAAGTACTTTAGTTTATGAAGGAATGCCAATCGCGCTGTAACTGCTTTGGGTAAATATGGTTTTCAGAATGAGGCATACATGCATAGATTTTATAATGTGCCATGAATAAACCGTGTTAAAATTCAATATTTTGGACTATACTTCTCGAGTGCAGCTACACTTTCCATGAAACCAACCCTGACGGCAGAAATGAACCTCAATGCCACTAGCATTAAATAAGCTGATCGCTCATCACATGTTTAGAATCAGACATATAAAAAGGCTGCTGCTAATTCCCCTTGTGTAGCCGTAAAACACTCATTTGTTTATCTTTGATTTCCAGAGTGAAGTGCCCTCCTGCCGGCCCGAGGTGCCTAATGCTGCTTAGCTTTAAAACGAGGCACAGCTGTACTCTGCATTCAGGGCAGAAAGTGAAGAGGGGACATTGCGCCGCAAAATGCTCTGGGTCTTGCTGCGTCTGCACTGTATTTCACAGCTCTTGTGGCGCATGTGCATTTTGTTTTTATGACTGTTATTATGGAAGGCACTCGAGTCCTGCGGACCCCCTGGGAATGTGTCACGGACCCCTGGGGGTCCGCGGACCACAGTTTGGGAAACGCTGCCGTAGGGCATCACTTTGAAGTGGTAGTGGCCATCAGGGGTCAAGAAGGCCGATCGCTCTTGTGCTCCAGGGGTGAGGCCGATCTGCCAATACCCAGCCGTGAGGTCGAAGATGCTGAGATATTTGGCGGCCCCCAGGCGATCGCTCAGTTCATCCGCCCGGGGAATGGGATGGGCGTCGGTCCGGGTGACTGCATTCAGCCCCCGGTAGTCAACACAGAACCGGAGCTCGGGGTGTGCCAGGGACGGTGGCTTTAGGGACCAGGACAACAGGACTGGCCCAGGGACTGTCGGAGGGTTCGACTACCCCCAGAGCTAGCATCTTGGCCACTTCGGATTGAATGCAGGCCCGAACGCGGTCAGGCACTCGGAAAGCTCGGTGTCTTACAGGCGGGTTGTCTCCGGTGTCCACATCGTGGACACACCACCGGGTGACTCCAGGGGTGAGGGAAAATAGGTCTGCAAATTGCCCCAGCAGCTCCCGGCAGTCTTGGTGCTGTTCTGGGGTCAGGGTCGAGGAGAGCGTGACCCCTTCGATGGAGCCGTCTTTCTCGGTGATGCTCATGAGATCTGGTACGGGTTCGGAGTCGTCTTCAGCTCCGTCATCGGTCGCTAGCAGCAGACTTAGTTCAGTGCGGGCGAAGTGCGGCTTGAGCCGGTTAGCGTGCAGAACCCGGAGGGGGTTCCGGGGGGATTCCAGGTCCACCAGGTAAGTGACGGGGCTCTTGCGCTCCACCACTTTGAAGGGCCCCGTCCATTTGTCCTGGAGGGCACACGGTTCAACCGGGGACATGACCCAGACTTGCTGGCCCGGCTCGAATTCGATGGATGAGGCGTTCTGGTCATACCAGTGTTTCATCTCCTCCTGACTGGCCTCGAGGTTGGCCTCGGCAAGTTCCCGGAACTTCCGAGTCTGGTTGCGGAGTGTCAGGAGGTACTGGTAGACATCTGGTGGGGCACTTCGGACAGCCGTCTCCCAGCCTTCTTTGACCAGGCTGAGGGGGCCTCGGACCGGGTGCCCATACAATAGTTCGAAGGGGCTGAACCCCAGGGACTTCTGGGGTACCTCTCGATACGCAAACAGGAGGCAGGGCAGCAGGACGTCCCATCTGCGTCGTAGTGGCTCGTCTAAGCCCTTGATCATCCCCTTCAGCGTTCGGTTAAACCGTTCTACAAGTCCATTTCCTTGGGGGTGATACGGGGTGGTGAACTTATATGTGACCCCGCACTGTTGCCACAGGGATCGCATATGCTTGGAGATAAAGTTTGGACCCCGATCACTCACGACTTCTCGGGGGAAGCCGACTCTGGAGAAGATCCCCATCAGGGCTCGGCCTACTACTGGGGCCGTGATGGTTCGGAGCGGGATGGCCTCAGGATAGCGGGTGGCATGGTCCACCAGAACGAGGATGAAGCGGTGCCCCTGAGAGGTGCGGGGGTCCAAGGGTCCCACAATGTCGATCCCCACTCTCTCGAAGGGGGTGGTGACCACAGGAAAGGGCTGGAGTGGGGCCTTGACTTTTCCCCCGCTCTTCCCGCTGGCTTGACACGTCGGACAGGATCGGCAGTGGTTGTGCACATCTTCGGCCAGTAGAAATGGGTCACCAGGCGGCTGTAAGTTTTATCCTGCCCCAGGTGCCCGGCGAGGGGCACGTCGTGTGCCAAGTTCAAGAGGAAGTCTCTGAAACGGAGGGGAACGACCAGTACTCGGCTGGCCCCTAGTTCGGCAACTTTCTGCTCGCTGTAGAGAAGGTCGTGGTCCCAATAGACCCAGTGGGACCCCAAGGGGCCTCCAGCGGCTTGAGTGGCGGCTTGTTGTCGGATTCCCTCGAGGGAGGGACAGGTTTTCTGTTCCTGCCGGAATTGTTCGCGGGTGGGGCCACCTTCTTGGCGCCATTGAGCTAGTTCTGGAAGGTGGCCGAGCGCGGTGAGGTCTTCATGGTTGGGCCCCTGGGGGCCAGGTTCAGGGTTGGCGTCCTCGGGGACGGCGGGTGGTGGCGGTGCGGGCCACTCTGGTTCCTCAGTCGGAGCATCCTCCGGTGGGGCGAAGGCTCGGGCGGACATGGAGCGGGTGGTCGCACAGACCCACTCTGGAAGGCCTAGCATCCCCAGATGCTCTCTCCGCTCGACGCTGGCCCAGGGGGAACTTTCCAGGTCGTTCCCGAGGAGGCAGTCCACGGGGGCATCGTCCCGGACGGTCACCTTCAGCATACCCGATACCCCTCCCCATTCGAAGGGGATGCGGGCCAGCTGGCACAAACTCTCGGAGTTGTCCGCCGTCTGCACCGGGCACATGATATTGGGGAGAATTTGCTCTGGGGTCACCAAGTGGCGTCGGACCGCTTTTACGCTGGCTCCAGTGTCTCGGAGGGCTTCGGCCCGGCGGCCGTTGATGGTGACCCATTGGCGATATTGCTGGGTGTTGCCTGGGATCGGGTCTCGGGGGACCATGTCTCGATCACCCAGGCAAGATCATGGCGGCGGGCTCCCACTCTGCCTGTTCGGGGTCATTGTCGTCTTCCTCGCCTCTTTCTTCCCCCAGGGCGGCGGCCGCGATTTGGCGGTTGGGAGGACCGGGTCGCTGGTTCATCGGGCAGAGGGGTTCGTTCGCGTAGTGGCCCTGTCGCTGGCATCTGTGGCACGTCACATTCGGGCGGGGCCCGGGTCGGGCTAGGGGAACCCCCCTTCGGCCCAGGGCTGGTGAAGTGGAGGTAGGGGAGGACCCCGTGGGGGTGTCTCGTCCCCTGCTCTGGCCTCCTCCGCCGCCTCGTGGTCGGTGGTTCCCCGGGGATCCCCGGCCGTAGTCTCCCATCGGACTCCGGGGGACTCGGGTGCTCACCCATCTATCCGCCTCGACAGCAAGTTTTCGGGGCTCAGTCAGTTTGCGGTCGAGGAAGTGCTGCCGGAGTTCGATGAAGCAGTTGTTGGACAGATGTTCCCATATAATGAGGTCGACCAACTGCTGGTAGGTGGTGACCTTGCTGCCTTTGATCCACCCCTCGAAGGCTCTGCTGTAAAAGTTCACGTATTCCACCCAAGTGGTACCGGGGATTTTTTTTACAGTCTCGGAATCGCTGCCGGTACATCTCGGGGGTGAGTCCATAGCGAGTGAGGAGAGCGGTTTTCTTGTGCTCGTACGAGGTCATCTCAGCGTCGGGGAGCTCTAGCAGGGCGTCTCTCCCCTCATTGACGAACTTCCCCCACAGGCCGGCGCCCCAGTCCTTGAGGGGTACTCGATGTGCGGTCATGGAGACCTCGTAGGCTTTGAACCACTGTTGGATGTCGTCGTTCTTGTAGTATTCCTTGACGACATCCTTGGGTATGTGCACCTTTGTGTCCAAGGGCAGGGGCGAGGTCTTGCCCCCGGAGGCGTTGGCATCATTCGTTTTGGCCTTGATTTCTAGTTCTTTTAGGCCGCGCTCATGCTCGAGCATGAGTCTCTTTTCTTCGAGGTCTCTTTGTCTCCGCTTTTCCTCCAGGTCTCCTTATAGCCGTAGTTGCTCGAGTGCGATTTTCCTTTCCGCCAGCTGTAGTTCTCCATCCAACCGGAGTCGGGCGAGCTCCAACTCGTGGAGCCGGTTCCTCTCCCGCTCTCGGGCGTCTTTGTGGGGGCTCGTGCCTGGATTGATGGGTCTCTCCCCCGCTGGGGTCGTGTTGGTCTCCGGGCGTCCGCTCGGGCGGTCTTCATTCCGGGGTGGTGTATAATCAGTGTCCACCCATGCTTGTAGGGCTGATTTAAAGTCTTCCTTGGTGCTTAGCCCAGTGGTAGCGATGCCCAGGTCTTTGCAGAATTGTTTTAATTCCTTGTGACTGTAATCTTCCATTTTTTCTTTCTGGAATTCCGTAGTCGGTCTTGTCTCTTGCATAGTCATGGTCGTAGTGTGTTTTTCTCGGTAGTGAGTGAATCACCCTCCGTACGATCTGCGTCGGCTCGGATCCCGTCGCTTGCCACCAATGTTAGAAAGGCGATCCTGGGGGAGGCAGAAGAGGTCTGACTGACCACCCCTAGGTCCACCCCTCCGTCGAGAAGTAGCCGAGCGTTATCGAGAGGCCTCCTGGGTGAGGGTCCTCTCCTAGGATCGTACAGCAGGGTAACCACAACACTACAAACGGACACCACACAAGAGGTTAAGTTCTTAGGCTTTATCAAGAATAAAGGTTGCTGGGTCTCAGTGGTATATACAGGCAGATCGAGGGATCTGTAGAGTCTCGTAAAAGGGACAGGGTAGCGGGACAGTCTCGGTATGGATGCAGGAAGGTATACCCTGCGCACAGCTCTCAATCCTCGAGCCGGGGGTTCAGAGAGGTCGAGCCGCGGCAGCGCCAGCAGGACTCGACAGTTGGTCTTAACGGAGAGGAGGCCGCGGCAGCGCCAGCAGGCTCTCAAGATAGTTCAGCCGCGGCAGCGCCAGCCGGCTCTCAAGATGGTACAGCAAAGGTGGGCCGCGGCTGCGCCAGCAGGGTCTCTTCAGGTTACAGGCAATGAGGTCTTCTGGTGTCGGCCGTGACAGCGTCAGCAGGGCTTCCAGTCCAGGATACAACTGACGTCCTACTCCGGGGCTGGCCCAGATATAAGACTGGAGTCCTTTGATGTCTGGACCCTCTCGCCTGGGGGTCAGAGGAGCCGGGATGATGGTGTCCAGACACCCAGCAGGGGGGTGGAGCCAGCGCCCAGGGAGGCCGGAGGGCGATCGATACTAGGCGTCCGGGGACGGCTGGAGGGCCATCGAAACTCCCTTTTCTCCGGGATCTGTCGAGTGGCCACTCAACCACCTGGGTGGATCTTGGTGCCTCGATGTCTGGGCTTCGCTGGGGCCGGGGCCGAGGCCACGTGGTGGGCCCAAGATGGCGTCGGGTGCGGCCTCGTGCTTAGGTCGTGAGGGGCCCAAGATGGAGCCAGGTCGGTAGTGGGGGTCCGGGATGGTGGCCGGACCAGCAATGTTGGGGCGTGCAGGGTCGGGCAAAAGGGCTGCCCGATGCTGGGTGGAGGGCCGATGTCGTCCTGGGCCCGCCATGAGGGAGGGGTAGGACCACGCCATGAGGCCGGGTCCAACAGTAAATAAGTGTGTGAGGGGGTGTATGAGTGGCTGTATGAGTGAGCGACTGGGGAGGGGCTGTATGGGTGGGTGAATGGCTGTGTGAGTGGCAGTAGGAGTGAGTAGGTATGTATGTGAGTGGCTCTATGGAGGAGTGATTGATTGAGTACTTGTATGGGTATGTGAGTGTTTGAGTGGTTATATGAGAGGTGGCATAGGAGTGTGAGCTGTTGTGAGTGGTTCTCTGGATGATGTCATCAGTGATGTCATCAGTGATGTCACTGACCATGCCATATGTGACGTCATAAGCAGTGCATTGTGGGGGTGTAAGTAATAGTTAGCTTAGGTAACTATAACGGCTGAATTTCAATGGCTTTGTACAGTCTTTTAATGTTATTTCCCAACTATAAGGTCCCTTTGTTTTTTTTTAACTGAATTACTAAGGTTTTTTTAAAAATGTGTTTCCCAACTGTAAACTGTAACTTTTGAGACAGTGTGCAGGAGTGTCTCAGTAGTTCTGCAAGTCAGTGGTAAGGACTTTTTTGGGGGTTTAGGGTGGGTGTGGGCTTTTGGGCTGTAAGATTTGTTTGGGGTTTAGCGTCGGTTTCGGTTTTTGGTGGTAAGGGCTTTAGGGTTAAGGATGGGTGTGGATTTTTGACTGGTAAGGGATTCTTTAGGGTGGGTGTGGGTTTTTGGATGGCAAGGGAATTTTTAGGGTGCCTCTATCACCCTAGTGCCAACCCCTATGGGTCTCCAGATGGGTCTCCTGGGGAGGGGGCACCACCGCCTGGCGAAAGGATAGCAGTCACTGGTCTGGACTTGCAGTGACTTCTTTTTCTCAGGCCAAACCTGGGATCTGGGGAAGGCAACTAGGACATCCCATGCTGCATCAGCAGTAAGCAGAAGCAAGTGGGTCCGGCCACTGCAAGCCTGGAAGAGACACAATCACTGGGCTAAACCTCATGGCTTTGGTGGTGAAAGACAGAGGGGGGCCCCCCATCCTACACCGATGGCTAGCTCTTATGATCGAGCACATGGCACCACATCGCTGGTTGACTATTCTTATGTAAAGAAGAACAGAAGGAACTGCAGGGCTGCTCATGCTGCCTTCACTGGGTGAGCTCCCTCATCAAACCATTGTTGGTAAATATGACCACTTGCCCAAACAGTACCTTACAGTTTTTATTTCTCCTGCAACCCTCACAAGTTAATTGCGAGCTTCTCTGGACTGGTGCCAGTCAACATTGTGACAGATTGGCACAGAATTCGAGGGATTGGAGCAACATGGGAAGAATGAAAAACTAACAGGAACATTGCTGTTGCAGAATATTTTTGATGTGGAATAGATGGTCCATCCAGCTACAGAACCAGGCAAATGCCATAGCTACAGAAGTTAATCTGCTACGATGTGGCCACAGAAACATAACAATCCTGTCCCATTCAGAGAAAACACTTCCTGACCTGAAACCCCAAACTGAGCAAGTCTCTCTCCTCAACAGCAGGGCAGAGGATGCTGAAGGGCATTCTAGATGAAACAACATACGAGTGGTCAGAAAGCATGCAGTAGCAGAGGGTTACGGCATGGTGGATTGCCTAGAATACCTGATTAGAGACGTTGCCATGCAACAACCATCCTTGTATATATGCACGGTGTATACCCAAATCACCCTCCAATACCTGGGTATGGAACACTAACATGTACAAAAAAGATAGGTACAGAGGAATTAATAGGACTTATTTTAATATAGGGAACATTCAATTACCCCATCTTCCGTCTTCAATCCTACAAAAATATATTGCCTAATTAAAGACACATACACACCGGGACCGATCTTTGAACAAAACCTAATGACAATATATTATTACACAAGGACATACAAAAATACATGTGAAAAATATATACCTCAAACATTAAACTCGACTTTATGTTGCCAATATCCAAAAATATTTCTACTAGTGTTCACACATATATTCTGGGTGATGCACTCTGAGGTAGTCAAGCTGTGCACTTTCGGCAAAGGCACCTTTTTTCCTTTGGCTCAATTGTGTCACAAAACGTTATTAAATCGCTAGTTCTTATTTTTTATAGAGACTCCTCCGAAAATTGTTGACGCAGACGTGTTTCAGCCTTTGGATTCTACTTGGCCTCCTCAGGACAAGGGCATTGGAGCAATGCTAAATAAATCCATACAAATATTTTTGATATATAAGCACAAACATCTAACCTATTGATTGTACAAAGCATGCTGGCTAACCAGACTAGTATCCACACCGTGCAACACCACCAAGGAGCGGCTGCAACTAAATAGTGGGGGCTAGTGGTTGGTACCTGTGTAAGTACCAAGTGTGTAGCCCAAAACATGCTCGCAATTACACCAAAATAGGAGTAATCTAAAGAAAATGGGGTGTATATATATATATATATTGTTAGACGGGGACCCTGAGGGTCGGCCGGATACCGAGGGAGAGATCCCCGAGGGGGACCGTCTCCGGCGATCGTACAGACAAGTAGCCTCCCTCCCGACAAACAGGCACCACACCAAGTCGAGTTCAAGGCTTTATATAAGGTTCTTAAGGCAAGGATATCAGCGATACAGGATAACTTGGACCCGGGGGTCCTCTCACTTCTAGTCTATGTAGGGAAAGGGGGTAGCGGGACAGTCTTGGTACCGGATCGGTACAGGTAGTGGTAAAAGGCGAGCTCACAATCCTCGAGCTGGAGGGTCTGTGGGTCGGGCCGCGGCAGCGCCAGCAGGCCAAGGTGATAGTCTCATAAAGCAGAGGGCCGCGGCAGCGCCAGCAGGCCAAGTCGATGGTTTCACGAGGCAGAGGGCCGCGGCAGCGCCAGCAGG
Organism: Lissotriton helveticus; assembly: GCF_964261635.1. Taxonomy (NCBI): domain Eukaryota; kingdom Metazoa; phylum Chordata; class Amphibia; order Caudata; family Salamandridae; genus Lissotriton; species Lissotriton helveticus. The sequence continues at coordinate 262,777,174 of NC_136065.1, read as the reverse complement.
CCAAGACGATGGTTTCACGAGGCAGAGGGCCGCGGCAGCGCCAGCAGGCCAAGACGATGGTTTCACGAGGCAGAGGGCCGCGGCAGCGCCAGCAGGCCAAGACGATGGTTTCACGAGGCAGAGGGCCGCGGCAGCGCCAGCAGGCCAAGACGATGGTTTCACGAGGCAGAGGGCCGCGGCAGCGCCAGCAGGCCAAGTCACGGATGAGTTCTTCTCGGGTCTCTCGACTCCAGGATACAACTGGCTTCCTGGTCTGGCCCTGCCCCAGTTATAGGTCTGGTCCCCTTTGATGTCCGGACCCTCGCGCCTGGGGGCCGGGAGGTCCGGGATGAGGGAGTCCAGACACCCAGCAGGGGGGTGGAGCCAGCGCCCCGGCGGCCGGGGGTGATCGACACCTGGCGGAGGAGAGCCGTTGACGATTCCTTCTCCCATTGACTCGCCAAGTGGTCACTCTGCCTCCTGGGGGGAGGTTGGTGCCTCGATGTCGGGGCCGGTCGGGCCCAGGGTGAGGGTCGAGTTGAGGCCACGCGGCCTCGTGCTGCAGTGCCCCAAGATGGCGGCTGGGCCGAGGCCGTGGTGTGGATGGTGACCCGGGCCAGCTGGGTCCGGAGCTGGTGTCTTGTGGTGGAGGAATTTGCAGTGTACTTCGGGTGGTCGTCGGGGACTCTGGCTGGGGATGCAGGGGGAGCCAGGGTCCAGGTCCCATTGCGGGGAGGGGGGGCAGCCCGACCATGCGGCCTGTCCAACATGCGTCCCCCCCAGCTGAAGGCGGGGAGAGTCAGCCATCTTCCTGGGGACTCTCCTCGCTGAGGCGGAAAAAGCGTGACAGGCCGTCGGCGTTGGCGTGGTCCTGGCCTGGACGATGTTCCACCGTGAAGTCCATCCCCTGCAGGGAGATGGACCAGCGCAACAGCTTCGGGTTTTCCCCCCGCATTTGCATCAGCCATTGCAGGGGTCGGTGGTCTGTTTGCACCCGGAAGTGGGTGCCGAAGAGGTATGGCCGGAGCTTCTTGAGTGCCCAGACTACGGCGAAGGCCTCTCTCTCAATGGTGCTCCAGCGCTGTTCTCGGGGCAAGAGGCGTCTGCTGATGAAGACCACCGGATGGTCGACCCCTTCGGCGTTGAGTTGGGAGAGGACGGCCCCCACACCATGATCGGAGGCGTCCGTCTGCACAATGAATTCCCGGCTGTAGTCGGGAGCCTGGAGCACGGGGGCCGTGCACATGGCGGTCTTTAGCTTTTCGAAGGCCGATTGGCAGGCCGGGGTCCAGTTGACGGTTTTGGGGCTCTTTTTGGAGGTGAGCTCCGTGAGGGGCCCCACGATGCTGCCATAGTCCTTCACGAACCGCCGGTAGTATCCGGTGAGCCCCAGGAAGGCTCGGACCTCCGTTTGGATCGTAGGGGGTTGCCAGGCCTGGATGGCAGCGATCTTGAGTTGGAGAGGGGCCACCAGCCCGCTTCCCACTTGGTGTCCCAGGTAGGTCACGGACCCTTGGCCAACTTGGCACTTGCTGGCCTTGATGGTGAGCCCGGCTTGCTGGAGGGCGTGTAGAACCTCCCGCAGGTGGCGGAGGTGGTCGGTCCACTGGTGGCTGTACACAGCAATGTCGTCCAGGTAGGCGGCGCTGAAGTCTTCCAGGCCCGCCAGTACCTGGTTTACCAGCCGTTGGAACGTTGCCGGGGCGTTTTTCATGCCGAAGGGCATGACTTTAAAGTGGTAGTGCCCGTCTGGGGTAGAGAAGGCGGATCGTTCTTGGGCCCTAGGGGTGAGGCCGATCTGCCAGTAACCCGCTGTTAGGTCGAAGATGCTCAGGTAGCGGGCGGCCCCCATCCGGTCAATTAGCTCGTCTGCCCGGGGGATGGGATGAGCGTCGGTCCGGGTAACTGCATTCAGCCCTCGATAGTCCACGCAGAACCGGAGCTCAGGGGCAACGCCCGGGGCAGCTGCCTTGGGAACCAGGACGACCGGGCTCGCCCAGGGACTGTCTGAGGGTTCGATCACTCCTAGGGTCAGCATCTTGGACACCTCGGTCTGGATGCAGGCTCGTACCCGGTCTGGTACGCGGTATGCTCGGTGTCGAATAGGAGGGCTGTCCCCGGTGTCCACATCGTGGAGGCACCAGGGGGTGACTCTGGGGGTGAGGGAGAACAGGGAGGCGAACTGCCTCAGGAGCGTTTGGCAGTCTTGGCGTTGCTCCGGGGACAGGGCCTCGGAGAGCTGGACCCCTTCCACTGAGCCATCCTGCTCGAGGGCCCTCAGTAAGTCCGGAAGGGGTTCGGAGTCTTCTTCTGTCCCAGTATCGGTAGCCATCAGGAGGCTGAGTTCGGATCGCACAAAATGGGGTTTGAGCCTGTTGGCATGGAGGACCCGTAGGGGGTTCCGGGCAGTCTCCATGTCGATTAAATAGGTGACGGGCCCCTTGCGTTCGATTACCTTGAAGGGCCCGGACCATCTGTCTTGGAGGGCACAGGGCTCAACCGGGGACATCACCCAGACCTGTTGTCCAGGTTCGAACTCAATGGAGGACGTGTGCTGATCGTACCACCTCTTCATGTCCTCCTGACTGGCCTCGAGGTTGGCTTTGGCGGTGTCTCGGAACCGCCGGGTCTGGTTGCGGAGAGCCAGGAGATACCGGTAGATGTCCGGGGGAGTTTTCTGGGGAGGCTGCTCCCAACCTTCCTTGACTAGGCTGAGGGGGCCCCGGACGGGGTGCCCGTACAGTAGTTCAAAGGGGCTGAAGCCGAGGGACTTCTGCGGGACCTCCCGATAGGCAAACAGGAGGCATGGAAGCAGTACGTCCCACTGGCGTCGAAGGGGTTCTTCTAGACCCATAATCATCCCCTTGAGGGTGCGGTTGAATCTCTCGACCAGTCCGTTTCCTTGCGGGTGATAGGGGGTCGTGAATTTGTAGGTGACCCCGCATTGCTGCCAGAGGGACTTCATATATCTGGAGATAAAGTTCGTGCCCCTGTCACTGACGACCTCCCGGGGGAACCCCACCCGGGAGAAGATCCCCATCAGGGCCCGGCCCACCACGGGGGCCGTCACAGTCCGAAGAGGGATGGCCTCGGGATAGCGGGTGGCGTGGTCTACAAGGACCAGGATGAACCGGTGTCCTTGGGCTGTTCGAGGGTCGAGGGGCCCCACAATGTCTATTCCCACTCGTTCAAACGGGGTGGTGACGACAGGAAAGGGTTGTAATGGTGCTTTGATTTTTCGGCCACTTTTTCCGCTGGCCTGGCAGGTGGGGCAGGCCTTGCAGTGGTTGGTGACATCCTTCCGCATGTGGGGCCAGAAAAAATGGGTCACCAGGCGGTCGTAGGTTTTATCCTGCCCCAGGTGTCCGGCAAGGGGGACATCGTGGGCTAAGTTCAGGAGGAAGTCTCGGAAGCGAAGGGGCACCACCAGCACCCGACTGGCCCCTAGTTCTGCAATTTTCTGCTCGCTGTAGAGCAGGTCTTGGTCCCAGTAGATCCAGTGGGCCCCCGAGGTATCCCCGGTGCTCTGGGCCAGGGCTTGCTGCCGGAGTCCTTCGAGAGAGGGACATGTTTTCTGTTCGGCCCGGAATTGTTCCTGCGTGGGGCCTCCCTCCTGCCGCCATTGTGCCAGGTCAGGGACGTCCCGAAGCTGGTCGGGTCCTTCTTCGGTTTGGGTCAAGGGAATGGCTTCTGGGGCGGCCTCCTCTGGGATGAGCGCGGGAGGAGGTTCTGGCCACTCGGGCTCTTCTGGGCTGGGGACCGCGCGGGCGGTCATGGACCGGGTCGTGACGCAGACCCATTCGGGGAGGCCAAGCATCCCCAGGTGCTCCCTCCGTTCGACAGCTGCCCAGGGAGAGCTTTCAAGGTCGTTTCCTAGGAGGCAGTCCACGGGGGCATCATCGCGGACAGTTACTTTTAACATCCCTGTTACTCCTCCCCACTCGAAGGGGACGCAGGCCATGTGGCATAGGCTTTCGGAGTTGTCGGCTGATCGAACAGGGCAAAGAATGTTCGGCAAGATTTGGTCTGGAGTGACGAGGTGGCGTCGGACCGCCGTTACACTGGCCCCGGTGTCGCGGAGGGCTTCCGCCCGGCGACCATTGATGTTAACCCATTGACCGTACTTCTGTGTGTTGGCGGGAAGGGGGGCCCGCGGAATCATGTCTCTCTCCCCTAAGCAGACCAGTGCCATGGCGGCGGGTGCCCATTCCGAGGGATCGGTCTCGTACTCCTCTTGGTCTTCCGGGATTATTTCTTCCCCTAGGGCCGCCGCTGCAACTTGGCGGGGAGTCGTGTTCGGATTCTTTGGGCAGTTGGGATCACTGGCGTAGTGGCCGGGTCGCTGGCACCTGTGGCACGTAATGTTGGCCCGGAAACCGGCCCGGACGGCAGGGCTTCCCCGGCCAACCGGGGTCGAGGGGTTTCTGGGGGGTGACGAGGGGCCGGGGTCTCTCCCCCGACCCTGACTTCCTCCTCCCCCTCGGGGGCGATACGATCTGGATACTTCGCTGGGTGCGCTCCGGCCAACTCGGGTGCTTTCCCACCGGTCGGCTTCGGCGGCGAGTTGTCGAGGGTCGGTTAGCTTGCTGTCCAGGAGGTGTTGCCGGAGCTCCACGAAGCAGTTGTTCGACAGGTGTTCCCATACGATAAGGTCAAAGAGTTGTTCGTAGGTGGTTACTTTGTTGCCCTTGATCCACCCCTCGAAGGCTCGGCTAAAAAAGTTCACGTACTCCACCCAAGTTGTACCCGGAATCCGTTTGCAGTCGCGGAACCGTTGGCGGTACATCTCAGGTGTGAGCCCGTATCGAGTGAGGAGGGCGGCCTTCATGTGGTCGTAGGAGGTCATTAGCTGGTCCGGGAGTTGCAGCAGGGCGTCCCGCCCTTCGTTGACAAACCTCCCCCATAATCCGGCTCCCCAATCGCTTCGGGGAATCCGGTGGGAGGTCATTGCCACCTCATAGGCTTTAAACCACTGCTGGATATCATCGTTCTTGTGGTATTCCCGGATGACATCTTTGGGGATGTGAACCTTGGGCTCGGTCGAGGCAGACGGGGGTCGGTCGTTCGGGGAGCCCGAGGTCTTTATTCTGTTTCTGAATCTCCAGTGCTTTGAGATTGCGCTCATGTTCGTACTCTAGTCTCTTTTCCTCTAGCTCCCTCTGTCTTTGCTTGTCTTCCCGCTCTTCCCTGAGCCGTAAGTGTTCCAGGGTTATTTTTTGTTCTGCCAGCTTGAGTTCCCCATCCAAGCGAAGTCGGGCAAGTTCTAGTTCGTGGAGTCTGGTTTTTTCTCTTTCTCGGATCTCTTCCAGGGAGAGATCCGCTCTTTCTTTAGTTGGTGCGGGGCTCGTTTCGGTTGTTTGTGTTCGGGGTACGGCCGTACCCGTTTCTGCCCAAGCTTCTAGGGCTCGTTTGAAGTCTTCCTTTGTGCTAAGACCTGTGGTTGGAAGTCCAAGTTCTATGCAATATTGCTTCAGTTCCCGGTGGTTGTAGTCTTCCAATTTTTCCATCTGAAATTTTTCCGTTGTTCCGCTCTCTATTGACATGGTTGTTGTGTGTGGTGGGGCGAGTGACTTTCTGTACGATTATGCGTAGGTTCGGATCCCGTCGCTGGCCACCAATGTTAGACGGGGACCCTGAGGGTCGGCCGGATACCGAGGGAGAGATCCCCGAGGGGGACCGTCTCCGGCGATCGTACAGACAAGTACCCTCCCTCCCCACAAACAGGCACCACACCAAGTCGAGTTCAAGGCTTTATATAAGGTTCTTAAGGCAAGGATATCAGCGATACAGGATAACTTGGACCCGGGGGTCCTCTCACTTCTAGTCTCTGTAGGGAAAGGGGGTAGCGGGACAGTCTTGGTACCGGATCGGTACAGGTAGTGGTAAAAGGCGAGCTCACAATCCTCGAGCTGGAGGGTCTGTGGGTCGGGCCGCGGCAGCGCCAGCAGGCCAAGGTGATAGTCTCATAAAGCAGAGGGCCGCGGCAGCGCCAGCAGGCCAAGTCGATGGTTTCACGAGGCAGAGGGCCGCGGCAGCGCCAGCAGGCCAAGACGATGGTTTCACGAGGCAGAGGGCCGCGGCAGCGCCAGCAGGCCAAGACGATGGTTTCACGAGGCAGAGGGCCGCGGCAGCGCCAGCAGGCCAAGACAATGGTTTCACGAGGCAGAGGGCCGCGGCAGCGCCAGCAGGCCAAGACGATGGTTTCACGAGGCAGAGGGCCGCGGCAGCGCCAGCAGGCCAAGTCACGGATGAGTTCTTCTCGGGTCTCTCGACTCCAGGATACAACTGGCTTCCTGGTCTGGCCCTGCCCCAGTTATAGGTCTGGTCCCCTTTGATGTCCGGACCCTCGCGCCTGGGGGCCGGGAGGTCCGGGATGAGGGAGTCCAGACACCCAGCAGGGGGGTGGAGCCAGCGCCCCGGCGGCCGGGGGTGATCGACACCTGGCGGAGGAGAGCCGTTGACGATTCCTTCTCCCATTGACTCGCCAAGTGGTCACTCTGCCTCCTGGGGGGAGGTTGGTGCCTCGATGTCGGGGCCGGTCGGGCCCAGGGTGAGGGTCGAGTTGAGGCCACGCGGCCTCGTGCTGCAGTGCCCCAAGATGGCGGCTGGGCCGAGGCCGTGGTGTGGATGGTGACCCGGGCCAGCTGGGTCCGGAGCTGGTGTCTTGTGGTGGAGGAATTTGCAGTGTACTTCGGGTGGTCGTCGGGGACTCTGGCTGGGGATGCAGGGGGAGCCAGGGTCCAGGTCCCATTGCGGGGAGGGGGGGCAGCCCGACCATGCGGCCTGTCCAACATATATATATATATATATATATATATATATATATATATATATATATATATATATATATATATATATATATATATATATAAATAAATCTCTCTCTCCTACTGGCGGTCGCCAGTAGGTAGCTATGATTAGGACCTATTTTCCATAGGAAATCCGCAACATTATATTTGGAATAACTTTGGCGCCGGTAGATGAATCTTTGCGAAATTTCCAAAACTGGTGGGGCGCTCCGGTCCGCTCTGATCCTGAAAGTCTGTGTGATTCGTCAAGCGGGGGCCGAGAAAAATGGGGGGGCCCAAAACGTGTTTTCCCCATGCAATTTCCCTTGGCAACCTTTAATCACAGCTACAGCCCGAACTGCTTAACGGAATTACACCACATTTGGCAAAGTGGTAGCCCTTTGTCGTACATTTTGCTTAAATGGTGTAAATCCGTTCAGTAGTTCCTGAGAAAATCAAAATTACATATATCTATGGCTGCGCAGGATCTGCGCACCCTGCCGAGCACAAGCTGTATGCTAATTGGCAGTCAACACTCCAAACCAGGAAGTGTTGGCAGCCATCTTGTGCCTCGGTAGAACCGAGGCACAAGAAAGCAGAAAAACAAACGTGCAGAACACAAAAAGGGGGCAGGGAACAAACACCCTAACCCTCTAGGTCTGCTCAGGGGGTCTCACAAGGACAAAAAAAGCGTTTAAAAAAAAAAAATCAAAATCGGCGAGATTCGCGTACCCAGCGCAAATTTTGGCTGAAATGTTTTTTAAAAAACGAATTAGCCCCCGGGGGGCCAAATCCCGGAGGCAATACTTATTATGTAAAGGGGGGCATTCCGCATTCCAGAAGTGATTTTAGCTTACCATAGTTTCACGTGAACTTGAAAGTGCACCTACTCAGACACCGAGATCTCATTCCACAGGTGAGCTGAGGCGCGAATGCATCGCGATGCCAGTCTTTAGATGCATGTATTAATCTAGGCTATGGTTTATATTCTACGGCAGCTGCTGTGGGACGTCCAAGCCCTGCAGAGCAAAAGCTGAAGGCTTGCGTGCCTGCACAATGCTGGAAGAGAGAGCGGCTAATGACGCTCGCCGGGCTGCAGTGGCGCGCAATAGTTTATCTGAGCAGACGAGCTGTCCATGGTGATGAACTGGACCGGTTTGTAAACAAACCGCAGGTGTTGGAGGTGTGCAGCTCAGGGACACCGCAGTGTGGAATGCTTCTCCCTGCATAGCACAGACAGCAAGCACACAGATTATTCTTCACGTTAACTAACCCATCACTATTTTCTCTAGATTTCATATAAGCGCGATGATTTGAGATTAAATTAAGAGCAGAAATGCAACTTCAATGCACTCATTGCACGTTTACATATTCGAGGAAATGCAATGCTTTCCGTTCATTTCCAGACATGGGGGGGGTGAGGATTACCATTTTCGTTATGGCTATGCGACCCATCAATGACAGCGGGAGCCCCTTCCAACACCGGACTTTACTTTCGATCCAGTCCATTCCCCTTACCATAGTTCGATAACCATATCTCCTGTACGGATGTACTTCACCATATGCCAAAATATCTCGTTGTGTCTACCCCCCACTGGGGAATTCAGTCTCACATGGAGTAGTGTCGTCAGTGAGTGGTAACATTATCCACTTCTCCCAGTTTATCCATATTCCTGTTAGGCCTCCAAATCGCCCCAGTTCTCTCATAATAACATCAAAGTTTTCACTTGGGTTCACCATACATATCGTCGTATCATCTGCGTACATAGATATTAGCAATCCCCGAGATGTAAATCCAATGCTGCGTTGGGTGTGATGTTGGCGGAGTCTGGCTGCCAGTGGCTCTGTGGAGATTGCAAATAATTGTGGCGACCCGGTCGCGTCCCCCTAGTGATACTAAACCAGTCCAACATTCGCCCATTCACCTTCACGTGTGCCATCGGGTTGCAGTAGATTACCTGTATCTGCTCTACCAACGCAGGGTTGAACACTAACCGGGGTAACAGAGTGAATAGATACTTTCACTCCAGTGAGTCAAACGCTTTGGTTGCGTCCAGTAAAGCAGTCACAGCCTTCACATGGGGGGCTAGATAGTGTAATAGTCCAAATATAGTTCGGAGTTTGTGCGCCGTTGACCGGCCAGGAATAAAACCGGATTGGTCTGGCAACGTAATTTGAGGCAGCATCGACTGTAGTCTGTTTGCAAGCAATTTAGCGTATATTTTGGCATCTATATTAATGACAGTGGCCTGTAGGAGTCCAGTCTAGTGGGGTCTTTGTCAGGTTTCAATATTGTAATGATTGTGGCCTTCCTAAGGGTGGGTGGCAGCACACCAGTTTCCATTGCCTCCATATATACCTGCAATAGATACAGTGCCAGTACCTCTGCGTATTCTATATAAAAGGCCGCTGTCAATCAGTCTGCTCCAGGGGATTTATCTGCTGGCATTCCACTTATCACCTGTCTCACATCCTCAACCGTAATCTCTAAATCCATGTATTCCCGGGCTCCCCTATTAAACCATGCTAGCACCACTGTGTCCAGGTACTCTACAATGGTGGATTGGGTGGGATTCGTCTTTGAAGTGTACAGTTGTTTATAAAATGTAGTCATTATGTGCAATATGTCACTGGGTGTTCTAACTTCTTCACCACTCTCCGTCCGTAGCTCAGTGATGGAGTTTGCTCCTCTTGGGCCTCGTAGCAAAGCAGCCAAGGTTTTGCCTGCTCGTTCTCCCTCACCGTATCGCTTGTGTATATTTACACATGAACGTGGTTTCTCGTTCTGACTCTGTCTGGTATTCTGTTAGTTTTACTCTCTGGTGAGCGAGGGCGCAGGTGGTTGGGGCTTGTCGGATTGATCTCTCAGCTTCGCCTATGTCTCGCTCCAGCCTATGTAGTGTGTTGCGTATGTCCCGAAGCACCCCCGTTTTAAGTGCCATACAATTCCCCCTGATGACCACCTTGAACGCCTCCCATAGAGTACCCGGTGAGTCTACGGTTCCTTCGTTCAGTGTAAAATAATCGTTTATTTTCTTCCTTAGCTCCTCACGAAAGACCTGGTCAAGGAGCGCTCTTGAGGGGAAACGCCAGCTAAAGGGTTGGCGATATGGTGTTGGTATTTGCAGTGTTAGTGTATGATCAGAGAGAGTGCAGGGGCAGTGTACAGCACCTACTACCCATGCGTGAATATCTCTTGACGCAAGCCAGAAATCTATCCTAGACCAGGTGTTACGATGATACGTCATGCACGTGCCTTCTCTATCTGTCGGGAGTAACCGCCTCCAAACATCCACTAAAGAGTGTTCTTCAATAAGTCCCAGCAGGATTTCCGTTGCTTTCGGGTGATGTTATTGCATTACTCCCTGCCTGTCCACATCCGGTGAGAGTACAAGGTTTAAGTCACCCCCCACAGGATCGCAGTGTCCCCCAACATCTTCTGTCCTAGCTCATTAAAGAAAAGGGGATTGTCAATGTTAGGCCCATAGGTAGTTATAATCACAATTGGTGTGTTATATAGTGTCCCTTGTAATAAGATATACCTCCCTTCTCTGTCAACATATTTGTGATGTGTCCTCCAATGTAGCCCTCTCCGAATCAATATCGCCACTCCCCGTGAGTAATTCGAATACCCAACTTCTACCACCTCCCCCCATCTCGAGTGTTTAAGTGCAGTAGCTGCTGCAGTCGTCAAATGGGTTTCTTGCAGCAGGCATACGTCTATTTTGTGTCTCACTAGGTATGAGTGGACCAGCCTGATCTTTCTCTGGTCATTCAGACCCGCACATTCCAGGAGAGACATTTTAACAACATATAAAACTCCTAATATCAACACCTAAACGACAGGAGGCGCGCATTATACAATTGTGGTCCATTAGCAGTGACAGTTGACTATGCAGGAAGACTAGATATAACTTTACCCCCGCACCCACCCCACCCACACCAACCCCCCCAAACAGGTTGGGTACTACCCTCCCCGATCCCCCAGAACTGTAAACAAATGGTCCACAGTAGTGAATACACAGTCATCATCCCAGTGGGGTGCAGGAGTTTGCCGGCAAGTCTCCCCTGTACTCATGACAGGGTGGCCGAGTATAGCACATACGACCCCAGTCCTAATATGTATACTATTATATGTCACAATTATCATCCGTCCGGGAATCTATATTATAAAATAGAGCCCCAGCCACTCTGCAGCTCTTCCAAGTCCACCACAGTTATCCACATACGGACATTACCTGACCTTTGCCTCAGAGTTCAGGTCTCAATACTTATCTACGTGATCTGCTCCAGACATCAGCTCCTAGTCGTTGTCGCTCAAAGGATTCACAGTCTGCTGGCCGCTAGTCCCTTCCTGTTTGCGATCTTTCGCTATCTGCTTAGCATACTGTAACGCTGTTTTTGCATCTGTGAAAAAGATGGGTTTTCCAGGCCCCTGGACTCTCAGTTTTGCAGGGTAAATTAAAGAGTATTTAGTACCCATTTGTTGGAATATCTTCTTGGCCGGTACAAATTCCCTCCGCGCCGCCTGAACCTGCAATATGAAGTCTGGATATAGCGCGATATTGTTGCCTTGGTATTGTATTTCCCCTCTTTCCCTTGCCTATCGCAAAATGTTGTCGCGATCCCTGTAGTTTAACACGCGTGCAACAATGGGCCGCTCCTGGTCTTGGTCCCAGCGTGCGGTGTGCACGTTCTATAAGAAACATGTGAGATAGATCCTGTCTAAACAAGTCTTTCATCATCAACTCAATATATTGCTCCATGTTTTTAATGTCTGTGGATTCCGCTACTCCTGTGATGCGTACGTTGTTGCGCCTAGACCTGGGTTCCAAATCCTCGTTCTGTTGGATCGCATATAAGATTCCGTCCATACTCCGAATCTTCTTGCCCATTTCCGTTTGGCCCTCTTCCGTTTCAGTAACCCTTGTTTCCAATACGCTCATGCGGCCCTCCTGCCTTTCCACCCTGAAGGCTAAGATCCCGAAACATTTCACGGATGTCTTCAGCCGGTGGTGGTTGCGACGCGCTGCCCCCTGCTTGGTCTTGGTTGCTAGTCTCCATATCCATTCCCTTGGCGTTCTTTTTATCAAATGTTATCTTCAGTTGCCGAGTGTCCGGCTTTCCCATCTTGCTTTTTTAGCAACGCGATGTTCACACGTCACCAAAACTCTAGCTTACACCCAAGAACCCAGTTTAAGCGCTCTTCTGAGGTCTCCCACCTGGATCCACAGCAGGACACAACCCACTCCACGTCGTGCCTCACGAAGTCCTTAGCCTGCCGTTTACCACTGTGGGATGCTTCCACTGCCCCAGTGGGCTGCCCACTTCTCTCTTGCGAAGCCCACCTAGGCCGCTTTACCTCTGTATTCTGGTTCCCAGTGTACTTTCGTGCACCTCGAGGTGTTTTAGCCCAGGCAGCTGTCAGCCGGCAATCCAGCACTCCCCCACTAGGCTGCTTTCTGCACGCTGTGTTCTGCACTGCCGCCTCCGCGCCACATTCAGAGGGAAATAGCATTTCTGTCCTCTCGGACCCCTGCGAGTTTCAGGAATGGCTCTCAGATTCTCCCCCTTGCTCTGGTGTCACCAACTTCACTCTGCGCCAGGGCTCCCTAGTCCTGTCCGTTCTCCTCCATGCCTCCCAGGTTGCAGATCATCTTCCAGTGCACCTTACTGTACTCTCCCTCGACCCCTGTGTTTATTTCCTGGGGAGCTTCCACCAACATCTAAAAGTCTAACTCCGGCGGCCTCCTGTCGCTCCCAACACTCAAGGGGCGTCCAATGCACTGTTCGCTGTGAGGGGGATGGAGGGGGGGGGGGGGGGGGGGGGGCTCGGCGCACGCTCCACTAGCATCGTAAATGGCTCAAAATGGCAACCCCCTCTCCAGAAATGCTTCGGCGCTGTCTCTTAGCATGCAGGGAGGGGGTATGGGGGACTTCACATATCTCAGTCAGTTCCCCGAAGTCTCTCCTCCTCACTCGCGCACCTCCTCAGCTCACCTCCGCTCCTCCGGTACCGCCTGTGTGCTGCCGATCACTGCCTCGCGGCACCAGCGGCGGTCGTACTGGTCAGTGCTTCCTCCTATAAGCGGGTCTCACTGGTAGCCGATCGAGCAGTCTTCCTTTCCTGCGGCGCCTCTCTACCGTAGCGCCACCAGCTCAAGCCTGACAGCGCTTCAATGTGTCCTCGCTCGTGTGTGGCCTCTCTTCTCCTCACGGGCAACGTCAAAATCTAGCCCCCGGCTTCCAGCAGCTACAGCGCATCCAGGCCCCACAGTGACGCCAGTGTCAGCCCGCCTTCGTTCTTCAGTTTAGTCCTGCAGCCGGGTCACCGCTTATTTCCTGGCAGGTGCAGAGACGGTTTATCTGTTGCACCTCGTTTGCATGTGAAATTATGGATATTTTTTAAAATTAATTTACTCGGCCGGCAGAGCCGCTTTACAATGCGGCCATTCTGCTGCTCGGCCAACCCACAACCCCCCATTTCCAGCTACTTTACCCAAGGACACAGCCGTCTAGAGTTCCTTTCTCAACCTGGCGGTAAAACGGGTAGGAGCTTCCATGCACGCGCTCTCTTTATGCCGCACAACTGCTCGAACATTTCTGAATCTTTCCCTAGAGGGCTAGACAATTATCCCGCACAAGGTTTATTGCCCGTGCTGATGGTGTGCTGGCATCTTTCTATGTGAAGCGCCAGGCATGCACTTTCAGTTTGGGGCCCTCCTTGTGTGCATTTCGTGCTGTGAGGGTAGAGTGCCCCCAGGTCAGCCATCCTGCGTCCCCTCTTCCCGCCTTCACAGAGTGGTACACCTGGCATTTATTTCCTTTTAGGAGACGCATTCCGCCAGTGAAAGGGGTTTCTATATAGCATCAGAGATGCACCAGTGAAGTGCCACCGTGCGGCTGCTTCTCCCATTAAGCAACGGAAGGGGCACATTAGAAGAGCCGTCCATGCAGCAGTGTCTCCTAACACCATTCACACTTAAGGGGTTCGACCAGGCCAGCTGATGGCACAGAGGCATGCAAATATTATTTGACGTTCTCTGTGCCCCCCCACATCCTCCATTGTTTCGTTTCTTATTTCTATCCGCAGAGTACAAACATGTAATTAAAAGGGCACCAGGCTCTTTTGGAAGTCTAAGGATGGCTTTCCAAAAGGGTTGAAGGTTTCCATCATAAACTGAAGTCCGACTAGCTTTCCTAAGAAGTGCTATCAGTAGAATGAAGGAAGTGCCTGCAGAGGACTTAAGACTCTTAGCGTGAGAGCTATTGTAATTATTACACTGATTGAAACTTGAGTTTTGTGCTCATATCGGTATTACAAGTATTGTATGAAAACACACCAGCTATTCTCAGTCAATATTTCATCAGGAAAAAACAGAAAAAATGCAGAGAAAATGTGAGAAATACCTGTAGAAATAAGTTTGCAAGGTGTAATCCCAGCTGCAAATTCTAAATCCGGAGTGAAAAACTCAGAATGCTGTAGTAATTCTGCACTTCAAATAGAATTTCTGTATCAGATTTCGCAATATTCTGCATTTCAATGTGGTGTTTGTAAAGCACAACTTTGGCGACTGATTTTATCTGTTACCATGAAATGCTCTGTTGGGATCCATGGTGATTTTCTGGGCAGGGTGTTTGTGTATTTGCCCAGGCTTCCATCTTTATACCTTATAAATCACTGGCTATGCCCTCCTCCTCTGTCTTTTGGTTTGCGTCCTACAGTTCTGTCTCCTTAGTTATCTGTTCATCTCCTGTAATGTGCATGTTAGTGTTTTTGATTCCCAGTACAAATTTTCTGGGTTGTGTCAGTGTTCTTGTTTGACCGGTGTCTAAGCCTGGGCGTGAAATTCCGCTTGTGGAGGTTTTTCCACTCTGCGCTTCGCGTAGCTCGCAGAGTTCTGAAAAACTCTGTGGAGTGGATTTTTTCCTCAATCGCCCTCGCAAGCGTTGAGCACAAGCGAGGAAAATCTTACTCCAGACCACTTCCTGGGGAGGTTTGTCAATGTGGGCAGTCGCGGCTGTTCGCTATCGCTCACATTGAGAAACCTTCCTTTCATGTTGAGGAAGCTGCCACTTGAACGTCATAAGAAAGCAGCACACTCTTATGCTGTGCTTGGTTCCACTAGTGCTAATTTTACAGTGTGGGACAGACACCCGGCACTAAAAATCAGTGTGAACGGCACAATGTAATGCAATCCGCCTCTTGTGGAATTCTGCGCAATGTGTCAGAGTTTTATGGGCAGAAATCCGCAAACTTAACCCCAGGCCTACCTGTGTCTTCTTGTACTATTGTCCTTGCCCGTGCTCTTGTTCTCCAGTTTTCCTCTTTTCTCAGTTTCCCTTATTGACCTTTTGAATTTATTGGCCAGTAACTTGAATTTTCTTCCATAGTTTAACATTGACTGGTTTCACTTGGAAATTCTTCTAAGTGTGGAGTTTTGGAACTTACAAATATTCCTCTAAAATCAGCCGAACTACGAATCCCAATTTACTCACCTGTTATCAGGAGAGACTTCAGTGCTGCATTTTTGAGCTGAGTACTGATCCTGAAAAGTAATTCTAACCGTACTTGCCAGTAACTTGAATTTCCTTCCATAGGATATCATTGCCTGCTATATAAAATATATATTAAAAAAATATAAAATAAAATATTAGAATTTCAATATTTAAAAAAAAAAAAAATCCAATTCATATTAAAAGTAAGTAAAAATAGTTTTAAACAATGTAGTAAATCAGTATAAAAAATAAATATAAATTAATACATTTAAAAATTTAAATTTACAAAACCTTTGAAATTCACTGAAAAAAACCCATAGGTTTTAGGGGTGTTATAGCTAGCTGGAGATTTCACTCGTACAAAACCATTGAAATTCCTCCGTTATAGTTAGTTGTACTAACTATAACTCCCGCGCCCGCATTCCACTGCTGATGTCACATATTACATCATTCATGACATGGTCAGTGACATCACTGATGACATCATCCACATGACAATCTGATACATCTCATCATACACTGGTATAACCTTTCAACACTCATACAATATGGAGTACCATATTTGAAACCATTGACACACCAATACAAGTTTCTAAAAACCCACTCAGTGATTCCTACATCTACACACACATCTAAAACACTTACCTATAGATTCATTCATACATGCTAACAAAGATCAATAGAACACTAATATACTTATACACCTACATCGACATTACACACCAGCACACATCCTATTCACTTATGCTGTCATCCTACTCACTTATGCAAACAATTGATCATACTTACATTTACTAAGCTACACACTTGTACAAACACCACTTCTTTTATTTATATAGATAGTAACTCATACTGAGTGTGTTGTAAAATCACTATTACAAGTATACAGTTATCCATACAGTCACTCATACAACCATTGAGTCTTATGTATACTTATTTATATACAACTGTCACATTCACTGCCTTTTAGATTTCTACTTTGTTGGACATGTAGCATTGACAAATATATTTACTCATCACTACACCCATAAAGACATTCACTCACCCAAACAACTGCTTCCACATGCAGCCTTTACCTCATATACCTATTGAATCAAATATTTACACATCTTTGGACAGTCACACACCCTCACCCAAAGACACACATTCACTCTCCCATACAAATACTCACTTAACTAATCATTAACTAAAATAGACTTTCACATAGCTACTAACCAACTTATGCAGTAGTTTACACAAGAGACAGTGATTAAACGGTGTGAATATCTGTATCACTATCCCATACATTTAGTGTCACACTTTAAAATAGTCACTTAAACAGTCAATCACACTGCTAGTAAATCCTTCATCCAGACACGTATACTTCCACTCATTCTTCAACGCAGATTGATAGATATATATATATATATATATATATTTAAATATCGAACCAAACCACATTCACTGGATGATGACATCTTAAATGTCGTGAGTGACGTCTTGAGTGACAATGTCCGTGAGTGACAGTGACGTCTTGAGTGACCGTGACGTCTTGAGTGACCGTGACGTCTTGAGTGACCGTGACGTCTTGAGTGACCGTGACGTCTTGAGTGACCGTGACGTCTTGAGTGACCGTGACGTCTTGAGTGACCGTGACGTCATGAGTGACGTCATGAGTGACGTCAGCAGTGACATCATGAGTGACGTCAGCAGTGACGTCAGCAGTGACGTCAGCAGTGGATTGCGGGCGCACGAGTTATAGTTAGCTGGACATTTCACTCGTACTAACTATAACACCCCTAAAACCTATGGGTTTTTTCAGTGAATATATATTTATATAGATTTATTTAGCATTGTTCCATTGCCCTTGTCTTGAGGAGGCCAAGAAAAAGCCAAAGGCTGAAACGCATCCGCATCGACAATTTTTGGAGGAGATGCTATAAAAAAATAACGAGTGATTTAATAACTTTTGGGACACAATTGAGCCAAAGGAAAAGAGGTGCCTTTGCCGAAAGTGCAGAGCTTGACTACGTCTGAGTGTATCACTCAGAACATATGTGCGAACACTAGTGGAAATATTTTTGGGTACTGGCAACGTAAAGTTGATTTTAATGTTTGTTATATATATTTTTCACATGTATTTTTGTATGTCCTTGTGTAATATATTGTTATTAGGTTCTGTTCAAAGATTGGTCCCATTGTGCGTCTTTAATTAATTAGATAATATATTTTTGTAGGATTGAAGACTGAAGATGGGGTAATTGAATGTTACCTATATTAAAATAAAAGTCATTAATTCCTCCGTACCTATCTTTTTTGTACATGATAATGCAACAATCGACTGTTAGTCTTCCCAGACTACACTCCTGCAGTTCAGCACCAATGGGCATCTTTTTGAGATGTCAAAAAAAAAATAATGGAGGAATATGCTTTAGCCCATCTAGAAAAAGAAACAGAAATGGGTCTACAATACTCCTTATTTACCACCAACCTCAAGATAATGGCAGGACAGAAACTACCTTCCTCACTGACCTTGCAGATGCCTGCGACTGGGCTGAAAACCAGGGGTCTTCCTCCCAGACTGAAGATTAAAGTAGATGGGTGCGATACAAAGCAAAAAGAAAGAATTGGTGACCCAGGCGGGAAACATGGAGGGGGGGGGGGGGGGGGGGGGAGGAGTGATGAGAGCCATTAGTAGCGCTTCCATCGTAGAACATGCACAAGAACGTCAGGTGTTTGCACTGATTGAGGTGGCATCCTTCCAGGGCCTGATCAGGAAAGTTGCAGATTCTTTCATAGGTAGCACAGACGATGTTGCACCTCTAAACGTCAAACCCGTTGAAGAACCTAAACACCCCTGTCCCTTCACCAGGTGACTCCCCAGACAGTAGACTAAGTTCCACATGTTGTGTGGTTTGCCTATTTTTAGATACGGATTTTGGATCAAAATGTTAAATGAGACCCGTAGACCTGAAACATTAACTGACCACGTGTGTGTGTTGTATATGGGGGGGGGGGGGGGGGGGGGGGGGGGAGGGTGTCTCCCTTCTGTGGAGGGGGAGGAAGGGGGGGGTATGGACCACTTACTCGGCAGAGTGCCGTAGCCCAGCATGTCGTTTTACAATGCCACTTGTCAGCATTCTAAGAACTTCAATAGCTAGTGAACTAACTGCCCAGATGGCCTGCCTAACTCTAGACACTCAGGAGCCCATTAGGATCACGGGCAGATCGCCACCGTCCGCATGGCGGTGGTGATCTGCCCGTGATCCGACCCCGCCTGCCACCCAATTCCTTCGCCATATTACTATGGCGGGGGGACCACGGCAGACGGAAAGACCGTCCGCCGCTTTTCCGCACGGTCAACTCGGAAAAGGGTTTTATATGGTGGCGGTGTCTGTTAGACACCATCATCCATATTACTATGCAGGCGGGGACATGCCGCCACAGAAAGGCATGCGGTGTTTGACAGTGGGGGCCCATTACGGGCCCCCAGGGACTCTGGGGTGTGCACATGAGGGGTACCTATGGTACCTCCGCCCCCCCAGCAGTTCCATGCACAACATGGCAGGAACCGCGCGGAGCCTGCCATGTTGTGCATGGAAGTGTACAACATGCCTTCCTGGCATTGTGGCAGGCGGTGCTGAGTGCACCGCCCGCCACAATGACAGGAATGCAGGATGCACCTGCCACTGTGGCGGGCGCATCCTAACTGCCCCCACGGGACCCCTGCTCCTATGGCGGGCGGTCCAGTTTCCGGATAGGCTGGCGGGCAAAGTTGGCCCGCCATCCTAATGACCCCCTTAGTTTCTAGTTGAGGGGCCCCGTATGCATCTACACTCACAGCTCTAGTCCTTTCTGTGCGTACACTCCAAAGAATGTTCTTTGATAACACAATGAAGTTTGGGCAGTCAGCCATCTGCTGTATTCCGCTTATGTTCGGTTTCTAATTTTTCCTTCAATTCTTGAAAATGAAGGTTTTATTCCAGGAAAAGGACGTCCTTCTAGCCACAATCCTTAGTCCTCCGCTTTAAATGTCTTTTTACAATAGAATATAGAACCCACAAAGGCATGAGCCATAGTCCAATACCACACAACTGTGTACTAACGACCACACGAAACAATACGTCATCAAATGCCGTTTATTAGTAACGGGGTACAAGAATGCAAACGCCCTCCTCCAATAACGATTCTCTTCCTTCTCACATTACAAAGTTCTATTACATCATCTCAATAACATGGAATCTCTAGCTCGATTGTAGAGCCTAACCTTGTTGAGATTCCATTTTAAAGGAAAACTACATATACTAACTACAGTCTCCCTCCTAAACACAACCACCTAAATACAACTAACACCACCAAACAAGACAAAGGTAAAGGAAAAATTAACAAAACATCAAAATGCTCACATAACTTAAACCCATATTATACATAAAAAGACGTGTAATAGATACAGCAATATACAAACTTGTATACTAACTTAGCCGAGTACAAAAAGAAGTTACACTAAATCATTTGTTAATCACAACAATGCGTTTCAAATTCCAAACCTCGCCATCTTCCAATGTAATATTTCTAAATAATTTAACAACTTTGAGAGGTTTACTCAATACGGTGATGTCGCAACTCTTCGCTGGTAACCTTCACATCGGATACACTTTTAAGTAAAACCTAAACACGTTTTTTTACTCGGTTTTTCTTCTCAATACAAAGTCACTAGAAAGTTTGATTGCATTCCATCCTCCATCGATCCACACCCGTTTCCTCACCCAATACGGACAAATACTGGTACTGGGTTGCCTCCTGCGAAATAATGCATAAGGATGTGATGGGTGAAAATAACGTTGCGCTGTCTAGACAATTCCATAACTTTGTCCTGGATATCGCCGTTTAAGGTATGGTAGATCCAGTTACATTTGAACATGCAAATAGCTCTTCCTAACGAGTCCACCATACGTTCGTTAAAATTAAACTGTAGAACGTCAACTCTTGGCCTTTAAATGCTATACTGTAAACCGCTTGATAGCATTTAGTGGAAAAGGTGCTTAAAAGGTATCTATTTTGACCCAGTTTTGGGGATTTTAACAGGAAAGACCTGTGGAAGAGTTAAGCAGCTTGAAGGAAAGTATTGCATTATGCCTTTTTGATTCGACATTCCCAGGCACTGGATTGGTTGTCCCTCCTAAAAGGTGGAATAGGAACCTAATCTGCCAGGTGTTGTAGTACCAACTAGAGAGACGGGGAAGAAAGAGTACCTCCTTATTACAGCAGTTTCTTCCTTTGAGGCCGGATATATATTTCATAAAACGGCAGAGACAGTAGTCTCCAAATAACGCCTTGACCTGTAAGACAGGGCCTGGCAACTATGAAAGCTCCTATTGGCCAACATGGTTTACGAGTCACAGAAACCTATAAACATGTGTCTGCAGGTTTAAATGGGGGATCGGAAGCCAAATCCTGCACAATATATACAATGGTATGACTCTCTCCCCAGCACATGGTTATGTGGTGACTTACCTGGATACATTCTGCTCTCAGAATAAATTTAGGTACGAGCGTTAGCATATTCTTCTGGTAATAAATACTATGAGAAACTTTCTGCAAAAGTGGTTCCACTGGTGTAACGCAATGTAGAATTACACCACTTCCAAAGAAGGCATGTTTGAAGGTCAGAAAAACTATGCCAGGTCCCACCTTAAAAGAAAAGAACAAAAATGTTTTTCATCAATACATTATGGAGTCATTTTACCTTTTACATACAATCATGAAATGCTTATGATCTGCAAGAAGTTTTCAAATTAATTCCCAGTCTTCACTGTAGTCACCCCTTATTTACCATCCATCAGTTAATTTAGAGGGTATTACCTAGACATCCAATCCAATGGAAATCATTAATATTTGAGTGGTCTTATTTAGGTATCATCATTATTCCACTCTTACACATCATGTGAGGACTTTAAAATGCCCTTATTTTTTTAACTGGGAATTCAATCTTCTGGGGTATGTTAAGGGTCTCCCTTTGATTCCCTTCAGAATCACTGACATTATTCTGCTATGTAATATATCTGGTTTGAGTCTTGGTACTCTGGTAAGAAACCTAGAGAACCAATGAGAGAATCCAAGACTTTCTCCGATATGGCAGTAGGACTCTTAACAAACACCTCTCGATTTCCTCCATTCTGCCTTAAAAAGGCCAATTCCCAACCAGGCTTTATTCTTTGGCCTCTCAATTCAGTCCCCGGATTTCGGTCTTCCTGATTCCTCAGCACAATCTTTCCTCTTTTCTTTTAAGACTAAGGTTCAGATCCACATATTGGGAATATCTTCACATTTGCATGCTGTACCATTTTTCTTTGCTTTTACATTTTTAGTAACTACTTGGAGACTCTTATTCGAAAGAACCAGATAAAGGGGAATTGAGAATATTCTACAGACGCTAGTAACTTTTGTTCTTTTAATCCTGTATTCGTACTTCGTATTTACAAGTTATTTCACAGCTAGGAACCAAGAGGGGCATTTGCCAAAGTTTACAAGCACGGATGTTGTGATAAGGAACCTTTTTAATACAGTAGACAGAAACTTGATGTTGGAGTGGACCTGAATGTAGACGGTTGGGTCACAAACTTAGAGGTGATGAGTGCTAGAGAGTCCTGGCTGCAGGATGCAATAGGGGCAGTGACTCGTCTCTGCACTACTTGCACTGGGCCCTACTATTTTCATTTATTTATTTTAAAGTTCTAAAAGCGCCTGTTACTCAGGCGCATGAGTGCTGTACATTTGAACATACCAGTAAGAAAATCATCAACAACCTTCTACGCATTAATATTAAACATAAAGACTCACGTTTGGGTTCAGACTCATGTCCCTTAGAGGAGAATTGCATTATGTAGTAGCAGCCACTGACATGACTGTTGCTGTGCATGGGGTATTCTAAAAAGGTAGGCTTGGTACCGGAGATTGAGGGGTTTGTGAAGTATGAGGGCGTGTTAAGATAGAGCCTTCTCCGTGTGACATCCTAGTTAGAACTTTAAACGTGCCACAATAGGAAGCAGATGTAAAGCAGCGATTGTGGATACGTGGTGATATTTTCGAAGACTAGTATTGAGGTGCCATAGGAGGTGGACACTGTGGATTGTGGTAAACCTGCCAGAGTTGTAGTTCCAAAGTCTAGATTAGACACAATCAGCACACGAGCTGCAGATTGCAGCTGAACTAAAGCCAAAAATGTTTTAATTTTCCTTAGAGCCTACAGACATTTGCTGCTTCTGCCATTGTTCATGTGAGGTATCATGAAGAGGGGCAAATTAAGCAGAACACCCAGTGAAATTCTGTGGAGGAGAGAACAGTTAAAGTCTGTAGGCACGAGTTCCCTGAGCAGTGCTAAGACAAACGTTTTGAGGATTTAGGTGAGAACATTATACATTTTGCCATTTTTTTGTAACACTTTTTTGGACTGACTAAGATATTTTTAATCTCTGTTTGGAGCTTGATAGGCACTGATCGCAGTTATGTTATTCCATACCAAAGAGTTTTTATGATCAACATGTATGGAATCATCATATTGGTGTAATGATAATCCTGTTCCTTTGAATACAAATCAATATCTGTGATATTTAATTTCAGCGCTAGTGATAAGATATGAAGTGGAAGCAATGCCAAACAAAAGGGCCAGCATTCAGCACCACCCCTGTAATTTTCTGCTTGTGGCCACCCCAGCCACGATTATAAAAAACAGCCTGAATTGACGGTTACCACTTTCCTTTGGCAATTTGCACATAGTCTGCTGTTTAGAGGCTTCATGAAGTACCCAAGCCTACAACAAAGGGCAGTGTGAAAAGTGGAAACTTTGTCTAATATAGCTTTACCCTAATATTATATGCAACTTCATAAAGAAGTGATGTTTTTAAAGTGATACTGGTATGAGCAATGGTGAAGTGTGCCACTTTCAGGTCTCTCCCATAAACAGATTTTGGAGTCTGCTAGCAAATTGATCTTGGGTCTCTAAGTGGTTTTATGTTCTCCTTTAACCCGTGCTCACAATTCAAAGTCTTTTTTGTCCAGTTCCTTTCTCCTGGTTAGATGGATTTTCTCCTTATTCTGGTTTGCCCTGCTCATGGAGGATTTCAGTCTCACTGTGGTTTTCACCGAATGAGTAGTACCCTTCTGCTGAAAAAGTCAATAAGTTTCACAGTTGAGAGCTTTTAGCTTTGCCAATGCTTTTAGCTTTGCCAATGCTGGTTTCATTAACCGGAGGGGGAGGTGCACGTGTTTACACCCGTTCCAAGTTTTTCCGAATAGGGCCTTTCCATCAAAAGGGAGGTTAAGGATATTGTTCTGGACCTCTAGCCAGAGAGATGTAGCCCTGAGCCAGTCCGGTTGGTGCAAGACAGCTGCCAGGGATGTAATAGCTGTGGTGGCAATGTCCATGGCACAATCAATCACCTCCGAGGATGCATGCTCCCCTTCATGAAGGATATTTTTAACATCTATTATAATGCCCCAAAACTGTGCAGTAGGCGCCTAGACAGTGCAGTAAAGCGATTCTCTTCGATGTCAGCACTCATGGTCAGGGCAGCCAATGCCCTCACAGTTTTGGGGCATTATAATAGATGTGGTGTGGCCAAGCACCGTACTTAGATCAGCTTCAGTAAGACCGAGGCTAAAAAGATCCTTCAGGAAGGGAAGCATGCATCCTCGGAGGTGATTGATTGTGCCATGGACATTGCCACCACAGCTATTACATTACTGGCAGGGCTGTCTTGCACCAACCGGACTGGCTCAGGGCTACATCTTTCTGGCTAGAGGTCCAGACAAGATCCTTAACCTCCCTTTTAATGGAAAGGCCCTGTTCGGAAAACATGTTGATTATGCCCTTCAGGCTATCCAGGCCGACATGGACATGGCCAAGTCGTTAGCGACGCTTCAGTATCGAAAGATACCCTTTAGGAGAGAGCTTGAGGAAGGGGTCTTCCATCATACAGAGGAGGATACCAACCATATCCGTATCCCTCACACCTCCTCCTCTCAGCCCTACCTTCCTCAATACGTTCAGTGTCAACCAGCACCAGCAGCGTAGAGCAGAACTACCCGAAGAGGTAGAGCAGGGCGACAGGGAACAGATTCTTCTCTGAATCAATGACAACCTTCATGGTCCAGCTACATCTCCTCCTCCTTCACAAGCCAACATAGATGGAAAACTATCAGCACACCCACAACACTGGCAAGAAGTAACTACAGACCAATGGGTCCTCAACATTATTCACTTTGATCATACCCTGGAGTTTCTTCAGGTTGCATATACTCCACCTTAGCCAACATTGGTGAAACACGTCATCACTATCCTCACTGGAAAGTGATCTTTCCTAGATTTTAGCTTTTGAAGCCTAATTACCAGGCGCCACTCATGGTCTCGTAAAGTCTTGGTGGAAAAAGTGTGACATGCCTTGTGTTCTTTGGCCTTGTGATTGGGGTAAAGGCAATAGATGCAGCCCTAATGAGGGTCATCAGTATGAAGCCTTTTCTTGGAGCAGGTAGCACAACTTTAAAGAGACTTTTCTCTTCCTTATCTGACAAGCAAAGGCAGTAGAAGAATGAAGATGAAGGGACTACTAGTCCAAAACTCCTCTGTGAAGTAGACAAAAGGGTTGACAAAGACCTTGGAGTAGCTGTAGAATGAAGTAACTGAGCAGAGGTCAGCAGAGTCCCTAGCATGACGTGCGGTGGAAAATCTGAAGGGCAGGGGCTTCTCTCAGGACTCCAGGAGTGTTCTAGAGGGGAGGGAATTGCGATTGGATGACATCTAGATTTGGTCTCCTTTGGTAAACAATGGGTATATGGTACAAAACTAAAGGGGCCTAGGGACATTGTTTTAGTTTCTGTTAACAATATATAGATATTTTGATGTACCAGAGACTCCCATCTTCATCACGGAGAATGGTTCAAGCATGTGACGCTATGGACGTTCCAATACTGGAGTAAATATTGAAACCAGATGACTCAAGAAAGCAACCTTGGCCATGTGAGGGATATGGAAAATGCTACATAAATCACAATATAATATAATGACAGTTTTAAAGTAGTGCCAGTAGGGGCCTGCCAACAAGAAGGCGGTGGCTGAAGAGGCAAACTCAAAGTTCACTTTCTGTAATGGACCAGAAAGATAAATCAATTCACCCTTCAAGAAAGCTTATACTTGCAGGATAACCACCTCAAAGAAGCAAACATACTTTGGACAGAACAAATGGGCTAATAAGTCTTCTAAACTGTTGAAGAACCTGTGTTCAGAAGCTGAAATGTCAGACTCCTAGGATATTGCACAGGAAAAATCTGGTCTATTTAACTCAGTTAGTTTTAAAGATGTTGGAGAGTTGCCACAAAAGAAATGTTCGATTTTTAATAAATACTAAAATCGCTTGCATACCTGCCTGGCTTCAACATGGACATCCAGCAGGGGGCATTGCTTTCCGAACAGAAGTAGTCCATGCTCCAGAAGCAATTGGGAACAGTGCTTGTTTGGTTCGGGTTCTGGCTGCCACTGAACCTAAGATATTTAAAACAAACAAAAAAGGAAACCTAGAGTTTATTTTTTTTAATTAAATTCCAGCCATGTTCTCATTTTAAGCACACCTCGTGGCTTTCTCACAGGCACACAAACGCTATAACAATAAATTAACAGCACTGTATTTTATTTAAACGCCATCAAAATACAAAGATTTGAGTGCATTAAATGGTTCATCCTCAGGAGTAGTAATCTTTGTTTATTAGTACGCGTGGATGATGACAAATACAAGGATGGATTAGTTACTTACCTGTAATCCTAGTTCTCTTCCAGGGGTATACTCAAAGTCATAAGCACTGAATAGTCCCGCCCACGTGCAGGACCCCGGAGCAATAGCCAATAATATGCATATATCTACATATATATATAAATACATATAAATACGCATAAAATAACCATATATAGATAATATGCATATACATATGCAGCCCAATATACACCATACTAGGCTTAAAAAACTGCCATTATTGCCTGTAAAATCTTTACATTTGCTAAATAAAGACATATACATTACATTATATGACAATGCAAATAAGAAGAAAACACTGCCCTGGTTTTCTTTGAAACACACAACCTTTATTTTCAAAGGTAAAAACAGGCAGGATCATAGAGGCAGCTTTAGCCTAGATAGGCTGCATAGTAACAGAAAAATCTGGCGCTGTGCCTTTAAGACCTCTGTGAGCCTCCAGGCTCCCATCATGCACCACAGGTGACAGTTAGGTCAGTTCTTTTGGACGGCGTATAACAGTGTGATAACTGCATGGGTAACATGTAAAATAGACCGCTCTGGTACTCCCCCGGGGAGGAGGGTGGGTGTGCTTATGACTTTGATGAGTATACCCCTGGAAGAGAACTAGGATTACAGGTAAGTAACTAATCCTTCTCTTCCAGGGGATACTCATCAATAGTCATAAGCACTGAATAGAGTAGCAAGCCCATCCCATACCCTGTGGACGAATACCAGACTCTCTAAACAGTATACTAATATATATATATTACCCAAACAAATTCCTCAGGGATGCTTGACCAACTTGAGCATCCGCCTGAGTATCAGAATCAAGGCAGTAATGGCGAGCAAAGGTATGAACCGAATGCCAAGTAGCTGCCTTACAAATTTCATGAACAGGAATATTTTTAAGCATCGCAATAGTAGCAGCCTTTCCTCTAGTGGAGTGCGCTCTCGGTTTGCCCGGGAGCTGTTTTCGTGCCAACTGATAAGATAACGTAATGCATAACACAATCCATCTAGAAATGGACCTCTTAGACGCAGGCAAGCCTGTATTCAGAGGACCGTAGTTCACAAACAGATGATCAGTCTTTCTAGCACTCTTAGTTTTATCAAGGTAAAACTTCAAAACTCTTTAAATCCAAAGAGTGTAGAGCTTTTTCAGCTGGAGTGCTCGGATTAGCAAAAAACGTAGGCAGTGTAACTGACTGGTTAATGTGAAAATCCGAGACTACCTTAGGAAGGAATCTTGGATGAGTCTGAAGCACCACTCTATTCGCATGGAAAACGAGATAGGGTTCTGTAGCACAAAAAGCCTGAATCTCGCTCACCCTGCGGGCAGAAGTGATAGCTACAAGGAAGGACACATTCCACGACAGATGTTGAAGGGAGGCCTTATGAATAGGTTCGAATGGAGGACCCATCAATTTAGACAAAACCACATTAAGCTCCCAAGGAGGAGAGGGAGCCCTCACGGGAGGATACACTTTCCTGAGACCCTCCAGAAAATCCTTCACAACTGGCATTTGAAAGAAAGAAACCTGGGTAGGGGACTTTCGATATGCTGTTATTGCTGCCAGATGGACCTTTATAGAGGAATACTGTAAACCTGCTTTGGCCAAAGTAAGTAAGTATGGTAACAGTACCTGTTCCTGACCTCGAATAGGGTCATGACCTTCAGCAGCACACCACATGAAAAACCGCTTCCACCTGAAAGCATACGACTTTCTTGTAGAAGCTCTCCTTGCCTCTCTTAAAATGTGCATACAGTCCTGCGAGAGGCCTAGATGTCCATACTGGACGAACTCAGGAACCATACTGCAAGCCTCAGGGATGGCAGGTTGGGATGGAACACCCTGCCGTTCTCTCTGGTCAGCAGATCCGGACAGCAAGGAAGCCTCCTGTGCGGTACTTTGGATAGATACAGGAGATCCGGGTACCACCATTGGCGAGGCCAATCCGGAGCCACCAGGATCATGTCTGTCTTGGACTTGTACAGCTTCTTGATCACCAAGCTAATGAGTGGAATCGGCGGAAAAGCGTAGAGTAATGTCTCTGACCAGTCCATCCATAGAGCATTCCCCTTGGACCCTCGTTGTGGGTACCTGGACGCGAATACGCGGCATTTTGCGTTTTCGGCGTCCGCAAAGAGATCGATTTCTGGTGAACCCCAGGCCTGGAAGACATCTCTTATCACTTCGTCTTTTAAGACCCAGTCGTGTGCTTCTGCGAGGTGTCTGCTTAGGTCGTCTGCTTGGACATTGAGGACGCCGGGCAGATGGACAGCGGACGTTTTCATACCCCGAGCCAGCAGCCACTTCCAGATTGCTTGCGCTTCCAGCGACAGAGGTCTGGATCTCGTTCCGCCCTGCTTGTTCAGATAGTACATCGTTGTTGTGTTGTCCGTCTGAACAAGCAGAGAGGAGGTCTTGATCGCGGGAAAGAAAGCCTTGAGAGCTAGATGGACAGCTCTGAGTTCCAACATGTTTCTCTGACCACACTCCTTGAACTTGAAGGGACCCCAGATGGGCGCCCCATCCCTGAAGGGACGCATCTGTCACCAGCGATCGTATGGGCATGTGCTCTTGAAAAGGCAATTCCGCTACCAGATGACTCCGCTGCATCTACCATCGAATGGAGATCCGCACTGACAGAGGTAGTGACAGTTTGTACTCCAACGGTTTGAAAACTGGGACCACTGATCCTCCAGAGCCTGCTGCAGAGGTCTCATGTGCAGCCTGGCGTTCGGAACGAGGAAAATGCAGGACGCCATGGACCCTAGCAGAGACTAGATCTGTCTGGCTGTTGGTCGAGGAATCTTTAGCAAGGTTTGACACTTGAGGAGAATGGGGGATAGTCTCTCCTCCGAAGGATACGCTTTTGCGTCCTTTGAATCCAGAAGTGCGCCCAGGTAGTGTATCCTCTGCGTGGGATTGAGGATAGACTTTTTGAAGTTTACGTGAAGGCCTAGTCTCCGCAGCTGATGTATGCAGAACGTGAGATGTTGCTGAAGCAGAAATCGGAGACGCACTCTTTAGCAGCCAATCGTTTAGATAGGGATAGACGAAAATATGTCTCTTCCTTAGGAAAGCCGCTACGACTGCCATGCACTTTGAGAAGGTGCGAGGAGCTGACTTTAGCCCGAAGGGCAAGACTGAACTGATAATGGCTGGTTTGTATGCAAAACCTTAGAAACTTCCGATGCTTTGGGGCGATGGGGATGTGAAAATAAGCATCTTGAAGATCTATGGAACACATCCAGTACCTTTGATGCAGAAGTGGAATTATTTGATGTAACGCCAGCATTCTGAACTTCTCGCCGAATGAATTGATTGAGGCGCCTGAGATCTAGTACGGGCCTGAACTCCTTGTTTGGACCTTTCTTTGGAACTGGAACATATCAGGAGTAAATGCCCTGTCGACGCTGTGTCTTCGGGACCTCCTCGATGGCCTTCTTTAGGATTAATGCAGACACCTCCTGCTTCAAAAGATGAAGTCGATGGATCGCAGTCTTTTGAGGAGGAATGGAAGGTGGAGGAGACTTGAACCTGATTGTATATCCATTTTGTACAATATCCAGCACCCATTTGTCGATTGTGATGTTTTTCCACTCTTCCAGGCAAAAACGAACACTTCCCCCCCACCGGAGTGGGTAACGGGCTCAGGGGAAGCAAAAACTCACTGTTTTTGTTGCTGCTGCTTGTTTCCAGGTGCAGATGGTCTGGAAATGCCACCCCTTCCTCTACCAGGACGACGCTGGGAGAACTGAGATCTTCCCGGATTCTGCTGTGACGACCATTGAGGGGTTTGAACCCTCTGTTGGTTCTGTCTCCGATTGTAAGGACGGTATTTTCTCTTAAAGTCCTTTCTCTTTTCAAGAACAACAGCTCTCACCGTATCAAGCTCAGTCTTCATTCTCGACATCTCATCGTCAGCATGAGAGCCAAAGAGTGATTTTCCATTAAACGGCAGATTAAGTATTCGGTGTTGCGCTTCAGGCTTAAGACCCGTAAGCCTTAGCCAAGCTGAGAGCCTAGAACAGAGTCCATGAGTGTAGACAGGTCGGAAGCATCAGCAGCTGCGCTAATCACCTGGTTAGCCACTAGCCCACCTTCATGAAGGATTTCAAGAAAATCATGCTCGTCTTCTTTGGGAAGTTTTTCTGCAAACCGAGACATGGAATCCCATAGTGCGCGGTCATAGCGACCCAGTAAAGCGGAGGCGCTGGCGACTCATGTAGGAAGCAGAGGTGGCACACATTCTCTTCCCTACGGAGTCCATAGCTTTGCTGTCTTTATCAGGAGGCACAGAGGATGACGTCGCTCCTGTCTAATTCTTACGTGCCGCTGACCGAATCAGGTTGTGGCTCAGACCTCAGAAATAAAGGATCGTTGTCCGGAGCCTTATACTTCTTCGCGATCCGCGAAGGAACCGTTCCCAAAGATACAGGAGTTAAGAACTTGTGCTCCGCAGGCTCCAACAGACCTGGAACCAGAGGAAGTAAAGGCCTTGATGATGATTTCTGATGTAACGTTTCAAAAATGACCGTTGCCTTGGCAGTAGAGACCGGCATCTCGATATTAAGTTTTGCTGCTCCATGACAGAACTTCATTGAAGGTAATTACGTCATCAATCGGCGAAATCCTACTTGGAGGAGTTGATGACAGCGTCGGTGAGTAGTCCCCCTTCGAATTTGTAGACCTTGTCGAAGATCTAGTATCGCGTCTCCTAGAAGAACGGTGACACGAAGACTTAGGAGAGGGTGAAGTCCGCCTCCTCTCTGATGGAGACTCTCTCGGAGGAGTACGCTCACGTCTTCTCGGAGAGTGCACCACCTGTAAAAGGGGCAATCTTGATCTTGAAGTAGGTCTTACCGACACAGGAGACCTGGAGTAAGACCTTGGAAGGTTAATCCTCCTTATCTTCCAGTCTCTGATCTCCCCCAGCCATCGTGGCGAGATATTAGCCCCTGTAGGGGAAGGTGCTCTTGAGGGCTCTGGAGAGATTTGCACAATCCGCAGCCCAGGGGAGGAAGAGGAACTCCCAGAAGACACAATAGAAACCTTAGACCGGTCTTTGGACACCGTTCTAGGCCTCTTAGCTGCAGGAGACGTCGACGACTGCCTCCTCAACGTCGATTTTTTCCTCGGCAGCGACCTCGGCGGCAGCGACCTCGGCGGCGATGGTCTCTTCGGCGTCGACGTCAAGCGCCTCGACGGCGACTGTTTTCTCGGCGTCATGTGCCTTGACGCCACATGACTTGGGCTCTTCGACGTCGACGTCATGGCACCTCTGGACGGCGACCTTGACTGATGTTTCGAGCCTCTCGGCGGTGACCGTCGACGAGACTACGTAGAGTCTCGCCCGCTCACAGTCGTAGGGGAGCCAGACCTGGACCGCCTATGCTCATGTCACTTCTCACCTTGCTTCAACGGCGAACTCTTAGACGGCGAGGGATGTTTCTACGTTGACTGACACCGCAACGGTGATTTCGATGCGGATTTTGAGCACACAGGTACCTTAGAAGAAGATCTGTCCCTCGAAGTTGAAGGAGACCGATGTTTTCTCGTCTCCCCTCTATCCTTGCGCTCTTTGTGCTGAGAAGGCTTCCTGGAATGAAATTCTTCTCTTCCACTCACAGTTTCTCCTCTGTCATGCAGGGACTGAATCCTGCTCTCTCTCAAAGTCCTATTTGATAACTTGCTGCAGTGGTAGCAGAGTTCTGGCTTGTGAGAAGATGGTAGACAAGCTACACAGACCGCATGTGGGTCTGTATTGGCCATTTTTTTTACCACAGGCCTGGCACTTAACAAATAAGGCCGGCATTATGACTGGAAAAATAGCCAAAAAACAGCAAAAAATTGTTGGATTAGTCAGATAATGACTAAAGACGTTGAGTAAAGACGAAAAAAGTAGAGAAATACCAGAAGAAAGTGAAAAAATATCACCAACTGGCAAGCTCTATGCTCCAGGATCCTCACAGAAGGAGCCGGAAAAAAGAACTGACCTAACTGTCACCTGTGGTGCATGATGGGAGCCTGGAGGCTCACAGAGGTCTTAAAGGCACGGCGCCAGATTTTTCTGTTGTTACTATGCAGCCTATCTAGGCTAAAGCTGCCTCTATGATCCTGCCTGTTTTTACCTTTGAAAATAAAGGTTGTGTGTTTCAAAGAAAACCAGGGCAGTGTTTTCTTCTTTGCATTGTCATATAATGTAATTTATATGTCTTTATTTAGCAAATGTAAAGATTTTACAGGCAATAATGGCAGTTTTTAAGCCTAGTATGGTGTATAGTGGGCTGTGTATATATATATATATATATATATATATATATATATATATATATATATATATATATATATATATATTATATAGTTATTTTATGCGTATTTATATGCATTTATATATATATATGCAGATATATGCATATTATTGGCTATTGCCCGGGGTACCGCACGTGGGCGGGACTATTCAGTGCTTATGACTATTGACTAGTATCCCCTGGAAGAGAACTAGGACTATTTTCTACATCCTAATGAGTGGTTGTGCATTAGCAATCTTATTTAGAGGGGGGGAGAAGATCAGAGCAAGAACCACAATATTATTCAGGGTGCATGTTACCAATGGCCTTCAGCGGCGAAAGCTAACCAATCATCTGTATGTCATTCCTTATAGTGGATTAACAATTTCATTAAATCTGTCTTTTCCGGAAGTCCCTTTTCTTCTTTGATCTCGAGTGGCATACTGCAGCGAATTTTCGGATATGTCTTGGTTATTAAATTCTCGTACAGACCAACAAATTTACTTAAAATGGGCATGCACTTTTTCAAAACTACTAGTGCCGATACACAACTCCGTTGCAAGCCGAGCCGAGTCATTTTCTATCACCTTCTTAGGTTTACACAATTGTAGCAACTTATTGTAGTAGAGTAGGATCTGCTTACTATGGTTACCCCCACTTTTTGCTGGCGTTTCAAAGTTTTTCGACTTAGCCTGGCTGGGTCCCTGCTAACCAGGAACCCAGCCTAGCTGCTGGTACCACAGGGCATAGGGCATAGAGGTCTACCAGGGCCTGAAGCATGTATTATGCCACCCCTGGGAAGCCTTCCAAAATGGCACCACAGGTCTGCTACTGCAGCCTGGGTAAGGTGGTGCATGCACCTCTTACTAAGATATAGGTTACCTATATCTACCTTTAATCAAGGACACATATAAACCTACAAGTCACTCCTAGGGCAGGCCTTATTAATCCTGAAGTCAGAGTGTTTGGTTTTGTGTGAGAGGGTGCCCATGCATGAGCAGGACCCCTCTGCAGCTTTCGGAATCTATTCCCCAAGGTTGTTCTGTGATGCAGCCAGACCATATACTCTTAAATGCATTATAACCTCGCTGTAAATGCTAACTTTGGAATGGCTGCATGGAAACATGTGTTTGGAATCCAACCACCCCCGCCAGCCCTGGCGGCGGGGGTAGAATTCCACCCTTCTAGAGGGAGAGACATGTACACACTGACCTAACCGGTAATAGTTTAAAAGAGCCCCAGCATAAAAAAATGGATGCTGCAGCCACAGACACGGGTCTGACCTCCTGCTGCTGGACGAAACTCTGGCAGGGGAGGCCTGGACAATAGTTTTCCTGACACAGGGAGGTGTAACCACCTCCCAAACAGGCTTTACTGTATTGGGGCTAGGTGGGTATATTCAGACAGTGCTGCGGCCAAACTTGGTGTCCATGAGAATATCCCAGTTCAAACCAGTTGCAGGGGCACTCAGCCCCTGCTCTGGCGCGAAACTGGACAAAGGGAAAGGGGTGTAGCCACCCCCTCCCTACATCCTCCCATAGGTGGGCCCCCAGAGTATGTCCAACCCCCTAACTTATTACAAGTATGGGACCCCCCCGTCCCTACAACTTCAGATTACACCTTGACGAAACTCTGCAACATATCCTGGAACTTCGACATTCTACACAACTAGAAGACGGAACAATCTCTTGGGGTCAAGGAGTGACTACCCTACTCAAGCAGGCACCAAAGAAGCATCTTGCCGGTCCGCATTTCCGAGGCTCCCGCCGGACCCCTTAGTATTTGCGACTCAAGACATGTACTTCCAGACCTCAGAGGCAGACACGAGATCCCAGCAAAGCGGAGACCCGCAGCCCTCACGAGTGACGTGGGAACAGAACTCCTGGACACCATGCACATTTGCTAGTGCATCCACTTCCAGAGCTTTCCTGAAGTTGTGCATTGGGCTACTTGTAGTCCAAGCCCGGAGCACCATCTGCACCGAAGATTGTGGGCCTACACTCCACGAGTGTTCCGTGAGCCCGCTCGTAGTATTTCTGCTTGAGGCCCCTTCGAGATCCCTGGTCCGTCGACTGGTGGGTCCCCACGAAGGAAACTTGGGCTTCCCTGGTTGCTCCAGACATGCCCTGACTGCCCTCCAAAGGAGAAGTCCATCAGACGATGCTGGTCTGCAACAAAGCCAATCTCTGCTTTCTGCGTGGGTTGCTGTTGCCAAGGCTTGTTGGGTCCAATCCGGAAACTGACACTGCAGCACTCGACATCCTTTGTGGGACACCTCAAATCCAGCTCCTGGTTGTCGTTGACGCCTCCTGGTCCTGTTGGCTGAATAGTCAAGATTCACCTTCTTCATCTGAAATCACCCGACATCGGTGGGCATCCGCTCATCGCCTTCCTGGTCACTGGCAGGTGACCCAAACTCTGTCCCCTCTGCTTTCAGGTTCTTCACATCTCTGACCCACCCTTGGATCCACCTGGACACTTTCCACTTGGTCGCCGGCAGCACTCTGCAGCAGCTCGCCATTACAATCGACAACAAAACCAGACACGAAAAGACACCTATGCACCCGGCTTCCCTGGGTGAGGTAACTGGAGTACTCCAGTGCTCTCGTGGGTGTTGACTCTAGAACCTCCTAGTTCTAAAGGGGTTTGCTCCAGGTCCTCTTCCAAGTGTCCTTAATCTTTAAATTTCTAACCGCAACTTTCCCCATAGAAGTTAATGGTGATTTGCGGCTGTGTTTAGACACTGCAGCACATCCCCCGTGGGTCCCCTGTGTCACTACCTTGGGTGGTTCCTGGTGGCCCCAGCGGTTCTAAAGGCTCTAGGCCTTGTATCTATGTCAGTCGTGGTTCTTATATCACTTTAATATATGGTTTGGTACGCCCCTAGGTCTCAACGTATATTGTGCTAATTTACTGTGTGCTAATTAAGTTTACTGAATGTACTTTTGCCTAGCCTCAAAGGGACTAGAGGGATGTGTTTAGTGTATATATATATATATATATATATATATATATATATATATATATATATATATATATATATATATATATATATATATATATATATATATATATATATATATATATATATAAATAAATAACCTACTGGCGGTCGCCAGTAGGTATATATAGTTAGGATTGATTTCCATAGGGAAATCGCAACATTTTATTGGGAATAACTTTGACGCCGGTTGAGGAATCTGCCTGAATTTTTCAGCAACTTTGCCTCGCGGCGCTCCGGTCCTTCCCTGAAAGTTTGGGGGGGGATTCATCAAGCGGGGGCCGAGATAAAAGGGGGGTCCCAAAACGTGTTTTCCCCATGTTAATTTCCATAGGGTGGTCTGTCGCACTTTTAGCTCGAACGGCTGAATGGATTTTCACCAAACTTGGCAAAATTGTAGGGACTGGTAGCCCGATGTGCCTTTGTTATGTCTCAAGATATGTGCTCCAGAGGATTTTGAGTAATTTAGGTTCAAAAAAATTTATATATCTATGGCCGCGCCCCGGTACGCACACCGGGCGCTCCATGCGACTTGCGCACGGGAAGCTGATTGGTTCTCGGGTGTCTGTAAACATTCGAAACAGTCCGCAGCGGCCGCCATCTTGTGTCTCGGTAGGATTGAGACACAAGAGGTGGCAAAAATCAAATGGGGGAAATGACCAGAAGGGGGCAGGGTAGACCCCCCCTGACCCCCTAGGTTTGATGTGGGGGCCATTAAAGGGTCCCGTGGGGCAATTTTTTTTTTCTTTTCGTTTTTCGCGGGGGGAGCGCCCGGTACGCGTACCGGGGAGTGTACCTTGGGGAACAATAGTGAAAAAAATTATATAATCATAATAAATAATAAAATAATCATTTTGAGTGATTACAGGTAGGGTAGCTCTGAAAAGAGCTTTTGGTTCTGTGGCTGTTTTAGGTTCCTACAAGTACGTCCCACATGCACACAACCCCACACCCACACACACCTCACACATGCACACCTCCACCCACACCCAAACACCCCACACCCCCACACCGACACCTTACACATCCACACCCACACATCCCACACATCCCACACACACACACACCTCACCCCCAACACACGCACACACAGATACCTCACAGACACACCTCACACATCCCCTCCCCCCACACACACACACACACACACGCACACCTCACAGACACACCCACACATCCCACACATACTACACACATCCTACACACATACCCCCCACACCCCACACACACCTTACACACCCACACCCCCACACCTTACACATCCACATCCCCACCCACATACCCCACACACCTATACACCCACACCTCCAGCCACACCCAAACACCACACACACACACACCATACACCCCCACCTACACCCACACCCCCACCCACACACCTCGCTCCCCCCCACACACACACACACCTCACACACACACCCCACACATCCCCCCACACACCCCTCACCCCCCCCACACACACACACCTCTGACACACAACACACACACACACACACACACCCACACACACACCCCCCACACACCCCACACACACACCCACAGATCCTATACCCACAGATCCTACACACACCCCACACACACATACCCCTCCCCACACACACACCCCACACCCACCCCCCCACACACACACACCACTCACACTCATTTGTTTTTCTTTTTTTGAGGGGGTGCGCGCCCCGGTACACGTATCGGGTACGCGTACCCTGGAGAAAAAAAGAAAGACAGTTTTTTAAAAATGTAGCATTTTTATATAAATTGGAGGTAGTTCTGAAAAGAACTTTTTTTATTCTTATTGTTTTATATTTTTTTATTGTTTTTTGTACCCCGCGACTTTAAAAAAAAAAAAACTTTATTTGCCTTGGGGGTCCTTGTGGGACCCCCCTGAGCAGGCCTAGGGGGTCAGGGTGTTTCTACTCTGGCCCCTTTGCGAGTTTCACACCTTTGTTTCACTGCTTTCTTGTGCCTTGGTTCGAACAAGGCACAAGATGGCTGCCAGGGACACCCAGTATGCAAGGGGAATTAGTTCCCCCTCGTCAAACATGCACGGGGGCTGCGTTGCAAAGAGGTGTAAAAAAAGGGTGTGGCCTCATTACACCTCTATGCAATGCAGCCATCTGGCGCATACTGGAGGCTCCTGGTGGGCTAGTTGGCCCCCAGGGACCCCCATTATGCAAGGGGAATTAGTTCCCCCTCTGCAAACGCGCCAGGCGGCTGCGTTGCAGAGAGGTGTAACAAGGGGCATAGCCTCATTACACCTCTGCAATGCAGCCCCCTGGCGCATACTGGAGGTTCCAGGTGGGCTAGTTGGCCCCCAGGGGCCCCCAGTATGCAGGGGGAATGAGTTCCCCCTCTTCAAACATGCACGGGGCTGCGTTGCAGAGAGGTGTAAAAAGGGCCGTGGCTTAATTACACTTCTCTGCAATGCAGTCCCCTGGTGCATACTGGAGATTCCTGGTGGGCTCTCAGGCCTTATATAGTTAGGAATTAGGCTCAAGAAAGTAGAAAAACAAACGTGTAGAACACAAAAAGGGGGCAGGGTAGGAACACCGACCCCCTAGGGCTGCTCAGGTGGTCTCACTAGGATATTAATATATTTAAACGTTATCCGCTAATAGAATTAGCATTTAAAAAACCTTTGAAATTCACTGAAAAAACCATAGGTTTCAGGCCTTATATAGTTAGGAATTAGCATTTAAAAAACCTTTGAAATTCACTGAAAAAACATAGGTTTCAGACCTTATATAGTTCGGAATTAGCATTTAAAAAAACCTTTGAAAATCACTGAAAAAACCATAGGTTTCAGGCCTTGTATAGTTAGGAATTAGCATTTAAAAAAACCTTTGAAAATCACTGAAAAAACCATAGGTTTCAGGAGTTATATAGTTAGGAATTAGCTTTTACAAAACCTTTGAAATTCACTCAAAAAACTATAAGTTTTAGTGGTGTTATAGTTAGCTGGACATTTTACTCATACAAAACCATTGAAATTGCTCCTATATGGTTAGTTGTACTAAGTATATATCGCGCACCCGCAATCCACTGCTGATGATAGATATTACAACATTCATGACATGGTCAGTGACATCACTGATGACATCTCAAATGACATCACTGATGACATCACTGATGACATCACTGATGACATCACTGATGACATCACTGATGACATCACTGATGACATCCACGTGACAATCACATACACCTTTTCATACACTATTACAATTTTTCATCACTCTTTGTAAAATACAGAGTATCATATTTTAATCCATTGTCACAGCAATACAAGTATCTAAAAATCCACTCAGTGATTCATACATGTATACACACATCTAATCCCTTACCTATGGATTCACTCATACATGCTGTCAATGAACAATAGAACACCATCAAAAATACTTATACATCTATATCGACATTAAACAGCACGCATCCTATTCACATATGAAGTCATCCTACTCACTTATGCAAACAATGGATCATACTTACATATTTACTTAGCAAAACACTCATACAAACACCACTTCTTCTATTCATTTAGATAGTAAGTCATACTTAGTGAATTATAAAATCATTATTACAAGTATACAGTTATCCATACAGTCACTCACACAATCATTGTGTCTTATGTATACTTATTTATATACAACAACTGACACATACACTGCCTTTTATTTTTCTAGTTTGTTGGACCTGTACCTTTGAGAAATATATTTGCTCATCACCACACCCATAAAGAGATTCCCTCACCCAAACTGTTAGAACATGTAGTTTTAACTTCATATATCTACTGAATAAACTATTCACACATCTTTGGACAGTCACACACCCTCCACCGAACCACACACACTTTTACACTCCCATACAAATACTCAGTTAACTAATCAATAACTAATATACACTTTCACATAGCTAGTAACCAACTGTAGAATCAGTTTACACAGCAACTGACAAAGTGATACAGATATTCACACAGTTTAGTCACTATCCACTATATTTAGTGAGACATTATAAATTGGTCAAGTAAACAGTCAATTACACTGCTACTAAATCCTCCATCCAAATATTTATTTATATATATCCACTCATTCTTCAATGCAAATTGCTATATATATAATGCATATTTAAATAACGAAGCAAACCACATTCACTGGATGATGTCATCAGTGATGTCATTTGAGATATCAGTGATGTCACTGACCAGGTCATGAATAATGTAATATGTGACATCATCAGCGGTGGATTGCGGGTGTGCGATATATACTTAGTACAACTAACTATATAGGAGCAATTTCAATGGTTTTGTATGAGTAAAATGTCCAGCTAACTATAACCACTAAAACCTAGTTTTTTCAGTGAATTTCAAAGGTTTTTTTAAATGCTAATTCCTAACTATATAAGGCCTGAAACCTATGGTTTTTTCAGTGAATAAATATATATATACATATATATACATATACATATATACATATATATATATATATATTATACCACCAACCAAACTTTCATCATCAAAAGAGGCGCTGACTCCGTGTATCTCAGTTCAAGGGTTTATTTGTTACAACAGCTTCTGCTCAGACGCGTTTCGGCGGCTCTTCCCGCCTTGCTCACTAACATCAGACCCATTGAATCTGCGCTATATATACACACACACATGTTACACAATCACATGAGTCATAATTGTAATTTTCTAATTGGTTTAGTGTTGCCATGGTGATTCTGGTTACACCCACATGTCTACGTGACCACTTCCACGAATATAACATTGCTATTACACAACAGCATACATATGATCATGTTTGACTAAACATTACCGTCATGTTTAAACAATATGCTGACATTGCTTCGTATTTCATTTAATCAAAATACCCTGTGTTAAATTTATTTAATTCACCACATTGCGTTGAGGCATTCAAAATTGCGCCCTTCGTTAAATTACTTTGATTTCGTCACAGCTCTTGGGCGTGATTGATGGAGGGGTGTGTGTCACTGCCCAGGCTGGTGATTGGTTTTTGTGCGAAGACCTACAAAGGGGCTCGGTAACACCGGGGATCGGTTTGCTGGCCTGGTGGCAGAGTCAGAACATGTTACAGCCTTCCCAGTCCCTCCTCGTGCGTCTGGTAAGTGAAGCGTGTGATTTTCCGCGTTCACATTCTTATTGTGAGCGCACATATTCATGTTAGCCTCAATGAGCGGCAGATTACGCGCTAGTGCGCACCCTATGTGTTCGGTATTGTGCATATCCCACTACGTTAAGGTTCAACCGATTTCACATATTTTACGGGTATTAAACTTACAATACGAAGTGAAGTTTTTGGTGTGGTAAGTGGGTGCGGATTCCATGCGACTTGTACTGAAATTAGTATACTGATCGCGCCATCTGGGTCTTTGTTACATAGGTACTCAGGTACTGTAAGGGTAGGCTATTTAAATGTGTACACTGAGGGCTTCATCAGCGTTCAGCCCTACGGGGATCTTGGAATTCAACAGAATAATGTATCTGGATTCCAGACGGCGTAACGCAAGCTTGCGATTGCCGCCTCTTACATTTCTTGGGATGCTGTCAATGACGAAGTATGTCA
The DNA here is from genome assembly GCF_964261635.1 of Lissotriton helveticus. NCBI lineage: Eukaryota > Metazoa > Chordata > Amphibia > Caudata > Salamandridae > Lissotriton > Lissotriton helveticus. The sequence goes on along the minus strand of NC_136065.1, from coordinate 262,736,267 downwards.
GACCTTTTGCGTCCCCTCCATGCATCTCATGGATATGTCTCGCTACTGGGTAGGCTGGGTCCTTGTTGGTGATAGCTCTCAGGTGTTGTAAGATTCTTACATGCACTTGATGTATAGTCGACCCTACATATTGTTTACCACATTCACATACAAGTACATAAACGGCGTATTCCGTTTTGCACGTGAAGTGTTGCCTAATGACATAGGGTTGCTTGCGAAAGGGTACTATGACACTCGTAGTGTTTTTCCCATGGGTACAAGCTTTACATTTGGGACATTTTTTGAAACCCTTTTGCGACTGGAACCAGTTTTTCTGTTTTTGGATGGCTGGGGCATTGTTGACCAACTGTTGACGCATTGATCGGGCCTTCCTGAAGGATACCAATGGTTTGTCACCCACTTTATCCCCTATGATTGCGTCATTACGGATCAATGGCCAGTGCCTTCTGAGTATTCTTCGAAGGTTGGCATGGTGGCGATTGTAGCCCGTAATTAGCCTCGGGGGTTGCCTTTCCTGTTGATTGGGTCCAGATTTTGTCACATCAGGGAATAGTAGCTCCCGTCTGTTTTTGGCGCTACATTTGACTTCCGCAATTTTGCATGTTTTATCAGTGTACCCTCTGTGCTTTAATCTCGTACAGAGATTGGTTTTTGCTTCAGTTAACCCTTCCTTGGTACTGCAGTTTCGAGTCATCCTAAGACATTCTGCGTATGGGATAGACTGTTTTAGAGGTGTCGGGTGGAAACTGTTAGCATGGAGGATTGTATTGCCCGCAGTGGGCTTTCTGTACGTGCGTGTCTGTATTGTGTCTTTCATAACAAACAGTTCTACATCCAGGAATTGTATACTTTCTTTGTTTGCATTACAGGTAAATTTGAGATTCAATGAATTTTCGTTCAACTGTTCAGTGAAACTCCTCGCACTCTCCTCACTGCCCTCCCACAAAATAAAGATGTCGTCAATGAAACGTTTATAGATAACAACATTGTGGTTCATTGTTTGTCCATATAGTTTCAGTAGCACCTGCTCCTCCCACCAGCCCATATGCAGATTTGCATAGCTGGGAGAGAAGCAAGTGCCCATCGCCGAACCTTGGATTTGTTTGTAAAACAGTTTGTCGAATATAAATGTATTATTCGTAAGGCACCACTCACACATCTCCAACAGCATTTTAGTGTGTTCATATTGGTTTATAGGTCTTTTTCCCAAGAAATATTTTATGGCATTGAGACCGTCCTTATGCCTAATGCTGGTGTAAAGAGCTTGGACATCAAGAGTCAAAAAAATGTAGTTCTCTTTCCACTTTGTGTCATAGATCATTCTCAAGAAGTCTCCTGTGTCCTTTATGTACGCCGGTAATTTTCTGACCTCTGGTTGAAGGAAATGATCAATGAACACACTTGTGTTCTCGAATAGGCTCCCTATTGCCGAAATTATTGGTCTTCCGGGTGGTATGTTTTCATTCTTGTGTATCTTGGGGATCAGATACAGTTGCGCTGTGACGGGGTAATCAGTCTTTAGGAATTCAAATTCATTTTTGCTAATTAGGCCTTTGCCTCTCCATTTGTACAGTTCGTTATGGTACCTTTCTTGAATGCCTACCAGGTAAGTAGGACTGATTCTCATGTAACACTCCCTGTCCTGTAGTTGACTTAGTGCCTCAGTGTTATACATTTCCAGTGGCCAGAGAACGATGTTTCCCCCTTTGTCGGACCATCTCACCACGATGTCCGACCTGGCTTTTATTTTCTCCATCAGTGCATTGTATTTTCTAGTGTGGTCTTCATTTTGTTTATAACGTAGTTTAGTGCTCATGATGGAAAGTTCTTTGAGGTCTTTAATCACATACTCTGCGAACAAATCCAACCCATCTTTTGGCATTATTGGCAAAAATATTGATTTGGGCTTGAAACCTGTTTTCACTCTTTGCCAAATGTTGATGTCTGAATTAAGGGCTGCCCCACTCGGTGTAATTTCTTCAGTACCATTTTCATTTTCCATTTCCAGGTCTATAAGGTCTTGTAGTGCGTCCATATGTTCTACATTTAGCATTTCAGTCATATCATTATTGGGCATTGCGGCCTCAGTGCTCGTTTTGACGTTGAAGAAATATTTTTGCAGTTTTAATTTTCTCACATATAGGAACAAATCAATCCTTGTTTGAGTATAATCAAAATTTGTGTTACTGCAGAAAGTCAAGCCTAAAGATAAAATTTCCAGTTCTTCCTTCGATAGCTCCATGTTTGTTAAGTTTATGACTGTGTTATCTTTGTTTGTCTCCATCATCGGCGTTTGTTGTATCTGTATTGCTGTTTTTTCTTTTGTTTTTCTTCTTTTTGCGCTTGCTGTCCCCCACCTCCTGTCTTTTCTTCTCCTGCTTGTTGTTTTTGTTTTCGATTCTGATTGTTCCTGCCTGGCCCTTCTCCTTGATTTGACGCACTTCGTGGGCGCAATGTTCTGAGGCGCTGTTGGCGTAAAAAAGCAAATTCCTGTGCCGGGGTCGGTGCTGGTCCAAGCATTTGTGCGCTTTGATTACTGTCATTGTCTGTGTCATATTCTGAGCTTATCTCATTTTCACTTTGTTCAGGGGCCCCGGGTTGTTTGTCCTGTGGGTCTTGTAGGGGTTGTTTCCTTATTTGATCAAATTTTCTCGCAAACGTATAGATTCTTCCGTTTAAATAATCATTTCTGTCCCTCTGAAATTTGATGGCTTTTCTTTCCTTAATTTCTGCTTCATGTTTATCTAATCTTGTTTGGATTTCTTTCATTCTCTCTGCAATTTCTTCCTTTTTCTCTTTTGCGTCTAGTTCTTTTAATATATCCTCAATCCGTGTGATCAATTTCACTCTGTCACTTGCTGCAAATTGGATCAGTATTTTGAGCATATTTTCAGATGATTTTGCACTATTTTCAGCCCACATTTGCAGCATTGCTGGATCGGGGTCCTCATAGGTGGGTGCTACTAATACTCTCAGCCCTCTGGGGATTCTATTCACATCCAGGTATCTGGAAAGAGATTTCACTTCCCACCACTTTGCAACTTCTTTTTTTCGTAATTTCTCCAACTCATTCAAAAGTATTTTTGTTTCATCTTTCTCTTTGGGTTGGGTTTGAGCACTAAGTTTGGTCTTATCACCTTTCCCCGTGTCTGTGTCAGTAAATATGTCTTTTGCAGCCTCCTCTCTTCCCTTTTCCCATTCAGCAGCCATGCTGATTGATTAGTAATCAATGTTAACGCTTGTACAGATACACTGCCCGTGTGGTTTTGAGTTCCCTCCACACTTGGGCTCACTCTCCCACTAGATCCTTGCCTTGCGCCCGTTCCCGTTACTCGCATCGAGTCACGGCTTACCAGAAATTCCCGACTGCTCTCCAGCGATCGTCGATCTCCAGGTCGCCAGTCTCAGATGTTTTCACAGGTTCCTCGGGACTCTTCGCATTTCGATCTTTAGGGGGGCACTGTGTGTCTTTTTTCTCCAAAAGTTTCCCATAGAATTGTCCTTTGCGACACAGTGCTGCCAGAACGAGGAGGGTCAGCGTTGGGCTTCCAGGACTCCAGCCCTCTATAATACCACCAACCAAACTTTCATCATCAAAAGAGGCGCTGACTCCGTGTATCTCAGTTCAAGGGTTTATTTGTTACAACAGCTTCTGCTCAGACGCGTTTCGGCGGCTCTTCCCGCCTTGCTCACTAACATCAGACCCATTGAATCTGCGCTATATATACACATACACATGTTACACAATCACATGAGTCATAATTGTAATTTTCTAATTGGTTTAGTGTTGCCATGGTGATTCTGGTTACACCCACATGTCTACGTGACCACTTCCACGAATATAACATTGCTATTACACAACAGCATACATATGATCATGTTTGACTAAACATTACCGTCATGTTTAAACAATATGCTGACATTGCTTCGTATTTCATTTAATCAAAATACCCTGTGTTAAATTTATTTAATTCACCACATTGCGTTGAGGCATTCAAAATTGCGCCCTTCGTTAAATTACTTTGATTTCGTCACAGCTCTTGGGCGTGATTGATGGAGGGGTGTGTGTCACTGCCCAGGCTGGTGATTGGTTTTTGTGCGAAGACCTACAAAGGGGCTCGGTAACACCGGGGATCGGTTTGCTGGCCTGGTGGCAGAGTCAGAACATGTTACAGCCTTCCCAGTCCCTCCTCGTGCGTCTGGTAAGTGAAGCGTGTGATTTTCCGCGTTCACATTCTTATTGTGAGCGCACATATTCATGTTAGCCTCAATGAGCGGCAGATTACGCGCTAGTGCGCACCCTATGTGTTCGGTATTGTGCATATCCCACTACGTTAAGGTTCAACCGATTTCACATATTTTACGGGTATTAAACTTACAATACGAAGTGAAGTTTTTGGTGTGGTAAGTGGGTGCGGATTCCATGTGACTTGTACTGAAATTAGTATACTGATCGCGCCATCTGGGTCTTTGTTACATAGGTACTCAGGTACTGTAAGGGTAGGCTATTTAAATGTGTACACTGAGGGCTTCATCAGCGTTCAGCCCTACGGGGATCTTGGAATTCAACAGAATAATGTATCTGGATTCCAGACGGCGTAACGCAAGCTTGCTATACATATACATATATATACATATACATATATATACATATACATATATATACATATACATATATATATATATATATATATATACACACATATATACACATATATACACACACACACACATATATACACACACATACACCCCCCCCACCTGGTGTGCCTGCCAGAAATCGATACTGAACATAAATAAGAAGAATTACCCGGGTGACGAGTGGGATCAACGAGAGAGTGCGCCTGCACAACCGTTGCAGCAGGTCCGATCGGAGCACAACAGATGGCTATGACCGAAGGAAAGGTTAAAGGCGCGAGTAATGCTGAATGATTTAAAGTGCGTATTCGTGAGCAGTAGACCGAATATGCATTAAACAAAAAACTCAAACCATACGGTGAGTAATCCGCTTATTTCAGGACATCAAAATCTATGCTTTACAAAATAAAAGCACAGCTCTGAACAGTTAACAAATTATGCCAAAGGGACAAAATTGAGTTGGTGTGTAATGGTAATAAAACTGCGGCCAACAACGACCACAACAAAACTACAACTCATGTTGGCTGTGTTTTTTTGGTAATGTGTAGGTAAAGAAATTGGCAGGTCCGGGAATGGGCCTGTGCGGGAGTTATTGCAGAGGCCGGCCTGTGGAAAAGTAAATTTTGCCATGTTCTGTGTCCCTACGCCTCATCCATCATATGTTATGTGTGCATGACCAATATGCATATGTTATTCCCCATGTCTGATTAATGACGCAATTACAGTTGTGTCCACCTCTGGTATGTCAGTTTCCAGTCCTCGTGAATACTACGAATATCAGGCCTATGTAAAGTTATGTTGCCACGTTTCTCAGTGTGCACGTTATTCCATTATAAAGTCCCCGTTTCTAGGCCTCAACAGGGCCCGGACCACAGATTCAGCTCCTGTCTCCTGAAAGCCTCGCTGAGGAGCGATACAGCCCCCACCTGTATCCTCGACCCTTCACTTACTTCCTGCCTCGCAGTGCCCGGTGCAGCTTGGCTCTGCCTCTGAGTCTGCCAAGAGTATGTTATGATTCCAGCTAGCAGTTCAGTCCTCCTCCTCTGCATTCCTAAGCTACTGAACTGCATCAATAGTTTCCGTCATTGTCTAGCCTTCTCGTCTCCACGTTAGAGAAATACTGTATTAATGGTCATTTAATATTCTTCATCACGCACTACATGTAGAATAATGCATGGTCCAGTCTTAGAGTCAAGTTAGTTTTTCCCCTCATGACTTATAGTTTATATCAACATGTTCCCTAAACATCAGATACCAGATAGGGTTTAGGTACATGTCGCTCCGACCCTCCAGACTTTAGTCTCTGCTCCTAGCACAGAGTTCGTAGCCCCCAGCTTCTCCTAGTAACACGTCATTGCCAGTTTTCGCGCACCATTAGGTTAGAGGTCCCGGCTCCTTAGGTAGCCCCCTCCAATGTTTCCGCCCATTTCATGACATATTCTGTTACGTTTGCATCACATGTCTATGTATACTCCCAGTTACACCTCTTTTTACTGTTATCTTTCGCGACTGCTACGCGTCACGCCTTCTGCTCCACCCACTGCTACGCCTACTGCAATGTAATGCTATGTGTTTGCGCTATGTATATAAGTCAATGTGTTGTTATTAAAAGTTAGCGCGCTCATCCCAGACCAAGCCCCAACAGCTGCTGGGTCATCCTATGCAGGTTGTCCTGATCCTGTCCTTATGCTGTAATAAACCTGCAGATACTCCTACTACCTCGAATCTTGACTCTTATTTTATTGAGCTATCTGTTATTCATTCATTCATTTAAAAATAGATCCGGTATTATTTATTTATATACCACATAATGGCGCCCGAATAGGGACTTGCCCTTTCCCCACGCGTCGGTGAAGCCACGCCGACCCCCTGACCCTCTGCAGCCGTGACGGAACCATACCGGCCACGTGCAGATATTTCTGCTTCAAGTATCCCTCAGGCCCACGGAGGAGACGGAGGAGGCGGTCCAGCATCCGAACGAGACGGTGGAGGAACGCGGCGAGTCCCGACCAGAGCCCAAGCCGAGAGTCCAAGGTCCGAGGTATCCGGAGGTCCACCCGTAACTGAAGTCCGAAGTTCGTTGTCGTAGCAGTCCAGTCCCGTCCGAGGCCTTCCGTTCCGTGCTGCCCGGTGAATACCATTGCTGGGGTAGTATCTAGACAGGACCAATCTAAATTGACTCCTGGTCCGTGGGTTGGTGGTGCCCAGACTCACAAACGAAGTGTTCACCTAGGTGGATACGGGTCTTGATGCGTCCCTTTATGGGACCGGTATGTTCCGTACTGTTACAGCAGTGCATCCAGTAACTCTAGTCTGTTCCGTTCGAGAAAATTCTTGTATTTCTGTTCAGTATTCCAGGTAATATTCTGTTCAAACTGTTATTTCATAATGTTCTTTATGTATTTTAATGTTGTGGTATGAGTGTGATGTGATTTCGTGTTTCATTGTGTATTGTATTGTGTCCAGATTACAGTTCAGTCATGCCGCTCTTTTCCAAGTTACGTCAGTTAAAAACTAGAAAGGGTCTGTTAGAGGAAGCAGTTCCTGTCCCGCCTAGGGACAGTCCAGGTCACTTTATGTATCAGAAACATGGCATAAGCGCCATAATGTATCTAGATTTATGGGTAGAGTATACCAAACAGTTAGAAGAAAAGTATAGATGGCCCGTATCGGGTACATGGGATGCCGAATGTATCATGCGAGTAGAAGAAGCATTATGGAAAAAGAAAGCCAGACAGTCACAGAAAGATGCCATCGAGTTATGGCGTAAAGAGGCGCATAGAAGAACGGAAAAAGAAGTCAGAAAGTCAGAGTTAAGTAGAGAATCCCAAGAACGAGCCCAAGAAAGAGAATTAATCGAGATAGGTGAACAAGTCAAAGCCGAACAGTCAGACAGACAGAGGCATGCCCTTATTAAGGGTATGTATCCTCTCCTTGCCGAAGGTTTGCCAAAAGCGACCCCAGAGGCATCCAGTAATTTCCCGCCACCATTAATTCCGACCAAGCTACGTCACAAACCGACCGCAGCGGATATTTTTATTTCGTCCTATCTGGACGACACAGTCCCCGAATATGCACATTCTGTTCGCGCTCCACCAGTCCCTGCAAATCAGGTACTTCCCGCTCCTCCAGACACCGGGGTGCCCTTAACAGCTCCCCCGGCCCAGTCCGCCATACAAGTCCAGCCCACGTTACAATTACCGACCCTGCCAGGACGAAGAATGTCAGTCGACGATTCTAGTCTAGGGGCCGCAGGAGGAGGTCTTCCCCAAACCCCGCCGCCACACAAGCGTTTATCAGCACTCGAATTACATGCTCAAGCATCACAGCGTACTCCTAAAAGTAATAAGTCTGTCACAGAAATCAGACAAGCCCTTGGCGAATGTGTCTATGATCCAGTCCCAGGCGAGTATAATATGGTTTTATATTCCGTACGTGTAAGGAGAGTGACCGAGTATCTAGTCACCTTACCGAATATGAAAGAAGATCTAGACAGAATATATCGTTTCATCCGTACAGGGGATGATCCAGAAAGTATTGGCGAGATTATGTCTCAAAGGAAAGCCGAGATTCAGCTCATGATATTAAAGTTCCTGATCAATTGTCTAATAAGAGAACAAGATTATCCGTCTAAAGATCCCGCCGAAATGAGAATCCTGACAAGGTGGAGTGATAATATAGCCGAGGGTAAGCACAAGACCGTCGGTGCCATGGAGAGTATGTACAAGAAAATTCGTAAAGAAATAATAAGGTTACACGAACAGCGTAAAGCAGCACAAGTAAGCGAGAAAGAAAGCATCTCTGATCCTGAAGAGGAAGACGAGAATTCCGCCAGAATAGCGTATGTAGGAAAATCTAGATTTCCAGATCGCCATTTACGCCTAGAACACAAGTCTATTTTTCGTCATCCAGCACCAGAACAAGGTTCCCTAGAACAAGTATTTCAAGTTACCGATCACATTCTGAAATCACGAGTCGGTTACAGTGAATTAAGTACTATGCATGAACAAGAACTAGCCCGATCAGCAGTCCGATGGATTACTGATTCTACCACTTTTCCAGACGAAATAGTGGCACAAATGTTTCTGAAATTGCCCCCAGCCGAGCAACGACTGGTGGGTATGTATATGATTCAGCACCTCATTACTCTGTATGAGGGTCAACATTCTGACCCAGGCCCGTTACACGATGTCCTGAACGAGTTACTCCAGTATAGATGGAGAGGTCTAGGTACCGATTTAATTAGTGTCATTCTAGAACAGCGCCACAAATATAGAACGTTTCTGAACCCGCATTTCGTTCATGTCTCACCCCCAGAAAGTAAATCATTCTACATAGACAGACAGAATCCGTTACGAGAAGTCCACCCAGTCCAAGGGGCGGGTGGCGTAATGCAACGAGTGTTTGTATACACTCCGATTTCAAAGATGGAACTTCTTGAAATGAAGAAATTAATTCCCTGTCATGACAAAGATCCAGCAGGGTTCCATAGAGAATTAAAAGACATGCTCCGTATGGGAGAATACACTTACCCAGATATCATTAAAATGTTAAAGGTCCTGTTACCCGCAGGGGTATATGAAAAGTTAAAAGAAAAAGAATGGGAGGTGGGAGAGAAAAAGATCGATTGGACAGCTCTAGAAGCTGAAGACAAGGCACGAGTACCAGGTACCGGTCTTGGAGATAAATGTAAAGAATTACCAGAATTATTGATTCAAGTTTTACCCAGATTATTGACAACAAGGAAGGAAGACTGGGATGCAATCTCAGCCTGTAAACAGAAACAAGAGGAAGATATTAGTGATTTTTATTCTAGATTTGAAAAATGTTTCAGTATCAACAGTGGTCTCAAGACAAGTAGTGAGTCATACCCTCACCTTTTCGTTACCAAATTAGTCGAGAATTCAAGCCCACAAATTAAAAATCGAGTTTTGAAAGTCGAAAGCACCTGGCAAGCTAATACCCCGTCCCAGATGCTCCAGATGCTCCAGTATCACCAGAATAGAATCAGGGAAGAGCAAGAACACGAGAGAAAACGTATGAAAGACACGAAAATGAAAGTGCTAGTTGCACAATCTGTTCCTCAAGACAGTCAGAAGAGGGGTCCGAATCAAGCCAGTCATCCTGCAGCTCCCGTTAAAGGGAACTGCAATTATTGTAAACAGCCAGGTCATTTTATAAACGAGTGTGCAGTTCTGAAACATAACATAGCTACTGGTAAGACTAAAGAAAGACCACGTCCGCCTAGACAAGAACAAGTTTCACAGACTCCTCAGTCACAGAATGCACCACAGACAGTTACAGCACCGCAGCCTATTGCTGCAACACAGCACGTTACATCGCAGATGTACCAGTATGCGCAGTCTGAGTATCCAGAGTACCAGTCATATTCATGAAACAGCCTAGAGAGGGAGGTAGGCTTGCCTCTCATCGAGATACCTGTAGATCAAGAAGGTCCCTATGTTCACAGTCAAGTATTAGGGAAAGACAGAAAGTTTTTGATCGATACAGGGGCAAGTAGGACCACAATTAGTCATACCGAAGTTCCAGGGGCTCCGCTCTCAGGCTCAAGAAATGTTTCCCTTGGATTTTCAGGAAAGCCAATAGTTAATGAGATATCAAAGCCAGTCACTCTAGAAGTAGGTCCATTGTCCCGTACTACTGATCTGTTACTTACTAAGTCATGTCCAGAAAACCTATTAGGCATTAAGACACTGAAAGAGTTAGGTGCAGTTATTTGCTGTTCCCCAGAGGGAATACGTCTGTTCCTACGTGACTTTAAGGGTCACTATGTATTACGAGATTTTGATTCGAGATTGTCTAATGTTCCGCAGCATCTATGGGCGCAAGGTCCAACTGATGTAGGTTATATGCAAATCACACCCCATCGTGTGACTCTCAAACCAGGTGTAGTGTTACCCCGAATCAGACAGTACAGATTGCCACCTGAGGCTGTAGCAGCCTTATCCAAAATTATTGACGAGCTCATGGCTCAAGGAGTAGTTGTAGAAACTGACTCCAATGTATGTAATTCTCCGATCATTCCAGTCATGAAACGTACTGATCCGAATGCACCCCCAGTATATCGACTAGTGATTGATTTACGAGAGCTTAATAAGTGTATTATTCCTCAGTACCCAGTTGTCCCAGACATCTCTTCCCTGTTGACAGCCATTGATTCCGAAGCCATGTTTTTCACTGTCATTGACCTCAAGAATGCATTTTTCAGTGTTCCAATTCATCCAGACAGCCAGTTTCTTTTCGGATTTTGTTTAAATGGAAGGAGCTATATGTTTACACGCGCTCCTCAAGGTTTCACAGAAAGCCCTAGTATTTACAGTCAAGCACTCAAGAGACAACTAGACAACATTCACATGCCAACTGACACTGCCCTGCTCCAGTATGTCGATGATCTACTGATCACAGCCCGTTCTGAACGTGCTTGCGAGCGAGCATCACTTACAGTCTTGTATTTTCTAGCCGAGATGGGGCACAAGGTGTCACCTTCGAAGCTTCAATTCTGTGTCCAGCAAGTGGTATACTTAGGACACTTGCTGTCCAAGAGGGGTAGGCAGTTGACACCCGACCGTATCCAGTTAATAGCGAGTCTTCCCCAGCCCAGAACCCAGAAGGAGGTACGTGCTTTTATCGGCCTTACTTCTTATTGTAGACAATGGATTCCCCAGTATGCATTTCTAGCCAAGCCACTGATACAGTTAACGACACAGGAGGCAGCCGTAGCGACTGTCCTCCCTTGGACATCTGACCATACACTTAGTTTCAACGAGTTAAAGAAAGCCCTATGTCAAGCTCCAGTTCTAGCTACACCGAACTACAGTAAGCCTTTTACACTTTTCGTTACTGAACGTGAAGGTACTGCATTATCTGTTCTCACACAAGATCAAGCAGGACAATACAAGCCCTGTGCTTATTTTTCGAGCACATTAGATCCAGTCGCCCAGGCGTTGCCTGCGTGCCTCAAGTCAGTTGCAGCCACAGCACTAGCTATCAGACAAAGTGATTCCATAGTTTTAGGACATACTCTGACAGTACAAGTCCCACATTCAGTGGAAGTTCTTTTAAACCGAACACAAACACAGCACTTGACAATTGCACGTTTAACAGGTTATGAATTGACACTGTTCCAGCCACACATAGAAATTAGACGCTGCAACGTTCTGAATCCTGCTACACTGTTACCATCAGTTAATCCAAATCCTGACCCACATGACTGTGTGGAAGTAGTTAACATTACGACTAAGCCAAGACAAGACCTGACAGACATTCCGTTACCAGATCCCGACCTGACACTTTATGTGGATGGTTCATGTATGAGAACTAGTACAGGAGAACTAGTCGCCGCGTATGCAGTGACTACTGACACTGAAGTTATTGAAACACACCGTATTGATACCCTGTCCGCTCAAGCAGCAGAGCTAGTCGCTCTGACACAAGCCTGTATACACGCCAAGAACCTGAAAGTTAATGTTTACACAGATTCACGTTATGCATTCGGAGTTGTACACGACTTCGGAGTGCTCTGGCAGGAGAGAGGTTTCATGACTTCTCATGGAACCAAGATTCAGCATGGTCTCCTTATTCAAGCCCTGTTAGATGCCATACATTTACCGACATCTATTGCTATCATGAAATGTAAAGCACATACGAAAGTTACTGACATTATTTCCCAAGGTAATGATCTAGCAGATCGCACAGCCAAGCTTACAGCACAGACTCCAGACATTCCAGGTAACATGACACATACTCCAGATCCGACTACATGTATGACAGTTAAGGACCCTACACAAGATGTCATAGATATCCAGTTACATGCTACTCCCGATGAAATCAAGAAATGGTATGAACAAGGAGGGGTCCAGACAGATCAAGGATGGTTAACGAAGGGTAGAGCCACATGGTTTCTCCCCGACTCTATGGTTCAAGTCATTATCAATACCGCACATAGTCCAGCCCATTTAGGAGAAAAAGCTATGTTAGACAGTATCCAGAACATTTGGTTCAACAAGCATTTACGAGCTGCAGCCAAGCAGAAAGTCCGCACCTGTATGATATGTTGTCAGTTTAATCCAGGTAAAAGTGTCCCGGTGGAACAAGGTGGTTTCCAGCCTCCTGACCACCCTTTTGAGGTCCTCCAGATGGATTATATTCAGATGGAGCGATGTCGAGGTTTCAAGTATGTCCTTGTAGTTGTATGCGCTTTGTCCAGGTGGACAGAAGCATATCCAGTCCCAGATTACACAGCCGCGACCACTGCCAAGCAGTTGGTTCGTGAATTTTTCCCTAGATACGGACTCCCTAGAGTCGTATATTCTGATAACGGTCAGCCATTCTCATCCGAACTCATGAAACACGTTTCCCTTTTGTTAGGGTACCAGTGGAAGTTCCATTGTGTACGCCATCCTGAAGCAGCCGGTCTCGTAGAGAGACATAATCAGACCCTGAAAATCCGTATTGCCAAAGTCTGTAAAGAAAAAGGTGTGGACTGGCTAGTAGCTCTGCCAGTTGCTCTGTTTTACATGCGCATGGTCGCACATTCCAGATCAGGTCTGTCCCCGTATGAGGTCGTATTCGGCCGCCCCCCTAACATGTGGGGTACTCCTAGACCCCGAAGTATTACCGATGTTTCATGTAATATGTTGACAGATTACCTAGCTTCCTTGATGTCTGCCCTCAACTCATGTCGTTCACAGGTTGCTGCCGCATTTCCAGACAATACCGAGGTGGCACCGCACAAGATCGTTCCAGGCTCCTTGGTGATGATCAGAAATTTCGACAGATCAAGTCCGCTGGAACCACGTTGGAAAGAGCCACGTCAGGTCCTCCTCACCACCCGTACTGCCGTCAAGTTGGAAGGCAGAAAGGGATGGATCCACCTTTCTCATGTTAAACTTTTCAAAGGATTGAAACCAGTTTCTAAAAACATTTCCAAGGATTCCCAGGATTCGAAGGACTGCCAAAACATTGTTTTAAAGGACTGTCCCGCACAAGACATTATTACAACCCCTCCCTTGTTAGAGAAAACTCCGCAGCAGGAGTATAAGTTAAAGCTCAGGTCTAGTAAAATAAGTCAGTTTGATTGTATAAGTCCTCCCCTAGGTGAAACGGTTAGACTGTTTCTGACATGTATAAAATAGACCCCCATAGTGAGAGAGTCAGTCAAAGTTCAATCAGATGTATCGTTTTTCTGAGTTTCATATTATTCATCAGCATAATGATTTCCTGCACCAGCTATGCGTTCTATCTGTATTTCCCAGTTCCTCATGTAAATATGTCTGTTAATGCTACAGTAGAGCACACGTTTAGTGATCTGCCTCCTCACGAATATTCTTACCGCCTCGCTATGCGCAACAACACATTCATCCGTATGTTACATTATTCACACCAGACCAGCAATGCCACTAATTGTTGGGTGTGTGGTCGACTCCCCCCTTTTCAGACACCGAAGGGAGTTCTGCCACTGTTTCCTTATCCATTCTCACACAATGGTTCGTGTGGAGCATGGTCCACGTTAACGTCATCCTCAACAGATATGTCTTTTCTTAACAGAACATGTTTCTCAGACAAGCAAGGTTTCCCCCACAGAACAGGTTTAGATCTAGAAAATGAAGTTTATAATTTAGGTAACTATTCGTCGAATTTCATGGTCCTGAATGTTCAGTCTGATACTACTCCAGACTTACCTGCTATTTCAGTACTACCTGTCAAAGGCGAATTATGTGTCCGTAGTTATGGTTCCATACATGTAGGTCATAGTGAATGTACTACTATTGTCAAGTATAGTGACAGTGGGAAATCTGTTTTCAAAGTTTCACGTCATTCTTATTTTATTTGTGGTCAGACCGCATATGTCCGTCTGCCCCTCGATTGGGAGGGAACCTGTTACATTGCTTTCCTACTGCCACCTGTTTTCCTAGCCCCATCTGATTATCACAGAAACACACATCTAGTACACATTAGACATAGAAGGGAGTCCCCAATTGTCGATTATACTGAAACTACTCTAGAACAGTATACAGATTTCAATAAAGGTTTCTTCTTCTTTGTAGGACCTGTCCAGAATAGTAAACTGATCCGTAGGTTAACAAGAACCCTTGAAGCTGTAGTAAATGAGACTGCCTCTGCTCTAGGTAACCTAACCGAAGAACAATCTGCTATGAGATTTGTCGTTTTGCAAAATCGTCTCGTCCTTGACGTCATACTGGCCGATAGGGGCGGGGCCTGTAGAGTCATCGGATCTAGTTGCTGCATTTTCATTCCAAATAACGCGCCGTCTGTTTATTCAGCTATAACCAGACTCCATAAAATTGCCCATCTGTTACACCAAGATCCAGGCACCTGGACATGGTCCGGTTGGTTCTGGAATATAATTTCCGCATGGGGATGGAAAGTCCTGTCCTTTCTAGGTATTGCAGTAGCGATCATATTTAGCTGCTGCCTCTGTATACAATGTGGCCCTGCGATTTGCAGCATGTGTGCTACCTCTTGTATTCCTAGTCCCAAGCCCTGTTCTAAATCCCGTTCCAGGATAATTCGAGACGAGCAAATGATACTGTATGAAATGATAGACGGTATCATGAAAATTGATGTTTCCTGATGGAAACGTAGTGACAAGGAGGGAATGTGGAAAAGTAAATTTTGCCATGTTCTGTGTCCCTACGCCTCATCCATCATATGTTATGTGTGCATGACCAATATGCATATGTTATTCCCCATGTCTGATTAATGACGCAATTACAGTTGTGTCCACCTCTGGTATGTCAGTTTCCAGTCCTCGTGAATACTACGAATATCAGGCCTATGTAAAGTTATGTTGCCACGTTTCTCAGTGTGCACGTTATTCCATTATAAAGTCCCCGTTTCTAGGCCTCAACAGGGCCCGGACCACAGATTCAGCTCCTGTCTCCTGAAAGCCTCGCTGAGGAGCGATACAGCCCCCACCTGTATCCTCGACCCTTCACTTACTTCCTGCCTCGCAGTGCCCGGTGCAGCTTGGCTCTGCCTCTGAGTCTGCCAAGAGTATGTTATGATTCCAGCTAGCAGTTCAGTCCTCCTCCTCTGCATTCCTAAGCTACTGAACTGCATCAATAGTTTCCGTCATTGTCTAGCCTTCTCGTCTCCACGTTAGAGAAATACTGTATTAATGGTCATTTAATATTCTTCATCACGCACTACATGTAGAATAATGCATGGTCCAGTCTTAGAGTCAAGTTAGTTTTTCCCCTCATGACTTATAGTTTATATCAACATGTTCCCTAAACATCAGATACCAGATAGGGTTTAGGTACATGTCGCTCCGACCCTCCAGACTTTAGTCTCTGCTCCTAGCACAGAGTTCGTAGCCCCCAGCTTCTCCTAGTAACACGTCATTGCCAGTTTTCGCGCACCATTAGGTTAGAGGTCCCGGCTCCTTAGGTAGCCCCCTCCAATGTTTCCGCCCATTTCATGACATATTCTGTTACGTTTGCATCACATGTCTATGTATACTCCCAGTTACACCTCTTTTTACTGTTATCTTTCGCGACTGCTACGCGTCACGCCTTCTGCTCCACCCACTGCTACGCCTACTGCAATGTAATGCTATGTGTTTGCGCTATGTATATAAGTCAATGTGTTGTTATTAAAAGTTAGCGCGCTCATCCCAGACCAAGCCCCAACAGCTGCTGGGTCATCCTATGCAGGTTGTCCTGATCCTGTCCTTATGCTGTAATAAACCTGCAGATACTCCTACTACCTCGAATCTTGACTCTTATTTTATTGAGCTATCTGTTATTCATTCATTCATTTAAAAATAGATCCGGTATTATTTATTTATATACCACAGGCCCCTGAAGGGGGCCTCGAGGGCCGGTGCCATAACGGACGCCAGAGCCCAGAAAGGATTCAGTTCCAGCCGCCGGAAAGCACCCCCAAGCAGAAGGGGCACTTTCATCATGGCAGAATTCTCGTCAGGATGGCGCCGAGTTGCCGGGCCAATGTGGCGGGCAGGTAAGGTTTGACCCTCCCCCAAATGGAGCAACCGCCCCTTTTCATGGCGGGAAAATTGTGGGAGATAAGACGCCGTTCCCCACACTGCAAGCTCGTCACTACATTGTGGAGCTGGGGAGCGGCGCAGAAGGCTTTTCGAGTCCGTCCCACCCACACCTACGTACCAGCAGTGTCGCAGTGCTGGCAGTAAGAGAGGTACAGCGGATGGTTATGGAGGGACACCGATGAAGCGGTGTGTAGAAGGAGGGCCTCTCACTATGGGATGCCGAACGGAAGGGTGAGTAGGCCTGACAGAAGGGGGTAGCAAACGGAGACGGCGCTTGCAGCCCAGACCCAGACAGACGGCAGGGCACATAAAGTGACTAGCAAGGTCGCGAGTTGGGGGCTTAACTCTGGGGAGAAGCTACTCCCCACACGCAAAGGGGCGTGGAAACCAACAGAATAAGTAGGAGCCCAAAAGTGCCAAGAAAGGAGATACGCCCATGAGAGAGCGTAATAACGAACTGTCATGGAGATTCACGATTCTAGGATATGCAAAGGAGGTAGGACAAGTAAATGATTTATGCCCAGGAATGATGGATGACAAATGATTTACGACAATGTAACACAAATGATTTATGATATCCAAGTTATGGCGGTCCATGACACATATGATTTATGGTACACAAATGATTTATGACACATGTATGATCCTCTGATATGCAAATGAGTGATGACAGACAAATGATTTCTAACTGACAAAATGATTTCTGACAAATGATTTATGACCCAAATGATTTACGACCAGCGACGCAAATCAGGTATGACGTCCGGTTATCATGACACAAATGATTTATGACATACGGATAAGGTATAAGAAAAAACAGATGCCTACTCCACCCTTATTTTTACACCAACCTATTTCGAATGGGCAAACAGGTTTTGTTGTCTACAATCAAACTTGAGAAAAGCAAAAAATGTGTCCAACAAAATATTGGCCAAAAACAACGAGCAGCGACAAAGTCTCTTAAAGAAGACACATCTATAGTGATCAAACAAGCAGACAAGGGTGGGGCGGTAGTTATTTGGCCCCGCGATATGTACTTGGCTGAAGGAGCCAAACAAGTGAATAACAAGACCTGGTATCGTCAACTACCAGAAGACCCGGTCAAACAAATATAAAGAACAATTGCAGAAATCCTACAAGTGGGCCGAGATGGAGGATTCCTTGGGGAAAAAGAATATGACTATTTACTGAAAAAATTCCCAAGGACCCCTGTGCTATATCTCCTGCCCAAAATTCATAAGAGCTTGAATGAACCACCAGGCCGCCCGATAGTATCGGGATGTGTCTCCTGCCTCGAGCCGATCTCGAAATATGTGGACTTCTTTTTAAAGCCTTTTTTGAATGAAGTAAAATCATACCCAAGAGATACAACAGATTTTCTGTTGAAGGTAGAGAGAACTGAATTTGACTCCCAGTCACAAATAATGGTTACCATGGATGTAACATCCCTCTATACCCAGATCCCGCAGGAGGAGGCTTTAGAGGTGATGGAATTATACCTGGATAAAAGAGAGAGACCCCATAGAGTGCCTACTTCATTTATTCTTTAAATCTGGCTGAGATTGCAATAAGAAAGAATTATTTTTCTTTCAATGGTGAATTCTTCATGCAAGTGAAGGGGACTGCCATGGGATGCCCTTATGCCCCAGAGATGGCAGTCCTCTTCATGGCACAATATGAAGAAAAATTTGTGGAAAATAATCCCTTTAAAAAATCACATCTTCCAGTGGTATCGCTATATAGATGATGTCTGGCTCCTGTGGCAGGGGAGCCAGGCGGATCTAGTGGTCTTCCACGAATGGCTTAGCTCCAGACATGGAGACATAAAATTCTCCATGGAACATAGCAACGTCAAAATGACATTTCTAGATGTAGAATTGACATGTGTCCAGGGCCAATTAAAAACATCTTTATACAAAAAAGCCACTGATAAGAACACCATTTTGCACCATAAAAGTGCCGATCCCAAGAATCTAAAAGCAAATCTTCCATACGGACAGCTTTTACGTATTAGAAAAAATTGCTCTGAATTGAGGGAATATGAGGAACATGCTTACAATTTCTGTAATGAAATGAAACAGAGGGTATGCCAAAAAACTGCTAAAACATTCTTTTAAAAGGAGCACGTTTTACACCTCGTTAATGCCTACTCCAAGTTAAAAAGAAACCAGAACTAGAGAGATTAGTGTGCGTCACTACCTATGGTCTGGACACACACAAAATGAGACAGGCGGTACTTAAAAATTGGCACCTTTTAGAGCAATTGGAATGCCCCTTTCCACGACCGATCTTTGCCTATAAAAAGAACCAGAGCATAGGGCAGCAAATCAGAGCTGAGGTAGCATTACCAAAGATGAAAAGTGATCTGTTATCACAATGGAATATGAAACCCATAGAGGGCCACCACAAATGTGGTAACTGTGTGGCCTGTCCAAGTACCATCGAAGGGAAGGAATTCTGCCACTTGGGTACTAAATGGAAGCATCTTGATTTTTCAAATTGTAAGTCTAAGAATGTGGTCTACGTGGTAGTTTGCCCATGTAAGATGATATATATTGACAAAACAAGCCAACAGGTCAACTTGAGAATCTGCCAACACAGATCACACATTAAAAAGAAAGTGATGACTGCACCAATGGTCGAGCACTTCATTAAGAAGGGACATGACGAAAATGATTTTAAATGGTCCATTTTGTTTGTGATGAACACAAAATGTCCCTCGGATGTAGATCGAGTGCTATTACAGAAAGAGGCTTATCTAATTCTTAAATTTAATAGTACACAGACAGGGCTTAATAGCCTGTCCGAGGTAGCAAGACTATAAGATATTCTAAAATGGTACCCTCTTCACTCTATACTTGTACTAGCATAGTTTCTGGGTGGGCCCCTTGACAGGCAAGACAATCCTAATAATATATCTGTTTTCTCAATGAGGTGCTGAGTGCTTTAGTTGCTCCGTTTTGACATTAAACTCACTGTTTCTTTAAAAATGCTCTTCTCCTCCCACTCCAACACTTTATAAAAGTATATGCCATAGAATGTTCTATTAGATTTTTAGCATGAGTTGCCCTTACACCCAAACATCGTAAATATTCGTTTGTTTCCCCCATGCATTTTTGTTGCCCTAAGCAATGAACGTACCTTTGGAGCGTTTTTAGAAAAATATGACCTAGCTGTCGTTCTTTGGCTCCTCTAGTAAAATTTAGATTTATTGAAAAAACTACATATCCCATAATCCCTTGGGGCAGCAATTCGCTAGAAATAGCGGGGAACTCGAGCGGCCGCCATCTTGGATTAACCGGGAGTTAGGCTGTTGCGGTTCTTAGAGAAAGAGGTAAGCCTTTGACTCTCCCTTCGCTAAAACTTTATGTTTGGCCATGATTGGGCTAAGGCAACATTTCTAAAAAGATTTGTTCCTGTTTTTTTTTTTAAAACAGGATTGAAAACTTCGAACGTGTGTGTGAAAAGACGAATAAAGGGACTCGTGTATGGTGATGTTTTTTTTCTCCAGACATTTGTTTTAGAAATAACGGTGCAACAACCTGAGCCGTTTCCAGATAAAAAGAGTTACAAATGTTTCCTTACGACTTATGTTGATACAGTTCGGCGATGTTGAACGCCGTGTGATGTGGATAATCGTATTGGATTGTTTGCAACATTGCACATAAGGTATGTCAAAGGCAGGCGTTCTGATGTTTGTTGACCGTAAGCTAGTAAATGATTAATGACAGGTACATATATATTTTTTGGATAGGTTTGAGTGTGGAATACAATTTGGAGGAGGATCATACGATCTAGAGGACACATTGAAAATTACGGAGAGAATTCATAGTCTGATACAATTTTTCCAAATAAAGGAAGCTTCTTTACAGCCCCCATTCCTTGAAATAATCTGGTAGGTCGAATCGTATATTGGCAGATACAATGTATAGTGTATCAGTGCAACTGAACCTGAGAGGCGTTGTGACTGTTGTAAATAAAACTTTGTCATTATCTACATGGGATGTAAAGAACACAAAGCCCTGATGAGATTCCGGGAACTGGTTTCCTGGTCTCGAAACGCGTCGTCAAATTTGAAGGAGTGAATAGTCATCTACAGTATTAATTAACAACATCTGACCTTTAGATGTATTGGTTTCATTAATTGAACTCCTTGTTGGCTTACTTTGTCTATTCATTTATGGAATTCAAGTGTATATAATGTTTTGTCTTGTTTATAAATATTTTTGTTTGGGATGAATGATATTGATAATTCATTTTTGATTTAGTGTTTTTGTTATATGTATATCTTTGATGGTTTTGTACAGTATTGTAAATAGTCTTTAAAAGAAAATATAAAATTGGTTGGTATAAATAAAAATTCTTTGTCAAACTTAAGAAGTTGGGGTTTGACCATTCGAAATAGGTTGGTGTAAAAAATAAGGGAGTAGGCATCTGTTTTTTCTTGTTATTATAAGGTCCAGCCTACCCCATGCCTCTAAGGACCTAACTCCTTAGTTTAACAAAAAATACAGATACGGTATGGCACATGATTTATGATAAGCCATGATAATGATTTATGCCCCTGGCTATAAAAAATTATGCCAAAGGGACAAAAATGAGTTGGTGTGTAATGGTAATAAAACTGCGACCAATAATGACCACAACAAAACTACAACTCGTGTTGGCTGTGTTTTTTGGTAATGTGTAGGTAAAGAAATTGGCAGGTTCGGGAATGGGCCTGTGCGGGAGTTATGTATTAAACAAAAAACTCAAACCATACTGTGAGTAATCAGCTTATTTCAGGACATCAAAATCTACGCTTTACAAAATAAAAGGACAGCTCTTAACAGTTAACAGTAAGCAAACCTGTGTATTTTCTCAAAACATCATTCAATACGGCAAATGCGATTCAGGTTTTTAAAATAACAGCAGTGTGTAGTTTTTAACCACACTGCCTCGTTGAAGTGTTAGTCTGAAGAGCCAGAATACATTTAAATTGATACTTGTATAGCGCACTACTCACCCGCAAGGGTCTCAAGGCGCGTGTACGAATACCGCTGTGGAAAACATCCTGGCTTTCCCTGTGAGGTGTCCACTCCTGGGCACCCCCAAGGTGGAGGCCAGGCATCCTTAGCGTTGTGAGGGCCGTTGTGGAGATTAAGCAAGCTATTGCCCAGAGTTGCAGAGTGGGACTCCATGATTGGAATAGGCACCGAGGCGAGAATTATCAGGTCTGTGGAATTTTTGAGCCCAAGACCCGCCGAGGAGGGGAATTGAACCCTGGTCCGGGGCTAGACCTCTGCATCAGGGTCTGCCGCTCTAACCATTGAGCCGCACTTCTCCACAGAATGGGTTAGTGCACCTTAAAGAAGCACACACATGGTGTCAACTACAAGCTACATCAATGAAATTGACAAGAGCCCGCCAGAAATCGCTACTGAAGGTAAATAGAAGTCAGGAAGACCTACCCCCGGCAATGAGTGGGATCGCCAAGCAGCAGAGCACACCCCGTTGCGGAAGCTTCGATCGGCGCACAACAGATGGTCTTTTCCAGCTCCGACCGAAGGACATTAAAGGAGTGAGTGTTAAACGCATGAGGACTGTTAAATGCAGTCTTTGATTGAAAAGTAAATGCCAGGAGATAATAAAGAGGGTTTCCTGATCGTTGTTTGGGATCCTTAAAAGAAGTTCCACCAAAGTG
This sequence comes from Lissotriton helveticus, assembly GCF_964261635.1. Lineage (NCBI taxonomy): Eukaryota > Metazoa > Chordata > Amphibia > Caudata > Salamandridae > Lissotriton > Lissotriton helveticus. The sequence continues at coordinate 262,713,894 of NC_136065.1, read as the reverse complement.
GATGAACACAGTACTTTGCCGATGGGAAACGGATGAGAGAAACACGCGAATAAATAGGAAATAGAATGCCTACAACTAATAGAAACTAGGAAAAGTAAAGTGACAAGCACAAGGAACAATAAGAAGTGAAGGCGGGATTCAAGTCCCTTTTAAAATATATTTAACACAATAGATTTGACAAGCAGAGCACAAGCTAAACCTAAAAACGTCTTCAAAGTCAGGAGACCCATGGTATAATTGTAAAGAGTCTCAAAAGCAAGTTCACATTAAGAAAGTCAAGACCAAGTAACGCACAAGTTACTCACCTTCGGTAAGGTATATATCTGTAAGAAACATTAGTAGTGATAGATTCCTTACCTTATAATTACCCCCAAGCGTCAGACTGGATCCGGAAAGTTTTTCGTCAGTAGTATACCCCTGTGCGTCGGTAGGCTCAGCGTGCGTCGTTGGTGCCGGGATGACGTCGCTAGAGCTACTTAGATGCGCCCTTCGCGCGCTGACATCCGTTCTGTACCCAACTTTCCACGCCAGGAACTCAGAGCCATGCAATAAACGGACCACTGGTGTCATGAAACTAGGGCCCTGAAAGGAATGACCTTAACCCTAGAAGCACAAGTTACTTACCTTCAGTAACAATATATCTGTAAGAAACAGTATTTAGTGTTCGATTCCTTACCGTAAAATATCCCCAGGCATCAGACTGGATCCGGAAAGTTTTGCGTAGCAGCACCCCTGCACGTCAGTAGGCGTCGTGGTCGCCGGGATGACATCTGAGTACTTAGACGCTGCCCTCGCGCGCGGACGTCAGTTCTTGTATATAGCTTTCCACGGCAGGAACGCAGAGCCATGCCAGAGACTGACACTGGTGCCATAAAACTAGGGCCCTCAAAGGGAAATACCTTAACCCTAGATATCGGTCCACAGAACGGGGAGGATGGGTGAAGCGGTAAGGAATCTAACACCAACTACTGTTTCTTACAGATATATTGTTACCGAAGGAAAGTAACTTGTGCATCTGAAAGAAACAGGTTAGTGTTAGATTCCTTACCTTAGAATAGATACCTCAGCAATATCAACCCCGGTGGTGGGTCTGCAGACCAATATCAAACCAGAAAGTCCTGAAGAACGGAACGGCCAAAGAAGCCATCCCTCCGGACTTGGCTGTCCAGGCAGTAGTGTCTAGCAAACGTGTGCAATGAGGCCCACGTAGCTGCCTGACCGATGTCCTGTAGGGGAACTCCCTGACCCAGGGCTGTAGTAGCCACCGTGGCCAGAGTGGAATGGGCCCACAGCCCAACAGGGGGCTTCTTCCGAGCCAAAGAGTAGCATACTTTGATGCACAACACGACCCACCGAGAGATGGCCCGTTTGTGTACCGCCCGCCCCTTCTTAGCGCCCACGTAACCAACAAAGAGCTGGTTGTCCACCCAGAACTGGTGGGTTTGCGATCAAGGTAGAAGGAGAGCGCGCGTTTTGGGTCCACACGGTGGAGCCTCTCTTCCTCCTTGGAAGGTTGCGGAGGCGGAAAGAAGGTAGGCAAAGTGATGGACTACCAGATGTGAAAGGCTGTAACTACTTTGGGCAGGAAGGAAGACGCGTTTTCAACACAACTTTGTCCGATGGACAGCAAGGAAGGGAGGTTTAGAAGAAAGACCCTGGAGCTCACACACTCTCCTGGCAGAGGTGATGGCAACCAGGAATGCAGTCTTAAGAGTAAGAAGACTGAGAGGACAATTGTGAGGTGGCTCAAAGGGAGCGCACATCAGATAAGTAAGAACCAGATTCAAGTCCCACTGAGGCATCACGAAAGGAACAGGAGGGAACATGTGTGTGATGCCCTTCAAGAATCTATTTGCAATCGGGAACTTGAAAAGAGAAGACTGATGAGGTAGCCTCAAGAAGGCGGAAATGGCTGAGAGATAGCCCTTGATAGTGCCCAGAGCAGCGCCCTGCTGGGCCAAAGAAAGTAGAAAGAGCAGGACCTCTGAGAGAGGGGCAGAAAGGGGATCCACAGCCTTTGCTGTGCACCATGCCACAAATTTATTCCACCTGCAGGCATATACCATTTTAGTGGAGGGACGCCTGGCTGCCAAGATTAAATCACAAATTTCCGGGAGGCAGGTCAAAAGAAGTCAACTGCCGCTGCTCAATCTCCATGCAAGGAGATGGAGGCTGGACAGGTTCAGGTGGAGGACCCTCCCCTGCTGCTGTGACAGAAGATCCTCCCGAAGAGGGGGAATCGATCGCCCTGCTGAGTAGCTCAGGATACCAAACTCTTCGAGCCCAGTCTGGAGCCACAAGAATGACTTGGGCCCTGTCGCTCTTGATCTTCTTAAGCACTCTGGGTAGAAGTGGTATAGGCAGAAAGGCGTATAGTAGACTGCAACTCCACTCTTGACGAAAAGCGTAGTCTAGCGAATGCCGCCATGGAAATGTCAATGCGCAGAACTGATGACATTGCGCGTTCTCTTCGGTGGCAAATAGCTCTAACCAAGGCTCTCCCCACTGCTTAAAGAGACCTTGCGCCACGTCTGAGTTCAGACACCATTCGTGATCCATCATGCACCGGCGGATGAGTTCGTCCACCCTGGCGTTCAGAGAACCTGCCAGGTGTTGAACCACCAGGGAAATACCCTGATGTTCCAGCCATGTCCAGAGGCGCAGAGCCTCTTGACATAGGGTTCATGACCCCACCCGCCCGTTCTGTTGCAGTAGCACATGGCGGTGGGTGTTGTCTGAACACCTGCACTACTCTCCCCATGATAGAGGGAAGGAATGCCTTCAGTGCAAGTCGGATCGCCCGAAGCTCCAGAAGATTAATATGAGTCGGGACTCCACTAGAGATTAGAGGCCTCTGATCTCAGACTCTCCCATGTGGCCGCCCCATCCCAGGAGGAACGGGTCCTTCACCACTGTGTACTCCAGTTGGGGAAGGGAGAGGGATCTGCCATTGACCCAATAGCGAATCATGAGCCAACACTGCAATTGTCGTGCAGTGCCCTCCGGGATCTGGATGTGATTGGACAGGTTGGCCTGATGCTGTGCCCACTTGAACTTCAGGTCCCACTGCAGAGCCCGCATATGCCATCTGGCATGATCCACCAGCACGATGCAGAAGGCCATCAGGTTCAGTACCCTAAGGGTCATCCTGACCGAAACCCAGGATAGAGGCTGAAAGATCGAATCTTAGCCTGAATATCCCAGAGTCGCTGCTCAGGAGGATAAACCCGAAACTGCGCAGAGTCTAGAACTGCTCCGATGAAGAGGAGCTTCTGAGAGGAAACCCGGTGTGACTTTGGCACGTTGATGGAAAACCCCAGCAAATGCAGGAAGTCGGCCATAGTCTGGAGGTGGGACTTCAACAGCCAGTCGTCGAGATAGGGGAAGACTGGAACCCCTAATCTGCGCAGATGAGCTGCGACCACCGCCATCACTTTCGTGAACACCCGAGGGGCGCTGGTAAGGCCGAAGGGGAGCACGGTAAATTGAAAATGCTCTTGGCTTACCGTGAACCGCAGGTAACGCAGGCGGGCCGGCAGGACGGGGATGTGGAAATAAGCGTCCTGCAGTTCCGACGCTATCATCTAGTCACAGAAAGCAGATAAGACCTGAGCAAGCATAAACATCTTGAACTTCTCCTTCCGAAAGGAAGCCGTTGACTTCCCAGAGGTCCAAGATAGGACGCAGGCCCTTGTCCTTCTTGGGGACCAGAAAGTAGTAGGAATACCAACCAAGACCTACTTCTGGCCCAGGAACGCGCTTGATGGACCCCTTGGCCTAAAGGGCTGTGAGTTACTGCTGCAGAATCGCAAGATGGTCCCCGAGATGCGGTGGTAGTGAGGTGGCATGGCTGGAGGGGTAGTCTCGAAGGGGAGGGAGTAGCACCTTTGGACTATCTGCAGCACCCACTTGTCTGAAGTGATGTTGCACCAGTGGGGGAGAGGATGGCGATTCTGCCGCCCACTGGCGTTTGATGGGCCTGAAAGGTCCGACTAGGAAGGCTTTGAAGTGGACGCTGTGGGGGTGGAGGTGGACTGACCCCGCCCGCTGTCCCCCAGAACTGCCTCGGCGGTTCCCGCGTCCGTGGCCACTCTGAGGTTGTTGCTACGCCGGCCTGTGGCTCTGAAATGAGCGTGTTGGGGTACCCCTTCCGTGGCCACGAAAGGAGCAAAAAGCATAAGGCGGAGGAGGCAGAGTGGCCGAAGGACTTAGTGCGTTGGAGCGATTTAAGGATTCACAGGCTACGACCATCTGCTTTGTTGTCAAAAAGGCAAATGCCTTCAAAGGGCATGCCCATCAAGGTGTTTTGGACATTCCCCGAAAAGCCAGTTGTCCACAGCCAGGCGTGGCGCCGAAGCACCAACATCGTGGAAATCGCCCTGCCCAGCGAGTCGGCAGTATCAAGTCCACAACGGATGGTGAACTTAGCTGTGTCCCTCCCAGCTGCAAAAGCCTGGGCGAGTACTGTCTGGGCCTCCTCCGGGTGGTTGGGCAACACTTGCGCAGCCGTGTCCCACACATAGTGGGAGTAACAGCCCAAGACGTATGCGGTGTTCACCGACTGCAGCTATAAGCTGGCAGATGAACAGCTTCTTGCCAAGCTGCCCCAGCTTCTTGGATTCCCTACTGGGGTGTGGAAGGGGATGCGCTCTGAGATGCAGACGCTTGGACAACCAAGCTCTCAGGGGTGGGGTGTTGGGAGAGAAAGAGGGGGGTCACCCGGAGTCGGGCGATTGTGTTGGGCCACGGTCCTGTCCACAGGAGCCCGTGGTGGGCCTGGACCAAGTGCCCAAAATAACGTCAGACAGTGCATCATTAAAAGGCAGCAAGGGATCCGAAGAGGTTGCTGCCAGTTGAAGCACTTTTGTCAGGAGGTTAGTCCTGACGGCCACTGTAGGGAGTTCGAGGTGGAGTGCCTCGGCCGCGCTACCCAACACCACTGCGCAACTTGTTCCCTCCTCCGTAGCCATGGAAGTAGGAGACAGCATGCCAAGGTCAGGCGAGGTGTCTAGACCAGTGGCATACTCCAAATCATCTTCCCAGTCCAGGTCATCACTGCACTGTTGTGCAAGAGCGTCCTCAGAACCCCTCCTAGTCCTCCCCTTCCTCCAAAGTCTGTGAAACAGGCTGAAAATAAGGAGGACGGACGTAGGAGTAGAAGGGCCCCATCGGAATCGGCGTCGATGGACGCTGTTCCGGCACCGCGTCCGGTTAAGGGCCAAAACCGGGGACGAGTTAGACGGTGGTACCGGACAACGTCTGAGCTGGGGCCGAAGGTTGGGTCGACACCGGTAGAGGTGTGATCAGGTCAACCAGTGTCACCTGGGATCCGAGCCCGGATCCAGAGAGGTCCTGCAGCGCTGGGTCCGGAGCCAACGGCGGCACCGGGGTCGGAATCACCAGCATCGGAAGGGCAGGACCTCCAGTTGGGCCAGTGTGGCCCAAATGCATGCCAGCGGGTCCGGATGGCCCAAAGAGTCAGGCCATTGCAGCAAGAAACTCTTGCACCTGTGCAGGCGTCACTGACAGACCCGGAAAAGGTGGGTAGGCTGGCGGTGACATCGCAGGCTCCACCGGAGCGGCACCACCCGCACCCTCAGCCGCGACGGGCAAGGGGAAGTCTAAGAGCGACGGTACTTTGACTTCTTCTTGGAATGCTTAGACTTACCTGACCCAGAGTCTAAAGACTTAGATCCAGAGGAACAATGGTGACTGCTCTGCGACTGGTCCCTCGACTTCCCAAGGGACAGGACCTTGAGCGGCACGGAGCCGAAAGCCGTACTTCCATCAACTTTCGGGACCGCTCCCACAAAGTTTTCGGCGCCATGGCCTGGCAGTTGGGGCACGACTTGGAGTCGTGGTCACGCCCCAGGCAGTAGAGACGCACGCGGTGTGAGTCCATCACCGACTTCATGCTGTGATAGTCCCCACAGTTCTTGAAGCCAGGCATCCCTACGACACCAGGAGTCGATCAACTCTAATAAATGAGGTAAAAGGCCTAAAAAAAAAAACGCAATAAAAAAATGGACCGGGGGTACTTGCTCTTCCCAGATCTGCGCTTGCTGGCTTGGAAAAAGAAATAACTGACGTCTGCGTGTTGGCACGTCTAAGTAGCTCCAGCAAAGTCATCCCGGCACCAACGACGCACGTGGAGCCGCAGAACGACACCTACCAATGTGCAGGGGTACTGCTGACGAAAAACTTTCCGGATCCAGTCGGACGCCTAGGGGTAATTCTAAGATAAGTAATCTATTACTATGTGTTTCTTTCAGATAAAGGGAACAGGAGGGAAACTATGCACAAGGACCTTTAAGAAATGGGAGAACAATATGCCCCGTTGATCAAGATGCGGATTTCCCTGAAGACTCGGTCAAAGCGGAGGGCAAATGCTCAGATTCAGGAGTGTGGCATACCTCGCCCTCAGAGCCCAGTCTGAGGCAACCACAATGAGATGTGCTTGGTCCTAACTGACTCTACGGCAGAAGTGGGAACCATAAGGAGGAAATACCAGAAGCTGAAGACCAGGTTAAGCATTTCTGGAGGTAGTGAACAGATCTACAGTGGTCTGTCACACAGGCTGAAGCTATCAAAAGCCACCCCCAGCTGCAAATGCCACTAGAGGTTGGCAAGATGACGCTAGCTGAGCTAGTCCACTCCAATGCGGAGAGATCCTGCCAGGAGACTGAAAGTCTAGATAATCTGGTTAACAGTGTGAAAGTGTAAACCTACATTAGTGTAGCTTGCTTCACCCATGTTGCTTTGCTCATGCTACACATTGCTCATAGGACGTGCCCATCTCAAATGCTGAGGTGTCTCCAACTCTTGGCTCCTGAGGCATGAAAAGGACAACTAGGTAGCTCAGCCAACAAGTTTACAAATGTTACTATTTTAAGGTTGTTTAACTCATTACCATTAGTTCAGGCAAGACGCATGTATTTATTTTATTTTTATTTTGAAAGTTTTATGTAAGTGTTTTTTCTTTTTTACATTAGCCACATGTTCCTAGTCAAAACCTATAAGCACTAGTGTATACATTTGTGTCTTATCACAAAAGGGGGTACAGGAAGCTATTTAACAGGTCCAGTACCCTTGCTCCCAGAACCAAGTAAGAAAACACTAGGGGGGGTAGCTGTTCCTTACACAGGAGCAGCTACCCCCCCCCCCCTTAGTGTTTTCTTACATTTGTGTCTTGCCTGGAGAGCTTCGTCTATTAACCAAATGCTGGTGAAAACTGTGGGCGGTTTGCTCTGCGATTCAAAGATTATTTTCTTGCCCGAAACCCTTTCAGACTTTGATTGAATTTTCTTTGACAAAACCCAGCCATTTGCAAAGCTTCAGAACCTCCAGACACAAGAGCCCACACATCTTGCTTGTTGCAGTACAGGGCAGTAGGTGCGGTCAGTCAGTACATGGGCCACCTTGTCCCTGATGGAATGCAGGGAGGCATAAATAGTATTGCTCTACAGGGGATCAGAGGGCCCCCAATCTCTACATCCGGATATGCTAAGGTAAACGGCATGCCACAACTCAGGTTGACACCCGACTTCCATTACTAAAATACAGTTGTTGCCCGAAATGCCCCCCCCCCCCCTAGTTTTGGGCACATAGTGGCAAAGGTTCCATTGGACATCCACCTATGCCAATGGACGTGCAGCCTCAGAAGGATGCACACAACCAGGAGCCACAGACTTCTCAGAATCACCAAGGACAGAACAGATGCTCGAAACATCAGGATCATAGTTGAAGGACCGCCACTAGCTGCATGGGTGGACAGGTCTTTGAAGCCACTGTATTCAGAAGGACCCCTTTAAGAGACTCCTTTACACTGGCTGAAGATGGAATTAGGGTTGCTGACAATCAATTCTATTGAGGACAGAGGAAAAAGGGGTTTAAATTGGTCCAGGATTGTCTTCCGCAGCCATTTATAGAGGAATATGCGAAAATGGACTGCAATCACCCACTTGGCCTCTGAGCACCAGAGGGGCCAAAGTAACACCAAGTGTCATAATGGTCAATTGGTAGTGGTCCATCCCCACGAGAAAGCAATGTACTGCCTATGAGACTGCAGGATTGGACGGAAATGCATGTCTTCTAAGGACACCATCCCATTCTTGATGTACCAACATAATTACAAGACCTGGGCAAGTGTTAGCATCTTGAATTTTTCCTTGCTAAGGAAGGATTTCAAGAGTCAAGTTAGAGTACTAGAAGTGATTTCTTCACCTCACATCGTTGGCCAGCAATGTCTGCGCTTTCGGAAAGAATATCAGCAAGATTTGTAGACTGATGGGCTAAAATTGTTGAAACCTGTGGAAAACTGGGTCAGAAGAAGCCGGCTTGTATTTCTTCTGTATGCGGGCTGGCCCTGCTCTGATGGCTGCTGGAGTTAGGAAAACGTCCTTGACCGGATCCATAATCCTCGGGACTAAAGGCAGCAGTGGACGAGAGATAGATTTTTTGTGCAAAGTTTCAAAAATTACTGTCGTAGTAACCTGGGGAACAGACATTTCAATGCTCAGCTTCTGAGCTCCTCTTTGCAGGACATCCAGATAAGTGCCGATGTCATCCACTGGAGAGGATCTAGAAGTAGGACTATCCGTCAACGTGGGAGAGTAATCCCTCTTGGAAGACCTGGTAGAAGAGGTAGATGAAGTAGACTGAGTTAGACGTCTACGGTGAGCACCGTGCCTCCTCTCACGTGATCTTCTTGGGTGCTCTTCTCTTCTAGGAGAGCGAGATCTGACCGGATCCTGTCATCTTGGTGAACGAGATCTGACAGGTTCTTCTCTGGGGGATCGGGATCTCACCGGATTTTACCTTCTGGGAGAGTGAGATCTGGTTGGTCTTCTCACAGGTGATTTGTCTGCTTGGCGCCTGGGAGGACTACGCCTGTCCACATTATCCGCCAGTCTCTGGAAAGGAGATCTGTGTTGCGGACGGACGTACTCTTGCATACGTTTGGTAGCCCCTGATTCTCGCCAATGGTCCAATGACTTGTACCATCTGGGTGACAGTCTGACCTCCGCAGCCGACGGATCTGGCGGACGCACAGGAGATCTGAGGACAGGACTTCTGGACCTTGAGGATGTAGTTGAGGAGCCAGAAGACTGAAGTAGAATGACGAGAAGCTGACTCCGTAACCATGATCACAGAGTTTCTTGACGACGATCGAGCCCTTTCTAAATGTCTCGACGTCGAGCGTTCTGGCGTCATATGTTTTTCTCTCGACGTCGAACGCCTCTGGGGAGTCGGCGAGTCCAACAATCTAGACTTCGAATGCCTCGATGGCGATCGATGCGAGGATCTATGGTCTCTCGACGTCGAACGGCGATGACCAGCCGTCGACGGAGCCCTCTCAACGTCGAACGGCGATGACCAGCCGTCGACGGAGCCTTCTCTCTCGACGTCGAACGGCGATGACCAGCCGTCGACGGAGCCTTCTCTCTCGACGTCGAATGTCTGTGCGACGACGGCGGAGGGGTATTGGTCACCCTCGACGCCGAGCGTCGACGAAAACCCCCGACGGAAACTGCGTCCTCTACGCCGATCGATGTTTTACTGTCGACGGCGGAGGGGTCTTGGTCCTCGGCGCCGAACGTTGTTTCTTAGACTACGGCGGAGGAGTGACCTCCCTCGACGCCGATCGTCGCCCGGTTGACAACGGCGGAGGGGCCATGGATCTCGACGCCGACCGTCGCCCGGTTGACGGCGGCGGAGTCACATTTCTCGACACCGATCGTCGCCCGGTTGATGATGCCGGTGGGGATTTCGACAACGGAGCTGGATCCTTCGACGTCGTCGACGTACCTGGACTTCTTTTCGACGGCGAGCCCGCCGTCGTCGGTAGTTTTGAAGATGAATGACCCACCGGTGGCTCTTTCCTCAGCGCCAAGCCTGACGCTGAAGCTGAAGGGTGTGAAGCCTTCTCTTTTGAAGATGTTCTAGCCTTCTTGGAGCCCTTCTTCACCGGAGCCCTTCCTCTGGATGACCTGTGAGCCAGGCCATAGATGCAAATTCTCTCCCTGTCTTTGAGAGTTCTTCCTGACAGGTGCTCGCAGTGAGGACAGGTGCCTGGATCATGTTCTTCAGGCAGACACATGATACAAACGTCGTGGTTGTCTGATTTTGCCTTCTTGTTGCCACAAGAAGGACATTTGTCAAAAAGTGAAGGCATTCTCAGCTGAAAATGCTCACTAAAATGTCTTAAAAAGACAGTTTATTACTTGACTAGATGTAAAATGTCAAAATAATTAGAAAACGTTAAGAATGAAGTAATTTTCTGTCAGAAAACAGAAATTAGTGGAGCTGTGTTACCAGGATCCTTCCTGAAGGAGCCGGAAAGAACTGACCTAACTGTCACCCCTGAGGCATGATGGGATACCGGGGGTCATGGGTGCCTTAAAGGCACAGTGTCAGTTTTTTTGTATACAGCTACAGGTTAGCTTTTCAGTCTTTTTAGACTGTGTTTGCAATGCAGCCCGGGAGCTTTCTATGCTTTCAGGGAGTTATACGAATTTCTACTGATGCCTAAGCATTAAAACAGTTTCTAAACAATCTTTGATGTTGTTTCTCATGTTTTTAATGCATATTATTCATGTATGCTGGAAATTCACAGCATATTTCATCTCTGATGTGATTTGGCTGCTATTGCATATATATATATATATATATATATATATATATATATATATATATATATATATATATAAGTATATATTGTGGGGCACATATAATATAGTGTTTCCGGGGTCCCGCGCATGGGCGGGAATATTCTAATGCTTATGACTATTGATGAGGATCCCCTGGAAGAGAACTTCCCTTAGAGGTACTCCCTGGCCCGTACACTTATCTTAAACGACCGAAAATGGCAGACTGGTCAGCCACTGGCCTCACTACCCGGGGCGACTTATTTGTAGACTCCAGTCTATGCGACTTTGAAGCACTGATGGACTATTATGGAGTGCTCCCCCCTGGGACTTTCCTAATATATGTGACAACTGTCACAGATATGGGGGAAACACGCGAGCTGAACCCATTACATCTAGCACAAAACAAGTATTATCGACATATGGAATGCGCAGAGAAGTGATGACCACACTATAGAATTCCCTAAGGCCGGCACGGCGCTCCTACTGGCGCTGCAGCGTGAGTACTGGGATTCCATGTTGGCAGTCACAATCACTGACAAACAACAGTCACAATGTATTGGGTTCCCTTAAGTAGTATCCAGGGCACTATAATAAAAAATATGCTATCATCTTCATCATACATATTCAATCCCACATAGGCTGACAGTATGTACGCCACGTTCACTGACATATGCCCCAGATGCCAGACCTCGGAAGCCACATTCCCTCACATGGTCTGGACATGCCCCAACTAACGGCATATTGGGATAGCGTGGCCGAGACATTATCTGAGGCAGCGGGCACAGTAGTTATTGCCCTGGGACTACATTTCATACTTGGCATAACAAAAGACAACACACGACGCAAGAACCTAAACAAATTCCTAAACTCTGCACTTGGCCTAGCCAAGCGCAAGCTAGCCATGGCCTGGAAGTCGGCTGTGGGGCCCAGCACACACACGTGGCTTTCCAATCTCCGTAGGGAGCTAGTGGCAGAGCAGGAGATTCTTCAAACCAACGCCGCACACATGACCGCCTAAGCGACCCCCGCGGACTGGCACAGATACTTAACTTTTGCAGAATCAAAACTAAATACTGCAAATCTTGCTCCACAGCGGAGTCAGGACAGCGTTGACGTAGCTGAATAAAAATCAGCCACTTATATAATATAGTTACATAGCAAGGCCTCTCCTCCTCCCCAGTAAACCCCTTCCCCATCCCTTCACCCCACTACGCCCCTACCTCACCCTCGACAGAATCTAGCACAATACTTTTCCTAAGGTTGATAGCTTTTCCCCTGCTGTGCTTGGGGGGGCGCGCAGCACCCCGTGCTCAAGACGAGCTCCGCAGCACGGTGGCGATGTGCTCATGACAAGCTGAGCTCGTCTGACCACGCCCATTCCAATGGAATGCCCAGCACAGCAGGGGAATTATCCCCACGCGGGCGAGACGCAACCGCTCGTCATGAGCACAGCGCGACCGTGCCTCATGACGAGCTGAGCTCGTGAGGAGCACGCAACGGGTTAAAATAAAGAGGGCAACACAAACAAAACAAATGATCATTTAGTGCAAGCAGAAATGTCAGTGCATCATTATTCTTTCTAGTATCCTGCATAATAAAAAGAGGTTTCAAATATTGACATCGCAACTCCTTATAAAACTTACAAAATAAAGTGCTGCGTGCTTTGCTTACTCATTCCATCACAGAGACAAGGTGTTTTGTCAGGGGTATAGGCATTCATCTTCAGAAATGCAACCAATTGGTGCACCATACCAACTCTAAATCTAGTAAGAAAATACCGGTGTTGGCTGTTTTTAACACACATCAAATACCTCCAACACCCCTCTCTACCCTCCAAGGACATGTACATAGCAACTATCGTTGTTTGTAACACACATTTGCTTGCTTTCTATTAGAAAACTATCTATCTGTTTTAGGCTGTCCCTCTTGAGTTCGTTCCTTCTGTTGCCCAAACCCGATTTACTGTATTCTTGCATCAAAGCTCGTTTTCTGTAAACTGGCCTTTAAATCTTGTTCTCATCTTGTCACATTTGCTGTGCAATCAAAGACCGTAGTCAAATGTCAGGCTCAGTCTTAACAGAAACTTGGGGTTTACTTTTCTTTCTCGGACTTCAAAGTAAGAGGATTTGTGTGACAATCATGTTGGCTATTGGGGATGTGCTGGAGGAGGGCTGCACTATGTTATTTTCTTCCTAGCACAGAACACCATTTAGAATGTCTGTAAATGAACTCTGCAGAGATTTGAGAATATATCGGAATTAGAAAAGCACAAATGTTTCCACCACACTACAGAATTACCCCCAAAAAAGCTTAAAATATGTTATTACTTTCAAAGCAAATCAATACACTAGATGACATCGCCACCCATTGTTTGTGTGCTGTGTACTTTCAGTCAAACTGTATGTCTGTGCAAATGTAATAGCCATTTCAATTGAAGATGTGTTGTCTGTAATGGCTGTGTGCTGCCACAGCATGCTTAGTTCACTTTACCCCACTCCATGTTGCTGCAGTCTACTCTGTACCAATCCACACTGTCGCAGCACTCTACTCTGCACCTTTCCACTCTACACAACTGCAATCTACTCCACACTTCTCTGCTATGCACCACTGCACTCTTTGCCACTACACCACTCTGCGTCACTCTACTCTATGCCACTTTACCCTGCAACACTGCACTCTACGCCAATACGCTCTACTCTGTACCACTCCATTCTTCGCCATTGCACTCTACTCTACTGTGCACCAATCCACTCTATTCTAAAACAATCTACTTGGTGTTACTGCACTCTATGCCAATTCATTAAACGCAACTGCACTCTACTCATTGCCCGTGCACTATCACTGCACTTTACGCCACTCTACCATGCACCACTACACTACGCAACTGCACTCTACCCTGCACAACTGCACTCTTAAGCCTCTGTGACAATCCACTCTGTGCACCATTCTACTTTATGACTATGCACTTTACTCTGCATGACTCAACACTAAGCCACTTCACTCTACTCTGAAACAATCTACTCTACACCACTTTACTCAAAACCAAAGCACTCTACACCAATCTACTCTGTTCCACTCTACTTTACGCCGCTTCACTCTAGGATACTCTATTCCATTAAACTATGCTACTCTACATTACTCCACGATGCTTTATGTAACTCCCTCTATGACACTTTACTCAACTCTATTCTATTACATACTACTCAATACCACGATACACTAATCTGCGCTATGCCACTCCATTCTACAACAATCTACTCCTCTCTACTCCACAACACTATGCCACTCAATTACTCTACTTCACTCTACGCCCTTCCACTCTACTCCATGACTCAACACTCATTCACCCACTAACTTTCAGCCATTCTGAACAGCAGTATAACATTGATAAAATATTTTGGCAAAACCAATAGTTCTGGCATAGGCGAGACCTAATGGCTTTGCCAATGCTTGATATTTCTCTTTCTACAATTAGAGAATTGGATTGATCGCTGGTGAAGATATTTTGTGTTGACACCTGCAGTACAGACCTTTTACTGGACTACTGTGTTGGGAGAGTTCATCAGTTACTGTGTTTATACAAAGTGACCCTTTTTCTCACCTGCAATATATAATCCGTTTATATCGAGGAGGCAGCATACTGTTCATATTGTGGTTTCTATTTTTGGGTAGTAAGACCTCTAATACAATCCATGTGTCACTTAAATAACCATAGGTTTGGATTTGTGGTTGTGGTATGAGGCGATGGCTGGTTGTTGTGATGAGCTGTCCAGGAGGATGGAGTAGTGATTAGCTGTCCATAAGGATGGAGTAGTGATACCACTTTCCCTTGAGGTAAGGAAAAAGATAGAGCAACAACAGATTTATGACTTAACTAGTCATGCTTTGTATTAAGTCTTAGTCCTACAATGTTTA